>NC_091286.1:516655858-517962108 GCF_032444005.1 Ranitomeya imitator
CATATACGGTGCTCTGCACCGTTCATTGTGCCCCATAGATGTGCCATATACGGTGCTCTGCACCGTTCACTGTGCCCCATAGCTGTGCCATATACGGTGCTCTGCACCGTTCACTGTGCCCCATAGCTGTGCTGTGCCATATACGGTGCTCTGCACCGTTCACTGTGCCCCATACATAGCTGTGCTGTGCCATATACGGTGCTCTGCACCGTTCACTGTGCCCCATACATAGCTGTGCTGTGCCATATACGGTGCTCTGCACCGTTCACTGTGCCCTATAGCTGTGCTGTGCCATATACGGTGCTCTGCACCGTTCACTGTGCCCCATAGCTGTGCTGTGCCATATACGGTGCTCTGCACCGTTCACTGTGCCCCATAGCTGTGCTGTGCCATATACGGTGCTCTGCACCGTTCACTGTGCCCCATAGCTGTGCTGTGCCATATACGGTGCTCTGCACCGTTCACTGTGCCCCATAGCTGTGCTGTGCCATATACGGTGCTCTGCACCGTTCACTGTGCCCCATAGCTGTGCTGTGCCATATACGGTGCTCTGCACCGTTCACTGTGCCCCATAGCTGTGCTGTGCCATATACGGTGCTCTGCACCGTTCACTGTGCCCCCCCTAGCTGTGCCATATACGGTGCTCTGCACCGTTCACTGTGCCCCCCCTAGCTGTGCCATATACGGTGCTCTGCACCGTTCACTGTGCCCCATAGCTGTGCTGTGCCATATACGGTGCTCTGCACCGTTCACTGTGCCCCATAGCTGTGCTGTGCCATATACGGTGCTCTGCACCGTTCACTGTGCCCCATAGCTGTGCTGTGCCATATACGGTGCTCTGCACCGTTCATTGTGCCCCATAGCTGTGCTGTGCCATATACGGTGCTCTGCACCGTTCACTGTGCCCCATAGATGTTCCACATAAATTTGTGCCGCCGCTGCCGCAATAAAGAAAAAAAAAACACATACTCACCTCCCTTGATTGCAGCTCCCGGCGTCTCGTTCCGGCGCCTCCATCTTCCCGGCGTCTCTGCTCTGACTGATCAGGCAGAGGGCGCCGCGCACACTGTATGCGTCATCGCGCCCTCTGCCTGAACAGTCAGAGAGCAGAGACGCCGGGAAGATGGAGGCGCCGGGAAGATGGAGCGGCGCCCGGCGGCTGGAACGAGGACAGGTGAATATAACATACTCACCTAGTCCTGGCAATCCTCGCGCTGTCCCCTCCTGTCTTCGGTGCCGCAGCTTCTTTCTCTATCAGCGGTCACCGGCACCGCTGATTAGAGAAATGAATAAGCGGCTCCGCCCCTATGGGAGGTGGAGCCGCTTATTCATTTCTGTAATGAGCGGTCCCACGTGACCGCTGAAGAGAGGAAGAAGCTGCAGCGCCGAAGCCCGTGGGACGGCAGGGACAGCGCGAGGATCGCTGGGACTAGGTAAGTATACCTCAGCGCCCTCACCCCCTCACCCGCCGACCCCACCGCTACCGTGACTCGAGTATAAGCCGAGGGGGGCACTTTCAGCCCAAAAATTTGGGCTGAAAATCTCGGCTTATACTCGAGTATATACGGTATTTATTATTATAGCGCCATTTATTCCATGGCGCTTTACATGTGAGGAGGGGTATACATAATAAAACAAGTACAATAATCTTGAACAATACAAGTCATAACTGGTACAGGAGGAGAGAGGACCCTGCCCGCGAAGGCTCACAATCTACAAGATCTGGGGATGTCACGGTGGCTGGACCCGGTCAGCGACCCTGCTAAGGGGCGTCCAATGAAAGGTGATACGAGTCTTTCAAGGTTTGTGAGGCCACCTGTGGTGTTCGGTCAGGGTGACCGACGCTGCTTGGGGCCCACTGGGGTGATGTGATGGCAGCTGGATGGTATACCTTCCCACAGGTGAAGTGTGTCCCCAGGGCTTCCCAGTAATGTAGATGGTGATGGTGTGAGGTGCAGTCAATAACGAGGGCACAGGGTTGCAGTCTCTTTACCTCTTTACTGGTGACTTCAGGATCCTCAATCCAGAGCACAGTTAACAGGGTTGTCTGAGACCGGCCGGTCCGAAGGCACATCCAGAGTTCCCTTTGCAGGTGGATATCGTTGCCTACCACTAGCGCCTGTGTGTTGTAGTGCTTCCCTGCTGAGCATTTGGGATAGTCCTCACAACTTCTATCCTCGTTCGTTCCAGTTCTTTCTATTTCTTTCTATTCTCCGTCCCCCAGGTTTGTTATGGCTAGGACGCACCCATTTGACGGGTAGGCTCGGAGCTCTTCCGGGACCCTAGAGACGCCCCTCTCCACGGTTGCCCCTTATATCTGCTTAGGTGATGTAAGGTTGACAGCCAACCTATAATTAACTGTCCTGCGGTATTTGAACTAAGGCATAAAGTCAGTTACTTCCTCGGTGTTCCGGGCACCGGCTACTTGCCTCAGTAGGATATGGCCGTTCTCCGGGCACGACTCTTACTGTCTCTCCTTTGTGCTTGATCTCGTTTCTCACTGTCCACAATATCCTTCGCTTCGTGTCCTTTCTTAGGATACCGCCGCAAGGTAGTGCAGGCGCGGTTCCGTAACATTCTGCCTTGTCGCTAGGTACCTGCCAGGTTCCCACGCCTGACAGGGACCCCCCTGAATCTTCCCCGCCACACCCCCTGCCACGGGATGTTGCCTGGACAAAACCCAGTCAGCTTCTACTAACTTCCTATCCAACCCCTAGTTTTACCAGTGTGAGGAGTGGCCTAATAAATAGAAACTTTTGCTCCCCCTAGTGGCTGGAGTGTGAAGTGTAATGTGTGCTGGTGATACCTGGTCAGGTGGACTCCTTTAGTGCCATCAGACGTACCATCACTCCCCTTAGTGGCAGAGCGACACTACTGCAACGACCAGGTCTCTGGGGTGCTGCATATGTGAAAGCAAAAATATATATAATTCTGGTCAAGACCTAATGCAGAAACTCCAGATCATGTCCAGGACAAGGGATCATTCAGACATTAGTATACTCCAATTATTTTAATAAGAGTTTGCTCAGAATTTGATCACAGTGTAGCCCGCCCAAGTGTCATCAGGTTTTCTTGTACATGGAGGAAAAAAAAAGTTTCTCCATCATCTCCTTTCTGACAGTCTGTGAGAATCAGACCACACCAAAGTGTGTATAGAATAAGCTCAATAATATGAAAATACAAAGGTGAGGTAAGGCTCTGCTTATCTTTTTCATTTGTCTCTTACAGCTTGCACAGACAATGGTTATAGAAAAGTCCTGGATAAGTAATTTTCCTATGTATAGCATAAAGAAATGAAAAATACAAAATGTGACCCAATATTGTCCTGATTATAGAGAATTATAATGATAGAATAATGGTTGATAATGACGTACATGATTCATAAAATAACTATATAAACTCCATTTATATCCGCAGCTGTTTGTTCCTGGAAACTTAGAGGAGCTACATGTGGGCGATGAAGTCACAGCTTTTACTCTACAGAATGATTCAGCCCATCCGATGGTTGATAAAGGTATCTAAACAGCTTTACCCATAAAGAAGAAGCTTTTGGTCCATTTAGTGATGGCTATGGATAATTGCCCCAACTAGAATGGATTTTCTCTGGAGTCCCACTCTGAAGATAAGACAAAATGCATTTGCTAAATAACTGTGCCGTTGAATTTTCTGGTGTGTTTTCCTGTTAGCTGCATCTTTTTAAGCGAAAGCTCACAAATTTAATTACAATCCATTAACAAGAGACATTGATATCCCTGATCATATCTCAACATCTTGTAATTGGTCAAATCAAATAGTCAATTATAAAACACACCCATCCAAAAAATTAAAAATGATTAATCTCACTGAAGAGCCGAAGGAAAATACTTCTGAATGTGATCCTAATGCGGACGTCGTCACCAAAGTTCTGCCCACCATGTACACGTTGGTCTTCATTGTGGGACTACTTCTAAATGGGCTCAACCTATGGATATTCTGCTACATTCCCAGTAACAGGAGCTTCATTGTCTACCTGAAAAACATTGTCATTGCTGATAATTTAATGGTCCTTACATTTCCAATGAAGATAATTAGCGATGCGGGATTTGGGAACGAAGAGTTGCGTGTGTTCGTTTGCCGCTATTCCGCGGTTGTCTTTTATCTGAACATGTACATCGGAATAATGTTCCTGGGCATTTTGGGATTTGATAGATATTTTAAAATTGTGAGGCCACTGAATGCCTCATCCTCGCTCCAGAGTGTTTTCTACAGTAAGCTCATATCGGCACTGGTGTGGACAATGATGGCTTTCATTTCAATCCCCAATATGATCCTAACCGACCAACCATATGGAACCACGGCAAAAGTTTCATGTGCCCAGCTAAAAAGTGAGCTGGGATTAAAGTGGCATAAGGCTTCAAATTACATCTGCATCGGAATATTTGTCTTGGTTTTTTTCTTACTGGTAATCTTTTATGTTTCCATCTCAAGGAAAATATACCAATCCCATCAGAAGTTGAGAAGGGGTTCCAATGCTGGCAGAAAGTCCACACGCAACATATATAGCATCTTGATTGTATTCTTTATCTGCTTTGTTCCATATCACTTATGTCGGATCCCATACACAATAAGTCAGACCGGAAACAGCTATTCTTGTCAAAACAAGAAAAACTTGTACTATGTAAAAGAAGTAACTTTGCTTCTATCCGCAGCAAATGTCTGCCTCGATCCAATCATTTATTTTTACATGTGTCAACCCTTCCGGCAAACGCTATTTAAGAAGATGCGCATCGAGGACAGGCCCCAAGAAACAGAAAAAGCATCATGCAAAGTTTCAACCTCACAGCCGGCATTTCTATAAAGTTCAATAAACGTTTTAAAACTCCGGAATGTATCATATACAAGCAAGGATACATTTATATTGCTTTCCTTTTGTATTGACAGTTTACAGTTAAATGAAGGATATGTAAAATGTTCTTGACTTTACATATTTCATGCAGGGTATGTTCACACATTATGTAATTGGTGCAGAAATTTCTGCATCTCTTGGCAGGAAAAACGCGATGGAAAATACCCATGTTTTTGCCACATTATTGATACATTTTTGATGCATTTTAGCATGCATTATTAGTGCAGATTTTCCCCCCTCATTAGTATGGGTGAAATCCGCAGCAAAAATGCTGACATCTGTAGATTGAAATCTGTGCCAAATCAGCAAGTCACAAATAAGCACCGTATGCATGAGACTTCAGGATTCTCATTCACTTTGCAGGCATCAGGGAACCTTTCAGGTGTTGTGACACATCTGCACAGAAAAACGAGACAAAAACACAACATGTGCACTTAAAGGGACACTGTCACCTGAATTTGGAGGCAATCTTGCCTTGTGCAGGCATGTACTATGGAGGACAGAGAATGAACTTCAATCCAATATTGCAGCCAGCATGCAGCCAGCGGGTAAGGAAAGGGTGAATCAAACACCCAAAAACCCCGCCTCCATGGCTGAAGATTGTTCCCTCCAAATTCAGGTGACAGTGTCCCTTTAAAAGGTTAGTCCCAATTGGGTAAGTTATTGGCTTTTAACAAGATTGGCCATAAGTTGCTGATTTCTGGTGATCCCATTGCTGGAACCACCATGATGCCAACAACATTGCTCTGAAATGCCAGCCCAGATTGGGGAGGCGGCAATGCTTGCCCACCACAACTCCTTTTTTGTTGATGAAACTGCTGGACATAGCCAGAAATTACACCACTTAGCAATCTTGGCCAATGCCATAGAAATGCATGGCCCACATTCGTTCTAACTGACCATTTCAAAGCCCTGTTCTTGGGATCAGTGAGGGTCCCAGTAGTGGGACACCCAGCAATCATCAAGTTATAATCTACCCTATAGAGAGGTGATAACTTGCCCGATTGGGAATCACCGTTTGCTTCGGTGAATCTTTATGGTTCCCTATTAAGAAGCCATATGAACTCTTTCTATTACTATATGCTGACTATGTATAACATCAATTTTTTCCCAATTTTTTACCAGGAATGAAAATATCTTGGTAAGGGTTTGCTCACATCTGCGTATATAAAATCGCCTAGATTCTCAGCCAGAAAAGTTGGCGAGTGTCATGCGTATGTCATTCCGTATGTCATGTGGTTCCTTCTGTGAGTGTGCAATTTTTTTCCTAGCATCAATATGACACTCATATGACTTGCATATGCAATCCGTATGCAATGCGATTTTAACATCAACTTTTACATACAATAATTCTCTATCTAATTTAATGGTAGTTTACAAACATATAAAGCAATATTATACACAGGGATAGATACATAAATAGAATAAATAGGATAGATGTCCTGTAGATATTTAATGTCACAAGCCCCCTACATATAAAAAAGTAGCACCCTTCAGTGGTTTTATGTCTCAGTAAAGGGTTTTTAGCCTTATTTAACTGATTAATTAAATAATTAAATTAAAAAGTGACATTGGGTCTCCCCTATTTTTGATAAATAGCCAAAGGAAAGCAGACAGCTGAGAGCTGTTGTTACTATGCTGGGGAGGGGCCAATATCCATGGATCTTCCCAGCCTACTAATATTAGCCTACAGCTGTCTGCTTAGCCTTTGCTGGTTATTAACCCCTTCATGACCCGGGATATTTTCGTTTTTTCGTTTTCATTTTTCGCTCCCCTTCTTCCCAGATCCATAACTTTTTTATTTTTCCATCAATATGGCCATGTGAGGGCTTATTTTTGCGGGATGAGCTGTACTTTTGAAGAACATCATTGGTTTAAGCATGTCATGTACTAGAAAAAAAATTCCAAGTGCGGTGAAATTGCAAAAAAAGTGCAATCTCACACTTGTTTTTTTGTTTGGCTTTTTTGCTAGTTTCACTAAATGCTTAAACTTTTTCCGAAACCCGTAGCGTTTCCATTTTTCGTGAACTGGGGTCAGGTGATGGCTTATTTTTGCATGCCGAGCTGACATTTTTAATTATACCATTTTGGTGCAGATACGTTGTTTTGTTCGCCCGTTATTGCATTTTAATGCAATGTCGCGGTGACCAAAAAAAACGTAATTCTGGCGTTTTTCATTTCTTTCCCGCTACGCCGTTTAGCGATCAGGTTAATCATTTTTTTATTGATGGATCGGGCGATTATGAACACGGCAATACCAAATATGTGTATATTTGATTTTTTTATTGTTTTATTTTGAATGGGACGAAAGGGGGATGATTAAACTTTTATATTTTTTTAATTTTTTTTCATATTTTTGAAAACATTTTTTTTTGCCATGCTTCAATAGCCTCCATGAGAGGCTAGAAGCTGGCACAACTCGATTGGCTCAGCTACATAGGAGAGAAGCTCAGATCGCTCCTATGTAGCTGAATTCCTGCATTGCTATGAGCGGCGTAAACAGGATGGCGGCGCTCATAGCAATCCGGCATCGACCACCATAGAGGTCTCAAGGACACCTCTGGTTGTTATGCTGACGCATCGCTGACCCCCGATCATGTGACAAAGGTCAGCGATGCGCTCATTTCCGGCTGGAAGCGGTAGTTAAATGCCGCTGTCAGTTTTTGACAGCGGCATTTAACTAGATAATAGCGGTGGGTGAATCACGATTCCACTCGCCGCTATTGCAGGCACATGTCAGCTGTACAAAACAGCTGACATGTTCCGGCTTTGATGCGGGTTGACCGCTGGAGCGCTGCATCAAAGCAGGGGATCTGACCTCGGATGTACTATCCCATTTGAGGTCAGAAAGGGATTAAACATAGGGGAGACCCCACATCATTTTTTGGGGGTCCCCCCTTTTTAATGACCAGTAAAAGTTAAGCAGGAAGCTGTAAGCTGATATTAATAGGCTGGAAAGCTCTATGTTTATTGGCTCCTTTCCAGACTAATAAGACCAGCTCACAGCTGTCTGCTTTCCCTTACCAGGCTATTAAAAATAGGGGGACCCAATTCCATTTTTTGATTTATTTGCTAAAAACAAGTACAGAAAACTACACACGCAAAGCATTGATTGTATATCTCACTGACATATTTATATCTATATATTCTATTCTGACGGTTTAGGCTGTGAATTTACTGTACCTGGTTTATGAAATGTTGGATTTCCTTTGAATATGTTCGTAAAAGTTGTACTATGTGCCATGCTATTTTTTTCTCGCACCCATTGAATTGCATTGATGAGTAGAGATGGGCAGACCCCTGGAAGTTCAGCAGAACAGTTAAAAAAGTTTAAGTTTGGGTACCAGAACAGTACCTGGACCTGAACCCCATTCACTTGAATGGGGAGCCTGAACATCCAGTGTTCGCTATGCTGTCATGTCATGTTCATTTGATAGCATGGGTAGCGTGGCTGTCTGACCTGCGTTAATGATTCTACCGCCGATAAGAGTGTTTCATGCACATGACAGCACGAGAAACACCCGGTGTTTGGGCTGCTGAAATCAAACAGTAATAACACGTACTTGCTGGTGAGGTCCATGTTCGGAGTCCGTGTCCGAGCAGTAGGTTTTTGATACAGACCCTGAACTTTACAGTTCGGGTTTGCCCATCTCTATGGGTGCATAGATTTCTTTGAAGACTTTGTAATGGTTTATTACAAAAGGAATCTGCATAATTGTCGTGTACATGAGCCCTTACAGAGCAGCATACAATAATAATGTTTTGCAAGATTTGCAATTAATAGTGCACAACATTTGCATAACGTCACACTAAAGGTATTATAAATAGTGTATGTTCGCTATATATTATATGTAGTATATGTGTGATAGAAATGTTTAATAACTATTTTTATAACTTGAATGGGCTATGTGTAACATAGTGGTCATGCTTTTACTTGTCATGCTCCATATTGTTAGTTATAACTAGAAGATCTCTTAACAGTGTCCCCTGCTATTTGACAATTATCAGTAAGGCAGGTATTCCGGAAAGGAAGATGTTGTATGTTCGCATTTGGAATATTTCAGCCATCTATTTCAAAGGTATCTCTTTGTAAACTAAATAAACCAAATGTATAAAAAATGCCACATGTGAATGAAAACACAACATTTCAAATGTTTAATTACAGGTAAAATGCCACTTGACCCATTATTTATTATACAGGATATGTCATTATTATCCAGCTATCAAGTAGTTAAATTAAATTTTGTGCAAAACTAATCTAATAATATGTCATACTATTCATATAATGTTATTTATGTGTGTGAATTAGGGGTTGTCCAGCTACACAAAAAAACAGTTTCAAAGCCAATTTAAAAACACCATCACTTGCTCCAAAAAGTTGAGATAAATACCTAATAAAAATCACTGAGCTCCCCTAATTCTGCTGTTTCGTTCAGTTTAGTGCTGCATCACTCTATTGCAGGGATATGTACATGTTTCGGCTGTATCACAATATGGGAAATCTTTACTTTCAGTGCAACTGTGTGTTTCTTCAGAGTCTTCTCTGTGGGGCGTACGCTTTCACCAGTTCCTCCTAGTCACTGCTAATCACAGCTGTGAGAAAGGGGTGTAAGTTCACGCCTCCGGAGAAGACTCTGAAGAAACACACAGTTGAAATACAAATAGAGATTTCACATATTGCATTCCAAAAGCAATAAATATGAATATCTCTGCAGTAAAAGAATGTAGTGCAACACGGAAAAAGAGGCAGAATCAGGAAAGCAGGGACTCTTTAAAAAAAAAAGTTAATTATATACTTTTAAAATATCATCCTCAATGCCCTAATACAAATGCCAGTCAAACGGCAAGTCCTCTTTAACCAAGTCGTTAATCATTTACCAACACAATGAGAGGGGAGCCTCTTTCTGTGTCTAATTAAACTTGGAATGTATAGCAGGAGCGGCAGTGAAATCGGCTTGAAGTATATTAATAAATTTTATACATTTGTATTTAAAATACTTTTTATGTGGCAGGACAACCCGTTTAAATAACATCAGCCAGGTATTACAATGCTATAAAATAAGATAGTGCATTCCTTTATTTTTTTTCTCTACAAAACAGTAAAGGTGTATTTGCATCAAACTCTTCTATCGCATAATATTTTTTATCTTACAGTATGGTTTCTTCATAAGATGCGTCTCTCACAATGTCACCCATGTAATAACGATGATCACTAGTAGGCTAAGTTATTTTAGTTTTCAGTGGCTGAAAATTAAATACTTCGACTTTTTTTTATTTTTTCTAATAAATGACAGAACTGAAGTGCCCTGAGCACTTCTCATAAAACAGAAGCGTTCTTCTCCTGCATCAGCGGAGTTTTGTGCGACTCAATACAAAGTCTATAGGCTTGTACACTCCCTGACAGAAGTTATGTCGCTTATCCATGTTATGTAAATAAAAGCTTATAACCGGACATTACATTCATCCATTGGTTGTATAAATTATTCTTTTGAAAGCTGAAACCCTCCAAAATGAGTTATAGGTTGAGAAAATAAATTGGCATCAATGCAGAAATATTGATCAGTTAATTGACACAAAATGGTCAGATTTTGGCAAGACAAAAGTTTTGTCGCCTGGTCATTTAATGCACCCCTTACTAGTTTGCATCCTCACCTGTGCTCAGTAGATGATTGGTTAATTAGTGTGTGTATAAAAAGAGACCCAGCACCCCAGACCTTCACTTGAACTGCAACTTGAGCTCTGACAACATGTCAAAAATCCACCCTGTGACCAAACCCTGGATTATCAAGAGGCTGAAGACCAGATCCACTGCAGAGGTGGCTGGCACCTTTAATGTGTCTCAGCATCAAGTACTAAGAATTAAAAAAAGATTTGAAGAGACTGGAGATGTGTTTGACAAGCCCAGGTCAGCAGAATCCGCAAGACAATTACTGAGGAGGAACGTTTGTTGGTTAGAAAATCCAAAGCAAGCCCCTCTTCTACTGCAGCAGAGCTCCAACAGGCCTGGTCACCTCAAGTCCCTATGTCAACTAGAACGGTTTGTAGGATTCTATGTTGAAATGGCCTCCATGGTCGAATCAGTGCCCAGAAGCCAGCACTAAACAAAAGGCAAATAAAAAAACCTGTGGCATTTGCAAAGACCCACAGCCTGCTAAACAGATGGGCGCTGGAAAAGTGGCAGGAGGTGGATTTCTCTGATGAATCATCAGTAGAATTACACCACAGCTGCTGCAAATACTGCAGGAGACCTACTGGAGCCCGTGTGGATCCAAAATACACCCAGAAAACAGCTAAATTTGGTGGTGGAAAGATCATGGTCTGAGGTTACATTCAGTATGGGGGTGTGCAAAACATTTGCAAGGTGGAAGGAAATATCAATAGCCTAAAATATCAAGAAGTATTAGCTACCTCTTATATTCCAAATCATAAAAGGGGTCAAATTCTGCAGCAGGATAGTGCTCCATCTCATACATCCATCTCTACAACAAAGTTCCTCCAGGCAAAAATGATCAAGGTGCTCAATGACTGGCCAGCCCAGTCACCAGACATGAACATCATTGAGCATGTTTGGGGTAGGATGAAAGAGGAAGCTTGTAAGACAAAACCAAAGAATCTAGATGAACTCTGGGAGGCATGTAAGACTGCATTCTTTGCTATTCCTGATGACTTCATTAACCCCTTCCCGACCTTTGACGCCACGTAGGCGTCATGAAAGTCGGTGCCAATCCGACCCATGACGCCTATGTGGCGTCATGGAAAGATCGCGTCCCTGCAGATCAGGTGAAAGGGTTAACTCCCATTTCACCCGATCTGCAGGGACAGGGGGAGTGGTAGTTTAGCCCAGGGGGGGTGGCTTCACCCCCCGTGGCTACGATCGCTCTGATTGGCTGTTGAAAGTGAAACTGCCAATCAGAGCGATTTGTAATATTTCACCTATTATAACGGGTGAAATATTACAATCCAGCCATGGCCGATGCTGCAATATCATCGGCCATGGCTGGAAACACTAATGTGCCCCCACCCCACCCCACCGATCGCCCCACCAGCCCTCCGATCTGGCTGGTACACTGCTCCGGCTCCCCTCCGTCCTGTGCTCCGGCTCCCCCCGTGCTTTTGTCCGCTCCCTCCGTGCTCCAATCACCCTCCCCGTGCTCCAATCACCCCACCTGCACTCCGATCCACCCCCCCGTGCTCCGTTCCACCCCCCATGCTCCGTTCCACCCCTCCCGCGCTCCGATCAACCCCCCCATGCTCCGATCCCCCCCCGTGCTCCCCCCCACCCCATCATACTTACCGATCCTGCCGGGGTCCGTCCGTCTTCTCCCCGGGCGCCGCCATCTTCCAAAATGGCGGGCGCATGCGCAGTGCGCCCGCCGAATCTGCCGGCCGGCAGATTCGTTCCAAAGTGCATTTTGATCACTGAGATAGATTATATCTCAGTGATCAAAATAAAAAAATAATAAATGACCCCCCCCCCCTTTGTCACCCCCATAGGTAGGGACAATAAAAAATAAAGATTTTTTTTTTTCCACTAATGTTAGAATAGGGTTAGGGTTAGGGGTAGGGCTAGGGTTAGGGCTAGGGTTAGGACTAGGGTTAGGGCTAGGGTTAGGGTTAGGGTTAGGGCAAGGGTTAGGGCTAGGGTTAGGGCTAGGGTTAGGGGTAGGGTTAGGGTTAGGGGTAGGGTTAGGGGTAGGGTTAGGGGTAGGGCTAGAGTTAGGGCTAGGGTTAGGGGTAGGGTTAGGGCTAGGGTTAGGGTTTTGGTATGTGCACACGTATTCTGGTCCTCTGCAGATTTTTCCGCTGCGGATTTGATAAATCCGCAGTGCTAAACAGCTGCGTATTTATGGCGGATTTACCGTGTTTTTTCTGCGCATTTCACTGCGGTTTTACAACTGCGATTTTCTATTTGAGCAGTTGTAAAACCGCTGCGGAATCCGCACAAAGAAGTGACATGCTGCGGAATGTAAACCGCTGCGTTTCCGTGCAGTTTTTCCGCAGCATGTGTACAGCGATTTTTGTTTCCCATAGGTTTACATTGAACTGTAAACTCATGGGAAACTGTTGCGGATCTGCAGCGTTTTCCGCAGCGTGTGCACATACCTTTAGAATTAGGCTATGTGCACACGGTGCGGATTTGGCTGCGGATCCGCAGCAGTGTTCCATCAGGTTTACAGTTCCATGTAAACATATGGAAACCAAATCCGCTGTGCCCATGGTGCGGAAAATACCGCGCGGAAACGCTGCGTTGTATTTTCCGCAGCATGTCAATTCTTTGTGCAGATTCCGCAGCGTTTTACACCTGTTCCTCAATAGGAATCCGCAGGTGAAATCCCCACAAAAAATACTGGAAATCCGCGGAAAATCCGCAGGTAAAACGCAGTGCCTTTTACCCGCGGATTTTTCAAAAATGATGCTGAAAAATCTCACATGAATCCGCAACGTGGGCACATAGCCTTAGGGTTAGGGTTGGAATTAGGGTTGTGGTTAGGGGTGTGATTAGGGTTATGGCTACAGTTGGGATTAGAGTTAGGGGTGTGTTGGGGTTAGTGTTGGAGGTAGAATTGAGGGGTTTCCACTGTTTAGGCACATCAGGGGTCTCCAAACGCAACATGGCGCCACCATTGATTCCAGCCAATCTCGTATTTAAAAAGTCAAATGGTGCTCCCTCACTTCCGAGCCCCGACGTGTGCCCAAACAGTGGTTTACCCCCACATATGGGGTACCAGCATACTCAGGATAAACTGCGCAACAATTACTGGGGTCCAATTTCTCCTGTTACCCTTGTGAAAATAAAAAAATGCTTGCTAAAACATCATTTTTGAGGAAAGAAAAATTATTTTTTATTTTCACGGCTCTGCGTTGTAAACGTCTGTGAAGCACTTGGGGGTTCAAAGTGCTCACCACATATCTAGATAAGTTCCTTGGGGGGTCTACTTTCTAAAATATGGTCACTTGTGGGGAGTTTCTACTGTTTAGGCACACCAGGGGCTCTGCAAACGCAACGTGACGCCCGCAGACCATTCCATCAAAGTCTGCATTTCAAAAGTCACTACTTCCCTTCTGAGCCCCGACGTGTGCCCAAACAGTGGTTTACCTCCACACATGGAGTATCAGCATACTCGGGAGAAACTGGACAACAACTTTTGGGGTCCAATTTCTCCTGTAACCCTTGGGAAAATAAAAAATTCTGGGCTAAATAATTATTTTTGAGGAAAGAAAACGTATTTATTATTTTCACGGCTCTGCATTATAAACTTCTATGAAGCACTTGGGGGTTCAAAGTGCTCACCACACATCTAGATAAGTTCCTTTCGGGGTCTAGTTTCCAAAATGGGGTCACTTGTGGGGGGTTTCTACTGTTTAGCCACATCATCGGCTCTGCAAACGCAACGTGACGCCCGCAGAGCATTCCATCAAAGTCTGCATTTCAAAACGTCACTACTTCAATTCCGAGCCCCGGCATGTGCCCAAACAGTAGTTTACCCCACATATGGGGTATCACCGTACTCAGGAGAAACTGGACAACAAATATTGGGGTCAAATTTCTCCTGTTACCCTTGGGAAAATTAAAAAATTCTGGGCTAAATAATTATTTTTGAGGAAAGAAAACGTATTTATTATTTTTACGGCTCTGCATTATAAACTTCTGTGAAGCACTTGGGGGTTCAAAATGCTCACCACACATCTAGATAAGTTCCTTTCGGGGTCTAGTTTCCAAAATGGGGTCACTTGTGGGGGGTTTCTACTGTTAAGCCACATCAGGGGCTCTGCAAACGCAACGTGACGCCCAAAGAGCATTCCATCAAAGTCTGCATTTCAAAACGTCACTACTTCACTTCCGAGCCCCGACATGTGCCCAAACAGTGGTTTACCCCCACATATGGGGTATCAGCGTACTCAGGAGAAATTGGACAACAACTTTTGGGGTCAATATTCTCCTGTTACTCTTGGGAAAATAAAAAATTGCAGGCTAAAAATCATTTTTGAGAAAATATTTTTTTTTTTTTATTTTCATGGCTCTGCGTTATAAACTTCTGTGAAGCACTTGGGGGTTCAAAGTCCTCACCACACATCTAGATTAGTTCCTTTGGTGGACTAGTTTCCAAAATGGGGTCATTTCTGGGGGATCTCCAATGTTTAGGCACACAGGGGCTCTCCAAACGTGACATGGTGTCCGCTAATTATTGGAGCTAATTTTCCATTTAAAAAGCCAAATGGCGTGCCTTCCCTTCCGAGCCCTGCCGTGCGCCCAAACAGTGGTTTACCCCCACATATGGGGTATCAGCGTACTCAGGACAAACTGGACAACAACATTTATGGTCCAATTTCTCCTATTACCCTTGGCAAAATAGGAAATTCCAGGCTAAAAAATCATTTTTGAGGAAAGAAAAATTATTTTTTATTTTCATGGCTCTGCGTTATAAACTTCTGTGAAGCACCTGGGGGTTTAAAGTGCTCAATATGCATCTAGATAAGTTCCTTGGGGGGGTCTAGTTTCCAAAATGGGGTCACTTGTGGGGGAGCTCCAATGTTTAGGCACACAGGGGCTCTCCAAACGCAACATGGTGTCCGCTGACAATTGGAGCTAATTTTCCATTCAAAAAGTCAAATGACGCGCCTTCCCTTCCGAGCCCTGCCGAGTGCCCAAACAGTGGTTTACCCCCACATATGAGGTATCGGCGTACTCAGGAGAAATTGCCCAACAAATTTTATGATCCATTTTATCCTATTGCCCATGTGAAAATGAAAAAATTGAGGCGAAAATAATTTTTTTGTGAAAAAAAAGTACTTTTTCATTTTTACAGATCAATTTGTGAAGCACCTGAGGGTTTAAAGTGCTCACTAGGCATCTAAATAAGTTCCTTGGGGGGTCTAGTTTCCAAAATGGGGTCACTTGTGGGGGAGCGCCAATGTTTAGGCATACAGGAGCTCTCCAAACGCGACATGGTGTCCGCTAACGATGGAGATAATTTTTCATTCAAAAAGTCAAATGGCGCTCCTTCCCTTCCGAGCCTTACCATGTGCCCAAACAGTGGTTTACCCCCACATATGAGGTATCAGTGTACTCAGGAGAAATTGCCCAACAAATTTTAGGATCCATTTTATCCTGTTGCCCATGTGGGTTTAAAGTGCTCACTATGCATCTAGATAAGTTCTTTGGGGCGTATAGTTTCCAAAATGGGGTCACTTGTGGGGGAGCTCCAATTTTTAGGCACACGGGGGCTCTCCAAACGTGACATGGTGTCCGCTAAAGAGTGGAGCCAATTTTTGATTCAAAAAGTCAAGTGGCGCTCCTTCCCTTCCAAGCCCTGCCGTGCGCCCAAACAGTGGTTTACCCCCACATATGAGGTATCAGCGTACTCAGGACAAATTGGACAACAACGTTCGTGGTTCAGTTTCTCCTTTTACCATTGGGAAAATAAAAAAATTGTTGCTAAAAGATAATTTTTGTGACTAAAAAGTTAAATGTTCATTTTTTCCTTCCATGTTGCTTCTGCTGCTGTGAAGCACCTGAAGGGTTAATAAACTTCTTGAATGTGGTTTTGAGTACCTTGAGGGGTGCAGTTTTTAGAATGGTGTCACTTTGGGTATTTTCAGCCATATAGACCCCTCAAACTGACTTCAAATGTGAGGTGGTCCCTAAAAAAAATGGTTTTGTAAATTTCGTTGTAAAAATGAGAAATCGCTGGTCAAATTTTAACCCTTATAACTTCCTAGCAAAAAAAAATGTTGTTTCCAAAATTGTGCTGATGTAAAGTAAACATGTGGGAAATGTTATTTATTAACTATTTTATGTCACATAACTCTCTGGTTTAACAGAATAAAAATTCAAAATGTGAAAATTGCGAAATTTTCAAAATTTTCGCCAAATTTCCGTTTTTATCACAAATAAATGCAGAATTTATTGACCTAAATTTACCACTAACATGAAGCCCAATATGTCACGAAAAAAAAATCTCAGAACCGCTAAGATCCGTTGAAGCGTTCCTGAGTTATTACCTCATAAAGGGACACTGGTCAGAATTGCAAAAAACGGCAAGGTCTTTAAGGTCAAAATAGGCTGGGTCATGAAGGGGTTAATAAATTGTATGGATCATTGTTGAAACGCATGGATGCAGTCCTTCAAGCTCATGGAAGTCACACAAAATATTAAATATGACTCTAATAGCACCACAACTTCATTCACCAATGTTATGCAACATCTATTTGTATTTTAAGTTACTTATTTGTTTGAATACCACATTACTTTCTGCGGGCGACAAAACTTTTGTCTTGCCAAAATCTGACCATTCTGTGTCTATTAACTGATCAATATTTCTGCATTGATGCCAATTTATTTTCTTAACCTAAACCACATTTCGGAGGGTTTCAGCTTTCAAAAGAATAATTTATACAACCAAAGGATGAATTTAACATCAGGTTATAAGCTTTTATTTACATAACATGGATAAGCGGCATTACTTCTGTCAGGGAGTGTACTTACTCTTCGTGCACACTCATCCATGAGTAATTGTGAAAAGTGTTTTGAGTGATCGTTGGGACTCTCAGGACGTGGACCACCACCGATCTGCATGGCATTTCAGGAACCACATAAAATGTATGTACACTTTAAAAGCACAAGGATTTGGGTGGAATTTTTGGTAATCCCACCGGCATCAGGGGCTTATCTGCAGCATTCTGTAATGCTGTAGATAAGCCCCCGATGTTACCTGAAAAAGGAGAAAAAGACGTTAGATTATACTCACCCAGGGACGGTCCCTTCAGCCACGGCTCCGGCGCAGGCGTACTTTGCTCTGCCCTCTTGAGGGCAGAGGATAGTACTGCAGTGCGCAGGCGCCGGAAAGGTCAGAGGCCCGGCGCCTGCGCACTGCAGTACTTTGTCTGCCCTCAACAGGGCAGAGCAAAGTACGCCTGAGCCGGAGCCGTGGCTGAAGATCAGAAGAGGATGTCTTGTAATGAAGATGGGCGGCGCCGGAGCGGACCGGAGACGCCCATTTGACCTGACCAGCAGCGGGACCGCCCCTGGGTGAGTATAATCTAACGTCTTTTTCTCCTTTTTCAAGTAACATCGTGGGCCTATCTACAGCATTACAGAATGCTGCAGATAAGCCCCTGATGCCGGTGGGATTACCTCACCTGCGATTTTCTGGGTGACAGGTTCCCTTTAAGTTACAGCACTCAGTGCAAGCCTATAATATCAAACCAGCTGGAATAAGATGTGACTAATTTATAAAAATGGCTTATGTCTCTTAATAAATTACACATTTCTTTTTTTTCGATTTGGACACTTATGACTGACTTTTTATTTTTTCTGCATGAGGTATCAAAAAATCACAGAGACAATATTTTTACAGACACATTGTAAAACCATAATAATTCATTCTGATTCTAAGTGATCCAGATCTACGGTCCATAACTCTGATATGAGACATCAGCTGCACTCACTGTAAAATGGTGAAAATTACAGTCAAAATAATCTGTAGAAGTTGCTTCAGCTTCAAGAAGATCACAAAAGCCTTAAATTTTTTATGGACAGAGCAAAAAAAAGTGTCCTTTTTTTTCGGACTGTCCTGGAATTTCTAGGGGGTTGCCAACCCATCGTGATAGTCACTATAAAGAAACCATGGTAAGGGGGTTTGAGACATTTGTATGCTACTGTTCACTGTGCAGGCAATGTGCTATTTATATGATGATAGCCACAAGAGAGCAAAGGTTTGCTTGTCATCTCCAGCTGCCAGCCAAAAGATGACATAGTTTACAGTACAATGTTTCCATGAAAGATAGGACATATGTTTGCAATAATGTCTAACGCAGAAAAGGGTTCAAAACTTAATACCACAAATAATGAGAAATCTTGATAGGATTTTCTTGGTAACTCCATTGTTTTTATTTTCAGATATAAATCTTAACTACAAGTTCTCCACAATGTCAATCATGAAATTTTAGCTCTCTACTTTAGAACATCATCATACTTGATGCCCAGGAATCTCCATTTTTTGTTCTGTAGATGAGCAGGGTAACTTAAGGGTAAGCACGGACTGAACAGAAAAGCTTTCCTCTAGGAGCAAGGAGTGTTTTGTTTTGCAGGGCTCCTGTGCTTCTTTGGTCTGTAGGAAATAGGTCCAGAACAAACACAGCTGTGGAAGACACAACCCTACCTGCTCCGCTCATTATAGGGAGAGAATGACTGGAAGTTACGGTTTTCTACTTCTGATAGAATTATCAGACTTCCAGAGACAATGACGATTTGGTTAAATAGAGAAGGCAGCAAGACAAGCAATTAATAGTTAATCCTCGGATAATAATGCTATAGAATATAGGTACAAATACAAAACATATACACAACCAGTATATTTCTTATGCATACAACAGGGCATATCCTGACTGTGAGCTGCTAGCTGTTATTTATCAGGATAGCCTTAATCTGGTAGCATTGAGGTGACGATATTTGTAAATGTTAGTCATTTTCCAGAGCAGGTAACACCAGGAAACTGACCTGATCGTAATACAGTATGACCTGGGCTAATGTTGCACCAAGCCCCAACAGATCATTAGCTGTCAGCTAGAAACTATCATCAGAAAAAGACCACCAACAGCACCAGGCCAGATGTGCTGGTGATCATCCATTGGCCACACAAGTCCTGAATTGCAGATGAACTGCAGCGTGTGCGTGATTGCTTGTGTGTGTGGTGTATATCTGTGTGTGTCTGCATATATGGTGAGTGTGTCTGTGGGTAATGTGTGTCTCTGTGTGATGTATATTTGTGTGTATCTATCTTTGTATATGTATGTGTGTATGTGTGGTGTGTGTGCTTGTGAAGTGTGTGTCTGTATGCCTGTAAGTGTCTGTATGTGTGGTGTGTGTCTGTATGTGTGCCGTGTGTGTGTCTGTGTATGTCTGTGTGCACCATGTGTGCGCCAGTGTGTGTCTGTATGTGTGGAGTATATGTGTGTGCCTGTGTGTGTCTAAATATATGGTGTGTGTCACTGTGTGTAGTCTGTGCCTGTATGTGTTTGTGTGCCTGTGAGGTGTGTGTCTGTATGCCTATGGATGTCTGTATGTGTGGTATGTTTTTCTGTATGTGTGGTCTGTGTGTCCATATGTGTGGTGTGTTTCTGTATGTGTGGTGTGTGTCTGTGTATGTCAATGCATGTTTGTATGTGTGTGTCTGTGTGCATGTATCTTTGGGTATGTATGCATGTAATGTGTGTCTGTATGTGTTGTGTGTACGTGTGTCTGTGTCTATTTGTATGTCTGTGTACTTGGTGTGTAGCATGTGTTTGTATGTGTGTTGCATATGTGTATGTCTGCCTGTGTCTTTTGTGTATGTGTGTGTCTACATTTGTGTGTGTGCCTGTGTCTGTATGTATGTCTGCGTGCATAGTGTGTAGCATGTGTCTGTATGTGTGGTGTATATGTGCATGTATGTATCTGTGTGTATAGTGTGTGCCTGTATGTGTAGTGTGTGTGTGCAGTGTGTGTTTGTATGAATGATGTATGTGTGTGTCTGTGTCTTTGTGCATGTGTAGCGTGTGGTTGTATGTGTAGTGTGTATGTGTGTGCATGCGCCTGTGTCTGTATGTATGTCTGTGTGCATAGTGGGTAGCATGTGTCGGTATGTGTGGTATATATGTGTATGTCTATATCTGTGTATAGTGTTTGTCTGTATGTCTGGTGTGTGTTTGTGCGTCTACATTTATGGTGTAAATGTGTGTGTCTGTGTGTGCTGTGTCTTTGTGCATGTACATGTGTATGTGTAGTGTGTGCCTGTATGTGTGATGTACAGTATATGGATCGCCCCCAGACACAGGGCCACGCGTTCTCGGTACCGGGCCTCTCTGGTTCGGTTCTGAGGCTGTCACGGTGGCTAGACCCGGTCCGCGACCCTGCTAAGGGGCGTCCAATAAAGGTGGTGCAGTATGTCAGAGGTTCGTGACGCCACCTGTGGTGTTCGGTCAGGGTGACCGACGCTGCTGTGGGGTCCACTGGGGTGATGGAATAGGAGCTGGATGGTATACCTTCCCACAGGTGAAGTATGTCCCCAGGGCTTCCCAGTAAGGTTGATGGTGATGGTGTGAGGTGCAGGCAATAACGAGGACACAAGGTTGCAGTTTCTTTACCTATTTACTGAAGACTTCAGGATCCTCAATCCAGAGCAGGTTTAACAGGGCTATCAGAGACAGGCCGGCCTGATGGGCACTTCCAGAGTTTCCCTCGCAGATGGAAATCGCTGCCCACCACTAGCGCCTGTGTGTTGTAGTCCTACCCTGCTGAGCATTCGGAATAGTCCTCACAACTGCTGTTCTCGTTCGTCGTTCTCTACAGCTCTCTCTCTCTTTAGTTCCAGATGTTGCTAGTTTCTCGTCCCCCAGTATATTTTGGCTAGGATGCACCCGTATGACGGGAAGGCCTGGAGGTCTTCCGGGACCCTAGAGACGCCCCTCTCCCACTGTTGCCCCCTATGTCTTCTTAGGAAATTTAAGGTAGACAGCCAACCTTTAATTAACTGTCCTGCGGAGTATGAAGTAAGGCCTGAAGTCAGTTACTCCCGCGGTGTTCTTGCCACCGGCTACGCGCCTCAGTAGGATGTTGCCTCGGTCTCATGGCACGACTCCTACTGGTACTCCTTTTTGCTTGATCTCGTTTACACTGTTCCACAATATCCTTCCTTTCTTGTCTCTTTCTTAAGATACCGCCGCAAGGTAGTGCAGGCGCGGTTCTGTAACGTTCTGTTCTGTTCGCTAGGCACCTGCCAGGTTCCCACGCCTGACAGGGACCCCCCTGTGCCTTCTTCCTGCAACACCCCCTGCCACAGGATGTTGCCTGAATACAACCCAGTCAGCTCCTGACTAACTTTCTATCCAACCCCTAGTTTTACCAGTGTGAGGAGGGGCCCAATAAATAAAGCCTTTTGCTCCCCCTAGTGGTCGGAGTGTGAAGTGTAATGTGTGCTGGTGATACCTGGTCAGGAGAATTCCTTCAGTGCCATCAGACGTACCATCACTCCCCTTAGCGGCAGAGCGTCATACAGCAACAACCAGGTCTCTGGGGCACTGCATATATGTGTGTCTGTGTCTGTATGTATATGTGGTGTGTGCCTGTATGTGTTATGTATATGTGTAGTGTGTGCCTGTGTCTGTGTGCATAGTGTGTAGCATGCGTCTGTATTTGTGGTGAATATGTGTATGTCTGTATCTGTGTGTATAGTGTGTGTGCCTGCATGTGTGGTGTCTGTGTCATGTGTGGTGTCTGTGTAGGAGGGGGTTGAGTAAGCAGTAGTGTTGAGCATTCCGATACCGCAAGTATCGGGTATCGGCCGATACTTGCGGTATCGGAATTCCGATACCAAATTCCGATACTTCCCGCGTATCGGATACCGGAATCGGAAGTTCCCAGAATTCAAACTGCACGCAGCAGCCAATGAGGAATGAATGGAAGTATGGGCACATCCTGTTTAGCATGGTGGGCATGTAACTACTGGCAAGGCTGTGATTGGCTGCTGAACTGATGTCACCATGCACTATAAAAAACGCTGCCGCCATTTTGCGCTCACTCTGCTGTGATTTCAGTTAGGGACAGGACGCTGTGTTCTAACTGAGGGCCAGTTGAGATAGCTAATTGCTTTATTTTGCTTTTCCAAGGCTAATTTAGCAAACGCTGTGTGTTCACCTTGCTCTTGCCTTGCAGCGCTGTTTTAACAGCGTTCTGCAAGGTCTCTCTCAGTGTGTGTGTGTGTGTATGCAGCTCACTCTGTAGTCTGTGTGCAGCCATATACCCGGTTGTATTCAGCTCAGGGGGGGTTCACACTGCCTCATACAGTTCTATCCATTGTCCTTTTTTGCTCATAGTGCAGCCTGCTGCACATTTTTTCTAAAATTTCCTATTAGTGTTTTTCCACCCGTCTCCAGCTAAATTGTGGGAAAACACTACATAGGATAACCTAGAGGGGGGGTTTTGGGCCTTGCAGCGCCGTTTACGGCTGTCTGCACGGTCTCCGTGTGAGCGCAGCTCGCCCTGTAGTCTGTGTGCAGCCACAGCCGGTTGTATTCAGCTCAGGGTAAGTCACTGCCTCATACCGTGAAAAAACTTTTCCTTTTTTTCAAATAGTGCAGCCTGCTGAAAATTTTTCCAAAAATTTCCTATTAGTGTCTTTCCACCCGTCTCCGGCTAAATAGTGGGAAAAACACTACATAGGATAACCTAGAGTGGGGTTTTTGGGCCTTGCAGCGCCGTTTACGGCTGTCTGCGCGGTCTCCGTGTGAGCGCAGCTCGCCCTGTAGTCTGTGTGCAGCCACAGCCGGTTGTATTCAGCTCAGGGTGCGTTACTGCCTCATACCGTTAAATAACGTCCTTTTTTTGAAATAGTGCAGCCTGTTGAAAAAAAATTTTTAAATTTCCTATTAGTGTCTTTCCACCCATATCCAGCTAAATAGTGGAAAAACACTATATAGGATAACCTAGAGGAGGGTTTTTGGGCCTTGCAGCGCCGTTTACGGCTGTCTGCACGGTCTCCGTGTGAGCGCAGCCCGCCCTGTAGTCTGTGTGCAGCCACAGCCGGTTGTATTCAGCTCAGGGTGCGTTACTGCCTCATACCGTTAAATAACTTGTCCTTTTTTTGAAATAGTGCAGCCTGTTGAAAATTTTTAAAAAAAATTTCCTATTAGTGTCTTTCCACCCGTATCCAGCTAAATAGTGGAAAAACACTACATAGGATAACCTAGAGGAGGGTTTTTAGGCCTTGCAGCTCCGTTTACGGCTGTCTGCACGGTCTCCGTGTGAGCGCAGCTCGCCCTGTAGTCTGTGTGCAGCCACAGCCGGTTGTATTCAGCTCAGGGTGCGTTACTGCCTCATACCGTTAAATAACTTGTCCTTTTTTTGAAATAGTGCAGCCTGTTGAAAATTTTTTTTAAAATTTCCTATTAGTGACTTTCCACCCGTATCCAGCTAAATAGTGGAAAAACACTACATAGGATAACCTAGAGGAGTGTTTTTGGGCCTTGCAGCGCCGTTTACGGCTGTCTGCACGGTCCCCGTGTGAATTAAAGTCGCTCTGTAGCCCGATCTGAAGAAAAAAAAAAAATAAAGTTCCCTAAACACCACTTAACACTTGTGTAGGCCACATTTTATCAATAATAAAGTCTAGTCCAAAATTTACAACATTAGTGTTTCTTACACCTGTTAGGAGGAGCATTTCAGGAATAAGCACACTAAGGCCTTAGTACTTTTCTGCTTATCTTTATCTGTCAACCAAGATGAAGAGGGCAGGGAGTAAGGCACGTGGGCGTGGGCGCGGAGCAGGGAGAGGAGCAGGGAGAGGACGTGGTGATTCTGTGCCTGCTGCGGGCACCGGTGACTCATCATCACTCAGTTTCAGCAGGGAACAGTCCTTCATGCGCAGCTTTGTCGAAGAGCGCCGTGCACCGCTGCTGCGTGAAGATCAAATTGAAGCCGTTGCCGGATGGATGGCAGCTAACGCATCGGCATCGACTTCAATTAGTGCCACATCATCTCAGGCACAGACCACTGGAGAGCAGCCATCTGTCTCTTCACCACCTGCCAAATTGGCCAGGCAGTCAGAGAGCCCAGGACAGGAGCCGTCTCTACTTCTGTTCTCTGAATCTCTTGGTTTGGAAACAGGGGGCCAGCCAAGCAGCATTGGAGAAATGGAAGAAGAGGCAGTGTGCAGTGATGCCCAACAGCTTTGTCTCTCTGACTCTGAAGAGGCGGGTGGGCCAGTGCCTGCGATGACCACAGCGCAGTACCCATCTGATGATGAAACTCAGGTGCCGCTTTCTTGTGCGTACTGTGCTGCCGAGACTACCCAGGAGGAGCAGTTGGTGGCAGAGGGTAGTGGAGATGATGAGGTCCTTGACCCATCATGGCGTGAGGAACAGGAAGGTGGTGGGAGCAGCTCTGATGAAGAGATTCCCCTAACGGGCCAAAGAGGGAGAGGGAGGGGGAAGACTGCGGAGCCTGTAGCCTCCACTTTGGCACCCGTTAGGAGCCTGTCTCTTTCAAAAGCCAAAAAGGGCGCTCCCAAGACTTGCAGTGCCTGGTCCTTTTTTGACACAGTTGCAGATGACATTTGTTTTGTCAAATGCAAGCTGTGTCATCAGAAAGTCAAAAGAGGTAAAAGTGTCAGCAACCTCAATACCACAAATATGTGGAAACATGTGCGGACCAGGCACGCGGTGGAGTTACAAAAACACACTGAAGACCTAGGCCAACCAACAGCGGCAGCTACCACCTCTTCAGCTCGTGTTGCCTCTTCCTCCAGCTCACGCACAGCTGGTTTGGCTTCCTCCCAGGATTGCCATTGAAGAACCTCTGGCACTGGTGTCCAGAGACCTAGTGTAATTCCACCCACAGCACCACATTCCCAGTCATCCTCACACTTCCAGTCTACTCTACAGCCATCGGTAGTACAGGCATGGGAGAAAAGGCGGGCATTCTCGGCCAACCACCCCCGAGCACAGGCTCTGAATGCAGGCATTGCCAAACTTCTGTCCCTGGAAATGCTCTCATTCAGGCTGGTGGAGACTGACAGCTTCCGTGACTTGATGGCATTGGCAGTCCCACAGTACAAGGTGCCCAGCCGCTTTTACTTCAGCAGGCAAGCTGTCCCTGCCCTGCACAAGCATGTGGAGGGACACATAAAACACGCGCTACTGAACGCCGTCAGTAGCAAGGTCCACCTCACCACCGATGCGTGGACCAGTCAACATGGACAGGGGTGATACATTTCCCTCACTGCCCATTGGGTTAATGTTGTTGAGCCAGGTACAGATCGTGCGAGTGGTGCAGGACGTGTCCTGCCCACTCCAAGGATTGCAGGAATCCAGTCTGTACGCATTGACTCCTCCTCATACACAAGTTCCTCAGAATCATCGCTGCAGGAGCCGTCACAGTCCACCTCCACATGGACCCGTGAACGTTTACCTGTTACGACCGGCATGAGCACAGCCGTGGCCAAACGTCAACAGGCCATCTTGAAACTAGTTTCTTTGGGGAATCAAAGCCACACAGCGCAGGAGCTCTGGAATGCCATCAAGCAGGAGAGCAATGTGTGGTTAGTGCCAGCGAATCTCCAGCCAGGCATGGTAGTGTGTGACAATGGCCGAAATCTGGTGGCAGCTTTGGCCATTGGCAACCTCACTCACATCCCATGTCTGGCACATGTGCTCAATTTGGTGGTGCAGAGTTTTCTGAGGGACTATCCGGATCTTGATGCACTGCTGCACAAGGTCCGCCTAGAGTGTGCTCACTTGCGGCGTTCCAGCTTGGCAAGATCCCGCATTGCTGCTCTGCAGCGCCGATTCCGCCTTCCAGAACACCGCATCATATGTGACCTACCTACCAGGTGGAATTCCACGTTACATATGTTGGAGCGGTTGTGTGAGCAGCAGCAAGCAGTAATGGAGTACCAGCTGCATCAGGCGCAAAAAAGTCGCAGTCAGCGCCGATCAGACTTCACAACCACAGAGTGGGCCACTATGAAGGACGTCTGCCAGGTTTTGCATCCTTTCGATTATTCCACGCGGATGGCAAGTGCAGATGATGCACTAGTCAGCATGACTGTCCCCCTTATCCGCCTGCTTCAATAAACTTTGCAAGCGTCAAGGGATGATGTTGTGGAAGAGGTGAAGGATGAGGAGTCACCTTTTCCATCAGCTTCTGGAGAGTCAGCGCCACGTGGTTCCTCACAAAGGGGTACGCAGGGGCCACTTTGTGAGGAGGATGAGGAGGAGTCAATGGAGGAGGAAGAGCTCCGTCCAGAGGAGGGAGTGACACAATTGTCCAGTGGTCAGTGTGTACAGCGAGGGTGGGGTGATGACGAGCGGGCAGAGATCATATCTCAAGCAGGGGACAGCGTTTCTGGGGCAGTTGGCAGTCTGCAGCACATGGTGGATTTCATGCTGCAGTGCCTGAGAAACGACCGCCGCATCGACCACATTCTCAACATGCCTGATTATTGGGTGTTCACCCTCCTCGATCCTTGCTACCGAGACAATGTCCAAAACCTCATCCCAGCGTTGACCCGGGAGCGTAAAATGCGGGAGTACCACGACACACTGGTGAATTCCATCATCTTCTCCAGTCCAACTGAGAGGAGTGCTACTAGTGCTTTACAAAGCAGCTCAGTGCGTCGAGGCAGTGGGGGAGGCTCTGCACAAAGAGGGAGCAGAAGCAGTGCCTCTGCCAAAGGCAAGACCAGTATGGCCCAACTGTGGCAAACTTTTGTGTGCCCGCCACAAATGTCTACACCATCACCGGCGGCTCCAGTCAGTCAACGGTTCCGTCAGATGGTGACATACTACATGGCTTGCCCTCTTACTGTACTCCAGACGGCTCTTCCCCATTCAAGTTTTGGGTCTCTAAGCTGGATACATGGCCAGAGCTAAGCCAGTATGCATTGGAGGTGCTGGCTTGCCCTGTGGCTAGTGTCTTATCGGAACGTGTCTTTAGTGCCGCAGGTGGTGTACTAACAGACCGTCGCATGCGACTATCCTCCAATAACGTTGACCGGCTTACTTTCCTGAAAATGAACCAGGCCTGGATCTCGCAGGAATTTGCCACTCCTCTGCCTGATTAAGTAATTGGGTGTCATCCAGGTATCCTGATGTGTTCATCTTTCTACCACCTGAACTGCTATTCCTGGGCTCCAACACCGCCAGTTGCGGCTCAGAAGTGCAGGCTGCACAGTCAAAACATACGACCCAGTGTTATTGGGTTTCAGTAACGTCAGCTGATCCCCAGCTGTGTAGCCGGCAATGTGTCCTGCGACCGCCACGCTGGCACAACATCCTAAATGTAAGGGAACCTGTCCCCCCCCCCACCGGTGTTTGTTACTGAAAGAGCCATCTTGTGCAGCAGTAATGTTGCACAAGGAAAAGGTAGCTCTTTTAGTTTAGCTCCTTGCACACGCAGAACTTAACACTTATAAAATGTGTTCACTGATACCGTTATACCGTCCCGGAGATGGGACTTTCCTTCGTAATGTGACGCAGCACAGCCGTCATTCCTACCCCCTTGGTGCCATGCGCTGCCTCCTCAGCATTGTTTTAAGCTGCCACGGAGCCTGCGCTGTTCTGTTATCCCTTGGCCATGCCCAATTTGCGCTGCCTGTCTTCTGACATAATTCGGTGTCAGGCTGGCTGCGCCTGTGCGCCCGCGCTGCTCGAGAACCCGCCTCGCAGTGTCTTCTGATTGAATCACACTGCGAGCCTGGGATCCATGGGCATGCGCAGTGCATATCTCCCTCCGCCTTCTTTAGACTGTGCGCCGTCAGCTGATCCCTAATAGTATGCCACGGCCGTGACGCCGCACAGTCTGAAGAAGAGGGAAGGAGGGGAGTGAGAGTAGAGGATATGCACTGTGCATGCCCATGGATCCAAGGCCCGCAGTGGGATTACATTAGACGACACTGCGAGGTGGGATCTGGAGCAGCGTGGACGCACAGGCACTGACAGCCTGACACCAAATTATGTCAGAAGACAGGCAGCGCAAATTGGGCATGGCCAAAGGATAACAGAACAGCGCAGGCTCCGTGACAGCTTAAAACAACGCTAAGGAGGCAGCGCACGGCACCAAGGGGATAGGAATGACAGCTGTGCTGCGTCCCATTACGAAGGAAATTCCCACCTCTGGGACGGTTTTACGGTATAAGGGGACACATTTTTAGTGTTTACTTCTGTGTTTGAAAGGAGCATAATTAAAAGAGCAACCTTTTCCTTTTGCATCCTTAGTGCTGCACAAGATGGCTCTTTCAGCTACAAACGTCTTGGGGGGGTTAAAGGTTCCCTTTCAACTTGCTCCAATCAGGCTTCGGCCTACACTCTGTTCCTCTGCTCCTCCTGCTGTCCCTGGGCTCTAACACCGCCAGTTGGTGCCTGGAAGTGCTGTCTGCACAGTCAACAGTCGCTCCTCTGTTATTGGGGTTCAGTAACGTCAGCTGATCCCCAGTTGTGTGTGCGGTAATACCTCCAATCTGCTCCTCCTGCTGTCCCTGGGCTCTAACACCGCCAGTTGGTGCCTGGAAGTGCTGTGTGCACAGTCAACAGTCGCTCCTCTGTTATTGGGGTTCAGTAACGTCAGCTGATCCCCAGCTGTGTGTGCGGCAATACCTCCAATCTGCTCCTCCTGCTGTCCCTGTGCTCTAACACCGCCAGTTGGTGCCTGGAAGTGCTGTCTGCACAGTCAACAGTCGCTCCTCTGTTATTGGGGTTCAGTAACGTCAGCTGATCCCCAGCTGTGTGTGCGGCAATACCTCCAATCTGCTCCTCCTGCTGTCCCTGGGCTCTAACACCGCCAGTTGGTGCCTGGAAGTGCTGTCTGCACAGTCAACAGTCGCTCCTCTGTTGTTGGGGTTCAGTAACGTCAGCTGATCCCCAGCTGTGTATCCGGCAACGTGTCATGCGAGCGCCATGCTGGCACAACAAAAATGTAAGGGAACCTGTCCCCCCCCCTAGGCGTTTGTTACTGAAAGAGCCACCTTGTGCAGCACTAATACTGCACAAGGAAAAGGTCGCTCTTTAAATTATGCTCCTTGGAAACGCTGAAATACACACTCATGTAATGTGTCCCCTCACACCGTCAAACCGTCCCAGAGGTGGGACTTTACTTTGTAATGTGACGCAGCACAGCCGTCATTCCTACCCCCTTGGCTCCGTGCGCTGCCTCCTTAGCGTTGTTTGATTCTGTCATAGACCCTGCGCTGTTATGCTATCCCTTGGCCATGCACAGTTTGCGCTGCCCGTCCTCTGACATCATTTGTTGTCGTCCTGGCTGCGCCTGTGCGTCCACGCTGCCCGAAATCCCACCTTGCAGTGTCGTCTAATGTGATCCCACAGTGGGCCTGGTATCCATGGCCATGCGCAGTGCATATACTAGCCTCTAACTCCCCTTCTTCACGCTTCTTCAGACTAGGCGGCGTCAGCTGATCCCTAATAGCATGCCACGGCCGTGACGCCGCACAGTCTGAAGAAGCAGGAAGGAGGGGAGTGAGAGGCGATGATATGCACTGCGCATGCCCATGGATCCCAGGCCCGCAGTGGGATTACATTAGATGACACTGCGAGGTTGGATCTCGGGCAGCTTTGACGCACAGGCACTGCCAGCCTGACACCTAAATGATGTCAGAAGACGGGCACCGCTAACTGTGCATGGCCAAGGGATAACATTACAGCGCGGGCTCCATGACAGAACCAAACAACGTTGAGGAGGTGGCGCACGGCACCAAGGGGGTTGGAATGACGGCTGTGCTGTGTCACATTACAAAGGAAAGTCCCACCTCCAGGACGGTGTAACGGTGTGAGGGGACACATTATATGAGTGTGTACTTCAGCGTTTGCAAGGAGCATAATTTTCGGAGCCACCATTTTCCATGTGCAGTATTACTGCTATACAAGATGGCTCTTTCAGCAACAAATGCCTGGGGGGGGGGTTAAAGGTTCCCTTTCAACTTGCTCCACTGCAGGCTTCGGCCTACACTCTGCTCCTCTTCGATTCCCTGGGTTTCAACACTGTCAGTTGCCACCTGGAAGTGTTGTCTACACAGAAAAAACACTAGCTGATGTGTCAGTGGGGTTCAGCACCGCCAGCTGTTCCCCTGCTGTGTAGTCGGCAACGTGTCCAGCACAAGCCACGCTGGCACAACAGAACAAAAGCTGCCACCAGTGCAGGCTTCGGCTCCACTCCTCCTCCTGCTGACCCTGGGCTCTAACACCGCCAGTTTTTGCCCGGACGTGCTAGCTGCACCGAGAAAAACACCAGCCAATGTATCAGTGGGGTTAAGCACTGCCAGCTGTTCCCCTGCTGTGTAGCTGCCAAAGTGTCCTGCAAACGCCATGCAGGCACCTGAACTGAAATTAAAGGGAACCTGCCCCCCCCAGGTGTTTCTATGTATAACAGCCACCTTGTACAGCAGTACTGCTGCATTTGTACAAGGTGGCTGACTTTTTCTCCTTGCGCACGTCGAACTCAACAAACACGTACAAAATGTGTCTCATTAGAGACCATTACAGTGTCCCTGAGGTGTGACTTTCCTTTTTAATGACACGCAGCACCCCCCTTGGTAGCGCTGCCCGTCTTCTGACATCATTGGCTGGCTGGCTGTGCCTGTGCGTTCGCCCTGCCCGACACAACGCCCCTCGTTGTCTGATCTATTTTGACTGCGAGGGTGTGATTGATGGGCATGTGCAGTGCATATGTTCGCCTGTCTTCACTCATCTCCTTCCGCCTTCTTCAGACTGTGCGGCCTCATGGCCGCGGCATGCGATAAGGGATCAGCGGAGGCCGCCCAGTCTGAAGCAGGTGTAAGGACATGAGTGAGCGGTGAACATATTTACTGCGCAAGGCCACGAATCCCAGCTCTGCAGTGTGACTTTATTAAAAGACATTGCGGGTCTGGGATTCATGGCCATCGCTAACCGCACCGGCCGACATGAAATGAGGTGAGAAGACAGGCAGTGCTCACAGCGCATGGCCAAGGGATCACAATAGCGCAGACTCCTGTACAGCAAAAAACAACGCTCATGAGGCTGCGCCCAGCACCAAGGCGTTATTTTTGTGCACCTGTGCTGCGTCTCCTTAAAAACACAAGTCACGCCTCCAATACAGTCTTACTGTATAATGGGCAAAATTGTGTACATCTTTCATTCTGCGTGTGCAATGAGCAAAATTCATAGAGCAACCTCTGACTTGTGCAGCATTAGTGCTGCACAAGGTGTGGCTATTGTACTTTGCAACACCTGAGGGGGGGTTAAAGGTTACCTTTGAAATTGGTTCTACTAGGCTTCGGCCTACACTCTGCTCCTCCTGCAGACCCAGGGCTCTAACTACGCCAGTTGGGGCCCGGAAGTGCTGGCTGCACAGAGAAAAACACCCGCCATTGTGTCAGTGGGGTTCAGCACCGCCAGCTGTTTCCCTGTTGTGTAGCCGGCAACGTGTCCAGCACAAGCCACGCTGGCACAACAGACCAAAAGCTGCCACCAGTGCAGGCTTTGGCCTACACTCTGCTCCTCTCCTCCTCCTGCTGCCCCTGGGCTCTAACACCGCCAGTTTTTGCCCGGACGTGCTAGCTGAACAGAGAAAAACAACAGCCAATGTGTCAGTGGGGTTCAGCACCGCCAGCTGTTCCCCTGCTGTGTAGTCGGCAACGTGTCCAGCACAAGCCACGCTGGCACAACAGACCAAAAGCTGCCACCAGTGCAGGCTTCGGCCTACACTCTGCTCCTCTCCTTCTCCTGCTGTCCCTGGGCTCTAACACCGCCAGTTTTTGCCCGGACGTGCTAGCTGCACAGAGAAAAACACCAGCCAATGTGTCAGTGGGGTTCAGCACCGCCAGCTGTTCCCCTGCTGTGTAGCCGGCAACGTGTCCTGCAAACGCCATGCAGGCACCTGAACTGAAATTAAAGGGAACCTGCCCCCCCAGGTGTTTCTATGTATAACAGCCACCTTGTACAGCAGTACTGCTGCATTTGTACAAGGTGGCTGACTTTTTCTCCTTGCCCACGTCGAACTCAACAAACACGTACAAAATGTGTCTCATTAGAGACAATTACAGTGTCCCTGAGGTGTGACTTTCCTTTTTAATGACACGCAGCACCCCCCTTGGTAGCGCTGCCCGTCTTCTGACATCATTGGTTGGCTGGCTGTGCCTGTGCGTCCGCCCTGCCCGACACAACGCCCCTCGTTGTCTCATTTTTTTTGACAGTGAGGGTGTGATTGATGGGCATGTGCAGTGCATATGTTCGCCTGTCTTCACTCCCCTCCTTCCGCCTTCTTCAGACTGTGCGGCCTCATGGCCGTGGCATGCGATAAGGGATCAGCTGAGGCCGCCCAGTCTGAAGCAGGTGTAAGGACATGTGTGAGCGGCGAAGATATTTACTGCACAAGGCCACGAATCCCAGCCCCGCACTGTGACTTTATGAAAAGACACTGTGGGTCTGGGATTCATGGCCATCGTTAACCGCACCAGCCAACATGAAATGAGGTCATAAGACGGGCAGCGCTAACTGCCCATGGCCAAGGGCTAACAAGAGCGCAGACTCCTGTACAGCAAATAACAACGCTCAGGAGGCTGCGCCCAGCACCAAGGCGTTATTTTTAGACACCTGTGCTGCGTCTCCTTAAAAAGACAAGTCACACCTCCAATACAGTTTTACTGTACAATGGGCAAAATTGTGTACGTCTTTCATTCTGCGTGTGCAATGAGCAAAATTTAAAGAGCAACCTTTCACTTGTGTAGCATTACTGCTGCACAAGGTGGGGCTCTTCTACATTGTAACACCTGAGGGTGGGTTAAAAGTTACCTTTGAAATTGGTTCAATTAGGCTTCGGCCTACACTCTGCTCCTCTCCTCCTCCTGCTGACCCTGGGCTCTAACACCGCCAGTTGGGGCCCGGATGTGCTAGCTGCACAGAGAAAAACACCAAACAATGTGTTAGTGGGGTTCAGCACGGCCAGCTGTCCCCCTGCTGTGCAGCCAGCAACGTGTCCTGCAAACGCCATGCAGGCACCTGAACTGAAATTAAAGGGAACCTGCCCCCCACCCCCAGGTGTTTCAATGTATAACAGCCACCTTGTACAGCAGTAATGCTGCATTTGTACAAGGTGGCTGACTTTTTCTCCTTTCCCACGTCGAACTCAACAAACACGTACAAAATGTGTCTCATTAGATACCATTTCACTGCCCCTGAGGTGTGATTCTCCTTTTTAAGTAACACGCAACACCCCCCTTGGTAACGCTGGCCGTCTTCTGACATCATTGGTTGGCTGGCTGTGCCTGTGCGTCTGCCCTGCCCGACACAACGCCCCTCGTTGTCTCATTTTTTTTGACAGTGAGGGTGTGATTGATGGGCATGTGCAGTACATATGTTCGCCTGTCTTCACTCATCTCCTTCCGCCTTCTTCAGACTGTGCAGCCTCATGGCCGAGGCATGCGATAAGGGATCAGCTGAGGCCACCCAGTCTGAAGCAGGTGTAAGGACATGTGTGAGTGGCGAACATATTTACTGCACAAGGCCATGAATCCCAGCCCCACAGTGTGAATTTTTGAAAGCACACTGGGGGTCTGGGATTCATGGCCATCGCTAACCGCACCGTCCAACATGAAATGAGGTCATAAGACGGGCAGGGCTCACAGCGCATGGCCAAGGGATAACAAGAGCGCAGACTCCTGTACAGCAAATAACGCTCAGGAGGCTGCAGCCAGCACCAAGGCGTTGTTTTTGGACACCTGTGCTGCGTCTCCTTAAAAAGACAAGTCACGCCTCCAATACAATTTTACTGTACAATGGGCAAAAGTTGTGTACGTCTTTCATTCAGCGTGTGCAATGAGCAAAATTTAAAGAGCAACCTTTCACTTGTGGAGCATTACTGCTGCAGAAGGTGTGGCTCTTCTACATTGTAACACCTGAGGGTGAGTTAAAGGTTACCTTTGAAATTGGTTCAATTAGCCTTCGGCCTACACTCTGCTCCTGTAGTCGGCAACATGTCCAGCACAAGCCACGCTGGCACAACAGAACAAAAGCTGCCACCAGTGCAGGCTTCGGCCTACACTCTGCTCCTCTCCTCCTCCTGCTGACCCTGGGCTCTAACACCGCCAGTTTTTGCCCGGACGTGCTAGCTGCACAGAGAAAAACACCAGCCAATGTGTCAGTGGGGTTCAGCAGCGCCAGCTGTTCCCCTGCTGTGTAGCCGGCAACGTGTCCTGCAAACGCCATGCAAGCACCTGAACTGAAATTAAAGGGACCCTCCCCCCCCGGGTGTTTCTATGTATAACAGCCACCTTGTACTGCAGTAATGCTGCATTTGTACAAGGTGGCTGACTTTTTGTCCTTGCCCACGTGGAACTCAACACCTACAAAATGTGTCTCATTGGAGACCATTACACTGTCCCAGAGGTGTGACTTTCCTTGTTAAGGATACGCAGCACCCCCCTTGGTAGCGCTGCCCGTCTTCTGACATCATTGGTTGGCTGCTTGTGCTTGTGCGTCCGCCCTGCCCGACACAACGCCCCTCGTTGTCTCATATATTTTGACTGCGAGGGTGTGATTGATGGGCATATGCAGTGCATATGTTCGCCTGTCTTCACTCATCTCCTTCCGCCTTCTTCAGACTGTGCGGCCTCATGGCCGCGGCATGCGATAAGGGATCAGCTGAGGCCGCCCAGTCTGAAGCAGGTGTAAGGACATGTGTGAGCGGCAAACATATTTACTGCGCAAGGCCATGAATCCCAGCCCTGCAGTGTGACTTTATGAAAAGACACTGTGGGTATGGGATTCATGGCCATCGATAACCGCACCGGCCAACATGAAATGAGGTGAGAAGACAGGCAGCGCTCACAGCGCATGGCCAAGGGATAACAAGAGCGCAGACTCCTGTACAGCAAATAACAACGCTCAAGAGGCTGCGCCCAGCATCAAGGCGTTATTTTTGGACACCTGTGCTGCGTCTCCTTAAAAAGACAGGTCACGCCTCCAATACAGTCTTACTGTATAATGGGCAAAATTGTGTACGTGTTTCATTCAGCATGTGCAATGAGCCAGTTTTTGCCCGGAAGTGCTAGCTGCACAGAGAAAAACACCAGCCAATGTGTCAGTGGGGTTCAGCAACGCCAGCTGTTCCCCCGCTGTGTAGCCGGCAACGTGTTTTGCAAACGCAACGCAGACTCAAAGCTGCCTCCAGTGCAGGCTTCGGCCTACACTATGCTCCCCCTGCTTACCCTTTGCTCCAACACCGCTAGTTGGGGCTCTAGGAAGACAATCTTGAATAGGCAACGCATCCGTGTTCCAGCACCGCCAGCTGGTTCTCGGCAGTGTTTTTGTCACGGGTACTCCCTCGTGCCCAGCCTGGTTCCAGCACCATCAGCTTTTTCCGGGTAGTGTCAAGCTCACAGAGACGCCTATGCGTTGCCCCGTCGTGTTGCGGTCGGGTTAGCCAACTCCATGGTGCCTCCAGTTTAGGAGCTTCCTATGTGGGCTGCGTGAATTGGCAGTCAAGGCTGGTTCTGTAGTGCCAGTAGGCCAAGCTCCTCCTGTAGGACTGTTGGGGTTCGGTAACTGCGGCTGCCTCGCGGCCTAGCTGTTCTCTCCTCTCCTGTGGACCTTCTGGTCCACCACTTGGTTCCAGCACCGTCAGCTGGTTCCGGGCAGAGCCTTTGGCTTAGGTGCCTCCTTCTGGGTATCCGAGTTCTGCCATCACCAGGCGGTCCTTGGTAGTCCTTTTAAGCGCGGGTACCTACAGCTTAGTAATCGGGTTCCAGCACCGTCAGCTGGTCCTCGGTGCCATTGGCTCTTACACACTTGGGCAACGCATCCGTGTTCCAGCACCGCCAGCTGGTTTTCGGCAGTGTTTTTGTCACGGGTACTCCCTCGTGCCCAGCCTGGTTCCAGCACCGTCAGCTGTTTTCGGGTAGTGTCAAGCTCACTGAGACGCCTATGCGTTTCCCCGTCGTGTTGCGGTCGGGTTAGCCAACTCCATGGTGCCTCCAGTTTAGGAGCTTCCTATGTGGGCTGCGTGAATTGGCAGTCAAGGCTGGTTCTGTAGTGCCAGTAGGCCAAGCTCCCCCTGTAGGACTGTTGGGGTTCGGTAACTGCGGCTGCCTCGCGGCCTAGCTGTTCTCTCCTCTCCTGTGGACCTTCTGGTCCACCACCTGGTTCCAGCACCGTCAGCTGGTTCCAGGCAGAGCCTTTGGCTTAGGTGCCTCCTTCTGGGTATCCGAGTTCCGCCAACGCCAGGTGGTCCTTGGTAGTGCTTTTAAGCGCGGGTACCTACAGCTTAGTAACCGTGTTCCAGCACCGTCAGCTGGTCCTCGGTGCCATTGGCTCTTACACACTTGGGCAACGCATCCGTGTTCCAGCACCGCCAGCTGGTTCTCGGCAGTGTTTTTGTCACGGGTACTCCCTCGTGCCCAGCCTGGTTCCAGCACCATCAGCTGTTTCCGGGTAGTGTCAAGCTCACTGAGACGCCTATGCGTTGCCCCGTCGTGTTGCGGTCGGGTTAGCCAACTCCATGGTGCCTCCAGTTTAGGAGCTTCCTATGTGGGCTGCGTGAATTGGCAGTCAAGGCTGGTTCTGTAGTGCCAGTAGGCCAAGCTCCCCCTGTAGGACTGTTGGGATTCGGTAACTGCGGCTGCCTCGCAGCCTAGCTGTTCTCTCCACTCCTGTGGACCTCCTGGTGCACCACCTGGTTCCAGCACCGTCAGCTGGTTCTCGGCAGTGTCTTTTGCTTTAGTACCTTCTGCTCCCCATCCTGGTTCCAGTACCGTCAACTGGTTCCGGGCAGAGCCTTTGGCTTAGGTGCCTCCTTCTGGGTATCCGAGTTCCACCAACGTCAGGTGGTCCTTGGTAGTGCTTTCAGGCATGGGTACCTCCTGCTTAGTAACCGGGTTCCAGTAACGTCAGCTGGTCCTCGGTAGTTCCATTGGCTCTTGGACCTTCGGCTACCCATCCGGGTTCCAGTACCGTCAGCTGGTTCTCGGCAGTGTCTTTTGCTCTTGTACCTTCTGCTCCCCATCCTGGCTCCAGTAACGTCAGCTGGTTCCGGGCAGAGCCTTTGGCTTAGGTGCCTCCTTCTGGGTATCCGAGTTCCGCCAACGTCAGGCGGTCCTTGGTAGTGCTTTTTAGCACGGGTACCTCCTGCTTAGTAACCGGGTTCCAGTAACGTCAGCTGGTCCTCGGTAGTTCCATTGGCTCTTGAACCTTCGGATAGCCATCCGAGTTCCAGTTCCATCAGCTGGTTCTTGGCATTTTCTCAGCCTTCTTGTACCTTCTGCTACATTTCCAAGTTGAAGACCCTAAAGACGACGACCCGGAAGACCACCCCTAAGATGACGACGACACCAGAGACGACAACCAGTGAGATGACGACGACCCTGGAGATGACGACCCTGAAGACCACCCCGATGACGACAACGACGGCGGAGATGTCGACGGCGGAGACGACGACGGCGGAGACGACGACATGGAAGACCGAGAAGCAGAAGAACAAGAGGCTGCAGAACAAAGAGCAGAAGAACATTAAGCATAACACTTAATATCAGAGCAAAAGATATTATCTAAATTATATGCAGAAGAAGACTAAACAGTGTATGGGGTGAGTCCGTTCCTCCTCGTGGTGCCCCTGGATAAAGCCTGATGCTGCAGGCCAAACTGAACGCGGACAAATGTAACTTTTGTGACAGGCAGAACGGAAGGTGTAATCTTCAAACTTTTATAGATAACAACTATGGGAATGCCTGTCACAAATGAGAATATGATGAAGAAGTAGAATAGGAAGAATAATAATAGTTGAATAAAATGAATATGTGGAATAGGAAGAATAATAATAGTTGAATAAAATGAATATGAAGAATGTAATTAAAAAAAAAATAGGTAGAAGATGAAGAAGAAGATGAATAAGGTGAAGAAGAAGTTATGTCAAAGATGCTGATGATGATGAAGATGAAAGTGTGGGAAAAGTAAAAAAAAAGAAGGGGAAGGGCGTGGAATAGTGAAACATCAATATCTGACAAAATAAAAAAAAATTTACCGTATTTTTCGCTTTGTAAGACGCTCCGGATTATAAGACGCACCCCAAATTTTGAGGAGAAAAATAGGAAAAAACTATTTTTTAATAAATTGGTGGGGCGTCTTATAATCCATGCGTCTTATTACTTACCAGGGGTTGTGGTTGTGGTGGATCAGGGTCCCAGGCTCGTTGCCGGAGGCAGGAGTGGAGCATTGCTGCAGGCTGGGATGAGGGGGTCTGCAGGGGGCTCCTGTGCTGCAGGGGGGCTCCTGTGCTGCAGCCTGGGATGAGGGGTCTGCAGGGGGCTCCTTTGCTGCAGGCTGGGATGAGGGGTCTGCAGGGGGCTCCTGTGCTGTAGGGCTGTCTCCGGTGCTGCGGGGGGCTCTGGCGACATTTTGTGAAAGACCAGAGCCCCCCGGCAGTTCTTCCATGCGTTCCAGTATGACTAATTCCGGGAAAATGGCCGCCGGAATCTCGAGAGATGAGATCTCAGCGCTGAAATCTCATCTCCCGAGATTCCGGCGGCCATTTTCCCGGAGTCAGTCATACTGGAACTAACTCCGGGAAAATGGCCGCCGGAATCTCGAGAGATGAGATCTCAGCGCTGAAATCTCATCTCCCGAGATTCCGGCGGCCATTTTCCCGGAATTAGTCATACTGGAACGCATGGAAGAACTGCCGGGGGGCTCTGGTCTTTCACAAAATGTCGCCAGAGCCCCCCGCAGCACCGGAGCCTTCAGCATCACCCGGGGCAGCAGCGGACAACCCCAGCAGTGGCGGCGGACGACAGCGGCGGCAGGCGGTAGCGGCGGCGGACACCCCCTCCTCCCAGCCTGTAATGGTAAGCGGTATATCCGCTTTGTTAGACGCACCCACATTTCCCCCCCAAATTTGGGGGAAATAAAGTGCGTCTTACAAAGCGGAAAATACGGTACATAGTCAATATCTTTGTCACTCCGAACGTCTTTAAAAAAAAAAAAAATCATGCTATTCTATTTGATTGGGCTAAACCTCATTGCCTTTAATGTCTCCGCCACCTCCCCAAATACATCCTGCATTATTCTGAGTTGTTTTCCTTCATGTAGAATGAACCTACAAGGAAAGAAAGGGTTTATTTTAATTCCGATATTTTGGTCCCATTGACTTGCATTGGGATTGGGTATCGGTATCGGCGATATCCGATATTTTTTGAATATCGGCTGATCCAATCCGATACCGATACTTTCCGATATCGGAAGGTATCGCTCAACACTAGTAAGCAGACATCCGAAACATAAGGACAAGTTATATATTAATTCTATTTTCCATCCCAAGAGATGGAGGTACAATCTGGCTGTATGTATTTATCTCCATTACCATAACAACACAATATGATCCCAATACTAAATATTGAATTTTTTAGATCATTACTTAAAGGGGCGTTCTCGTGCCACATCACCACTTCATGATGGGGTAATGTCATATATTAATACGGGACATAGAAACAAACAGGGAGCATTGCTGGGGTGCCGCTGCTGGATTCTCGGGAGAAAGAATAGGAGTGTACTGTTTCTTTTGTCATTTTATTACATCTGCAGCTGTCTGTAAAAACAAAGGGTTGATACATTGGACAAACCTATTAAATAACAATTCTATATAATATGGTAAAATCATAATCACCTCTTAGCTGAAGGAGTGGACGTATAATAACAGGCAGGGCTGCAAGGAATGTAAAATTCCCATGGCTCTACTGCAGATCCTAGAACAGATGGTTTTACAATAAATTCAGAAAAGCGAATCTTGAACTTGAATTCGTCAGATTCGTTCAAATTCTGGGAAATTCTATCGCTATGAACTTCAACGCCAATAAAAGGTGCCCTATTAGGGTTTAAGATTATGGTCTGAGCAGGTCTCTCCAGTCAGATCTAAGCCTTATAAAAAAAAATACACATCTGCCCAGCAGGAAGTACGGCGGCGTCTAAAAATCACTAAAATTGCCAAATCTCCGGACCCGGATGGGATACACCCCCGAGTACTGCAGGAATTAAGTACAGTCATTGATAGACCATTATTTTTAATCTTTAAAGACGCCATAATAACAGGGTCTGTACCACGGGACTGGTGTATAGCAAATGTGGTGCCAATATTCAAAAAGGGGACAAAAGCTGAACTCGGTAATTATAGGCCAGTAAGCTTAACCTCTACTGTGGGTAAAATCCTGGAGGGCATTCTAAGGGACGCTATACTGGAGTATCTGAAGAGGAATAACCTCATGACCCAGTATCAGCATGGGTTTACTAGGGACCGTTCATGTCAGACTAATTTGATCAGCTTCTATGAAGAGGTAAGTTCCAGACTGGACCAAGGGAACCCAGTGGGTGTAGTGTAGTAGTGTATGGACTTTTCAAAAGCTTTTGATACGGTGCCACACAAAAGGTTGATACATAAAATGAGAATAATGGGGATAGGGAAAATATGTGTAAGTGGGTTAAGAGCTGGCTCAGGGATAGGAAACAAAGGGTGGCTATTAATGGAGTACATTCAGACTGGATCGCGGTTAGCAGTGGGGTACCATAGGGGTCAGTATTGGGATCTCTTCTTTTTAACATATTTATTAATGACCTTGTAGGGGGCATACAGAGCACAATTTCAATATTTGCAGATGACACTAAACTCTGCAGTGTAATCAATACAGAGGAGGACAATTTTATATTACAAGATGATTTATGTAAACTAGAAGCTTGGGCTTACAAATGGCAAATGAGCTTTAATGGGGATAAATGTAAGGTCATGCACTTGGGTAGAAGTAATAAGATGTATAATTATGTGCTTAATTCTAAATCTCTGGGCAAAACCGTCAATGAAAAAGACCTGGGTGTATGGGTGGATAACAAACTCTCATTTAGTGGCCAGTGTCAGGCAGCTGCTACAAAGGCAAATATAATAATGGGATGCATTAAAAGAGGCATAGATGCTCATGAGGAGAACATAATTTTACCTCTATACAAGTCACTAGTTCGAACACACTTAGAATACTGTGCACAGTTCTGGTCTCTGGTGTAAAAGAAAGACATAGCTGAATTAGAGCGGGTGCAGAGAAGAGCGACCAAGGTTATTAGAGGACTGGGGGGTCTGCAATATCAAGATAGGTTATTATACTTGGGGCTATTTAGTTTGGAAAAACGAAGGATAAGGGGTGATCTTATTTTAATGTATAAATATATGGGGGGACAGTGCAAAGACCTTTCTGATGATCTTTTTAATCATAGACCTGAGACAAGAACAAGGGGGCATCCTCTACGTCTGGAGGAAAGAAGGTTTAAGCATAATAACAGACGCGGATTCTTTACTGTAAGAGCAGTGAGAACTCTCTGCCGTATGATGTTGTAATGAGTGATTCATTACTTAAATTTAAGAGGGGACTGGATGACTTTCTTGAAAAGTATAATGTTACAGTTTATATATACTAGATTTCTTGATAGGGTGTTGATCAAGGGAACTAGTCTGATTGCCGTATGTGGAGTTGGGAAGGATTTTTTTTCCAAAATGTGGAGCTTACTCTTTCCACATGGGTTTTTTTTCGCCTTCCTCTGGATCAACATGTTAGGGCATGTTAGGTTAGGCTATGGGTTTAACTAGATGGACCTCCTTCAACCTTAATAAATATGTTACTATGTACAGTTAGGTCCATATATATTTGGACAGAGACAACATTTTTCTAATTTTGGTTATAGACATTACCACAATGAATTTTAAACAAAACATTTCAGATGCAGTTGAAGTTCAGACTTTCAGCTTTCATTTGAGGGTATCCACATTAAAATTGGATGAAGGGTTTAAGAGTTTCAGATCCTTAACATGTGCCACCCTGTTTTTAAAGGGACCAAAAGTAATTGGACAGATTCAATAATTTTAAATAAAATGTTCATTTTTAGCACTTGGTTGAAAACCCTTTGTTGGCAATGACTGCCTGAAGTCTTGAACTCATGGACATCATCAGACGCTGAGTTTCCTCCTTTTTGATGCTCTGCCAGGCCTTCACTGCGGTGGTTTTCAGTTGCTGTTTGTTTGTGGGCCTTTCTGTCTGAAGTTTAGTCTTTAACAAGTGAAATGCATGCTCAATTGGGTTGAGATCAGGTGACTGACTTGGACATTCAAGAATATTCCACTACTTTGCTTTAATAAACTCCTGGATTGCTTTGGCTTTATGTTTTGGGTCATTGTCCATCTGAAGTATGAAACGACGACCAATCAGTTTTCCTGCATTTGGCTGGATCTGAGCACACAGTATGGCTCTGAATACCTCAGAATTCATTCGGTTGCTTCTGTCCTGTGTCACATCATCAATAAACACTAGCGACCCAGTGCCACTGGCAGCCATGCATGCCCAAGCCATCACACTGCCTCCGCCGTGTTTTACAGATGATGTGGTATGCTTTGGATCCTGAGCTGTACCACACCTTCGCCATACTTTTCTCTTTCCATCATTCTGGTAGAGGTTGATCTTGGTTTCATCAGTCCAAAGAATGTTCTTCCAGAACTGTGCTGGCTTTTTTAGATGTTTTTTAGCAAAGTCCAGTCTAGCCTTTTTATTCTTGATGCTTATGAGTGGCTTGCACCGTGCAGTGAACCCTCTGTATTTATTTTCATGCAGTCTTCTCTTTATGGTAGATTTGGATATTGATACGCCTACCTCCTGGAGAGTGTTGTGCACTTGGTTGGCTGTTGTGAAGGGGTTTCTCTTCACCATGGAGATTATTCTGTGATCATCCACCACTGTTGTCTTCCGTGGGCGCCAAGGTCTTTATGCATTGATGAGTTCACCAGTGCTTTCTTTCTTTCTCAGGATGTACAAAACTGTAGATTTTGCCACTCCTAATATTGTAGCAATTTCTCAGATGGGTTGTTTCTGTTTTCACAGCTTAAGGATGGCTTGTTTCACCTGCATGGAGAGCTCCTTTGACTTCATGTTTACTTCACAGCAAAACTTTCTAAATGCAAGCAGCACACCTCAAATCAACTCCAGGCCTTTTATCTGCTTAATTGAGAATAACATAACGAAGAGATTGCCCACACCTGTCCATGAAATAGCCTTGGAGTCAATTGTCCAATTACTTTTGGTCTCTTTAAAAACAGGGTGGCACATGTTAAGGAGCTGAAACTCCTAAACCCATCATCCAATTTTAATGTGGATACCCTCAAATGAAAGCTGAAAGTCTGAACTTCAACTGCATCTGAATTGTTTTGCTTAAAATTCATTGTGGTAATGTCTATAACCAAAATTAGAAAAATGTTGTCTCTGTCCAAATATATATGGACCTAACTGCATGTCCCTCAGAGCAGCTCCCCAGATCCTCCATGCCGCTTACTCCCTCTGGTCTCATGTCATGTCATCACAGTGCTCAGAGGCAGCTCCAGCTGACGTCAAGGATCAGTGACCATAATGACGTGTTATGGGGCCTAGTGGGCAGAGGACTGGTTGAAGCGCGCTATGAGGATAAAACTGGACTGGCGGGAGCTACCTGTGTAGTGAGGGCAGGATAGAGGTTATACATCATTTTTTACTCTGCTTCCGTCCAAAAATCAATTCAACAAAATGGAGGCCAGCCATTTGGATTTTGCCAAAACTAACATTTTTGGGAAATTTGAAGTTGATTATTGCTGTTTGTCTCTTAAAATCCTACTATTCTTTGCTCTCGTGCTGATGTCCTGGTGAGCTTGTGCTCATATTCCACAGCCAATCTGAAAAGGAAGAACTAAGCCCTAAAGAAATGGGAATTATAGACTATATCAGACGCCTATCTTAGATGGTATCATAGATGTTCTCTATGGAACAAAACCGAAAAACTAGCACACAATAAGCCATCTGAACACTGTAAGCCCATTGACATCTCTTGCAATTAATAGGTAGCCATGGCAGCTTTGGCCTACAAAAAGCTGGGAAACGGTCTTACACTGAGAGGCACAATATACCAGAGAAGGAGTGCAGCGACTGCAGGACATAAATGGAGAAGAACATCATGTAAACTGGAACAAGATTAGTGAAGCAAAATATTTACATCAGCATCCCTCAGCATCTGTGTGATTATTAACCCCTTACCGGCATCGGACGTACTATACCGTCCGATGCCGGCTCCCCTGCTTTGATGCAGGGCTCCGGCGGTGAGCCCGCACCAAAGCCGGGACATGTCAGCTGTTTTGAACAGCTGACATGTGCCCGTAATAGGCGCGGGCAGAATCGCGATCTGCCCGCACCTATTAACTAGTTAAATGCCGCTGTCAAACGCAGACAGCGGCATTTAACTACCGCTTCCGGCCGGGCGGCCGGAAATGACGTCATCGCCGACCCCCGTCACATGATCGGGGGTCGGCAATGCTTGTGAATGGTAACCATAGAGGTCCTTGAGACCTCTATGGTTACTGATTGCCCGTCGCTGTGAGCGCCACCCTGTGGTCGGCGCTCACAGCACACGTGCAATTCTGCTACATAGCAGCGATCAGCAGATCGCTGCTATGTAGCAGAGCCGATCGTGCTATGCCTGCTTCTAGCCTCTCATGGAGGCTATTGAAGCATGGCAAAAGTTTAAAAAAAAAGTTTAAAAAAATGTGAAAAAAATTAAAAAAACATAAAAGTTTAAATCACCCCCCTTTCGCCCCAATCAAAATAAATCAATAAAAAAAATATCAAATCTACGCATATTTGGTATCGCCGCGCTCAGAATCGCCCGATCTATCAATTAAAAAAAAGTATTAACCTGATCGCTAAACAGCGTAGCGGTAAAAAAATTCGAAACGCCAGAATTACGTTTTTTTGGTCGCCGCAACATTGCATTAAAATGCAATAACGGGCGATCAAAAGAACGTATCTGCACTGAAATGCTATCATTAAAAACGTCATCTCGGCACGCAAATTATAAGCCCTCAACCGACCCCAGATGATGAAAAATGGAGACGCTACGAGTATCGGAAAATGGTGCAATTTTTTTTTTTTTTTTTAGCAAAGTTTGGAATTTTTTTTCACCACTTAGATAAAAAATAACCTAGTCATGTTTGGTGTCTATGAACTCGTAATGACCTGGAGAATCATATTGGCAGGTCAGTTTTAGCATTTAGTGAACCTAGCAAAAAAGCCAAACAAAAAACCAATGTGGGATTGCACTTTTTTTGCAATTTCACCGCACTTGGAATTTTTTTCCCGTTTTCTAGTACACGACATGCTAAAACCAATGATGTCGTTCAAAAGTACAACTCGTCCCGCAAAAAATAAGCCCTCACATGGCCAAATTGACAGAAAAATAAAAAAGTTATGGCTCTGGGAAGGAGGGGAGCGAAAAACGAACACGGAAAAATGAAAAATCCCCCGGTCATGAAGGGGTTAACCATGGAATCAAATGGTGAGTGCGATCCTCGTACATGGCGCCCATCTTCTATCACTGGGGTCCTAGACATGGGTTACTTTGTGTGACATGCTGAGTGTATCTGGCACACTATACTGTATACCGGGCATCCTGCTACATCATAAATACAATGCAATGATGATTATTATTAGACTCAGATTGAAAGCTGAGAATTTTCCTTTTTACCATAACATATTTGTGGATGTTGTATAGAAATGTTTAGATACTGATATACAATGTGAAATAATGTAAATGATTTCTGTATAAAGATACAATTCTAAATTCATGGTCTTTTTGTATTAATATCTGTTCACATACTTGTCCATCTCTTAACATCTATTAAATACAACATTGTTGGGTAACAATAGACCCGCTTAACCTCAGTTTTGTGGAGAGATTATAGACAGTCATTACAGGGGTTGTCCACGACTAGGACAACCCCTTCTTAAACTAAATGATCAGCCACAATAAAATTATAAAGCCTGTACTCACCTCCTCCACTCAAGCACTGTCGGCATTTGCGGTCCCACGGCTGTGATGTGGTGTTATGACACATGATGCCCGGCGCCGAATCAGCGCTGGAGTCACTGTCTCCACCTTCACGCAAACTGAACATGAAGAGGAAGTCCGAGATGATCTGCAGCCCTGGCATGCTCTTCATGTTCATTTTGGTTGAAGGCGGAGACAGTGACGCCAGCGCTGATTGGGCATCGGCGTCACATGTCACAACAGCGCACAGGTTTGGGAGCGCGAGTGGCGACACTGTGGGAACGGAGCTGACACTGGAGGAGAGTATAGACTTTATTATCGTATCAGGGCTGAACATTTAGTTTAAGAAGAGGTTGTTCTAGTAGTGGACAACCCCTTTAAATGGTTGTCTCTTCTTAAATGGGGAAAATTGCTTGCAGAAATAAGCATCTTTGCCATTTACATCCTTTTAAATGCCCTCTCCCCAAAGAACAAAGGAATTTTTAACTGTATAGTATCTAGCTTATAGCCTAAATTTCCACCCACCTCTGCAGTCTAATACACACGTGGTCAAAATTGTTGGTACCCCTCGTTTAATAACAGAAAAACCCACAATGGTCACAGAAATAACTTGAATCTGACAAAAGTAATAAATAAAAAATCGATGAAAATGAACAAATGAAAGTCAGACATTGCTCTTCAACCATGCTTCAACAGAATTTAAAAAAAAATAAAACTCATGAAATACCTTGAGAGAAATGATGATACCCCTGAAAATAATGTGACAAAAGGGACGTTAGATCACGACGTGTCCACTAACTAGCATCACAGGTGTCTACAATCTTGGAATCAGTGAGTGGCCTGTATATGGGGCTACAGATACTCACTGTGCTGTTTGGTGACATGGTGTGTATCACACTCAACATTTGGATTTTGAGATGGGAATACCGCCTTAACGTATTTGTATTTTGTAGAACAGGGGAAGAGTTTGAATAGATTCAAGTGCTTCTAACTAAATTAGAATATTATCAAAAAGTGAATTTAATGTATTGAGTGCATTTACTCAACATACATTTCAGTAGGTCAAAACTTCAAATTTTAAAATCATTTTCAACTTGGTATTATAAAGTATTCTAATTTACTGAGATAATCATCAACATTAACAGGAATAAACACTTGAAATAGGTCACTCTGTTTGTAATGACTCTATATAATGAGTTTCACTTTTTGTATTAAAGAACTGAAATAAATTAACGTTTTGATGATATTCTAATTTAGTGAGAAGCACCAGTAGGTGGTCGAGCCTGCATAGTGTCTCTCCATTTAAAGTCCATGGAATTTTGTAATGTTCACATTACGGATCTGTTTGGTGAAATGTTTGATTTTGGTCTGTGAATTAAAGTTCAAACCTGGACATGTCTTTATGTCTTTCCCACAAAAAAAAATTGACCAAAGCCTCAAAAAAAAAAAATCAAATGTGAAACAAGCACAAACTGCTCTGACTGCATAATATACAACCACAAGAATCGCGCAGCACCCTGCAAGAACGTAGATGCCCAGTGTTCGCATACATCTTGTGCACACAGAGGGCTGCTGTTTTCTTTTGTTTGTATATATGGCTTTCTCAAATGTGTGAAAAGGAACTATAGGCTGCAAAGTATCTGTGTGTTATCCGTATAGAAAAGGGACATCACATGTATGTGAAATATTGATGTGTGAACGAGGCCCAAATCTAAATGCAGTTTCTTCTAACTGGTTCAAATTTAATGCATGAAAAAAGTTGTTCCTGCATGTGGTAACGCATATTGCCATCATGTTATATACATACAGTGGGTACGGAAAGTATTCAGACCCCTTTAAATTTTTTACTCTTTGTTTCATTTCAGCCATTTGGTAAATTCAAAAAAGTTCATTTTTTTTTCTTGTTAATGTACACACTACACCCCATCTTGATGGAAAAAAAAACAAAATGTAGAAATTTTTGCAAATTTATTAAAAAAAGAAAAACGAAAATATCACATGGTCATAAGTATTCAGACCCTCTGCTCAGTATTGAGAAGCACCTTTTGAGCTAGTACAGCCATGAGTCTTCTTGGGAATGATGCAACAAGTTTTTCACTCCTGGATTTGGGGATCCTCTGCCATTTTTCCTTGCAGATCCTCTCCAGTTCCGTCAGGTTGGATGGTGAACGTTGGTGAACAGCCATTTACAGGTCTCTCCAGAGATGCTCAATTGGGTTTAGGTCAGGGCTCTGGCTGGGCCAGTCAAGAATGGTCACAGAGTTGTTCTGAAGCCACTCCCTTGTTATTTTAGCTGTGTGCTTAGGGTCATTGTCTTGTTGTTAGGTGAATCTTTGGCCAAGTCTGAGGTCCAGAGGACTCTGGAAGAGGTTTTCATCCACGATATCTCTGTACTTGGCCACATTCATGTTTCTTTCAATGACAACTAGTTGTCCTGTCCCTGCAGCTGAAAATCACCCTCATAGAATGATGCTGCCACCACCGTGTTTCACTGTTGGGATTGTATTAGGCAGGTGATGAGCAGTGCCTGGTCTATTTTTGTCTAATCAGACCAGAGAATCTAATTTCTCATAGTCTGGGAGTCCTTCATGTGTTTTTTTTGCAAACTCTATGCGGGCTTTCATTTGTCTTGCACTGAGGAGAGGCTTCCTTCGGGCCACTCTGCCATAAAGGCCAGTCTAGTGGAGGGCTACAGTGATAGTTGACTTTGTGGAACTTTCTCCCATCTCCCTACTGCATCTTTGGAGCTCAGCCACAGTGATCTTTGGGTTCTTCTTTACCTCTCTCACCAAGGCTCTTCTCCCACGATTGCACAGTTTGGCTGGATGGCTAGGTCTAGGAAGACTTCTGGTGGTCCCAAACTTCTTCCATTTAAGGATTATGGAGGCCACTGTGCTCTTAGGAACCTTGAGTATTGCATTAATTCTGTTGTAGCCTTGGCCAGATCTGTGCCTTGCCGCAATTCTGTCTCTGAGCTCCTTGACCAGTTCCTTTAACCTCATGATTCTCATTTGGTCTGACATGCACTGTGAGCTGTGAGGTCTTATATAGACAGGTGTGTGCCTTTCCAAATCAAGTCCTATCAGATTAATCAGTTTAATTAAACAAAGCTGGCCTCCAATGAAGTAGAACCATCACAAGGAAATGGACAGTATGTAACTTAAACGTGTCTGAGCAAAGGGTCTGAATACTTATGACCATGTGATATTTCATTTTTTCTTTTTTATTAAATTTGAAAAAATGTCTATATTTTTGCTTTTTTTCAGTCAAGATGTGGTGCAGAGTGAACATAATGTGAAAAAAATGAACTTTTTTGAATTTACCAAATGACTGCAATGAAATAAAGACTGAAAAATGTAAAGGGGTCTGAATACTTTCCGTGCACACTGTAGGTATTCTCCAGGGAAAGCACTGATTCTAGGCTAAACTATGGTGGCACAATGAAGCCACAGAAAGTGCTTTCCGGTTGTGTTACACGTGGCATAGGTTGTGGCCATGCACATGGAACCTAATATTGTTGATTGGAGCTACTTTGCAGCCTAGCTATAGCAGTTTTTCCACCAGATTCGTTATGTCTCTTACCCCCTGTGTAGGGCTTTGTAGTAGCTTAGGTATCCATGGTTATGACTAATCATATAGTGACAATTAGTAAGTTGTTAGTGGTTGTAACCCTTGATCTAAGCTACTGCAATACCCTACACATAGGGTAAGTGACATAGCTAATCAGAAGAACTATACTACATTTCTAATTGTATGTAATAATATTATTATTACACCTACTACATATTGGGATAGGATCTTGGAGATGGGAATACCTCTTCAAGCTGAGGAAACACGTACAGATTAATATGACTGTAATTATCTCCATTTTGTGGCCACAGTGAGTTTAGTTAATGTCTTCATATCAGATGTATGAGCTATAGAGTTCTATCACTTAAATTCATAATGCTTTCTTATGGTTTGTTTTAATGTGTCTGTCAATAAAGTGGTCTGTCCGTAAGTTTTTTTTTTTGAGAAGCAGATCAGAAAAAATGAAAAGACCTTTATCAAATTTCTAAAAGTATGCCATTAGCGGTCATCGCTGGTCAAATTTGTCAAATTTGGAGATTTCCCAAATGATCATACTGGAGATTTGATTTAGTAGAGGAGAAGGTAAGGAAAGAAGAGCCAAGCGTGCATACAATTCTCACTATTATATTTTATGGGTGTTATGAAAGCAGTACTGCCAGCCAAATAGCGATGTGTATTCACTCAAACATGACATATATCATATCATACAGCAATACCTAAAAAAGACCACTAGATGGCGGTCAAAAACATCTTCAGCTTTTCCTGTGAAAATAATTTTTAGGAACGTTTAGTTTTTCTTAACAAAAAAGTACCTAAAATAAATATTAATTCTATGTGTTGTCGTCTTTTACATTTCAATTGCTTTCCACTGGAATTTTTATACTGAAATCCATAGGTCTAAAAATCTAGCTGAGGGAATAGGTAAACATCTCTGTTAAAGCACCACTTTTTTATTGCAGTGCTGGAGTGGTGCACCTTCTGAATGTGAGTGTTCAGAGGTAGAAGAATGGATCTCTCATGGTGTGTATAAGTGTCTCCATAAAGGTAACACCTTTGTCTGATAGACACGTATAATAATCCTCCAATGATGAAGTACAATCACCGGTCTAATCACTGAACTATACAAAAAGGGCAGGTTTACATGAGCGTATTTTTGGTCCAAGAGGTGTCCGTGAAAAAATGGACAATACATGCACAACATTAAGACCAATGTTACCCAATGGATAACCCAATAATAATCCAACAATCCAATCTCATAATCCAATCCAATTGCAGATGAGCAATGTTTTTGATTGAACAAATCTGTTTGTGAAAAAAATTGCAGCGTGCAGTAGTGTCGTCTGTGTGTCGGATGGCACTCACCCATTCAAGTCTACGGGTGCTCCCAAAAAATTGGAGTCACAATATAATATCCAATTTTTACAGATACATTGCAAATCTCGGAGGTTTTTAATAACTGCCGATTATGGATTACATACAGATGACAAGTGAGAAAAAATAATCCGAGTTTTCTAGATTAAATTCAGATGATTTTTTTCCATACGTTCTTGTGCATCCTTGTGCTGTCCAAATGGAAATCTAATAGCATACGGACAGCAAGTCAATGTGGAAAAAAAAAAAATCGCAGCATACATTGCCTTCATCTGTATTCTGGATCAGGCTCGCCCTATATAAGTCAATTGGTGAGCAAAAAATGGATCACATAATGGTTATTATTCATTTGTTAACTGCTTTTCATGGATCCATTGCAATTATAAAGATAGAAAACTGATGGTGAACTCTTTAGTCACAACTTTCTGATCCCGAAGCTTAAAGCCAGAAGCCAATACCGCTATAAAGCTATTTATATTTTATACTGACCAATTAATTCCAGATGCCCGTTCAATAAAAAATAATATTGCGAACATTCTATCTATATCCAAATGAACATCCTCCCAATGTAATAAACAGCTCTTCAATATTCACCAAGCAGACTCATATGCCTCCCATGTACCCTCAGCAACTGAGCCACAAATCAAGCGGCTTGCTCTTTGGTTACCAGCCTCCACAGGAGCGAGGGACACTAAAACCCTGATTGTTGAGCCTCTGGAGCCAATTCACGAAAACGATCCCACCGAAATCAAGACGATCTATGCATTCAGTTACAGGCAACGCAAAACTAATTTCTTAAGCAATCTTACCACTAGTGAGGAAGAAGTTGTGAGGTTGCTGATAATCGCTACCACCCTTGTGTTGTCACAATGAAACCTAATCACGCGATTTTTAAATTCCTTGCCCCATATGGACACAGCCACTAAAATTGGAAAGAACTCCAGTAACATCAAATTCTTTGAGACCAAGCCTATTCTGACCTCCTGACCACACCCCTGCGCACCATTGCCCCTTGCAGTACGCTCGAAACCCTACACCTCCCACAGCATCAGTGTAAATCTCTGTCAAAATTGTCCTGTACCTCCTGTTGAATAGTCAATCATCCTAAACCCTCAAAAACTTTCCCCACACCATCAAGTCGTCCTTGTGTTCTTTTTTTATTCTCATATAATGGTGTGGTGAACACACTCCAATGGTTGCCCCGCTAGCTCTGGCAAAAAAAAACATCCATAAATACTGTATAATTCTACAGGTGAAATTCAATTTTTGTAATAATGATTGAAACTCCATCAACGTCAATTTGTGTGAGCGCTAGAAAAGAGCAAGAAATCACACAACCCATTGGCAAACACCTATCAATAAAGTATCTCTCTTTCCAATAACAAACTAACATCTTTGTCAACAACCTTGAGCATCTTTGTCACTTCCTAGGCTCTGTAACTCCATGACATTGCATAAGACGTAGTCCCTAGCTAGCCACAAGCCCTCACACAAAATGATGACCAGCATTGCGCTGTGATCTCATGAATGATGCCATGGAGTCTAGGAAGCTACAGAAGCACTCAGGAGATGCTGGGCCAAGGATTCAGCTCACAGATGTGACGTCTGGCTGCAACAGAAAATCACACCAGTTGGTACTGGGTACCACAAATCTTTTTTGCTCATCTCTAGATTTGAACTTCCTGCACCCTTAGTAATGTACTCACTGATAGGATTGCACTAACTTTCACACTAATGGCAGCCCTCCCCCCCCCCGAATCTAATGTAGGGAGGGTCTCATGGGAACACGGACCCTGATTTTGCTAATTAATTTTGTCACTAATGATTTGGTCTTATGGTCTTTTAGTAGGTTTCCTATTATGACCATATATGGTCTTATGATTTCCTAAGTAAAGCTGTGGCGACACAAGCTTGTTTTTGGCTGGTTATTACCGTTTTTTATCTCGCGTTTTTTGCATCATCTGATTGGTCTATTCATAAAAGACCGGGAAACTTGTTATCTATAAATAGCCTAAAGTTGCCCAGTTTACCTCATTCACCTTTTTGAAGAAAGAAGATGGACAGCCTGTTGCAACAGATCGTGCTGAGGGCCGGTGAAGAGGACGGAGCAGAGTGGTTGAAGAGCTGCCTTGCTTTTAAACTTGCCTTGGCAGCGGGCGAAGTCTCTGTTCCGGTTCCTGACCCACCATCCTCATGCCAGCCGGCAAGCGAATCTTCCGGAGCGGTCAGACGCAACAAGGGAGCCAGGAGGAAGCGGTACCCGAAGACGCCTTACTCACCATCTGGTGAGTCTGTGAGATCCGAAAATTGTGCACGGGATGTGCACTCGAAGTCGACGCTTCCCCAGCCCCAGAAGTCTCGTAGCCCGACACGAGACTTTCAGCAACGTCATCATACAGTGTCGCCAGCTCCTGCAGGTACTGCCGCTACAGCAACTAGCCACCGCAGCCATAAAAGCGCTGCGGTGGCCCAGTCTTCAGAGCTTGAGGGTAACTGGATATTCAAGTCATTTTTTCAGAATAAGCCATTATTTGCCTGTTCATGAGGAATAGTAGTACTGTATTTATGGCTATTACTAGATGACAGCCCGATTCTAAAGAATCGGGAGTCTAGAATCCACATATACTTTATTTATTCAAATGTAAGAATAATACAATTAATAAATAATAGTAAGAAAGAACAAAAATAATAGGCAGTATATGGAGAAAACACCAAACAAAAGTTCAAAATTGGTGTGAAAATGTCACTGAACCACTTCACAACTAAATATACAGTGGGGCAAAAAAGTATTTAGTCAGTCAGCAATAGTGCAAGTTCCACCACTTAAAAAGATGAGAGGCGTCTGTAATTTACATCACAGGTAGACCTCAACTATGGGAGACAAACTGAGAAAAAAAAATCCAGAAAATCACATTGTCTGTTTTTTTAACATTTTATTTGCATATTATGGTGGAAAATAAGTATTTGGTCAGAAACAAACAATCAATATTTCAGGCTCTCACAGACCTGTAACTTCTTCTTTAAGAGTCTCCTCTTTCCTCCACTCATTACCTGTAGTAATGGCACCTGTTTAAACTTGTTATCAGTATAAAAAGACACCTGTGCACACCCTCAAACAGTCTGACTCCAAACTCCACTATGGTGAAGACCAAACAGCTGTCAAAGGACACCAGAAACAAAATTGTAACCCTGCACCAGGCTGGGAAGACTGAATCTGCAATAGCCAACCAGCTTGGAGTGAAAAAATCAACAGTGGGAGCAATAATTAGAAAATGGAAGACATATAAGACCACTGATAATCTCCCTCGATCTGGGGCTCCACGCAAAATCCCACCCCGTGGGGTAAGAATGATCACAAGAACGGTGAGCAAAAATCCCAGAACCACGCGGGGGGACCTAGTGAATGAACTGCAGAGAGCTGGGACCAATGTAACAAGGCCTACCATAAGTAACACACTACGCCACCATGGACTCAGATCCTGCAGTGCCAGACGTGTCCCACTGCTTAAGCCAGTACATGTCCAGGCCCGTCTGAAGTTTGCTAGAGAGCATTTGGATGATCCAGAGGAGTTTTGGGAGAATGTCCTATGGTCTGATGAAACCAAACTGGAACTGTTTGGTAGAAACACAACTTGTCGTGTTTGGAGGAAAAAGAATACTGAGTTGCATCCATCAAACATCATACCTACTGTAAAGCATGGTGGTGGAAACATCATGCTTTGGGGCTGTTTCTCTGCAAAGGAGCCAGGACGACTGATCCGGGTACATGAAAGAATGAATGGGGCCATGTATCGTGAGATTTTGAGTGCAAACCTCCTTCCATCAGCAAGGGCATTGAAGATGAAACTTGGCTGGGTCTTTCAACATGACAATGATCCAAAGCACACCGCCAGGGCAACGAAGGAGTGGCTTCGTAAGAAGCATTTCAAGGTCCTGGAGTGGCCTAGCCACTCTCCAGATTTCAACCCTATAGAAAACCTTTGGAGGGAGTTGAAAGTCCGTGTTGCCAAGCAAAAAGCCAAAAACATCACTACTCTAGAGGAGATCTGCATGGAGGAATGGGCCAACATACCAACAACAGTGTGTGGCAACCTTGTGAAGACTTACAGAAAACGTTTGACCTCTGTCATTGCCAACAAAGGATATATTACAAAGTATTGAAATGAAATTTTGTTTCTGACCAAATACTTATTTTCCACCATAATATGCAAATAAAATGTTAAAAAAACAGACAATGTGATTTTCTGGATTTTGTTTTCTCAGTGTGTCTCCCATATTTGAGGTCTACCTATGATGTAAATTACAGACGCCTCTCATCTTTTTAAGTGGTGGAACTTGCACTATTGCTGACTGACTAAATACTTTTTTGCCCCACTGTATATAGTTTTGGTAAATGGTATTATCATTTTTTTGACGAAATTCGGCAGGTGTTTGAAGAGCAACGTCACTGGGCCCGCCTCCACGCAGTAGAAACTTGCTGTGAGTTAAAAATTCAAAAATCACACCAAAATGGCGGGCGGAGTGTGTCACAGTACGGCACGTTTCTGATTGGTCGCTCGCAGCAGGCGGCAACCAATCAGACACTGGACACTGTTGACGTCACTTATCTCCGGACATTAGCTCCGGACATTAGCTCCGGACATTATCTCCGCACATTAGCTCCGCACATTAGCTCCGGACATTAGCTCCGGACAAAGCCACGGAAGTTGGCACAAATTGCAGGAAGTAGTATTCTAGGCAATTAATCTCCAGACATTAGCTCCAGACATTAGCTCCGGACATTAGCTCCGGATAAAGCCACGGAAGTTGGCACAAATTGCAGGAAGTAGTATTCTAGGCAATTATATATTAGATATAACTTGTATACTGGAACTGCCCCTGCTTTATTTGCAAATGACTCTCAGCTGGTGGGGGCAGACTAGCTTCTATGATATCTCACATACAGAGCACACAGAAAGGGATTCCTGCTTTTCCTTCCCTAGCACACAGACAGAAGCTGTGATGAATGTAGATGTGAATCCACCTTTGAGTTGAGGTAAACGATTTGTTCAAAAGCTAAGCTTGATCTTCTGAGTCTGACTATTTCCTCACTTTACATCTCATTCCTCCTCCCTGGGGTTAAGGTTAGATGAATTTGCTGGTCAATCAAGCACAGTGATACTGATGATTTTAAACCAGGTATTGGTACTTTTGGCAGTGTGGACAGGTGCCTGAAATTTCCAAAAAGCTTGTCGGCAGAGGGAAGCATGAAGTGCTCCAAAATTTCCTTGTAGACGGCTGCACTGACTTTGGTCTTGATAAAACACAGTGGACCTACACCAGCAGATGACATGGCTCCCAAAACTATAATTGATTGTGGATACTTCACACTAGACTTTGAAAATCAAGGTCCCAGAGTCTGGAGGAAGAGTGGATGTAGAAATCGCAGGAACGTGAGATTTAGTCACGGACAGGAGGCAGATCAAGAGTTAACAGGTTTATTAACACGAATACTCCACACAGGGAGTGTAACGACTTGGGAGGTGTGTAAGGGAGTAGGGCAGAACTGGGAGTTAGGAAGGGACTCACTCTCCAGGTTGCGGCTAAGCACACTACACCCCTCAATGCCACAGTCCCTGTTCTTCAAGCCTGCTGCAACACTCTCTGGAGGGGGAAGCAGAGCACACTCTTCACTGCTCTATGCTAGCCCCACACAGGCCTGCTTCACGTGCTTTTTTCCTGTTTTCTTCTGCCCTCCCTCTCATAGCAGGAAGTTCCTCCTCTCTTGAGCTTCCTCCAGGCAACAGGGGGAGGTCCGCCTCACTCAGGCTTCCCCCCAGGAACAGTGGATGCAGCCTCTCTAGTTCTGGACCCAGCATGCAGGTACCCACTGTCTCGTCAACGCCCTTACAAGGAGAGGAACACAATCCAAGCTGCTTGAGGTCTAGTGTGAAGTTTCCACAATCAGTGATGGTTTGGGGAACCAAGCCATCTGCTGATGTAGGTCCACTGTGTTTTATCAAGACCAAAGTCAGCACAGCAGTCTACTAGGAAAGTTGACAGCAGTTCATGATACCCTCTACCTACAAGCTTTTTGGAGATGGAAATGTATTTCTCCAGCAGGAATTGGCACCTGTCCACACTGCCAAAATTACCAATACCTGGTTTAAAAACATCAGTACCACTATGCTTGATTGGCCAGCAAACTTGTCTGACCTTAACCCCATAGAGAATTTATGGTGTATTGTCAAGAGGAAGATGAGCGACACCAGACCCAACAATACAGACAGACAGAAGGCTGCTATCAAAGCAACCTGGGCTTCCATAACAACTCAGCAGTGCCACAGACTGATTGTCTCCATGCCAAGCAGCATTGATGCAGTAAGTTTTGCCTTAAAATCAATTGATATAGAAAATCTGTACACCAGAATCCCTCACAATCTGGGAATTATGTCAGTCAAAAACATCCTACAGAATTCGAATAAATCATCTGAGTTTATCACCTTCATTTTAGAAGGTTTAGATTTTGTATTAACTCATAATACGTTCAAATTTTTCAATTGGTGGTATTTACAAGTGGTCGGGACTGCCATGGGCACGCCCGTCGCTTGCGTTTTCGCCAACCTTTTTCTTGCAGCTTTTGAAGAAAAATGTATTGTTAGGACTGGCGGAACGCACCAAGACAGATGGTATAGATGCGTTCGCAGTCCGGGGTCCACCGTGCAGGTGAAAACCTGCTGCTAGCAATTAGCAGACTATATGGCGGTACACTAGAGTATACACGCGTGGGTTAACCTCACCCAGCGTGAAAGAAGCAATCCTGTTAAGGCACAGGACCGCGGTACCGCACCTAAAGCGCGAGCAAGTAGTCAGCGAACTCAACCCCAACTGGGATTGAAGTCCGATTAGACCCTTGCTGGCGCAACACCGCAACTGGGTGTGAAATGAAACAGAAGAGCATGCAGTGCTGCACTGACGAACGCCACTAACCACCCAGGCTTGGGTAAGGAAAGCACAGAGGAAGTGCACGGCGCCGTACTGGCGGTCACAGCAACTGGACGCTATAATGTGTGACTAGTGCTGTAGGATAAGTCGGGCGTTGGGTAGCAGCCATACACCTTCCGCGAACAGTCATACTATAGGGTAGGGGTATCCAAGGACGACTTGCACTCACAACATACACACATTAGCAATTGTTTGACAATACTAGCGCATGGCCGTGCGGTCATGCGCAGTTTATATAGCAGCAGCACAGGAAGTGGCCACAGCACTTTTGCCCTTCTAGGACCTGCCAAGAGGACCAATGGAATGTGCTGCAGAGCCTGAGCACATGACCCTCGATCTCCAACGGGAGACCTTACGCTGGGCATGCTCAGTACGTGCAGACAAGGACTTAGTCCCAGAGAAGTCCGCTCGCTGCTGACCAGCACAGACTTTAATAGCAGAGACTGGAGAAGCAGCAGTAACTCTCAGAACAGAGTGAGAATGAGCAAGACGCTGGGACCGACGTCCTTGCTGAGCAGACTCCACTGCGGCTGGACAAGAATGGGAGACCGCAGCGGAGGTGGCTCGAGATTCCCCCTGTGCAGAAGCGAGAACTCGACCCCTAACATTACCCCCCCCTAGGGCTGCCCCCCCCCTTGGGCCTCGCTACGTTCGAAGGCAGCAATGAGCTGCGGAGCCCGAATGTGCTCAGCAGGCTCCCAGGACCTATCCTCAGGGCCGTAACCCTTCCAGTCCACCCAAAAAAAATTTTTGCCACGTACCACCTTGCACCCCAAGATAGCGTTCACCTCGAAATCGTCCGTAGATGAACCCGATGTCCCGGCAGATGACTCAGAAAACCGAGACATGTATACGGGCTTAAGGAGGGACACATGAAAGGTGTCGGTGATACCAAGGCGTGGAGGAAGGGCCAGACGGTAGACCACAGGATTAACCTGTTCGAGGACCTTGAACGGACCCAAGTAGCGAGGAGCAAATTTAGTGGACTCAACTCGCAGTCTGATGTTACGGGCGGAGAGCCACACCAAGTCGCCAGGAGCAAAGGACGGGGCGGGGCGCCGATGAGCATCGGCGGAGGACCTCATTCTCTCCTTAGAGACCCGAATGGCATCCTGAGTGCGGTCCCGAATATCCTGTGCCTCCACAGCCCAGTCTGCCACCCTGGAGTCTGCGGAAGACACGGGCATAGGCACAGGTACCCGTGGATGCTGACCATAGTTGAGGAGGAATGGGGTTTGTCAAGTGGAGTCGGCTATGGCATTGTTCAGCGCAAACTCTGCCCATGATAGCAAGGATGCCCAGTCATCCTGCCTGGCTGAAACAAAATGTCGCAGGTATGTGACCAAGGTCTGGTTGGCCCTCTCTACCAACCCATTCGTCTCGGGATGATAAGCGGAAGAGATATTCAACTCAATACTGAGAAGACGACACAGCTCTCTCCAGAACCGAGACGCAAACTGGGGACCCCGGTCACTGACAATTTTGTCAGGCATACCATGTAGGCGGAAGATGTGCTTAATGAACAACGCAGCCAAGGCCCGTGCAGAAGGTAACCGTGGTAGCGGCACCAAATGCACCATTTTCGAGAAATGATCGGTGATGACCCAAATGATGGTACAGCCGCGAGACTTGGGCAAACCCACGACAAAGTCCATCCCGACCATCTCCCAGGGCCTATCTGCCACCGGCAAGGGATAGAGCAACCCAGCTGGCCTTTGACGCGGAGATTTATTTTTGGCGCAGGAGGCACACGCCAGAATATAATCCCTGACATCCCGGACCATATGCGGCCACCAGTACGTCCTCGCCAGTAGCTCAGATGTCCTCTTTGTCCCAAAAGTGTCCACCCACTCTGGACGAATGAGCCCAAGAGAGAACCTCCGGTCGCAAATTAATGGGCACAAAAGTCTTGCCCGGAGGCACAGACTCAAGCGAAACCGGTGCTACGGTTCTCAGGCTCTCAGAGGGAACAATAAGCCGAGGCTCCTCTTCCTCCTCTTCAGTTGACATAAGGGAGCGAGAGAGAGCATCAGCACGAATATTCTTCTCCCCGGCGAGAAAATGAAGAGAAAAGTGGAACCGGGAAAAGAACAAGGACCATCTGGCTTGGCGAGAATTAAGCCGCTGGGCTGTCTGTAAGTAGACCAAATTTTTGTGGTCAGTGTAAACCTGGAAGGGAAACCACGCACCTTCCAGAAGATGTCTCCACTCTGAAAAGGCCAACTTCATTGCTAGCAGCTCCCTATCCCCGATGGAGTAGTTTCTCTCCGCTGGCGAGAAAGTCTTAGAGAAGAAGAAGCATGGATGCTTCCGACCTTGAGCATCCTTCTGGTAGAGGACTGCTCCAGCACCAACGGACGAGGCATCCACCTCCATTAGGAATGGCTTATCCACATCGGGACGATGTAAGATGGGAGCGCTAGCAAAGTGGGACTTAATAGAAGTGAAGGCCTTGGAGACCTCTTCCGACCACAATTTAGGATTCGCTCCCTTCTTGGTGAGGGCTACCAAGGGAGCTACCAGAGTTGAGAAGTGGGGAATGAACTGGCGGTAATAGTTAATGAACCCCATAAAGCGCTGCACCGCTTTAAGAGAATGGGGCTCTTGCCAGTCCATCACAGCCTGTAGTTTGGCAGGATCCATAGCCAATCCCTGGGCGGAGATGATATAGCCCAGGAACGGCAAAGACTCCTGCTCAAACATACACTTCTCCAACTTAGCGTAAAGAGAGTTTGCCCGTAGGAGGTCGAAGACTCTGCCAACATCTCTCCGGTGGGAGTCAATATCTGGAGAAAAGATGAGAATATCATCCAGATAGACTACAACTGAGGTGGAAAGCATATCCCGGAAGATGTCGTTGACAAAGTCTTGAAAAACGGCTGGGGCATTACAGAGCCCGAAAGGCATCACCAGATACTCACAGTGCCCATCTCTGGTGTTAAACGCCGTTTTCCATTCGTCCCCCTCACGGATGCGAATCAGGTTGTAAGCACCCCGCAGATCTAATTTAGTAAATACCCTTGCTCCCCGAAGCCTATCGAAGAGCTCAGATATCAAGGGCAAAGGATACTTGTTCTTAACGGTGATAGCGTTAAGACCCCTGTAGTCTATGCATGGACATAGCTCCCCATTCTTCTTCTGCACGAAGAAGAACCCTGCCCCAGCAGGTGACACTGACTTCCTGATAAACCCTCTTGCCAGATTCTCTTGAATGTACTGAGACATGGCCTCCGTCTCCGGGAGAGATAATGGATAAACTCGACCCCGGGGAGGCTCCGCACCAGGCAAGAGATCGATAGGACAGTCATAGGGGCGATGGGACGGAAGGGTCTCCACCACCTTCTTGGAGAACACGTCTGCGTAAGACCAATATTGCTTGGGGAGAGAGGATAGATCTGCGGGTACCTCAGTAGTAGCAACCTGAACGCACTCTCGGTGACACCTACCCCCACATGATTCACCCCATTCCAGAATTCTGCCTGAGGACCACTCGATGTGAGGAGAGTGGTACCGTAGCCAAGGTATCCCCAACAGGACCTCATCAATACCCTCAGGAATGACGAGCAGAGAAATAATCTCCTGATGGGATGGCGACAGGGACAGAGTAACAGGGATGGTCTGATGTGTTATCTGTGCGGGGAGTGTCGATCCATTCACCACTCGTACCGTTACTGGTTGAGATAGCATAACCAGGGGTATTGCGTGACGTTGGGCGAAGGCAGAAGACATAAAATTGCCCTCCGCCCCAGAATCCACGCAGAGGTCTACCGAGTGGGAGGATGAGCCAAAGGTAATTGTCCCCTTAAAGGACAATTTGGAGGCAAACGTCGCAGTGTCTAGTGCACCTCCACCTACTACCACTAGACGCTGACGTTTCCTCGACCGCTGATGACATCTGGTGGCAAGATGTCCTGACTGTTGGCAAACATGGCAACCCTGGAGTGCACGAGCGGTCTGGGACTTAGATCCCGCTCGTGACACCACCTTAGGTTCCTGGAACTCAGGAGCCTGGACTGGAGATTCCAAAGGTTTGGCGAAGGTGGGAGCCAGCCGAAACCTCTGCCTACACTGGGCTCGCTCTAACCTCCGCTCGTGAAAACGGAGGTCAATGCGAGTAGATACTCCTATTAACTCCTCCAGTGTGGCGGGAATCTCCCTAGTGGCCAGAGCATCCTTAACGTGGTCAGCCAGCCCCCTCCAAAATATAGGGATAAGGGCTTTATCCGACCACTCCAGCTCAGATGCCAGAGTGCGGAAATGGACGGCAAAAAGGCTGACCAAGGACGAGCCCTGAGTCAGTGCCAACAGTTGGAGCGCCGTGTCATGGGTGACACGAGGTCTTAGAAAGACCTGTTTCAGAGTGCTCAGGAATAACGGAGCACTCTGCACCACATGATCGCCACGCTCCCACAGCGGCGTAGCCCACTGCAACGCCCTGTCCGACAATAAGGAAATTATAAAGCCCACCTTAGCCCGCTCTGTAGGGAAACGAGAGGCCAGAAGCTCGAGATGTATTGAGCACTGACTCACGAAACCCCTACAGGACTTACTGTCACCAGAAAATTTCTCTGGTAGTGGGAGGCGAGATAGCGTCGGTACAGGAGCGGCAGTGGACAAGGTAGCTGCAGCCACACTTGCAGCCTGAACAGCGACAGCAGTAACATCCACAGCTGAGGTTGAACGCTCAAGAGCCGCCAACCTTCCCTCCAGCTGCTGGATGTACCGCTGTAAACGCTGGTTGTCCGCCATTTTACTAGCCAGACCCTGGCGCTAGTATTCTGTTAGGACTGGCGGAACGCACCAAGACAGATGGTATAGATGCGTTCGCAGTCCGGGGTCCACCGTGCAGGTGAAAACCTGCTGCTAGCAATTAGCAGACTATATGGCGGTACACTAGAGTATACACGCGTGGGTTAACCTCACCCTGCGTGAAAGAAGCAATCCTGTTAAGGCACAGGACCGCGGTACCGCACCTAAAGCGCGAGCAATTAGTCAGCGAACTCAACCCCAACTGGGATTGAAGTCCGATTAGACCCTTGCTGGCGCAACACCGCAATTGGGTGTGAAATGAAACAGAAGAGCATGCAGTGCCGCACTGACGAACGCCACTAACCACCCAGGCTTGGGTAAGGAAAGCACAGAGGAAGTGCACGGCGCCGTACTGCCGGTCACAGCAACTGGACGCTATAATGTGTGACTAGTGCTGTAGGATAAGTCGGGCGCTAGGTAGCAGCCATACACCTTCCGCGAACAGTCATACTATAGGGTAGGGGTATCCAAGGACGACTTGCACTCACAACATACACACATTAGCAATTGTTTGACAATACTAGCGCATGGCCGTGCGGTCATGCGCAGTTTATATAGCAGCAGCACAGGAAGTGGCCACAGCACTTTTGCCCTTCTAGGACCTGCCAAGAGGACCAATGGAATGTGCTGCAGAGCCTGAGCACATGACCCTCGATCTCCAACGGGAGACCTTACGCTGGGCATGCTCAGTACGTGCAGACAAGGACTTGGTCCCAGAGAAGTTCGCTCGCTGCTGACCAGCACAGACTTTAATAGCAGAGACTGGAGAAGCAGCAGTAACTCTCAGAACAGAGTGAGAATGAGCAAGACGCTGGGACCGACGTCCTTGCTGAGCAGACTCCACTGCGGCTGGACAAGAATGGGAGACCGCAGCGGAGGTGGCTCGAGATTCCCCCTGTGCAGAAGCGGGAACTCGACCCCTAACATGTATTACTAGTGAAAAAAATCCCTTCTTAAAACACATAAAAAGTTATATACGTTATGTGGACGATATTTTTATCGTCTGGGATGGTAATAAAGTTGAGTTCGACGAGTTTGTTGTATATCTTAATACTGTAAATAACGAAAACATGTGCTTCACATCATGCTTCGGGCAAGACAGTCTAAATTTCTTAGACATTGATATTAGTACTTGTGACTGCAACATTTTAACAAAAGTACACAGAAAATCCACAGCTTCTAATTCGCTGCTGCATTTTGATTCGGCCCATCCTTGCTTTACTAAAAAAAAGTCTGCCCTATAGCCAAATGCTTCGTCTAAGAAAAATTAATAACGATGATATTTGTTTCCAGCAGCAGCTGGATGCATTAAAAAAGCGTTTTGTCGATAGAGGTTATCCCTTATCATTGTTAAATGAATCTGAACAGCGGGTTAAAAATAAAACGCAAGTCGAACTCTTGAAAAGAAAACCGCGTTCTCAGACAGATACATCTGAGCATAAAAAGTTTTTTAATTTCTGCTTTCAACATACACCTTTGGATAAAGCTATACATGCGTCAATCCGTAAGAATTAGCATTTCTTGGCATCAGACAATGCTCTAAATACATGCGGTAAAATAACTCCCCGATTTGCTTACAAAAGAACACACAATCTAACTGATCTTTTAGTAAAAAATCGAATTTCTCAATCGAATGATAACTGGTTAACTCTGAATACCCCAAAAGGAAATTTCCAATGTGGGGATTGCAGTTTTGGCCAGTATCATCTAACAGGGAATTTCCTGCAGATTGGCCCTTTGCAACATAAAATAAAGGATTTGATTACTTGCAAGACAAAATATGTTGTTTACATCATATTTTGTCCCTGCTCTTTCTTTTATATTGGGAAAACCATTAGGTCGCTGAATATTAGACTTCGGGAACACTTCCATTCAGTCTCCACCGGCAAAGGTTCACCCCGTTTTATACAGCACGTTCAGACTGTATATGATTCCAATCCCCGTTGCTTGCGTTTTGCGGGTTTGGAAGTGGTCAATTTACCACCTTGTGGCGGTGATTAGGGTTGAGCGAAACGGGTCGTTCATTTTCAAAAGTCTCTGACTTTTGGCAAAGTCGGGTTTCATGAAACCCGATCCGACCCCTGTGCGGGGTCGGCCATGCGGTACGCGACTTTCGCGCCAAAGTCGCGTTTCAATGACGCGAAAAGCGCCATTTCTCAGCCAATGAAGGTAAACGCAGAGTGTGGGCAGCGTGATGACATAGGTCCTGGTCCCCACCATCTTAGAGAAGGGCATTGCAGTGATTGGCTTGCTGTCTGCGGCGTCACAGGGGCTATAAAGGGGCGTTCCCGCCGACCGCCATGTTACTGCTGCTGATCTGAGCTTAGGGAGAGGTTGCTGCCGCTTCGTCAGAAGCAGGGATAGCGTTAGGCAGGGTCCATTAACCACCAAACCGCTTGTGCTGTAGCGATTTCCACTGCCCAACACCACCTTCGGTGTGCAGGGACAGTGGAAGCTACACTTTTTTTTTTTTTTTCCCCTGAGCGCTGTAGCTCATTGGGCTGCCCTAGAAGGCTCCCTGATAGCTGCATTGCTGTGTGTACGCCGCTGTGCAAACCAACTGCTTTTTTCAAAGCACAAATCCTCTTGTTCCTTCCTTTCTGCACAGCTATCTTTTTTGTTTGTCCACACTTTTTATTTAATTTGTGCATCAGTCCACTCCTTATTGCTGCCTGCCATACCTGGCTGAGATTACTGCAGGGAGATAGTAATTGTTGGACACTCCCTGTTTTTTTTTTTTTTTTTTTGTGGGAGATTAAGATTGACATTTCTGCTAGAGTGCCATCCCTGTGTGTGCCATCTCTCACTCAGTGGGCCATAGAAAGCCTATTTATTTTTTTGCTTGATTTGGGTTATAAAATCTACCTGAAAAAATCACTACATCAATCAGTGGGAGAAAAATATTGGCCTCAGGGCTTGTGTGCCACTCTTGACTCCTGTGTGTGCCATCTCTCAGTCAGTGGGCCATAGAAAGCCTATTTATTTTTTTGCTTGATTTGGGTTCTAAAATCTACCTGAAAAAATCACTACATCAATCAGTGGGAGAAAAATATTGGCCTCAGGGCTTGTGTGCCACTCCTGACTCCTGTGTGCATCATCACTCACTGAGTGGGCCATAGAAAGCCCATTTTTTTTTTTTTTGCTTTATTTGGGTTCTAAATTCAACCTGAAAAAAATCAATAAATCAATCAGTGGGAGATTAATATTGGCCTTTGGGCTTGTGTGCCAGTCCTAAGCGTGCCATCTCTCTCTCTCAGATAGTGGGCCATAGAAAGCCTATTTATTATTTTTTTTATTGGGTTTATAAATTTTCCCTGGAACAAAAAAAAAAAAGTGGGAGATTAACATTGGCCTCTGGGCTTGTGTGCCAGTCCTGAGCGTGCCATCTCTCTCACAAATAGTGTGCCATAGAAAGCCTATTTATTTTTTTGCTTGATTTGGGTTCTAAAATCTACCTGAAAAAATCACTACATCAATCAGTGGGAGAAAAATATTGGCCTCAGGGCTTGTGTGCCACTCCTGACTCCTGTGTGCATCATCACTCACTCAGTGGGCCATAGAAAGCCCATTTTTTTTTTTTTGCTTTATTTGGGTTCTAAATTCTACCTGAAAAAATCAATAAATCAATCAGTGGGAGATTAATATTGGCCTTTGGGCTTGTGTGCCAGTCCTAAGCGTGCCATCTCTCTCTCTCTCAGATAGTGGGCCATAGAAAGCCTATTTATTATTTTTTTTATTGGGTTTATAAATTTTCCCTGGAACAAAAAAAAAAAAGTGGGAGATTAATATTGGCCTCTGGGCTTGTGTGCCAGTCCTGAGCGTGCCATCTCTCTCACAAATAGTGGGCCATAGAAAGCCTATTTATTTTTTTGCTTGATTTGGGTTCTAAAATCTACCTGAAAAAATCACTACATCAATCAGTGGGAGAAAAATATTGGCCTCAGGGCTTGTGTGCCACTCCTGACTCCTGTGTGCATCATCACTCACTCAGTGGGCCATAGAAAGCCCTTTTTTTTTTTTTTGCTTTATTTGGGTTCTAAATTCTACCTGAAAAAATCAATAAATCAATCAGTGGGAGATTAATATTGGCCTTTGGGCTTGTGTGCCAGTCCTAAGCGTGCCATCTCTCTCTCTCAGATAGTGGGCCATAGAAAGCCTATTTATTATTTTTTTTATTGGGTTTATAAATTTTCCCTGGAACAAAAAAAAAAAAAGTGGGAGATTAATATTGGCCTCTGGGCTTGTGTGCCAGTCCTGAGCGTGCCATCTCTCTCACAAATAGTGGGCCATAGAAAGCCTATTTATTTTTATTTTTTTGGTTTTATAAATTCTCCCTGAAAAAAAAAAGGGAGATTAATATTGGCCTTTGGGCTTGTGTGCCAGTCCTAAGCGTGCCATCTCTCTCTCTCTCAGATAGTGGGCCATAGAAAGCCTATTTATTATTTTTTTTTATTGGGTTTATAAATTTTCCCTGGAACAAAAAAAAAAAAGTGGGAGATTAATATTGGCCTCTGGGCTTGTGTGCCAGTCCTGAGCGTGCCATCTCTCTCACAAATAGTGGGCCATAGAAAGCCTATTTATTTATTTTTTTTGGTTTTATAAATTCTCCCTGAAAAAAAAAGGGAGATTAATATTGGCCTTTGGGCTTGTGTGCCAGTCCTAAGCGTGCCATCTCTCTCTCTCAGATAGTGGGCCATAGAAAGCCAATTTTTTTTTTTTTTATTGGGTTTATAAATTTTCCCTGAAAAAAAATAAAAAGTGGGAGATTAATATTGGCCTCTGGGCTTGTGTGCCAGTCCTGAGCGTGCCATCTCTCTCACAAATAGTGGGCTATAGAAAGCCTATTTATGTTTTTGGTTGATTTGGGTTCTAAATTCTACCTGAAAAAATCAATAAATCAATCAGTGGGAGATAAATACTGGCCTCTGGGCTTGTGTGCCACTCCTGACTCCTGTGTGCGTCATCTCTCACTCAGTGGGCCATAGAAAGCCTTTTTTTGTTTTATTTGTTTTCTAAATTCTCCCTGAAAAAATCATTTTATTTTATTTGGTTTCTAAATTCTTCCTGAAAAAATCATTTTATTCTATTATTTTTTTTTCCTAAAGTCTCCCTGAAAAAAAAAAAAAAAAAAAATCAGTGGGAGATTAATATTGCCCTTTCTGCTCGTGTGCCAGTCTTGACTCCTGGGTGTGCCATCTCTCTCTCTCTCTCTCCAATTGTGGGCCATAGAAAGCCTAGTATTTTTTTAGCTTGATTTGGGTTCCAAATTCTACCTGAAAAAATCACTACATCAATCAGTGGGAGATAAATATTGGCCTCTGGGCTTGTGTGCCACTCCTGACTCCTGTGTGCGTCATCTCTCACTCAGTGGGCCATAGAAAGCCTTTTTTTGTTTTATTTGTTTTCTAAATTCTCCCTGAAAAAATCATTTTATTTTATTTGGTTTCTAAATTCTTCCTGAAAAAATCATTTTATTCTATTATTTTTTTTTCCTAAAGTCTCCCTGAAAAAAAACCAAAAAAACAAATCAGTGGGAGATTAATATTGCCCTTTCTGCTTGTGTGCCAGTCTTGACTCCTGGGTGTGCCATCTCTCTCTCTCTCTCTCTCCAATTGTGGGCCATAGAAAGCCTAGTATTTTTTTAGCTTGATTTGGGTTCCAAAATCTACCTGAAAAAATCACTACATCAATCAGTGGGAGATAAATATTGGCCTCTGGGCTTGTGTGCCACTCCTGACTCCTGTGTGCGTCATCTCTCACTCAGTGGGCCATAGAAAGCCTTTTTTTTGTTTTATTTGTTTTCTAAATTCTCCCTGAAAAAATCATTTTATTTTATTTGGTTTCTAAATTCTTCCTGAAAAAATCATTTTTTTCAATTTTTTTTTTCCTAAAGTCTCCCTGAAAAAAAAAAAAAACAAATCAGTGGGAGATTAATATTGCCCTTTCTGCTTGTGTGCCAGTCTTGACTCCTGGGTGTGCCATCTCTCTCTCTCTCTCTCCAATTGTGGGCCATAGAAAGCCTAGTATTTTTTTAGCTTGATTTGGGTTCCAAAATCTACCTGAAAAAATCACTACATCAATCAGTGGGAGATAAATATTGGCCTCTGGGCTTGTGTGCCACTCCTGACTCCTGTGTGCGTCATCTCTCACTCAGTGGGCCATAGAAAGCCTTTTTTTGTTTTATTTGTTTTCTAAATTCTCCCTGAAAAAATCATTTTATTTTATTTGGTTTCTAAATTCTTCCTGAAAAAATCATTTTATTCTATTATTTTTTTTTCCTAAAGTCTCCCTGAAAAAAAAAAAAAAAAAAAAATCAGTGGGAGATTAATATTGTCCTTTCTGCTTGTGTGCCATTCTTGACTCCTGGGTGTGCCATCTCTCTCTCTCTCTCCAATTGTGGGCCATAGAAAGCCTATTATTTTTTTAGCTTGATTTGGGTTCCAAAATCTACCTGAAAAAATCACTACATCAATCAGTGGGAGATAAATATTGGCCTCTGGGCTTGTGTGCCACTCCTGACTCCTGTGTGCGTCATCTCTCACTCAGTGGGCCATAGAAAGCCTTTTTTTGTTTTATTTGTTTTCTAAATTCTCCCTGAAAAAATCATTTTATTTTATTTGGTTTCTAAATTCTTCCTGAAAAAATCATTTTATTCTATTATTTTTTTTTCCTAAAGTCTCCCTGAAAAAAAAAAAAAAAAAAAATCAGTGGGAGATTAATATTGCCCTTTCTGCTTGTGTGCCAGTCTTGACTCCTGGGTGTGTCATCTCTCTCTCTCTCTCCAATTGTGGGCCATAGAAAGCCTATTATCTTTTTAGCTTGATTTGGGTTCCAAAATCTACCTGAAAAAATCACTACATCAATCAGTGCGAGATAAATATTGGCCTCTGGGCTTGTGTGCCACTCCTGACTCCTGTGTGTGTCATCTCTCACTCAGTGGGCCATAGAAAGCCTTTTTTTGTTTTATTTGTTTTCTAAATTCTCCCTGAAAAAATCATTTTATTTTATTTGGTTTCTAAATTCTTCCTGAAAAAATCATTTTATTCTATTATTTTTTTTTCCTAAAGTCTCCCTGAAAAAAAAAAAAAAAAAAAATCAGTGGGAGATTAATATTGCCCTTTCTGCTTGTGTGCCAGTCTTGACTCCTGGGTGTGTCATCTCTCTCTCTCTCTCCAATTGTGGGCCATAGAAAGCCTATTATCTTTTTAGCTTGATTTGGGTTCCAAAATCTACCTGAAAAAATCACTACATCAATCAGTGGGAGATAAATATTGGCCTCTGGGCTTGTGTGCCACTCCTGACTCCTGTGTGTGTCATCTCTCACTCAGTGGGCCATAGAAAGCCTTTTTTTGTTTTATTTGTTTTCTAAATTCTCCCTGAAAAAATCATTTTATTTTATTTGGTTTCTAAATTCTTCCTGAAAAAATCATTTTATTCTATTATTTTTTTTTCCTAAAGTCTCCCTGAAAAAAAAAAAAAAATCAAATCAGTGGGAGATTAATATTTACATTTGTGCTTCAGTGACAGTCCTGCGTGTGTGGCATCTCTCTCATTTGTTGCCACCAACAACAGAGTGTGTAACATTGTGCCTGATTTTCGTTGTGGTCTCACTCACCTGTAAAGGGGTAGCTAAATCATACTGAAGTTATAGCTCACCGTGTAAGTTGTGTGACAGCAACAAATACCGTTAGTTTGGTTACGTTTTTAAAACAATGAGGAAGTCTGGTGGAAGAGGTCGTGGCCGGGGGCGTTCATTGTCAGCTGGTAATGAGGGTAGTGGTAGTGGTGGAGCATCAGCTGGTCGTGGGAAAAAAAATATTGCACCTAAGTCTGGAGCTGTGGAGCCAGGTTCGTCGTCTGGCTACACAAGGCCTCGAACGCTCCCTTTTCTGGGAGTAGGAAAACCGCTTTTAAAGCCGGAGCAGCAAGAGCAAGTTTTGGCTTATCTTGCTGACTCAGCCTCTAGCTCTTTTGCCTCCTCTCGTGAAACTGGTAAATGTCAAAGCAGCGCGTCGTTAGTGGATGTTCACGGTCAGGGACAAGTCGCTTCCTTGTCCTCTTCAGCAAAAACAACAACAGAGAAGAATGCAGCAGGCGACACAACGGGTTACTCCATGGAGCTCTTTACACATACCGTCCCTGGCTTAGAAAGTGAAGCAGTTAACAGTCCATGCCCATTACAAGTTGAATCTGACATAGAGTGCACTGATGCACAGCCACAGCCAGACTACTATGCTGGTCCTTTGACTCAGACCACAACATTGCCCTCGCAGGGTAATGATCAAGAATCAGACCCTGATGAGACTATGTTGCCCCATCACGAACGCTATACCACCGACCGACACGGTGACACAGACGAAGTTGCACACGAGCTACAAGAAGAGGTAATAGATGACCCAGTTCTTGACCCCGATTGGCAGCCATTGGGGAACAGGGTGCAGGCGGCAGCAGTTCTGAAGCGGAGGAGGAGGGGCCGCAGCAGGCATCAACATCGCAACAGGTTCCATCTGCCGGGCCCGTATCTTGCCCAAAACGCGTGGCAAAGCCAAAACCTGTTGGAGGACAGCGTGGCCATCCGGTTAAAGCTCAGTCTGCAATGCCTGAAAAGGTATCCGATGTTAGAAAGAGTGCAGTTTGGCATTTTTTTAAACAACATCCAATTGATCAGCGCAAAGTCATCTGTCAAAAATGTTCAACTACCTTAAGCAGAGGACAGAATCTGAAAAGTCTCAATATAAGTTGCATGCATAGACATTTAACCACCATGCATTTGCAAGCCTGGACTAACTACCAAACGTCCCTTAAGGTTGTAGCACCCTCGGCCAATGAAGCTAGTCAGCAACGCAACATCCCTTCCGGCAGTGTAGAGCCACCATTTTCCGCACCACCTGCAGTATCTGTGCAGGTTTCTTTGCCAGGCCAAACCAGTCAGGGTCAGGGAATCACCAGTTTCGTAGTAGGAAAAACTGCATCTAGGGCACCGGCGGCAACAATGCCATCTCCCACCGTCTCTCAGTCTGCCATGTCCACCGGCACCCCCGCTAGTTCCACGATCTCCAGCTCTCCAGTCCAGCTCACCCTACATGAGACTATGGTTAGAAAAAGGAAGTACTTAGCCTCGCATCCGCGTACACAGGGTTTGAACGCCCACATAGCTAGACTAATCTCGTTAGAGATGATGCCCTACCGGTTAGTTGAAAGCGAAGCTTTCAAAGCCCTGATGGACTACGCTGTACCACGCTACAAGCTACCCAGTCGACACTTTTTTTCCAGAAAAGCCATCCCAGCCCTCCACCAGCATGTTAAAGAGCGCATCGTCCATGCACTCAGGCAATCTATGAGCACAAAGGTGCACCTGACAACAGATGCATGGACCAGTAGGCATGGCCAGGGACGTTACGTGTCCATCACGGCACACTGGGTGAATGTTGTGGATGCAGGGTCCACATGGGACAGCAAGTTTGGGACAGTTCTGCCTAGCCCACGGTCTAGGAAACAGTTGGCTGTAGCCGTTCGCACCCCCTCCTCCTCCTCTTCGTCCTCCTGCAGAAGCGAGAGCTCGTCCACAGACCGCAGTCGCACAACCACTCCATCCGCAGCTGCCACTGTTGCACACCAGGTCTCCCATTATGGGGCAGCTACTGGCAAACGTCAGCAGGCTGTATTGGCTATGAAGTGTTTGGGCGACAACAGACACACCGCGGATGTTCTGTCCGTGTTCTTGCAGAAAGAAACGCAGTCGTGGCTGGGCACTGTAGATCTTGAGGCAGGCAAGGTAGTGAGTGATAACGGAAGGAATTTCATGGCTGCCATCTCCCTTTCCCAACTGAAACACATTCCTTGCCTGGCTCACACCTTAAACCTGGTGGTGCAGTGCTTCCTGAAAAGTTATCCGGGGTTATCCGACCTGCTCCTCAAAGTGCGTGGACTTTGCTCACATATCCGCCGTTCGCCCGTACACTCCAGCCGTATACAGACCTATCAGCGTTCTTTGAACCTTCCCCAGCATCGCCTATTCATAGACGTTGCAACAAGGTGGAACTCAACACTGCACATGCTTCAGAGACTGTGCGAACAGAGGCGGGCTGTTATGTTTTTGTGGGAGGATACACATACACGGGCAGGCAGTAGGATGGCAGACATGGAGATGTCAGGTGTGCAGTGGTCGAAGATTCAAGACATGTGTCAAGTCCTTCAGTGTTTTCAAAAATGCACACGGCTGGTTAGTGCAGACAACGCCATAATAAGCATGAGCATCCCCCTAATGCGTCTGCTGATGCAAAGTTTGACGCACATAAAGGATCAGGCGTCTGCAGCTGAGGAAGAGGAAAGCCTTGATGACAGTCAGCCATTGTCTGGCCAGGGCAGTGTACAGGACGAGGTAGCGGGCGAAGAGGAGGAGGAGGACGAGGAGGATGATGGGGATGATTATATTTTTAATGAGGAAGCTTTTCCGGGGCCACTGGAAATTGGTGGCGCGGCAATGCCGGGTTCTGGTTTTTGGAGGGACACAAGTGACGTGGATTTGCCTGAAACTGCCCCTCAACCAAGCACAACCGCAGATTTGAGAACTGGAACTTTGGCCCACATGGCGGATTATGCCTTACGTATCCTCAAAAGGGACACACGCATAACTAAAATGATGAACGATGACGATTACTGGTTGGCCTGCCTCCTTGATCCTCGCTATAAAGGCAAATTGCAAAATATAATGCCACATGAGAACTTGGAACTAATATTAGCAACCAAACAATCAACTCTTGTTGACCGTTTGCTTCTGGCATTCCCTGCACACAGCGCCCGTGATCGTTCTCACACGAGCTGCAGGGGCCAGCAGACCAGAGGAGTTAGAGGGGCAGAAATCAGAAGTGGCGTTGGCCAGAGGGGTTTTCTGACCAGGTTGTGGAGTGATTTTGCTATGACCGCAGACAGGACAGGTACTGCAGCATCAATTCAAAGTGACAGGAGACAACATTTGTCCAGTATGGTTACAAACTATTTTTCATCCCTTATCGATGTTCTCCCTCAACCGTCATTCCCATTTGATTACTGGGCATCAAAATTAGACACCTGGCCAGAATTGGCAGAATATGCATTGCAGGAGCTTGCTTGCCCGGCAGCTAGTGTCCTATCAGAAAGAGTATTCAGTGCTGCAGGTTCAATACTAACAGAAAAAAGGACTCGTCTGGCTACCCAAAATGTAGATGATCTAACCTTCATTAAAATGAACCACAACTGGATTTCGAAATCTTTTGCCCCACCTTGCCCGCCTGACACCTAGCTTTCCTATGAAAAGGTCTTGCCTGTGGACTATTCTGAATGCCTTTTCCAATCTCGTAATTTTCTGCACCTGATTGTCCAGCATACGACATGTTTACACCTCACTAAATGGCCAAACTCCCCACACGGGGCCGTGGTATCGACACTTGGCGACAGCACCCGTGAGAGTGCTGTTTGTCTGAAGAGGTGGGTGTGCCCGCTTTTGGTCGACGGCACTGCCACTGGGTCCCTCCTAGTACAATAAAGTGTCTCTGGCGGTGGTGGTGCGCACCCAACGTCAGACACACCGTTGTAATATGAGGGGCCCTGGGCCTGTACCGCCGGCCACAAGACAGTTCCCCCCCCAGCTCAAACAGTGCTCTACCACTTGCAAAATTATCTCACAGCTCCACCAATGTTTAGTCTATGCGTTGACATCCTTCAATGCCTGCCACTGACAATACCATTGTATTGACATTTTTGTTATGTTAGGCCTTCGAAGCCTGTCTGCGGTCACTCCTTCCACTATGCCTCCACTGACCACACCACTGCTGCCCGTGTACCCCTGGAACCAATTTAAAATTGCCTACAGCCAGCCCAATTTTTTTTATTTTAGGCCTTCGATGCCTGTCTGCGGTCCATTCTTTCTACTACTACTACACTGACCAGGCCACTGCTGCCCGTGTACCCCTGGAACCAATTTAAAATTGCCTACAGCCATGTGTTATTATTTTAGGCCTTCGATGCCTGTCTGCGGTCACTCCTTCCACTAGGCCTCCACTGACCACACCACTGCTGCCCGTGTACCCCTGGAACCAATTTAAAATTGCCTACAGCCAGCCCAATTTTTTTATTTTAGGCCTTCGATGCCTGTCTGCGGTCACTCCTTCCACTAGGCCTCCACTGACCACACCACTGCTGCCCGTGTACCCCTGGAACCAATTTAAAATTGCCTACAGCCATCTGTTATTATTTTAGGCCTTCGATGCCTGTCTGCGGTCACTCCTTACAATATGCCTCCACTCACCACACCACTGCTGCCCGTGTACCCCTGGAACCAATTTAAAATTGCCTACAGCCAGCCCAATTTTTTTATTTTAGGCCTTCGATGCCTGTCTGCGGTCACTCCTTCCACTAGGCCTCCACTGACCACACCACTGCTGCCCGTGTACCCCTGGAACCAATTTAAAATTGCCTACAGCCATGTGTTATTATTTTAGGCCTTCGATGCCTGTCTGCGGTCACTCCTTACAATATGCCTCCACTGACCACACCACTGCTGCCCGTGTACCCCTGGAACCAATTTAAAATTGCCTACAGCCAGCCCAATTTTTTTATTTTAGGCCTTCGATGCCTGTCTGCGGTCACTCCTTCCACTAGGCCTCCACTGACCACACCACTGCTGCCCATGTACCCCTGGAACCAATTTAAAATTGCCTACAGCCAGCCCAATTTTTTTATTTTAGGCCTTCGATGCCTGTCTGCGGTCACTCCTTACAATATGCCTCCACTGACCACACCACTGCTGCCCGTGTACCCCTGGAACCAATTTAAAATTGCCTACAGCCAGCCCAATTTTTTTATTTTAGGCCTTCGATGCCTGTCTGCGGTCACTTTTTCCACTAGGCCTCCACTGACCACACCACTGCTGCCCGTGTACCCCTGGAACCAATTTAAAATTGCCTACAGCCATGTGTTATTATTTTAGGCCTTCGATGCCTGTCTGCGGTCACTCCTTACAATATGCCTCCACTGACCACACCACTGCTGCTCATGTACCCCTGGAACCAATTTAAAATTGCCTACAGCCAGCCCAATTTTTTTATTTTAGGCCTTCGATGCCTGTCTGCGGTCACTCCTTCCACTAGGCCTCCACTGACCACACCACTGCTGCCCGTGTACCCCTGGAACCAATTTAAAATTGCCTACAGCCATGTGTTATTATTTTAGGCCTTCGATGCCTGTCTGCGGTCACTCCTTCCACTAGGCCTCCACTGACCACACCACTGCTGCCCGTGTACCCCTGGAACCAATTTAAAATTGCCTACAGCCAGCCCAATTTTTTTATTTTAGGCCTTCGATGCCTGTCTGCGGTCCGTTCTTTCTACTACTACTACACTGACCAGGCCACTGCTGCCCGTGTACCCCTGGAACCAATTTAAAATTGCCTACAGCCATGTGTTATTATTTTAGGCCTTCGATGCCTGTCTGCGGTCACTCCTTCCACTAGGCCTCCACTGACCACACCACTGCTGCCCGTGTACCCCTGGAACCAATTTAAAATTGCCTACAGCCAGCCCAATTTTTTTATTTTAGGCCTTCGATGCCTGTCTGCGGTCACTCCTTCCACTAGGCCTCCACTGACCACACCACTGCTGCCCGTGTACCCCTGGAACCAATTTAAAATTGCCTACAGCCATCTGTTATTATTTTAGGCCTTCGATGCCTGTCTGCGGTCACTCCTTACAATATGCCTCCACTGACCACACCACTGCTGCCCGTGTACCCCTGGAACCAATTTAAAATTGCCTACAGCCAGCCCAATTTTTTTATTTTAGGCCTTCGATGCCTGTCTGCGGTCACTCCTTCCACTAGGCCTCCACTGACCACACCACTGCTGCCCGTGTACCCCTGGAACCAATTTAAAATTGCCTACAGCCATGTGTTATTATTTTAGGCCTTCGATGCCTGTCTGCGGTCACTCCTTACAATATGCCTCCACTGACCACACCACTGCTGCCCGTGTACCCCTGGAACCAATTTAAAATTGCCTACAGCCAGCCCAATTTTTTTATTTTAGGCCTTCGATGCCTGTCTGCGGTCACTCCTTCCACTAGGCCTCCACTGACCACACCACTGCTGCCCGTGTACCCCTGGAACCAATTTAAAATTGCCTACAGCCAGCCCAATTTTTTTATTTTAGGCCTTCGATGCCTGTCTGCGGTCACTCCTTACAATATGCCTCCACTGACCACACCACTGCTGCCCGTGTACCCCTGGAACCAATTTAAAATTGCCTACAGCCAGCCCAATTTTTTTATTTTAGGCCTTCGATGCCTGTCTGCGGTCACTCCTTCCACTAGGCCTCCACTGACCACACCACTGCTGCCCGTGTACCCCTGGAACCAATTTAAAATTGCCTACAGCCATGTGTTATTATTTTAGGCCTTCGATGCCTGTCTGCGGTCACTCCTTACAATATGCCTCCACTGACCACACCACTGCTGCCCGTGTACCCCTGGAACCAATTTAAAATTGCCTACAGCCAGCCCAATTTTTTTATTTTAGGCCTTCGATGCCTGTCTGCGGTCACTCCTTCCACTATGCCTCCACTGACCACACCACTGCTGCCCGTGTACCCCTGGAACCAATTTAAAATTGCCTACAGCCATGTGTTATTATTTTAGGCCTTCGATGCCTGTCTGCGGTCACTCCTTACAATATGCCTCCACTGACCACACCACTGCTGCCCGTGTACCCCTGGAACCAATTTAAAATTGCCTACAGCCAGCCCAATTTTTTTATTTTAGGCCTTCGATGCCTGTCTGCGGTCACTCCTTCCACTAGGCCTCCACTGACCACACCACTGCTGCCCGTGTACCCCTGGAACCAATTTAAAATTGCCTACAGCCAGCCCAATTTTTTTATTTTAGGCCTTCGATGCCTGTCTGCGGTCCGTTCTTTCTACTACTACTACACTGACCAGGCCACTGCTGCCCGTGTTCCCCTGGAACCAATTTAAAATTGCCAACAGCAATGTGTTATTATGTTAGGCCTTCGATGCCTGTTTGCGGTCACTCCTTCCAATAGTTCTCCACTGACCAGACCAATGCTGGCCGTGTACCCCTGGAACCCAGCTGAAAGTGCATGTAGCCTCCTTTTTTTCTTTGTTTTATATTTAGAAAGCCCAGATGAACTACGCTGTGCAACGGTTCAAGCTACCCAGTCGACATTTCTTTTGCGAGAAAAGCCATCCCAGCCCTCCACCAGCATGAAAAAGTCTGCATTGTCATAGCACTCAGGCAATCAAACAGTAGAAAGGTGCACCTGACAAGAGACGCATGGACCAGTAGGCATGTCCACAAAAAGTTACGTGTCCATTACGGCGCACTGGGTTAATGTGTTGGATGCATGGTCCACAGGGGACAGCCTACAAAGTCTGTCTGCAGTCCCTAATTCCAATTTTCCTCCGCTGACCACACCACTGCTGCCCGTGTACCCCTGGAACCAATTTTACAGTGTCTACAGCCTAATTTTGTTATGTTAGGCCTACTACGCCTGTCTGTGGTCCCTCCTTCCAATACTCGTCCACTGACCACACCACTGCTGCCCGTGGACCCCTGGAACCTATTTTTAATTGCATAGAGCATCCTTTTTTTAATAGTAGGCGTACAAAGTCTGTCTGCGGTCCACTATTGAAAATGTCCTCCACTGCCCAGAGCACTGCTGCTTGTGTACCCCTGTAACTTTTTTAAGCTGCAGTGAGCCACATTTTTGGGTTAAGTCCTACTACCTGTGTCTGTCTGCGCCACTCAATTCAGCTGTGTTCCTTTGAAAAAAGCTGAGCGTCAATAGTCTTGTTTTCAGCCTCTATGAATTTTAAAACTGCATTGGGGGTACAACTTTGGTAGGGCCTACTAACGGTGTCTGCCTCCCCAAGGTGTGCCCCAGGTTTCCTCGCCATTGCTTCGATCTTAATGCTATCGTTTAGTAGTTGTTGGAAACTACACTGCATTAGGCCTACAAATTGGGTATGGGGTGTAGAGAGATGGTGTGTTCCACTCCAAGGTGTTCTCCAGGTTACCTTTCCTGAGCTCCGATCTTCCGGCTCTCGTTTAGTAGTTCTTGGAAACTACACTGCATTAGGCCTACAAATTGGGTATGGGGTGTAGAGAGATGGTGTGTTCCACTCCAAGGTGTTCTCCAGGTTGCCTTTCCTGAGCTTCGATCTTCCGGCTCTCGTTTAGTAGTTCTTGGAAACTACACTGCATTAGGCCTACAAATTGGGTATGGGGTGTAGAGAGATGGTGTGTTCCACTCCAAGTTGTTCTCCAGGTTGCCTTTCCTGAGCTCCGATCTTCCGGCTCTCGTTTAGTAGTTCTTGGAAACTACACTGCATTAGGCCTACAAATTGGGTATCGGGTGTAGAGAGATGGTGTGTTCCACTCCAAGGTGTTCTCCAGGTTGCCTTTCCTGAGCTTCGATCTTCCGGCTCTCGTTTAGTAGTTCTTGGAAACTACACTGCATTAGGCCTACAAATTGGGTATGGGGTGTAGAGAGATGGTGTGTTCCACTCCAAGGTGTTCTCCAGGTTGCCTTTCCTGAGCTTCGATCTTCCGGCTCTCGTTTAGTAGTTCTTGGAAACTACACTGCATTAGGCCTACAAATTGGGTATGGGGTGTAGAGAGATGGTGTGTTCCACTCCAAGTTGTTCTCCAGGTTGCCTTTCCTGAGCTCCGATCTTCCGGCTCTCGTTTAGTAGTTATTGGAAACTACACTGCATTAGGCCTACAAACTGGGTATCGGGTGTAGATAGATGGTGTGTTCCACTCCAAGGTGTTCTCCAGGTTGCCTTTCCTGAGCTTCGATCTTCCGGCTCTCGTTTAGTAGTTCTTGGAAACTACACTGCATTAGGCCTACAAATTGGGTATGGGGTGTAGAGAGATGGTGTGTTCCACTCCAAGGTGTTCTCCAGGTTGCCTTTCCTGAGCTTCGATCTTCCGGCTCTCGTTTAGTAGTTCATGGAAACTACACTGCATTAGGCCTACAAATTGGGTATGGGGTGTAGAGAGATGGTGTGTTCCACTCCAAGGTGTTCTCCAGGTTGCCTTTCCTGAGCTTCGATCTTCCGGTTCTCGTTAGTAGTTGTTGGAAACTACGCTGCATTAGGCCTACAAATTGGGTATGGGGTGTAGAGAGATGATGTGTTCCACTCCAAGGTGTTCCCCAGGTTTCCTCGCCAATGCTTCGATCTTCATGCTCTCGTTTAGTAGTTGTTGGAAACTACACTGCATTAGGCCTACAAATTGGGTATGGGGTGTAGAGAGATGGTGTGTTCCACTCCAAGGTGTTCTCCAGGTTGCCTTTCCTGAGCTTCGATCTTCCGGCTCTCGTTTAGTAGTTGTTGGAAACTACGCTGCATTAGGCCTACAAATTGGGTATGGGGTGTAGAGAGATGGTGTGTTACACTCCAAGGTGTTCTCCAGGTTGCCTTTCCTGAACTTCTATCTTCAGGCTCTCATTAAATTGTGGTTAAACGGAACAACTGCATTTGGCGTACTAGTTGGTTTGGGGCCTACTATCGGTGTCTGCCACTCCTTGCTGTTCTCCTGGTTTCCTGTCCTGAAATTCCATTTTCAGGCTCTCGTTAAGTAGTTGTTAATGTTAGACTGCATTTGGCCTACTAGTTGGGTTGGGGCCTACTATCGGTGTCTGCCACTCCTTGCTGTTCTCCTCCACTGAACAAAGCTGTGCCGCCTGTTTACTACGGTTGCCAATTTTGAACTGCATTTCGACTACTTACTGATTTGGGCCTACTCTCTGTGTCAGCCTCTCATTCCAGTTGTCCTCCACTGCAATGCCCCCTGGTTAGTCCTGTGTTACCAATTTTGAACTGCATTTAGCCAACTTTATTCTTTGGGCCTATATCTGTGTTTCCTCCTCATCCTGCCCATTGCCCAGCCAGTGATAGATGACTCTGCTGGTACATTGACCCATAACGCAAAATTCCCCGTGCACGCTACACAGCAAGATTGTGACCCTGCTGAAAGTCAGGTTCCTCTTCCCGCATACCATACCACCTTACACGGGGACAAAGAGGAAGGTGCAGATGAAAGTGCAGGTTCCTTCATCAGGTGGGGGGAGGAATACTAGTTGGCGACGTCACTGGCACAGGGCCTCTCATAGTACGCAAAAGTGTTGCTGCCGATGGGAGGCGCCCCCGCCGTGCAAACACACCGCTGTACTTTGAGGGGCCCTGTGCCTGTGCCAATGCCAACGAGTGGGCCCCCCCTGCTTGCTCAGGATCACAGCACTTGCAAAGTTGAAATACTTACCTCTCCCTGCTCCACTGCCGTGACGTGGTCCAGATTTACTGGGCCCACTAATTACTTGAACCAGCCCTACCCCCCACAACTTTAGCCAAATGACCCCCAATTTCAAATGCCTTCCAATTATTATAAGGTAAATTACGATTGACAAGCTTCTTTAACAAGAATGGATGTTTTTGCCATTAAAATGGGCAGTGTAGGTGTTTTCCTGGCCTCCACTCACTGCCGACTATGCTCCCCCATTGACTTGCATTGGGTTTCGTGTTTCGGGCGATACCCGACTTTTCGCGATAATCGGCCGATTCCACTCGACTCGACTTCTAAGATAGTCGGGTTTGCGAAACACGGCTCGACTCTAAAAAGGTCAAGGTCGCTCAACCCTAGCGGTGATCACAATAAAATCCTGTTAAAGCATGAGGCAAAATGGATAATTAAAACAAACGCGCAAGGTCCTTTGGGACTAAATGAACGTCTGGATTATTCGTGCTTTTTGTAAATAAAAATAAAGGAATTTTTTGTAGAAGGAGGAAAAAAGAGGGAAAAAAGGAAGGAAGGAAAGAAAAAAAAGATTTGTTAAAAGGTTTTTTTTTATTGTCTTTTCTTGTAGTTAATACGTATTAGTCAATCAACGAAATTAGTTATATGTTTGAATTGTTGTGTCATTTGTTAATGATGAGTTCTATATGAACCTTTTTAGTCTCCTGTATGGTATGTTTTAATGATATGCAAATGCTGTCACATGACTGCTTTTAAAAAAGGAAATGACATGCTAGCTGACATATCCGGACCCGTGGAAGCGTGTTTAACGCGAAACGGCCGTCGTCCTTTTAGTTGCTCTATCCCCGCTCTGATTACTTTGTCCATGAATATATTTTGGAAATAAAGGACTAAGGTTTCTTCGTCACATAATGGAAGTGTTGCTGCTTTCTTCTTAATTTGGATTTAATATATGAGTTTCATTTTTTTGTGAAACCCCAAAGCTCAGTAGTAACTATGCGGCAACCTGGTCAGCCTATTCTTCATTTCTGTGCTTCTAGGACAGGTTTACATGTAGCACCATTCAGCCCACTTCTCTAGCTGTCCAAGAAGTAGCAACCCACAGCTTCACTTCTGGCTTTAGGCTCACTCTCAGTGTCAAGGATTTTCTGGCCGTGTCTTGGTATGACTGCCACTTCTCCAAGTACTTTTTCAGCATGTCACCTCTGCAACCTTCCTGTTTCACACAGCACTCACTTTCTTTCTCTTCCAGAACTATGACTTACTCCTCTAACAGGAAACTAATCATATAACCACAGCACACCCCCCAGTATCGGGAATAACCAACTGTGACCCCTTGCTCTCCAGCTGTTTATGTTTCTAGAGCCCCACATGAGGAATAACATATTAGAACATGTGAACACTGTTTCACAATAAATACAACTAGGTCTTCTGGGTGGAGTGTTTCTTCTGTCTTCTCCTTATACTGTTACTGAATGATAGGCCACCTGACACATTACGTAATTTAACTCCTGACCTTACTTTCATTAATTCTCAGAACCTCATCTCTTCATTTAACAGCATCCCATACACAGATTCTGCCCTCATATGTCGAGCTGGTTGAATGTTGGTCCTTTTTCTACTCTGAATCCACTTTGGCGCCACTATTTTTGCCCTGACAAAGGTGTCCTGGTACTGCAGCACTGATAGATCCACATTTAATCAAGTTATTAAGGCTTCTAAGTAGTTGACTGCATTTATGTACCATCACTATGAGTATGAGTGGTATCAGTAGAGTATCAGTCCAGCTCAGTCACTTTTTCGGTGTTCTGACAATGTGAAATACAGATCTGGAAAGTCTCTCTCACACCATAGCCAAGTTCTCATTAATGCAGCCCATGAAGATTGCTCTTCCTCTCTTATCTATTCTTTAAAACATTCTCACACTAGAAAATGGGAAGTTTAATATCACAGACAATGCTATTGTTAAGAAATAGCTTTAAACCAATGAACCATTTAATTCCCAATACAGACATTGGGTGTGTATCAGGTTATACAATTACTGCACGGTTATTGTACAATGCAAACAAATTTACGTTTATAAAAGTACCCACTTGCTTGGGGCTTTTTTGGGGGGGACATAGAAATTGAATTATACCTGTACAATGCTAGTAATATAATAGGGCTACACAGTAAGTGAATGCCATAATAGTGAAGTGTCAAAAAAGTACTTATCTGAAATGACTTTCTATGTATACCATTCGGTAAAAAACAAAGCAGTGTCACGCGGTGCCTATCTAATAGTTCTGAATAACACAATACAAATACTATATAGTGCCCAATAAGACCATCTTAGGCTGCTTTCACACATCAGTTTTTTACCGTCAGGCTCATTCTGGCGCATTTTGAAAAAAACGGATTCGGCGAATGATTTGTTTTTTTCTCATAGACTTTGATTAGCGACGGATTGCGATGGATGTCCTCACGTTTCATCCATCATTTGCCGGATCTGTTGAAAATTGTTTATCCGTCGGCCGGAAAGAACGGACAAAGTAAAGTTTTTTGTCTGTGGCAAAAAATGAACAGCGCTGTCCGGCGTTTGCCAGAATGGAAGCCTATGGGCGCCGGATACCGTTTTTTAAAACTGCGCATGCTCAGATACAATTGGCCAGCCCCCAATTAGGAAACTGATATAAAGCCTGCCAGGTAGGGCTTCACTCATCCATTTACCAGCCAGTCAGCAAGCAAGACACAGACCTGCCACCAGAGCTGAAACCTGCCCCAGGCCAGCCAGGCGCAGCCTGCCACAGCCTACCAGGCCAGCAGCCAGTCGCAGCCAGCCACAGCCTACCAGGCCATCAGCCAGACCCAGCTAGCCACAGCCTACCAGGCCATCAGCCAGCCACAGCCTACCAGGCCAGCAGCCAGCCATAGCCTAGCAGACAAGCAGCCAGCCACAGCATGTCTTCTTCAGGGAGCCCTCACCCGCGTTGTCAGCGTTGTGAGGTAAATAAATGTTTTGTTTTGGGTTCTTTTGGTGATGTTCACGTAATATATATATATATATATATATATATATATATATATACATATATAATTTAAATATAATTTTTGTATAACAGGAAGCTGCAGCATCAGAGGTGCTTCCAGAAGGAGACGGACGGGGTGGAGAAATACTCGGTGCGGGCTCGCAATTGGTAAGTTTCTTACATGCATCACAAAACCACATCATCACAGACATCACAGTACACACAACAAATAAAAACAGATCATTACAGACATCACAGTACACACAACACATAAGCCTACATCCAAACACATTTTGTTTGTTTTTTTAGTCTTCAAATTCTGGGGCTTGATGTAGAGGTCCTGAAAGCGCCTCCCTGGGTAGTCGACGTGAGCATCAGGGCGTTCGCTATCGAGTACCTTTTTTATTTTTTATTTTTTCCACTTCATGTTGAGGATTTCAGTGTAATGTTTTTGTTTTATGTCTTTTTTAACAGGCTTCTCAGCGTGCTCCCGACTCTGACGGTGAGGAGACCGGTATAGATATCGACCTCCTCATCAATCTAATCCGAGAGCGGGAGCTGCTGTGGAATATGGGGGACCGCCGCCACGTAGATCTTGGTGTGATCCGTCAACTCTGGGAGGAAGTATGCCACGAAGTTGGGGACCATTAAGAGGACCTTGATGTTCAGGACCAGAATCAAGCATGTGAGTATTTTCAGTTCAGTAAGCTATGTTGCTGGCTGTAATGTGGTGCATACTAACCAATTTGTGCTTTCACTTTACAGGGAAAAGAGTTATCAAGCGGTGGTGGTCACTCAGGGATCGCTTCAACAAGGAGTTCATCAAGGAGATGCAGGCCCCGAGTGGATTGGGAGGAAGCAGGAACAAGTTCAAGTATGCTAGAGCCTTGTTGTCCCTCTGGTCAACTATTGTGAGCAGAAGGTAAATATTCCCCACCATATTTACTAAGTAAAAATATTTACATGTCTAACCTTTTTTTTGTTTCAGCCAGGGCCAAGCAATAAAAAATATATTAGTTACATTTTTTTTCTTTGTTTCTGCAGCTTGCAGAATTGAACCCTTCTGAAGAGATCCCACAGGAGTCTGACGCCAGGGGCCACTTCGACAGTCCCGACCCATCTGCACCTTCCCAGCCTTCCCTCATATCTGGTCCCTCGGTCCCATCCACCAGTGCTGGAGCATCGTGGCAGGCTTCGTTACATGAAGCTGCTGGTGAGGATGTAGCTTTTCCTTTACCCCACCCCTCTGACACTGCTGCCACCTCTAGAACACCTGTGGGTTCTGGGAGGCAGCGCCAGAGGGGTCAGGAAAAGAGCTATGTGCCTGAGTTCTTGCATCTAAATGCATCCTTCCAGAACTTGCTGAAACTGTTGTCAGAGCAAATGACTGCAGGATTTGATTTGCTCAATAACAGTATTCTTGAGTTGCACACATGTCTGGATAGGATGCATTGAGATGCAAGTAAATCGCCAAATCACTCCTTTTTCCAGGCAGTAGTCGGGTGCATAGACAAGCTATCTCCCAACCAGCAGAATCATAATGTAAGCCTGCCAGTTTGCCCTAGTGCATGTTAGCTCCCAAGCCCCTCAACCCGCCATGATAGTTCCTTCCACACCTGCCCCTTCCACCCACTGTCCCTCCTCCCTCTCCTATACAATACCAGCTTTCTGCCCGTACCAGCTTCCTGCCCCATATCAGCATCCTGTCCCATACCAGTTTCCAACCACATCATCTGTGCCTCTACTCCCTGCCCACTACCACCAGTCTCCTTCCATACCCATCATGCCGCAAACACAATACTCTTCTCCACCCAGTGCACCCACCACTTCTTCTGCCTCCCAATCCCTCCACTCCACCCTTCAAAACTTCCAAATTCCCATCTCTACTCCCGGTTTAATGTCCACCCGTTCTCTTTCTTTCTCCACCCTTTCACCTCCTGTTTTACCTTCTGACCCATCACCACCACCACATTCCTCTCTCCACACTCCCACTGTCGAAGTGGTCCAATCTGACAACCCCTCCAGTATTATCTCCGCCCCACACCACCTAAATTTATAAAATGTTTGTCTTTCATTTATTTAATTGTAAGGTTTAATACTTTGAGTAAAACAAGGTACAATACTTTGGGTAAAGCCCAACCAGGTACAATACATTGGGTACAACAAGTACAATACTTCGGGTAAAACCCAACCAGGTACAATACATTGGGTAAAACAGGTACAATACTTTGGGAAAAACCCAACCAAGTACAATACTTTGGGTAAAACAAGGTCAAATACTTTTGGTAACAAGGTCCAAGACAAATTTTTCAAACTCTCTCATCCTGCCAGTCTACTTTTCCTTGAGGTGAAATAAAGTATTCAGCAAATATTTCCCTCATTCTGGAAACTGACACAAAACTTCTAAAAGTAATGCTACGATAATCATTCAAGGTGGTTTGTTCAAAGTGGTCATCAATGGAAATCTGTTCCTTGCATATAGCGAAATTGTGCAGGACCACACAAGCTTTCACCGCCTCATCAACAGTGTCAGTCTTCAGGTTTATAGCAGTCAACAGAACTCGCCATTTGGATGTTAGAATCCCAAAAGCGCTCTCCACTAGAGTTGAGCGACCTTGACCTTTTTAGAGTCGAGCCGGGTTTCGCGAAACCCGACTATCTCAAAAGTCGGGTCGAGTGAAATCGGCCGATTATGACGTAAAGTCGGGATCGACCGAAACACGAAACCCAATGCAAGTCAATGGGGCAGCATAGTCGGCAGTGAGTGGGGGCCAGGAAAACACCTAGAGTGCCCATTTTAATGTCAAAACCATCCATTCTTCTTAATGAAGCTTGTCAAGCGTAATTTACCTTATAATAATTGGAAGGCATTTGAAATTGGGGGTCATTTGGCTAAAGTTGTGTGGGGTAGGGCTGGTTCAAGTAATTAGTGGGCCCAGGAAATCTGGACCACGTCACGGCAGTGGAGCAGGGAGAGGTAAGTATTTCAACTTTGCAAGTGCTGTGATCCTGAGCAAGCGGGGGGGCCCACTTGTTGGCATTGGCACTGGCACAGGGCCCCTCAAAGTACAGCGGTGTGTTTGCACGGCGGGGGCGCCTCCCACCGGCAGCAACACTTTTGCGTACTATGAGAGGCCCTGTGCCAGTGACGTCGCCAACTAGTATTCCTCCCCCCACCTGATGAAGGAACCTGCACTTTCATCTGCACCTTCCTCTTTGTCCCCGTGTAAGGTGGTATGGTATGCGGGAAGAGCAACCTGACTTTCAGCAGGGTCACAATGTTGTTGTGTAGCATGCACGGGGAATGTTGCGTTATGGGTCAATGTACCAGCAGACTCATCTATCACTGGCTGGGCAATGGGCACGATGAAGTGGAAACACAGATATAGGCCCAAAGAATAACGTGGGCTAAATGCAGTTCAAAATTGGTAACACAGGAATAACCAGGGGGCATTGCAGTGGAGGACAACTGGAATGAGAGGCTGACACAGAGAGTAGGGCCAAATCAGTAAGTAGTCGAAATGCAGTTCAAAATTGGCAACCGTAGTAAACAGGCGGCACAGCTTTGTTCAGTGGAGGAGAACAGCAAGGAGTGGCAGACACCGATAGTAGGCCCCAACCCAACTAGTAGGCCAAATGCAGTCTAACATTAACAACTACTTAACGAGAGCCTGAAAATGGAATTTCAGGACAGGAAACCAGGAGAACAGCAAGGAGTGGCAGACACCGATAGTAGGCCCCAAACCAACTAGTACGCCAAATGCAGTTGTTCCATTTAACCACAATTTAATGAGAGCCTGAAGATAGAAGCTCAGGAAAGGCAACCTGGGGAACACCTTGGAGTGTAACACACCATTTCTCTCCACCCCATATTCATTTTGTAGGCCTAATGCAGTGTACTTTTCTACAACTACTAAACGAGAGTCGGAAGACCGAAGCAATGGCAAGGAAACCTGGGGAACACCTTGGAGTGTAACACACCATCTCTCTCCACCCCATACCCAATTTGTAGGCCTAATGCAGTGTAGTTTCCAAGAACTACTAAACGAGAGCCGGAAGATCGAAGCTCAGGAAAGGCAACCTGGGGAACACCTTGGAGTGTAACACACCATCTCTCTCCACCCCATACCCATTTTGTAGGCCTAATGCAGTGTACTTTTCTACAACTACTAAACGAGAGTCGGAAGACCGAAGCAATGGCAAGGAAACCTGGGGAACACCTTGGAGTGTAACACACCATCTCTCTCCACCCCATACCCAATTTGTAGGCCTAATGCAGTGTAGTTTCCAAGAACTACTAAACGAGAGCCGGAAGATCGAAGCTCAGGAAAGGCAACCTGGGGAACACCTTGGAGTGTAACACACCATCTCTCTCCACCCCATACCCAATTTGTAGGCCTAATGCAGTGTAGTTTCCAAGAACTACTAAACGAGAGCCGGAAGATCGAAGCTCAGGAAAGGCAACCTGGGGAACACCTTGGAGTGTAACACACCCTCTCTCTACACCCCATACCCAATTTGAAGGCCTAATGCAGTGTAGTTTCCAAGAACTACTAAACGAGAGCCGGAAGATCGAAGCTCAGGAAAGGCAACCTGGGGAACACCTTGGAGTGTAACACACCCTCTCTCTACACCCCATACCCAATTTGAAGGCCTAATGCAGCGTAGTTTCCAACAACTACTAAACGAGAGCCGGAAGATCGAAGCTCAGGAAAGGCAACCTGGGGAACACCTTGGAGTGTAACAAACCCTCTCTCTACACCCCATACCCAATTTGTAGGCCTAATGCAGCGTAGTTTCCGACAACTACTAAACGAGAGCATGAAGATCGAAGCTCAGGAAAGGCAACCTGGGGAACACCTTGGAGTGTAACACACCCTCTCTCTACACCCCATACCCAATTTGAAGGCCTAATGCAGTGTAGTTTCCAAGAACTACTAAACGAGAGCCGGAAGATCGAAGCTCAGGAAAGGCAACCTGGGGAACACCTTGGAGTGGAACACACCATCTCTCTACACCCCATACCCAATTTGAAGGCCTAATGCAGCGTAGTTTCCAACAACTACTAAACGAGAGCCGGAAGATCGAAGCTCAGGAAAGGCAACCTGGGGAACACCTTGGAGTGTAACACAACGTCTCTCTAAACCACGGAAGGGCTGATTCTTAGGAAGGAAGGCTGTTGGAAATAAGCATTGCGCGTCCGAGGGTGATTATATTCTTATTAGGTATATACTCACCCTCGGACGCGCCCTGCTTCTTTATTTGGAATGAATGTTTATTTGCAATGTGGTGTTGACTTTCTCTATTATTTTGGTAATTAATGATTTTATTATTTTCATTGTTTTGCATCTTCTCGGCAATAATATAAAGAAGACGCGACAGGACAACACTCGGTGGATGCCATATGTGTGTTTTCAATTTAAAAAACCTTTCAGTTAACTACTTGCAGGAGAAAGTAATTGTAGCTGGTGGCCATTTTTAGTACTGTACCAGATTTTAGTTGTGTGTTTGTTTTTAATGTTAAAATGTCTGCATTTGATATCTCACCATTATTTTCTTTTTTATAAGCAAAATACTTTTTTTTTTCTTTTATGATGTTGGTTCAAGGGGTACACGGGCAGCAGTAGACAGGTCAGTGGAGGCCTAGTGGAAGGAGGGACCGCAGACAGGCTTCGAAGCCCTAACATAATAAATTGGGCTGCCTGTAGGCAATTTAAAATTGGTTCCAGGGGAACACGGGCAGCAGTAGACAGGTCAGTGGAGGCCTAGAGGAAGGAGGGACCGCAGATGCGCCAATGTTTCCCCCATACCAAATTTGTAGGCCTAATGCAGTGTAGTTTCCAACAACTACTAAACGAGAGCCGGAATATCGAAGCTCAGGAAAGGCAACCTGGGGAACACCTTGGAGTGTAACACACCCTCTCTCTACACCCCATACCCAATTTGAAGGCCAAATGCAGCGTAGTTTCCAACAACTACTAAACGAGAGCCGGAAGATCGAAGCTCAGGAAAGGCAACCTGGGGAACACCTTGGAGTGTAACAAACCCTCTCTCTACACCCCATACCCAATTTGTAGGCCTAATGCAGCGTAGTTTCCGACAACTACTAAACGAGAGCATGAAGATCGAAGCTCAGGAAAGGCAACCTGGGGAACACCTTGGAGTGTAACACACCCTCTCTCTACACCCCATACCCAATTTGAAGGCCTAATGCAGTGTAGTTTCCAAGAACTACTAAACGAGAGCCGGAAGATCGAAGCTCAGGAAAGGCAACCTGGGGAACACCTTGGAGTGTAACACAACGTCTCTCTACACCACGGAAGGGCTGATTCTTAGGAAGGAAGGCTGTTGGAAATAAGCATTGCGCGTCCGAGGGTGATTATATTCTTATTAGGTATATACTCACCCTCGGACGCGCCCTGCTTCTTTATTTGGAATGAATGTTTATTTGCAATGTGGTGTTGACTTTCTCTATTATTTTGGTAATTAATGATTTTATTATTTTCATTGTTTTGCATCTTCTCGGCAATAATATAAAGAAGACGCGACAGGACAACACTCGGTGGATGCCATATGTGTGTTTTCAATTTAAAAAACCTTTCAGTTAACTACTTGCAGGAGAAAGTAATTGTAGCTGGTGGCCATTTTTAGTACTGTACCAGATTTTAGTTGTGTGTTTGTTTTTAATGTTAAAATGTCTGCATTTGATATCTCTCCAGTATTTTCTTTTTTGTAAGCAAAATACTTATTTTTATATTTTCTGATGTTGGTTCCAGGGGTACACGGGCAGCAGTGCCCTGGTCAGTGTAGTAGTAGTTGAAAGAATGGACCGCAGACAGGCATCGAAGGCCTAAAATAAAAAAATTGGGCTGGCTGTAGGCAATTTTAAATTGGTTCCAGGGGTACACGGGCAGCAGTGGTGTGGTCAGTGGAGGCCTAGTGGAAGGAGTGACCGCAGACAGGCATCGAAGGCCTAAAATAATAACACATGGCTGTAGGCAATTTTAAATTGGTTCCAGGGGTACACGGGCAGCAGTGGTGTGGTCAGTGGAGGCCTAGTGGAAGGAGTGACCGCAGACAGGCATCGAAGGCCTAAAATAATAACACATGGCTGTAGGCAATTTTAAATTGGTTCCAGGGGTACACGGGCAGCAGTGGTGTGGTCAGTGGAGGCCTAGTGGAAGGAGTGACCGCAGACAGGCATCGAAGGCCTAAAATAATAACACATGGCTGTAGGCAATTTTAAATTGGTTCCAGGGGTACACGGGCAGCAGTGGTGTGGTCAGTGGAGGCCTAGTGGAAGGAGTGACCGCAGACAGGCATCGAAGGCCTAAAATAATAACACATGGCTGTAGGCAATTTTAAATTGGTTCCAGGGGTACACGGGCAGCAGTGGTGTGGTCAGTGGAGGCCTAGTGGAAGGAGTGACCGCAGACAGGCATCGAAGGCCTAAAATAATAACACATGGCTGTAGGCAATTTTAAATTGGTTCCAGGGGTACACGGGCAGCAGTGGTGTGGTCAGTGGAGGCCTAGTGGAAGGAGTGACCGCAGACAGGCATCGAAGGCCTAAAATAATAACACATGGCTGTAGGCAATTTTAAATTGGTTCCAGGGGTACACGGGCAGCAGTGGTGTGGTCAGTGGAGGCCTAGTGGAAGGAGTGACCGCAGACAGGCATCGAAGGCCTAAAATAATAACACATGGCTGTAGGCAATTTTAAATTGGTTCCAGGGGTACACGGGCAGCAGTGGTGTGGTCAGTGGAGGCCTAGTGGAAGGAGTGACCACAGACAGGCATCGAAGGCCTAACATAACAAAAATGTCAATACAATGGTATTGTCAGTGGCAGGCATTGAAGGATGTCAGCGCATAGACTAAACATTGGTGGAGCTGTGAGATAATTTTGCAAGTGGTAGAGCACTGTTTGAGCTGGGGTGGGGGGAAACTGTCTTGTGGCCGGCGGTACAGGCCCAGGGCCCCTCATATTACAACGGTGTGTCTGACGTTGGGTGCGCACCACCACCGCCAGAGACACTTTATTGTACTAGGAGGGACCCAGTGGCAGTGCCGTCGACCAAAAGCGGGCTCACCCACCTCTTCAGACAAACTGCACTCTCACGGGTGCTGTCGCCAAGTGTCGATACCACGGCCCCGTGTGGGGAGTTTGGCCATTTAGTGAGGTGTAAACATGTCGTATGCTGGACAATCAGGTGCAGAAAATTACGAGATTGGAAAAGGCATTCAGAATAGTCCACAGGCAAGACCTTTTCATAGGAAAGCTAGGTGTCAGCCGGGCAAGGTGGGGCAAAAGATTTCGAAATCCAGTTGTGGTTCATTTTAATGAAGGTTAGATCATCTACATTTTGGGTAGCCAGACGAGTCCTTTTTTCTGTTAGTATTGAACCTGCAGCACTGAATACTCTTTCTGATAGGACACTAGCTGCCGGGCAAGCAAGCTCCTGCAATGCATATTCTGCCAATTCTGGCCAGGTGTCTAATTTTGATGCCCAGTAATCAAATGGGAATGACGGTTGAGGGAGAACATCGATAAGGGATGAAAAATAGTTTGTAACCATACTGGACAAATGTTGTCTCCTGTCACTTTGAATTGATGCTGCAGTACCTGTCCTGTCTGCGGTCATAGCAAAATCACTCCACAACCTGGTCAGAAAACCCCTCTGGCCAACGCCACTTCTGATTTCTGCCCCTCTAACTCCTCTGGTCTGCTGGCCCCTGCAGCTCGTGTGAGAACGATCACGGGCGCTGTGTGCAGGGAATGCCAGAAGCAAACGGTCAACAAGAGTTGATTGTTTGGTTGCTAATATTAGTTCCAAGTTCTCATGTGGCATTATATTTTGCAATTTGCCTTTATAGCGAGGATCAAGGAGGCAGGCCAACCAGTAATCGTCATCATTCATCATTTTAGTTATGCGTGTGTCCCTTTTGAGGATACGTAAGGCATAATCCGCCATGTGGGCCAAAGTTCCAGTTCTCAAATCTGCGGTTGTGCTTGGTTGAGGGGCAGTTTCAGGCAAATCCACGTCACTTGTGTCCCTCAAAAAACCAGAACCCGGCCTTGCCGCGCCACCAATTTCCAGTGGCCCCGGAAAAGCTTCCTCATTAAAAATATAATCATCCCCATCATCCTCCTCGTCCTCCTCCTCCTCTTCGCCCGCTACCTCGTCCTGTACACTGCCCTGGCCAGACAATGGCTGACTGTCATCAAGGCTTTCCTCTTCCTCAGCTGCAGACGCCTGATCCTTTATGTGCGTCAAACTTTGCATCAGCAGACGCATTAGGGGGATGCTCATGCTTATTATGGCGTTGTCTGCACTAACCAGCCGTGTGCACTCCTCAAAACACTGAAGGACTTGACACATGTCTTGAATCTTCGACCACTGCACACCTGACAACTCCATGTCTGCCATCCTACTGCCTGCCCGTGTATGTGTATCCTCCCACAAAAACATAACAGCCCGCCTCTGTTCACACAGTCTCTGAAGCATGTGCAGTGTTGAGTTCCACCTTGTTGCAACGTCTATGATTAGGCGATGCTGGGGAAGGTTCAAAGAACGCTGATAGGTCTGCATACGGCTGGAGTGTACGGGCGAACGGCGGATATGTGAGCAAAGTCCACGCACTTTGAGGAGCAGGTCGGATAACCCCGGATAACTTTTCAGGAAGCACTGCACCACCAGGTTTAAGGTGTGAGCCAGGCAAGGAATGTGTTTCAGTTGGGAAAGGGAGATGGCAGCCATGAAATTCCTTCCGTTATCACTCACTACCTTGCCTGCCTCAAGATCTACAGTGCCCAGCCACGACTGCGTTTCTTTCTGCAAGAACTCGGACAGAACTTCCGCGGTGTGTCTGTTGTCGCCCAAACACTTCATAGCCAATACAGCCTGCTGACGTTTGCCAGTAGCTGCCCCATAATGGGAGACCTGGTGTGCAACAGTGGCAGCTGCGGATGGAGTGGTTGTGCGACTGCGGTCTGTGGACGAGCTCTCGCTTCTGCAGGAGGACGAAGAGGAGGAGGAGGGGGAGCGAACGGCTACAGCCAATTGTTTCCTAGACCGTGGGCTAGGCAGAACTGTCCCAAACTTGCTGTCCCCTGTGGACCCTGCATCCACCACATTTACCCAGTGTGCCGTGATGGACACGTAACGTCCCTGGCCATGCCTACTGGTCCATGCATCTGTTGTCAGGTGCACCTTTGTGCTCACAGATTGCCTGAGTGCATGGACGATGCGCTCTTTAACATGCTGGTGGAGGGCTGGGATGGCTTTTCTGGAAAAAAAGTGTCGACTGGGTAGCTTGTAGCGTGGTACAGCGTAGTCCATCAGGGCTTTGAAAGCTTCGCTTTCAACTAACCGGTAGGGCATCATCTCTAACGAGATTAGTCTAGCTATGTGTGCGTTCAAACCCTGTGTACGCGGATGCGAGGCTAAGTACTTCCTTTTTCTAACCATAGTCTCATGTAGGGTGAGCTGGACTGGAGAGCTGGAGATCGTGGAACTAGCGGGGGTGCCGGTGGACATGGCAGACTGAGAGACGGTGGGAGATGGTATTGTTGCCACCGGTGCCCTAGATGCAGTGTTTCCTACTACGAAACTGGTGATTCCCTGACCCTGACGGCTTTGGCCTGGCAAAGAAACCTGCACAGATACTGCAGGTGGTGCGGAAAATGGTGGCCCTACACTGCCGGAAGGGATGTTGCGTTGCTGACTAGCTTCATTGGCCGAGGGTGCTACAACCTTAAGGGACGTTTGGTAGTTAGTCCAGGCTTGCAAATGCATGGTGGTTAAATGTCTATGCATGCAACTTGTATTGAGACTTTTCAGATTCTGTCCTCTGCTTAAGGTAGTTGAACATTTTTGACAGATGACTTTGCGCTGATCAATTGGATGTTGTTTAAAAAAATGCCAGACTGCACTCTTTCTAGCATCGGATACCTTTTCAGGCATTGCATACTGAGCTTTAACCGGATGGCCACGCTGTCCTCCAACAGGTTTTGGCTTTGCCACGCGTTTTGGGCAAGATACGGGCCCGGCAGATGGAACCTGTTGCGATGTTGATGCCTGCTACGGCCCCTCCTCCTCCGCTTCAGAACTGCTGCCGCCTGCACCCTGTTCCCCAATGGCTGCCAATCGGGGTCAAGAACTGGGTCATCTATTACCTCTTCTTGTAGCTCGTGTGCAACTTCGTCTGTGTCACCGTGTCGGTCAGTGGTATAGCGTTCGTGATGGGGCAACATAGTCTCATCAGGGTCTGATTCTTGATCAGCACCCTGCGATGGCAATGTTGTGGTCTGAGTCAAAGGACCAGGATAGTAGTCTGGCTGTGGCTGTGCATCAGTGCACTCCATGTCAGATTCAACTTGTAATGGGCATGGACTGTTAACTGCTTCACTTTCTAAGCCAGGGACGGTATGTGTAAAGAGCTCCATGGAGTAACCCGTTGTGTCGCCTGCTGCATTCTTCTCTGTTGTTGTTTTTGCTGAAGAGGACAAGGAAGCGACTTGTCCCTGACCGTGAACATCCACTAACGACGCGCTGCTTTGACATTTACCAGTTTCACGAGAGGAGGCAAAAGAGCTAGAGGCTGAGTCAGCAAGATAAGCCAAAACTTGCTCTTGCTGCTCCGGCTTTAAAAGCGGTTTTCCTACTCCCAGAAAAGGGAGCGTTCGAGGCCTTGTGTAGCCAGACGACGAACCTGGCTCCACAGCTCCAGACTTAGGTGCAATATTTTTTTTCCCACCACCAGCTGATGCTCCACCACTACCACTACCCTCATTACCAGCTGACAATGAACGCCCCCGGCCACGACCTCTTCCACCAGACTTCCTCATTGTTTTAAAAACGTTACCAAACGAACGGTATTTGTTGCTGTCACACAACTTACACGGTGAGCTATAACTTCAGTATGATTTAGCTACCCCTTTACAGGTGGGTGAGACCACAACGAAAATCAGCCACAATGTTACACACTCTGTTGTTGTTGGCAACAAATGAGATGGCACACACGCAGGACTGTCACTGAAGCGCAAATGTAAATATTTATCTCCCACTGATTTGTGTTTGTTTTTTTTAAAAGGGAGACTTCAGAAAAAAAAAATTAAAAAAAAATTACTTTTTACAGAAGAATTTATAAAACAAATAAAATGAAATGATTGTTTCAGGGAGAATTTAGGAAAAAAAAAAAAAAAAAAGGCTTTGTAGGGCCCACTGAGTGAGAGAGGACGCACACAGGAGTCAGGAGTGGCACACAAGCCCAGAGGCCAATATTAATCTCCCACCGATTGATTTAGTTATTTTTTTTGGTAGATTTTGGAACCCAAATCAAGCAAAAAAATTTATAGGCTTTCTATGGCCGACAATTGGGGAGAGAGAGATGGCACACCCAGGAGTCAAGACTGGCACACAAGCAGAAGGGGCAATATGAATCTCCCACAGATTTTTTTTTTTTTTTCAGGGAGACTTGAGAGAAAAAAAAATACAAAAAAAATGTTTTTTTTCAGGAATAATTTAGAAACCAAAGAAAATAAAAAGATTGTTTCAGGGAGAATTTAGAAAACAAATAAAACAAAAAATAGGCTTTCTAGGGCCCACTGAGTGACAGATGATGCACACAGGAGTCAGGAGTGGCACACAAGCCCAGAGGCCAATATTAATCTCCCACTGATTGATTTAGTTATTTTTTTTGGTAGATTTTGGAACCCAAATCAAGCAAAAAAATTTATAGGCTTTCTATGGCCCACAATTGGGGAGAGAGAGAGAGATGGCACACCCAGGAGTCAAGACTGGCACACAAGCAGAAGGGGCAATATGAATCTCCCACAGATTTTTTTTTTTTTTTTTTTGTTTCAGGGAGACTTGAGAGAAAAAAAAATACCAAAAAAATGATTTTTTTCAGGAATAATTTAGAAACCAAAGAAAATAAAATGATTGTTTCAGGGAGAATTTAGAAAACAAATAAAACAAAAAATAGGCTTTCTAGGGCCCACTGAGTGACAGATGATGCACACAGGAGTCAGGAGTGGCACACAAGCCCAGAGGCCAATATTAATCTCCCACCGATTGATTTAGTGATTTTTTTTGGTAGATTTTGGAACCCAAATCAAGCAAAAAAATTAATAGGCTTTCTATGGCCCACAATTGGGGAGAGAGAGAGAGATGGCACACCCAGGAGTCAAGACTGGCACACAAGCAGAAGGGGCAATATGAATCTCCCACAGATTTTTTTTTTTTTTTTTCAGGGAGACTTGAGAGAAAAAAAAATACAAAAAAAATGATTTTTTTCAGGAATAATTTAGAAACCAAAGAAAATAAAATGATTGTTTCAGGGAGAATTTAGAAAGCAAATATAACAAAAAATAGGCTTTCTAGGGCCCACTGAGTGACAGATGACGCACACAGGAGTCAGGAGTGGCACACAAGCCCAGAGGCCAATATTAATCTCCCACTGATTGATTTAGTGATTTTTTTTGGTAGATTTTTGAACCCAAATCAAGCAAAAAAATTAATAGGCTTTCTATGGCCCACTATTTGTGAGAGAGATGGCACGCTCAGGACTGGCACACAAGCCCAGAGGCCAATATTAATCTCCCATTTTTTTTTTTTCCAGGGAAAATTTATAAACCCAATAAAAAAAATAATAATAAATAGGCTTTCTATGGCCCACTATCTGAGAGAGAGAGATGGCACGCTTAGGACTGGCACACAAGCCCAAAGCCCAATATTAATCTCCCACTGATTGATTTAATGATTTTTTCAGCTAGAATTTAGAACCCAAATCAAGCAAAAAAATTAATAGGCTTTCTATGGCCCACTGAGTGAGAGATGGCACACACAGGAGTAAGGAGTGGCACACAAGCCCTGAGGCCAATATTTTTCTCCCACTGATTGATTGATTGATTTTTTCAGGTAGAATTAGGAACCCAAATCAACCAAAAAAATAAATAGGCTTTCTATGGCCCACTATTTGTGAGAGAGATGGCACGCTCAGGACTGGCACACAAGCCCAGAGGCCAATATTAATCTCCCACTTTTTTTTTTTTTTCAGGGAAAATTTATAAACCCAATAAAATAATAAAAAAATAGGCTGTCTATGGCCCACTATCTGAGAGAGAGAGAGATGGCACGCTTAGGACTGGCACACAAGCCCAAAGGCCAATATTAATCTCCCACTGATTGATTTATTGATTTTTTCAGGTAGAATTTAGAACCCAAATCAAACAAAAAAATTAATAGGCTTTCTATGGCCCACTGAGTGAGAGATGGCACACACAGGAGTAAGGAGTGGCACACAAGCCCTGAGGCCAATATTTTTCTCCCACTGATTGATGTTGTGATTTTTTCTGGTAGATTTTGGAACCCAAATCAAGCAAAAAAATAAATAGGCTTTCTATGGCCCACTGAGTGAGAGATGACACAGACAGAGATGGGACTCTAGCAGAAATGTCAATCTTAATCTCCCACAAAAAAAAAAAAAAAAAAAAAGGAACTGTCCTTCAATTACTATCTCCCTGCAGTAATCTCAGCCAGGTATGGCAGGCAGCAATAAGGAGTGGACTGATGCACAAATTAAATAAAAAGTGTGGACAAACAAACAAGATAGCTGTGCAGAAAGGAAGGAACAAGAGGATTTGTGCTTTGAAAAAAGCAGTTGGTTTGCACAGTGGCGTACACACAGCAATGCAGCTATCAGGGAGCCTTCTAGGGCAGCCCAATGAGCTACAGCGCTGAGGAAAAAAAAAAAAAAAAGGAGCTTCCACTGTCCCTGCACACCGAAGGTGGTGTTGGGCAGTGGAAATCGCTACAGCACAAGCGGTTTTGTGGTTAATGGACCCTGCCTAACGCTATCCCTGCTTCTGACGAAGCGGCAGCAACCTCTCCCTAAGCTCAGATCAGCAGCAGTAACATGGCGGTCGGCGGGAACTCCCCTTTATAGCCCCTGTGACGCCGCAGACAGCAAGCCAATCACTGCAATGCCCTTCTCTAAGATGGTGGGGACCAGGACCTATGTCATCACGCTGCCCACACTCTGCGTTTACCTTCATTGGCTGAGAAATGGCGCTTTTCGCGTCATTGAAACGCGACTTTGGCGCGAAAGTCGCGTACCGCATGGCCGACCACGCACAGGGGTCGGATCGGGTTTCATGAAACTCGACTTCGCCAAAAGTCGGCGACTTTTGAAAATGTTCGACCCGTTTCGCTCAACCCTACTCTCCACCATTCTTTCTACACTACCCACCATCTCCATCTATACACTGGGAGCACCTGTGGGAAGCCATACCATCCCTGCGGCCACAACATCACCCCAGAGGACCCCTTTAAGCAGCGTTCGTCCCCTCTGATCGAATACCACAGGTGGCATCACAAACACAAACTTTATTTCTCAAAACCCCTTTAAAGACATTTCCCCTAACATGGGCACCCAGGGCCATGGACAGGATCACCGCCGCCGTGACACACCCCTTTAAGTACCGGACCGGTACAGAGTACCCCATGGCCCTGGCAGGCATTCCATTTTGGCATCACGAAGAGGATGGACCAACCCATTGAAGTGGGTCATGTGCGCCTAAGAGACTGTGTTTTGCTGAGAGACTGAACTGTAAATTGCCACCAAAACTGCCGCCATTACAGCACCATGTGGCGTGCAGAAGGAGAAGGGTGTGTTGTCATGGGCGGAGCCTGGAGAAGCGGCGTGAAAGTTATGGCCGCCCCTCATCGATACTACTATGTCCAAGAGATCTGTCCATCAGCGGGAGAAGTCCGCCTCCTAGTCTGGGATGGCGGGAATGAGAAGAGAAATAATTGCAAAAGGAAGGAGGCATGGAAGGAACAGCAGGAAGACGCAGCTCCTCAGAACCCAGCCGGCAAGATGGGGAGCGGAGGTCACCTGGAGGAGGGGGAGAAAGCAGGAAGCTGCCCCAGCCAATGGGAGAAAGAGGAAGACCTGCCGTTGCCGTCAGCGATGAACCTGGAGGTTCTGGGAGGCGAAGTGGAAGAGCTGTGCTATCAGCTCCAGCAGTCCTGGTTCCGTGTGGCCACAAAAGCGTGGAAGCAGCAACGGAGCTAGCTTCTGGGATCCCAGACTGTAGCGAAGAAGTCCGGCCCCCGGAGACACCGCAGTGGCAGTTGAGAAGACTGACCCTGCCCCGTAGCCAAGGACACCGTGATAGGGCCAGTAGATGCTCCGCCACCCCTACCACCTGGCCAGGTGTGCAGATTGATTGATTGGGAGTGGCCCTGGGAGATCACACATACCTCCGCAGCCCCGCTGCAACCGATGAGGGGGACCCAGGAAGCACAAGGAGAATGGGTGACCATCCAGTGGGAGCACTCCAGCACCAACCCGATGGGGTTCCACAGGGAGTCCCAGGCTGAGGGAGAATGTCTAGAGGTCATCAGCCAGAAGGAATACTGCCAGCAGCAGGCACTCAAACAGGAGTAGGAGGACAGGGAGCGGGACCTCCGATGCAGGGCAGTAGAGGAAAGAAATTTGCATGCTAAGGCTCAGGCCAGGAAGATAAACCATGAGGACAGGGGCCCATGGAGACAGGGAACGGTAGTAGCATTCCGTATCAAATCCAGCTGGGAATTAGAACCTGGCATGCCGCTGGAAATATTTGTCACCAGGCGTGATGTAGAACCCCACCTATTAGAGGGACACCCAGATAGGGTCATCTACCCAGGAGACCATGTCACGTACACCAGACACTGAAAGAAAAAGGGTGGTATGCGCTGCATGTGCACAAACGTGCCCCAAAAGGTACAGTACCCAGGTCACCCACAAGTGACCCAGAGCCACAGCCAGTAATCACACCTAAGCCATCAGCTTCATTACCTGGAAAGGTAACCCCTACATCTGAGACCGCAAAGGAAGTAACCAAAATGTGTTCCAAGGCTCAGGGCCGGCTCCAGGTTTTTGAGGGCCCCGGGCGAAAGAGTCTCAGTGGGCCCCCCCTTTAACACACCCCGATTCATGATCGCATATAAACACAGCCATGTAGTATATAACACTGCCCACGTAGTATATAGCAGCCCATGTAGTATATAGCAGCCCACGTAGCATATAGCAGCCCATGTAGTATATAGCAGCGCAGCCCACGTAGTATATAGCAGCGCCACTCACTCATGCACTGGTAGGACTAGGAGCTCCTCCTGAATCTGCCTCATAAGTTCAGCAGCACGGCAGCCAGCCAGGGGCGGAGATCAGAGCAGAGAACGTGCTCTCTCCCCCCACAAACAATGTCACGCTGGCTGCCTTCTCTTGACCCCTATGTGTGCCTGCCTGGCTGCACTCACTGAGTGATAAGATGCTTGTGTCAGAGCTGTCACATAGGGGTTAAGAGAACGCAGCCAGCAGTGACTTTGTAGGCGGAGAGAGCACGTTATCTCCTGCTCTGCACTCCCAGCTGTATCTATCACAGCATGAGTGGGCCCCCCTCTCTCCCCAGGGCCCCGGCATTTGCCCGCTGTGCCGGGTGCTGACGCCGGCCCTGCCAAGGCTACACAAGCTACAGTGGAACTGCATTTAAGGAGCACTCGGACTCCCATAGTGGGTACTGATCAACTGTATGTTGTACCTGGCATACGAATGATCTCCCGGCTAGGAAACTGTAATGTCCAAGTATGCCCATGGAAACAGCAAAAGTAGACCAGAAAGATGACATGACTGTGAATAGTTAAGACTTTAAAAGTTCAATTAACCTGGCCAGGTTTCCGTTAACGGTTCATATGTTAAAAGACACTGAGGCCATGGACAGTGAACGGTCCACAAACTTTCCATTGTACATAGTTGACACCTATTTAGATGCTTTCTACTGGTTTTACCTGAAACCAATTAAGATACTCTCTGTTGTTTTGTTTCCAATAAAAAGTTTATAATTGTTCAAAGACCTGAAGAAAAACCCGCTTGGCGTAGCCGAAGAAGCGGGCCAAAGAGGAGGCCAGTTGTGTCTTGTATTCTGAAGCCCCTGGAGAGCGGTCGCATCAGCTGATGTAACAGTTCTCGACGGGAGATCATCGTGGGATATTCGTATTAATTGGATTATGGCGGACACGGGGATTATATTTTTGGTTTATTATGTTAATTTTTTTTCTGGTGAGCGAGGGCTTCAGGGATTAGCTGTAGATGGTGAGTATGCACTATATATGTACTGTATGTGTTTTTTTTTTTACATTCCACACATTAGCCGGATGATGGGACTACTGCTGTCCCATAATTGGCTAATGTGTCAATCACTGTCACTGTAGCAGGCATAGCCCGATGGGACTTGTTGTCCCATTGGACGATGCCTGTACACATACACACACACACACACTGACACAGCCCCGGCAGACCCACGGACAGCCCGCAGACCCCCGGACAGCCCCACAGACCACCCGCACAGCCCTGCAGACCCCTGGACAGCCCCACAGGCCCTCCCCAGACCCCCAGACAGCCCCATAGATCACCCCAACAGCCACGGCAGACCCCCGGACAGTCCGCAGATCCCCAGACAGCTTGCAGACCCTCGGACTGCCCCGCAGACCCTCGCACACAGTCCCGCAGATCCCCGCCAACCCCGCACACAGCCCCACCGACTCCACACAGCCCCGCCGACTCCATACACAGCCCTGTAGACCCACACACACAGACACGCAGACTCCAGCCGCACACACAGACATGCACACAGTCACCGCCCACACTCCACCCACACACTTCCCTCCTCCTGGGCCACAGCGTTTCTCGCAGGGTGCTCTCTCCGCGGAGCTGGGACACGGTGCCGAGATCGCAGTATGCATTCAGTGCTTACGCATACCGCGATCTCTACAGCGATCTCCTGGGCCACAATCCTCATCCCCGAATGCGTAACTCTGTGGGGTCCAGACTTGCGCAGTCTATAAAGGCTTCGGACAGAGTGACGCTCCTAGCATTATATTATAGACTAGCTATTGAACCCGTTCTACGCCCGGGTGGCGAGCATTTATATTGGTATATGGTCTCCATCCTCGTATGTGCTGCTCCATCCTGCGCCCCCATCCTGTCATGTGCTGCTCCATCCTGCCTCCCGATCTGTCATGTGCTGCTCCCATCCTGCGCCCCCGCTCTGTCATGTGCTGCTCCCATCCTGCACCTCCATTCTGTCATTTGCTGCTCCCATCCTGCGCCCCCATCCTGTCATGTGCTGCTCCCATCCTGCGCCCCCGTTCTGTCATGTGCTGCTCCCATCCTGCGCCCCCGTTCTGTCATGTGCTGCTCCCATCCTGCGCCCCCGTTCTGTCATGTGCTGCTTCCATCTTGCACCCCTGTTCTGTCATGTGCTGCTGCCATCCTGCACCCCTGTTCTGTCATGTGCTGCCCTATTCTGTCATGTGCTGCTCCCATCCTGCGCCCCCGTTCTTCATGTGCTGCTCCCATCCTGCGCCACCGTTCTTTAATTTGCTGCTCCCATCCATATGCCCCATACGCCGCTCCATAAGATGCTCCATAATATATGCCCCGTATCAGGGGGGCGTAAGTAACAAATAGCTGTGGCATGAAGTGCCACAGCCTCATGCCACAGCAATTTGTTACTTGCGCCACCTGATTCCTTTCCGCCGCCATTTTCTTGGTCCTCCTGCTGGCGGAATCGGCGCCTGCGCAGTCCGCGCTTTCTGGCGCCATTTTCTTGAAGACACACCTGCAGTGTGTCTTCAAGAAAATGGCGCCGGAAAGCGCGGATTGCGCAGGCGCCGATTCCGGCAGCAGGGCCAAGAAAATGGCGGCGGAAAGGAATCAGGTGGTGTAAGTAACAAATTGCTGTGGCATGAAGTTGCACAGCTTCATGCAACAGCAATTTGTTACTTACGCCATTCCTTTCCGCCCATTTTCTTCGTCCTCCTGCTGCCGGAATCGGCGCCTGCGCAGTCCGCGCTTTTCGGCGCCATTTTCTTGAAGACACACCTGCAGTGTGTCTTCAAGAAAATGGCGCCGGAAAGCGCCGACTGCGCAGGCGCCGATTCCGGCAGCAGGAGGACGAAGAAAATGGGCGGAAAGGCATGGCGTACGTAACAAATTGCTGTGGCATGAAGTGCGCAAGGGCGCAAATATGTGCACGGTGTCCCCCTGCTCCTGACCCCCTGCTCCCGGCAGTCTGCGCCTTCCGGCGCGATTTTTTTTCCTGACACTCTATAATGTAATGCTTCGCGCCTGCGCAGTCTATAAAGGCTTCGGACAGAGTGACGCTCCCAGCGTTATATTATACATACTGTATGCTCCTGGTGTATTCTTACAGCACTGCTAGCAGAGCAACAGCACAGGTTTTGGGGTGGTTTAGATTCAAATGGTATGGGCCTCTAGCCACTAAAAGAGACTCTACCCTGGGACTAAAAAGTAACTACACAGTTCTGATATATAGCCAATCAAACTGGTGCCCTAAATTTGACTCATGCTTCCTACTCAGATTGACATTCCATTCTGCCGTCTTTCAAAATGGTCTCAGAGGTGGCATGGGATGAGGGGCACCACAAAGTCAGGGGAGGAATGGTTTAGATTTACTTCACTGGGTAGCGTGACTATTCATGACAAATGTAGATTCACTTTTCAGTACAAGGGTAGAGATTTGAATTGAATAAACATGTATTAAAGAAGGCAGACAACGTACAGTAATTTGTAAGTGGTACAAGAAAGAAATAGGAATTTGTCTTTGATACCATTAATTACATGTAGAATTATTATATGGCTATGGTGAATCTTATAAATATTTACTTACAAGTGGCTGGTCATATATGGGCTTCAATTAGAATCGGCGACCTAGATTCAAATATGTCAGACCCATGACAGACTCCAAATATTTTTCCCATTTGCTATCGTTTACACTCTAGATGCTACTTTGCATTACTATGAAGAATATATTTGGATAAAGCCCACAGGTATAAATGTCTATTTTGATACATATATTATATCCTAGGTTCAGGTCTCTCCATGGATTGCCCTTCTTATTATGCATTATGCTTCTACTAAAGCAGAAAGTAATATTTTGTCATTTTGTTGGTGGCTAGACTGGTTATATGGAAATTGTCTCCTATGAGGGCACAATAGGCTCACTGACATGTGAACCACATAATTATGATTAAATGTATAATTGTGGTCTGATAGCAACTAGAAAGCAAGAGATGGTATAAGCTTGTTTGGTCACAACTTTTGCTCGTTTGGTCTCACATTTTCTGAATTTTTCTCTAGCAGATGATGATGATGTTCATTAATTTTAAGCTTCAGGATGTATGAAACTCTCCCCTTTATTCTATATCGACTAAAAGATTGCTGCAGTTTTTTTTTCCTTCTTTTCATATGTTGTATACTTTACTATTGCTTACTAAAACTATCATGACCAAATGTACGTGACAAAAAAAATTAAATCCTACCAAGAAAACAATATTATGGTACGAAGATGTCTGCACAGTGATGTTTTTATGCAAACTATTTAAATGGTCTGCAGCTAATGCCTGTATGTTCAGTTTCCGGCAGCAGTATTTCTATGTGGTTTCCTACCGATGCAGAGTTTTTCGGTTCCTCCTGCTGTGATAAACTTCCTAACAGCCTGTCTGTAACGTTACTCGCTATAGTACAAGCTGGCTGATCTTATCCGTTCGGTAAAGTTCTCATAATGGTTCTCATATCTCACTACCTGTAGACAAGACATTGGAGAAACAAGGTACTGTAACATCACATTATTTTCTTCTTTTGTTCAGATAAATATATATTTTATCTGTATATTATACTTTGTATCCACCAGATAAAACAAAATGTGGACTTCAGAAAATTAATTACTACTCACAGATGACACGATATATACAGTTAGGTCCATATATATTTGGACAGAGACACCATTTTTCTAATTTTGGTTAGAGACATTACCACAATGAATTTTAAACAAAACAATTCAGATGCAGTTGAAGTTCAGACTTTCAGCTTTCATTTGAGGGTATCCACATTAAAATTGGATGAAGGGCATAGGAGTTTCAGCTCCTTAACATGTGCCGTCCTGTTTTTAAAGGGACCAAAAGTAATTGGACAATTGACTCCAAGGCTATTTCATGGGCAGGTGTGGACAATCCCTTCATTATCTCATTCTCAATTAAGCAGATAAAAGGCCTGGAGTTGATTTGAGGTGTGGTGCTTGCATTTGGAAGGTTTTGCTGTGAAGTAAACATGTGGTCAAAGAAGCTCTCCATGCAGGTGAAACAAGCCATCCTTAAGCTGCGAACACAGAAAAAACCCATCCGAGAAATTCCTACAATATTAGGAGTGGCAAAATCTACAGTTTGGTACATCCTGAGATAGAAAGAAAGCACTGGTGAATTCATCAATGCAAAAAGACCTGGGCACCCATGGAAGACAACAGTGGTGGATGATCGCAGAATAATCTCCATGGTGAAGAGAAACCTCTTCACAACAGCCAACCAAGTGAACAACACTCTCCAGGAGGTCGGCGTATCAATATCCAAATCTACCATCAAGAGAAGACTGCATGAAAGTAAATACAGAGGGTTCACTGCACGGTGCAAGCCACTCATAAGCATCAAGAATAAAAAGGCTAGACTGGACTTTGCTAAAAAAAATCTAAAAATGCCAGCACAGTTCTGGAAGAACATTCTTTGGACAGATGAAACCAAGATCAACCTCTACCAGAATGATGGAAAGAGAAAAGTATGGCGAAGGCGTGGTACAGTTCATGATCCAAAGCATACCACATCATCTGTAAAACACGGCGGAGGCAGTGTGATGGTTTGGGCATGCATGGCTGCCAGTGGCACTGGGTCACTAGTGTTTATTGATGATGTGACACAGGACAGAAGCAGCCGAATGAATTCTGATTTATTCAGAGCCATACTGTGTGCTCAGATTCAGCCAAGTGCAGCAAAACTGGTCGTCGTTTCATACTACAGATGGACAATGACCCAAAAACATAAAACCAAAGCAACCCAGGAGTTATTAAAGCAAAGAAGTGGAATATTCTTGAATGGCCAAATCAGTCACCTGATCTCAACCCAATTGAGCATGCAGTTCACTTGTTAAAGACTAAACTTCAGACAGAAAGGCCCACAAACAAACAGCAACTGAAAACCACCGCAGTGAGGGCCTGGCAGAGCATCAAAAATGAGGAAACACAGCGTCTGGTGATGTCCATGAGTTCAAGACTTCAGGCAGTCATTGCCAACAAAGGGTTTTCAACCAAGTACTAAAAATGAACATTTTATTTAAAATTATTGAATATGTCCAATTACTTTTGGTCCCTTTAAAAACAGGGTGGCACATGTTAAGGAGCTGAAACTCCTAAACCCTTCATCCAATTTTAATGTGGATACCATCAAATGAAAGCTGAAAGTCTGAACTTCAACTGCATCTGAATTGTTTCGTTTAAAATTCATTGTGGTAATGTCTATAACCAAAATTAGAAAAATGTTGTCTCTGTCCAAATATATATGGACCTAACTGTATGGGATGCATACACATGCTATACATTGTGGACTGCAAAACTATTGATCCTTTTTCAGATTTCAGGATTATTAAAATATATAATTTACCAACAGGTAACTAGTTTATATACAGTAATCTCTCCACCTGCCTGGAGGTTTTATACATTTTTTTTTTAATGAAACTTTAAAAAGGACTCATTTATTGCAGCTAAGCAAATCTTTCTAGCTAGGTCCCCACATATTCATCGGGTTTCTTGGCTGAGATACTCCATATCGAGCTGTACATTTACAATGTTACATAGGTTTGGACTGGCCACCAGCATGCTACAGCTTCCTCTATTGGGCCCAGGCTATATCTCAATAATAGGCCCCCAATACAACAAACACACAAGGGTCCAGGAGATGGCAGCCTCATCTAATGATGACTTTTGAAACCATTTTTCTTTATTCCTGTATTTTCCAAGAGTGGGATCACAAGTAACATGTAGAATATAATCGATGATACGTCCTATATACTGTAAGAAATGCTAAACAAAGAGTTTACAACAGAATTAATAGTGGACACCTAAATTGATATTGGGTGGGACTTCAGAGCCCAATCCTTTGGTGGGCTCAGGATCGCTTCCAACAGTGCCAGGACATCTTATATGTATAATATATTACCACCACTACTTATTGATTTTAACAATCCAAGTGTACAGCATAAGAAAAAATCCCTACATTATAACGGGACTTTGGAAGTATATTATTGTGTGCACAATAAGGGATATTTATCAAGTTAAATGGAGCAATTTGCTCTAGAAAATAATCTTTTATATTTCTGAAGTAAGCAAACTAATATATGCTGTAAACGTAGACTTACTACAGTACAGTCAACCTGCCTGAACCACTGTGATAGATCTGGGGCATTTTAACCCCTTAGCGACCGCCGATACGCCTTTTAACGGCGGCCGCTAAGGGTACTTAAACCACAGCGCCGTTAATTAACGGCGCTGTGGAAAAAGTGAATAGCGCCCCCCAGAGTCGGATTTTCTCTGGGGTCTCGGCTGCCGGGGGTAGCCGAGACCCCAGAGAACATGATTCAGGGGGTTTTGTACCGTCCCCGCATTTGCGATCGCCGGTAATTAACTGTTTACCGGCGATCGCAAAAAAAAAAAAAAAAGCAAAGTGTAATTCTCTGTCCTCTGATGTGATCGCACATCAGAGGACAGAGAAATAGGGGGATTCGGGGACCCTATCATACTCACCGGTGTCCCTGGGTCCTCCTGCTGCTCCTCCTGGCCGCCGGGGAAAAGAAAATGGCGGGCGCATGCGCAGCGCGCCCGCCATCTATCTCCATCTGCCGGCCGGCAGGAGAAGAGCAGTTGGGGCTAAAATTAGGGTTAGGGTTAGGGCTAGGGTTAGGGCTAGGGTTAGGGCTAGGGTTAGGGCTAGGGTTAGGGCTAAGGCTAGGGTTAGGGTTAGGGTTAGGGTTAGGGCTAGGGTTAGGGCTAGGGTTAGGGCTAGGGTTAGGCTTAGGGCAAGTTCCTTGTGGGGTTTAGTTTCCAAAATGGGGTCACTTGTGGGGGGTTACTACTGTTTAGGTACATCAGGGGCTCTGCAATCGTAACATAACGCCCACAGACCATTCTATCAAAGTCTGCATTCCAAAACGGCGCTCCTTCCCTTCCGAGCTCTGCCGTGTGCCCAAACAGTGGTTTACCCCCACATATGGCGCATCAGCGTACTCGGGATAAATTGGACAACAACTATTGCAGTCCAATTTCTCCTGTTACCCTTGTGAAAATAAAAACTTGGGGGCTACAATATCTTTTTTGCGGAAAAAAATTTTTTTTTATTTTCACGACTCTGCATTCTAAACTTCTGTGAAGCACTTGGCCATTCAAAGTTCTCACCACACATCTAGATAAGTTCCTTGGGGGTCTAGTTTCCAAAATGGGGTCACTTGTGGAGGGTTTCTACTGGTTAGGTACATCAGGGGCTCTGCAAACGCAACATAACGCCCGCAGACCATTCTATCAAAGTCTGCATTCCAAAATGGAGCTCCTTCCTTCCGAGCTCTGCCGTGCGCCCAAACAGTGGTTTACCCCCACATATGGGGTACCAGCATACTCGGGACAAATTGGACAACAACTTTTGGGGTCCAATTTCTCTTGTTACTCTTGTGAAAATAAAAACTTGGGGGCTACAATATCTTTTTTGTGGAAAAAAAAATATTTTTTATTTTCACGACTCTGCATTCTAAACTTCTGTGAAGCACTTGGGCATTCAAAGTTATCACCACACATCTAGATAAGTTCCATGGGGGGTCTAGTTTCCAAAATGGGGTCATTTGTGGGGGATTTCTACTGTTTAGGCACATCAGGGGCTCTCCAAACGCGACATGGCGTCCGATCTCAATTCCAGACAATTCTACATTGAAAAAGTAAAACGGCACTCCTTCTCTTCCAAGCTCTGCGGTGCGCCCAGTGGTTTACCCCCACATATTGGGTATCGACGTACTCAGGAGAAATTGCACAACAACTTTTGTGGTCTAATTTCTCCTGTTACCCTTGTGAAAATAAAAATTTGGGGGCAAAAATATCATTTTTGTAGGAAAAAATGTGATTTTTTATTTTCACGGCTCTACGTTATAAACTTCTGTGAAGCACATGGGGGTTCAAAGTGCTCACCACTAGGGTTGAGCAACTTTTGTTTTTATAGGATCGGGTCGGATTTCACGAAACCCGACTTTTTCAAAAGTCGGGTCGAGTGAAATCGGCCGATCCTATAGAAAAGTCGCGGTCGGGGTCGGCCGAAACACGAAACCCAATGCAGTGCATTGGGTTTCTAATGGTTCCCAGGGTCTGAAGGAGAGGAAACTCTCCTTCAGGCCCTGCGATCCATATTAATGTGTAAAATAAAGAATAAAAATAAAAAATATTGCTATACTCACCCTCGGTTGTAACCGGGAGCCTTCATTCCTAAGAATCAGCGCTTGTAGGACTTTTCGATGACGTCACGGCTTCTGATTGGTCGCGTGAGCGGTCACATGGGTGTCACGCGACCAATCAGAAGCCGTGACATCATCAAAAGGTCCTTCAAGCGCTGATTCTTAGAAAGGAAGGCTCCCGGTTACAACCAGGGCGCGTCCGAGGGTGAGTATAGCAATATTTTTTATTTTTATTCTTTACTTTACACTTAAATCTAAATTCCGATACCAATTCCCGATATCTTAAACATATCGGGAATCGGTATCGGAATTCCGATTCCAGATTCAGAAGATCGCCGACGTCATGGCCAACCCCACACAGGGGTCGGATCGGGTTTCATGAAACCCGACTTTGCCAAAAGTCGGCGACTTTTGAAAATGGCCGACCCGTTTCGCTCAACCCTACTCACCACACATCTAGATAAGTTCCTTACGGGGTCTAGTTTCCAAAATGGTGTCACTTGTGGGGGGTTTCCACTGTTTAGGCACACCAGGGGCTCTGCGAACGCAACATGGCGTCCGATCTCAATTCCAGACAATTCTACATTGAAAAAGTAAAACGGTACTCCTTCCCTTCCAAGCTCTGCGGTGCGCCCAAACAGTGGTTTACCCTCACATATGGGGTATCTACGTATTCAGGAGAAATCGCACAACAACTTTTGTGGTCTAATTTCTCCTGTTACCCTTGAGAAAATAAGAATTTGTGGGTGGAAAGATCATTTTTGTGTAAACAAAAGCGATTTTTTATTTTCACGGCTCTACGTTATAAACTTCCGTGAAGCACTTGGGGGTTCAAAGTGCTCACCACACATCTAGATAAGTTCCTTAAGGGGTCTAGTTTCCAAAATGGTGTCACTTCTGGGGAGTTTCCACTGTTTAGGTACATCAGGGGCTCTCTAAACGTGACATGGCGTCCGATCTCAATTCCAGCCAATTCTGCATTGAAAAAGTCAAACGGCGCTCCTTCACTTCCAAGCTCTGCGGTGCGCCCAAACAGTGGTTTAGCCCCACATATGGGGTATTGGCGTATTCAGGAGAAATTGCATAACAAATTTATGGTTACATTTCTGTTTTTACACATGTGAAAATAAAAAAAAATCGTTCTGAATTAAGATGTTTGCAAAAAAAGTTAAATGTTCATTTTTTCCTTCCACATTGTTTCAGTTCCTGTGAAGCACGTAAAGAGTTAATAAACTTCTTGAATGTGGTTTTGAGAACCTTGAGGGGTGTAGTTTTTAGAATGGTGTCACACTTCGTTATTTTCTATCATATAGACCCCTCAAAATGACTTCAAATGTGATGTGGTCCCTAAAAAAAAATGCTGTTGTAAAAATGAGAAATTGCAGGTCAACTTTTAACCCTTATAACTCCCTAACAAAAAAAAATTTTGTTTCCAAAATTGTGCTGATGTAAAGTAGACATGTGGGAAATGTTATTTATTAACTATTTTTCGTGACATACCTCTCTGACTTAAGGGCATAAAAATACAAAGTTTGAAAATTGCAAAATTTTAAACATTTTCGCCATATTTCGGTTTTTTTCATAAATAATCACAAGTAATATCGGGATAGTACATCATAGGCGATCGGCCGTGCTCACGGGGGGAGCGCGGCCGATCGCGGCCGGGTGTCAGCTGCCTATCGCAGCTGACATCCGGCACTATGTGCCAGGAGCGGTCACGGACCGCCCCCGGCACATTAACCTCCGGCACACCGCGATCAAACATGATCGCGATGTGCCGGCGGTATAGGGAAGCATCGCGCAGGGAGGGAGCTCCCTGCGGGCTTCCCTGAGCCCCCCGCAGCAACGCGATGTGATCGCGTTGCCGCGAGGGTCTCCTACCTCCTTCCTCCTTGCTGGACCCGGATCCAAGATGGCCACGGCATCCGGGTCCTGCAGGGAGGGAGATGGCTTACCAAGTGCCTGCTCAGAGCAGGCACTTGGTAACGATGCACTGCTCTCAGACAGATCGGTGATCTGTCAGAGTGCTGTGCAAACTGGCAGATCACTGATCTGTACTGTCCCCCCCCTGGGACAAAGTAAAAAAAAAAATTTTCCAAATGTGTAAAAAAAATAAAAAAAAATATTCCTAAATAATGAAAAAAAAAAAAATATTCCCATAAATACATTTCTTTATCTAAATAATAAAAAAAATAAAAAATAAAAGTACACATATTTAGTATCGCCGCGTCCGTAACAACCCAACCTATAAAAGTGGCCCACTAGTTAACCCCTTCAGTAAACACCGTAAGAAAAAAAAAAAAACGAGGCAAAAAACAACGCTTTATTATCATACCGCCGAACAAAAAGTGGAATAACACGCGATCAAAAAGAGAGATATAAATAACCATAGTACTGCTGAAAGCGTCATCTTGTCCCGGAAAAAACGAGCCACGATACAGCATCATCAGCGAAAAAATAAAAAAGTTATAGTCCTGAGAATAAAGCGATGCAAAAACAATTATTTTTTCTATAAAATAGTTTTTATCGTATAAAAGCGCCAAAACATAAAAAAATGATTTAAATGAGGTATCGCTGTAATTGTACTGACCCGAAGAATAAAACTGCTTTATCAATTTTACTAAACGCGGAACGGTATAAACGCCTCCCCCAAAAGAAATTCATGAATAGCTGGTTTTTGGTCATTCTGCCTCACAAAAATCGTAATAAAAAGCGATCTAAAAATGTCACGTGCCCGAAAATGTTACCAATAAAAACGTCAACTCGTCCCGCAAAAAACAAGACCTCACATGACTCTGTGGACCAAAATATGGAAAAATTATAGCTCTCAAAATGTGGTAACGCAAAAAATATTTTTTGCAATAAAAAGCGTCTTTCAGTGTGTGACGGCTGCCAATCATAAAAGTCCGCTAAAAAACCCGCTATAAAAGTAAATCAAACCCCCCTTCATCACCCCCTTAGTTAGGGAAAAATTAAAAAAATGTATTTCCATTTTCCCATTAGGGTTAGGGCTAGGGTTAGGGCTAGGGTTAGGGCTGCGGTTAGGGCTAGGGTTAGGGCTAGGTTTAGGGTTAGGGCTAGGGTTAGGGCTAGGGTTAGGGCTAGGGCTAGGGTTAGGGCTAGGGCTAGGGTTAGGGTTAGAGTTAGGTCTAGGGTAAGGGTTAGGGCTAGGGTTAGGGCCACAGTTAGGGTTGGGGCTAAAGTTAGGGTTAGGGTTGGTGCTAAAGTTACGGTTAGGGTTTAGATTACATTTACAGTTGGGAATAGGGTTGGGATTAGGGTTAGGGGTGTGTCAGGGTTAGGGGTGTGGTTAGGGTTACTGTTGGGATTAGGGTTAGGGGTGTGTTTGGATTAGGGTTTCAGTTATAATTGAGGGGTTTCCACTGTTTAGGCACATCAGGGGCTCTGCAAACGCGACATGGCGTCCGATCTCAATTCCAGCCAATTCTGCGTTGAAAAAGTAAAACAGTGCTCCTTCCCTTCCGAGCTCTCCCGTGTGCCCAAACAGGGGTTTACCCCAACATATGGGGTATCAGCGTACTCAGGACAAATAGGACAACAACCTTTGGGGTCCAATTTCTCCTGTTACCCTTGGGAAAATACAAAACTGGGGGCTAAAAAATATTTTTTGTGGGAAAAAAAAGATTTTTTATTTTCAAGGCTCTGCGTTATAAAATGTAGTGAAACACTTGGGGGTTCAAAGTTCTCACAACACTTCTAGATGAGTTCCCTGGGGGGTCTAGTTTCCAATATGGGGTCACTTGTGGGGGGTTTCTACTGTGTAGGTACATTAGGGGCAATGTGACACCTGCAGACCATTCCATCTAAGTCTGCATTCCAAATGGCGCTCCTTCCCTTCCGAGCCCTCCCATGAGGCCAAACAGTGGTTCCCCCCCACATATGGGGTATCAGCGCACTCAGGACATATTGGACAACAACTTTTGGGGTCGAATTTCTCCTCTTACCCTCGGGAAAATACAAAACTGGGGGCTAAAAAATAATTTTGGGGGGAAATTTTTTTTTTTTTTTTCACGGCTCTGCGTTACAAACTGTAGTGAAACACTTAGTGGTTCAAAGCTCTCACAACACATCTAGATGAGTTCCTTAGGGGGTCTGCTTTCCAAAATGGTGTCACTTGTGGAGGGTTTCTACTGTTTAGGTACATTAGGGGCTCTGCAAACGCAATGTGACACCTGCAGACCATTCCATCTAAGTCAGCATTCCAAATGGCGCTCCTTCCCTTCCGAGCCCTCCCATGTCGCCAAACGGTGGTTCCCCCCCACATATGGGGTATCAGCGCACTCAGGACAAATTGGACAACAACTTTTGGGGTCCAATTTCTCTTCTTACCCTCGGGAAAATACAAAACTGGGGGCTAAAAAATAATTTTTGTGGGAAAAAATTTTTGGTTTTTTTTACGGCTCTGCATTATAAACTTCTGTGAAGCCCTTGGTGGGTCAAAGCGCTCAAAACACATCTAGATAAATTCCTTAGGGGGTCTACTTTCCAAAATGGTGTCACTTGTGGAGGGTTTCTACTGTTTAGGTACATTAGGGGCTCTGCAAACGCAATGTGACACCTGCAGACCATTCCATCTAAGTCAGCATTCCAAATGGCGCTCCTTCCCTTCCGAGCCCTCCCATGCGGCCAAACGGTGGTTCCCCCCCACATATGGGGTATCAGCGCACTCAGGACAAATTGGACAACAACTTTTGGGGTCCAATTTCTCTTCTTACCCTCGGGAAAATACAAAACTGGGGGCTAAAAAATAATTTTTGTGGGAAAAAATTTTTGGTTTTTTTTACGGCTCTGCATTATAAACTTCTGTGAAGCCCTTGGTGGGTCAAAGCGCTCAAAACACATCTAGATAAATTCCTTAGGGGGTCTACTTTCCAAAATGGTGTCACTTCTGGGGGGTTTCAATGTTTAGGCACATCAGTGGCTCTCCAAAAGCAACATGGCGTTCCATCTCAATTCCTGTCAATTTTGCATTGAAAAGTCAAACGGCGCTCCTTCCCTTCTGAGCTCTCCCATGCGCCCAAACAGTGGTTTACCCCCACATATGGGGTATCAGCGTACTCAGGACAAATTGTACAACAACTTTTGGGGTCCAATTTCTTCTCTTACCCTTGGGAAAATAAAAAATTGGGGGCGAAAAGATAATTTTTGTGAAAAAATATGATTTTTTATTTTTACGGTTCTGCATTATAAACTTCTGTGAAACACTTGGTGGGTCAAAGTGCTCACCACACCTCTAGATAAGTTCCTTAAGGGGTCTACGTTCCAAAATGGTGTCACTTGTGGGGGGTTTCAATGTTTAGGCACATCAGGGGCTCTCCAAACGCAACATGGTGTCCCATCTCGATTCCAGTCAATTTTGCATTGAAAAGTCAAATGGCGCTCCTTCGCTTCCGAGCTCTGTCATGCGCCCAAACAGTGGTTTACCCCCACATATGGGGTATCGGTGTCCTCAGGACAAATTGTACAACAACTTTTGGGGTCCATTTCTCCTGTTACCCTTGGTAAAATAAAACAAATTGGAGCTGAAGTAAATTTTTTGTGAAAAAAAGTTAAATGTTCATTTTTATTTAAACATTCCAAAAATTCCTGTGAAGCACCAGAAGGGTTAATAAACTTCTTGAATATGGTTTTGAGCACCTTGAGGGGTGCAGTTTTCATAATGGTGTCACACTTGGGTATTTTCTATCATATAGACCCCTCAAAATGACTTCAAATGAGATGTGGTCCCTAAAAAAAAATGGTTTTGTAAAAATGAGAAATTGCTGGTCAACTTTTCACCCTTATAACTCCCTAACAAAAAAAAATTTTGGTTCCAAAATTGTGCTGATGTAAAGTAAACATGTGGGAAATGTTACTTATTAAGTACTAGATTGTGGCCCGATTCTAACGCATCGGGTATTCTAGAATATGCATGTCCCCGTAGTATATGGACAATGACGATTCCAGAATTCGCGGCAGGCTGTGCCCGTCGCTGATTGGTCGAGGCAACCTTTATGACTTCATCGTCGCCATGGCAACCATTATGACATCTACGTCGATACTGTGCCCGTCGCTGAATCAGAAACGTGAGATGTCTACGTCCTTTATGACATCATCGTCGCTGTGCCCGTTGCTGATTGGTCGAGGCCTGGCAGCCTCGACCAATCAGAGACGCGGGATTTCCAGGACAGACAGACAGACAGAAAGACAGACAGACAGAAAGACAGACAGACGGAAAAACCCTTAGACAATTATATATATAGATTTTGTGTGACATATATCTGTGATTTAATTGCATAAAAATTCAAAGTTGGAAAATTGCGGAATTTTCATAATTTTCGCCAAATTTCCGTTTTTTTCACAAACAAACGCAGGTACTATCAAAGAATTTTTACCACTATCATGAAGTACTATATGTCCCGAGAAAACAATGTCAGAATCACTGGGATCTGTTGAAGCGTTCCAGAGTTATAACCTCATAAAGGGACAGTGGTCAGAATTGTAAAAATTGGCCCGGTCATTAATGTGCAAACCACCCTCGGGGCTTAAGGGGTTACATTTTTTTTTAAATTGGTCCTATTAGTGGACATGACCATGTTGAGCTTGATTACTAATATAATAAATTACGACATCTCTGTACTATACGATAAGCTTGTGGGTGTAACACTTATGGGCATCCAATCAAGTCCTGTTTCTAAGACCTAAGGCCGGCGTCACACTTGCGAGTTTTACGGACGTAAGAGCGCAGAATCTACGTCCGTAAAACTCGCAAAAAATACGGCACAATTATTCTCTATGCCTCTGCTCCTATTTGCCGTATTTTACTGATCAGTATTATACGGCTTTCTACGGCCGTACAAAATCGCAGCATGCTGCGTTTGTCACCGTACTGCGCAAGAAATACGCCAATGAAAGTCTATGGAAGCGTGAAAAATACGGATTACACACGGACAAGCAGTGTGACTTGCGAGAAATACGCAGCGCTGTTAGAGAGAAAAGCCGGCAATTCAGTGCGGTGTACAGTAAAATCACACTGACAGCTTACAGTCCAATAGGTAGAATAAATGTGTACACATAGAATAGGTATATATATATATATATATATATGTCAGTGAGACACATATATATATATATATTAATATTTATTCCAGCGCTATACAGCTTGAAAGCCGGTAATTCCAATACCGGCTTTTTCTTTCTCCTTCCTAAAACCCGACATGATTTGAGACATGGTTTACATACAGTAAACCATGTCTTCTCTCCATTTTTTTTGCAGATTCCACACTACTAATGTCAGTAGTGTGTATCTGCAAAATTTGGCCGTTCTAGCTCTTAAAATAAAGGGTTAAATGGCGGAAAAAATTGGCGTGGGCTCCCGCGCAATTTTCTCCGCCAGAGTAGTAAAGCCAGTGACTGAGGGCAGATATTAATAGCCTGGAGAGGGTCCACGGTTATTGGCCCCCCCCTGGCTAAAAATATCTGCCCCCAGCCACCCCAGAAAAGGCACATCTGGAAGATGCGCCTATTCTGGCACTTGGCCACTCTCTTCCCATTCCCGTGTAGCGGTGGGATATGGGGTAATGAAGGGTTAATGCCACCTTGCTATTGCTGCAAAACCCCAGGGAATGAGGCTAAAAATAGATCAATGATCTATATTTAGCTTTATTTGCGGTGAGGCGCCCTCTGCTGGCTGTTCATAGATCGTGGGAAATTACCTAGAAAGCTCCCTGGCTTGATCTATATTTAGACTCATTCCCCGGGGTTTTGCAGCGAGGAGTAGCATTGCATTAGCACAGCTCCTTGCTGCAAAATGTTTTAACCCCTTCAGAAGGATTTACATCGTTGGACGTTACAGATCTGCGGAGGGTAAGTATATTGTTGGTTTATTATGTTTTTTTACTCACAGAACGAGGGTCTTCAGTGACTGGATTGGGCGTTGAATAAAATACTGCAACAACCATTGTTTTTATTTCATTAAAATAATTTTAAATAATGTGTTTGTGTTTTATTTAACCCTTCACTACAATTGGATTAATAATGGATAGGTGTCATAATTGACGCCTCTCCATTATTAATTAGGCTTAATGTCACCTTACAATAGCAAGGTGGCATTAACCCTTCATTACCCCATATCCCACCGCTACACGGGAATGGGAAGAGAGTGGCCAAGTGCCAGAATAGGCGCATCTTCCAGATGTGCCTTTTCTGGGGTGGCTGGGGGCAGATATTTTTAGCCAGGGGGGGGCCAATAACCGTGGACCCTCTCCAGGCTATTAATATCTGCCCTCAGTCACTGGCTTTACTACTCTGGCGGAGAAAATTGCGCGGGAGCCCACGCCAATTTTTTCCGCCATTTAACCCTTTATTTTAAGAGCTAGAACGGCCAAATTTTGCAGATACACACTACTGACATTAGTAGTGTGGAATCTGCAAAAAAAATGGAGAGAAGACATGGTTTACTGTATGTAAACCATGTCTCAAATCATGTCGGGTTTTAGGAAGGAGAAAGAAAAAAAGAAAAAGCCGGTAATTGAATTACCGGCTTTCAAGCTGTATAGCGCTGGAAAAAATATTAATATATATACATATATGTGTCTCACTGACATATATATATATATATATATATATATATACCTATTCTACGTGTACACATTTATTCTACCTATTCTACTGTAAGCTGTCAGTGTGATTTTACTGTACACCGCACTGAATTACCGGCTTTTCTCTCTAATATATGTGTCTACTGACATATATATATATATATATATATATATATATATATATATATAGACAGTATATATATATTTTCTTTTCTTTTTGGGACACATGGATCACTTCTATAGCGGTATGTTGGTTTTGCTAGCCTGCGAGAAAACCACGCAGTACGGATGCCATACGGATTACATACGGAGGATGCCATGCGCAAAAAACGCTGACACACCCTGCCTACGGAGGAGCTACGGACCACTTTTTTCGGGACTTTTCAGTGTATTACGGCCGTAATATACGGACCGTATTGTTTTACGCTGTGTGTGACGCCGGCCTAACAAGTGTACTAAGATGGTGGGACCTTGGGGACGTTTCTAGGCCTCAGACTGAAATGGAAACCATCAGAACTCCGCAATTGGGTCATGCTGAGGAGGTGGTTGAACAGCCAGGATCAAAGTTATCTCCGACGGCAGCATTTGCAGCAGCATTGGCTCTAATATACAGCTGACACGTGCTTCCGATGATGTTGTCTCAATACCTGAGACGGCACCAACACAGCACTGTTCATGTCTGACAGATTATCTGAACCCTTTAGTGATGGTGCCATATGTTTGTCCGTTCATATTACAGACATATATGGAAGAATATATATATATATATATATATATATATATATACATACACATATACACACACAGTGGCATGTAGAAGTTTGGGCACCCCTGGTATAAATTACTGTTATTGTGAACAATTAAGCGAGTTGAAGGTGGAATGATCTCTAAAAGGTCTAAAGTTAAAGATGACACATTACCTTTATATTTTAGGAACAAAATATATATATATATATATATATATATATATATATATATATATATATATAGAGAGAGAGAGAGAGAGGTGTTTTTTTTTTTCATTTTAAAAGTTACAAAAAGGAAAATGGTCCGTTGCTAAAGTTTGGGCCCCCGTGGAGATTTGTGTGCTCAGATTACTTTGACCAAGGTTTTAGACCTTAATAAGCCTTGTTAGGGTTATGGCTTGTTCACTATCGCCATTAGGAAAGGCCAGGTGATGCACAATTCCCAGCTTCATAAAAGCCCAGCCGCCTCTAACCTTGTGCCAAAAAATAGTAGTTAGAGGTTCTTCAAAGCGGCTGCCTAGCACTCTGAAAATGAAAATAGTGGAGGTCCACAAAGCAGGAGAAGACAATAAGAAGATTAAGTAATTATGAAAAGGCAGTCAACAATAAGAGTGGAGGTCAAGATAAGGTCTGGAAGGCCAAACCAAATTTCAGCTGCTCATAGGGTTGCTAAAGAGGCAAATCATAATCCCTGCTTGACTGCAAAAGACCTTCATAAAGATTTAGCGGACTCTAGAGTTGTGGTACATTGTTCTACTGTCCAGACACACATGCACAAATATGCCCCTGATGGAAGGGTCTTCAGAAGAAAACATCTCTTGCATCCTCATCATAAAATTCAGGGTCAGAAGTGTTCAAAAGAACACTGTCACGGGTTTACCATGACAGAGAGGAGCCAGTAGACCGCAGCGTCTGACTTCTCCTACTCCTGCACTGTTTAGAAGCACTTCACCTTCATATTAAAAAGTGTAAGCTATATATGTATATATATATATATATATATATCCACCCATAAACACACACGCACACATTTATATGGCAAAAAATGGAACAGTACAACACCAATAAGTGGGTGCTCAGGCCTTCTCAGCAAAGCATCCAATACTTGACTCTGTCCTGATAAAGGAAAAAAAGGAAGGCAGCACTCCATAGACTTTTAAAGTGAAAAAATGTCTAAATGTGGATTTCATCCAGACCCACATATGGGTCTGAATGAAATCCACATTTTTTTCACTTTAAAGGTCTATGGAGTGCTGCGTTCCCTTATTTTCCTTTATAAATATACTCACACATAACTGTGCATAATTTTTAAGCAGCTGTGGAAAAAATGCTGCAAGGTAAAAATGCTTTCAAACATATAAATGTTGATGATTTGTTTTTATCAATCAATGAAATGCAAAGTGAGTGAAAGAACAAAAGGGAAATCTTGATCAAATCACTATTGAGTGTGACCACCTTTTGCTTTCAAAACAGCATAATTTCTTCTAGATTCACTTACACAAACTCAGGATTATATTTTGGTGTATGAGTAATTAATTATACAAAACTGGTGATAACAATCATCATTTTCATTTGTAGTTGAAATATAGTCATTAACTGAAACAGAAACCGCTGTGGGGGAACTAGCTATACCCAAAAACTGTTCTGAGAAGTCTGGTTAAAAGTGGTCTTCATGAAAGAAGTGCAGCCAAAAAGTTATACCTTCAATGTGGAAATAAGGTCAAACAACTCAACTGGTCAAAAGGCAATTTATTCAATGGAGGGCAGGAGAACGCTACATTAACTAGTGTCTGCAGGCAACAGATAATAATAATAATAATCTTTATATTTATATAGAGCTAACATATTCCGCAGCGCTTTACAGATTGCACACATTATCATTGCTGTCCCCGATGGGGCTATAAGTATGGTGGGGGATTTTTGCTGCAATTTGGGGCTGCATTTTAGCAAATGGAGTTAGGGATTTGGTTAGGATTAATGGTGTCCTCAATACTGAGAAATTAAGACAAATGTGACATTGAGTAACTTCTCAAGGCCAATCCTTGAGTCAGGATAGTCAAGGAGTCGAAGGTCAGAACCCAGGAGGGTATGTCATAAACAGATGGAGGAGACAAAGGTGTAGTCAGGTAATGTGCCAAAGTCAGAATACCAGGAGAATAGCGGATCAGAGCCGAAGGGGTTAACAGATGGATGGCCAGATTGAGGTTCAAGGTATGGCAACAAAAGATCTAGAAACAGAATGAAAGACACAGAGAGACAAATGACAAAGTAGCTGAATGTACGTTTGGCAGAGGTCTGGATGTAACAGCCCAGTTAAGTATCCTGGCGATTGCCTGGGATAATGAAAACCTGGAGACAGCTGGCACCTCCCAGTCTCAGATTGGAAGGCCGAACTGTCAATCAACACACTAACAGTTCAGCATGCCCCTGTACCAGATTGGTTGGCCGAGTTGTCAGTTACTGCATCCCAGACACACTGAGGGGTGGAACCGTGACACAAATACTTACCTATTAATTATGCAGTGCTATCAGGGAGTAATCTGTTTGGCGCCAAATTTATTGTAGAGTGGAATAACGACCTCAACACACAACATATGTCATAAAGAACTACGGTATTTTCAGTGTAAAGATCATGAAGTCCTAGAAGTGATGATATATATGCCCTCCACAAAACCCTGACCTCAACATTCAGTTTGTCTGGGATTACATGAAGAGACAGAATGGATTACATGAAGAGAAGACTACATCCATATATACAGAACTAAGCATAAACTGTGTATATACTGTATACAGATATAAAGATATAGTAGTATGCAAAAGTTTTAGGCAGGTAAGGAAAAAATGCTGCAACGTAAGAATGTACTGGTATTTATATATGGTGCACTGCCTCCAGAGTTAACCCCTTCACGACCTTGCCCTTTTCCGTTTTCGCGTTCTTGTTTTTCGCTCCCCTCCTTTCCAGAGCCATAACTTTTTTATTTTTCCGTCAATATGGCCATGTGAGAGCTTGTTTTTTGCGGAACAAGTTGCACTTTTTAACTACATCATTGACTTTAGCATGTCATGTACTGGAAAACAGGAAAAAAATTGCAAAAAAAATGCAATCCCACACTTGTTTTTTGTTTGGCTTTTTTGCTAGGTTCACTAAATGCTAAAACTGTCCTGCCATTTTGATTCTCCAGGTTATTATGAGTTCATAGACACCAAACATGACTAGGTTACATTTTATCTAAGTGGTAAAAAAAATTCCAAACTTTGCGAAAAAAAAAAAACAGTTGCGCAATTTTCCGTTACCCGAAGTGTCTCCACTTTTCATGATCTGGGGTCAGGTGTGGGCTTATTTTTTGCGTGCTGAGCTGGCATTTTTAATGATACCATTTTGATGCAGATACGTTCTTTTGATCGTGTGACGCCCAGGAGACTGGGATACCCAGCACCGGACCAATGGAGTCTGTCTCTTGAGGGGGATGTCACGGGTGGCTTGACCTGGTGCTGTGGCCTCAGGCAATGCACAGTGTAAGGGGTATCATGAGGGGACAGGCACTTACTTGATCAGCAGCAGGTTCTCCCAGCGGTGACGATCTCGATCCTGGAAAGATGGCTATTGTCCAAATGAAAGACTGAGGCACTGAAACGTTTAACCAGTTTACTTTAACATAAAAGGATTTACAACCAGTCCTGTCACCGGAGTCTGTATGGGAACTCTGAGTTACTTTGACCCTGCCGGGGTCTTCGCCTCTTATTGTGCGCAATTTCTGTGTGGCCCTGCTGCTGTATGTGAACTGGCTGCTGGCCCAATCTGTCCCCTCCGGGTCCTGGTTCGACGGGCAACCCGAGTCCTTTTATCGGTTTACCCCCTCTGGGAGTACCGCTGAACTCTGTGTCTGTTGCTGCGCCCGGCCCTAGTGAAGCTGATATCACCTCACGTTTTTCCGGTTGCTGTATTATATATAATGAATACAGCCACGGATCCGGTATCCGTCTTTGCGCCTGTTCTGGGTAGTGATTAATGCTACCCGGTTCTCACAATGTCCTTTTTCTCTATCCCTCTTCTCCTCAGGCCGGTGATTTAGGCCTGGAAACAGTCACAGGGCTGTTAGAGATTCAACTGTATGACCTCTCACTATCAGCTCCTTGGCCCAACTGCCATTTCTTCTCTCAGACCAGAATGGATCAAGGGGAGTCTCTGGAGCTCCCCCTTCTGGCCGGAGGTGGTAGTGCAGTCTTGCTATTCTAGTATTTGTACTTACTGTCAGTAACTATTTTTGTGGCAAATACCCCTAGGGGTGCCACATTCCCCCTTAGTTAAGAACAGTACTCCGGGACTGTGGGACAATAACATTTTGAAATAACAATTAATATGTACAGAGTCTTAAAAATGAAAAGTTACAAAAACCACTCAAGGAAACAAAAATAGAGTTCTGTAAAAAGTCACTTCAAATAGCGTCCATTAATACAGTTCTATCCTTGAAGGTATTAGGAACGGCACTGTACTTAGTGTCCAGGAATTTAGTTCCATTTTTCCAACGGAGTTATCAATATAAAGTCTAAAGAAAGTTCAAAAAGAGCAAAAAGCAAAGTTCAAAAAGCAGTCTTTCCGGAGCTTTGATTTAGTGCCTCCGGGCTGATAAAAAGTTCAAGAATATGCAATAAGTTCATACAGACAAGTCTCTGTAGGCACTGGGCTTAAACGTTGCAGACTGATAGCAATGACTATACTACATTTTCTGTTTAACTATATACGGCATAACATATATACAATTCACATTATGAGCTTTATAGTTGGTAATCTGCATACCTGGCCGGTAATTGACCCTGGGTACTACGCTGTGATCTACATAATAGCGGTGTCTCTTCATGTGGTGTACTACTGTCTACTGCGGATGTAGTATCTGCCCGCTCTGCTAAAGATAATTCCACGACTATGGAGTTGGCAAGTCCACCGTGAATGGGATTACTCTGACCAGGAATCTGTTTTTCCTGGCCTGGAACCTCCTGTAGTACGGGGTCAGCCTCTTCCTGTCTTGGGACTTCTGGTATTGGGTTCGGTGTTGGGTAAAAGGCCACCATGGGAACCACTACTGCACCATGGTATGTTAGTAGGGTTTTGGGAAAGTCTCCTATACAGGTGTGATACACTTCCTCTTCTTTTTCCTTTACTGGTTGAACCTGTATGGGTTGAATAACTTCTGGTTCTGGCTGGACAACGTCTGGCTCTTTCAATGCTTCCGGACATAATTTAAGATTGTCTCTTGACACTAGTACAGATGTTAAGCCTCCGTTTTTGCTAATGAGACACATTTTAGGATTATCCACTCTTGTTGGTAAAACTGTGTAGGGTACGGCTTCCCACTGATTGTCCAGTTTATTGGTTCGACGATTTCTCTTGAGCACTTGGTCACCCGGTCTTAATGGGGTCGCTAGAGCATTCTGGTTGAAAGTTCGCTCTTGTCTTTCTCTAGTTTGCTGAAGGCTTCTTTCCACACTCTCTTGCACTTGGCGATACTGCTTTTGCCGTATGATATCCCAATTGGAGTCTTGAACTTCTGCGTCTGGTTTCAGAATTCCCATTTCTAGATCGATTGGTAATTGGCCGGGTCTTGCACGCATAAGGTAAGCTGGGGTGCAGTTGGTGGAGCTCACCGGGACATGATTATACAGATCCACCAAGTCAGGCAATTTCTCTGGCCATTGATTCCTTTCTGTCTCAGGTAAAGTCTTTAGTAGGTCTATTACAATATGGTTCATCTTCTCGCATAAGCCGTTTGTTTGTGGATGATAGGCCGTCGTCCGGATCTTTTTGCAACCATACATATTACAGAATTCTCTGAAGATCTCTGATTCAAAGGCTGTACCTTGGCCGGTGAGAACCTGTTCCGGATATCCATGGGGTCTACAAAAGTACGTTTGGAACGCTTTGGCTGCTGTTTTTGCTGTCAGATCTTTTACGGGTACTACTACCAAGAAACGTGAATAATGGTCCACGATGGTCAAGGCATAGACATAGCCGGACCGGCTTGGTGTCAACTTCACGTGGTCCATGGCTACAAGTTCAAGTGGTTGTTTGGTGATTATGGGCTGCAGTGGTGCTCTTTGGTTCTTTTGATCGTTTCTTCTGAGGTTACACGGGCCACAATTTCTGCACCACTGTTCGATTGATTTTCTCATCCCGACCCAATAAAATCTTTCTCTTAGAAGTACTTCTAACTTTTTCCAACCGAAGTGACCAGCACCATTATGGTAAGCTTCGAGGACCATCTTCACATCTTGTTTAGGCACAATAATCTGCCAAACCAATTCATGTGTTTTCGGATTGGTGTATCTTCTACAAAGCTTCCCTTGATACAGGAACATTTTGCCTCTCTCTTTCCAGAGTTGATGCGTCTCTTCTGGGGCATCCTCATAGGGATATGCACTTTGCTCAGTCAACAGTTCCTTCACCAACTTCACAGCCGGATTGCTGTCTTGGGTGTCAGCCCATCTATGGTGTGCTAACGGATTAAAATTCACCTCTTGTTGTTTCTGATAGGTACTTGACTGATGATGTTTTGCCTTGGGACGATGGAAGGCTGGTAGTTCAATTTCTTCAAGCTCCCCCGTTTCCTCTTCTACATCTCTCAAGTGTGGCATCCGGGATAGGGCATCGGCATTTCCATTCTTGCGACCTGCTCGATACTTGATTATGAAGTTGTAATTAGATAACCGGGCTATCCATCGCTGTTCTAACGCACCTAATTTGGCTGTGTCCAGGTGGGTCAACGGATTGTTGTCAGTATAGACAATAAATTCTGCAGCGGCCAGATAGTGTTTGAAACGCTCCGTCACAGCCCAAACTACTGCCAGTAGTTCCAATTTGAAGGAGCTGTAATTTTCTGAATTTCTTTCAGTAGGCCGGAGCTTTCTACTTGCAAAGGCGATGACTTTCTCCCGACCTTCTTGCTTTTGTGACAGCACAGCTCCTAGTCCCACATTACTGGCATCGGTGTAGAGGATGAAAGGTTTATGGTAATCTGGGTATGCCAGAACCTCTTCTCCGGTTAGTGCCTTCTTTAGTTGTTCAAAGGAGTCTTCCCTTTCGTCGTTCCACTGAAAAGGAGGGTTTCGGTTTGAAGGTTTCTTCGTCTGCCCTACCAAGGTGTCTTGCAAGGGTGCTGCCAACTTGGTAAATCCTTTTATAAATCTGCGATAGTAACCCACCAATCCCAGGAATTGTCTCACTTCTTTTGCGCTGGTAGGTCTTGGCCAATCCCTTATGGCGCTTATTTTCTCGGGATCTGGTGCTACTCCCTCCGAACTCACGATGTGTCCCAGGTACTGTACCTTTGGCTTGAGAAGGTGACATTTGGATGGCTTGACTTTCATGCCATACCTGGATAAGGCTTCGAACACTTCTGCCAGGTCTATTAAGTGTTGTTCGTAAGTCTTTGAGTAGACGATCACATCATCTAGGTACAGGAGGACGGTCTCGAAGTTCTTGTGTCCGAGGCAGCATTCCATCAGCCGCTGGAAGGTACCGGATGCGTTGCAGAGTCCGAACGGCATGCGATTAAATTCACATAGACCCATTGGTGTGGTGAATGCCGTCTTTTCCTTATCTCTCTCAGCCACAGGGACTTGCCAATACCCGCTTGTTAAGTCTAAGGTGGAAAAATAATTAGCAGATTTCAAAGCAGTTAAGGACTCTTCTATCCTAGGCAAGGGGTAGGCGATTTTATGGGTGATGTTATTAATCTTCCGGTAGTCTACGCACATTCTCATGGTTCCGTCCTTTTTTTTGACAATCACTAGAGGGGCCGCCCAGGGGCTACAGCTGTCTCTTATTACCCCGGCCTGTTTAATTTCCCTCAGCATATCTTTTGCACATTGATAGTGAGCGGGCGGTATGGGTCTATATCTTTCTTTTATTGGGGGATGGTCACCTGTGGGGATTGTGTGTTCTAAACCTTCTATCCGTCCGAAGTCCAATGGGTGTTTACTGAAGACTTGTTCATATTCCGTCACTAGCCTATACACCCCTTGTTTTTGATGGGTAGGTGTTGAATTTATGCCCACGTGTAGCTGTTGGCACCAATCCTCCATTTCTCCATCTGAGCCATTGCCTTCCACCTGACAGGTTGGTTCTAAGGGCTCAATGGTTGTGATGGCATTGTTGTCAACAGTATATAGCTTTGCCATTGTATCATACCTTGGCAAAGTGACCTCTTCCTCTCCACAGTTCAAAAGTCGTACCGGCACTCGTCCCCGGTGTACCTCGACTATCCCTCGTGCTGTGAGTATAGTGGGCCTGCTGTCGGTGTACACTGGTTCTATTAAGGCTTGATAATCTCGTCCCTTAGTACCAATGGCTGCTCTACACCATACCAGCATTTCTGTTTTTGGTGGGATTACAATAGACGTTGGATCACTTACCCTCACACTGCCGATTTCTCCACCTGCAACTTCTACCTGTTGCCTTAACATCAATACTTTTATTTCCCTCCGGAGAACTCTCTGCTGGCAGGATTGGGCAGTTTCAGCAATTTGCTGTAAGACAGAAATGACTTCGGAAAAGCAGTTCTCTAACACATTCATTCCTATCAATACAGTTGGTTCACAGTTCCGCCGGTCAACATCAACAACAATTATACCCTGTTTCTTCAGTTCTACTTTACCAATCTTTATGGTCATCTCCCTGAATCCTAGTTTCGGTACCAACTTACCATTACTGGCCCATATATCTAGTTCAACATCAGAGGGCCCTTTATCAATATCTGCATCAGCCCAGTACCTGTTATAAAGGATATACGGTATAGATGAAATCTGGGAACCTGTGTCCAGCAAAGCGTTGAGGGGAATTCCGTCCAGCATGATAGGGATAATGGGTCGTCCTCCGATGTACCTGTCGTGCCAGGGTGTTGGGCCTTGAAAGTTCATTCCTGCGAAGCGGCCCGCATTCCCAGGGGATTCCCGTTTAAATCACAATCTCGTGCAAAGTGGCCCGGCTGCTGGCAACGGCGGCAAATGGGCTGTCCATCCGGTTGGTAGCGGTCGCGGGGTCGTCCTCTCCATGTCGGGTATCTCCGGGGTCTCATCCATGGAACATCCTCTCTACAGTTTGCCAACTCCATCTTGTGTCCTCTCATCTCCTGCATGGTTTTAGCCATTGAAGCAACAACATCAGCTAAAGAGTCAAGCTTTTGTTGAAGAGCCTCATTAGCACTGGGCCCCAGGGGCTTAGCAATGGCCCCAGACATAGCTGATGTCACTGGCACTCCCTGTTGTTGAGGTGCCTCTGCCATGGGTTGCGCAGGATCCTGATCCCGAGGTGCCTCTGCCAGCTGGAGACGTATAGCGCTCTCCTTTAATTGGGCAAATGTCAATTCAGGGTTCTTAAAAACAAGCATGCTCACATGCCCCCGGTGAGAAGGGGTGTAGAGTCCCTCAATAAATTGATCTCTTAGCAGTTTATCCGCTCCGGTGTTAAAAATGGGTTCAGCCAGTGTAAGTGATTTAAGGGCTTCCTGCAGGTTTAAGGCAAAGTCTCTCACGCCCTCATTAGCTTTTTGTTTTCAACTAAAGAATCGTATTTTAGCTTTGCTGCTGGCCGTGGTTTCAAATGTAGCTTTTAATCCAGCAAATATGCGTTCAACAGTGCCTTTTAGATCAGCTGCCCATGCTGTGACTTCTCGCTTAGCATGGCCACTTAACTGCATCATCAGGAGACTAACACGCTGAACTTCACCCACAGGGAACATGTCAAAATGGGCCAGCATCTTTTCTCTGAAATCGTCAAGGGTATTAGGCTCACCTTCATACATTGGAAGCCATGGGCCACCCGGGGTATATGGCATCAGCACCGGCATGATGGGCGCCACTCCTTGCACCGCTGCGCTGCCGGACTCTCTATTGACACTCTGTCTTTCAGCTGCATTAGCGTTGCCGAGTGCTGCGGCGTCTCCGTGCTGCGACATACTGTGCCCCCTTAGTTAATCCGGACCCTTCCGGTCCTCCGCTTCCATCGGGATAGTGTAGATTCGTTCCGCTGTGCAGCAGGATCGCTTTTCCCCTTGCTCTGATGTCAGAGCGCTCAGCTTGGTGCCGCCCACAATGACATGCCCCCTGCTGCTCCCACCCACCGCGCTCTGTAATGGCGGATTCTGAAGTTTTTCAGTTAGACTGGGGCTCAGGTGATGGCGTAGCTCAATTAACAGTCTCGTGCCTAACGGTTATGAAGTGATTACCTCAGGGGATGGCGGCCATCTTTACTCCATTATAACCAATGGGGAAAAGTCACTTTCAATAGTTTTCAATGGGGAATGGATTTTTCTTTAATAAAGTCAATTTTCAAGATTTTTCATCCCAGTTTTCACAGTTTTGGGCTCCAATCACGGCACACAATACCCGGTAAACGGGCTGGCTAGATCCTGTTCGTGACGCCAATTGTGACGCCCAGGAGACTGGGATACCCAGCACCGGACCAATGGAGTCTGTCTCTTGAGGGGGATGTCACGGGTGGCTTGACCCGGTGCTGTGGCCTCAGGCAATGCACAGTGTAAGGGGTATCATGAGGGGACAGGCACTTACTTGATCAGCAGCAGGTTCTCCCAGCGGTGACGATCTCGATCCTGGATAGATGGCTATTGTCCAAATGAAAGACTGAGGCACTGAAACGTTTAACCAGTTTACTTTAACATAAAAGGATTTACAACCAGTCCTGTCACCGGAGTCTGTATGGGAACTCTGAGTTACTTTGACCCTGCCGGGGTCTTCGCCTCTTATTGTGCGCAATTTCTGTGTGGCCCTGCTGCTGTATGTGAACTGGCTGCTGGCCCAATCTGTCCCCTCCGGGTCCTGGTTCGACGGGCAACCCGAGTCCTTTTATCGGTTTACCCCCTCTGGGAGTACCGCTGAACTCTGTGTCTGTTGCTGCGTCCGGCCCTAGTGAAGCTGATATCACCTCACGTTTTTCCGGTTGCTGTATTATATATAATGAATACAGCCACGGATCCGGTATCCGTCTTTGCGCCTGTTCTGGGTAGTGATTAATGCTACCCGGTTCTCACAATGTCCTTTTTCTCTATCCCTCTTCTCCTCAGGCCGGTGATTTAGGCCTGGTAACAGTCACAGGGCTGTTAGAGATTCAACTGTATGACCTCTCACTATCAGCTCCTTGGCCCAACTGCCATTTCTTCTCTCAGACCAGAATGGATCAAGGGGAGTCTCTGGAGCTCCCCCTTCTGGCCGGAGGTGGTAGTGCAGTCTTGCTATTCTAGTATTTGTACTTACTGTCAGTAACTATTTTTGTGGCAAATACCCCTAGGGGTGCCACATTCCCCCTTAGTTAAGAACAGTACTCCGGGACTGTGGGACAATAACATTTTGAAATAACAATTAATATGTACAGAGTCTTAAAAATGAAAAGTTACAAAAACCACTCAAGGAAACAAAAATAGAGTTCTGTAAAAAGTCACTTCAAATAGCGTCCATTAATACAGTTCTATCCTTGAAGGTATTAGGAACGGCACTGTACTTAGTGTCCAGGAATTTAGTTCCATTTTTCCAACGGAGTTATCAATATAAAGTCTAAAGAAAGTTCAAAAAGAGCAAAAAGCAAAGTTCAAAAAGCAGTCTTTCCGGAGCTTTGATTTAGTGCCTCCGGGCTGATAAAAAGTTCAAGAATATGCAATAAGTTCATACAGACAAGTCTCTGTAGGCACTGGGCTTAAACGTTGCAGACTGATAGCAATGACTATACTACATTTTCTGTTTAACTATATACGGCATAACATATATACAATTCACATTATGAGCTTTATAGTTGGTAATCTGCATACCTGGCCGGTAATTGACCCTGGGTACTACGCTGTGATCTACATAATAGCGGTGTCTCTTCATGTGGTGTACTACTGTCTACTGCGGATGTAGTATCTGCCCGCTCTGCTAAAGATAATTCCACGACTATGGAGTTGGCAAGTCCACCGTGAATGGGATTACTCTGACCAGGAATCTGTTTTTCCTGGCCTGGAACCTCCTGTAGTACGGGGTCAGCCTCTTCCTGTCTTGGGACTTCTGGTATTGGGTTCGGTGTTGGGTAAAAGGCCACCATGGGAACCACTACTGCACCATGGTATGTTAGTAGGGTTTTGGGAAAGTCTCCTATACAGGTGTGATACACTTCCTCTTCTTTTTCCTTTACTGGTTGAACCTGTATGGGTTGAATAACTTCTGGTTCTGGCTGGACAACATCTGGCTCTTTCAATGCTTCCGGACATAATTTAAGATTGTCTCTTGACACTAGTACAGATGTTAAGCCTCCGTTTTTGCTAATGAGACACATTTTAGGATTATCCACTCTTGTTGGTAAAACTGTGTAGGGTACGGCTTCCCACTGATTGTCCAGTTTATTGGTTCGACGATTTCTCTTGAGCACTTGGTCACCCGGTCTTAATGGGGTCGCTAGAGCATTCTGGTTGAAAGTTCGCTCTTGTCTTTCTCTAGTTTGCTGAAGGCTTCTTTCCACACTCTCTTGCACTTGGCGATACTGCTTTTGCCGTATGATATCCCAATTGGAGTCTTGAACTTCTGCGTCTGGTTTCAGAATTCCCATTTCTAGATCGATTGGTAATTGGCCGGGTCTTGCACGCATAAGGTAAGCTGGGGTGCAGTTGGTGGAGCTCACCGGGACATGATTATACAGATCCACCAAGTCAGGCAATTTCTCTGGCCATTGATTCCTTTCTGTCTCAGGTAAAGTCTTTAGTAGGTCTATTACAATATGGTTCATCTTCTCGCATAAGCCGTTTGTTTGTGGATGATAGGCCGTCGTCCGGATCTTTTTGCAACCATACATATTACAGAATTCTCTGAAGATCTCTGATTCAAAGGCTGTACCTTGGCCGGTGAGAACCTGTTCCGGATATCCATGGGGTCTACAAAAGTACGTTTGGAACGCTTTGGCTGCTGTTTTTGCTGTCAGATCTTTTACGGGTACTACTACCAAGAAACGTGAATAATGGTCCACGATGGTCAAGGCATAGACATAGCCGGACCGGCTTGGTGTCAACTTCACGTGGTCCATGGCTACAAGTTCAAGTGGTTGTTTGGTGATTATGGGCTGCAGTGGTGCTCTTTGGTTCTTTTGATCGTTTCTTCTGAGGTTACACGGGCCACAATTTCTGCACCACTGTTCGATTGATTTTCTCATCCCGACCCAATAAAATCTTTCTCTTAGAAGTACTTCTAACTTTTTCCAACCGAAGTGACCAGCACCATTATGGTAAGCTTCGAGGACCATCTTCACATCTTGTTTAGGCACAATAATCTGCCAAACCAATTCATGTGTTTTCGGATTGGTGTATCTTCTACAAAGCTTCCCTTGATACAGGAACATTTTGCCTCTCTCTTTCCAGAGTTGATGCGTCTCTTCTGGGGCATCCTCATAGGGATATGCACTTTGCTCAGTCAACAGTTCCTTCACCAACTTCACAGCCGGATTGCTGTCTTGGGTGTCAGCCCATCTATGGTGTGCTAACGGATTAAAATTCACCTCTTGTTGTTTCTGATAGGTACTTGACTGATGATGTTTTGCCTTGGGACGATGGAAGGCTGGTAGTTCAATTTCTTCAAGCTCCCCCGTTTCCTCTTCTACATCTCTCAAGTGTGGCATCCGGGATAGGGCATCGGCATTTCCATTCTTGCGACCTGCTCGATACTTGATTATGAAGTTGTAATTAGATAACCGGGCTATCCATCGCTGTTCTAACGCACCTAATTTGGCTGTGTCCAGGTGGGTCAACGGATTGTTGTCAGTATAGACAATAAATTCTGCAGCGGCCAGATAGTGTTTGAAACGCTCCGTCACAGCCCAAACTACTGCTAGTAGTTCCAATTTGAAGGAGCTGTAATTTTCTGAATTTCTTTCAGTAGGCCGGAGCTTTCTACTTGCAAAGGCGATGACTTTCTCCCGACCTTCTTGCTTTTGTGACAGCACAGCTCCTAGTCCCACATTACTGGCATCGGTGTAGAGGATGAAAGGTTTATGGTAATCTGGGTATGCCAGAACCTCTTCTCCGGTTAGTGCCTTCTTTAGTTGTTCAAAGGAGTCTTCCCTTTCGTCGTTCCACTGAAAAGGAGGGTTTCGGTTTGAAGGTTTCTTCGTCTGCCCTACCAAGGTGTCTTGCAAGGGTGCTGCCAACTTGGTAAATCCTTTTATAAATCTGCGATAGTAACCCACCAATCCCAGGAATTGTCTCACTTCTTTTGCGCTGGTAGGTCTTGGCCAATCCCTTATGGCGCTTATTTTCTCGGGATCTGGTGCTACTCCCTCCGAACTCACGATGTGTCCCAGGTACTGTACCTTTGGCTTGAGAAGGTGACATTTGGATGGCTTGACTTTCATGCCATACCTGGATAAGGCTTCGAACACTTCTGCCAGGTCTATTAAGTGTTGTTCGTAAGTCTTTGAGTAGACGATCACATCATCTAGGTACAGGAGGACGGTCTCGAAGTTCTTGTGTCCGAGGCAGCATTCCATCAGCCGCTGGAAGGTACCGGATGCGTTGCAGAGTCCGAACGGCATGCGATTAAATTCACATAGACCCATTGGTGTGGTGAATGCCGTCTTTTCCTTATCTCTCTCAGCCACAGGGACTTGCCAATACCCGCTTGTTAAGTCTAAGGTGGAAAAATAATTAGCAGATTTCAAAGCAGTTAAGGACTCTTCTATCCTAGGCAAGGGGTAGGCGATTTTATGGGTGATGTCATTAATCTTCCGGTAGTCTACGCACATTCTCATGGTTCCGTCCTTTTTTTTGACAATCACTAGAGGGGCCGCCCAGGGGCTACAGCTGTCTCTTATTACCCCGGCCTGTTTAATTTCCCTCAGCATATCTTTTGCACATTGATAGTGAGCGGGCGGTATGGGTCTATATCTTTCTTTTATTGGGGGATGGTCACCTGTGGGGATTGTGTGTTCTAAACCTTCTATCCGTCCGAAGTCCAATGGGTGTTTACTGAAGACTTGTTCATATTCCGTCACTAGCCTATACACCCCTTGTTTTTGATGGGTAGGTGTTGAATTTATGCCCACGTGTAGCTGTTGGCACCAATCCTCCATTTCTCCATCTGAGCCATTGCCTTCCACCTGACAGGTTGGTTCTAAGGGCTCAATGGTTGTGATGGCATTGTTGTCAACAGTATATAGCTTTGCCATTGTATCATACCTTGGCAAAGTGACCTCTTCCTCTCCACAGTTCAAAAGTCGTACCGGCACTCGTCCCCGGTGTACCTCGACTATCCCTCGTGCTGTGAGTATAGTGGGCCTGCTGTCGGTGTACACTGGTTCTATTAAGGCTTGATAATCTCGTCCCTTAGTACCAATGGCTGCTCTACACCATACCAGCATTTCTGTTTTTGGTGGGATTACAATAGACGTTGGATCACTTACCCTCACACTGCCGATTTCTCCACCTGCAACTTCTACCTGTTGCCTTAACATCAATACTTTTATTTCCCTCCGGAGAACTCTCTGCTGGCAGGATTGGGCAGTTTCAGCAATTTGCTGTAAGACAGAAATGACTTCGGAAAAGCAGTTCTCTAACACATTCATTCCTATCAATACAGTTGGTTCACAGTTCCGCCGGTCAACATCAACAACAATTATACCCTGTTTCTTCAGTTCTACTTTACCAATCTTTATGGTCATCTCCCTGAATCCTAGTTTCGGTACCAACTTACCATTACTGGCCCATATATCTAGTTCAACATCAGAGGGCCCTTTATCAATATCTGCATCAGCCCAGTACCTGTTATAAAGGATATACGGTATAGATGAAATCTGGGAACCTGTGTCCAGCAAAGCGTTGAGGGGAATTCCGTCCAGCATGATAGGGATAATGGGTCGTCCTCCGATGTACCTGTCGTGCCAGGGTGTTGGGCCTTGAAAGTTCATTCCTGCGAAGCGGCCCGCATTCCCAGGGGATTCCCGTTTAAATCACAATCTCGTGCAAAGTGGCCCGGCTGCTGGCAACGGCGGCAAATGGGCTGTCCATCCGGTTGGTAGCGGTCGCGGGGTCGTCCTCTCCATGTCGGGTATCTCCGGGGTCTCATCCATGGAACATCCTCTCTACAGTTTGCCAACTCCATCTTGTGTCCTCTCATCTCCTGCATGGTTTTAGCCATTGAAGCAACAACATCAGCTAAAGAGTCAAGCTTTTGTTGAAGAGCCTCATTAGCACTGGGCCCCAGGGGCTTAGCAATGGCCCCAGACATAGCTGATGTCACTGGCACTCCCTGTTGTTGAGGTGCCTCTGCCATGGGTTGCGCAGGATCCTGATCCCGAGGTGCCTCTGCCAGCTGGAGACGTATAGCGCTCTCCTTTAATTGGGCAAATGTCAATTCAGGGTTCTTAAAAACAAGCATGCTCACATGCCCCCGGTGAGAAGGGGTGTAGAGTCCCTCAATAAATTGATCTCTTAGCAGTTTATCCGCTCCGGTGTTAAAAATGGGTTCAGCCAGTGTAAGTGATTTAAGGGCTTCCTGCAGGTTTAAGGCAAAGTCTCTCACGCCCTCATTAGCTTTTTGTTTGCAACTAAAGAATCGTATTTTAGCTTTGCTGCTGGCCGTGGTTTCAAATGTAGCTTTTAATCCAGCAAATATGCGTTCAACAGTGCCTTTTAGATCAGCTGCCCATGCTGTGACTTCTCGCTTAGCATGGCCACTTAACTGCATCATCAGGAGACTAACACGCTGAACTTCACCCACAGGGAACATGTCAAAATGGGCCAGCATCTTTTCTCTGAAATCGTCAAGGGTATTAGGCTCACCTTCATACATTGGAAGCCATGGGCCACCCGGGGTATATGGCATCAGCACCGGCATGATGGGCGCCACTCCTTGCACCGCTGCGCTGCCGGACTCTCTATTGACACTCTGTCTTTCAGCTGCATTAGCGTTGCCGAGTGCTGCGGCGTCTCCGTGCTGCGACATACTGTGCCCCCTTAGTTAATCCGGACCCTTCCGGTCCTCCGCTTCCATCGGGATAGTGTAGATTCGTTCCGCTGTGCAGCAGGATCGATTTTCCCCTTGCTCTGATGTCAGAGCGCTCAGCTTGGTGCCGCCCACAATGACATGCCCCCTGCTGCTCCCACCCACCGCGCTCTGTAATGGCGGATTCTGAAGTTTTTCAGTTAGACTGGGGCTCAGGTGATGGCGTAGCTCAATTAACAGTCTCGTGCCTAACGGTTATGAAGTGATTACCTCAGGGGATGGCGGCCATCTTTACTCCATTATAACCAATGGGGAAAAGTCACTTTCAATAGTTTTCAATGGGGAATGGATTTTTCTTTAATAAAGTCAATTTTCAAGATTTTTCATCCCAGTTTTCACAGTTTTGGGCTCCAATCACGGCACACAATACCCGGTAAACGGGCTGGCTAGATCCTGTTCGTGACGCCAATTGTGACGCCCAGGAGACTGGGATACCCAGCACCGGACCAATGGAGTCTGTCTCTTGAGGGGGATGTCACGGGTGGCTTGACCCGGTGCTGTGGCCTCAGGCAATGCACAGTGTAAGGGGTATCATGAGGGGACAGGCACTTACTTGATCAGCAGCAGGTTCTCCCAGCGGTGACGATCTCGATCCTGGATAGATGGCTATTGTCCAAATGAAAGACTGAGGCACTGAAACGTTTAACCAGTTTACTTTAACATAAAAGGATTTACAACCAGTCCTGTCACCGGAGTCTGTATGGGAACTCTGAGTTACTTTGACCCTGCCGGGGTCTTCGCCTCTTATTGTGCGCAATTTCTGTGTGGCCCTGCTGCTGTATGTGAACTGGCTGCTGGCCCAATCTGTCCCCTCCGGGTCCTGGTTCGACGGGCAACCCGAGTCCTTTTATCGGTTTACCCCCTCTGGGAGTACCGCTGAACTCTGTGTCTGTTGCTGCGTCCGGCCCTAGTGAAGCTGATATCACCTCACGTTTTTCCGGTTGCTGTATTATATATAATGAATACAGCCACGGATCCGGTATCCGTCTTTGCGCCTGTTCTGGGTAGTGATTAATGCTACCCGGTTCTCACAATGTCCTTTTTCTCTATCCCTCTTCTCCTCAGGCCGGTGATTTAGGCCTGGTAACAGTCACAGGGCTGTTAGAGATTCAACTGTATGACCTCTCACTATCAGCTCCTTGGCCCAACTGCCATTTCTTCTCTCAGACCAGAATGGATCAACGGGAGTCTCTGGAGCTCCCCCTTCTGGCCGGAGGTGGTAGTGCAGTCTTGCTATTCTAGTATTTGTACTTACTGTCAGTAACTATTTTTGCGGCAAATACCCCTAGGGGTGCCACAATCGCCTGTTATTACATTTTAATGTAATGTCGCGGCGACCAAAAAACCGTAATTCTGGCGTTTAGAATTTTTTCTCATTACGCCATTTAGCGATCAGGTTAATGCTTTTTTTTATTGATAGATCGGGCGATTCTGAACGCGGGGATACCAAATATGTGTAGGTTTGATTTTTTTTTTATTGTTTTATTTTGGATGGGGCGAAAGGGGGGTGATTTAAACTTTTATTTATTTTTTTTTTTTTCATAATTTTTAAAACATTTTTTTCTTACTTTTGCCATGCTTCAATAGCCTCCATGGGAGGCTAGAAGCTGGCACCACTCGATCGGCTCTGCTGCATAGCAGCGATCATCAGATCGCTGCTATGCAGCTGAAATGCAGGCTTGCTATGAGCGCCGACCACAGGGGGCGCTCACAGCAGGCCGGCATCAGTTACCATCCTGACGCATCGCCGCTAATGCGGGCACATGTCAGCTGTTCAAAACAACGGACATGTCCCGGCTTTGAGGTGGGCTCAGCGCCACATATTTACTGAACTTAAACTTAGTAGCAAAATAAAAACATTATTATCAAAAACTAGCAGAGTAAAACATTACAGAACTGAAAGCTGGGTTTCTTTTTCACAATCACTAGAGCAAAATGGAAAATAATTTTTTAACAAATTTTAGTTTCAACTACGTCAATAGATGTAAAACCACAAGGACCGCAATCTACAAGTTTACAGCAAAAGGAAAGAGGGGAGGAATCTGTGCTGTGTGAAACACATACTGAAAATCAGATCAGGACTGCAGATATTTAATTAAAGGGAACCTGACAGCTGACACATGCTTCCCAATCCACTGGTCGCGTATATCAATACACTACTGGCTGCATGATTTCATGATTAAGGGCTCGCACTTATCTGCATAAGCAAAATCGCTCTGATGTTGTCCCTGAAAAGTAGGACGAGGGTCATGTGAGTACAATGCGATTTTATCAAGTAGCATCCGTATGACATCAATCTGACATGCATATGTAATCCGTATGCAATGCGATTTTAACATCAGCTTTTACATAGAGAATTAAAGTATGTCATTTAAAGCTAGTTTAGGAACTAATAAAACAATCTTATATACAGATATAGAGTAAATAGGATAGATTTCCTGTAGATATTTAATGTCACAAGTCTCCTACATATAACAAAGTAGCACCCTTTATTGCATTTCATGTAGCACTAAAGAATTATTAGCTTTATTAAACATATAAAAAAATAATTAATTAAACAAATGGTATGAGATGCCCCTTATTTTTAATAACCAGCTGAGGGAAAGCAGACAGCTGGGGGCTGGTGTTATTATTCTTGGAAAAAGCAATAAACATGGATCTTCCTAGCTTATTAAAGAGAAAATGTCAGCAGGATTTAGCCCAATAAACTAAAGGCATGGCCATAATGGCGGTGTGACACTGATTAATCGGATTCCTGATGTAAAGGGATCTGCTCAGTGGCTGATGAATACTCACCTTGTGAAGTTTTCATAAAACTATGTCTTGTGTGCTTAGGGGCGAGACATAGGGGAAGGGTCTTCTTTTGGTTCACAACCCCTCAACCATCCACCTCTGCTTCTTGTGCAGGTGACTGATTATGCAATGACCTACTTCCTTCTTAAAAGTCTGCATCGCCGTCATCATTGTGTGTGTCAGCGTCCTGTGTGCAGAACTTCAATAAAAAGTCGCCAGATGCAGCGCATGCGCAGATCAGTGTTTCGGCTCGTCGAAGAATTTACTGCACATGCGTCATGTCCAGCGCCATTTCATTAAACTCCTGTGCACAGGACGCTGACTCACACTGCCTCCTTTTTAAAATTCCATGCTGCTGCCATGCTAAGGAGGCAGGACACTGAATAATCAGTTACCTGTACAAGTTGCAGAGGAGGCTTGATCTGATTCAAGAAATCTAGAAGACGTTGTACAGGATTAACCAAGCGGTTTATTCTCAACGCGTTTCGAAATTTGACCAATATCTTCATCAGGAGAACCACAATATTAAATGAAAAAAATACCATAGACAGACTTCAATAGTTTACAATTTCAAAAAGAGGCGGCAGTTGAAATTAAAAGTGCACACGACTAAAAGCTAGTTTCAGTAAAGATAAAGAAAAGGAAAATGTTTATGGGAAAATAAAATAAAAATGTGTCTGGTCGTATTTTTTCTAAATAGTAAACTGTGTAAGTCTGTCTATGGATTTTTTAAATTTAATATTGGCATTCTTCTGATGAAGAAGTTGGTCCAACTTCAAAACGCGTTGAAAATAAACCACCTGGTCAATCCTGCACAATGTCTTCTGGATTTCTTGAATTATATCAGCAGCGCAGATTACTACTCCTATCCTCCCACTACTAGCTCTATAAAGCGGGATGTCTCCCAACCACAGGGTACCGCAACAGCTGTCAATCCTTTATTCCTCACCTTTGAATAAGACCCTATTGCGCTTGCTGTCCCCTTGTGTCTGTTAGCCAGATATGTTTGACTCTGAAATGCCAAAATGTTTTAGAGAAAAACATACTTTAATAGCTGTCAGGAACCAAGCCGTACAGGAGACTAGTCGGTTAAACGGGTTTGCTTATCCTCACCCATACCTCTGGAGTGACCGGTATCTTTCTCTGTGTGTGTATAGGGACAGACCTATCTCTCTGGGGCTGGGAGAAGCCACCAGGGATCCGCCTGCCTGACTCGTCTCTTGTGCAGCTTGGCTCCTGACAGCTTTAACACTAGGACTACTGGCAGAGGCGTAGCTAGGGGTTCAGCTCAGGGGGGGTGAACCATGTGAGTGGGTCCCTAACAGGCGGACATATCATTAGTGCAAACTATGTGGCAGCACATGGGCCCAAGAGTTAAGGGGGGCCTTTTCTACCTCTAAATAAGGTGCAATTTTGTATTTTTAGAAGTTCTTGGGCTGCAAAGGGCCCATATATTGTTCTTGCACATAGGCCCTTTTCTGTCTGTGTCCACAGACAAAATAAATCTCTATACAATAACCAGCACTGATATTACCGCCATACGGTAATACCATATAGTGGTAGAGACCAGTCCTGCATGACATAGAGAGATCACAGTACAGTTATAGATGGTGACTTACAGAGGACGTTCTTTCCGGTGGAGCCATTCACTTTTCCCATCTTTTCCACCTTGCCCAGACTGACAAACTGTGTATACTATTACTTCCACATTTTTCTGTCACCGCTCTGTGTATAGAGAGCGGCGGCTGTAACTGATGCCCCGGGACTGACTGACAGCCGGTACAGCGCTATCTGCCACCCAGTATTTAGGCTTCAATGCTTCGTAAGTGCCTACTTAATATTTAGGAGTCCCCCTATGTACAGTAATAATGGCCCCAGCATCACTGATGAGAGCAGGAGGTCATGTGACGATTTTCTTCTATTGAGAGAAGTCAAACTTGTCTAGTCAACACGTGCAAATAGCAAACGTGGTCGCATGACCGTCTGATCACACCAGTGGTCTTAGCATGACCGCCTGATCACACCAGTGGTCTTGGCATGAGCGCCTGATCACACCAGTGGTCTTGGCATGAGCGCCTGACCACACCAGTGGTCTTGGGGTCTCATGACGGCAGGTGCACCCCATCATGATTTGGCAGTCTGTAGAGTGACTGCAGACAATTATCCCAAGCCTTTAATAACTTAAAGGGAACCTGTCACCCCCCAGGGCCTATTAAGGTAAAAGAGCCACCTTCTTCAGCACTAAGGCTGCATTCTGTGAAGGTGGCTCTTATGTTTTTGATCCCTAATAACGCTGAAATATTTACTTTTATAAATTGTGCGCCATACCTGTATTGAGTCCGGGGGGTACGTTTTCTCCCCCTGACTCAGCCGCCTCGCAGCCGTTCATCATCCCACCGAGCACCGCCTCCTCTCTGTCTTGTGCCGTCACTGGCGCTCTGCAATTATTTCTCGGTCATGCGCAGTGTGCGCTGCCCTGGAACTTATATCAAGTGATGTATGTAGATCGCACCTGCGCACAGCACCAGATTCCCAGCCTCGCAGTGTGAATAAATCATAACACACTGCGGGGCAGGATCTCGGTCCTCCGCTTCACGCAGGCGCGATATCAGTACATCAGCTGATGGGAGTTTCACACGGCGCATGCCCGAAAAATGAGAGCCCAGCCCAGGCATCGGCGCCCTGTGGGATGATGGACGGCTGGGAGGTGGTTGTGTCCGGGGACAAAAGACATACCCCCAGACTCAATACAGGTATGGGGAGCAATTTATAAAAGTGAATATTTCAGCGTTATTAGGGAACAAAACCATAAGAGCCACCTTCACAGAATGCAGCCTTAGTGCTGCTGAAGGGGGCTGGCTGTATTAACTTAATATGCCTGGGGGGGTGACAGGTTCCCTTTAATAATTTAATTATAAGCAATTTATTCTTATAACATAGAATGCAGCCCGTGGTTACTGTATTGTTATACTTGTTAGGGGCAGACAGACAGACGTATTTCTCATGTGAGGATCGCATCGCAATCCTCGGACTGACCGTCGGCTCTCCTGACCTGAGGCTGACAGTTGCATAGTAATTTATCACGCTGTCAAGCTTATGTCAGGAGAGGTGTCAGGGCCAGTCCGAGGATTGCAATGCGATCGTCGCATGAGTTATACAGTGTCTGTCTGCGCCCTTATGTTAATACTTATCCTTGTTATAGTAATATTAACCTTCTTTGCTATGCTTGTTTTACTAATACTTATAAAGGACACAGCTCGCAGTAATAAAAAGCCCCGACCTCCCCATCTCCAGCCCCCAAGACAGCAACTATTAGGGTATGTTTCCAAGGGGCGTATTGCTTGGGGTTTTGCTGGGAATTGGACGTTGTGTACATCCGCAGCGTTGAAACCGCAGCTTCCAGATGTTACAGCATAGTGGAGGGGATTTTATGAAATCCCATATCCACTATGCGTACATAGACGCAGGTGGCAGACCTGCGTAACCGGACATGTGGCGCATTTTTCTAGACAGCAGCATGTCTATTGATCTTGTGGAGATGCTCTGTCTCCACAAGATAAATAAAACAGTCTATGAATAGGATGCGGTGATTTCACCTGTGTTCAATGAATATATGCGGAATCACCGTGCGTACAACAGGGGGCAGCGCTTTAGGCGGAGCGGGGTATCTGCTGCATCCAAAGTGCTGCCAATACACCTCGAGGACACGTACCCTCATATATGATGGAGTGAATATCTCATAACATTAAACAGTATAATAATCAGCCCCCCAGTGCCCCCTCACCCACGTCAGCCCTCACAATACCCTCAAACTCTCCCATTCACCCCCAGTACCCTGTCCCCCTCCCACAATACCACCATCCTCTCTCACTCACCCTCACAGTGCCCTGTCCCCCTGCACACCCACAATAACCCCCATCGTTTCACATTTACCCCACAGTGCCCTGTCCTCCTCTCCCACTTCAGCCCCTACAATAACACAATCCTCTCACATTCACCCCCACAGTGACCATGATATGCCTAAACCGAATTACTCTAATAAACTCCATCCCCACTTACTGATGAGGTTTTCAGGCAGCCAGTTAGGAGAACCAGGAAGTGTCCAGAGAGATGCAAGGAGGGCACTAGGACCCAGCGTGCCTCAGCCAAACCAGCATGCACAGCCAGAAAGTAAGTAACTGCATCTGCTGCTGCCAGCCAGGAAGAGACTCCTCGGGTGAGACCACATCGCACTCTTCACGGAGGGGGGCTCTGCAGCCGGCATTGTGCTCCTCTCTCCCTGACACCTCAGACTTGGCAGTGGATCTCCTGGTGGGCCCCTTCAGGTGACTGGGCCCGGGGCAATGGCCCCCTCTGCCCCCCCAGTAGCTACGCTACTGACTACTGGACTCGTGACCCCGACTAGAATTACTGAAGTGCAAGTAGTCAAAATGACTATACCAGTAGTCCTAGTGTTAAAATGTGTTTTTCTTTGAAGCTCTGCAGCATTTCAAAGTCAAACACATATAACTGAGATTGTACAGCTGGTGCCTAAGGGTACCGTCACACAGTGCAATTTTGATCGCTACGACGGCACGATTCGTGACATTCGAGCGATATAGTTACGATATCGCAGTGTCTGACACGCTCCTGCGATCAGGGACCCCGCTGAGAATCGTACGTCGTAGCAGATCGTTTGAAACTTTCTTTCGTCGTCTAGTGTCCCGCTGTGGCGGCATGGTCGCACGGTGTAACATATATCGTATACGATGTGCGCATAGTAACCAACGGCTTCTACATCGCACATACGTCATGAAATTATCGCTCCAGCGTCGTAGATTGCAAAGTGTGACAGCAGTCTACGACGCTGGAGCGATATTGTTACGATGCTGGAGCGTCATGGATCGTACCGTTGTAGCGATGAAAATTGCACTGTGTGACGGTACCCTAACACGTTTTGTCTTTGTGAAACATATCTCAAAATTTAAAAAAAAAAAAAAAAACCCTATTTTTAAAATAAAGGCAATCTGACGGTTGATACATGCTGTGCTATCCCCCTTTTTCCCATTTTTTTTAGGCAGGTTTCACAAAGACAAAATGTTCAGCGATTAAACAAACATTGATTTGTGCCACATCTGTTATTTGTGTGTTTTCCAAAGATTATAAAAGCTGTGTGATCATACCCTCATCGTTTTCATCAGTGGTTGAAGGAACACTATGGACACTCTCTGCGTGAGCAAAGTACCCAGGCAGGCTGCTTTGTGAATGGGGGTCAGTCGGCCATCACTACTGCAATCTTCTCACAAAATCAAGGATGAATTTCAGCATATAGTAATTGAACAAGCTGCAGTGTTTAACTTATCCAGAATACAAACTCTAGAATCTACATGATACAATGATACAAGGAAAGTGTTCACATACAACCTCATCCGCACATCATACTTTCTAGGACAGATTCAGGAACATTTTACAACGTTATAAGTTGTGAATACTCTGGATAATAAAGAGTTTATAAAGAAATATAATAATGTATTTTTTTTCTTCTGTTCCTCAGCTATAACGACATCTTACAATAAGGATTATTTCACGATGGCGGACGCAACAAACAGCTCTTCTTTTACTTGCGAAGTGAACAAAGACTTGGAACCATTCACGTATTTTTATTGGTTGATATTTCTGGTTGGATTTTTCGGAAGCTGCTTCGCATTGTGGGCATTCACGTGGAAAGACAACAACCAGAAATGTTTGAGCGTGTACCTCATTAACCTTTTAATAGCTGATTTCCTGCTGACATTGGTTTTACCATTTAAAATAGTCGTGGACATGGGTCAAGCATCTTGGAAGTTGAAGATCTTCCATTGTCAGGTATCCGCTTGCATCATTTACATCAACATGTACATTTCTATTATTTTCTTGGGATTTGTCAGCATGGACCGCTGTCTCCAAACCATACAGAGCTCAAAACTGTACCAAATACAGAAACGAGGATTTGCACGAATGTTGTCGGCAGTAGTCTGGGCTCTTGTTCTGTCCATAATGCTACCAAACATGATGATACCCATAAAAGATATCCCAGAACGCGACATTGTCGGCTGCATTGACTTTAAAACAGTTATCGGCAGAGACTGGCACGTACTCAGCAACTTCATCAGCATAGCCATATTTTTTAACTTCTCTGCAATCATTTTGATATCGAATTGCATCACTATTAAGAAACTTTACACCAATGAGGACTGTGAAGAAGCTAACAACATCAAAGCAGCGCTGGTCAAGATCTTTCTTGTGACAGCAGGATACATCATATGTTTCCTTCCTTACCACATTGTCCGGATCCCATACACCTTGAGTCAAAATGATGTGATCACAGACTGCCACCTAAAACAAGTGCTCTTCTACGCCAAGGAGTCAACGCTTTTACTCTCGGTATCAAATCTTTGTTTTGACCCTATTGTGTATTATCACTTTTCGAACAACTTCAGGTCTAAAATAAGCAAAACATTCTCCTTAAAGAGACAGGAAAGAGCTGTGATTGGAGGAGAGAATGCTATCGAGAGAGCCGTGTAGAACAAACTATTGCACTATTAGCTTATGAGTTTGTGATTTAAGGAGGAGCTGTCACATTTTTTTGTATTACTGATTGTTAATTATGAATATATGTTTATTTATAACAGTATAAAATTAATAGTTGGAATAGTCTATTTTTTCTGCAGGCACTGGGTTCTGCTATTCGTATTTGCTTGTGTGACGTGTCACACCGCTGGAGAGGGACAGAAACGCATGCAAAATAGGGCAATATCATCTAGTACACGATAAGTATAAGCGATGGTAGTTGGTAGATGGTGCAGGCACAACACCTAGAATTTTATTTTTGGTATATGACAGAGCATTACACTTACACACAATAAATGCAGCAGACTCAGACCATAAGAGAGTCCATTCGGTCTCACAATGACATGATGTGTTCTCGAGGACAAATGCTGGTTAGTTCCAATAAGAATGCTTGTAAACTAAAGGGAACCTGTCTGGCCATTCATGCTGCCCAAACCTCAAGCATCATGAATCACAGTCTGGCTGACCAATCGCAGACAGATACAACATTCTCAGCATTTCAGAGAAAATTAACTTTAAAGATGCGGGATCATAACTGGAGACAAGACTTGTCCTGCTCGCCATTGGCTGGCTGTTCCCAGTGCTACTGCAGGTAATTGACAGGTCTCTTCCCCATGTACGTAGTGATAGATTTACAGGAAAGATATATATCTTGGTACTGTGTTAACCAGTGGATAGAAATATATTTTGAGTTGAGAGTCCTCAGTGGTTGATACCTTTTAATGGCTAACTTTCAGTATCAACCACTGAGGACTCTCAATTCTAAATATTTTTCTAGTGATAGATTTGTCAGTCACCAGCAGCAGCACAGGGAATAGCCCGTCTCTGGATATGGTTCCCAACCAGATCTTCAAGGTATATTTTGTCTGAGATGCCAGAGCCTTTCAGAGAACCATATCCCTTTGCAATCGTTCAGTTAGTTTGAGACTCATGTTGCCAGCTCTTTGGGCAGCATGAATCACCAGACAGGTTTCCTTTAAAGAGTGTATATCACACCAAAACAAAGATAAGACAATAACTAATTGGATAGATGAAATCCAAGCTCACAAGCACAAACTATGACTACAAAAAAGTCTGGTTGGTTGGTATACTGTATGTAGTACAAAGCAGTCTGATTAAATGAAACCATATATTACACCAATAAACAGTTGAATATTAATTTGTTTGCCTGCAAGCTATGTCTCCCATTTCCCCTATGCACATATGCGCTCAATTCAGACCCTCCATAGGTCCAATGACAGCTCAGTGCCACTGCTAAAAAGTCTTAGTGTTTTGACTGCAGCAGTAACATTTGTTGACAGCTCTCATCACCGCTGCAGTCAATATATTCGAGTCATCTATATCAACCGGGCTGTGAAACTCAGTGATCGCCCGCAGCAGATGAAGGGAGATATTGACGTGACATCATCACTGCAGTCAATCACTAAGCTGAGCTGTTCGAGTCATCTATATCAACCGGGCTGTGAAACTCAGTGATCGCCCGCAGCAGATGAAGGGAGATATTGACGTGACATCATCACTGCAGTCAATCACTAAGCTGAGCTGTTCGAGTCATCTATATCAACCAGGCTGTGAAACTCAGTGATCGCCTGCAGCAGATGAAGGGAGATATTGACATGACATCATCACTGCAGTCAATCACTAAGCTCAGCTGTTCGAGTCATCTATATCAACCAGGCTGTGAAACTCAGTGATCGCCCGCAGCAGATGAAGGGAGATATTGATGTGACATCATCACTGCAGTCAATCACTAAGCTGAGCTGTTCGAGTCATCTATATCAACCAGGCTGTGAAACTCAGTGATCGCCTGCAGCAGATGAAGGGAGATATTGATGTGACATCATCACTGCAGTCAATCACTAAGCTCAGCTGTTCGAGTCATCTATATCAACCAGGCTGTGAAACTCAGTGATCGCCTGCAGCAGATGAAGGGAGATATTGATGTGACATCATCACTGCAGTCAATCACTAAGCTGAGCTGTTCGAGTCATCTATATCAACCAGGCTGTGAAACTCAGTGATCGCCCGCAGCAGATGAAGGGAAATATTGACGTGACATCATCACTGCAGTCAATCACTAAGCTGAGCTGTTCGAGTCATCTATATCAACCAGGCTGTGAAACTCAGTGATCGCCTGCAGCAGATGAAGGGAGATATTGATGTGACATCATCACTGCAGTCAATCACTAAGCTCAGCTGTTCGAGTCATCTATATCAACCAGGCTGTGAAACTCAGTGATCGCCTGCAGCAGATGAAGGGAGATATTGACGTGACATCATCACTGCAGTCAAAACACTGAGACCGGAGCAGCGGCAGAGAACCGGCATTGGATCCTGGGAAGGTGAGTACTATCTGTAGCTGTCATATTACATGACTAAAAACTTTATGGGTCAATTTTCATAAAATGAAAAAGCCCTTTTAGGTGTGTTGACCCATTTGGATTGCACATATAATAGAGCAGAGAGTGGCTAAAAAGAACACCTTTGCAGCGCTCTCCTTTTTATTTCAATAGAAACCGTTTAATGCCTCATGTCCCCCGCCGAAATACAGGCTGCTGGGAAAGGAATATTTGCTGCTGGACTCAAACATAGTAAAAATATAATGGCGCTTACAGTAGAATGCTAGTTACTGTGCCATATGATTGCCTCCCCTCACAGATCACCAGAACAGAAGACCTGTGTCCCCTGTGTGAATGGAGCAGTAGTGAGCATGTGCAGCCGCTGCTCCCTCCATGACCAATGGTACTGAAAGTAACCGAATTCACTTTCTACTCCAGTCCCACAGACTGAATGGAGAGGTGGTCATACATGCCCACTACAGATCACATTCCCTCTTCTTATTACCTGTATTGGTGAGGCTGTTAGATAGATGGACAAAGTTGCTTATGGAATAACCATACACCCCTGCGACGAACATAACAACTGAGCAGAGGGAGATAGTGGTGTTTTACATATTCCAATGCGCACCAAGAGCAGTTAAAACTTACGCCAGGTGAAGAACTGCCTTATTGCCCCAACAAACATTTGATTTTGCTAAACCCACCATTTTTCAGTGGAAAAGGTTGACCATCTCATGTGTTTGTGGGTTTTCCAACATCATCTGGAGGATCAAGTAGTTTAGATTAAAAATTGGGAGACAATCAAGGCTAGAAAAGTCAGACAGGGGTTTTCTCCCTTCTCCACTTTGAGAACAAATGAAGCCTCAGCCAAGTATACATGTATATGGGGGAGTTGAGAAAAATGGCTGATTATCATTTGGACAACAGTTCTCTCATGCGTATAGGCACCTGAGGTAAGATTGGCGCATACGGCTCAGTATATAATAATATGTCACAACTTAACGTTTAGTGGTGTTTAGCAGTACTAATATCCTACTTATAATCATCCTTCCTTTTCGTATTTTTTGTTGTATTTTATATTTATTTTTAATATTTTTTTAGAGGGTGATAAGTTCTAAAATGGTGTTTGAAGATCTATAAAGGTATGTGAAATGTAAAGAAAATATAGATTTTGTGTTGTCCTAGGATGTTAACTATTGTTAACTAGTGGCATTTAGCTATACCTGAAACAACAAGGGCGTTACGAGACCTCAGGGTCCCACAGCAGGGTTGGGTCCCACCATCTGTCTGACTATAAAGTGAACTACTATTATGCAAAAACCAACATAAGTATTTTTACCTGAGCAGCGATCAACAGAGAGAAGAGTTATAGCAGATCTTCTACGCAAATGAAAACCCAGATGAAAACAACAAAGAGAAAGAAGGCACCCCTTAGTTTTAATCCACAATAAAGTATGTGGTTCCTCTTCGTGAAAGCCCCCCAAGCCTCTGACATAAAGGAAATGGCAAGCTGAACTTTAGTAAAGCTAAAGATGTAATTAATATACAGTTCTTAAGCAATAAAACATGAATAATTGTTGTAAGAGGCGCCTGAAATCTATCCACCAACCCTTTGTACCCCATGAAAACTCAGCCTTGGACCTCTGCCTAAGCAGTAGTGTAGTACGCCTGTGACACATGAAGCCCGGATTATGAAGTGTACTTAGCCAGAGGTTTGGATAATATTCGGTAATATCTACAGGTTTGTGGTTTATAAGCATAAAACAGATCAAGATGAATCAAATATAAGACAAAGCGGGGTGCAGTGGTAAAAGGCAGTTGGGGTATTAGTAAGCAATGGGCTTATCTGAAAGCCGAGAAGGTGAAGGGAAGGCGTGACATTTAAGGCACAACATTTTGGTTTATATTCATGAAGCATTAGAATAAAATGTCTGTAGGAAGATCAGTAATCACAAATATCTGTTACTGTCAAATGTCCTCCCACTGAAAAACATCAAAACACTTACCAGAGGAATGGGAAAGTGGGTCGCATACTGTAAATGGCGTAGAAGTTCGTAAGTAGAAGGGAAAATGATTTCTCGTTTTACTGATTTTCCGCTAGAAGCTGAAACTCTTCTATGATGTGATGGAGAGTGGTTATTATGGCATTCTCCTGACACCGGTGAAAATATCTAGAGTTCATATATAGACAAGTTAAACTGGTTAAGAAGACATGATAAACATTACCACAAGACTCAAGATATATAAATGTTTACCAGTCTTATTATTCACATCTTTCCAACTCCCTAATAAATATATTATTTTGCTTATGTGACTTTCTTTTGTTTTCTTATGATTCATCCATATCCTATATGCAACCAATACAAGTGTGGACCATAGAGGCCAGCATATACACTACAGAATGGAACCTCATATAAAGGGCATACAGTAGATATGGAAGAAACAGGTAGGACAAATTCCTTGGGTGCCAGGTGCCATTCTTGGAGCTTCAACTGGGGCAGTAACTTGAATCTGGATAAATAACTGTCTTATTGCCTCAACAAACATTGGTGTTGGCTAAACCCATGGGCGGACATACCGCCTGTTCAACCTGTGCAACCGCACAGGGGCCCAGAGCGGGAGGGGGACCCCGACGGGCATACAAAACAATGAATGTGAATGCCAGCCAGCGGTAGTATTACTGCTAACAGGAGAAGCAAGGGGGCCCGCTCTGCTGCACGCATGTGATATGACAGTTAAACGGGCCCCCTCCTCACCTGCTAGCATATATTATGCTGCTGTCCAGCCGGCTGTCACTGCTGCGGTCTGTGGTCAGGTGACGGGTAGCAGATGCTGGACCAGGAAGAGAGGAGGGAGGGGGAGGGCCTATCAGTCTCAGTGAGTAACTGAAGCTTGCTCAGGACCTGTGATGAGGTCACTGGAGGGGAGGAGTCAGGAGTCACATGATCAGGGGCCTCCGGGTATTGCACGACTCTGCTGTGCTGTCATGGTGCTAGAGGGTAAGCTTATGTGTGGCGTCAGGAGTTGTTTACAGTGTGGATGTAGCAGAGTCGTATGTGTGTGTGCATAAGGTGTACAGAGCGGAGTCGTGTGTGTGTATGAGGTGTACAGAGTGGAGCCGTGTGTGTGCATGAGGTGTACGGAGCGGAGCCGTGTGTGTATGAGGTGTATGGAGCGGAGCCGTGTGTGTGTATGAGGTGTACGGAGTGGAGCCGTGTGTGTGTGTGTATGAGGTGTACGGAGCAGAGCCATGTGTGTGTATGAGGTGTAAGGAGCAGAGCCGTGAGTGTGTATGAGGTGTACGGAGTGGGGCCGTGTGTGTGCATGAGGTGTACGGAGCAGAGCCGTGTGTGTGTATGAGGTGTACGGAGCAGAGCCGTGTGTGTGAGGTGTACGGAGTGGGGCCGTGTATGTGTATGAGGTGTACGGAGCAGAGCCGTGTGTGTGTGTATGAGGTGTACGGAGTGGAGCTGTGTGTGTGTATAAGGTGTACGGAGCAGAGCCATGTGTGCGTATGAGGTGTACGGAGCAGAGCCGTGTGTGCGAATGAGGTATACAGAGCGGAGCCGTGTGTGTGAGGTGTACGGAGTGGGGCCGTGTGTGTGTATGAGGTGTACGGAGCAGAGCCGTGTGTGTGTGTATGAGGTGTACGGAGTGGAGCTGTGTGTGTATGAGGTGTACGGAGCGGAGCCGTGTGTGTGTATGAGGTGTACAGAGCAGAGCCATGTATGCAAGGTGTACAGAGCAGAACCGCGTGTGTAGGAGTAACTATGTGTGGCCATTATACTGTACGCAGTATCATGTGTGGCCATTATACAGTATGTAGCTGTTGTGAATTCTGTGGCAGAGCTCCCTCCTGTGGTCACAAGTGGTACTTCGGCTGATTCTCTCTGTGAGCTTCTGTTGGTGGAGGGAAGTGGTACTGCGGCTTCTGAGTTTCCTCCCTCAGGTGATCTGGTGAGGTCGTTAGGTGCTTCTCTACTTAACTCCACCTAATGCTTTGATCCTGGCTTCCTGTCAATGTTCCAGTGTTGGACTTGCTTTTCCCTGGATCATTCCTGTGGCCTGCTGCTCTGCATAGCTAAGTTCTTCTTTGCTATTTGTTTGCTATTTTTTCTGTCCAGCTTGTCTATTTTGTTGCTGGAAGCTCTGGGACGCAAAGGGTGTACCTCCGTGCCGTTAGTTCGGTACGGAGGGTCTTTTTGCCCCCTTTGCGTGGATATCTTTAGGGTTTTGTGTAGACCGCAAAGTTACCTTTTCTATCCTCGATCTGTTAAGAAAGTCGGGCCTCACTTTGCTGAATCTATTTCATCTCTACGTTTGTCTTTTCATCTTAACTCACAGTCATTATATGTGGGGGCTGCCTTTTCCTTTGGGGTATTTCTCTGAGGCAAGGTAGGCTTATTTTCTATCTTCAGGCTAGTTAGTTTCTCAGGCTGTACCGAGTTGCATAGGCAGAGTTAGGCGCAATCCACGGCTGCCTCTAGTGTTGTTTGGAGAGGATTAGGGATTGCGGTCTGCAGAGTTCCAACGTCTCAGAGCTCGTTCTATGATTTTGGGTTATTGTCAGATCACTGTATGTGCTCTGACCGCTATGTCCATTGTAGTACTGAATTGCCTTTCATAACATGTAGCATCATGTGTGGCCATTATACAATATGTAGCATCATGTGTGGCCATTATACAGTATGTAGCATCATGTGTGGCCATTATACAGTATGGAGCATCATGTGTGGTCATTATACAGTATGCAGCATCATGTGTGGCCATTATACAGTATGGAGCACTGTGTGGTCATTATACAGTATGGAGCATCATGTGTCGCCATTATACAGTATGGAGCATCATGTGCGGCCATTATACAGTATGGAGCACTGTGTGGCCATTATACAGTATGGAGCATCATGTGTGGCCATTATACAGTATGGAGCATCATGTGTGGCCATTATACAGTATGGAGCATCATGTGTGGCCATTATACAGTATTGAGCACTGTGTGGCCATATTTTTTGTTTAGAATTATTGTTTATGAAACAGTGTGATCAGCAATGCTAAATGGCTGTAGTTGAGATGTGGCTATGGGTGTGACTAGTTGTGAAATGGGTGTGGTTTTCCTACACACAAACACAGAACCTGTTGTTAAAAATTTGAATCCCACCCCTGCCTATATGTTTACATAACTTTGTTGCTCCTTTGTCGGGCCCCGGGAAGATTTCTTGCACAGGGGCCCTCTGCAGTCTGTGTCCGCCCCTGGCTAAACCCACCATTTTTTGGTGGAACAGGTTGACTATTTTATGTGTATGGAAGCTTTCCGACATCACCTGAAGGAACAAGTACTTTAGATTTAAACTTTGTAAACAAACGAAGGCTAGAAAAGTAAAGCAGGGGCTTTCTCCCCTCTCCACTTTGAAAAAAACATAAAGCCTCAGCTAAGTGTTCATGTTTATGGAGGAATTTGGAAAGATGGCTGATTTGCTGTCATTAGGGCAAGTGGCAACAACTCTATCATGTGTATAGGCACCTGAGGTAAGATTGGCGCATATGGCTCACTATATACTACTGTATAATAATACATGAACCATTTTCAGTGTACAAACTGGAAGAGTTGACCTCAACAACATGAAGACAATTATCTAAGTAAGCATGTGAAATTTAGAGACAGTAAGACAAACGTGATATAACTATATACATGGCCGTACACTCATATAGCACATTGGGCATACAATAATGTTTAGACAGCTTAAACTGGCATCTGATTTCTTACAAATACACATACTGGAAATTCGGAGCCAAAGTCTGTTCGGAAGTCATTTTTCTCAATGTCCTCAAAGAGGTGGGCTGTTCCTGAGTCAGTCTCCTTTTGGGGTCCCAAGCCTTGTTCCTAGGGATAAAATCAGAATAAAACCATGGCTGCACCATGCTACAAAATAACTAGACAAATATGATATTTCCTGTGTCAAGAAACAATTGATCTATTGTGACTCCCTAGCTTAAAATTCAGCGTCATAGAATGAAAGCTCTCACTTTAAATTTATGTGCCCTAGCAGTGCTTTTGCCATATGAACAAAATAACTGCAAATTTGAAGTCCTCAACAGTGGACTACCAGGCAAACTAGGCAAACTACGGTAAATAGAAACTAGGCTAATGTTGACAAAACCTGCTCATATTGACCAGAAATCTAATATATATGGGGGCTCCAGACAATTCATTGTCAAGGAAGTGAAGGACCTAGAATGTTTGATTTCGAACTGCTGATCCTTTTCTTCTCCCAGAGATAAGCCACCACCAGACATATCAGATATTGACTGCCGTCACACTAGCAGTATTTGGTTAGTATTTTACATCAGTATCTGTAAGCCAAAACCAGGAGTGGAACAATTAGAGGCAAAGTATAATAGAAACATATGCACCACTTCTGCATTATCACCCACTCCTGGTTTTGGCTTACAAATTCTGATGTAAAATACTGACCAAATACTTCTAGTGTGACGGCAGCCATAGAGAACACAGGAGTGCTAGGCTGAATGGTGCTCCTGTGTCAGGGAAAGCCAGTCAAGATGGTTGCCAGCCCAACATTCAACCGAATCATGGTTCAGCCCATAGCCATCTACCTGTACGAAAGATGAAATGTAAGATATACTGATTATGGGGGAGAGATATACAGTGAAGAAAAATGGAGAGTGAGGCAGCACATCCAGTGAATTAACCTTTTTTTTCAAGCATGTGTCTAATGAGCTTTTCTTACTCTCCATATTTGTTTATTGTTAGTGACTTATGAATTAATTCCATATAAGTTTGCATCTCCTCTTTCAAATTGCAAGTGCTTTAGCTTTGTCCCTTGAGGTGTAAAGGCCAAATACTTATTACATAAAAGCTGTATAAATTTGCTGATTTCGAAGGGATCCACTAACCACTCAATGCTGGTCTCCCGAATCTCTCGTTGGTGAGATGATGATGTAAAGATTGGGTATTTTGTTTTTATTTGCACAATATCTTTGCCTGCAGATGAATCTGGCAGTGGCTTACACCACTCTCCCCATATAGAACCCTGTGCACTAACAAGAGACTGATGAGTCCATGTATACTAGATTAACATTTTAGGGAACCAGGCTGACCATCTAATGTGTAAATTTGATTTCAACATGTTTTGTTACTCAAGGTAAAGAAACAATCTGTCTAGCCAAGCTGAGCCTTCCATATGTATGGGGTGTTCAAGATGAAAGCTCATTTCTCCAATGGTTGTGTATGATGTTCAGCCACATTAGGAGGTGAAACTTAGAGTAAATAATCATAGGTTTTTCATATATTGAATGCACTGCTGAAGGAAATTGTGGAAGGTTAGAGACCTCGTTTCACTACAGATTATTCTCCCATCCCGTCTATAAGCTCAATAAATAAAGCAGCATACATCTTCTCTCCATCCTGATTGACTGCATGAATGAGAAACAAATTGAATGAATTCATTGCATTGACACTTACCCCACGTTTAACATTGGGATCTTTGGCGTAATGGTCATTTAAATGTTCCAAATTTGGTGATTGAGATTGGTTACTAGATGATAAATCCCCACGTGATATTAGTGTGCACATGTAAGCATCATGAGAGAATATATCATGGCGGATTAACTCACAGAAAAGTAAAACCAGATTTAAAAACTCTGTTTTTTCGTATTCATCATTTGGGTCATCTACAAAAAAATATACCATAGTTTAGTATGCCAAGCATCAATTAAGAAAATGTATAAGTGGCTGTATAATATATAATTGGCTGTACTGTTAGGGGAAAATGTAGAAAAGTTCTATATTAAACCCTTGACATTGCAGCCATTTTGTTCTTTTTGTTTTGTAGTTTCGATCCTGCCATCAAAGAGTAATAACTTTTTTTTAATCAGTAAACATTTATTTAAACATTCATCAAGACTAATATTTGGAGAAAATATGATCATAACACATCTCGTACATATATAATTCACACAAGCATTTGCATTTTCCAAAAAACACAAGTTTAACCCACTCACCCGCCTCTCTCTATCCCTCCCACAGTCCCAGCAAACTTCCCCTCCCTTTCTGGTGCACATCAAAACATGTAATAAATTAATATTGAAGTATGAGTAAATTGAAAATTACATCCTTTGCTAACTCCTCAGACTTCACCCCAGGGAAACTAATCCAGTTGCCCCATTGCTTACCAAATTTAGCTGTTGCTCCCATTCTAATATACTTATTTTTCCATCAGTATGGTGTGATTCAAGCATCAGGTTATTTTGTCTATCAACAGGGGATCCTTTTTGCCGGCCAATGCTTTGCTACAGATGTTCTCACTTGGTAGAATATTTTGGTCATAGCCAGTTGAGTTGAAGCCGAACGTACCTCGTCTCCAACAAGGCCCAGAATTCAAGTCTTGGGATCAAGTGGAACTTGGAGACCAAACACTTTCAAGACTAACTTTCTGGCATCTTCCCATGATTCAGCCAGTTGGAGACAGGACCAAGGATATATGTATTAACCCATTACTTCCCAAATTAAAATTTTTACAAGTACGGATTTTTCAGAAAAGGGCGTCCCAGTATTCAATTAAAAATGACAATGACATGATTTCCTATTTTGAAAACATTCATTTTACAAACACAACACAAAAAATTGGACTTAATTATTAAAATTATAAAATCTTAGTTGCTAGAAGCTAAAGATTAGGCGTCCCAAAAAAAGGACATTGGTAGATAATGGGTTAAGTCAACTTCTTCCCTACATCTTGAACACATGTCATCTCTTCTAAGGTTCATTTTACATAGTGCCTTCAGAGTTCCATACACTGTATGCACTAAAAACAACTGAGCCATATTAATCGAGATCCTTCCTGTCAATTCAACAATGTCCTCCTACTCCTCCATAGCAATGTTTCCCATAACTCTCTCCTAATTAGCTTTAACCCAAGCCATGGGGTCTCCCAGAATATTCAGCAACAGAGAATTACATAGTAGTGAAATCAACCCCCTAGTGGTTTAAGCACATACCACAAAGTCTATTACCCCATTATAAGAGGGTAAGGACCAAGATATTTTCCTGAGTTTTACTAGCATGTCTTAATTGTAAGTATTTGAAAAAAACGCTGAGCTGATCAGATTGAACTCTTGTTTCAAATGATCCATCTACATATAATTGGAGCATATATTTAGTCCCCTATTTATCCCTATTTATTATAATTGCCAGACCTGAAATAACAAGCACTTTTCACCTATTGTGTCCCCCCATTTCCTTGTAGATTGTAAGCTTGTGAGCAGGGACCTCACCCCTAATGTCACTGTTTAAATTGTCTTAACTTGTACTGAATTTATTGTCTGTACATGTCCCCGCTTAATTGTAAAGTGCTGCGGAATATGTTGGCGCTATATAAATAAAAATTATTATTATTATAATTATGGTCCCGTCTTTTCTAATTCCCAAACCCCTCCAAATGTAGAAGCTCCTTTACACAGGGATTGTCTCAAATTTTATGTATAAGAAATGAAGTAGGGAGTCGTCTCAAGCAACCCTAACATTTATGGGATTCCCATAGAAGTGTTAGCAAACTTTCACTTTCCCTTAGGCTGGGTTCACATTGCGTTATGGCTCTACGTTTAATGGACTATGTTACACCGCGGCATAACACGGTGTAACGTAGTCCGTTAACGCCGCCCTCAATGGGCGTGTGCTAGCGATGTGCCGTCATTTGAGTGACGGACCCGAGATGCGGGCTGCAGCGTTTCCGGGTCCGTCACTGCTAGTGCAGATAGAGCTAGCAGAAGCTCCATCTGCGCTAGCGCTGTGCAAAAGTCGGCACTTGCGTTAGCGCAGTCCGTTCAACGGACTGCACTAACACAATGTGAACCTAGCCTTATGTGTTTTAGCACTAATGTCATGGTGTTAAAATTAGGAAGCCAAGAAATAGCCACAGATATGTGACAGGCTCAGCGCAAATCCCCCTGATCTTTAGGTAATTGCAGCTTTTCCAATTTAATTCAAAGACTACCCCTCTTCCTAACAAAGTGCCTGAAAATATTGTGCATTTTCCGAAACCAATATTTAGGAATCCATTTGGGGAATTAAGGAGAGCATATAGGATGCAAGGCATAAGGCATATTTTAATTAGGCTTGTTCTACCTAGTGCTGACAGTGGAAGTTTTCCCAGGCATTATACTCTCCATCTTAGTCACTAAAGCACCGAGCTTCAGGGATATAAAGTCCTGCGTTTTCCTTGTAATGCGAATAACCAGATAGTAGAATTCTTGTACCACTGGAATATCTGAAATATCTTCCTGAGCCAATGTGTCCCTGTTATCCAATGGAGTAAAACAGATTTTTACCAGTTTATAGTCAATCCTGAAAATTATCCGAATTTCTTAATACTATCCATTAAAACAGGAAGTATTAAAGTTTTTAACAAATAAAGAAGGCCGTTAGCATATAATGCAATCCTTTCTTTCCTGTCCCCATATTTAAAGCCTTCTATCTCATGATGCTTTCTAATAATACAAGCTAAAGGTTCAATTGCCAAGGCAAAGAGTAGTGGAGAAAGGGCGGCATTGTCATGCCCCCCTATGTAGTTCCAGAGTATGAAATGAATATCCATTAGCCCTTACCCTAGCAGTCACGGCCTTATATAGCATCCTAATCCTTTAATGAAGTTAGGACCAATGCCCATTTTCTTAAAAACTGCCTATAAATATCCCCACGCCACACTAACAAAGACTTTAGTGGCATCTAGAGAAAGATTAGCCTTATTTCTCGGATTCTCCTGAAACGCTTGTATATTAAGGAATAGTCTACTTAAATTATTGGCTGTAGATTTAGATGGCATAGAGCCTTCCTGGTCCGAGTGCATAACCGAGGTTATACTGTAACTGTGTTAAGTCTCATTGCGAGAACGTTAGCCAGAAACTTAAACATCTTATACATTAAACATGAAACTTAAACATTAAATAAAATTTAATTAGCAAATCACACTCCTTTCATACAGCCAGATACTCACTATGCTAGCAACTGTCTTATTACACTGACAGAAACCTCTCCTAAAATGTTAACATGAAAATAGTAATCTGTGATTATGTGCAGTAAGAAGCTTTTCTCCCTTCCTTCATGTTTCAGAAAATGTACTACCAGTGGAGATACCAACAGTGCTAAGATAAGAGGATGCTGCTCACATGCCTGCCTATTCTGTCTTTCTGATCTAATACTGGAGGACTGCACAGGAAAGAAGAGGCTGCTCACACTGCTGTCCACCCTGTCTTCCCAATCTCATACTGGAGATACCAGAGATTCTCAGGAAAGAAGAGGCTGCTCACACTGCTGTCAACTCTGTCTTTCTGATTCCATACTGGAGATACCAGAGATTCTCAGGAAAGAAGAGGCTGCTCACACTGCTGTCCACTCTGTCTTTCTGATTCCATACTGGAGATACCAGAGATTCTCAGGAAAGAAGAGGCTGCTCACACTGCTGTCAACTCTGTCTTTCTGATTCCATACTGGAGATACCAGAGATTCTCAGGAAAGAAGAGGCTGCTCACACTGCTGTCCACTCTGTCTTTCTGATCTCATACTGGAGATACCAAAGATGTGGAGGTAAGAAGAGGCTGCTCACACTGGTATCCACCATGTCTTTCTGATCTAATGCAGAGCTAAGAAAAGCCCACTCAAACTGCTGTCTGCCCTGTCCATCTGATCTAATACTGGAGAAACCAGGGGTTCTGAGGTAAGGAGCACCTTCTCACACTGCTGTTCACCCTGTCTTTCTGATCTAATACAATAGATTGGTATTGTTACAAAGAAGAGGTTGCTCGCACTGCTGTCCACCATGTCTTTCTGATCTAACACTAGAAATACCAGTGGTGCTGAGTTAAGAAGAGCCCACTGACACAGAGATAAAATAATCATAGATTTTTCATATTTTGAATGCACTGCTGAAGGTGATTGTTGTGGGACCACTTTCCATGTTTCACTACTGACTATGCTCCTATCCTATCTGCAATCTCAATGAAAGTTGCAGCATACATCTTCTCCCCATCCTGATTGACTGCTGATAGGGAAAATAGAATGGATGAATTGCATTGATACTTACCCTGTGTGTCTGATCTTATACTGGAGATACCAGGGTGCTCACACAACTGTTGACACCGAACAGTAGCTTTTTAGGAATGTATTAATATTGACATTTAAGTTATTTTTTTTAAAACCAGAAAAAAACACTTTAATAATGTTATTTAATAATAATGTAGAATTTTTAACAATATGTTTTTTTCTTGGGATCCAATATTTCAAATAAACATTTTGTATAATTTTATAACAGGGGAGAAGAAAAAAAACTCACTGAGAAATGGAGCTTGTGCATCTAAAAATCTTAGCAGAATACCCTGAAATATGGGCAAGCTAGATCCAGCACGGGAAGTGGAAGAGAGAGATTCCTTTTCATCCAAAACCTCTGATTCACTGCAGCGCTGTAAAACACCAAAAGATTAAGAACAATCTAATGTTCAGTGAACTGGTAGTAGCTGTTCTAGTAAGTAACATAAATCCATCCTTTCTAGTTAATTAATAAAGGGGCCATAGAAATATGCATGAGAAGCCAACTGGCATGTGACCACAATTTTGCAAATTACATACTTGCAAACACGTGACCACCCACTCTATCAGACGACAGTGTACAGAGTGGGCCATGTATATGGATACACCTAAATAAAATGGGAATGGTTGGTGATATCAATTTCCTGTTTGTGGTACATTAGTATATGGCAGGGGGAAACTTTTCAAGATGGGTGGTGAGCATGGTGGCCATTTTGAAGCTGGCCATCTTGGATCCAACTTTTTTCCAATGGGTACAGAGTCATGTGACACATCAAACTTATTGAGAATTTCACAAGAAAAACAATGGTGTGCTTGGTTTTAACGTAACTTTATTCTTTCATTAATTATTTACAAGTTTCTCTTTGTTTACAGCCATTGACATGTTGCAGAGGTTAACACGTGAGCAACGGATAGAAATTGTGTTGATGTCTGGTGAATGCAGTGCCCCGGTCATTGCAGCAGATTTTAATGCAAGACACCCTATGCAAGAAAACTGTCACCATTCACATGCTATTTAGGTGTATCCATATAAATGGCCCACTCAAAAAAGTTTGCCTCATCACTGAACATAATGGTCTGTGCAAACTGAGGGTTCTGTTCCAATTTTTGCTTTGCTCATTCTGCAAATTCAACGCGTCGATCTGGCATAAGTCGAACATCCCTTCGACGGATATTAGCTACTCACAAATGTCACCCTTACAAGATCCAACTGCTGCAGCATCTCAGAGAGGATGACCCAGATCGGCGTGCTGAATTTGCAGAATGGGCAAAACAAAAATTGGAACAGGACCTTCAGTTTACACAGAACATTATGTTCAGTGATGAGGCAAACTTTTTTGGGTGGGCCATTTAGTTGGATGCACCTAAATAACATGGGAATGGTGACAGTTTTCTTGCATAGGATGTCTTGCATTGAAATCTGCATTGAAATCTGCTGCAATGACCTTGGTACTGTGTTCACCAGACATCAATACAATTTCTATCCGCTCCTCCCGTGTTAACCTCTGTGATATGTCAATGGCTGTAAACAAAGAGAAACTTGTAAATAACTCATGAAAGAATAAAGTTAGGTTACAACCAGGAACACCACTGTTTTTCTTGTGAAATTCTCAATAAGTTTGATGTGTCACATGACTCTGTACCCATTGGAAAAAAGTTGGATCCAAGATGGTCAACTTCAAAATGGCCGTCATGGTCACCACCCATCTTTAAAAGTTTTCCCCTTCCCATATACTAATGTGCCACAAACAATAAGTTGATATCACCAACCATTCCCATTTTATTTAGGTGTATCCATAGACATGGCCCATCCTGTAGAATCTTGACAGTGTGCATGCTGCATACAGTAAGGATTCAGCACTTTGTAATCACATAGTGACTGCAGAAATTCAATTGATGCCTAGAAAACCCCTTTAGGCCATGTTCACACATACAGTATTTGGTCAGTATTGTACATCAGTATTTGTAAGCCAAAACCAGAAGAAGAACAATCAAAGGGAAAGTATAATAGAATCACTTGCACCATTTCTGCATTTTTCACCCACTCCTGGTTTTGACTTACAAATACCGATATAAAATACTGACCAAATCCTTAACATGTGAACTACTCTCATCAGCATATGTCTGTTCTCGCTGATATCTCGCTGACATATGATGATGAGAGTATTCACCAGCCGGCGCCTGCCCATAGTAATAAATATGTCAGTGAGATAATAAGTGCAGTGCATGTGCATTTTACTGTACATGTATTTAGCTAATAAATAAAAGAAAAAAATGGCATAGAGTCCCCTTTATTTTTACTAACCAGCTGAGTGAAAGTGGACAGCAGGGTGTTATTATTCTGGGAAGGGTCAATATCCATAAGGGTTCCCAGCCTATTAATATCAGTTCACAGCATAGCCTTTACTGGTTATTAAAATTGGGGAACTACAAAAAAGTGACATGGGATTCCCCCTATATTTAATAACCAGCAAACACTAAACAGACAGCTGCCCATTGATATTAACAGGCTGAGAAGGGGTGATGGATATTGGCCATTTTGAATGGAAAATTAGCTCCAATTGTTAGCGGACACCATGTCGCGTTTGGAGAGCCCCTGTGTGCCTATGCATTGGAGCTCCCCCACAAGTGACCCCATTTTGGAAACTAGACCCCCCAAGGAACTTATCTAGATGCATACTGAGCACTTTAAACCCCCAGGTGCTTCACAGAAGTTTATAATGCAGAGCCATGAAAATAAAAAATAATTTTTCTTTCCTCAAAAATGATTTTTTAGCCTGGAATTTCCAATTTTGCCAACGGTAATAGGAGAAATTGGACCACAAATTTTGTTGTCCAGTTTGTCTTGAGTACGCAGATACCCCATATGTGGGGGTAAACCACTGTTTGGACGCACGGCAGGGCTCAGAAGGGAAGGCACGCCATTTGGCTTTTTAAATGGAGAATTAGTTCCAATCATTAGCGGACACCATGTCGCGTTTGGAGAGCCCCTGTGTGCCTAAACATTGGAGATCCCCCACAAATGACCCCATTTTGGAAACTAGACCCCCAAAGGAACTAATCTAGATGTGTGGTGAGCACTTTGAACCCTCAAGTGCTTCACAGAAGTTTATAACGCAGAGCCATGAAAATAAAAAAAAAAATTATTTTCTCAAAAATGATTTTTTAGCCCGCAGCTTTTTATTTTCCCAAGGGTAACAGGAGAAATTTGACCCCAAAAGTTGTTGTCCAGTTTCTCCTGAGTACGCTGATACCCCCAAGTGCTTCACAGAAGTTTATAACACAGAGCAGTGAAAATAATAAATACGTTTTCTTTCCTCAAAGATAATTTTTTAGCCCAGAATTTTTTAATTTTCCCAAGTGTAACAGGAGAAATTTGACCCCAATATTTGTTGTCCAGTGTCTCCTGAGTATGGTGATACCCCATATGTGGGGGTAAACTACTGTTTGGGCACATGCCGGGGCTCGGAAGTGAAGTAGTGACGTTTTGAAATGCAGACTTTGATGGAATGCTCTACGGGCGTCACGTTGCGTTTGCAGAGCCCCTGATGTGGATAAACAGTAGAAACCCCCCACAAGTGACCCCATTTTGGAAACTAGATCCTGAAAGGAACTTATCTAGGTATGTGGTGAGCACTTTCAACCCCCAAGTGCTTCACAGAAGTTTATAACGCAGAGCCGTGAAAATAATAAATACGTTTTCTGTCCTCAAAAATAATTTTTTAGCCCAGAATTTTTTATTTTCCCAAGGGTTACAGGAGAAATTGGACCCCAAAAGTTGTTGTCCAGTTTCTCCTGAGTACGCTGATACCCCATGTGTGGGGGTAAACCACTGTTTGGGCACACGTCGGGGCTCAGAAGGGAAGTAGTGACTTTTGAAATGCAGACTTTGATGGAATGGTCTGCGGACATCACGTTGCGTTTGCAGAGCCCCTGGTGTGCCTAAACAGTAGAAACCCCCCACAAGTGACCCCATTTTGTAAACTAGACCCCCCATGGAACTTATCTAGATATGTGGTGAGTAGGGTTGAGCGAAACGGGTCGAAAATATTCAAAAGTCGACGACTTTTGGCAAAGTTGGGTTTCATGAAACCCGACCCGACCCCAGTGTGGGGTCGGCCATGAAGTCGGCGATCTTTTGAATCTAGAATCGGAATTCCGATCCCGATTCCCGATATGTTTAAGATATCGGGAATTGGTATCGGAATTCAGATTTAAGTGTAAAATAAAGAATTAAAATAAAAAATATCGCAATACTTACCCTCTGACGCGCCCTGGTACTAACCGGGAACCTTCCTTCCTTAGAATCAGCCTTCCAGGACCCTGCGGTGACGTCGCGGTGATGTCGTGGCTTGTGATTGGCCGCGCGGCCGCCCATGTGACCGCTCGCGCGGCCAATCACAAGCCGCGACGTCACCCGCGACGTCACCGAAGGTCCTGGAAGGGCTGATTCTTAGGAAGGAAGGCTGCCGGAAAGAAGCAGGGCGCGTCCGAGGGTGAGTATATACAGTTCAATGTAAACCTATGGAAACAAAAATCGCTGTGCACATGCTGCGGAAAAACTGCACGGAAACGCAGGGGTTTACATTCCGCAGCATGTCACTTCTTTCTGCGGATTCCGCAGCGGTTTTACAACTGCTCCAATAGAAAATCGCAGTTGTAAAACCGCAGTGAAATGCGCAGAAAAACCGCGGTAAATCCGCGATAAATCCGCAGCGGTTTAGCACTGCAGATTTATCAAATCCGCTGCGGAAAAATCCGCAGAGGACCAGAGTACGTGTGCACATACCGAAACCCTAACCCTAACCCTACCCCTACCCCTAACCCTACCCCTAACCATACCCCTAACCCTAACCCTACCCCTAACCCTAACCCTAACCCTACCCCTAGTTCTAACTCCAACCTTAGTGTGGAAAAAAAAAAATTCTTTATTTTATTATTGTCCCTACCTATGGGGGTGACAAAGGGGGGGGGTCATTTACTGTTTTTTTTTTTTATTTTGATCACTGTGAGGTTTTATCACAGTGATCAAAATTTACTCTGGAACGAATCTGCCGGCCGGCAGATTTGGCGGGTGCACTGCGCATGCGCCCGCTATTTTGGAAGATGGCGGCGCCCAGTTAAGAAGACGGACGGACCCCGGGAGGCTAGGTAAGTATAAGGGGGGGGGAGATCAGGGCACGGGGGGGCGTCGGAGCACGGGGGGGTGGATCGGAGCATGGGGGAGATCGTAACACGGGGAGGTGGATCGGAGAACGGGGGGTGGATCGCAGTGCGGGGGGGTGGATTGGAGTGCAGGGTGGTGGGATTGGAGCACGGGGGTGGGATTGGAGCACGGGGGGAGGGATTGGAGCATGGGGGGAGCAGACAGGAGGATGGGGGAGCGGAGCACAGGACGGAGGGGAGCGGACCACAGATCGGAGGGCTGGGAGGGCGATCGGTGGGGTGGGGTGGGGGCACATTAGTGTTTCCAGCCATGGCCGATGATATTGCAGCATCGGCCATGGCTGGATTGTAATATTTCACCAGTTTTTTAGGTGAAATATTACAAATCGCTCTGATTGGCAGTTTCACTTTCAACAGCAAATCAGAGCGATCGTAACCACGGGGGGGTGAAGCCACCCCCCCCCCTGGGCTAAACTACCACTCCCCCTGTCCCTGCAGATCGGGTGAAATTGGAGTTAACCCTTTCACCGGATCTGCAGGGACGCGATCTTTCCATGACGCATATGCTGCGTCATGGGTCGGAATGGCACCGACTTTCATGACGCAGCGTATGCGTCAAAGGTCGGGAAGGGGTTAATAAATGGGGGAAAAAGAGAGTCATTGTCCAGGAGTGTTTTGTTCAATTAAAGGACTTTTTTCTGTGTGTGTCCTTATTCATTTTTTAATTACTTTATTAGCAATGGGGGTGTCTGAGAGACATTTCTCCATTATTAACCCTTGGGCTTGATGTCAGCAGACATTAAAAAGCTGACATCAACCCCAAAATATTACCCCGCTTGCTAACACATGAGGGCAAGCGGGAAGAGCTGAGCAAAGCACACAAATTGGAGCATCCAATGGTTGCACCATTTCTAGGGTGGCTGCGGGCTGATATTTTTAGGCTGGGGGGGGCAATATCCATGGACCCTTCCCAGCCTGAGATTATCAGCCCTCAGTTTTCTGCTTTAGAGAGGGCCACATGACAGATCAGATCACACTTAAAGGACTTTGTGTGTGTGTGTGTATCTTTCTATCTTTTGATAACCGTGTTAGTTATAGGGGTGTCTTATAGATGTCTCTCCATTACGAACCCCTGGTCTTGGTGTCAGCTGACATAAAACAGCTGATGTCAACCCCAAAACTATTCCCCCACTTGACAATGCACCAGGGCAAGTGGGAAGAGCCAGGCAAAGTGCCAGAATTGACGCATCTAGAGGATGTGTCTTTTCTGGGGTGGCCGTGGGCTGCTAATTTTTAGGCTGGGGAGGGCCAATATCCATGGCCTCTTCTCAGCCTGAGAGTATCAGCCCCCAGCTCTCTGCTTTAGCTTGCATGGTTATCAAAAATGGGGCGACCCCACGTCATTTTGAGAAATTATTAATTTAAATGGCGTGTGGACCCCTCTATTTTTAATAACTAGCCAAGATAAAGCTGACAACTGTCAGCTTTAGCTGCACTGGTTATCAGGAATAGAGGAGACCCCATGTCTTTTTTTTTATTTTCTTTTTATACGGTCTGACGGCCAATCAAGTCCAGGTCAATATTGTGCCCACATAGGAAAAGCTTGTTGCTTGGCTTTGTAGCCTTTCAACAAGCTTTGCTTGGGCTGCCAAACCTGATCAGTAGCACAGATTTCCTGGAGAAGTCCGTGTTCAGGGTCTGTGCCCGGCACTAGGTGTCCAGTATGGACCTCAAACTTTACCATTCGGGTTTGCCCATCTCTAGTTATGAGCAGTAGCTCATTCCATGATTTCTAATATAACACTGAACATGATCATCTATATGTTTTCAGCAATTAATCCAAAAACAAGTCATTTAAAGGGTGTCTCTTATTATATAAAGTGAAGTTATTTTGCAAGGATATACCATTATTTTATTAGTTGAGGTTTGATATTTGGAAAATCCACTATTTCTGTAAACAAAGAAGAGGTTGCTGTGCTAAACCAGCCCAATTGCTGACGCATTCTCAAGCTTCTGAGGTTCCCATGTGTCAGACCCCACTGATCATAGAGAAATAACAAATCCAATTAATACACCATTACTTATAACATGGGAATGTTCAGATACTGAAAACTCCCCATGAAACAGAGCATTAGAAAAAGAAGTTACAGTGCTCACACAGTAGATTAAAGAGTGTTTATTTTAGACTGAGCTTCGATGATTTCCCAAAGTCACTCGGAAAGGACCTTTCTATGGCTTCCTGTATCACAAAGCATCATTTATACAAAGATGTTTGGGAATAAAGTGACAAATAGTTTTCTTTACTGCATAAAACAGTAAAAACAAACTCCTACTAGGAGCTTAAATGCAGGAATAATATTACACTCATATCTAATGAGTTTAGGAAGTGCAAAGAGAAAATGAATGAGTAATTTGTCTTTATTTTTAATTTTATTAAATATTTAGTTTTTAAAAAATATAAAGTCAAGGGATGATGATAAAATATAATTTTGTGTTTATATGAATTGGTGCTAATACAATCTTAAATTTCTGGGTATTTTAAATTCATCACATGGCCATGGCAATAAAGTGTGTATTGATGGTTTATCTGTAGCGGAAACAATGGGTTGCTTCACTCCACAGGAAGTACAGGTCAGTAGCACAGTCCCAGAGAGAGATGGCTCCTTTATTCAGCCAGGTGAAGGACAGAATGAGGTCAGATGCTCAGCAATCGCATATTTCGTAATGGCACGATTTCGTAATGTTAAGACATGGCTGGAATGACACTGTAATACAGATTACATTGATACCTTTGGTGAAGAAATCAGGCAGAGAGGCCAGGTAATTGAAAACAGGGGGAGAAGACCCCATGTAGAGTCCATCCCCTGTGCAAGGATTTCTAATTAGGAAGAATGTCAAATGGTGATTTAAGAACAATAAAGAAGATTTCTTCATCTAACGGTACCGTCAAACTCAGCAACTTTCCAATGATAACGACCAGCGATACGACCTGGCCGTGATTGTTGGAAAGTCATTGTGTGGTCGCTAGAGAGCTGTCACACAGACAGCTCTCCAGTGACCAACGATGCCGAAGTCCCCGTGTAACCAGCGTAAACATCGGGTTACTAAGCGCAGGGCCGCGCTTAGTAACCCGATGTTTACCCTGGTTACCATTGTAAATGTAAAAAAAAAAAAACACTACATACTTACATTCCGGTGTCTGTCTCGTCCCTCGCCGTCACCTTCCCGCACTGACTGTGAGCACCGGCCGGCCGTAATGCAGAGCAGAGCGGTGACGTCACTGCTGTGCTTTACGGCCGGCGCTCACATTACTTTTGGTCCCTATAAAAAACAGGGTGGCACATGTTAAGGAGCTGAAACTCCTAAACCCTTCATCCAATTTTAATGTGGATACCCTCAAATGAAAGCTGAAAGTCGGATCTTCAACTGCATCTGAATTGTTTTGTTTAAAATTCATTGTGGTAATGTCTATAACAAAATATAGAAAAATGTTGTCTCTGTCCAAATATATATGGACCTAACTGTATTCCTACACTCATAAAGGTTTTGCACTTGATTGCAAAGCCCTAAACCCTGCCTAGAGGCTGTATTCTGCCACTCTCCCTGCTCCTGCAACTGTCCGTAGGCTAAATGCATAATGTATCTGATACAAACAGCAAAGCACAAGATTAGCCCTTAGAATGACTGTTAGTACGATGATTCAGTATCAGCACCAATATCAACACAAGAGGACTCTTATTGATTAAACTCTGCACACACAGACTGGATAACTGCTCTCTACCTCCAATCAGAACAGTACCTGAGCTGTGCAATGGTGTCAGTGAGCCACGCACGGTGGCGCCAGTCCTTTTATAACATTTGATGAGGTAATGTGGCCAGCCAATCACAGTAACGACACTACCAAGATGGCTATCTCAGTGACTGTGAGGCAATAAATGCATGCTTATTGGCTGTGTAATAGATGCCAAACATATGGGGTGGGGATTAAAGCTTCAAATCCGAGCATCAGCCAATGCTCGTTGAGTGCCGAGCACATCCGAGCACCCAGATACTTAAGTGATAGCCGAGTATCACCGAGCACACTTGCTCATCCCTAGTAAATAATTTAGTTTACTGCATTAGGTTCATAAACTTAACCAAGTAATGAAACATATGCAATATGCTGTCTTTAGTGTTGGCTGGAGGCAGGGTTACAGAATGACTAGGAATTCTTGGACAGTCCATAAAAAGAGGACACTTTTTTGCCCTGTCCATAACAAAATTGAGTTTTCCTTTATTTTCGAGGCTGCAGAAACTCCTGCAGATCACTTTGACTGTAATTATCATTTTATAGCTTACAGTGAAGGCAGCTGATGTCTCATATCGGAATTCTGGACTGTAGACATGTATCACTTAAAATCATAATGATTTATCATGGTGTTCCAATTTAGCCATTAATTATATTGTCTGTCCGTGATTTTTTGATAAGCTCTCCAGAAAAATGAATAGTCAAGTTGGCAACCCTGTTTGCAGGAGGACAGGTTTTCTGCTTATTTTCTTGTTTGTTTGTTTTTTAATAATTATAATTTGCAGAGGAAATACAGTACGTTTACATAAAGCAATGATACATTACTTATGAAGACACATGGTGTATAGTGGACAAACTTTTGTTTTCACAAAAAAAAAAAATCAGGATTAGCATCACACATTTTCATTAAATTTTAAAGGGAATCTGTCAGCAGATTTATTCCACCTCATCTAAGAGCAGCATAATGTGAGCAAATAGAACCTGAATCCAAAGGTGTGTCACTTAGTTTACTGTGTGCAGCTGTTCTGAAACAATCAGAGTTTTTAGATTTAGCAATGCATCAGAGCTGAGAAAGCTAGCCCCGCCCACACCAGACTCTGTATGTACATAATCAATTGACAGTGAGCTGCTTATCATAGGAGGGAGTGGAGTTAGACGAGTTTCTGCGCGTCAGCTAGTCACAGCAATGATAGTCACCAGGTGATGAAACCTTCAGTAATAAGTAGAAAACAGCCCACAGCCTGACATGTGACACATCGATGAATTCAGTGCTTCAATCCATACCTAATGCTGTCCTCAGATTACATAGCAAAAACCTACTGAAAGACTCCCTTCAAGTCTATCTGCACACAGGGTCTTTTTGAATCAGAAACTGAGCAGAATCTCCAAGTTTTTGAGGACCATTTGGAGAAATTCCGATCAATTTCTGATCGGTCTATGCTCTAAAATCTCCTTTAAAAAAACCTCTGTGCGCACATGCCCTAAATCATATTATAATTCATACAGTGGAAGGTTCTCATTGCATTGTGTGTTTACACATGTGCTTGCTTTACATGACTCTTGCTTTATATTAAGGGTGCGTGTCCATGGTCCATAATGATGGCGCTTTGGATGGAGCTGAAAACCTGCTCCGCCCAAAGCGCCACCCCCTTCTGAACACGTGGTGATTCCGGATGTGTTCATTGCACACATCCGGAATCTCCGCACCTCATACATAGGGCCCTGTGATTTACCTTGTGGCGACGGAGCGTCGCCGCAAGGTAAACAGACATGCTGCGTTCTAAAAAGAGGCTCCTCATGTCCGCAAACGCAGGGCCGCCGGATGCGTGTTCGCACACATAGTGGAGACGGGATTTCATAAAATCCCCTCCACTATGCTGTAACATCTGGACGCTGCGGGTTGAACGCTGCAGCTCCCCGCAGTGTTCAGTCCGCAGCTAATACGGATGTAATCCAGCCCGTGGACACACACCCTAAGTAGAAACATGGTGAGCCCAGCTAGCAAGGCAAACCACTCACCTCAGCCACTATTTCCAGCTGCCTCTTTTCAAGAAGTTTAGCCACCACCATGGCTCTGTGTTTTCCAGACCGCTTGCAGCTAACAGCCCACTCACAAAGTAAAGTGACCACTACTTCATCTCCAGGAGGCACCTTTCAAAGACAAATAATATAATATAGTATAAATCTACAGCTCCTACATGTTGCACAGCAAATTTCACTCATTAATCCAATTAACAGACAAATAATGAAAGAAGATAAAAGAATAGGGAAAATTCAAAAAGGATACTGCCCATAAGACCTTACAGTCTAAACAGTATGAGTGGAGTAATACAGGTACAAGGTTTTACCATTGTTCAGACATTACCTGCAGAGTTTAAGATAATTTCCTTGTAAGCCTAGATATATCACGAAGGATTGTACCAGTAAGGCTAGGGTCACACTATACGGTGCTTTACATCTAGCACTACATCAGGGTTTCCTCTGGAATCCCCCCAAAATAATATTTAGATGTGAACCCCAACACAACCTCATGTCGGAAAAAGACAAATACTGCAAGGATGGAGGCCATACTGTGTCCACCATGACTACTGGCTCTATTGATCTGATTGACTCTGTGGCAGCTCTGTCGAAGTTCCCATTGGAATACAGGTTTTTCTGAGGATTCTGACAATAGAAAAACAGATAGTGCTCGATGTATTGCACTGTATAAGTGTGAATCCAGCCTAAGGCAGCTAATTTGTTACTTTAGTGCTAACAGTTCCATGGTTTTCCACTCTCTACATACATTGCAGCAGTTATGGTATATTATCTGTCGCTACTCTTATGTGATGAGAACGTTTTTAAGGCTAGCAAAACCCTTCAGAGGAATACATGATAGACAGAAGCAATATACTTCTTTTATTAGATTAAATGAAGATCCATCACCAGATAATACAATACTGATGGCTCACTCTCTTAATCCAGATGAGGCTGTGTGCTTATGTAGAGTGGTGAAGATGGTGTTCCACTCACTAACACCTCAAGTGGTTAAATGTATTTTTTTTTCAAATCTGTTTATTAAATTTTGACATTTCCAATACAAACCAAACATTTCCAATTCAAACAAGACAGTGGAAATAACAATAACCTAGAACCCACCCCAACCCAAAAAAACCCTATCTCTGCATGTGTATAGACGAGATGTATTATGGAATTGGTGTGTTGCCTCCTATCCGCTGTAGTAAATACCATTGGGTATTCTCAAACTGCGTTCTTAGCCTCTCTCTAGTCTCCAGAGGAAGAGACGGAATGAATGTAGCCCACGTGGATAAAAATCTACCCACCAACTTCTCCCTGTTAGTCAATGCGTCCATCCACTCCATTCTAAATATGAATTGGATTTTGGTGCAGATAAAAGAAAGCGATGGGACTGTTGGACTCAACCACTGATGTAGTATACTTTTCCTAGTCGCTGAAGCCCATATCGTGAGTGTTGCTTTGGTGTATCTGGGCAGTTTGTGAAATGCCTCGTCTAGAATATTAAAAATAGCCCATTGTGGAGTGAATGTGAAGTTGACTCCACACAATCTCTGCAGTTCATCATGAACATCGCCCCATAACGCTTGAATTTTCGGACAACTGCATAAGTGGTGAAATATGTCGGTGTTGCGAGATTTTCATTTAGAACATGGGTAAATGGTGGAGGGAGACATCTTAGATTGTAAGCAAGGTGTAATGTAGGCTCTGTGTAATATTAAGAGTGTCATGTCAGTGTAGCTGCTATATGGCAGAATTTTCCTTTGTGCCGAGGTAGCGTTAAGGAGGTCCTCCACCCTGAGGCATGGCAAGTCCCTCAACCACCTCGCCATTCCCGTGTTTTTTCCTTCCCAAGACCACTTTTTGCGAATCGTCGAGTAAATGCTACTTATAGAGGCCGGTTAGGATTTGGCATTTCTAATAAACCCATCCAGGTTGATTCTCGCCTCTACCGCCCCCCCCCCCCCCCATCAACTGACACTTCTGTGCTAAGCTACGTGCCTGAAGAAATAGGAAAGGTCTATTACTAAATAGTGAGAAGCGCTGTGACGCCGCTTCAAAGGGTAACACCGAGAAGTTGAGATCCAATAGGTCAATTACCTGCCCACAACCCTGGGAGGCCAAAAGTTTGTAAGAGGATGGTGCAGAACCCCTCAAGAATCCAGGGTTACCCAGAAAAGACTGATATGGGGATAAGCCAGTCTTTAATTTACAAATTTTTCTACAGCATCGCCAAGTCAGTAATGTTTGCCATAGTGACGGGTGTTCCTGTATCCCCTTTGGAAGATCCTCCCCATGTAAGTGTAACAGAGCCGACAACGAGATATGTGGGTAGATTTGTTGTTCCAGATTGACATTAGCGAAGTGAGAGACACCCCTTATCCAGTCAATGGCATATCTAAAATTAGCCGCCAAGTTATATCTTCCCAAGTCAGGAAGATTGACCCCGCCCTCCATTCTTGTCGCCTGCAATCTTGCAAAACTTATGCGTGTTCTACCTCCAACTCCCCAAATAAATTTACGAAAGTTTGAATTCAATAAACCAAGATCTGTTCTAGACAAGAGAAGGGGCAACGTTTGAAAAGCATATAGCAGTTTAGGAAATACTATCATTTTAATTACATGACATCTCCCGGAGAATGACAGTGTGAAATGTTTCCACGAATGTAGGAGGTTAATTATGGAGGAGATTAATGGTTTGTAGTTAGCGCTATATAGAATGGATGGGTCCACCGGCAGCCTTATCCCCAGATATTTGATTGATTCCTGGCTCCAATGAAATGGGAACAAGGGATCACCCGACCTCCCAGACCTGAAAACCGCCAAGGCCTCAGATTTACTATAGTTAACCTTAAATCCAGAGCAAATGCCAAATTTCTCTAAGATAATCATAATGGCCAGGATTGCTTGAGCTGGGTTGGCAATGAATAAAAGAACATCATCAGCAAAAGCTGAAATTTTAATGGATGCAGCCCTCACCTTCACCCCTTCAAATGTCGCCTCGTTTTGCAGCATCGTCAGGAATGGATCCAATGCTATATTAAACAAGAGGGGAGACAAAGGGCAGCCCTGATGCGTCCCCCACTGGATCTCAAAGGGCCTAGACAATATGTTATTTACAGACATCCTAGACATCGGCTTTCTATAAATTGATTTGACGGCCTCACAGAACCACGGGCCAAATTCTCTAAACGATAGCAGCTCATATAAGTAATCCCACGAAACCCTATCGAACGCTTTATCAGCGTCAAGGCTGACCACGATAGTTTTCATAAGTTTATGCGCTCTACTATAAGATATGGCACCCAGAGCTGTCCTGATGTTGTACGTAATGGATTTTCCATGCACAAAGCCAGTTTGCTGTGGCGAGATTAAATTTGGGATTATTCTTTGTAGTCTGTCGGCCAGAATTTTAGTAAAAATTTTGAAGTCCGAATTAAGTAGTGAGATGGGTCTATATCCTTCAACTTGCATATGATCTTTACCCGGTTTTGGAAGGACAATAACCACCGCCTCATTAAACCAATCAGGGAGATGGCCAAATTTAACTATGTTATTATATAGCTCACACAAGTGAGGGGCCAGGTATGTCCCTAGAATCTTATAGTGCTCGTTGCTGAATCCATCTGGGACTGGTGCCTTAGATAATTTAAGTTTATTTATGACCTGTAAAATTTCCGAGGGTGTTATGGGGGAATTAATGGCCTCCCTCTCTTCCTCCGTGAGTGCAGGTGCAAGGTGCTCTCTGAGAAACTCCCCACTCCCCCCTCCTCTACCCGGCTCCGATCTGTACAACTCGCCAAAAAATGATCTAAATTCATTCACTATCTCCTCATTGTTTGTTAGAATGTGACCGTTGCGTTGTTGTATTTTATTTATTCTTGTTGCTTTTCTGTATGGCCTTGTAAGGGATGCCAGCACTCTCCCCGCTTTGTTGCCCCATTTAAAATATTTGTGTTTTTGGTAGTCCAAATTGAACATAGCTATCTCATGAGCCAGAGAGTCCGCCTCCTCCTTAGCCTTTCAGAACTTTTCCCTTGTCAGTGGAGTGTTATTTAGCTTAAAATCCTTATAGGCCAAGGGTTACTAATTTTTGTGTTTCCACCATTCTTTTCATTATATCTTTTCTCTTGTGGCTAACATAGGAGATAATTTGACCCCTCAGCACGGCCTTAGAGGCCATCCAAAATAAATGTGTGTCGTCACAATGAACGCTGTTGTCATTTTTATAGACCTCCCATGACATCTGCAAATGTTTTTTAAAGTCATCCGACTGGTAGAGGTATGAAGGGAAGCGCCATCTCCTCTCCTGGTGGACCGGGGATGTTAGTTTAGATTGAAACGTTACTGGGGCATGATCCGATATGTGAATATTTTGGATGTTTGTCTTTGTTATTAGGGGTATTAATAACTCATGTAATAACCAGCAATCAATCCTGGCATGGGAATCATGTACGTGGGAGTAGTGAGAATAGTCCCGCTCCAAAGGGTGTTGCATTCTCCATATATCAATCAAGTCAAGGTGGTCTATCAATGATTGAATTCTATTTCCCTGTACTGGGCGATGAGCATCCTTAGAGCTAGATCTATCCATGGATATGTCTGTTACCTCATTGAAATCACCTCCCATGACCACCCGGGATGTATCCCACCCCACCAAACTCTCCATTAATTTAACCTGAAACTGTACCTCGGGCATGTTAGGGGCGTAGATGTTGACCAGGTTAAAACATATTCTCTCAATCACGATTTTAACCAAAAGGAATCTGCCTTGTGGATCTTCCAGGGTGTCAAGTATCTCATAATTAAGGCCATTATATATTAGAATGGCTACCCCTCGCTGTTTTTTTGTATACGAAGCCTCTGCGCAAAGCATGTATTTCCTACTGAGCAGAGAGGGGTGATTATCCTTAATCCAGTGTGTTTCCTGAAGGAATATGACATGGAAATTTTGTTTTTGTAAAAAATTTAAAACCTTTTTCCTCTTAATTGGAGTATTTAACCCATTGACATTCCACGAGCACCATTGTAGGGAGCGAATAGTGGTATCTTTAGATCTGGCCTGGTCAGCCATTAACCCACACCTTTTCGAACAATCACATGACCCATATGTAGATGTTGTAAGTGGGATCCCCACCCATCCCAGCGAGTGAGCGTGGGACCCCTTAGGACCGAGGTATTATATATGCACATGCAGAGACCCTCCCCCCCACCCATCTCCCTTTCCCAATTAAACTTTATAACTGAAACAGATGTGCTCAGCCACAGAGTGAGCACTATATAGATAGTAAACATGCCACCTAAAGGTAAAAGAGTATCAGCATAAACACGACATCACTGAGTAGTGACAAATTAAAGCAACTCTACTCGTTCAGGTGTTGTCCGAATTCAGATATGCCCTGGAATCCTCCCGAAGAAATTTCAAAGCCTTTTCAAGGTCACTGAAAGACCAATTTTTCCCCCCTATGCCAAATCGCAAAATTGAAGGATATTGCAGGCCGAAGCGAATGTTATTATCCACCAAGAGTTTGCATGCAGGGTTGAAGGCTTTGCGCCTGGCAGCCAGGGCTGCTGAATAATCCTGGAACAGGAGTAGTTTGTGGTTTTTATACAACAGGGATCGTTGTTTTCTGTACGCTGACAAAATGCGGACTTTGTCTTGAAAGTCTAGGACTTTAAAGATGACTGGTCTCGGTCTGTCACCGTCCCCTCCTCTCGGGGGCCCCAGCCTGTGTGCTCTCTCAATGGCCATTGCACCTGATGCTGGCAGTACCCCAAGAGATTTTGGCAGCCATTCTGATGCTATTTTGACCAACTCCGAGGGAGGGACAGACTCTGGGAGACCTATAAGTCTCAGGTTATTACGTTGAGACCTATTTTCAAGGTCATCTACTTTGTCCTTAAGGTCTGAGATGTCCTTTTCTTTGCCATCTAGTTTGTCTTTGAGGGCCTTGGCAAAGTCCTCCAGGTCTGAGATTCTTTGTTCCGCTTCTGCTATGCGTGCTCCCTGAGTATTAGCTTGTGAGACAATTGTGTCCAAGGAGGTTTGAAAAGCTGCTAAACAGTTGTCTATCTCAGGCATCAACCGATCTATGATAGCAGTTGCAATTGATTGTGGGTTCTCGGTGTTAACGTCAGCGTTTTGAGACGTGGGAGATGTGCCTGCCTGGTTGCGTGTGGAACTTCTGCCAGACTTGGCGTTTTTACCCACAAATTTGTCCATGATGAGAAAAATGCCTGAAGTAGTTAGTAAAGTTGTCAGTGATATCGCTATGCGCGTTAGTTACATCTGAGAATAGATTGGGAAGTCTTGTAAATTGTCACAGCTTTGCTGCCAACTTCCACGTTGTGCAGGCTTTTTCCTCAATCTCTCACAATTATTGTGCCAGAGGGATTTATAGAGCTCCTCTCAAAGATATTACAAATAAACTTCAGCCAGTATATGGCTGTGATTAGAGTATGTGCTGTTCTGAATTGTTTGGCTGTACAGTTTACCCAGCAGAGAATTAATGGTGTTGGCGCAACTTTCTGCAAAATGGCGATGGCTCTCTGTCTCCTCTCTCACCTTCCCCGTCTAATGTCACTATTATCACCTATGTCCTTCTCAGACCCCGCTCACCTTCCTCCAGAAGCAATTGCCAACCCACTCTGTCTCCTGCAGTAGGTCTTCAGTGTGGTGCAGCCTGTAGCCTGTGGTAAGAGGACTTAGCACGTTCTCTGGCAGGACGGTGCCGGACTGATTCCTGCTCCCACACCTTCTTATCCAGCCGCTTCTAAATTTACCTGTGCCGGAGGTGCTGCCGCTTCCCCCGTCACCGCTCACCTTATTTCAGCGGCAGCAGCAGTGACTTGGCTCTCTCTCCCTCTCCCGGCCTCCGGTGTGATGAGGCTTGGCGCGCTTTTCGGCAATATGGCGCCGGTTCACCTGCTCTTCCCGCGCTGTCTCTCTTCTTCACCGCCGCCGCTATCGCTCGCGGGCAGGGACACCGCAGGACTCCACCGATGCCTCTCACCCTCCTCCTGGAGCTATCCGGTGAGTCCGCTCAAGTTTCTGATGGGGCGCGCTGCTCGCCCTTCCCCCACCGGCTCCTTCTCGGTCTCAGTCCTCCGGCTGTTGATTATGAGCAGCGTTGCTTGCGGCACAGACTGCGCCCTGTGATTCCGAGGGAAGTCCGGAGAGCTGGGTCAGTGTTTGTTGACCCTTGTCCGGCCCTTATCCTGGCCTTTGTGTGATATAATATGACGCTAATGTGCTTTATATACGTCCATGGTCCAGGAGCTCTTGTTAAAAAGCGGCCATCATCAGGCTCCGCCTCCCGGAACGGTTACATGTATTTTATAGTTATGTATGTTGTATGAAAGCAAAACCCCCTGGGACTGAAGTATAGCCTAGACAGGGTTAACTGTAACGGCAGGCCCAGATGGGGAGGGGGAACTGAGAGTCAGTTTCAAGTTCAGGAAGTGTTAGTTCTGTTAGAGGCAGTGTGGTGAAGTGCTTGGAGTGGTCATATGCAGTGGGTTGCTAGTACCAACATAAGCCTGTTACATGGGGCAGTGGATTGCCACAGAACCCTTCCAGGCGAGTTCGACTGTTGGGCCTGGGACCTAGAAATGGATGTCAGGGCCTTTGGGTGCACTAAGCCTGCGGTCCTTCAGGGAAAGATGGAATCAGACTCTTAGAGGTGGAAGGCAATGGAATTAGAAAGAGGAATGCTCTACCCAGACTGAGAACTAAGGTACGTAACAAATCTAAACCAATGGCAGTGCTAATTTGGGGTGTTCTGAAATTTTTTGGGGGGTATTTTCCTTTATATCTTTAGCATAACAACACCATAAATAGAATTGATTGTAATTGTTTTTTATTTTTTGTTTCTTCCAGATTTTTGGCAACCGGAGAGAGTTTATCATCCCTCCACTTCCAATACCGCGGCTTGGAATATCCACCCTGTCCGGAATAGTTGCTGACACCTGCCGGGCTTTGTGGAATGTACTCCGGGATGAGTTTATACCCCTACGACATGTGCATTGGAATTGCGGAAAAATTCTGGAGTGTGTGTGATTTCCCCAACTGTTTGGGAGCGGTGGATGGAAAGCACATCCGCATTATCAAACCAGCCAGAACAGGATCGGAGTACTTCAATTATAAAAAATATTTTTCTGTTGTGCTCATGGCAATAGCCGATGCGGACTGTCGCTTCATCGCCGTGGACATTGGAGCTTTTGGCCATGGAAATGATTCACAGACTTTTAAGAACTCTATTATGGGCCACCATGTGTATGGCAAAAATTTTAATTTTCCACGGCCACGACATCTCCCCAACACTCAAGGTCCACCAATGCCATTTGTTATGGTTGGTGATGAGGCCTTTCAGATGTGTGAAAACTTACTGAAGCCATATTCCAGTTGTTACTTGAACCACACTTAAAATGATTTTTAACTACAGACTGACCAGGGCCCAAAGAACAGTAGAGTGTACCTTTGGTATACTAGTCTCAAAATGGCGCATTCTTGCATCAGCCAATAATCTAAAAATGGAGACAGTCGACGAGGTGGTCAAAGCCTGTGTGGTTCTGCACAATTACATAATGGCTAAGGAGTGGCCCAACATTGAACTGGATGAACCAGTTGCACACCCACTGCCCGTTTACCAGCATCATCCGCTGCGGTCAACAACTGAAGTTGGCCACACGCGGGACCAATTTGCTGCCTTTTTTTATTCGGATATTGGACGTGTGTCATGGCAGGACAATGTTGTGTAAATGTCATGTTGGGATTTTATCTGTACCAGTCATTTTCTTAAATGTTACTAATATTTCTTATTAATAAACTTTATTTTTTGGTGTCTTGACCATGTCTCCTATGTATTTCCTCTACAAACCAAGGCTGTCCTCACACTAGCAGTATTTGGTCTGTATTTAATATCAGTATTTATAATCCAAAACCAGGAGTAGGCGATAAAGGCTGAGGTGCTAGAAATGTTAATATTATAATTTTCCTCTAATTGTTCCATCCTTGTTTTGGCTTACAAATACTGACCACATACTGCTAGTGTGATGGCAGCCATGTTGTTTTAGTGGTAAGGTTGTTGATGTCATTGCGTCCTGATTCTGTTTTGCAATATCCATTGGACACAGACTGAAGAGACAATGGCTGTCATACAAAACAGATCTATACTCATCAAGTCAGGTGTCAGAAATAATGAATTCATGATGCACATATAACAGCCTCATGAATTCACTATTTCTGAGACATGTCCAGGTGAGGATAAATATGCCGTGTATGACCGCCATCGTCCCTTCACTTTGTGTGAAATAGATTACGTACACAGAAGAGAAAATGGGGGTTACACAAGGCAGTCCTCTACTCACCAGGTCAGGTGTCCTAACTAATAAGTTTTTGGACACCTGACCTGTTGAGTATAGTTCTGCATTGTATTTCCGCCATTTTCTCTTAAGTCTGCAACACTAGTCACAGACTAAGCAGAAGGAAGAGGTTATGGAGATAATACAAGTATTAATTTTTTGGCCCACCTCATATCTCTATACTAAAGACACACAAAGCTGCAGTCTTTTACTTGCTAATTACTGGAGCTATGATGTGGCCAAAAAATAAAGTGTTCGGCGCACGGTGTGTGTTGACAGCGGCGAAATACACATTAAAACCACACATAATTGGGGGCAAAAAACAATATTATTTATTTTGTTATACACAAACTTTTAATTTAACTGCGCCTGCTGTGGGTAGAGTGATAGAAACGGGGGGTGTGAAGCTGTGAGGCCTGGCTAACTGTGGACGACGCAGGGGTGGCAGGAGAAGGGGCAATGAAACTTGTGGGGTCTGGTAGTTCGGGGACAGGGCTTGACACATGAGAGGCCTGATATGCACTGGATGGGTGAGACAAACCTGACATTACAGACACACTAAGAAGTGAGGGGGGAGGAATACTAAGAGTATGCTTTTTTTATTTTTTCTCCCTTTCTGGGATCGCTGGGTTCTGGGAAGCCTCGGTGGGCTCATATGTCATGGCATGGTCGTGGTTGATGACCTGTCAGGGTCCGGCTGCACTGTGCCAGAGTCCATAGTGCTCGTAGAGCTTGCAGCCATGCCAGAGTCCATAGTGCTCATAGAGCGTGCAGCCATGCCAGAGTCCATAGTGCTCTTAGAGCGTGCAGCCATGCCAGAGTCCATAGTGCTCGTAGAGCGTGTAGCCATGCCAGAGTCCATAGTACTCATAGAGCGTGCAGCCATGCCAGAGTCCATAGTGCTCGTAGAGCGGAAGGCCATGCCAGAGTCCATAGCGCTTGTAGAGCGGAAGGCCATTCCAGGGTCCTGCTGCATCATGGTGGTGGCGGTACAGAAGGCCATGCCAGGGTCCTGCTGCATCGTGGTGGTGGTGGCGGTATGGAAGGCCATGCCAGGGTCCTGCTGCATCGTGGTGGTGGCAGTACGGAAGGCCATGCCAGGGTCCTGCTGCATCGTGGTGGTGGCGGTACGGAAGGCCATGCCATGGTCCTGCTGCTGCATCTTGGTGTCAGTGGAGGAGGTCCAAGCAGGAGCAGCGGTTGTCATTGTGGTGGCGGTGGGTTGTCCTACAGCACTCGGCATGGTGGTGGTGCTGTAGTAGCGTTCGACAGTGCTAGGAATAGAGGTGGCCGTGCAGTGGTATGCAGCAGAGGTCGGCATTGAGATTAATCGTGACAGTGAAGGCACAGGTGGATATGCCACCACAGTCTGCTGAAAATACGGACTCTGCTGCATAGCCTGCACGTAAGCAGCATTGCAGGCCTGCATGACACTAAGCTGGAGATCAGGAGTAAGGTGTTCCAACATGCCCTGCTCAATTTGGTTAAAAAAATGATGTGCTGGCCTCTGGAGTTCGGCTTTTACTTGGTCAAGGCTTTTGGTGACCTCCTGGATACGTGGATTCATGTGGCTAAGGGAAATATCCATTCGGTCACCCAAAGCCTTGAGTCATTCGTGAAAAACCGAGCTCAAGTGCAAAAACTCGGGCATGAGGGACCTGTCCGATGCCCTCTGCCGCTGCCAGGAGGAGCCCAAAAAAAAGGAGCAGAGGCAGAGGACTGGGAAAGGGGAAGACCTGATGGACCAGCTTCCTGGTCTCCAGTTTGTGTGGCAGGCCCACTTGCTGCAGCACTGCTGGATGGCTGGGATGGGTCCGTGGCTGTCTGATGAAGAACCGCTCCAGAACCTGAGCCAATAGTGCTGCTCCATGTGCTGTGAAAAAAGGAAAAAAAATGAATACCAAAAATTAACCAGACGCCAACTCCTGTGGAATAGAAACATGCAGATTATGGCAATACAACACAACCTAATGCACGGGAGAAATACTTATGTTCTCTGGGCAAGGACCAGTCTTAAAAATGCCAGAATGCGATGGTATTTGTACTTTCGGATCCTTGCTCCTGAACCACTGGGAACACGGCTCTCTTGACGCAGGTCCTTGTTGAAGTGGTCCTTCATCGAACGCCAACTTGTTTTGAAAATTGTAAAGAAAGAGTAAAGTACAGAAAGGAAGAATCAAGAATACTAAAGTGAGGATACAGTAAACAGTCAGCCTTGTATACTTACACGCTGCCGCCTTGACACTCGTCCATGACCCCGCTGCTCCTGCCCAGCCTCTGCCGCAGTAGAAGTGCTCTAAAAATATGAGAAACAAAAATTGTCATATGTGTAGATGTGACAGTGAATACTTACCAATCTGAGAAGGTGAGTACTCACTTCCCTGACATGTTCTACTTCAGAAGGCCCAGGATGTTGCTCCTCATCAGAAGAAGAAGACATTCTGGTGCATGCAGAAAGAAAGAAATGGAAAAAATTAGGACATGTAGAGACAGAAAATAGAACATAAAGGCATTGGCTAGGATATACTCACATTGTTCTGAGCGTAGATTCCTTCCTGTTTCTGCTCTGATGCGTCTGGAAAGCTTCTCTGTCTGCTGCGTAGTGACCTGCAAATGTCCACTCCCTCCCTTTATCACCTTGTATGTGGGGGGTGGCTAATCAGTGTCTAGACATGTTTTTATCTGGTGCAACGCATGCGTTTCACATAGACAGCAATGCGTTTTTTTGGCGCATTTCTACCGCTAACAACCGCATACGTTTTTAGGCGGCAAATTGACACCTCTAAAATTACTACATGTAGCGTTTACCGCGTCAGACCGCAGACGACGAAACGATGCATGCGTCGTCAAATGCGCAGAACGCAATCAAACGCAGACACTTGCGTTCCTAATGTTAAATATAGGAATACACAACGCATGCGGATTATTGCGGAAGAAACGCTGCGGACACAACCGCAAATGTGAAACTGGCCTAAGATGACTCATAGTGACAGTTGTTCACAGTGATAACCATGGATACCTAAGCTACTGCAATGCCCTGCACATAGGGTAAAAGACATAGCGAATCTGAAGAACTATACTACATTTATAACTGGATGTATTAGCTACTTTTATTATTATTATTATTTAATCTACTACATATAAGGACAGGATCTTGGAGATGGGAATAACCCTTTAACTCCCCAGCTTACATTACTTGCATTACTTGTTGAACATAGGATAATGCCCACACACAGTCCGGAAACCTCAATTCACACACTTTAGCTCTTAATGAGAACATCTTGGGAAGAACGGTTTTACGTCACATCTTATTGTGCAAATATTTTCTGTATTTTCAAAACTCTAAAATTAGTGAAACATATTGGGTAATCAGTTTATTTTCTGTAAGTTTGGAATCTGTTTATTTCCTCTGCAAATAACGTGACCGAATAGTGGAAATTTCCTGTGTGTGGCATTTCTCTCCTCTGCAACAGAAGAAATTCAGTTGTTGCAATGACTCACACTTTACTGACATGATTGAGTAGAGACAGCGAGGACTGCATCATGTGCAGAACACTTGCGACAGGGCAGTCCCTTTTACACCTAAATCCTACTGTCTGCTGCCTACAAAATGTTTTTTTTGTTATGAAGTGTAGTATATTTACAGGTAGTAGGATGACACATAGCAAAAAATGCCCGACATTGATTCTTTTTTTTTTTCAAAGCTGCTACTTTTTAAACAATAATGAAAAGTTGAAACCAAATACTGAGTCTGACATTTGGGTTTATTTTTTTTCTTTTAAAGGTGACATATGAAATAAAAAAAGTATTTTATTTTTTCCAGAAACAGTAACACTGTTGTTCACGGGTTGTACCATTTACTTGACAAAATTACAGCTGTTTCTAAAAGAAAAGCAAAATAAAAAAATGTTGCTGCACTGTTGTCCAGAGCTATCACACAGGTTTACAGGATTAGAAAAATATAAATACTGTTGTCTAAAACCATCCTCCCCCCCCCCCAAAAAAAACAAAAAACAAAAAAAAAAAAACTAGGGCCATATTTGTTCACAGGTTCTGCCTGCTACTGGATCTTAAAGGGAACCTGTCACCTGAATTTGGCGGGACTGGTTTTGGGTCATATGGGCGGAGTTTTCGGGTGTTTGATTCACCCTTTCCTTACCTGCTGGCTGCATGCTGGCCGAAATATTGGATTGAAGTTCATTCTCTGTCCTCTGTAGTACATGCCTGCGCAAAGTAATCTTACCTTGCGCAGGCGTGTACTATGGAAGACAGAGAATGAACTTCAATCCAATATTTCGGCCAGCATGCAGCCAGCAGGTAAGGAAAGGGTGAATCAAACACCCGAAAACTCCGCCCATATGACCCAAAACCAGTCCCGCCAAATTCAGGTCACAGGTTCCCTTTAACCCCTTTCTGACCTTGGACTGGATAGTACGTCCGAGGTCAGATCCCCTGCTTCGATGCGGGCTCCAGCGGTGAGCCCGCATCAAAGCCGGGACATGTCAGCTGTTTTGAACAGCTGACATGTGCCCGTAATAGGCGCGAGCAGAATCGCGATCTGCCCGCGCCTATTAGCTATTTAAATGCCGCTGTCAAACGCAGACAGCGGCATTTAACCACCGCATCCGGCCGGGCGGCCGGAAATGACGTCATCGCCGACCCCGTCACATGATCGGAGGTCGGCGATGCTTCTCCATTGTAACCATAGAGGTCCTTGAGACCTCTATGGTTACTGATCGCCGGTAGCTGTGAGCGCCACCCTGTGGTCGGCGCTCACAGCACACCCGATTTTCTGCTACATAGCAGCGAACAGCAGATCGCTGCTATGTAGCAGAGGCGATCGTGCTGTGCCTTCTTCTAGCCTCCCATGGAGGCTATTGAAGCATGGCAAAAGTTAAAAAAAAAGTTTAAAAAATGTGAAAAAAATAAAAAAATATAAAAGTTTAAATCACCCCCCTTTTTCCCCAATCAACATACATCAATAAAAAAAATATCAAATCTACACATATTTGGTATCGCCGCGGTCAGAATCGCCCGATCAATTAAAAAAAAGCATTAACCTGATCGCTAAACAGCGTAGCGAGAAAAAAATTTGAAACTCCAGAATTATGTTTTTTTTGGTCGCCGCAACATTGCATTAAAATGCAATAACGGGCGATCAAAAGAACGTATCTGCACCAAAATGCTATCATTAAAAACGTCATCTCGGCACGCAAAAAATAAGCCCTCAACCGACCCCAGATCATGAAAAATGGAGACGCTACGAGTATCGGAAAATGGCGCAATTTTTTTTTTTTTTCTAGCAAAGTTTGGATTTTTTTTCACCACTTAGGTAAAAAATAACCTAGACGTGTTAGGTGTCTATGAACTCGTACTGACCTGGAGAATCATAATTTCAGGTCAGTTTTAGCATTTAGTGAACCTAGCAAAAAAGCCAAACAAAAAACAAGTGTGGGATTGCACTTTTTTTGCGATTTCACCGCACTTGGAATTTTTTTCCCGTTTTCTAGTATAAGACATGCTAAAACCAATGGTGTCGTTCAAAGGTACAACTCGTCCCGCAAAAAATAAGCCGTCAAATGGCCAAATTGACGGAAAAATAAAAAAGTTATGAGGAGGGGAGTGAAAAACGAACACGGAAAAATGAAAAATCCCAAGGTCATGAAGGGGTTAAAGACGCCCTTCTCCTATCAAAGATTTTATCCTCTTAATATATTGCAATCATTATATTATATAACAGTGTGTACTTTACAATTGCTCGTTTTGCCTTTCTACGCAGCTAATTCTTCTCTTTTCCATTAGGTCTATAACATTATGTGATTAACAACTGAATAGCTGAATCTTAAGCTCTATGTAGGAAAAGGAGGTAAATTTTCCCTGTATGAGTCATAAATCACTGCACCTCTGGGTCAGGAGGAGTTGAAGAGGGGAATGAAAAATGCAGGGAAAACAAACTTACCATTTCTACTTAGAGCAGAGAAAAGAGAAGAATTAGCTGGGTAGAAAGGCAAAATCAGCAATTGTAAGTACACAGTGCTGTATAATATAATGACTGCAATATAGTAAAAGGATAAACACTTTGATAGGAGGAGTGTTTCTTCAAGACTACTCACTTCGGTGACAAAAGATTTCAGGAACAAACCAGCCTTGTTTCACTAACCACTTTAAGGGGTTAAAGTTAATCTGTAAGAAGGTTTTTGCTACTTCATCTGAGAGCAGCATGATGAAGGCAAAGAGAAGCTGAGTCCAATGATGTGCACTTATTTTACTGGGTGCAGTAGTTGTGCCACAGTGTTCTTAGATAGCAGCAGAGCTGACAAAGCTAACCCTGCCCAGACCACAGCTCTCTGTGCACATTTTATAGTGACAGTGACCTGCTTATCACAGGAGTGGGCATGGCCAGATGACTTAGCAAGCGCCACCTAGTCACAGCAGTGATAATGTCCTAGAGATAAAAACTTAAATGTAAGTAAACAACAGCACACAGCCTGATATGTGACACAGCATTTATTTTTTTTACCCCTACCTACATGTTGTCCTCAGATTACATAGCAAAAGCCTGCTGTCAGATTGCCTTTAATCCCATTTTAGTGGCAGCTACAGAAGATTTCAAAACAGAAACAGCCAATGGTAGCTGTGCTACACTGTTTCCATAAAGCGGGAGTCACTAGATCCACACCGCCTATTGCAGATGCTTAGATGTTGTTATTCTGTGATCTGCTGGTGTGAATAGTCTTTCCACCATACAGTTGCAGTGATGGTATACAGTGAGTACGGAAAGAATTCAGACCCCTTTACATTTTTCTTTGTTTCATTGCAGCCTTTTGGTAAATTCTAAAAAGCTCATTTTTTCACACTAATGTACACACTGCACCCCATCTTGACTGAAAAAAAACAGAAATGTAGAAATTTTTGCAAATTTAATAAAAAAGAAAAACTGAAATATCACATGGTCATAAGTATTCAGACCCTTTGCTCAGTATTGAGTAGAAGCGCCCTTTTGAGCTACTACAGCCATGTGTCTTCTTGGAAATGATGCAAAAAATAGGAAAAGTGGCATAGTATAGGATTATCAATTACAAGTGATTAAATAACTTCCTTTTAAAAAAGATGATTTTTCAGCAAAAAAAATACAAATATTTAAGAAAAAAATACACTCTAGGTGTTCAAATTCAAGTCAGATTTCCTTGTGTATATATAAATATATATATATATATATATATATATATATATATATATATATATGTATATATATATCAGATGTATACACTAAACAAGGTGTAAGCAAATTTAAAGAGGTGTACTCATCTTAATTCTTAAGGAGCGTACCCTGATGTACAGGCAGGCAAGTACTGGTGGGCAGGAGCAGTTTCGGGAAGGACTGGGTCAGAGGCAGGTATGACTGAAATACAGGATCAGGTAGGCCCAGTTCAGACTGGCCAGGCAGGGAACCGCAGATGCAGACTAGTACGGAATTGGAGGTTCCCACAGGACAGACAGGAGCAGATTCACACAGAACAGACAGGGTAAGGCTAGGTACAGACAGGACAAACTGGACCAAGTTCACAAGGGACGAACATAAGGACAAGTACACACCGGTCAGACAGTGCCAGATTGACGCAGGGTACTATTATTAATAAGAAAGTGTACACACAGATCACTAATGTTGATCCTCAACAACACAATAGAGATAGGTACTGTTCAGACCCTGCATGTTTTAGAGATAGGGACAGGCTCAGACACAGGAGGTTTAGAGAAACATGCACATAGATGCAAGTAGGTTCAGAGATAGATCCTAATTTCAACAAGGACAGGTACAGGTACCCCCCAAAGTGGCAGAAACAGGAAAGATCAGATACAGGTACAGGTTTCAGGGTACAGGCCTGGGAATACAGAGAGAAACAGGTCCAGGCAAGATCAGAAACAGAACAGGACCTGGCAACTCAGTAGCACACACTGAAAGAGAATGTTGCTCAGGCACCTCCCATCAGATGGAGATGCCTTAAGTACCAAGGGCCTCTCAGCAATAGGCTGGAGACATGTTAGGAATGGACGCACTGTCTCTTTAAGAATCAGGAAGTTCCCGTGCGTGCACCTTAAGCATGCAGCAAGCAGAGGCCAAGGAGCTCATTGCACGGCCTTGGGTGGTGAGAACATCGGTGTCCCTGCACGTTAGGGGATGGGAAGCCATGCAGGGATGCAGGCAGTGGTGTAACAACAGCTTTGCCCCTGCAATATTAAAGGGGCATAGGGGCACGGAGCTTCAAAGCAGCACTTGTAAGCAGTATAACAAGCTCAGGTGGCTAGTAACCTTTGCAACAAGCTGTAAACTTTGGAATTAAAAATCCCTACCTTCTTGAGAACAAAAAGGATATAAAATATAATGTAAATTGCAAAGTTACTTGTTTTAATAAGGAAAAAATGAGACATCGCTTTTAAGTTGTAATATCTGCACAGATATGGAACTAATGGAGATAGCGGAGTGCAGTGCTCTCAAACGACCCCCTTACAGCCACATGGCTGCCAATTCTGTGGATAGTTTATGCTATATTTGTTAGACAACCCCTTTACGTACCATGGCGCAGCAAAGAAATGTAACCTTTGCTGCCCAGCAGAGCCATAGATTACAGCTTCAAGCTGTATGTCCCAGCAGCAGGACACCATAGGATCAGTTTATCATCAGAAGATAACTTTAAACCCTATATAACAAATTCACACTCATTAAATGTTTTATATTAGATGTTTGACAAAATAATAATCTAGCAACTCAGAAGGCATATTCATATATCTACACATTCCACTAAACCACTTCCCATTAGTGAGACAACAAAGGTACAGATGTCACACATTAGTAGTTCCCCAAAGACAATACAAAGAACATGATTTCAAACACATACCAAAGGACTCTACTCTCCACTAGGAGAATGAAGTAAGCTATGTCGCAGATTACAACATATTAAAGGGTTTGTCCACTACTCAGACAACCCCTTCTCAATCCCTCTATTGCTCTCTTGTAAAATTATAACCAGAGATGAGCGAACCCAAAGAGTAAAGTTCGGCATCCGTCCTGAATACCTGCTGTTCGGGCATGAACACCGAACACAGACTTTACCAGGAAGTCCGGGTACTGTTCAGGTTCAGCCCCCCAAACACTGGGTGTTTGTCGCACAGTCATGTGCATGACAGCGCTGCAAACACTGATTCTGATTGGCAGCAAATTATTACCACAGGTCAGACTGACACGGTTCCCACACTGTCAAATGACAACGTGAGCTCGCAGCTTTGATCGGAGATATAAAGTTCACCTCCGGTCACTGGTGTCAGCTGATACAACTACTGCTCCCATCAGCCTATGCCTGCTGCTGCTAATAACAGCGAGAGCAGCCGTGGCTGATGTATTGTTGATAACCAGCCAAGCAAAAGTGACAGCTGAGGCTGCAACCCTCAGCTGTCAGCATTAGCAAGGTTAGTTATCAAGAATAGAGGGGTCCACATGCTGTTTTTCAAATTATTTAATTAAATAATTTTAAAAAACGACATGGGGTCCCCCTCATTTTTGACAACTAGCCTTGCTAAAGCAGACAGCTGGGGGCTGGTATTCTCAGTTTGGTAACGGGCCATGGATATTGAGCCCCCCAGCCTAAAAATAGCAGCCCTCAGCCGCCCTGAAAAAGCACATCTATTAGATGTGCCAATTCTGGCACTTTGCCCGACTCTTCCCACTTACCCTGTAGCGGTGGCAAGTGGGGTTCATATTTGTGGGGTTGATGTCACCTTTGTATTGTCTGGTGACATCAAGCCCATGGCTTCGTAATGGAGAGGCAGCTATAAGACACCTATCCATTACTAATCATATAGTTATCTTGTAAAAAAAGACACAGCAAGCATAAAAGTCTTTTATTTGAAATAAAAGCGAACCACACTTTTCCTTTTTAATTTAAAAATAACAAACAGTTAGGCCGGCGTCACACTTGCGAGTTTTACGTACGTAAGAGCGCATAAACTACGTCCGTAAAACTCGCATAACATACGGCACAATGATTCTCAATGGGTCTAGTCCTATCAGCCGTATATAACGGATCCGTAATATACGGCGTTCTACGGCCGCAGAAAATCGCAGCATGCTGCGTTTGTCAGCGTATTGCGCAAAAAAACGCCAATGCAAGTCTATGGGAGAGCGTATAATACGGAATGCATACGGACCATGCGTGTGACTTGCGAGAAATACGCAACTCACTGGCAGATGTCCTGAAATGTCCAAAGGCCTCAATCAGGCAGGTGAGACATGCTAATTAGCTGAAAAAGCCAGACAGTGAACCCGGAAGTCTGCTGCACGCCTCCACGGAGTGAGATTCAGCATGGCAAACATAATTAATGTAGACATGCTGATCATTTTGATCCAAGAGAGGCCTGAAATCTGGGACCAAAGAGACTACAACTATGCCAACAGGGCCAAAAAACAGGCAGCATGGAGGAGCGTGTGTGGGTCCCTCTTCCCACATTATGACAAGCAGCCACGTGCGGCACAGCGACAAATAAGTACACCCATGTTTGAAATGTAATGTTCTTGTTAAACAACAGACCCTTACTACTTTGAATTTCTAAACAATAATTTATAAATTAATCCTGAAAGAAATCAAAAGCACACCAGTAGATACATGGTGTTGGCCATGATAAACGGATTTCAGTAATGTTTTGAACAGATGTCCCTTACTAACAGTGTTTCCCAGTAATTGTGCTTTCTGGGATAGAGGGTAGCGGACTCTGTCCTTGTGGCCTTGCTTCATAATTGTGTGTTTGTTTCAAATTTAATAATAAATGTGCTCCACAAATGCCTATTTCTATGCTACACTTAAATCTGTGTAGTCAATTACACCTTGTGTGAGCACTCTGCATAATGGGCTAATCAATGTGTTTAATTTTTGTTGTTTCAGTGGGTGATGTTACAACAAGGTGGCGGAGTATCCGTGACCAATATAGGAGGGAGAGGCAGCAGCGGGAGAGAAGTGGAGCCGGGGCACCTCCTAAAAAACGTAAATACGTCTATTTCGACCGCCTAACCTTTCTGAACCCCAGCATGGACCTCAGGCCGTAAGTAAAAACATCACAAACTTTTGTAATTTTTTAATTTGGAGAAATGATTCAAAATAAAATTGAAACTAAATAAATTTTTCTTTTTCAGAACTCAGTCTAACCTCACTGACAGGGAGACAGGGTCTGACTCTGAACTGGTCATTGACCCAGTTGGTGAAGGTGAAGAGGTGGCTGGTCCATCTGCTGCTCCCTCAGGCTCCATCCCTCCAAGATCCTCCTCATCTGGCCAGCCAGCTCCAGCTGCAGCAGAACAACACCAAGAGGCCCCACAGTTCTCATCAGCAGCATGAGCAGCAGCAGCAGCATCACCACCTAGCCAGGATGACCCTGGAAATAGCAGCAGCCCTACTGTTGCCCTGGAGCGATCCCCACCGGCTGCAGATAGACCCCAGCGTGCACGACGCAGGAGAGAGCTTCTCCAAAGCAGGAGAAATGTGGATGCTGGGGTCATGAACTATTTGGCACGGGTTCGAGAGGATGATGGGGAGGAGGGATTTACACATAGCCTTGCCCAGTACTTACGGTCCATAGAGCGGGAGTTGAGGCTTCATGTGAGAGGGTGTTTTCAGATGCTTATTGATGCATGCACCCCCCCAAATAACCCAAACAATCTCTTGCAGATGATTGAACAGTGGCAGATGTCACCAGAAAATATTCTGCGGCCTCAGAGATTACAAGGCATGCATGGTCAACAAGGATCTGAAGCACCCCCTCCACGTCAGCCAACACCTCAACCCCAACCCACAACGAACCCACAATGGCAACCTCAGCACCATATGGCGGGATATCAGCAACCATCCCAATATGGCCACTTGTCCACACCCAGTGCTGGAGGCTGGTCCCAACCTGGGTTTGGACAATATGGTCATTTTGGGTTGGGGTATGATTCCCGCCCATATGGCCATCAACATCAGGGGTATCTCCAAAATCCTGTCCCCACTCTTCAAAGTGGCCAGCATCATAGCAGGCCTAATGTCCCTCAGGCAACTACAACATCCGCACAGGCTGCTGAACAATTGGGCCTACAAAGGCCACCTGATGCTGACCCTGAACAATCCTCTTCTCCAGCACCTACCTACCAGGACTTGTAATTTTTTTTTTTGTTTGTTTTTTTATTTTTATTTTAACCATTTTGTTTATTTTTTAGCTTTGATTTGTCTACACAATCTTGTGTTTGCATGTGCTTACTTAGCAATCTAGAATGTGGATGTTGTTCCTAATTTTTATGGCCACAAAAAACTGTGGACTTTATTTTATAAAGATTTGTTATGCACAAACAATAACCAAACAAAAAAAAAGTTACTTAAGTAAAATTTTCGTTATTAACAATCAAACTCTGGATGCACTCTGTTCATTCTTACATCACACACACATGATATGCTCATAACCATATGTGAAATAATTGAATACAACAGACCTAGTTTCAAAATTGATAAACCAAAAATTTATATATCTAACTAATTACACATGCAAAATTGCATAGTCTTGCCAGGGAGTAGCACCTTTAGGACTCAAAAAATAATTTGTCAAGACATCACGAACTTTAAGTCCAGAAAGTGGACGACGCGGAGGAGGGACACATGGGGTAGGCCTACTCGGATTGGTCATGACGTGATCTACAAAATTGGGAGAGGAACAATCATGTATTCTGGTGAAACAATGTAGAATAACACAGGCTTTGATCACTTCATTGATTGTAGCCTCACTCAGCTGAATGGCAGACTGAAGAACCCGCCATTTGGCTACAAGAATCCCAAAGGCGCACTCAACCAGTCTCCGTGCCCTGGCAAGTCTCAAATTAAACACCCTCCGCCGGTGGTCAAGGTTGCGCCTGGGGTAAGGCCTCATGACGTGCCTCGTCAGTTGGAATGCCTCATCTCCAACCAAAACAAAAGGCACTGCTTCCGCATTGGAGCCTGGGAGTTGCTGTGGTGGTGGGAGGTTCAACTGTTTGTCACGTAGCCGCCGACCCATTATGGATGAATTGAAGACCCTAGAGTCTCCAGTTCGCCCATAGGCCCCAATGTCTACAATTATAAACCTGTAGTTACTGTCAGCAACTGCTAACAGAACTACAGAGAAAAACTGCTTATAATTGTAGAATTGGGAACCAGAGTTCGGCGGCTTACGCACCCTGATATGTTTCCCATCCACAGCTCCAATGCAGTTAGGGAAGTCACAAGTATTTTTGAAACCAGTGGCGATTTGGAGCCAATCCTCCTGTTTTGGCTCAGGCATCACAACTTCCTGAAGTTTCTGCCATATTTGTGAACAGGTTGTCCTAACAATGCCTGAAATTGTCGACTGCCCAATCAGAAACTCCAGGTGTAGACCCGCATAGGACAAGCCTGTGGACAGGAAGCTGAAAAACAAGAAAAAGGTAAAAAAAAAACATTAACATGAGGACTAACAAAACATGAAGAAGCACAAGTGTATATTTCAGTTACTATGACATTATTTACAAACCAAAAAGGTTCATTTCACATTCTTACTATACTATAATATGAACACCATTTTTTTGGATGTGCTTGTGGCTTCATGTCCAAGTAAAGTAACTGAAACATAGTAGGACACAACACATTGTCAAACACAAAAAAAAAAAAAAATATGTGCGAATGTTCAATACATACTGTAAGGTTAGGAGCAGACGCTCCTCAGCAGAGATGGCTTTTCTCATCCAGGTGTCCTGATAGGTGAGCCCAGGACGTAAGATCTCCAACAACATGTCAAAAGTCCTGATGGACATGCGAGTATACAGGTAAAATTTGTCTGGATGTGCCCTCAAAGCTGAATATAGTCTCTGGAAATGTCCTTTACTCTGGCGTTGGGTCAATAGAGGATGCACCCACAATCTTCGTCTCCTCCTTTGCGGATCTACATTGACCGGATATGGCTGGCCAAAGCGATGAGACAACACCCAGTGAAGCAACACCCGCTGAGTTGTGCATAAATACACATGGTCAGACATGTTTGTAAGGTCAAAGCAACACAGCCAAAATATGCTAGAGAACATATAGGGCAGATGGGAGGGGTCCACCTGTTGTAGATGGCTTAAATAGTGTTGTTAATGATGGTTTAAATGATTTTCAGGCCTGAAAACCGTTAAATGTCCATTTTGTGATGGTGCGTGAAAAAAACGCAATACGGATCACATACGGAATACACACGCACAAGCACATGCGCAAAATACGCAACCACACCTAAGCAACGCATTAACTACAGAAGTAGATTACGGGGACATTTTGGCGCATTGAACGCGTAATACGGACGTATAATACGTTCCGTATTGTCTTACGCCAAGTGTGACGCCAGCCTTATACTCACCTAACACCCATTCCATTGAATCCCTCATCCGTAGTAAAACAAAAATAAAAAACAACAATATCCCTCACCTGTCCAACGTTCTGTCACCACGCCGTCTGGGGATTAATAGTTTTCAATCTGGACGGTGCCAAGATGCGACCGTCCAGGTCAAGAACCACTGACGAACTAACTGCTGGAAGCGCAGTGCCTGTGAGCCTCATTGAGGTTACCACAGGTCACTGAGGCTGCGTTCCCAGCCATGCCAATAAACTGCGGTGACCTCCCTCAAGTGAAATCACCACTAGCACAGTGAGAAAAAGTATTTCGGTGCAGAGGCTAGGTTGAAAATGTACTGTATGCCTACTAATACGCAAAAAATCATATGTGCCGTTCGGTTCCATCACCTTGACCGCTGCAGCCAATCACAGGTCCCAACTGTCAAGTGACAAATTTGTAGTATACTACAACTCATAATCAAGAAATCTCTTCATAAAAAATACACAGTTTGAATATCTTGGGCACTATGAATTTGAAATCCACATGTCAAATTTTTCTGCCATTTTTTACCGCAAACTGCACTGCAGAGGGTGAATGCAGTGGTAAATCTGCATTATTTCCGCAGTGAAATCAGAAAGATGATGCTATTTTTATGCAAGAAAATTTCTTTCCCTAAACCCTTTATACAAACACCCTGGGTCACATTTACTAGATACCTCACCTGCAGTTTGTATTATCTATAGCTGACAGTGTTCTTTACCGTTGACTTCTGTCTTGTGGAGCTGTAAGAGTGTGACAGAAGCTGCTGTGCGTATCTATACCTAATGACAATGTGTGTAGAATAAGGCCGGCGTCACACACAGCGTAAAACAATACGGTCCGTATATTAAGGCCGTAATACGCTGAAAAGTCCCGAAAAAAGTGGTCCGTAGCTCCTCCGTAGGCAGGGTGTGTCAGCGTTTTTTGCGCATGGCATCCTCCGTATGTAATCCGTATGGCATCCGTACTGCGTGGTTTTCTCGCAGGCTAGCAAAACCAACATACCGCTATAGAAGTGATCCATGTGTCCCAAAAAGAAAAGAAAATATATATATACTGTCTATATATATATATATATATATATATATATATATATATATATATATATATATATATGTCAGTAGACACATATATTAGAGAGAAAAGCCGGTAATTCAGTGCGGTGTACAGTAAAATCACACTGACAGCTTACAGTAGAATAGGTAGAATAAATGTGTACACATAGAATAGGTATATATATATATATATATGTCAGTGAGACACATATATGTATATATATTAATATTTATTCCAGCGCTAGACAGCTTGAAAGCCGGTAATTCAATTACCGGCTTTTTCCTTCTCCTTCCTAAAACCCGACATGATTTGAGACATGGTTTACATACAGCCAGGGAGCTTTCTAGGTAATTTCCCACGATCTATGAACAGCCAGCAGAGGGCGCCTCACCGCAAATGAAGCTAAATATAGATCATTGATCTATTTTTAGCCTCATTCCCTGGGGTTTTGCAGCGAGGAGCAGCCTGCATTAGCACAGCTCCTTGCTGCAAAATGTTTTAACCCCTTCAGAAGGATTTACATCGTTGGACGTTACAGATCTGCGGAGGGTAAGTATATTGTTGGTTTATTATGTTTTTTTACTCACAGAACGGGGGTCTTCAGTGACTGGATTGGGCGTTGAATAAAATACTGCAACAACCATTGTTTTTATTTCATTAAAATAATTTTAAAAAATGTGTTTGTGTTTTATTTAACCCTTTACTAGTATTGGATTAATAATGGATAGGTGTCATAATTGACGCCTCTCCATTATTAATTAGGCTTAATGTCACCTTACAATAGCAAGGTGGCATTAACCCTTCATTACCCCATATCCCACCGCTACACGGGAATGGGAAGAGAGTGGCCAAGTGCCAGAATAGGCGCATCTTCCAGATGTGCCTTTTCTGGGGTGGCTGGGGGCAGATATTTTTAGCCAGGGGGGGCCAATAACCGTGGACCCTCTCCAGGCTATTAATATCTGCCCTCAGTCACTGGCTTTACTACTCTGGCGGAGAAAATTGCGCGGGAGCCCACGCCAATTTTTCCGCCATTTAACCCTTTATTTTAAGAGCTAGAACGGCCAAATTTTGCAGATACACACTACTGACATTAGTAGTGTGGAATCTGCAAAAAAAATGGAGAGAAGACATGGTTTACTGTATGTAAACCATGTCTCAAATCATGTCGGGTTTTAGGAAGGAGAAGGAATAAGCCGGTAATTGAATTACCGGCTTTCAAGCTGTCTAGCGCTGGAATAAATATTAATATATATACATATATGTGTCTCACTGACATATATATATATATATATACCTATTCTATGTGTACACATTTATTCTACCTATTCTACTGTAAGCTGTCAGTGTGATTTTACTGTACACCGCACTGAATTACCGGCTTTTCTCTCTAACAGCGCTGCGTATTTCTCGCAAGTCACACTGCTTGTCCGTGTGTAATCCGTATTTTTCACGCTTCCATAGACTTTCATTGGCGTATTTCTTGCGCAGTACGGTGACAAACGCAGCATGCTGCGATTTTGTACGGCCGTAGAAAGCCGTATAATACTGATCAGTAAAATACGGCAAATAGGAGCAGGGGCATAGAGAATAATTGTGCCGTATTTTTTGCGAGTTTTACGGACGTAGATTCTGCGCTCTTACGTCCGTAAAACTCGCATGTGTGACGGCGGCCTAAGTCTGTTGTAGTGTAAATGCTGCTTACGTGCACCTTACTAATAATAATGTGGATGTTATCTATATATATAATTGCCTAAGGGTTTTTCCGTCTGTCTGTCTGTCTGTCCTGGAAATCATGGCTCTCTGATTGGTCGAGGCCGCCAGGCCTCGACCAATCAGCAACGGGCACAGCGACGATGATGTCATAAAGGACGTAGACATCTCACGTTTCTGATTCAGCGACGGGCACAGTATCGACGTAGATGTCATAATGGTTGCCATGGCGACGATGATGTCATAAAGGTTGCCTCGACCAATCAGCGACGGGCACAGTCTGCCGCGAATTCTGGAATCATCATTGTTCATATACTACGGGGACATGCATATTCTAGAATCCCCGATGCATTAGACTTCCGTCTGTCTGTCTTTCTGTCTGTCTGTCTGTCACGGATATTCATTGGTCGCGCCTCTGTCTGTCATGGAAATCCAAGTCGCTGATTGGTCGCGGCAAAAGAGCCACGACCAATCAGCGACGGGCACAGTCCGGAAGAGAATGGCCGCTCCTTACTCCCTGCAGTCAGTGCCCGGCGCCCGCATACTCCCCTCCGGTCACCACTCACACAGGGTTAATGCTGGCGGTAACGGACCACGTTATGCCGTGGGTATCGCACGCCGTTACCGATGCTATTAACCCTGTGTGTCCCTAACTTTTTTACTATTGATGCTGCCTATGCGGCATCAATAGTAAAAAAAGTAACGTTAAAAATAATAATAAAAAAAAAAAACCTGCTATACTCACCCTCCGTAGTCCGATGAGCCACTTGCACCGGCCACCATCTTCCGTTCCCGGCGATGCATTGCGAAATTACCCAGAAGACTTAGCGGTCTCGTGAGACCGCTAAGTCATCTGGGTAATTTCGCAATGCATCCTGGGAACGGAAGATGGCGGCAACCGCGCGCATATCACCGGAGCTTCGGTGGATCCCAGGGGGTGAGTATATAACTATTTTTTATTTTAATTATTTTTTTAACAGGGATATGGTGCCCACACTGCTGTATACTACATGGGCTGTGTTAGATACCGCGTGGCTGCTATATACTACATAGACAGTGTTATATACTATGTGGGCTGTGCTATATACTGCGTGGGCTGTGCTATATACTACGTGGACTGTGCTATATATTACGTGACCACTGTTATATACTGCGTGGGCAGTGTTATATACTATGTGACTGGGCAATATACTACGTGACTGGGCAATATACTACATGGCTGGGCAATATACTACGTGGCTCTGTGCTGTATACTACGTGACTGGGCAATATAATACGTGACTGGGTAAGATACTACGTGACTGGGCAATGTACTATGTGACTGGGCAATATACTACGTGACTGGGCAATATTCTACGTGACTGGGCAATATACTACGAGACTGAGCAATACACTACGTGACTGGGCAATATACTACGTGACTGGGCAATATACTACGTGACTGGGCAATATACTACGTGACTGGGCAATATACTACATAGCTGAGCAATATACTACGTGCCTGGCCAATATACTACATGTCTGTGCTGTATAATACGTGGCTCTGTGCTGTATACTACATCGCTGTGCAATATACTACGTAGCTGGGCAATATACTACGTGACTGGGCAATATACTACGTGGTTGGGCAATATACTACGTGGTTGGGCAATATACTACGTGACTGGGCAATATACTACGTGGACATGGATTTTCTAGAATACCCGATGCGTTAGAATCGGGCCACCATCTAGTACTGTATAAGGGTTTTACATCTAAGCTTATGTGTTTTTATATATTTACAAGATTAGGGATAGATGTAAAGGATAAGATAAGAGGGTAGCTATAAATTAGGAAAGGATTGGGTTTGGCATAGTGGGGCACAATAGAGTGAGGATAACTAGGGTGCCAGTATAGGAATAGTTAACCCCTTAATCCCATATGACGTACTATCCCGTCCAGGTGACCTGGGACTTAATTCCCATGGACGGGATAGTACGTCATATGCGATCGGCCGCGCTCACGGGGGGAGCGCGGCCGATCGCGGCCGGGTGTCAGCTGCCTATCGCAGCTGACATCCGGCACTATGTGCCAGGAGCGGTCACGGACCGCTCCCGGCACATTAACCCCCGGCACACCGCGATCAAAGATGATCGCGGTGTGCCGGCGGTGCAGGGAAGCATCGCGCAGGGAGAGGGCTCCCTGCGGGCTTCCCTGAGACGATCGGTACACGGTGATGTGCTCACCGTGTACCGAGCGTCTTCTCCCTGCAGTCCCCGGATCCAAAATGGCCGCCGGGCTGCATCCGGGTCCTGCAGGGAGCACTTCCGGGTCAGGATCAGGCTGCAGCTGCAGCTCTAATCCTGCCCGGCTGTATGTCAGATCACCGATCTAACAGAGTGCTGTGCACACTGTCAGATCGGTGATCTGTGATGTCCCCCCCTGGGACAAAGTGAAAAAGTAAAAAAAAAAATTTCCACACTTGTAAAAAAAAATAAAAAAAAAATTCCTAAATAAAGCAGAAAAAAAAAAATATTATTCCCATAAATACATTTCTTTACATAAAAAAAAAACAAAAAAAACAATAAAAGTACACATATTTAGTATCGCCGCGTCCGTAACGACCCGACCTATAAAACTGGCCCACTAGTTAACCCCTTCAGTGAACACCGTAAGAAAAAAAAAAAAAAAACGAGCCAAAAAACAACGCTTTATTATCATAACGCTGAACAAAAAGTGGAATAACACGCGATCAAAAAGACGGATATAAATAACCATGGTACCTCTGAAAACGTCATCTTGTCCCGCAAAAAACGACCCGCCATATAGCATCATAACCAAAAAAATAAAAAAGTTATAGTCCTGAGAATAAAGCGATGCCAAAATAATTATTTTTTCTATAAAATAGCTTTTATCGTATAAAAGCGCCAAAACATAAAAAAAATGATATAAATGAGGTATCGCTGTAATCGTACTGACCCGAAGAATAAAACTGCTTCATCAATTTTACCAAACGCGGAACGGTATAAAAGCCTCCCCCAAAAGAAATTCATGAATAGCTGGTTTTTGGTCATTCTGCCTCACAAAAAATCGGAATAAAAAGCGATCAAAAACTGTCACATGTCCGAAAATGTAACCGATAAAAACGTCAACTCGTCCCGCAAAAAACAAGACCTCACATGACTCTGTGGACCAAAATATGGAAAAATTATAGGTCTCAAAATGTGGAGACGCAAAAACTTTTTTGCTATAAAAAGCGTCTTTTAGTGTGTGACGGCTGCCAATCATAAAAATCCGATATAAAAAACTCGCTATAAAAGTAAATCAAACCCCCCTTCATCACCCCCTTAGTTAGGCTAGGTTCACATTGCGTTAATGGGTTAACGCTAACGGACAGCGTTGCACGGCGAAAATGTCACAATTAACGCCGTGCAACGGGTCCGTTAGCACAACCATTGACAGCAATGTGATTTTCGGGTGTAGCGCATCGCTAGAGCGTGCCATTTTCGGCTCGCGCTAGCAAGGTGCCGTTCTTTTGTGGCGCGCCTCAGACGCTGCTTGCAGCGTCCGCGGCGCGCCCGAGGTCCGATCCCCGATCTTCCAGAGCGGGGACGTTAACGCGACCACTAAACACGACACCTAAAAAGACATTGCGTTAGCGCAATCCGCTAGTGCTAAACGGATTTCCCTAATGCAATGTGAACCTAGCCTTAGGGAAAAATAATAAAATTAAAAAAAATGTATTTATTTCCATTTTCCCATTAGGGTTAGGGTTAGGGCTAGGGTTAGGGCTAGGGTTAGGGTTTGTATTACATTTACGGTTGGGATTAGGGTTGGGATTAGAATTAGGGGTGTGTCAGGGTTAGGTGTGTGGTTAGGGTTACAGTTGGGATTAGGGTTAGGGGTGCGTTTGGATTAGGGTTTCAGTTATAATTGGGGGGTTTCCACTGTTTAGGCACATCAGGGGCTCTCCAAACGCGACATGGCGTCCGATCTCAATTCCAGCCAATTCTGCATTGAAAAAGTAAAACAGTGCTCCTTCACTTCCGAGCTCTCCCGTGCGCCCAAACAGGGGTTTACCCCAACATATGGGGTATCATCGTACTCGAGACAAATTGGACAACAACTTTTTGGGTCCAAGTTCTCTTGTTATCCTTGGGAAAATAAAAATTTGGGGGGCTAAAAATCATTTTTGTGGGAAAAAAAAGGATTTTTTATTTTCACGGCTCTGCGTTGTAAACTGTAGTGAAACACTTGGGGGTTCAAAGTTTTCACAACACATCTAGATAAGTTCCATGGGAGGTCTAGTTTCAATATGGGGTCACTTGTGGGTGGTTTCTACTGTTTGGGTACATCAGGGGCTCTGCAAATGCAACGTGACGCCTGCAGACCAATCCATCTAAGTCTGCATTCCAAATGGCGCTCCTTCCCTTCCGAGCTCTGCCATGCGCCCAAACAGTGGTTCCCCCCCACATACGGGGTATCAGCGTACTCAGGACAAATTGAACAACAACTTTTGGGGTCCAATTTATTCTGTTACCCTTGTAAAAATACAAAGCTGGGGGCTAAAAAATCATTTTTGTGAAAAAAAAAAATAATTTTTATTTTCACGGCTCTGCGTTATAAACTGTAGTGAAACACTTAGGGGTTCAAAGTTCTCACAACACATCTAGATAAGTTCCTTGGGAGGTCTAGTTTCTAATATGGGGTCACTTGTGGGGGGTTTGTACTGTTTGGGTACATCAGGGGCTCTGCAAATGCAACGTGACTCCTGCAGACCAATCCATCTAAGTCTGCATTCCAAATGGCGCTCCTTCCCTTCCGAGCTCTGCCATGTGCCCAAACAGTGGTTCCCCCCCACATATGGGGTATCAGCGTACTCAGGACAAATTGGACAACAACTTTTGGGGTCCAATTTATTATGTTACCCTTGTGAAAATACAAAACTGGGGGCTAAAAAATAATTTTTGCGAAAAAAAAAAAAAAATTATTTTAACGGCTCTGCGTTATAAACTGTAGTGAAACATTTGGGGGTTCAAAGCTCTCAAAACACATCTAGATAAGTTCCTTATGGGGTCTAGTTTCCAAAATGGTGTCACTTGTGGGGGGTTTTAATGTTTAGGCACATCAGGGGCTCTCCAAACCAACATGGCGTCCCAACTTAATTCCAGTCAATTTTGCATTGAAAAGTCAAATGGCGCTCCTTCCCTTCCGAGCTCTGCTATGCACCCAAAAAGTGGTTTACCCCCCACATATGGGGTATCGTCGCACTCAGGACAAATTGCACAACAACTTTTGTGGTCTAATTTCTTCTCTTACCCTTGGGAAAATAAAAAATTGGGGGCGAAAAGATCATTTTTGTGAAAAAATAAGATTTTTTATTTTTACGGCTCTGCATTATAAACTTCTGTGAAGCACTTGTTGGGTCAAAGTGCTCACCACACATCTAGATAAGTTCCTTAAGGGGTCTACTTTTCAAAATGGTGTCACTTGTGAGGGGTTCCAATGTTTAGGCACATCAGGGGCTCTCCAAACGCAACATGGCGTCCCATCTCAATTCCAGTCAATTTTGCATTGAAAAGTCAAATGGCGCTCCTTCCCTTCCGAGCTCTGCCATACGCCCAAACAATGGTTTACACCCATATATGGGGTATCAGCGTACTCAGGACAAATTGGCCAACAATTTTTGAGGTCCAATTTCTTCTCTTACTCTTGGGAAAATAAAAAATTGGGGGCGAAAAGATCATTTTTGTGAAAAAATATGATTTTTTATTTTTACGGCTCTGCATTATAAACTTCTGTGAAGCAATTGGTGGGTCAAAGTGGTCACCACACATCTAGATAAGTTCCTTAGGGTGTCTACTTTCCAAAATGGTGTCACTTGTGGGGGGTTTCAATGTTTAGGCACATCAGTGGCTCTCCAAACGCAACATGGCGTCCCATCTCAATTCCTGTCAATTTTGCATTGAAAAGTCAAATGGCGCTCCTTCCCTTCCGAGCTCTGCCATGCGCCCAAACAGTGGTTTACTCCCACATATGGGCTATCAGCGTACTCAGTACAGATTGTACAACAATGTTTGGCATCCATTTTATCCTGTTACCCTTGGTAAAATAAAACAAATTGGAGCTGAAATAAATTTTGTGTGAAAAAAAGTTAAATATTCATTCTTATTTAAACATTCCAAAAATTCCTGTGAAACCCCTGAAGGGTTAATAAACTTCTTGAATGTGGTTTTGAGCACCTTGAGGGGTGCAGTTTTTAGAATGGTCTCACACTTGGGTATTTTCTATCATATAGACCCCTCAAAATGACATCAAATGAGATGTGGTCCCTAAAAAAAAATGGTGTTGTAAAAATGAGAAATTGCTGGTCAACTTTTAACCCTTATAACTCCCTAACAAAAAAAAATTTTGGTTCCAAAATTGTGCTGATGTAAAGTAGACATGTGGGAAATGTTACTTATTAAGTATTTTGCGTGAGATATCTCTGTGATTTAAGGGCATAAAAATTTAAAGTTGGAAAATTGCGAAACTTTCTAAATTTTCGCCAAATTTCCGTTTTTTTCACAAATAAACGCAAGTTATATCGAATAAATGTTACTACTAAAATGAAGTACAATATGTCACGAGAAAACAATGTCAGAATCGCCAAGATCCGTTGAAGCGTTCCAGAGTTATAACCTCATAAAGGGACAGTGGTCAGAATTGTAAAAATTGGCCCGGTCATTAACGTGCAAACCACCCTCGGGGCTTAAGGGGTTAAGGAAATAAGGGGATTTCCAAGTTGGGAGGGGTAAGAGTGAGTGTGTCAGTGGGATACTTCCTGATTCTCAGTCAGTCAGTGGGAGCAGTGTACAGTAATGTATTATAGTTGTAACATTAAGAAAGTGCTGGAGAGTGATTTAGGAGAAAGCAGAAGAGGCCAGAGGGCCACACAGTATGGAAAGGCACAGAACGCTTAGTAAAAGCAGAATGCGTTCTGCCGCCAATTGGTACGATGATATCCCTTTGAGAATCCAGGGCTAATTGCTCGAATCGGGACAGAGGAACCTTTTTCATCTCCTAGTGAAGGAGAGCAGGTGTGGGAATCAGTTCAGGAAAGTGGGCACAGGAATATGGGGACCCCAGAGCCCGGACAAGCATCTCAGAGGCTAGGGGAGCCAGCATTGAGAAGGAAAGCTCAGGCTGAATATGTGACCGCAGAGCCAGGAAGAACATCTCAGAGGCTAGAAGAGCCAGCATTGAGAGGGAAAGGTCAGGCTGAAAACATGAACTTGTGCTGTATTGAAACTGCCATGGATTGTTTGTTATCACGTAAAGTTACACTATAAGGCTATGTGCACACGTCTGGAATTGCCGCGGAAATTTCTGCGGCAATTCCGCAACTCCCTGTCGCGGGTTAAACGCATGCGGAATTGGCATGCGTTTTCCCACTAAACACTAGCATTTTACAAGCGTAATTAGCTTGTAAGCAATTTGTAGCATCGCTTGGAAAAACTGATTGACAGGTTGGTCACACTTGTCAAACATAGTGTTTGGCAAGTGTAACCAACTTTGTACTATTGATGCTGCCTATGCAGCATCAATAGTAAAAGATATAATGTTAAAAATAATAAAAAAATAAAAAATTGTGATATTCTCACCTTCCGACGGCCCCCGCAGCCTTCCCGATCCTTGCGATACTCCCACCAGCTCCTGTTCCCAGTGATGCCCCGCGACAATGACCCCAGATGACATAGCATCACGCAAGATTGCTACGTCATCTAGGTGATTCATGCAATGCATCCCTGGGAACGGGAGCTGGAGGGAGCATCGCTAAGACCAGGGCTGGATCCGGGGGCTGACAGAAGGTTTTTATTTTAATTCTTATTTTAACACAGTATATGGTGCCCAGTCCCTGGAGGAGAGTCTCCTCTCCTCCACCCTGGGTACCATCCACACATGATCCGCTTACTTTGCGTATGGTGGGCATAGCTCCATGCGGAAAGTAATGCATTCCTATGTGTGAGGAATCACTGCAATTCTGCACAAAGAATGAACATGCTGCGTTTTTTTTCAGAATGCATTTCCAATGCAGAAAAAAACGCAGCATGTGCACAAAAAACGGGGAATGCATTAAATATGTAAGTTTATGTAAGCGTTTTTTTTTTAGCATTTTTTCCGCAGAAAACGGCTGGAAAAAAAACGCAAAAAACTGCTTAAAATCCTGAACATGTGCACATAGCCTTAAAGCGGAATCCGGTGTCTGTTCCTGAGTGTGTGATATCATCTGGAGACGGGACTATGGGATCAGCAGGATCTGCAAACATGAGTTTTGTGCAATACTCCCACAACACAGGTCAGACAGGACATACTTTCTTTGCAAGGTGCCAGGGTGCAGAGCCATCTTTGTTTGGTATCCTATGTATGATTAACCCCTTAATCCTATTTGACGTACTATCCCATCAAGGTGGCCTGGGACTTAATTCCCAGGGACGGGGTAGTACGTCATAGCGATCACAGGGGGAGTGCAGCCGGGTGTCAGCTGACTATCGCAGCTGACATCCGGCACTATGTGCCAGGAGCGGTCACGGACCGCCCCCAGCACATTAACTCCTGACACACTATGATCAAACATGATCGCAGTGTTCCGGCGATATAGGTAAGCATCGCGCAGGAAGGGGGCTCCCTGCGTGCTTCCCTGAGATGTGATCGCGTTGCTCCGAAGGTCTCCTACTTTCTTCTCCCTGCAGGCTGCGGATCCAAAATGGCCACCGGGCTGCATCCGGGTCCTGCAGGAAGGTAGCTTAAGGTAGTAAGCCAGGAGCAGTGCACGTCAGATCGCTGATCTGACACAGTGTTCTGCAAAGTGTCAGATCAGCGATCTTACCTTATAACATGATGCCCCCCCCTGGGGCAATGTTATAAAGTAAAAAATATATATTTAGTTGTGTTAAAAAAAAAAATCCTAAATAAAGAAAAAAAAAATACTACTCCCATAAATACATTTCTTTATCTAAATAATAAAAAACAAACAAAACAAAAGTACACATATTTTGTAACGACCCGACCTATAAAATTGTCCCACTAGTTAACCCCTTCAGTGAACACTGTATAAAAAAAAAGCAAAAAACAACGCTTTATTATCATACCGCCGAACAAAAAGTGGAATAGCACGCGATCAAAAAGACAGATATAAATATCCATGGTATCACTGAAAACGTCATCTTGTCCCGCAAAAAAACGAGCCACCATACAGCACCATCAGCAAAAAAATAAAAAAGTTATAGTCCTCAGAATAAAGCGATGCAAAAATAATTATTTTTCTATAAAATAGTTTTTATCGTATAAAAGTGCCAAAACATAAAAAAATATAAATGAAGTATCGCTGTAATCATACTGACCCAAAGAATAAAACTGCTATATCTATTTTACCAAACGCGGAACGGTATAAACGCCCCCCCAAAAAAGAAATTCATGAATAGCTGTTTTTTGATCATACTTCCTTACAAAAATTGGAATAAAAAGCGATCAAAAAATGTCACGTGCCCGAAAATGTTACCAATAAAAACGTTAACTCGTCCCGCAAAAAACAAGACCTCACATGACTCTGTGGACCAAAATACAGAAAAATTATAGCTCTCAAAATGTGGTAACGCAAAAAAATATTTTTTGCAATAAAAGCGTCTTTTAGTGTGTGACGGCTGTCAGTCATAAAAATCCGCCAAAAAAAGGCTATAAAAGTAAATCAAACCCCCCTTTATCACCCTCTTAGTTAGGGAAAAATAAAAAAATTAAAAGCATGTATTTATTTCCATTTTTCCGTTAGGGCTAGGGTTAGGGTTAGGGCTAGGGTTAGGGTTAGGGCTATGGTTAGGGCTAGGGTTAGGACTAGGTTTCGGGCTACGGTTAGGGCTAGGGTTAGGGTTGGGGCTAGGGTTAGGGTTTGGATTACATTTACGGTTGGGATTAGGGTTAGGGGTGTGTCAGGGTTATGGGTGTGATTAGGGTTATGGTTGGGATTAGGGTTAGGGGTGTGTTGGAGTTGGGGTTAGGGGTGTGGTTAGGATTAGGGTTAGGGGTGTGTTTGGGTTAGGGTTTCAGTTAGAATTGAGGGATTTCCACTGTTTAGGCACATCAGGGGCTCTCCAAACGCGACATGACGTCTGATTTCAATTCCAGCCAATTCTGCGTTGAAAACGTAAAACAGTGCAAAACAGGGGTTTACCCCAACATATGGGATATCAGCGTACTCAGGACAAATTGGACAACAACTTCTGGGGTCCAATTTCTCTTGTTACCCTTGGGAAAATAATAATTTGGGGGGCTAAAAAACATTTTTGTAGGAAAAAATGATTTTTTATTTTCACGGCTCTGCGTTATAAATTGTAGTGAAATACTTGGGGGTTCAAAGTTCTCACAAGACATCTAGATAAGTTCCTTGGGGGTCTAGGTTCCACAATGAGGTCACTTTGAGGGGTTTCTACTGTTTAGGTACATCAGGGGCTCTGCAAATGCAACGTGACGCCTGCAGACCAATCCATCTAAGTCTGCATTCCAAATGGCACTCCTTCCCTTCCGAGCTCTGCCATGCACACAAACGGTGGTTCCCCCCACATATGGGGTATCAGCGTACTCAGGAAAAATTGCACAACAACTTTTGGGGACCAATTTCTCCTGTTACCCTTGGGAAAATACAAAACTGGGTGTTAAAGGTAATTTTTGTGGAAAAAAATGATTTTTTATTTTCATGGCTCTGCGCTATTATCTGTAGTGAAACACTTGGGGGTTCAAAGATCTCACAACACATCTAGATAAGTTCATTGGGGGGTCTAGTTTCCAATATGGGGTCACCTGGGGGGTTTCTACTGTTTAGGTACATTAGGGGCTCTGCAAACGCAATGTGATGCCTGCAGACCATTCCATCTAAGTCTGCATTCCAAATGGCGCTCCTTCCCTTCCGAGCTCTGCCATGCTCCCAAATGGTGGTTACCCCCCACATATGAGGTATCAGCGTACTCATGACAAATTGCACAACAACTTTTGGGGTCCAATGTCTCTTGTTAACCTTAGGAAAATACAAAACTGGGTGTTAGGACTGGCGGAACGCACCAAGTAAGATGATATAGATGCGTTCGCAGTCCGGGGTCCACCGTGCAGGCGAAACCCGCTGCTAGTGAATGACAGACTATATGGAGGTACTTAAAAGTATAAACACGTGGGTTAAACCTCACCCAACATGAAGAAAGCGATCCTGTTAAGTCACAGGACCGCGGTACCGCACATAGAGCGCGAGCAAGTAGTCAGCGAACTTAACCCCGAAAGGGATTGAAGTCCGATTAGACCCTTGCTGGCACAACACCGCAACTGGGTGTGTAATGAACCTTATTAGTAATATATGAGCACAAGAGTGCGTGCGATGCCGCACTGACGGACGCCACTAACCACCCAGGCTTGGGTATGGAAAGCGCAAGGCAAGCGCACGGCGCCGTACTGGCAGGCACAGCTATAGGACGCTGTGATGTGTGTAACATACAGATGGACAGTCGGGCGCTAGAGAGCTACCATCATCCGCGAGCAATCAACAACTCTAGGGAGGGATACTTAGGAGCTTTCATCCATCGACATACATCCATCTACACACACACATAATAATTGTACACTAGCGCATGGCCGTGCGGTCATGCACAGTTTATATAGTTGCAGGACAGGAAGTGGCCACAGAAATTTTGCCCTTCCAAGACCTGCCAAGAGGACCAATGGAATGCGCTGCAGAGCCTGAGCACATGTCCCTCGATCTCCAACGGGAGATCTTGCCCTGGGCATGCTCAGTGTGCGCAAATAAGGACTTAGTCCCAGAGAAGTCCGCTCGCTGCTGACCAGCACTGACTTTAATGGCAGGAGCTGAAGAAGCAGCAGTAACTCTCTGTACAGAGCGAGACCGAGCAAGACGCTGGGACCGACGCCCCTGCTGAGCAGACTCCACTGTGGCTGGATAGGAATGGGAGACCGCAGCGGAGACGGCCCGAGATTCCCCCTGTGCAGAAGTGGGAACTCGAGACCTAACATTACCCCCCCTCCTAGGGCCCCCCCCCTCTTTGGGCCTCGCTACGCTCGAAGGCAGCAATGAGCTGTGGGGCCCGAATGTTTTCAGCAGGTTCCCATGACCTGTCCTCTGGGCCATAACCCTTCCAATCCACCAAATAGAACTTTTTGTCGCGTACCACCTTGCACCCCAAAATAGCGTTCACCTCATAATCGTCCGTAGACGAACCCGATGTCCCGGCAGATGACTCGGAAAACCAGGACATGTATACGGGTTTCAAGAGGGACACGTGAAAGGTGTCGGTGATACCCAAGCGTGGAGGAAGAGCCAGACGGTAGACCACGGGATTAACCTGTTCGAGAACCTTGAAGGGACCCAAGTAGCGAGGAGCAAACTTAGTGGACTCAACTCGCAGCCTGATGTTACGGGCGGAGAGCCACACCAAGTCGCCAGGGGCAAAGGTCGGAGCGGGGCGCCGATGAACATCGGCGGAGGACCTCATTCTCTCCTTGGAGGCCCGAATGGCATCCTGCGTGCGATCCCAAATGTCCCGTGCCTCCACAGCCCAGTCTGCCACCCTGGAGTCAGCGGAAGACACAGGCATGGGCACAGGAACACGCGGATGCTGGCCGTAATTTAAGAGGAATGGAGTCTGACCAGTGGAGTCGGCTACGGCATTGTTAAGTGCAAACTCTGCCCACGGTAGCAAGGATGCCCAGTCATCCTGCCTGGCAGAAACAAAATGTCGCAGATATGTGACCAAGGTCTGGTTGGCCCTTTCAACCAACCCATTCGTCTCTGGATGATATGCCGAAGAGAGATTTAACTCAATACTGAGTAGACGACAAAGCTCTCTCCAGAATCGAGACGCAAACTGGGGACCCCGGTCACTAACAATTTTGTCTGGCATACCGTGTAGGCGAAAGATATGCTTGATAAACAAGACAGCCAACGCCCGTGCAGATGGTAACCGTGGAAGAGGCACCAAATGCACCATTTTGGAAAAATGGTCGGTGATCACCCAGATAATGGTGCAGTTACGAGACTTGGGCAAGCCCACCACAAAGTCCATCCCGACCATCTCCCAGGGCCTGTCCGCCACGGGCAGAGGATAAAGCAAACCAGCTGGCTGTTGCCGAGGAGTCTTGTTCCTGGCGCAAGAGACACACGCTCGAACATACTCCACGACATCACGGGCCATATGTGGCCACCAGTATGTCCTCGCCAGTAACTCAGATGTCCTTCTAGTACCAAAATGTCCACCCACCCTGGACAAGTGCGCCCAAGAAAGAACCTCCAGTCGCAAACTGGATGGAACAAAAGTCTTGCCCGGGGGCACAGACTCCAGCGAAACCGGAGCCACAGTTCTCAAGCTCTCGGTGGGGACAATAAGCCGAGGCTCCTCCTCCTCCTCCGCAGATGACACAACGGAGCGAAAGAGAGCGTCGGCCCGAATGTTCTTCTCCCCAGAAAGGAAATGGAGGGTGAAATGAAACAGGGAGAAGAACAAGGACCATCTGGCCTGGCGAGAATTCAACTGCTGAGCTGTCTGCAGGTACACCAAATTTTTATGGTCTGTGAAGACTTGGAAGGGAAAACGTGCTCCCTCCAAGAGATGTCTCCACTCCGAGAAAGCCAACTTCATGGCTAGCAACTCCCTGTCCCCGATGGAATAATTCCTCTCTGCTGGTGCGAAGGTCTTGGAGAAAAAGAAGCATGGATACTTCCGACCTTGAGCATCCTTTTGGAAGAGGACTGCTTCAGCACCAACAGAAGAGGCATCCACCTCCATGATAAATGGCTTATCAACATCGGGGCGATGTAGAATGGGAGCGCTAGCGAAGTGTGACTTTATAGAGATAAAGGCCTTGGAGACCTCCTCAGACCACAATTTGGGATTCGCCCCCTTTTTGGTGAGGGCAACCAAGGGAGCTACCAAAGTTGAGAAGTGCGGGATGAACTGGCGATAATAATTGATGAATCCCATAAAGCGCTGCACCGCTTTAAGAGAATGGGGTTCCTGCCAGTCCATCACAGCCTGTAGTTTGGCAGGATCCATAGCCAATCCCTGGGCTGAGATGATGTAGCCTAGGAAAGGTAAGGACTCCTGCTCAAACATACACTTCTCCAACTTGGCATAGAGGGAGTTTGCCCGTAGGAGGTCGAAGACTTTGCTAACATCTCTCCGGTGGGAGTCAATATCTGGAGAGTGGATGAGAATATCATCCAGATAGACTACGACCGAGGTGGAACGCATATCCCGGAAGATATCGTTCACAAAGTCTTGGAAAATGGCTGGGGCATTACAGAGCCCGAAGGGCATCACCAGATATTCATAGTGCCCATTCCTGGTGTTAAACGCTGTCTTCCATTCGTCCCCCTCACGGATGCAAATCAGGTTGTAAGCACCCCGCAGATCTAATTTAGTAAATACCCTTGCTCCCCGAAGCCTATCGAATAGCTCGGATATCAGAGGCAAAGGGTACTTATTCTTAACGGTGATAGCGTTAAGACCCCTGTAGTCTATGCATGGACGTAGTTCCCCATTCTTCTTCTGCACGAAGAAGAAACCTGCCCCAGCAGGTGACACTGACTTCCTGATGAATCCTCTTTCCAGATTTTCCTGGATGTACTGTGACATTGCCTCCGTCTCTGGGAGAGATAGCGGATAGACTCTACCCCGGGGAGGCTCAGCACCAGGCAAGAGGTCAATAGGACAGTCATAGGGGCGATGGGGCGGAAGGGTCTCCGCCGCCTTTTTGGAGAACACGTCTGCATAAGACCAATACTGCTTGGGGAGAGAGGATAGATCTGCGGGTACCTCTGTTGTAGCAACCTGAACGCAGTCTCTCTGACACCTACCCCCACAAGATTCACCCCATCCCAGAATTCTGCCTGAGGACCACTCGATATGAGGAGAGTGGTACCGTAACCAAGGTATTCCCAACAGGACCTCATCAATTCCCTCTGGAATGACGAGCAGAGAAATAATCTCCTGATGAGATCGCGACATGGACAGAGTAAAAGGGATGGTCTGGTGTGTTATCTGTGAGGGCAGTGTCGACCCATTCACCACTCGTACCGTTACAGGTTGAGCTAGCATAACCAGGGGTATTGCGTGACGTTGGGCGAAGGCAGAAGACATAAAATTGCCCTCCGCCCCAGAATCCACGCAGAGCTCTACCGAGTGGGAGAATGAGCCTATAGTAATTGTCCCCTTAAAGGACAATTTAGAGGCAAACGTCGCTGTGTCTAGTGTACCTCCACCTATGACCACTAGACGCTGACGTTTCCTCGACCGCTGTGGACATCTGGTGGCTAGATGTCCTGACTGCTGGCAAATATGACAGACCCTGAGTGCACAAGCGGTCCGGGACTTAGATCCCGCTTGTGACACTTCACTGGCCTCATGTGACTCAGGAACCAGGACCGGAGATTCCAGAGGTTTGGCGAAAGTAGGAGCCAGCCGAAACCTCTGCCTACACTGGGCTCGCTCTAACCTCCGCTCGTTAAAACAGAGATCAATTCGAGTGGAGACTGTAATTAACTCCTCCAGTGTGGTAGGAATCTCCCTAGTGGCCAGAGCGTCCTTTACGTGGTCAGCCAAGCCCCTCCAAAATATGGGGATAAGAGCTTTATCCGACCTTTCCAGCTCAGATGCTAAAGTGCGGAATTGGACGGCAAAATGACTGACCAAGGACTCACCCTGAGTTAATGCCAGCAGTTGGAGCGCAGTATCATGGGTGACTTGAGGTCCTAAAAAGACCTGTTTCAGAGTGTTCAAAAACAGCGGAGCACTCTGCACCACATGATCGCCATGCTCCCACAGCGGCGTAGCCCATTCCAACGCCCTGTCCGACAATAGAGATACAATAAATCCCACCTTAGCCCGCTCTGTGGGGAAGCGTGCAGCCAGGAGCTCAAGATGAATAGAGCACTGACTCACAAATCCCCTACAAAATTTGCTATCACCAGAAAATTTTTCTGGCAGCGGGAGGCGAGAAAATGTCGGAACAGGGGTGGCAATGGACAAAGTTGCTGCAGCCACGCTGGCAGCCTGTACAGCAACTGCGGTGAGATCCACAGCTGAGGTTGCGCTCTCGAGAGCCGCCAACCTACCCTCCAGCTGCTGGATATACCGGAAGGATTGCTGTTTGTCTGTCATCACTAGCCAGACCCTGGCGCTAGTGTAATGTTAGGACTGGCGGAACGCACCAAGTAAGATGATATAGATGCGTTCGCAGTCCGGGGTCCACCGTGCAGGCGAAACCCGCTGCTAGTGAATGACAGACTATATGGCGGTACTTAAAAGTATAAACACGTGGGTTAATCCTCACCCAACGTGAAGAAAGCGATCCTGTTAAGTCACAGGACCGCGGTACCGCACATAGAGCGCGAGCAAGTAGTCAGCGAACTTAACCCCGAAAGGGATTGAAGTCCGATTAGACCCTTGCTGGCACAACACCGCAACTGGGTGTGTAATGAACCTTATTAGTAATATATGAGCACAAGAGTGCGTGCGATGCCGCACTGACGGACGCCACTAACCACCCAGGCTTGGGTATGGAAAGCGCAAGGCAAGCGCACGGCGCCGTACTGGCAGGCACAGCTATAGGACGCTGTGATGTGTGTAACATACAGATGGACAGTCGGGCGCTAGAGAGCTACCATCATCCGCGAGCAATCAACAACTCTAGGGAGGGATACTTAGGAGCTTTCATCCATCGACATACATCCATCTACACACACACATAATAATTGTACACTAGCGCATGGCCGTGCGGTCATGCACAGTTTATATAGTTGCAGGACAGGAAGTGGCCACAGAAATTTTGCCCTTCCAAGACCTGCCAAGAGGACCAATGGAATGCGCTGCAGAGCCAGAGCACATGTCCCTCGATCTCCAACGGGAGATCTTGCCCTGGGCATGCTCATTGTGCGCAAATAAGGACTTAGTCCCAGAGAAGTCCGCTCGCTGCTGACCAGCACTGACTTTAATGGCAGGAGCTGAAGAAGCAGCAGTAACTCTCTGTACAGAGCGAGACCGAGCAAGACGCTGGGACCGACGCCCCTGCTGAGCAGACTCCACTGTGGCTGGATAGGAATGGGAGACCGCAGCGGAGACGGCCCGAGATTCCCCGTGTGCAGAAGTGGGAACTCGAGACCTAACACTGGGGCTAAAAAATAATTTTTCTGCATCATAAACTGTAGTGAAACACTTGGGGGTTCAAAGCTCTCACAACACATCTACATAAGATCCTTAGAGGGTCTACTTTCCAAAATGGTGTCACTTGTGGGGGGTTTCAATGTTTAGGCACATCAGGGGCTCTGCAAATGCAACATGACGTCCCATCTTAATTCCAGCCAAATTTGCATTGAAAAGTCAAACGGTGCTCCTTCCCTTCCGAGCTCTGCTATGTGACTAGACAGTGGTTTACCCCCACATATGGGGTATCGGCGTACTCAGGACAAATTGCACAACAACTTTTGGGGTACAATTTATTTCTGGTACCCTTGAGAAAATAAAATATTGGGGTGAAAATTCATTTTTGTGAAAAAAATATTATATTTTATTTTTACGGCTCTACATTATAAACTTCTGAAAAACCAACGCAATACCACACAGATCAAAGTACCGAAAAATTACACAGAGACATAGGATAAGTAAAATATGACTTTATTGATAGAATGCATATGATTACACAAGAATCAAAAAAATAATTTTTTATATTTTAAAAACATAACTAAATCGTAAATAATGACGCGCAGTAACAAGATATAGAAAGCTGTATATATATATATATATATATATATATATATATATATATATATATATCTTTACAGCAATAACACCACCAAAAAATACCAGGATTATATTCAAGATAGGCTGTACAAGAAAATTTTTGGGATAAAAAAGTGTGAAAAAGCAAAACCAATTTCTTGTATATATACAAAAACAACAGTGTGCAATATTGCAAAATAAAGTGACCAAGTGCAAAAACTAGCCAAGTGAAATTTTTTTTTTATATAAATAATCAATTAAAATGACTCATACCTATAGTGCTATTGCACAACTATATCCATGCCATAAAAAATATATATGTGACCAAAATGCTAAAAGGACAGCGTATAGCTGACCTTGGTTGTCTTATACAAGACAATTATACAAAAAGGTGCATCAGTAAGAAAAACTGCCACAGAGAAAATAGTGATGTACCAGTGTCTGACAAGGATTTGGTCACATATATTTTTTTTATGGCATGGATATAGTTGTGCAATAGCACTATAGGTGTGAGTCATTTTAATTAATTATTTATATATAAAAAAAATGTCACTTGGCTAGTTTTTGCACTTGGTCACTTTATTTGCAATATTGCACACTGTTGTTTTTGTATATATACAAGAAATTGGTTTTGCTTTTTCACACTTTTTTATCCCCAAAATTTTCTTGTTCAGCCTATCTTGAATATAATCCTGGTATTTTTTGGTGGTGTTATTGCTGTAAAGATATATATATATATATATATATACAGCTTTCTATATCTTGTTACTGCGCGTCATTATTTACTATTTAGTTATGTTTTTAAAATATAAAAAATTCTTTTTTTGATTCTTGTGTAATCATAGGCATTCTATCAATAAAGCCATATTTTACTTATCCTATGCCTCTGTGTAATTTTTCGGTACTTTGATCTGTGTGGTATTGCGTTGATTTTTCATCTTCCCTTTCACAGTGGGTTTTCACTGCAGCTTTGCACAGCACACCCTGGTGGTTCTTGATTTTATTTTTTTTATATGTATTATTGTCTTTTTTAGACTGTGATAACTGATTTTTTAATTACGGGTGCACTGTGATATATATTTAAATTATAAACTTCTGTGAAGCACTTGGTGGGTTAAAGTGCTCACCACACCTCTAGATAAGGTCCTTAGGGGGGTCTACTTTCCAAAATGGTGTCACTTGTGGGGGGTTTCAATATTTAGACACATCAGGGGCTCTCCAAACGCAACATGGCGTCCCATCTCAATTTCAGCCAATTTTGCATTGAAAAGTCAAATGGTGCCCCCTTCCCTTCCGAGCTCTGCCATGCGCCCAAACAGTGGTTTACCCCCACATATGGGGTATCGCGGTACTCAGGACAAATTGTACAACAACTTTTGGGGTCCATTTTCTCCTGTTACCCTTGGTAAAATAAAACAATTTGGAGCTGAAATACATTTTTTGTGAAACAAAATTAAATGTTATTTTTTTTAAACATTCCAAAAATTCCTGTGAAGCACCAGAAGGATTAATAAACTTCTTGAATGTGGTTTTGAGCACCTTGAGGGGTGCAGTTTTTAGAACGGTGTCACACTTGGGTATTTTCTATCATATAGACCCCTAAAATGACTTCAAATGCGATGTGGTCCCTAAAAAAAATGGTGTTGTAAAAATGAGAAATTGCTGGTCAACTTTTAACCCTTATAACTCCCTAAAAAAAAAAAAATTTGTTTCCAAAATTGTGCTGATGTAAAGTAGACATGTGGGAAATGTTACTTATTAAGTATTTTGTGTGACATATCTCTGTGATTTAATTGCATAAAAATTCAAAGTTGGAAAATTGCGCAATTTTCAAAATTTTTGCCAAATTTTCATTTTTTTCACAAATAAACGCAGGTAATATCAAAGAAATGTGACCACTATCATGAAGCACAATATGTCTCGAGAAAAGAATGTCAGAATCACCAGGGTACGTTGAAGCGTTTTAGAGTTATAACCTCATAAAGGGACAGTGGTCAGAATTGTAAAATTTGGCACGGTCATTAACGTGCAAACGACCCTCGGGGCTTAAGGGGTTAAACACAGTAAAGAACGAGGCTGCAATACAAACAGCCTTAAGGCCCCTTCACATTAAGCGACGCTGCAGCGATACCGACAACGATCCGGATCGCTGCAGCGTCACTGTTTGGTCGCTGGAGAGCTGTCACACAGACCGCTCTCCAGCGACCAACGATGCCGGTAACCAGGGTAAACATCGGGTAACTAAGCGCTTAGTAACCCGATGTTTACCCTGGTTACCAGCGTAAAAGTAAAAAAAAAAAAACAGTACATACTTACCTAACGCTGTCTGTCCTCCAGCGCTGTGCTCTGCACTCCTCCTGTACTGTCTGTGAGCACAGCGGCCGGAAAGCAGAGCGGTGACGTCACCGCTCTGCTTTCCGGCTGACCGACGCTCACAGCCAGTACAGGAGGAGTGCAGAGCACAGCGCCGGGGACAGACAGCGGTAGGTAAGTATGTACTGTTTGGTTTTTTTTTTTTTACTTTTACGCTGGTAACCAGGGTAAACATCGGGTTACTAAGCGCGGCCCTGCGCTTAGTAACCCGATGTTTACCCTGGTTACCAGTGAAGACATCGCTGGATCGGTGTCACACATGCCGATCCAGCGATGTCAGCAGGAGTCCAGCGACGAAATAAAGTTCTGGACTTTATTCAGCGACCAACGATCTCCCAGCAGGGGCCTGATCGTTGTTCGCTGTCACACATAACGATTTCATTAACGATATCGTTGCTACGTCACAAAAAGCAACGATATCGTTAACAATATCGTTATGTGTGACGGTACCTTTAACGTTATTAATTTACATTTACAGGGGTTATCTGGTCTTAGGCTATAAGTGAATTCTCCCAGCATGCGCAGCGTGTGAACTGTGAGCATTTCCCAATGCTGGCACAAGCAATAGCGATGCATGACCGCAAGCATGCGATTTGCATACATGAGGTCACAGGTCGATTAGACATGTGCCGCCTCACTCACTGCAAGTGTATTGCATAAGGCCAGATATGACTAGTTCGAAAGTGGCCAGAAGTTTGCAAATTGTATACATGAAGTTATATAACCACCTGTACCAGCAATGGATATTCCTCAAAGCATGAAAGGCACACTTTATAAGGATTCACAAGTCTGCAGTCATAGATTTAGTGGAGAATTATAGCCTAAGGCCAGACAACCCTTTAAAAGTTACATAAAATGTAAACAAGGTTTATTATAGTTTCTTAATTTACCTGTAAAGCTTTGGCACAACTTTTTTTTAGATTTGGAAAACCTCATTTTCAGATGTTACATTACCTGCTGGCTGTCCTTATTTTGATTTGTGCAAAAGATCTTGTAGTACAAAGTATCCAAAGAGTTACTGGAATCTAGTCTGTCAAAACAATGCCGATCTAAAACCTCCAAAGTGTGCAAAACTCTGCTAATAGTAACACCTGAAATAGAACAAGGAATACATCAGCTATCCACAGCCTCGAGCCTTAAAGGGGTTGCACCAAGTTTTAAAGTTATTATCTAACTATAGAATACTTTCTGACTGAGAGGATTATGATAGCAGGTGATAAGTTTTTGACAGTGAGGATGATAAATGAGTGGAACAGGCTGCCATGAGAGGTGGCGAGTTCTCCATCAGTCCATCAATGGTCATCTTCAAACAGAGGCTGGACAGACGTCTGTCTGAGATGGTTTATTGAATCCTGCATTGAGCAGGGGGTTGAACACGATGACCCTGTTTGTCCATTTCAACTCTAACATTCTATGATTTTATGATTCTAACTTTAAAACTTGACACAAGGAACTTTTTGTCTTTCAGAGATCTTCTGTCTACAAGCACAGTTAATTCTATGAAAATTAACTGAGCTTTACTTCCCCCCCCCCAGGGTCCAGTAATGTCTCCACCAATGCTATAGTTTCCATTTGGCCACTACATTAATTTCAACAGCACTTTGCAAACATTGTATACATGAATGCCTCAATTGGTGCACACATAAAAATGTAAAACTCTTTGTACACACTTGATCAAAATACATGAATCCATCTGCCAACACATCAACCTATGTTAGATGTTCCCAATATAAATGACTCACCTCTGTCTCTGCCTAGGCCTCAAATGAACTAAAAGAAATGCTGCCCATATTCAGCATTGTGCGTTTGAGGGGAGTGGCAACCTCCAAAGCATTGTGCTCAGGGCTGCCACCAAGAATTTGAGGACCCCATACTGGCAAAATTTTCAGGCCCCCTTGAGATTCCTTGAGGGGTGTGTGGACGGCACCGTTACACCCTCACATCACAGTGCTGTGGTATGTAATCTCTGTGCAAATGGTTGTGCTTACTGGGATTATGGGGGAATTTTCCTGTAGATCCTCATGTGTGTAATATGCTGTTGCCAATTTTGGTATATCTCTGTATCATTAGCATAAGGATTCCCGGTTGTAGTCTGATTCACTTGATGTATACATATAAGTAATATATTATCTACTTTTTACATCTGACTACTGTGATATTAGTTCCATCATGCACAGCATCTATACATCTGATGTGGGGGTTTCACGTGCCCGTCCACACTAGCCTGTTTTTCGTACTTTTTGGCAATGGTTATCGTTCCCTTGCGCTATTTTCTTTATCCTGTGTCTATATTGTCCTTTGTATTTTTTTCTAATAAAGTAATTTTGGTATATATTTATATACGGACTCTTTTGGTCGTTTGTTCTGGCCTTTTGGCCACTTCCTTTTGCTTATTCCCTTGAGATTCCGCCCAGGCTACACCCCAGCATGACTGTTATGACCTGGTGGTTAGGAGCACCAGGCACGACCTGATAGTTAAACTCACACAGGACAAGCTCTGGGATGTGGGAGCTCTGCTGACCGCAGGCCCTAATCCTATCACAACAACTAGAAATAGCCGTGGAGCGTTCCTGACTCTCCCTAGACGCCTCTTCACAGCACTAAGAGCTAGCTAGCCCTAGAGATAGAAAATAAAGCCTACCTTGCCTCAGAGAAATTCCCCAAAGGAAAAGGCAGCCCCCCACATATATTGACTGTGAGTAAAGATGAAAGTCACAAACACAGAAATGAAACAGGATTCAGCAAAGGGAGGCCAGACTTACTAAACAGACAGAGGATAGGAAAGGTATCTTTGCGGTCAGCACAAAAAACTACAAAAAAACACGCAGAGTGTGCAAAAAGACCTCCGCACCGACTAACGGTGCAGAGATGCCACTCTGCATCCCAGAGCTTCCAGCTAGCAAGACAAAATCATGATAACCAGCTGGACAAGGAAACAATGAACAAATAATAACTATCAGGAACTTAGCTTCTGCTGGAGAAGACAGGTCACCAGAAAGATCCAAGAGTGAACTGAACCAATGCAGGAACATTGACAGCTGGCATGGAGTAACGATCTGAGTGGAGTTAAATAGAGCAGCCAACCAAAGGATAAACCACGTCACCTGTGTAAGGAACCTCAGAAGCAGCATCTTCACTCACAGCCACCAGAGGGAGTCCATGGACAGAACTCTCCGAAGTACCATTCACGACCACAGGAGGGAGTTCGACAACAGAATTCACAACACATGACAGCTCCACGTCCACTCCTCGAACCTTCCACAGTGCCACCGCCCATTCTTAAAAAAAATCCACTTCTGCAACAAGTCATCACCAATCACACATTAACAGTTCCCATCGAACACCAGATCACATACAGTTGTGCACAAAAGTTTACATACCCCAGCAGAATTTTTGTTTTCTTGGTCTTTTTTTAGAGAAAATGATAACACCAAAACTTTTTCTTCATTCATGGTTAGTGGTTGGGTGAAGACATTTAGCGGTAAACTACTGTGTTTTCTCTTTTTAAATCATAACTAGCTATTGAACCCGTTCTACGCCCAGTGGCGAGCATTTATATTGGTATATGGTCTCCATCCTGGTATGTGTTGCTTCCATCCTGCGCACTAATCTTGTCATGTGCTGCTACCATCTTGGCCCCCATCCTGTTATGTGCAGCCCCCATCCTGTTTTGTGTGCCTCCATCTCGTGATGTGCTACTGTCTTCCTGAGCACTAATCCTGTCACATGCTCCCATCCTGTACCCCAATCCTGTCATGTGGTGGTCCCATCCTGTATGCCAATGCTGTCATGTGGTGCTCCCTTACTCCACCCCAATCCTGTCATGTGCTGCTACCATCATGCACCCCCATCCTGTTATGTGCTACTATCTTCCTGAGCCCTCATCCTGTCATGTGCTCCCATCCTGCGCCCCCATGCTGTCATGTGGTGCTCCCATCCTGCACCCCCATGCTGTCATGTGCTGGTCCCATCCTGCGCCCTCATCCTGTCATGTAGTGCTTGCATCCTGCACTCACATGCTGTCATGTGCTGCTCCCATCCTGCGCCTCCATTTTGGCTATGTGCTGCTTCCATCCTGCGCCCCATCCTTTCATGTGCTGCTCTCATCCTACGCCCCCATTCTGTCACATGCTGATCCCATCCTGCGCCCTTATCCTGCCATGTGCTGCTCCTATCTTGTGCCTCCATCCTGTTATGTGCTGCTCCCATCCTGCTCCCCCGTTCTGTCATGTGCTGCTCCCATCCTGCGCCCCCATTCTGTCATGTACTGCTCCCATCTTAGCCCCCATTCTGTCATGTGCTGCTCCCATCCTGTGCCCCCATGCTGTCATGCGCTGCTCACATCTTGAGCCCCCATTCTGTCATGTACTGCTCCCATCCTACACCCCAGTTCTGTCATGTGCTGCTACCATCCTGCGGCCCCATTCTGTCATATGCTGCTCCCATCCTGCGCCCCCATTCTGACATGTGCTGCACCCATCCTGCGCCTCCATTCTGTCATTTGCTGCTTCCATCCTGTGCTCCCATCCTGTCATGTGCTGCTCCCATCCTGCGCCCCCGTTCTGTCATGTGCTGCTTCCATCCTGCACCCCGTTCTGTCATGTGCTGCTGCCATCCTGCACCCCCGTTCTGTCATGTGCTGCCCTATTCTCTCATGTGCTGCTCCCATCCTGCGCCACAGTTCTGTAATGTGCTGCTCCCATCCTGCGCCACCGTTCTGTAATTTGCTGCTCCCATCCATATGCCCCATACGCTGCTCCATAAAGGTTGTTGGCCCCCATAAGATGCTCCATAGTATATGCCTCATGGGCTGCTCCATTATGGTTGATGGCCCCCATAAGATGCTCCATAGTATATGCCTCATATGCTGCTACATTATGGTTGATGGCCCCCATAAGATGCTCCATAGTATATGCCTCATATGCTGCTCCATTATGGTTGATGGCCCCCATAAGATGCTCCATAGTATTATATGCCTGTATGCTGCTCCATTATGGTTGATGGCCCCCATAAGATCCTCCATAGGATTATATGCCCTGTATGCTGATCCATTATGGTTGATGGCCCCCATAAGACGCTCCATAGTACTATATGCCCTGTATGCTGATCCATTATGGTTGATGGCCCCCATAAGATACTCCATAGGATTATATGCCATGTATGCTGCTCCATTATGGTTGATGGCCCCCATAAGATGCTCCATAGGATTATTTGCCCTGTATGCTGCTCCGTTATGGTTGATGGCCCCCATAAGATACTCCATAGTATATGGCCTGTTTGCTGATCTATTATGGGTGATGGCCCCCATAAGATGCTCCATAGGATTATATGCCCTGTATGCTGATGCAATAAAAAAACAAAACATACTCACCTATCGTCGCTGGGCGCCGAGTGCTGGGGGGCCTGAGCAGGCGGGGACACTGGCACGCTGTGGGCGTCAGGTGCCGGAGTCGCCGCTGGCTCAGGCCCCCGGCACTTGCTCTAGTCACTTGGCCCTGATCCAGCGCTACGCGCCACTTCATCTTCCGGCTCCTCTGGCTGTGACTGTTCAGTCAGAGGCGGCGCGCATTAAGCACGTCATCGCGCCCTCTGAACTGTGAACGTCACAGGCAGAGGATGTGGAGGACGGAGCGGCGCGCATCGGTGGAACGGGACAGGTAAATATAACATACTCACCCTCCTGGCACATCCCTGCTTCTCCGTTGGAGATCGCGGTATGTGTTCCGTGGTTACGCATACCGCGATTTCCTGGGAGCGTCACTCTGTGGGGTCCAGACTGCGCCGGCGCTTGCGCTTGCACAGTCTATAAAGGCTTTGGACAGAGTGACGCTCCCAGCCTTATATTATAGATGACAACCCAAAATATTCCAAATGACTCTTATCAAAAGTTCACATACCCCAATTCTTAATACCGTGTATTTCTCCCTCTAACATCAATGACAGCTTGAAGTCTTTTGTGGTAGTTGTGGATGAGGTTCTTTATTTTCTCAGATGGTAAAGCTGCCCACTCTTCTTGGCAAAAAGCCTCCAATTCCTCTAAATTCCTGGGCTGTCTAGCATGAACTGAGCACTTGTGATCAACTCAGAGAGGCTCAATGATATTGAGGTCAGGAGACTGACTGTGTTTTGGATCGTTGTCATGTTGGAATGTCCAAGTATGTCCCATGGGCAGCCCCAAAACATCAGCAATCCACCTTTGTGCTTTACAGTAGGAATGATGTTCCTTTCATCATAGGCCTTGTTGACCTCTCTCCAAATGTATCGTTTATGGTTGTGGCCAAAAAATTAAAAAAATTTTCTCATCACTCCAAATTACCTTGTTCCAGAAGTTTTGAGGCTTGTCGCTGTGCTGCTTTGCATATTGTAGGCAAGATACTTTGTGTCATTTGCTCAGTAATGGATTTCTTCTGTCGATGACAATGAGTTCTTCCACAAATAAATAATTTTGGTCGGTTCTAGCAGAGGGCAATCCCTCACTCAGTTGATCATGTGGCTCTGACTAATGAAGGCCATACACAAAAGACTTACGTAGGCCAAACCTTTTGAAATTTCAAGCGGACTGGCTGATCATCCGATGTGTATGAGATTTTCTGCTGACATTCATACAGCACGTCAGAGAGAAACTGAAATTGGGCATGCTGAATTTCAACATGTCCACCTTTGTCTTCAAGTAACAAACTTCTTCTAGGGGTCTCTGGTAGCAAAGTATGCCACCTCTCCCCACACCAAGCGTACAAGTATGTAGAGTGGTATGGTTAGGAATAGTTGCAACAGACAAATATTAGGTCTATCAAAAGCAAAAATCCCTTTTTAAGAGTTTGGTAATATTTTTACAGCAACTTAATCTCTCAAACATTAGTGCAAAATTACTAATAATGCCAAGAATAGACAAAATAATAAACATTTTCTAAATCTGGTCTGCGTAGAAAAATATAGTATACAGCAAGTGTGTTTAGTATGACTATAAGCATTCTTGAATCTTCTGACTGCATCACCTCAAAGCCTTACTACTTAATGAAGTTAATGTCATTTATTTTAGTAGTGTATGTAAAGTTTCTAGTAGTAAACCGCAGGAATTTGCCCAGTTTCAAACAGTAATGCATACCTGTTGGTTAAATGGCGAGTTTCCACCAGGCATCGGCAGGCTGGATGGGGCAACCTGAAGTAGATCCAGTGGAGAACCTGGATTTGTGTTTTTACTTTCATTTGTGGAATAGTTCCACACCAAGGCACTTGGACAGCAAAGAGTGATAGCCTGCAGAAAGCAATGTTATTGTGAAATGGTTTATGATACTCATAAGTTATAATGCTGCAGTTTATATTGTTCATCAAGTAATGACAGATCATTATTATTATTATTTACTAGCTGAAGAGCCCGGCGTTGCCTGGGCATAGTAAATATCTGTGGTTAGTTATAGCACCTCATGTCTCTTATTTTCCCATCACGCCTCTCATTTTCCCAATCACATCTTTCATTTTCCCCCTCATATCTCTCATTTTCCCCATCACATCTCTCATTTTCCCCCCTCACATCTCTCATTTTCTCCCTCACTCCACTCATTTTCTCCCTCACTCCTCTCATTCCCGCCTAACACTTGTCATTTCGACCTCACATCTGTCATTTTCCGATCACTACACTATTTTCCCTCACTCCTCTCATTTTGCACTCACACCTTTTCATTTTCACCTCACACCTCATTTTCACCTCAGTATATACATGTTTGTCATCTCCCTTATATATAGTATACACCTGTATGTCATCTCCTGTATATAGTATATACCTGTATGTCATCTCCCCTGTATATAGTATATACCTGCTGTGTCTCATCTCCCCTGTATATAGTATATACCTGTATGTCATCTCCTCCTATATATAGTATATACCTGTATGTCATCTCCTCCTATATATAGTACATACCTGTATGTCATCTCCTCCTATATATAGTATATACCTGTATGTCATCTCCTTCTATATATTGAATATACCTGTATGTCATCTCCTCCTGTATATAGTATATACCTGTGTGTCATCTCCCCTGTATATAGTATATATATGTGTGTCATCTCCTCCTGTATATAGTATATACCTGTATGTCATCTTCTATATATAGCATATACCTGTATGTCATCTCCTCCTGTATATAGTATATACCTGTAGGTAATCTGCTCCTGTATATAGTATATACCTGTGTGTCATCTCCTCCTGTATATAGTATATACCTGTATGTCATCTCCTCCTGTATATAGTATGTACCTGTATGTCATCTCCTCCTCTATATAGTATATACCTGTGTGTCATCTCTCCTGTATATTGTATATATCTGTGTGTCATCTCCCCTGTATATAGTACATACCTGTGTGATCTCCTGTATTAGACCTCATTAACACGTTATTTGCTCAGTATTTTTACCTCAGTATTTGTAAGATAAATTGGCAGCCTGATAAATCCCCAGCCAACAGGAAGCCCTCCCCCTGGCAGTATATATTAGCTCACACATACACATAATAGACAGGTCATGTGACTGACAGCTGCCGTATTTCCTATATTGTACAGTTGTTGCTCTTGTAGTTTGTCTGCTTATTAATCAGATTTTTATTTTTGAAGGATAATACCAGACTTGTTTGTGTTTTAGGGCGAGTTTCGTTTGTCAAGTTGACTTGCGTGTGGCGACATGCATGTAGCGACTTTTGTGAGATGAGTTTTGTGTGGCAACATGCGTGTAGCAGCTTTTTGTGTGTCGAGTTGCATGTGACAGGTTAGTGTAGCAAGTTGTGTGCAGCAAGTTTTGCGCATGGCGAGTTTTGCGCGTGGTGAGTTTTATGTCTGGTGCCTTTTGAGTATGTGCAAGTTTTGTGTGAGGCAACTTTTGCATGTGTTGCAAATTTTGTGCATGTGGCAATTTTTCCGCGTGTGCAAGTTTTGCGTGTGGTGAGTTTTCCATGAGGTGAGTTTTGCACTTGCGGCGAGTTTTGCGTGAGCCTAGTTTTTGCATGTGGCGAGTTTTGCACGTGGCGAGTTTTGAGCGGCGACTTTTGTGTTTCGACTTTTATGTGGCGAGGTTGGTGTATGTGTGGTGAAATGTGTGCTGAGGGTAATATGTGTTCAAGCATGTGGTACTGTGTGGCGCATTTTGTGTGTGTGTTTATATCCTCGTGTGTGGTGAGTATCCCATGTCGGGGCCCCACCTTAGCAACTAATCGGTATATACTCTTTGGCGCCATCGCTCTCATTCTTTAAGTCCCCCTTGTTCACATCTGGCAGCTGTCAATTTGACTCCAACACTTTTCCTTTCACTTTTCCCCATTATGTAGATAGGGGAAAAATAGTTTGGTGAATTGGAACGCACGGGGTTAAAATTTCACCTCACAACATAGCCTATGACGCTCTCGGGGTCCAGACGTGTGACTGTGCAAAATTTTGTTTCTGTAGCTGCGACGCCTCCAACACTTTTCCTTTCACTTTTTTCCCCATTATGTAGATAGGGGCAAAATTGTTTGGTGAATTGGAAAGCGCGGGGTTAAAATTTCACCTCACAACATAGCCTATGACGCTCTCAGGGTCCAGACGTGTGACTGTGCAAAATTTTGTTTCTGTAGCTGCGACGCCTCTAACACTTTTCCTTTCACTTTTTCCCCCATTATGTAGATAGGGGCAAAATTGTTTGGTGAATTGGAACGCGCGTGGTTAAAATTTCACCTCACAACATAGCCTATGACGCTCTCGGGGTCCAGACGTGTGACTGTGCAAAATTTTGTGGCTGTAGCTGCGACGGTGCAGATGCCAATCCCGGACATACATACACACATACACACACACACACACATACACACATTCAGCTTTATATAGTAGATTTTGTTAATTCCATGGTGCTGTACATGAGAAGGATTTACATCAAAATACAAATATCACTTACAGTAAACAAAACTAACAATGACAGACTGATACAGAGGGGAGAGGACCCTGCCCTTGCGGGTTTGCATTCTACAGGATTATGGGGAAGGAGACAGTAGGTCGAGAGTTGCAGTAGCTCCAATGGTGTTGAGGTGGCCGTGTGGTCTTTACAGGCTATAAGCTTCCTTGAAGAGGTGGGTTTTCATGTTTCTTTTGAAGGATCCAAAAGTAGTGGATGACCGGATGTGTTGGAGCACAGAATTCCAGAGGATGGGTGATATTCGGGAGAAGTCTTGGAGGTGATTGAGTGAGGAGCGAATAAGCGTGGAGGAGAGGAGGAGGTCTTGGAAGGACCGGAGATTACATGAGGGAAGATATTGAGAGATTAGTGTGGAAATATACGGCGGAGAAAGGTTATGGATGGCTTTGTAGGTCAGAGTTAGTAATTCAAACTGGATACTCTGGGAAATTGGGAGCCAGTGAAGGAATTTGCAAAGAGGTGAAGCAGGAGTGTAGCGAGGAGAGAGATTAATTAGTCGGGCAGCAGAGTTAAGGATGGACTGGAGGGGTGCGAGAGTGTTAGAACGTAGGCTACAGAGGAGTATGTTGCAGTAGTCGAGGCGGGAGATGATTAGGGCATGCATGAGCATTTTGGTAGAGTGTGGGTTGAGGAAAGGACAGATTCTGGAAATATTTTTGTGCTGAAGGCGACAGGAGGAGGCGAGAGCTTGGATGTGCGGTTTGAAGGATAGGGCAGAATCAAGGGTTACTCCGAGGCAGCGGATTTTGGGGACAGGGGAAAGTGTGATTTCAGATCATAACCTAGACATACAGTCCACCCAGGGATGTAATGATTGTGGTGGCAGAGGGTGTGACTGCCATCGGGCCAAGAGGTGGAGTGGGCCCTCTGGTGCCTATTTCAGCAGGATGTGCGTCCGAGGAAACACATTCAACTGAAATGCATTGCAGTGCAGAGTTCCACCGGGTCATTGCACTGCAATACAAGCTGCTGGCCAATCAGAGTCATGTGTCATACTCTGCCCATTGCTTGCATGCTGAAGTCAGATTCTTGCTACAGAAAAGGACAATACATGGTGTTGGAGCTAGAGCAAGGTGAGTAGGATCGTCTATTTTTTTATGTGTTAGAGAACAGTGGAAGAATGAGGCACATATATACCAGGATGGGGGACATATATACCAGGATGGGGACATATACCGTATAAGAGGAGGGGCCCATGATCGGGGACATATATATAATAATATGTATTTACCATAGTGTGCAGACCTTATGGTTGTAAGCAATTAGTTAAATACAATATTAATTAATCATGTGGACTGATTACTAGTGATGAGCGAGTGTGCTCATTACTCGAGTTTTCCGAGCATACTTGGGTATTCTCCGAGTATCTTGGGCATGCTCATAGATTAGGGGAACAATTTGAAAAAAAATTTCTGTTGAGTTAGGTTTTTGAGCTGATTTATACTAAAATTGGCATGCTAATTCCAAAAATGTAGTCAGTTTTTTTCTAGCACGTCAAGTTTTTCCTACACAACTTACCTGCCAGAGAAGCACAATTGCACTGTTATCTGTAATAAGACTTGCTATCTGATTACAATTCGACTCATATAGAGCTACGTGGCAACTTGTAAGAGTAGTCACAACTTTGTCATGCCTATTTCTTATATATTTCATTTTTTTTCATATTTGTACTATTTAAAAAAACAACAACACTTTTTAGGTACAGTAGTTTACATAGTTTTGAGAAGACAAAAATCCTATAGTTCAAAAACTTGACGTGATAGAGAAAAACTGAGATCATTTCTGGATTCAGCATCCAAAAATTAATTAAGAACAGTTGTCTGACCTAACTCTTAAAAAATTGTGTTCCCCAGTGTTATGTTTGTGCCGCAGCAGCTGCACAATTTGTGGCTGTTAGTCAACGTGAACACATGCAGATATTGTCTGTTTGTTGGGAATCCCAACATATATTCAGGCTAATTCACGTGATGCGGTCATCCACAAATTGCTGTACTTGCAATACAGTTCTATCCATAGGGAGTAAAGATGGGCTATCCCAAACAGTAAAGTTCAGCATCCGTACTGAACACCTACTGTTTGGGCATGGACACCGAACACAGACTTCATCAGGAAGTGTTCATGACAGTGCGGAAAACACCGCTTCTGATCGGTGGGGAAATCATCCTCGCCACTCAGAAAGCCGCGGTTCTCACGCTGTCAAAAGACAGCGTAGTGCTCAGCTGTGATCGGAGGTATAAAGTTTACTGGTGTCATCTGATGGGACAACTGCTCCCATCATCTGACACCTTCTGCCGCTAATAACAGCGAGAGCAGGTGCGGCGGATGAGAGCATTCATCCGCCACTCCTGCACTGTAAATAAATAATTTTTAACGAACCTGGCGTGGGTTCTCCTGTATTTTTGTTAACCAGCCAGGCAAAACTCACAGCTGCGGGCTGCAACCCTCAGCTGTCAGTTTCAGCAAGGCTACTTATCAAAAATAGAGGGGTCTACACGCCATATTTAATTATTTAAAAATATATATTTTTTTTAAATAGCATAGGTCCCCCCATTTTTGACAACCAGCCTTGCTAAAGCAGACAACTGGGGGCTGGTATTTTCAGGCTGGTAAGGGGCAATGGATATGGACCCCCATCCAAAAAATAGCAGCCCGCAGCCTCCAGAAATGGCACATCTATTAGATGCGCCAATTCTGGCGCTTTGCCCAGCTCTTCCCACTTGCCCTGTAGTGGTGGCAAGTGAGTTGATAGTTGGGGGGTTGATGTCACCTTTGTACTATCCAGTGACATCAAGCCCCAAGGTTAGTAATGGAGAGGCGTCAATAAGACGTCCCCATTACTAACCCTATAGTCACACTGTATGAAAACACAGACACCAAGATAAAGTCCTTTAATTGAAAAAATGACACAGACTCCTTTAGTAATCTCAATTACAACATACTTACGACCTTTCCGAATTCCTCCGAAGGTGTCGAATGATGGGACCAGTTGTCCCATCAACTGACATGAGTGACCGGAGGTAAACTTTATACCTCCGATAACAGCTGAGCGCTCTGTTGTGAATTCTGTGATCAAGCTCCCTCCTGTGGTCACGAGTGGTACTGCGGCTTCTGAGGTTCCTTCCTCAGGTGATGAGGTTAGGTCGTTAGGTGCTGCTCTATTTAACTCCACCTAGTGCTTTGATCCTGGCCTCCAGTCAATGTTCTAGTATTGGTCTTGCTTCCTCCTGGATCGTTCCTGTGGCCTGTCTGCTCAGCATAAGCTAAGTTTTGCTTGTGTTACTTTTGTTGCTATATTTTCTGTCCAGCTTGCTTTTTTGGTTCTGCTTGCTTGCTGGAAGCTCTGAGACGCAGAGGGAGCACCTCCGTACCGTTAGTCGGTGCGGAGGGTCTTTTTGCCCCTCTGCGTGGTTGTTTGTAGGTTTTTGTGTTGACCGCAAAGCTATCTTTCCTATCCTCTGTCTATTCAGTAAGTCGGGCCTCACTGTGCTAAATCTATTTCATCTCTGAGTTTGTATTTTCATCTTTACTCACAGTCATTATATGTGGGGGGCTGCCTTTTCCTTTGGGGAAATTCTCTGAGGCAAGGTAGGCTTATTTTTCTATCTTCAGGACTAGCTAGTTTCTCAGGCTGTGCCGAGTTGCATAGGGAGCGTTAGGCGCAATCCACGGCTACCTCTAGTGTGGTTTAGGGATTGCGGGCAGCAGAGTTTCCACGTCTCAGAGGTCGTCCTATGTTTTGTGGGTTTTGTCAGGTCACTGGTGTGCTCTGAACTTCAAGGTCCATTGTGGTTCTGAATTACCTATTCATGACAGTACTGGAGGCCCAAAGTACTATGCTTCTCAATAGAGGGAAAAAAGAAGTTCTGAGACCATTTTTTTTTCTTTGCACTGTGTTTTGCCTTTTTTTTCCCCTAGACATTTGGGTGGTTCAGGACACAGGTGTGGTGATGGACATTAAAGGTCTGTCTTCATGTGTGGATCCTCTCACTGCAAGAGTACAAAATATTCAGGACTTTGTGGCTCAGAATTCTATGTTAGAACCAAGAATTCCTATTCCTGATTTGTTTTCTGGAGATAGAGCTAAATTTCTGAGTTTCAAAAATAATTGCAAACTGTTTCTGGCGTTGAAACCTCGATCCTCTGGTGACCCAGTTCAACAAGTTAAGATTATTATTTCTTTATTACGTGGCGACCCTCAAGACTGGGCATTTTCCCTTGCGCCAGGAGATCCTGCATTATGTAATATTGATGCATTTTTTCTGGCGCTCGGATTACTGTACGATGAACCTAATTCAGTGGATCAGGCAGAGAAAAATTTGCTGGCTCTGTGTCAGGGTCAGGATGAGATAGAGATTTATTGTCAGAAGTTTAGAAAGTGGTCTGTGCTCACTCAATGGAATGAATGTGCTTTGGCAGCAATCTTCAGAAAGGGTCTCTCTGAAGCCCTTAAGGATGTCATGGTGGGATTTCCTATGCCTGCTGGTCTGAATGAGTCTATGTCTTTGGCCATTCAGATCGGTCGACGCTTGCGTGAGCGTAAATCTGTGCACCATTTGGCGGTATTATCTGAGCATAAACCTGAGCCTATGCAGTGCGATAGGACTTTGACCAGAGCTGAAAGGCAAGAACACAGACGTCAGAATGGGCTGTGTTTCTACTGTAGTGATTCCACTCATGCTATCTCCGATTGTCCTAAGCGCACTAGGCGGTTCGCAAAGTCTGCCACCATTGGTACGGTACAGTCGAAATTTCTTTTGTCCGTTACTTTGATCTGCTCTTTGTCTTCCTATTCTGTCATGGCATTTGTGGATTCAGGCGCTGCCCTGAATTTGATGGACTTAGAGTTTGCCAGGCACTGTGGGTTTGTCTTGGAGCCCTTGCAGTGTCTTATTCCATTGAGAGGAATTGATGCTACGCCTTTGGCCAAGAATAAGCCTCAGTATTGGACCCAGCTGACCATGTGCATGGCTCCTGCGCACCAGGAGGATATTCGCTTTCTGGTGTTGCAAAATCTGCATGATGTGGTCGTGATGGGGTTGCCATGGCTACAAATCCATAACCCAGTATTAGATTGGAAATCTATGTCTGTGTCCAGCTGGGGTTGTCAGGGGGTACATGGTGATGTTCCATTTCTGTCTATCTCATCATCCACCCCTTCTGAGGTCCCAGAGTTCTTGTCTGATTACCGGGATGTATTCGATGAGCCCAAGTCCAATGCCCTACCTCCGCATAGGGATTGTGATTGTGCTATCGAGTTGATTCCTGCTAGTAAGTTTCCTAAGGGTCGACTGTTTAGTTTTTCTGTGCCTAAGCACGCCGCTATGCGGAGTTACGTAAAAGAATCCTTGGAGAAGGGTCATATTCGGCCGTCGTCGTCGCCATTGGGAGCAGGGTTCTTTTTTGTGGCCAAGAAGGATGGTTCGCTGAGACCTTGTATTGATTACCGCCTTCTAAATAAAATCACGGTCAAATTTCAGTACCCCTTGCCGCTGCTATCTGATTTGTTTGCTCGGATTAAGGGGGCTAGTTGGTTCACCAAGATAGATCTTCGTGATACATATAATCTTGTGCGTATTAAACGGGGCGATGAATGGAAAACTGCATTTAATACGCCCGAGGGCCATTTTGAGTACCTAGTTATGCCATTTGGACTTGCCAATGCTCCATCAGTATTTCAGTCCTTTATGCATGACATCTTCCGAGAGTACCTGGATAAATTCCTGATTGTATACTTGGATGATATTTTGGTCTTCTCGGATGATTGGGAGTCTCATGTGAAGCAGGTCAGAATGGTGTTCCAGGTCCTGCGTGCTAATTCTTTGTTTGTGAAGGGATCAAAGTGTCTCTTTGGTGTTCAGAAAATTTCATTTTTGGGGTTCATTTTTTCCCCTTCTACCATTGAGATGGACCCTGTTAAGGTCCAGGCCATTTATGATTGGACTCAGCCGACATCTCTGAAGAGTCTGCAAAAGTTCCTTGGCTTTGCTAATTTTTATCGTCGCTTCATCTGTAATTTTTCTAGTATTGCTAAACCATTGACCGATTTGACCAAGAAGGGTGCTGATGTGGTCAATTGGTCTTCTGCTGCTGTGGAAGCTTTTCAAGAGTTAAAGCGTCATTTTTCTTCTGCCCCTGTGTTGTGTCAACCAGATGTTTCGCTTCCGCTCCAGGTTGAGGTTGATGCTTCTGAAATTGGAGCGGGGGCTGTTTTGTCGCAAAGAGGTGCTGATTGCTCGGTGATGAAGCCATGCGCCTTCTTTTCCAGGAAATTTTCGCCTGCTGAGCGAAATTATGATGTTGGCAATCGAGAGTTGCTGGCCATGAAGTGGGCATTCGAGGAGTGGCGTCATTGGCTTGAAGGAGCTAAGCATCGCGTGGTGGTCTTGACTGATCACAAGAACTTGACTTATCTCGAGTCTGCCAAACGGTTGAATCCTAGACAGGCTCGTTGGTCGCTGTTTTTCTCCCGTTTTGACTTTGTGGTTTCGTACCTTTCCGGGCTCTAAAAATGTGAAGGCGGATGCCCTGTCTAGGAGTTTTGTGCCCGACTCTCCGGGTTTGCCTGAGCCGGCGGGTATTCTCAAAGAGGGAGTAATTGTGTCTGCCATCTCACCTGATTTGCGGCGGGTGCTGCAAAAATTTCAAGCTAATAAACCTGATCGTTGCCCAGCAGAGAAACTGTTTGTCCCTGATAGGTGGACGAATAAAGTTATCTCTGAGGTTCATTGTTCGGTGTTGGCTGGTCATCCTGGAATCTTTGGTACCAGAGATTTGGTGGCTAGATCCTTTTGGTGGCCGTCTCTGTCGCGGGATGTGCGTTCTTTTGTGCAGTCCTGTGGGATTTGTGCTCGGGCTAAGCCCTGCTGTTCTCGTGCCAGTGGGTTGCTTTTGCCCTTGCCGATCCCGAAGAGGCCTTGGACACATATCTCTATGGATTTTATTTCGGATCTCCCCGTCTCTCAAAAGATGTCGGTCATTTGGGTAGTTTGTGATCGCTTCTCTAAGATGATCCATTTGGTACCCTTGTCTAAATTACCTTCCTCCTCTGATTTGGTGCCATTGTTCTTCCAGCATGTGGTTCGCTTACATGGCATTCCAGAGAACATCGTTTCTGACAGAGTTTCCCAGTTTGTTTCGAGGTTTTGGCGAGCCTTTTGTGCTAGGATGGGCATTGATTTGTCTTTTTCCTTGGCTTTCCATCCTCAGACAAATGGCCAGACTGAACGAACCAATCAGACCTTGGAAACATATCTGAGATGTTTTGTGTTATGATAAGGTAATTCAGTACCACAATGGACATAAAGGTCAGAGCACATACAGTGACCTGACAATAACCCAAAAACATAGAACGAGCTCTGAGACGTGGGAACTCTGCTGACCGCAATCCCTAATCCTCTCCAACCACACTAGAGGCAGCCGTGGATTGCGCCTAACGCTCCCTATGCAACTCGGCACAACCTGAGAAACTAGCTAGCCTGAAGATAGAAAATAAGCCTACCTTGCCTCAGAGAAATACCCCAAAGGAAAAGGCAGCCCCCACATATAATGACTGTGAGTTAAGATGAAAAGACAAACGTAGAGATGAAATAGATTTAGCAAAGTGAGGCCCGACTTTCTGAACAGAGCGAGGATAGAAAAGGTAACTTTGCGGTCAACACAAAACCCTACAAAAACCACGCAAAGGGGGCAAAAAGACCCTCCGTACCGAACTAACGGCACGGAGGTACACCCTCTGCGTCCCAGAGCTTCCAGCAAGCAGGAAAAAACAATTAGACAAGCTGGACAGAAAAAAACAGCAAACAAAATAGCAAAGCGGAACTTAGCTATGCAAAGCAGCAGGCCACAGGAACGATCCAGGAGGAAACAGGTCCAATACTAGAACATTGACTGGAGGCCAGGATAAAAGCACTAGGTGGAGTTAAATAGAGCAGCACCTAACGACTTCACCACATCACCTGAGGAAGGAAACTCAGAAGCCGCAGTACCACTTTCCTCCACCAACGGAAGCTCACAGAGAGAATCAGCCGAAGTACCACTTGTGACCACAGGAGGGAGCTCTGCCACAGAATTCACAACAGTACCCCCCCTTGAGGAGGGGTCACCGAACCCTCACCAGAGCCCCCAGGACGACCAGGATGAGCCACATGAAAGGCACGAACAAGATCAGGAGCATGGACATCAGAGGCAAAGACCCAGGAATTATCTTCCTGAGCATAACCCTTCCACTTAACCAGATACTGGAGTTTCCGTCTTGAAACACGAGAATCCAAAATCTTCTCCACAATATACTCCAACTCCCCCTCCACCAAAACCGGGGCAGGAGGATCAACAGATGGAACCATAGGTACCACGTATCTCCGCAACAATGACCTATGGAATACGTTATGTATGGAAAAAGAATCTGGAAGGGTCAGACGAAAAGACACAGGATTAAGAATCTCAGAAATCCTATACGGACCAATGAAACGAGGTTTAAACTTAGGAGAGGAAACCTTCATAAGAATATGACGAGAAGATAACCAAACCAAATCCCCAACATGAAGTCGGGGACCCACACAGCGTCTGCGATTAGCGAAACGTTGAGCCTTCTCCTGGGACAAGGTCAAATTGTCCACTACATGAGTCCAAATCTGCTGCAACCTGTCCACCACAGTATCCACACCAGGACAGTCTGAAGACTCAACCTGCCCTGAAGAGAAACGAGGATGGGACCCAGAGTTGCAGAAAAACGGCGAAACCAAGGTAGCCGAGCTGGCCCGATTATTAAGGGCGAACTCAGCCAAAGGCAAAAAGGACACCCAGTCATCCTGATCAGCAGAAACAAAGCATCTCAGATATGTTTCCAAGGTCTGATTGGTTCGTTCGGTCTGGCCATTAGTCTGAGGATGGAAAGCCGAGGAAAAAGACAAGTCAATGCCCATCCTACCACAAAAGGCTCGCGAAAACCTCGAAACAAACTGGGAACCTCTGTCAGAAACGATATTCTCTGGAATGCCATGTAAACGAACCACATGCTGGAAGAACAATGGCACCAAATCAGAGGAGGAAGGTAATTTAGACAAGGGTACCAAATGGACCATCTTAGAGAAACGATCACAGACCACCCAAATGACTGACATCTTTTGAGAGACGGGAAGATCTGAAATAAAATCCATAGAGATATGTGTCCAAGGCCTCTTTGGGACCGGCAAGGGAAAAAGCAACCCACTGGCACGAGAACAGCAGGGCTTAGCCCGAGCACAAATCCCACAGGACTGCACAAAAGAACGCACATCCCGCGACAGAGATGGCCACCAAAAGGATCTAGCCACTAACTCTCTGGTACCAAAGATTCCAGGATGACCAGCCAACACCGAACAATGAACCTCAGAGATAACTTTATTCGTCCACCTATCAGGGACAAACAGTTTCTCCGCTGGGCAACGATCAGGTTTATTAGCCTGAAATTTTTGCTGCACCCGCCGCAAATCAGGGGAGATGGCAGACACAATTACTCCCTCTTTGAGGATACCCGCCGGCTCAGATAAACCCGGAGAGTCGGGCACAAAACTCCTAGACAGAGCATCCGCCTTCACATTTTTAGAGCCCGGAAGGTACGAAATCACAAAGTCAAAACGGGCAAAAAACAGCGACCAACGAGCCTGTCTAGGATTTAACCGCTTGGCAGACTCGAGATAAGTCAAGTTCTTATGATCAGTCAAGACCACCACGTGATGCTTAGCTCCTTCAAGCCAATGACGCCACTCCTCGAATGCCCACTTCATGGCCAGCAACTCTCGATTGCCCACATCATAATTTCGCTCAGCAGGCGAAAACTTCCTGGAAAAGAAGGCGCATGGTTTCATCACCGAGCAATCAGAACTTCTCTGCGACAAAACAGCCCCTGCTCCAATCTCAGAAGCATCAACCTCGACCTGGAATGGAAGCGAAACATCTGGTTGACACAACACAGGGGCAGAAGAAAAACGACGCTTCAACTCTTGAAAAGCTTCCACAGCAGCAGAAGACCAATTGACCACATCAGCACCCTTCTTGGTCAAATCGGTCAATGGTTTAGCTATACTAGAAAAATTGCAGATGAAGCGACGATAAAAATTAGCAAAGCCCAGGAACTTTTGCAGACTTTTCAGAGATGTCGGCTGAGTCCAATCATGGATGGCTTGGACCTTAACAGGGTCCATCTCGATAGTAGAAGGGGAAAAGATGAACCCCAAAAATGAAACCTTCTGAACACCAAAGAGACACTTTGATCCCTTCACAAACAAAGAATTAGCACGCAGGACCTGAAACACCGTTCTGACCTGCTTCACATGAGACTTCCAATCATCCGAGAAGATCAAAATGTCATCCAAGTACACAATCAGGAATTTATCCAGGTACTCTCGGAAGATGTCATGCATAAAGGACTGAAACACTGATGGAGCATTGGCAAGTCCGAATGGCATTACAAGATACTCAAAATGGCCATCGGGCGTATTAAATGCAGTTTTCCATTCATCGCCTCGCTTAATACGCACAAGATTATACGCACCACGAAGATCTATCTCGGTGAACCAACTAGCCCCCTTAATCCGAGCAAACAAATCAGATAACAACGGCAAGGGGTACTGAAATTTAACCGTGATCTTATTTAGAAGGCGGTAACCTATACAAGGTCTCAGCGAACCATCCTTCTTGGCTACAAAAAAGAACCCTGCTCCCAATGGCGACGATGATGGGCGAATATGCCCCTTCTCCAAGGACTCCTTCACATAACTCCGCATAGCGGCGTGCTCAGGCACAGACAAATTAAACAGTCGACCTTTTGGGAATTTACTATCAGGAATCAAATCGATAGCACAATCACAATCCCTATGCGGAGGTAGGGTATCGGACTTGGGCTCATCAAATACATCCCGGTAATCAGACAAGAACTCTGGAACCTCAGAAGGGGTGGATGACGAAATAGTCAGAAATGGGACATCACCATGTAACCCCTGACAACCCCAGCTGGACACAGACATGGATTTCCAATCTAATACTGGATTATGGACTTGTAGCCATGGCAACCCCAACACGACCACATCATGCAGATTATGCAACACCAGAAAGCGAATAACCTCCTGATGTGCAGGAGCCATGCACATGGTCAGCTGGGTCTAGTACTGAGGCTTATTCTTGGCCAAAGGCGTAGCATCAATTCCTCTCAATGGAATAGGACACTGCAAGGGCTCCAAGAAAAACCCACAACGCCTAGCATGCTCCAAGTCCATCAAATTCAGGGCAGCGCCTGAATCCACAAATGCCATGACAGAATACGATGACAAAGAGCAGATCAAGGTAACGGACAGAAGAAATTTTGACTGTACCGTACCAACCGCTTAGTGTGCTTAGGACAATCAGAGATAACATGAGTGGAATCACCACAGTAGAAACACAGCCCATTCAGACGTCTGTGTTCTTGCCGTTCAACTCTGGTCAAGGTCCTATTGCACTGCATAGCCTCAGGTTTAAGCTCAGGTAATACCGCCAAATGGTGCACAGATTTACGCTCACGCAAGCGTCGACCGATCTGAATGGCCAAAGACATAGACTCATTCAGACCAGCAGGCATAGGAAATCCCACCATGACATCCTTAAGGGCTTCAGAGAGACCCTTTCTGAAAATAGCTACGAGTGCACCTTCATTCCATTGAGTGAGTACGGACCACTTTCTAAATTTCTGACAATATACCTCTATCTCATCCTGACCCTGACACAGAGCCAGCAAATTTTTCTCTGCCTGATCCACTGAATTAGGTTCATCGTACAGCAATCCGAGAGCCAGGAAAAACGCATCGATATTACTTAATGCAGGATCTCCTGACGCAAGAGAAAATGCCCAGTCCTGAGGGTCGCCACGTAAAAAAGAAATAATGATCCTAACTTGTTGAACTGGGTCACCAGAGGAGCGAGGTTTCAAAGCTAGAAATAGTTTACAATTATTTTTGAAACTCAGAAATTTAGTTCTAGCTCCAAAAAGCAAATCAGGAATAGGAATTCTCGGTTCTAACATAGAATTCTGAACCACAAAGTCTTGAATACTTTGTACTCTTGCCGTGAGCTGATCCACACATGAAGACAGACCTTTAATGTCCATCGCTACACCTGTGTCCTGAACCACCCAAATGTCTAGGGGAAAAAAAGGCAAAACACAGTGCAGAGCAAAAAAAATGGTCTCAGAACTTCTTTTTTCCCTCTATTGAGAATCATTAGTACTTTGGGCCTCCAGTACTGTTATGATAAGGTAATTTAGTACCACAATGGACATAAAGGTCAGAGCACATACAGTGACCTGACAATAACCCAAAAATATAGAACGAGCTCTGAGACGTGGGAACTCTGCTGACCGCAATCCCTAATCCTCTCCAACCACACTAGAGGCAGCCCTGGATTGCGCCTAACGCTCCCTATGCAACTCGGCACAGCCTGAGAAACTAGCTAGCCTGAAGATAGAAAATCAGCCTACCTTGCCTCAGAGAAATACCCCAAAGGAAAAGGCAGCCCCCACATATAATGACTGTGAGTTAAGATGAAAAGACTAACGTAGAGATGAAATAGATTTAGCAAAGTGAGGCCCGACTTTCTGAACAGAGCGAGGATAGAAAAGGTAACTTTGCGGTCAACACAAAACCCTACAAAAACCACGCAAAGGGGGCAAAAAGACCCTCCGTACCGAACTAACGGCACGGAGGTACACCCTCTGCGTCCCAGAGCTCCCAGCAAGCAGGAAAAAACAATTAGACAAGCTGGACAGAAAAAAACAGCAAACAAAATAGCAAAGCGGAACTTAGCTATGCAAAGCAGCAGGCCACAGGAATGATCCAGGAGGAAACAGGTCCAATACTAGAACATTGACTGGAGGCCAGGATAAAAGCACTAGGTGGAGTTAAATAGAGCAGCACCTAACGACTTCACCACATCACCTGAGGAAGGAAACTCAGAAGCCACAGTACCACTTTCCTCCACCAACGGAAGCTCACAGAGAGAATCAGCCGAAGTACCACTTGTGACCACAGGAGGGAGCTCTGCCACAGAATTCACAACAGTTTTGTTTCTGCTGATCAGGATGATTGGGTGTCCTTTTTGCCGTTGGCTGAGTTCGCTCTTAATAATCGGGCCAGCTCGGCTACCTTGGTTTCACCGTTTTTCTGCAATTCTGGGTTCCATCCTCGTTTCTCTTCAGGGCAGGTTGAGTCTTCGGACTGTCCTGGTGTGGATACTGTGGTGGACAGGTTGCAGCAGATTTGGACTCATGTAGTGGACAATTTGACCTTATCCCAGGATAAGGCTCAACGTTTCGCTAATCGCAGACGCTGTGTGGGTCCCCGACTTCGTGTTGGGGATTTGGTTTGGTTGTCATCTCTGTTGTGAATTCTGTGGCAGAGTTCACTCCGGTGGTCACAAGTGGTACTTCGGCTGATTCTCTCTGGGAGCATCCGTTTGTGGAGGAAAGTGGTACTGCAGCTTCTGAGTTTCCTCCCTCAGGTGATCTGGTGAGGTCGTTAGCTGCTTCTCTACTTAACTCCACCTGATGCTTTGATCCATGCTTCCTGTCAATGTTCCAGTGTTGGACTTGTGTTTCTCTGGATCATTCCTGTGGCCTGCTGCTCTGCATAGCTAAGTGCTTCTTTGCTATTTGTTGCTATTTTTTCTGTCCAGCTTGTCTATTTGTTTTGCTGGAAGCTCTGGGACGCAAAGGGTGTACCTCCGTGCCGTTAGTTCGGTACGGAGGGTCTTTTTGCCCCCTTTGCGTGGTTTTCTTTAGGGTTTTGTGTAGACCGCAAAGTTATCTTTCCTATCCTCGTTCTGTCTAGAATATCGGGCCTCACTGAATCTATTTCATCCCTACGTTTGTCTTTTCATCTTACTCACAGTCATTATATGTGGGGGGCTGCCTTTTCCTTTGGGGTGTTTCTCTGAGGCAAGGTAGGCTTATTTTTCTATCTTCAGGCTAGTTAGTTTCTCAGGCTGTGCCGAGTTGCATAGGGAGCCCTAGGCGCAATCCACAGCTGCCTCTAGTTGTGTTTGGAGAGGATCAGGAATTGCGGTCTACAGAGTTTCCACGTCTCAGAGCTCGTTCTATTATTTTGGGTTATTGTCAGATCACTGTATGTGCTATGTACATTGTGTTACTGAATTGCCTAGCATAACACATCTCGTTATATTCCTATGAAGGTTTCCTCTCCTAAGTTTAAGCCTCGTTTCATTGGCCCGTATAGGATTTCTGAGATTCTTAATCCTGTGTCTTTTCGTTTGACCCTTCCAGATTCTTTTCCCATCCATAACGTATTCCATAGGTCATTGTTGCGGAGATACGTGGCGCCTGTGGTTCCATCTGTTGATCCTCCTGCCCCGGTTTTGGTGGAGGGGGAGTTGGAGTATATTGTGGAGAAGATTTTGGATTCTCGTGTTTCGAGACGGAAACTCCAGTATCTGGTTAAGTGGAAGGGTTATGGTCAGGAAGATAATTCCTGGGTCTTTGCCTCTGATGTCCATGCTGCCGATCTTGTTCGTGCCTTTCATATGGCTCATCCTGGTCGGCCTGGGGGCACTGGTGAGGGTTCGGTGACCCCTCCTCAAGGGGGGGTACTGTTGTGAATTCTGTGATCAAGCTCCCTCCTGTGGTCATGAGTGGTACTGCGGCTTCTGAGGTTCCTTCCTCAGGTGATGAGGTTAGGTCGTTAGGTGATGCTCTATTTAACTCCACCTAGTGCTTTGATCCTGGCCTCCAGTCAATGTTCTAGTATTGGTCTTGCTTCCTCCTGGATCGTTCCTGTGGCCTGTCTGCTCAGCATAAGCTAAGTTTTGCTTGTGTTACTTTTGTTGCTATATTTTCTGTCCAGCTTGCTTTTTTGGTTCTGCTTGCTTGCTGGAAGCTCTGAGACGCAGAGGGAACACCTCCGTACCGTTAGTCGGTGCGGAGGGTCTTTTTGCCCCTCTGCGTGGTTGTTTGTAGGTTTTTGTGTTGACCGCAAAGCTATCTTTCCTATCCTCGGTCTATTCAGTAAGTCGGGCCTCACTTTGCTAAATCTATTTCATCTCTGAGTTTGTATTTTCATCTTTACTCACAGTCATTATACGTGGGGGGCTGCCTTTTCCTTTGGGGAAATTCTCTGAGGCAAGGTAGGCTTATTTTTCTATCTTCAGGACTAGCTAGTTTCTCAGGCTGTGCCGAGTTGCATAGGGAGCGTTAGGCGCAATCCACGGCTACCTCTAGTGTGGTTTGATAGGTTTAGGGATTGCGGTCAGCAGAGTTTCCACGTCTCAGAGGTCGTCCTATGTTTTGTGGGTTTTGTCAGGTCACTGGTGTGCTCTGAACTTCAAGGTCCATTGTGGTTCTGAATTACCTATTCATAACAGCGCTCCCACTGTCTTTTGACACAGACTCCTTTAGAAATCTCAATTAAACCATACTTATGACCTCGCCTAATTCCTCCGAAGCCCTCCTTCTCCTGTAATAAACCAAAAACAAAAGAGTTCACGGTGCTAGTGTGGATGTCACCGAGGTCACTGCAGTTCAGCCCGGCTGGGAACGAATCCTCAGTGACCGTAGGTACCCTTGATGACATCACCTCTAGTCACTGAGGCTGCGCTTGCAGCAGTTCAGTCACCAGTGGTACTCATCCTGGACCATCGCATTTTGGCACCATCCAAGTTGAAAACTGCTTTTCCCCCAGACATGGATTATGGCATGGGACAGAACGACTGACAAATGAGGGATATTGTTGTTTTTTTATTTTTGGTTTATTACAGGAGAACAAGGACTTCAGAGGAATTAGGCATGTTCGAAAGTATGGTTTAAATGAGATTATTAAAGGAGTCTGTCATTTTTTCAATTAAAGGACTTTATTCTTGGCGTCTGTTTTCATACAGTGTGACTATGAGGTTAGTAATGGGTGCGTCTTATTGACGCCTCTCCATTACTAACCTTGGGTCTTGATGTCACCGGACAATATAAAGGTGACATCAACCCCCCAACTATCATCCCACTTGCCACCGCTACATGGCAAGTGGGAAGAGCCGGGCAATGTGCCAGAATTGGTGCATCTAATAGATGTGCTTTTCTGGGCCATTGCGGGCTGCTCTTTTTAGGCTGGTGGGGACCCCAAATGTGTTTTTTTTAAATTACTTCTTTAAAGGCCGGGGTCACACTAGAGAGGAATACGGATGTATGAGAGGCGCCAAAACAACGCATTGCACACGGACCAATGTTTCTCTATGGGGCATCTCCCATATTTTACGGGCTGAGAAAATCGCAGCATGCTGCGTTTGTCAGCGTATTGCGCAAAAAATCCACCAATTAAAGTCTATGGGGGCAAGAAAAATACAGATTACACACGGACCATGCGTGTGACTTGCGAGAAATATGCATCGGTGTTCTATTCAAAAGCTGGTAATTCAGTGCGGTGTACAGTAAAATCACACTGACAGGTTAGAATAGAATAGCTAAAAAAAAGTGTACACAAAGAATAGGTATATATATATATATATATATATATATATATGTATATATATATATATATATATCATTGACACACACATATATATATATATATATATATATATATATATAATACAGAGCTGAATAGCAGAAAAGTCGGTAATTCAATTGCCGGCTTTTGCCAACTCCTTATTAAACCCAACAGGATATGAGACATAGTGTACATACAGTAAACCATTTCATATCCATTATTTTTTTTACATATTCCTCACTAATAATGTAAGAAGTGTCTGTGTGCAAAATTTGGGAGCTCTAGGTGTTAAAATAAAGGGTTAAATCACGGAAAAAACTGGCGTGGGCTCCCGCGCAATTTTCTCCGCCAGAGTGGGAAAGCCAGTGAGTGAGGGCAGATATTATACAATAATAATATTAATAGCCTAGAGAGGGACCATGGTTATTGTCCACCCCGGCTAAAAACATCTGCCCCAGCCACCCCAGGTATGGGATAGTGTTGCTTTTTTATTTTCCCTTTTTTTTAGACGATAAGGGTCGTCAGTTGGATTGAGAGTACAATAAAGATGTTAAAACCCTACGTGTATTTATTTCATTAAAATACTTTATTCTTAATGTGTGTGTGTATTATTAACCCTTTATAACTATTGAATTAATAATTTATAGGTGTCTTATTGACATCTCTCCATTATTAACCTGGCTTAATGTCACCTTATATTAGCAAGGTGACATTAACCCCTTATTACCCCATATCCCACCGCTACTCGGGAGTGGGATGAGAGGGGCTAAGTGCCAGAATAGGTGCATCTTACAGATGTGCCTTTTCTGGGGTGGCTAGGGACAGATGTTTTTAGCTGCGGGGGGACAATAACCATGGTCCCTCTCTAGGCTATTAATGTCTGCCTTCACTCACTGGCTTTCCCACTCTGGTGGAGAAAATTGCCGACAATCGAATTACCTCCTTTTCTGCTATCTAGCGCTGTATTAAATAAAATTATATATATAGACATACATACAGATACACATAATATATATATATGTGTGTGTGTCTGTATGTATATTTATATATATAGAGAGAGAGAGGGAGAGAGCGAGACTGCATATATGTTTTCACGAATATTTGAGCCCATGGATCCATTCTATGTCCAATTTGCAAGCCGGTGAGAAAATCTCGCCGTACAGATGCCATACGGATGCCAAACGTGCACAAAATATGCAGCCACACCTTGCCTACGGATAACATACGGATCACTGTTCAGGGAACATTTCTGCGTATTTGGTCTGTAAAAAAGGACCATATTTTTATACGTTGTGTGTGACTCCAGCCAAATAATTAAAAAATATGGCATGGGGACCCCTTTATTCTTGATTACTAGCCTTGCTGACTGTGAGTTTTGCCTGGCTGGTTAACAAAAATACAGGGGAACCCAAGCCGTTTTTTTTTCAAATTATTTATTTACAGCGCAATAGCAGCTTATGAATATTCCCATCCGCCACTCCTGCTCTCTGTTAATATGGGCAGCAGGTGTTGAATGATGGGAGTAGTAGTCCCATCAACTGACACGAGTGACCGGAGGTAAACTTTATACCTCTGATCACAGCTGAGTGCTCCCGCTGTTGGCAGGGATGGTTTCACTGCCGATCATAAGCGGTGTTTGTCACGCTGTCATGCACATGACAGTGCAGCAAACACTGGATGTCCGGGCCCCCCATTCAAGTGAATGGGGTCCGGGTTCGGGTCCAGGTACTGCTCTGGTACACGAACCCGAACTTTTTGTAACTGTTCAGCCGAACCCACCGGACCCGAATATCCAGGTGTTCTCCCATCTCTAAGGGCTTGTTTTCACTTGCGATGAACACGTCCGTGTCTCGCATGTAGAAACGAAGCTCTGGTGCCGACACTCCGGAGCGGAGTGTGCAGCTCCATGTGTTGCTATGCGGCCACACGCTCTGCTCCGGAGTGCCGGCGCCAGAGCTTCGTTTCCACATGCGAGACACGGACGTGTTCCTCGCAAGTGAAAACAAGCCCTAATAGGGAGCGTTGGGGCAAGTTTGCTGCAGAAACTTCCATATCTTCATTGGCTCTGCAAAAATTTGTGTACACATCAAGAAAATGATTTTTCATTAGGAAATTTTTTAAACAAATGAGCCTGAAGTGTACATACACTTAGGAATATTTTTGCGATTCCGCTTTCCTAAATCATTATACAGAGACAATTTCGTAATATACAAAGAAAAACCTATATATAAATAACGACCGCTCAGGTTAGTGATCCGTTACGTCTGTAATTGAACATGTTTACATAGCTGCAGTTTTCAGCATTCACACACTATTACGGAACAATTACTGAACACAGAAAATAAACATGGCTACTCTTCTTTGTGCCTTTGTGGAGCCAAAAGTACTGCATTCCCCAATGACATGCGAAGAGCCAGTTCTGATCATTTAGGCTTTCCTGTTAGCATAAGAATGGAATACTACAGCCCACAGACCCGTTTATGTACCCTCGTCATCATCACCACACACAGCAGGACATTAAACATGGCAGCATACCTGTAACAAGCAGCTGAGACCGTATACTAATGGGCGGTGTTGTGGACACGTCTGGTAATCGGCACATGGAATATGGACAGAACTGATGACTGGTCCTGAAGTACTGGGACTTGGAGCTAAAATAGGAGGATTGTTTGTCCCCATCATTCCAATGGCAGGAGCAGCACAATCACTCAGCAGTGCAGAAAGGCGTCTGGAGCAGAAGTAGGCAAGGCGTCGTGACAAGTACGCTGATTGTACAAATTCCTCAGAGTGCTAAAAAAAAGAAAGAATAACTGTAAAAACAGCATGTGTCAGTAGTTATCTGTTGTAGAAATGTAGTAGCAAAAAAGTTAAATCTCCTTAATTTGTTGGGCTATGTTCACACACAGCATTTTTGCAGCATGTTTTGCCGCATTTTGTAAGCAAATGAAGAGCTGCGTTTTACAGTACCAGCAACAGCTATGAGATTTCAGAAATCTCATTCACACTCTTGTTTTTTTTTTCCTGACTGACTTTGAGAACTGCAGCATTCTTGAAATCGGCAGCATGTTAATTATGTTTGTTAAAGGGACTCTGTCACCTGAATTTGGAGGGAACAATTTTCAGTCATAGGGGCGGGGTTTTCGGGTGTTTGATTCACCCTTTCCTTACCCGCTGGCTGCAATATTGGATTGAAGTTCATTCTCTGTCCTCTGTAGTACACGCCTGCACAAGGCAATCTTGCCTTGCGCAGGCGTGTACTATGGAGGACAGAGAATGAACTTCAATCCAATATTGCTGCCAGCATGCAGTCAGTGGGTAAGGAAAGGGTGAATCAAACACCCAAAAACCTCGCCCCTATGGCAGAAAATTGTTCCCTCCAAATTCAGGTGACAGTCCCTTTAAGTAACCCCTACATGTGGCAGCTGCGAGACATGCAGGCGCGGGGACTAGAACAAAATATTCGAGCACGCCGAAGACACTTGATTAGCATGCTCGGAGAACACCTTACCCGAGCACGTTCGCTCATCACTAATGTCAATTTTTTCAGTATTTTTGCAGTAGTTTTCCACCCATAGAAAGAAACAAGAAAGTGAAAAAATCCTGCAAAAAACTCAGCAAACCAGTTTTGCTCAATTTCTGCAGAGTTTTATGATGCATTTCTGGTGTGAATAAAACTGACTTTATTAAATGTACTGTGAACAAATCTCACATGTAATCCACATTGAAAACGCAGCTAAAAGTCACTGCAAAAACACAGCAAATCTTTGTTATAATGCAGAAAAATCTGTGTTTTGAACACAGCATTTTTACTTCCAAGAGAACAAGTTTTGCATGCAGAAAAAACACTTCAAAAACAGTGTGTGTGAGCACAGCCTGAGGCCAGTCTCACACGTCAGTGTCTCCGGTACGTGAGGTGTCAGTTTCCTCACGTACCGGAGCCACTGACACACATAGACACATAAAAATCAATGCATCTTTTCAGATGCCAGTGATTTTTTGCGGACCGTGTCTCCGTGTTTGGCCGTGTGCCAAACACGGAGACATGTCAGTGTTCGTGGGAGCGCACGTATTACACGGACCCATTAAAGTCAATGCACACATTGTCCGTGTGCAGTCTGTGTGCCGTGCAGGGGACAGCGCTACATTAAGCGCTGTCCCCCCCACTGGTGCTGACTCGGCGATTCATACCCACCTGTGCGCCCCCCGCCCCCCCGCTGTGCTGAAAATACTCACCCGGCTCGCTCCCTCGCCGCCGCTGCTTCCTCTTCTGGCCGCAGCTTCTCCTGAATGTGGTCACGTGGGGCCGCTCATTTACAGTAATGAATATGTGGCTCCACCTCCCATAGGGGTGGAGCCGCATATTCATTACTGTAATCGGCGGCCCCACGTGACCGCATACAGGAGAAGCTGCGGCCAGGAGAGGAAGCAGCGACAGCCAACGAGGGAGCCGGGTGGGTATTTTCAGCACAGCGAGGGGGGGGGGGGGGACGCACAGGGGGTGGGGGGGGCGCACAGAGGGCGGGGGGCAGATACATCTTTATTTTAAACAGTATTATTCATATCTTCTCTGCAGCAAACGCTGCTACAGGGAAGATATGAATCGCCGATTCAGCACGATGCAGGGGACAGCGCTAAACTTTAGCGCTGTCTCCTGCACGGTGCGTATGGTACCCAGTGGGCACACAGGTGGCACACGTGTGCCACACTGATGTGCCACGTGTGTACACGGACACACGGACACGGATAACTCCAGTATAGTTTTTGTACGGTACTGGAATTATCTGGATGTGTGAAAGCGGCCTTAGGCTACTTTCACACTAGCAGTATTTGGTCAGTATTTTACATCAGTATTTGTAAGCCAAAACCAAGATTGGAACAATTAGAATAAAGTATAATAGAAACATATGCACCACTTCTGCATTCATCACCCACTCCTGGTTTTGGCTACAAATACTGATGTAAAATACTGACCAAATACTGCTAGTGTGACGGTAGTCTTATAGTATCCAGGGGCTAGCTGGCAAATTTTAGCCTGGGGGGGCAAGCACAATGCAGTGGCCCACTGTGAAGCGGGCCATGGCACATCTTAGGGTATGTGCACACGTCAGGATTTCTTGCAGAAATTTCCTGAAGAAAAACGGAAATTTTCTGCAAGAAATCCGCATTTTTTTTTTGCGTTTTTTTCCCGGTTTTCTTAGTATTTTGCAAGCGTAATTAGCTTGTAGAATGCTAAAGTTTTCCAAGCGATCTGTAGCATCGCTTGGAAAACTGACTGACAGGTTGGTCACACTTGTCAAACATAGTGTACTATGGAGGACAGAGAATGAACTTCAATCCAATATTGCAGCCAGCATGCAGCCAGCGGGTAAGGAAAGGGTGAATCAGACACCCAAAAACCCCACCTCCATGGCTGAAGATTGTTCCCTCCAAATTCAGGTGACAGTGTCCCTTTAAGGCTTGCGTCTCCTGTAGTAGCACTTGAGTATAGCATGTGTGCGACAGAGGTACACCTTGTAACAACACATTTCATAAAAATGGTTGAGGAACAACAAATACTTATTGATAGAAAAAAGGCTCTTTTACTGTTTAATGGTTGGTGTGTAGTGTTGAGCATTCCGATACCGCAAGTATCGGGTATCGGCCGATATTTGCGGTATCGGAATTCCGATACTGAATTCCGATACTTCCCGCGTATCGGATACCGGAATCGGAAATTCCCAGAATTCAAATTGAACGCAGCAGCCAATGAGGAATGAATGAAAGTGTGGGCACATCCTGTTTAGCATGGTGGGCATGTAAGTACTGGCAAGGCTTGGATTGGCTGCTGAAATGATGTCACTCTGCACTATAAAAAAGCGCTGCCGCCATTTTGCGCTCACTCTGCTGTGATTTCAGTTAGGGACAGGACGCTGTGTTCTAACTGAGGGCCAGTTGAGCTTGCTAATTGCTTTATTTTCCTTTCCAAAGGCTAATTTAGCAAAACGCTGTGTGTTCTTCACTGTTCACCTTGCTCTTGCCTTGCAGCGCTGTTTTAACAGCGTTCTGCAAGGTCTCTGTGTGTGTGTGTGTGTGCAGCTCACTCTGTAGTCTGTGTGCAGCCATATACCCGGTTGTATTCAGCTCAGGGGGGGTTCACACTGCCTCACACAGTTGTTCTTTTTTGCTCTTAGTGCAGCCTGCTGCACATTTTTTCTCAAATTTCCTATTAGTGTTTTTCCACCAGTCTCCAGCTCTATTGTGGAAAAACACTACATAGGATAACCTAGAGGGGGGTTTTTGGGCCTTGCAGCGCCGTTTACGGCTGTCTGCACGGTCTCCGTGTGAGCCCAGCTCGCCCTGTAGTCTGTGTGCAGCCATAGCCGGTTGGATTCAGCTCAGGGTTCGTTACTGGCTCATACCTTGAGAAAAATTTTCCTTTTTTTCAAATAGTGCAGCCTGTTTAAAATTTGAAAAAAAAAATTCCTATTAGTGTCTTTCCACTCGTATCCAGCTAAATAGTGGAAAAACACTATATAGGATAACCTAGAGGAGGGTTTTTTGGCCTTGCAGCGCCGTTTACGGCTGTCTGCACGGTCTCCGTGTGAGCCCAGCTCGCCCTGTAGTCTGTGTGCAGCCATAGCCGGTTGGATTCAGCTCAGGGTTCGTTACTGGCTCATACCTTGAGAAAAATTTTCCTTTTTTTCAAATAGTGCAGCCTGTTTAAAATTTGAAAAAAAAAAAATTCCTATTAGTGTCTTTCCACCAGTCTCCAGCTCAATTGTGGAAAAACACTACATAGGATAACCTAGAGGGTTTTTTTGGGGCCTTGCAGCGCCGTTTACGGCTGTCTGCACGGTCTCTGTGTGAGCGCAGCTCGCTCTGTAGTCTGTGTGCAGCCATAGCCGGTTGGATTCAGCTCAGGGTGCGTTACTGCCTCATACCTTGAAAAACAATTTCCTTTTTTTCAAATAGTGAAGCCAGTTTAAAATTTGAAAAAAAAAATTCCTATTAGTGTCTTTCCACTTGTATCCAGCTAAATAGTGGAAAAACACTATATAGGATAACCTAGAGGAGGGTTTCTTGGCCTTGCAGCGCCGTTTACGGCTGTCTGCACGGTCTCCGTGTGATTTAAACTAGCTCTGTAGCCCGATCTGCACCAAAAAAAAGGTTAAGTTCACCAAACACAACTTACACTTGTGTAGGCCACATTTGAAAAATAATAAAGTTTAGTCCACAATTTACAACATTAGTGTTTCTTACACCTGTTAGGAGGAGCATTACAGGAATAAGCACACTAAGGCCTTAGTACTTTTCTGCTTATCTTTATCTGTCAACCAAGATGAAGAGGGCAGGGAGTAAGGCACGTGGGCGTGGGCGCGGAGCAGGGAGAGGAGCAGGGAGAGGACGTGGTGATTCTGTGCCTGCTGCGGGCGCCGGTGACTCGTCGTCACTCAGTTTCAGCAGGGAACAGTCCTTCATGCGCAGCTTTGTCGGAGAGCGCCGTGCACCGCTGCTGCATGAAGACCAAATTGAAGCCGTTGTCGGGTGGATGGCAGCTAACGCCTCGGCATCGACTTCAGTTAGTGCCACATCCTCTCAGGCACAGAGCACTGGAGAGCAGCCATCTGTCTCTTCACCACCTGCCAAATTGGCCAGGCAGTCAGAGAGCCCAGGACAGGAGCCGTCTCTACTTCTGTTCTCTGAATCTCTTGGCTTGGAAACAGGGGGCCAGCCAAGCAGCATTGGAGAAATGGAAGAAGAGGCAGTGTGCAGTGATGCCCAACACCTTTTTCTCTCTGACTCTGAAGAGGCAGGTGGGCCAGTGCCTCCGGTGACCACAGCGCAGTACGCATCTGATGATGAAACTCAGGTGCCGCTTTCTCGTGCGTACTGTGCTGCTGAGACTACCCAGGAGGAGCAGTTGGTGGCAGAGGGTAGTGGAGATGATGAGGTCCTTGACCCATCGTGGCGTGAGGAACAGGAAGGTGGTGGGAGCAGCTCAGAGGAAGAGCTTCCTCTTACGGGCCAAAGAGGGAGAGGGAGGGGGAAGACTGCGGAGCCTGTAGCCTCCACTTTGGCACCCGTTAGGAGCCTGTCTCTTTCCAAAGCCAAAAAGGGCGCTCCCAAGACTTGCAGTGCCTGGTCCTTTTTTGACACAGTTGCAGATGACATTTGTTTTGTCAAATGCAAGCTGTGTCATCATAAAGTAAAAAGAGGGAAAAATGTCAGCAACCTCAATACCACAAATATGTGGAAACATGTGCGGACCAGGCACGCGGTGGAGTTACAGAAACACACTGAAGATGTAGGCCAACCAACAGCGGCAGCTACCACCTCTTCAGCTCGTGTTGCCTCTTCCTCCAGCTCACGCACAGCTGGTTTGGCTTCCTCCCAGAGACCTTGTGTAATTCCACCCACAGCACCACCTTCCCAGTCATCCTCACACTCCCAGTCTACTCTACAGCCATCGGTAGTACAGGCATGGGAGAAAAGGCGGGCATTCTCGGCCAACCACCCCCGAGCACAGGCTCTGAATGCAGGCATTGCCAAACTGTTGTCCCTGGAAATGCTCTCGTTCAGGCTGGTGGAGACTGACAGCTTCCGTGACTTGATGGCATTGGCAGTCCCACAGTACAAGGTGCCCAGCCGCTTTTACTTCAGCAGGCAGGCTGTCCCTGCCCTGCACAGGCATGTTGAGGCAAACATAAAACATGCGCTACTGAACGCCGTCAGTAGCAAGGTCCACCTCACCACCGATGCGTGGACCAGTCAGCATGGACAGGGGCGATATGTTTCCCTCACTGCCCATTGGGTTAATGTTGTTGAGCCAGGTACAGATCGTGCGAGTGGCGCAGGACGTGTCCTGCCCACTCCAAGGATTGCAGGAATCCAGTCTGTACGCATCGACTCCTCCTCTTACACCAGTTCCTCTGATTCCTCTCTGCAGGATCCGTCACAGTCCACCCCCACATGGACCCGTGAACGTTTACCTATGACCGACATGAGCACAGCCGTGGCCAAACGTCAGCAGGCCGTCTTGAAACTAGTTTCATTGGGGCATCGAAGCCACACAGCGCAGGAGCTCTGGAATGCCATAAAGCAGGAGAGCGATGTGTGGTTACTGCCAGCGAATCTCCAGCCAGGCATGGTAGTGTGTGACAATGGCCGAAATCTGGTGGCAGCTTTGGCCCTTGGCAACCTCACTCACATCCCATGTCTGGCACATGTGCTCAATTTGGTTGTGCAGAGTTTTCTGAGGGACTATCCGGATCTTGATGCCCTGCTGCACAAGGTCCGCCTAGAGTGTGCTCACTTGCGGCGTTCCAGCTTGGCCAGATCCCGCATTGCTGCTCTGCAGCGCCGATTCCGCCTTCCGGAACACCGCATCATATGTGACCTACCTACCCGGTGGAATTCCACGTTACATATGTTGGAGCGGTTGTGTGAGCAGCAGCAAGCAGTTATGGAGTACCAGCTGCATCAGGCGCAAAGAAGTCGCAGTCAGCGCCGATCAGACTTCACAACCACAGAGTGGGCCACTATGAAGGACGTCTGCCAGGTTTTGCGTCCTTTTGATTATTCCACGCGGATGGCAAGTGCAGATGATGCACTAGTCAGCATGACTGTCCCCCTTATCTGCCTGCTTCAGCAAACTTTGCAAGGGTTAAGGGATGATGTGGTGGAAGAGGTGGAGGATGAGGAGTCACCTTTTCCATCAGCTTCTGGAGAGTCAGCGCCACGTGGTTCCTCACAAAGGGGTACGCAGGGGCCAATTTGTGAGGAGGATGAGGAGGAGTCAATGGAGGAGGAAGAGCTCCGTCCAGAGGAGGGAGCGACACAATTGTCCAGTGGTCAGTGTGTACAGCGAGGGTGGGGTGATGACGAGCGGGCAGAGATCATGTCTCAAGCAGGGGACAGCGTTTCTGGGGCGGTTGGCACTCTGCAGCACATGGTGGATTTCATGCTGCCGTGCCTGAGAAACGACCGCCGCATCGACCACATTCTCAACATGCCTGATTATTGGGTGTTCACCCTCCTCGATCCTCGCTACCGGGACAACGTCCAAAACCTCATCCCTGCGTTGACCCGGGAGCGTAAATTGCGGGAGTACCACGACACACTGGTGAATTCCATCATCTTCTCCTGTCCAACTGAGAGGAGTGCTGCTAGTGCTTTACAAAGCAGCTCAGTGCGTCGAGGCAGTGGGGGAGGCTCTGCCCAAAGAGGGAGCAGAAGCAGTGCCTCTGCCCAAGGCAAGCCCAGTATGGCACAACTCTGGCACACTTTTGTGTGCCCGCCCCAAATGTCTACACCATCACCGGCGGCTCCAGTCAGCAGGAGGCAACGGTTCCGTCAGATGGTGACAGACTACATGGCTTGCCCTCTTACTGTACTCCCAGACGGCTCTTCCCCGTTCAAGTTTTGGGTCTCTAAGCTGGATACATGGCCAGAGCTAAGCCAGTATGCATTGGAGGTGCTGGCTTGCCCTGCGGCTAGTGTCTTATCGGAACGTGTCTTTAGTGCCGCAGGTGGTGTACTAACAGACCGTCGCATGCGACTATCCTCCGATAACGTTGACCGGCTTACTTTCCTGAAAATGAACCAGGCCTGGATCTCGCAGGAATTTGCCACTCCTCTGCCTGATTAAGTAATTGGGTGTCATCCAGGTCTCCTGCTGTGTTCATCTTTCTACCACCTGAACTGCTATTCCTGGGCTCCAACACCGCCAGTTGCGGCTCAGAAGTGCAGGCTGCACAGTAAAAACATACGACCCAGTGTTATTGGGTTTCAGTAACGTCAGCTGATCCCCAGCTGTGTAGCCGGCAATGTGTCCTGCGACCGCCACGCTGGCACAACAACCTAAATGTAAGGGAACCTGTCCCCCCCCCCCCCCCCGTCGTTTGTTACTGAAAGAGCCATCTTGTGCAGCAGTAATGCTGCGCAAGGAAAAGGTAGCTCTTTTTTTTTAGCTCTTTGCACACGCAGAACTTAACACTTATAAAATGTGTTCACTGATACCGTTATACCGTCCCGGAGCTGGGACTTTCCTTCGTAATGTGACGCAGCACAGCCGTCATTCCTACCCCCTTGGTGCCATGCGCTGCCTCCTCAGCGTTGTTTTAAGCTGTCACGGAGCCTGCGCTGTTCTGTTATCCCTTGGGCATGCCCTATTTGCGCTGCCTGTCTTCTGACATAATTTGGTGTCAGGCTGGCTGCGCCTGTGCGGCCGCGGTGCCCGAGATCCCGCCTCGCAGTGTCTTCTGATTGAGTCACACTGCGGGCCTGGGATCCATGGGCATGCGCAGTGCATATCTTCCCCTCGGGCTCTCGCTCATTTCCCTCCGCCTTCTTTAGACTGTGCGCCGTCAGCTGATCCCTAGCATGCCACGGCCGTGACACCGCACAGTCTGAAGAAGAGGGAAGGAGGGGAGTGAGAGTCGAGGTTATGCACTGTGCATGCCCATGGTTCCAAGGCCCGCAGTGGGATTACGTTAGATGAGACTGCGAGGTGGGATCTGGAGCAGCGTGGACGCACAGGCACTGACAGCCTGACACCAAATTATGTCAGAAGACAGGCAGCGCTAATTGGGCATGGCCAAGGGCTAACAGAACAGCGCAGGCTCCGTGACAGCTTAAAACAACGCTGAGGAGGCAGCGCACGGCATCAAGGGGATAGGAATGACAGCTGTGCTGTGTCCCATTACGAAGGAAATTCGCACCTCCGGAACGGTTTAACGGTATAAAGGGACACATTTTTAGTGTTTACTTCGGTGTTTGCAAGGAGCATAATTAAAAGAGCAACCTTTTCCTTTTGCATCCTTAGTGCTGCACAACATGGCTCTTTCAGCTACAAACGTCTTGGGGGGGGGGGGTTAAAGGTTTCCTTTCAACTTGCTCCAATCAGGCTTCGGCCTACACTCTGTTCCTCTGCTCCTCCTGCTGTCCCTGGGCTCTAACACCGCCAGTTGGTGCCTGGAAGTGCTGTGTGCACAGTCAACAGTCGCTCCTCTGTTATTGGGGTTCAGTAACGTCAGCTGATCCCCAGCTGTGTGTGCGGCAATACCTCCAATCTGCTCCTCCTGCTGTCCCTGGGCTCTAACACCGCCAGTTGGTGCCTGGAAGTGCTGTGTGCACAGTCAACAGTCGCTCCTCTGTTATTGGGGTTCAGTAACGTCAGCTGATCCCCAGCTGTGTGTGCGGCAATACCTCCAATCTGCTCCTCCTGCTGTCCCTGGGCTCTAACACCGCCAGTTGGTGCCTGGAAGTGCTGTGTGCACAGTCAACAGTCGCTCCTCTGTTATTGGGGTTCAGTAACGTCAGCTGATCCCCAGCTGTGTATCCGGCAACGTGTCATGCGACCGCCACGCTGGCACAACTAAAATGTAAGGGGACCTGTCCCCCCCCCCCCCCCCTAGGCGTTTGTTACTGAAAGAGCCACCATGTGCAGCACTAATACTGCACAAGGGAAAGGTCGCTCTTGAAATTATGCTCCTTGCAAACGCTGAACTACACACTCATGTAATGTGTCCCCTCACACCGTCCAACCGTCCCGGAGGTGGGACTTTCCTTTGTAATGTGACGCAGCACAGCCGTCATTGCTACCCCCTTGGCACCGTGCGCTGCCTCCTTAGCGTTGTTTGATTCCGTCATGGACCCTGCGCTGTTATGTTATCCCTTGGCCATGCACAGTTTGCGCTGCCCGTCCTCTGACATCATTTGTTGTCGTCCTGGCTGCGCCTGTGCGTCCACGCTGCCCGAAATCACACCTCGCAGTGTCGTCTAATGTGATCCCACAGTGGGCCTGGTATCCATGGCCATGCGCAGTGCATATACTAGCCTCTCACTCCCCTTCTTCACGCTTCTTCAGACTAGGCGGCGTCAGCTGATCCCTAATAGCATGCCACGGCCGTGACGCCGCACAGTCTGAAGAAGCAGGAAGGAGGTGAGTGAGAGGCGATGATATGCACTGCGCATGCCCATGGATCCCTGGCCCGCAGTGGGACTACATTAGATGACACTGCAAGGTTGGATCTCGGGCAGCTTGGACGCACAGGCACTGCCAGCCTGACACCTACATGATGTCAGAAGACGGGCACCGCTAACTGTGCATGGCCAAGGGATAACATTACAGTGCGGGCTCCGTGACAGAACCAAACAACGTTGAGGAGGTGGTGCCCGGCACCAAGGGGGTTGGAATGACGGCTGTGCTGTGTCACATTACAAAGGAAAGTCCCACTTCCGGGATGGTTTGACGGTGTGAGGGGACACATTATATGAGTGTGTACTTCAGCGTTTGCAAGGAGCATAATTTTCGGAGCCACCATTTTCCATGTGCAGTATTACTGCTGTACAAGATGGCTCTTTCAGCAACAAATGCCTTGGGGGGGGGGGTTAAAGGTTCCCTTTCAACTTGCTCCACTGCAGGCTTCGGCCTACACTCTGCTCCTCTTTGATTCCCTGGGTTTCAACACTGTCAGTTGCCACCTGGAAGTGTTGTCTACACAGAAAAAAACACTAGGTGATGTGTCAGTGGGGTTCAGCACCGCCAGCTGTTCCCCTGCTGTGTAGTCGGCAACGTGTCCAGCACAAGCCACGCTGGCACAACAGAACAAAAGCTTCCACCAGTGCAGGCTTCGGCCTACACTCTGCTCCTCTCCTCCTCCTGCTGACCCTGGGCTCAAACACCGCTAGTTTTTGCCCGGAAGTGCTAGCTGCACAGAGAAAAACACCAGCCAATGTGTTAGTGGGGTTCAGCAACGCCAGCTGTTCCCCTGCTGTGTAGCCGGCAACGTGACCTGCAAACGCCATGCAGGCACAGGAACTGAAATTAAAAGGGAACCTGGCCCCACCCCCCCAGGTGTTTCTATGTATAACAGCCACCTAGTACAGCAGTACTGCTGCATTTGTACAAGGTGGCTGACTTTTTCTCCTTGCCCACGTGGAACTCAACACGTACAAAATGTGTCTCATTGAGACCATTCCACTGTCCCTGAGGTGTGACTTTCCTTTGTAATGATACGCAGCACCCCCCTTGGTAGCGTTTCCCGTCTTTTGTCATCATGGTTAGCTGGCTGCGCCTGTGCATCCGCCCTGCTAGAAACAACGCCCCTCGTTGTCATATTTATTTTGTCAGCGAGGGTGTGGTTTATGGGCACGAGCAGTGCATATGTTCGCCTGTCTTAACTCATCTCCTTCCGCCTTCTTCAGACTGTGCGGCCTCCTGGCCGTGGTAGGTGATAAGGGATCAGCTGAGGCCGCCCAGTCTGGAGCAGGTGTAAGGACATGTGTAAGCGGCAAACCTATTTACTGCACAAGGCCACGAATCCCAGCCACGCAGTGTGATTTTTTGAAAACACACTGTGGGTCTGGGATTCATGTCCATCGCTAACCGCAACGGCCGACATGAAATGAGGTCAGAAGACAGGAAGCGCTCACAGCGCATGGCCAAGGGATCACAATAGCGCAGACTCCTGTACAGCAAATAACAACGCTCAGGAATCTGCGCCCAGTACCTAGGTGCAAATTTTGACACCTGTGCTGCGTCTCGTTAAAAAGACAAGTCACGCCTCCACAAGTGTTTGACAGTATAATGGGCTAAATAGTGTACGTGTTTTAGTCAGCGTGTGCAAGGAGCAAAACAAATAGAGCAACCTTTTACTTGTGCAGCATTAATGCTGCACAAGGTGTGGCTCTTGTACCTTGCAACACCTGAGGGGGGGGTTAACGGTAACCTTTGAAATTGGTTCAACTAGGCTTCGGCCTACACTCTGCTCCTCTACTCCTCCTGCTGACCCTGGGCTCAAACACCGCTAGTTTTTGCCCGGAAATGCTAGCTGCACAGAGAAAAACACAACAGCCAATGTGTTAGTGGGGTTCAGCACCGCCAGCTGTCCCCCTGCTGTGTAGTCGGCAACGTGTCCAGCACAAGCCACGCTGGCACAACAGAACAAAAGCTGCCACCAGTGCAGGCTTCGGCCTACACTTTGCTCCTCTCCTCCTCCTGCTGACCCTGGGCTCAAACAACGCCAGTTTCTGCCCGGACATGCTAGCTGCACAGAGAAAAACACCAGCCAATGTGTTAGTGGGGTTCAGCACCGCCAGCTGTTCCCCCGCTGTGTAGCCGGCATCGTGTCCAGCACAAGCCACGCTGGCACAACCGACCAAAAGCTGCCACCAGTGCAGGCTTCGGCCTACACTTTGCTCCTCTCCTCCTCCTCCTGCTGACCCTGGGCTCTAACACCGCTAGTTTTTGCCCGGACATGCAATCTGCACAGAGAAAAACACCAGTCAATGTGTCAGTGGGGTTCAGCAACGCCAGCTGTTCCCCTGCTGTGTAGCTTGCAACGTGACCTGCAAACGCCACGCAGGCACATGAACTGAAATTGAAGGGAGCCTGCCCCCCACCCACAGGTGTTTCTATGTATATCAGCCACCTTGTACAGCAGTACTGCTGCATTTGTACAAGGTGGCTGACTTTTTCTCCTTGCCCACGTGGAACTCAACACGTAAAAAATGTGTCTCATTAGAGACCATTACAATGTCCCTGAGGTGTGACTTTCCTTTGTAATGACACGCAGCACCACCCTTGTTAGCGCTGCCCGTCTTTTGACATCATTGGTTAGCTGGCTGCGCCTGTGCATCTCCCCTGCTCGAAACAACGGCCCTCGGTGTCTTATTTTTTTGGACAGCGAGGGTGTGATTGATGGGCATGTGCAGTGCATATGTTTGCCTGTGTTCACTCATCTCCTTCCGCCTTCTTCAGACTGGGTGTCCTCATGGCCGCGGCAGGCGATAAGGGATCAGATGAGGCCGCCCAGTCTGAAGCAGGTGTAAGGACATGTGTGAGCGGCAAACATATTTAGTGCACCAGGGCACGAATCCCAGCACCGCAGTGTGATTTTTTAAAAACACACTGTGGGTCTGGGATTCATGTCCATCGCTAACCGCAACGGCCGACATGAAATGAGGTCAGAAGACAGGAAGCGCTCACAGCGCATGGCCAAGGGATCACAATAGCGCAGACTCCTGTACAGCAAATAACAACGCTCAGGAATCTGCGCCCAGTACCTAGGTGCAAATTTTGACACCTGTGCTGCGTCTCGTTAAAAAGACAAGTCACGCCTCCACAACTGTTTGACAGTATAATGGGCTAAATAGTGTACGTGTTTTAGTCAGCGTGTGCAAGGAGCAAAACAAATAGAGCAACCTTTTACTTGTGCAGCATTAATGCTGCACAAGGTGTGGCTCTTGTACCTTGCAACACCTGAGGGGGGGGTTAAAGGTAACCTTTGAAATTGGTTCAACTAGGCTTCGGCCTACACTCTGCTCCTCTACTCCTCCTGCTGACCCTGGGCTCAAACACCGCTAGTTTTGGCCCGGAAATGCTAGCTGCACAGAGAAAAACACCAGCCAATGTGTTAGTGGGGTTCAGCACCGCCAGCTGTTCCCCTGCTGTGTAGTCGGCAACGTGTCCAGCACAAGCCACGCTGGCACAACAGAACAAAAGCTGCCACCAGTGCAGGCTTCGGCCTACACTTTGCTCCTCTCCTCCTCCTGCTGACCCTGGGCTCAAACAACGCCAGTTTCTGCCCGGACATGCTAGCTGCACAGAGAAAACCACCAGCCAATGTGTTAGTGGGGTTCAGCACCGCCAGCTGTTCCCCTGCTGTGTAGTCGGCAACGTGTCCAGCACAAGCCACGCTGGCACAACAGAACAAAAGCTGCCACCAGTGCAGGCTTCGGCCTACACTTTGCTCCTCTCCTCCTCCTGCTGACCCTGGGCTCAAACACCGCTAGTTTTTGCCCGGAAATGCTAGCTGCACAGAGAAAAACACCAGCCAATGTGTTAGTGGGGTTCAGCACCGCCAGCTGTTCCCCTGCTGTGTAGCTTGCAACGTTTCCTGCAAACGCCACGCAGGAACATGAACTGAAATTGAAGGGAGCCTGCCCCCCACCCCCCCAGGTGTTTCTATGTATAACAGCCACCTTGTACAGCAGTACTGCTGCATTTGTACAAGGTGGCTGACTTTTTCTCCTTGCACACGTGGAACTCAACAAGTACAAAATGTGTCTCATTACAGACCATTACAATGTCCCTGAGGTGTGACTTTCCTTTTTAATGACACGCAGCACCCCCATTGTTAGCGCTGCCCGTCTCCTGACATCATTGGTTGGCTGGCTGTGCCTGTGCGTCCCCCCTGCCCGACACAACGCCCCCCGTTGTCTCATATATTTTGACTGCGAGGGTGTGATTGATGGGCACGAGCAGTGCATATGTTCCCCTGTTTTCACTCCCCTCCTTCCGCCTTCTTCTGACTGTGCGGCCTCATGGCCGCGGCATGCGATAAGGGATCAGCTGAGGCCGCCCAGTCTGAAGCAGGTGTAAGGACATGTGTGAGCGGCGAACATATTTACTGCACAAGGCCACGAATCCCAGCACCGCAGTGTGACTTTAGGAAAAGCCACTGTGGGTCTGGGATTTATGGCCATCGTTAACCGCACCGGCCAACATGAAATGAGGTCATGAGACGGCCTGCACTAACAGGGTATTGCCAAGGGATAACACAAGAGCGCAGTTTCCTGTACTGCAAATAACAACGGTAAGGAATCTGCGCACAGCACCTAGGTGTAAATTTGTACACCTGTGCTGCGTCTCCTTAAAAAGACTAGTAGTCACGCCTCCACTACTGTTTGACAGTATAATGGGCTAAATAGTGTACGTGTTTAATTCAGCGTGTGCAAGGAGCAAAATTAAATAGAGCAACCTTTGACTTGTGCATCATTAATGCTGTTCAAGGTGTGGCTCTTGTACCTTGCAACACCTGAGGGGGGGGTTAAAGGTAACCTTTGAAATTGGTTCAACTAGGCTTCGGCCTACACTCTGCTCCTCTACTCCTCCTGCTGACCCTGGGCTCAAACACCGCTAGTTTTTGCCCGGAAATGCTAGCTGCACAGAGAAAAACACCAGCCAATGTGTTAGTGGGGTTCAGCACCGCCAGCTGTTCCCCCGCTGTGTAGCCGGCATCGTGTCCAGCACAAGCCACGCTGGCACAACCGACCAAAAGCTGCCACCAGTGCAGGCTTCGGCCTACACTTTGCTCCTCTCCTCCTCCTCCTGCTGACCCTGGGCTCTAACACCGCTAGTTTTTGCCCGGACATGCAATCTGCACAGAGAAAAACACCAGTCAATGTGTCAGTGGGGTTCAGCAACGCCAGCTGTTCCCCTGCTGTGTAGCTTGCAACGTGACCTGCAAACGCCACGCAGGCACATGAACTGAAATTGAAGGGAGCCTGCCCCCCACCCACAGGTGTTTCTATGTATAACAGCCACCTTGTACAGCAGTACTGCTGCATTTGTACAAGGTGGCTGACTTTTTCTCCTTGCCCACGTGGAACTCAACACGTACAAAATGTGTCTCATTAGAGACCATTACAATGTCCCTGAGGTGTGACTTTCCTTTGTAATGACACGCAGCACCACCCTTGTTAGCGCTGCCCGTCTTTTGACATCATTGGTTAGCTGGCTGCGCCTGTGCATCTCCCCTGCTCGAAACAACGCCCCACGGTGTCTTATTTTTTTGGACAGCGAGGGTGTGATTGATGGGCATGTGCAGTGGATATGTTTGCCTGTGTTCACTCATCTCCTTCCGCCTTCTTCAGACTGGGTGTCCTCATGGCCGCGGCAGGCGATAAGGGATCAGATGAGGCCGCCCAGTCTGAAGCAGGTGTAAGGACATGTGTGAGCGGCAAACATATTTAGTGCACCAGGGCACGAATCCCAGCACCGCAGTGTGATTTTTTAAAAACACACTGTGGGTCTGGGATTCATGTCTATCGCTAACCGCAACGGCCAACATGAAATGAGGTCATAAGACAGGAAGCGCTCACAGCGCATGGCCAAAGGATCACAAGAGCGCAGACTCCTGTACAGCAACTAACAACGCTCAGGAAGCTGCGCCCATGCAAAAAGGTGTTGTTTTCGACACCTGTGCTGCTTTTCTTTAAAAAGACAAGTCACGCCTCCACTACTGATTAACAGTATAATGGGCTAAATAGTCTACGTGTTGCATTCAGCTTGTGCAAGTAGAAAAATTAATAGAGCAACCTTTTACTTGTGCAGCATTAATGCTGCAGAAGGAGTGGCTCTTGTACTTTGTAACACCTGAGGGGGGGTTAAAGGTAACCTTTGAAATTGGTTCAACAAGGCTTCGGCCTACACTCTGCTCCTCTCCTCCTCCTGCTGACCCTGGGCTCTAACAACGCTAGTTTTTGCCCGGAAATGCTAGCTGCACAGAGAAAAACACCAGCCAATGTGTTAGTGGGGTTCAGCACCGCCAGCTGTTCCCCCGCTGTGTAGCCGGCATCGTGTCCAGCACAAGCCACGCTGGCACAACCGACCAAAAGCTGCCACCAGTGCAGGCTTCGGCCTACACTTTGCTCCTCTCCTCCTCCTCCTGCTGACCTTGGGCTCAAACACCGCTAGTTTTTGCCCGGAAATGCTAGCTGCACAGAGAAAAACACCAGCCAATGTGTTAGTGGGGTTCAGCACCGCCAGCTGTTCCCCTGCTGTGCAGCTTGCAACGTGACCTGCAAACGCCACGCAGGCACATGAACTGAAATTGAAGGGAGCCTGGCCCCCACCCCCAGGTGTTTCTATGTATAACAGCCACCTTGTACAGCAGTACTGCTGCATTTGTACAAGGTGGCTGATGTTTTCTCCTTGCCCACGTGGAACTCAACACGTACAAAATGTGTCTCTTTGAGACCATTCCACTGTCCCTGAGGTGTGACTTTCCTTTCTAATGATACGCAGCACCCCCCTTGGTAGCGCTTCCCGTCTTCTGACATCATTGGTTGGCTACTTGCGCCTGTTCGTCCGCCCTGCCTGAATAAAATGCTCCTCGTTGTCTTAATTATTTTGACTGCGAGGGTGTGATTGATGGGCACGAGCAGTGCATATCTTCGCCTGTCTTAACTCATCTCCTTCCGCCTTCTTCAGACTGTGCAGCCTCATGGCCGCGGCATGCGAGAAGGGATCAGCAGAGGCCGCCCAGTCTGAAGCAGGTGTAAGGACGTGTGTGAGCGGCCAAAATATTTACTGCTCAAGGCCACGAATCCCAGCACCGCAGTGTGGCTTTATGAAAAGACACTGTGGGTCTGGGATTTATGGCCATCGTTAACCGCACCGGCCAACATGAAATGATGTCATAAGATGGGCAGCGCTAACAGGGCATTACCAAGGGATAACACAAGAGCGCAGACTCCTGTACAGCAAATAACAACGCTCAGGAAGCTGCGCCAAGCACCAAGGCGTTATTTTGGACACCTGTGCTGCGTCTCATCAAAAAACCAAGTCACGCATCCACTACAGTTTGACTGTAGAATGGGGTAAATTGTGTATGTCTTTCATTCAGCGTGTGCAAGTAGACAAATTAATAGAGCAACCTTTCACTTGTGCAGCATTAATACTGCACAAGGTGTGTCTCTTGTACTTTGTAACACCTGAGGGGGGGGTTAAAGGTTTCCTTTGAAATTGGTTCAACTAGGCTTCGGCCTACACTCTGCTCCTCTCCTCCTCCTCCTGCTTCAACACGGGCTCTAACATCGCTAGTTTTTGCCCGCAAGTGCTAGCTGCACAGATAAAAACACACGCCATTGTGTTAGTGGGGTTCAGCAACGCCAGCTGTTCCCCCAGTGTGTAGCCGGCAAAGTGTCCTGCAAACGCAACGCAGACACAAAGCTGCCTCCAGTGCAGGCTTCGGCCTACACTCATCTCCCCCTGCTTACCCTTTGCTCCAACACCGCTAGTTGGGGCTCTAGGAAGACAATCTTTAATAGGCAAGGCAACGCATCCGGGTTCCAGCACCGCCAGCTGGTTCTCGGCAGTGTTCTTGTCACAGGTACTCCCTCGTGCCAAGCCTGGTTTCAGCACCGTCAGCTGTTTCCGGGTTGTGTCAACTTCACTGAGACGCCTATGCTTGCCCCGTCGTGGGGCGGTCGAGTTAGCCAACTCCAGGGTGCCTCCAGTTTAGGAGCTTCCTATGTGGGCTGCGTGAACTGGTAGTCAAGGCTGGTTCTGTAGTGCCAGTAGGCCCAGCTCCCCCTGTAGGACTGTTGGGGTTCGGTAACTGCGGCTGCCTCGCGGCCTAGCTGTTCTCTCCTCTCCTGTGGGCCTTGGGGTCCACCACCTGGTTCCAGCACCGTCAGCTGGTTCCGGGCCGAGCCTTTGGCTTAGGTGCCTCCTCCTGGGTATCCGAGTTCCGCCAACGCCAGGCGGTCCTTGGTAGTGCTTTTAAGCGCGGGCACCTACAGCTTAGTAACCGGGTTCCAGCACCGTCAGCTGGTCCTCGGTCGTGCCATTGGCTCTTGCACACTGGGGCAACGCATCCGGGTTCCAGCACCGCCAGCTGGTTCTCGGCAGTGTTCTTGTCACAGGTACTCCCTCGTGCCAAGCCTGGTTTCAGCACCGTCAGCTGTTTCCGGGTTGTGTCAACTTCACTGAGACGCCTATGCTTGCCCCGTCGTGGGGCGGTCGAGTTAGCCAACTCCAGGGTGCCTCCAGTTTAGGAGCTTCCTATGTGGGCTGCGTGAACTGGTAGTCAAGGCTGGTTCTGTAGTGCCAGTAGGCCCAGCTCCCCCTGTAGGACTGTTGGGGTTCGGTAACTGCGGCTGCCTCGCGGCCTAGCTGTTCTCTCCTCTCCTGTGGGCCTTGGGGTCCACCACCTGGTTCCAGCACCGTCAGCTGGTTCCGGGCCGAGCCTTTGGCTTAGGTGCCTCCTCCTGGGTATCCGAGTTCCGCCAACGCCAGGCGGTCCTTGGTAGTGCTTTTAAGCGCGGGCACCTACAGCTTAGTAACCGGGTTCCAGCACCGTCAGCTGGTCCTCGGTCGTGCCATTGGCTCTTGCACACTGGGGCAACGCATCCGGGTTCCAGCACCGCCAGCTGGTTCTCGGCAGTGTTCTTGTCACAGGTACTCCCTCGTGCCAAGCCTGGTTTCAGCACCGTCAGCTGTTTCCGGGTTGTGTCAACTTCACTGAGACGCCTATGCTTGCCCCGTCGTGGGGCGGTCGAGTTAGCCAACTCCAGGGTGCCTCCAGTTTAGGAGCTTCCTATGTGGGCTGCGTGAACTGGTAGTCAAGGCTGGTTCTGTAGTGCCAGTAGGCCCAGCTCCCCCTGTAGGACTGTTGGGGTTCGGTAACTGCGGCTGCCTCGCGGCCTAGCTGTTCTATCCTCTCCTGTGGGCCTTGGGGTCCACCACCTGGTTCCAGCACCGTCAGCTGGTTCCGGGCCGAGCCTTTGGCTTAGGTGCCTCCTCCTGGGTATCCGAGTTCCGCCAACGCCAGGCGGTCCTTGGTAGTGCTTTTAAGCGCGGGCACCTACAGCTTAGTAACCGGGTTCCAGCACCGTCAGCTGGTCCTCGGTCGTGCCATTGGCTCTTGCACACTGGGGCAACGCATCCGGGTTCCAGCACCGCCAGCTGGTTCTCGGCAGTGTTCTTGTCACAGGTACTCCCTCGTGCCAAGCCTGGTTTCAGCACCGTCAGCTGTTTCCGGGTTGTGTCAACTTCACTGAGACGCCTATGCTTGCCCCGTCGTGGGGCGGTCGAGTTAGCCAACTCCAGGGTGCCTCCAGTTTAGGAGCTTCCTATGTGGGCTGCGTGAACTGGTAGTCAAGGCTGGTTCTGTAGTGCCAGTAGGCCCAGCTCCCCCTGTAGGACTGTTGGGGTTCGGTAACTGCGGCTGCCTCGCGGCCTAGCTGTTCTCTCCTCTCCTGTGGGCCTTCGGGTCCACCACCTGGTTCCAGCACCGTCAGCTGGTTCCGGGCCGAGCCTTTGGCTTAGGTGCCTCCTCCTGGGTATCCGAGTTCCGCCAACGCCAGGCGGTCCTTGGTAGTGCTTTTAAGCGCGGGCACCTACAGCTTAGTAACCGGGTTCCAGCACCGTCAGCTGGTCCTCGGTCGTGCCATTGGCTCTTGCACACTGGGGCAACGCATCCGGGTTCCAGCACCGCCAGCTGGTTCTCGGTAGTGTTCTTGTCACAGGTACTCCCTCGTGCCAAGCCTGGTTTCAGCACCGTCAGCTGTTTCCGGGTTGTGTCAACTTCACTGAGACGCCTATGCTTGCCCCGTCGTGGGGCGGTCGAGTTAGCCAACTCCAGGGTGCCTCCAGTTTAGGAGCTTCCTATGTGGGCTGCGTGAACTGGTAGTCAAGGCTGGTTCTGTAGTGCCAGTAGGCCCAGCTCCCCCTGTAGGACTGTTGGGGTTCGGTAACTGCGGCTGCCTCGCGGCCTAGCTGTTCTCTCCTCTCCTGTGGGCCTTGGGGTCCACCACCTGGTTCCAGCACCGTCAGCTGGTTCCGGGCCGAGCCTTTGGCTTAGGTGCCTCCTCCTGGGTATCCGAGTTCCGCCAACGCCAGGCGGTCCTTGGTAGTGCTTTTAAGCGCGGGCACCTACAGCTTAGTAACCGGGTTCCAGCACCGTCAGCTGGTCCTCGGTCGTGCCATTGGCTCTTGCACACTGGGGCAACGCATCCGGGTTCCAGCACCGCCAGCTGGTTCTCGGCAGTGTTCTTGTCACAGGTACTCCCTCGTGCCAAGCCTGGTTTCAGCACCGTCAGCTGTTTCCGGGTTGTGTCAACTTCACTGAGACGCCTATGCTTGCCCCGTCGTGGGGCGGTCGAGTTAGCCAACTCCAGGGTGCCTCCAGTTTAGGAGCTTCCTATGTGGGCTGCGTGAACTGGTAGTCAAGGCTGGTTCTGTAGTGCCAGTAGGCCCAGCTCCCCCTGTAGGACTGTTGGGGTTCGGTAACTGCGGCTGCCTCGCGGCCTAGCTGTTCTCTCCTCTCCTGTGGGCCTTCGGGTCCACCACCTGGTTCCAGCACCGTCAGCTGGTTCCGGGCCGAGCCTTTGGCTTAGGTGCCTCCTCCTGGGTATCCGAGTTCCGCCAACGCCAGGCGGTCCTTGGTAGTGCTTTTAAGCGCGGGCACCTACAGCTTAGTAACCGGGTTCCAGCACCGTCAGCTGGTCCTCGGTCGTGCCATTGGCTCTTGCACACTGGGGCAACGCATCCGGGTTCCAGCACCGCCAGCTGGTTCTCGGCAGTGTTCTTGTCACAGGTACTCCCTCGTGCCAAGCCTGGTTTCAGCACCGTCAGCTGTTTCCGGGTTGTGTCAACTTCACTGAGACGCCTATGCTTGCCCCGTCGTGGGGCGGTCGAGTTAGCCAACTCCAGGGTGCCTCCAGTTTAGGAGCTTCCTATGTGGGCTGCGTGAACTGGTAGTCAAGGCTGGTTCTGTAGTGCCAGTAGGCCCAGCTCCCCCTGTAGGACTGTTGGGGTTCGGTAACTGCGGCTGCCTCGCGGCCTAGCTGTTCTCTCCTCTCCTGTGGGCCTTCGGGTCCACCACCTGGTTCCAGCACCGTCAGCTGGTTCTCGGCAGTGTCTTTTGCTCTTGTACCTTCTGCTCCCCATCCTGGTTCCAGTACCGTCAGCTGGTTCCGGGCAGAGCCTTTGGCTTAGGTGCCTCCTTCTGGGTATCCAAGTTCCACCAATGTCAGGTGGTCCTTGGTAGTGCTTTCAGGCACGGGTACCTCCTGCTTAGTAACCGGGTTCCAGTAACGTCAGCTGGTCCTTGGTAGTTCCATTGGCTCTTGGACATTCGGCTACCCATCCGGGTTCCAGTACCGTCAGCTGGTTCTCGGCAGTGTCTTTTGCTCTTGTACCTTCTGCTCCCCATCCTGGTTCCAGTAACGTCATCTGGTTCCGGGCAGAGCCTTTGGCTTAGGTGCCTCCTTCTGGGTATCCGAGTTCCGCCAACGTCAGGCGGTCCTTGGTAGTGCTTTTTAGCACGGGTACCTCCTGCTTAGTAACCGGGTTCCAGTAACGTCAGCTGGTCCTCGGTAGTTCCATAGGCTCTTGAACCTTCGGGTAGCCATCCGAGTTCCAGTTCCATCAGCTGGTTCTTGGCATTTTCTCAGCCTTCTTGTACCTTCTGCTACATTTCCAAGTTGAAGACCCTAACGTCGACAACCCGGAAGACCACCCCGATGACGACGACCCGGAAGACCACCCCGATGACGACGACGACGACGGCGGAGACGACGACGGCTGAGACGACGACGGCGGAGATGACGACACTGGAGACGAAGACCCTGGAGACGACAACATGGAAGACCGAGAAGCAGAAGAACAAGAGGCTGCAGAACAAAGAGCAGAAGAACATTAAGCATAAGACTTAATATCAGAGCAAAAGATATTATCTAAATTATATGCAGAAGAAGACTAAGCAGTGTATGGGGGTGAGTCCGTTCCTCCTCGTGGTGCCCCTGGATAAAGCCTGATGCTGCAGGCCAAACTGAACGCGGACAAATGTAACTTTTGTGACTGGCAGAACGGAAGGTGTAATCTTCCAACTTTTATAGATAACAACTACGGGAATGCCTGTCACAAATGAGAATATGATGAAGAAGTAGAATAGGAAGAATAATAACAGTGGAATAAAAAGAATATGTAGAATAGGAAGAATAATAATAGTTGAAGAAAATGAATATGAAGAATGTAATAAAAAAAAAAATAGGTAGAAGATGAAGAAGAAGATGAATAAGGTGAAGAAGTTGATGTCAAGGATGCTGATGATGATGAAGATGAAAGTGTGGGAAAAGAAAAAAAAAAAAAGAAAAAAAAGAAGGGGAAGGGCGTGGAATAGTGAAACATCAATATCTGACAAAATAAAAAAAATTTACATAGTCAATATCTTTTTCAATCCGAACGTCTTTAAAAAAAAAAAAAAAACATGCTATTCTATTTGATTGGACTAATCCTCATTGCCTTTAATGTCTCCGCCACCTCCCCCATACATCCTACATTATTCTTAGTTGTTTTCCTTCATGTAGAATGAACCTACAAGGAAAGAAAGGGTTTATTTTAATTCCGATATTTTGGTCCCATTGACTTGCATTGGGATCGGGTATCGGTATCGGCGATATCCGATATTTTTTGAATATCGGCCGATCCAAACCGATACCGATACTTTCTGATATCGGAAGGTATCGCTCAACACTATTGGTGTGTGCTCTTGTGCAAGCATACTTATATGCACTGTTGAGGGCAGAGGAAAGTACTGCAGTGCGCAGGCGCCGGGAAAGGTCAGAGAGGCCCAGCGTCTGCGTACTACAGTACTTTGCTCTGCCCTCAACAAGGCATATAAATACACCTGCGCAGGAGCGCCGATGCAGGGGAGCGTTGAAGCAAGCAGGAGGGAGGCAATCATAAGATGAGAGGTGCCGGACCTGCGACACCCATCAGACCGGACCGACCCCCGGATGAGTATAATGGGACTTATTTTTCTTATCTTGCTGGTCGGATCGGGGGCTCATCTACAGCATTATAGAATGCTGTAGGTAAGCCCTGAAAGGCTGTGGCTGCATCTTACATCAGCCAAAACAACTGACAGGATCCCTTCAAGGCAGGGATCACAACTTGTGCGAGTCTCTCGCATCAACCGGCACTGCCACTGGCACTCGGACCGGAGCGTGTGGCTGCATGTATTTCTATGATGAAATCGGGCGAATGCAATCCAATAAAAAAATTGGATTGAATTCCTACCAATGTTATTCTATGATTGTGTGTTCATCTGCTTTTTTTTTTCCAGCTCGGATTAGATCACGATCTGACTGGAAAAAAATTGCAGTGTGCTGCGATTGTAAACAAAAATCGGATCGCGTCCCGCAACAGAAGTCAATGGGTGCAAGAAAAAAACAAATCGCACAGCGACTGCTGTCCGATTTTTACGCACCGGTGTCCTTTGAAAAGCCGGCAATTCATATGTCAGTGACTCACATATATGTCTATATTTCATAGAGAGATAGTGTGATGAAGTGACCCCTGTTACAGCTAGGGGGTGCTGCATGTTCTCCCCAGAATATGCACGGAGGCGTATTGAGGCCATGGGAATGTATGGCAGTCACAGGCATAGCTATGTTGGTGAGACTATGTCCGGCATTATTGTAAATGGCCTGTATGTGTCGCAGAGGAGATCCTCTGCTCGTAAGCTGATAATGTTGCTCTGGGATCTGTAGTCCTACGAGCCTTGTGTTTGTTTAGTTTAAAGGGAGGCTTAAAGGGTTAGTCGGAGAGCTGGGCAGGTCTGACTAACCACACACACCTCCCACCTATGGAAGTGGTTACAAGTATACAATGTGACCATGGTGTGGTCACAGGGTCTCTGTGGAAGAGAGTGTATGGACCTGATTGGTCCGTGTGTAAGGTCCTGAAAGGCCTATGTGTTGGAGGTGCTAACTTCCTGAAGAGCACATGGTGAGGCTTTGGACCGGGTCGCCTGTGTGTTGGACGGTTCAAAGTGGGGACGGACGTCCTTAACAGCACACAGAGAGGCCGTGTTTGGGGTAGCGTTTGGGGTAGCTACTGTCTGTCTGAGGATCTGGACTGTCGGGAAGTGCACTGCTCATAGGGACAGCGATCCCAGTTTGGCAGCTTCCCCAGGAGAGAGGACTGACAGGAGGTCAGTGTGTGGAGCAGATGCTTCAGGAAGGTAGCTCCAGTAAGGGGGTTATAACGGCAGACATATATCTGCTATTGGGACTAAATGTTAGTGGTTATTATGTTTCGTATGATATTCATAGCCTAGGAAGGAAGGGGCCATGGATATTGACCCCTCTGGCTACAAACACCAGTTCACAGCCTCCCCAGAGAAGGCACCAATTCCGGCCCTTAGCCTCTCTCTTCCCACTTACCCTGTGGCGGTGGCAAGTGGGGTAATAGTTGTGGGGTTGATGTCACCTTTGATTTGTCTGGTGATATCAAAGGCAAATGCAATTCTGGGATGTATTAACAGAAGCATACAGTCTAGATCATGTGAAGTCATTATTGCCCTCTACTCCTCTTTGGCCAAACCTCATCTGGAATACTTTGTCCAGTTTTGGGCACCACTTTTTAAAAAAGACATCAACAAACTGGAGCAAGTTCAGAGAAGAGCGACCAGAATGGTGACTGGTCTGCAAACCATGTCCTATGAGGAACGGTTACAGGATTTGGAAATGTTTAGTTTGCAAAAAAGAAGACTGAGAGGAGACTTAATAGCTGTCTTCAAATACCTCAAGGGCTGTCACATTGTGGAAGGATCATCTTTATTCTCATTTGCACAAGGAAAGACTAGAAGCAATGGGATTAAACTGAATGGGAAGAGACAGATTAGATATTAGATAAACCATTTTGACAGGATGATCAATGAGTGGAACAGGCTGCCACGAGAGGGGTTAAGTTCTCCTTCCATGGAGAGCTTTCAAACAGAGGCTGGGATGATTTAGTGAATCCTGCTTTGAGCAGGGGGTTGGACCAGATGACCCTTCCAACTCTACCATTCTATGATTCTATGATCAAGCCCACGGCTTAGTAATGGAGAGTTGTCAATAAGACACCTATCCATTACTAATCCTATAGTTGTTGCATGTTAAATAAAGACACAGCCAAAATAAAGTATTCTAATGAAATAAAACTCTACACAGTTTCCCATATTTCGTATACACCTAATTTCTGCGACATCCTCGTTCTCCTGTAATAAAAATAAAATAGCAAGCCAACAATATACCCATACCTGTCCGCCGTTGTGTCCCACGCAGTAATCCATATCTGGATTTTCAACTTGGACGGTGCAGCCCCAGCTGAAAACTGCTAGTGAATGAGAAGATGCTGCCAGCGCAGCAGCAGTGACCGGGGGTGACATCACTGATGCTGCGCTCCCTCAAAGCTTGACCTACGTTGAACTCTGAAGCATGGGAAAATGCTTTAAAAAGGCTTTTGAAGCCGAAACGTTCCACCACGCCATGTGGGACTAATAAAGTCGACTCTTATATTTTTGCTAAATCTGGAGTGCTGCTTCCCATATAAAATATATATATGTATAATTTTAATTTTTGAAGGATGTTTTGATTTTAAACAATATGTAAATGACAAAGAACTGCTGTATGTAGTCGCATTGCAGTCCAATAGCAATCACACTGCATTGAGATGTAAATCGGATGCTAGCTGTGAAAAATCGGATTGTACTCGCATAAAAAAATGCATGATACTCGCATGACAATTGCATTACACTCGTCTGACTTTCCTGCATCAAAATCGGACCGATTTTAAAATCTCTAGTGTGTCTCCGGCTTAATAGTGTTATGACACCGTGAGGCACCTGCTCTGAGAGCTCTGATGCTGGGACTGGGAGGAAATTCACTTTATTTCATCTGGCCGTCTCACTCTTTGGCCGGCGTCACACTAGAGAGTTTTACGGACGTATGAGAGGCGCAAAACCTACGCATTGCACACGGACCAATGATTCTCTATGGGGCAGCTCCTATCTGCCATATATTTCTCAGCTGTATTTTACGGGCTGAGAAAATCGCAGCATGCTGCGTTTGTCAGCCTATTGAGCAAAAAATCTGCCAATGAAAGTCTATGGGGCCAAGAAAAATATGGATTACACACGGACCATCAGTGTGACTTGCGAGAAATACGCACCGGTGTTCTATAGAAAAGCTGGTAATTCAGTGCGATGTACAGTAAAATCACACTGACAGGTTAGGATAGAACAGATCAAATAAATGTCTACACATAGTATAGGGAGATAGGAGATATATATATATATATATATATATATATATATATGTCAGTGAGACACATATATATATATTTATACTTAATACAGCGCTAGATAGCAGAAAAGCCGGTAATTCAATTGCCAGCTTTTGCGATCTCCTTCCCAAACCCGACAGGATATTAGACAAGGTTTACATACAGTGAACCATTTCATATCCCTTCCTTTTTTGCATATTCCTCACTAATAATGTTAGTAGAGTGTGTGTGCAAAATTTGGGGGCTCTAGCTGTTAAAATAAAGGGTTAAATCGCGGAAAAAACTGGCATGGGCTCCAGGGGAACGTAGCTACCTAGACTTGCGGTGCTGCGCCCCCTGCTGGCATAACCTCATATGAACTCGAGCGTGGGAGTTTTTCTGAATATTTTCTCATGCTCGAGTTCATATGAGTTTATGCCAGCAGGGGGCGCAGCACCGCAAGTCTAGGTAGCTACGTTCCCCTGCTTTCCATTCATTCCCCAATTTTTACAGGTAAGAACGGCTGCATTAGCAGGCTCCTGCTTGTAAAATTATTTAACCCCTTCAGATGGATTTACAGCGTGGGACATGACTGTAACGGCCGAAAGGTATGGGATATTGTTGTTTTTTTATTTTTCCTTTTTTACAGAACGAGGGTCGTCATTTGGATTGAGAGTATAATAAACTATTACAACACCCTGTGTATTTATTTCAATGAAATACTTTATTCTTATTGTGTGTGTGTTTTATTAATCATTTACTACTATTGGATTAATAATGGATATGTGTCTCATTGACTCCTCCCCATTATTAACCTGGCTTAATGTCACCTTACAACCGCTACACGGGAGTGCAGAGCTGCAGCTCCCAGAAAGAGACATTCAGAAGGCAGAACAGTATTGCAGAGAACGTGAAGGAAGTCAGAGCAAAGGAGAGTATACCAGAAGGGGACCAGCCCTTCATACGCTGCCTCCTTCTGAGGCGCAGAAGCCCGGTAGCCGGAACACCGAGGGAGTCAGGACCTTTATGCTTTGCTCCAGAGACCGGCAGGACAGCTTATTGCAGATTACCTGTTATGAACAGGTAATTCAGAACCACAATGGACATTGAAGTTCAGAGCACACAAAGTAACCTGACAATTACCAAAAACAAAGGACGAGCTCTGAGACGTGGAAACTCTGCTGACCGCAATCCCTAATCCTAACACACCACACTAGAGGTAGCCGTGGATTGCGCCTAACGCTCCCTATGCAACTCGGCACAGCCTGAGAAACTAACTAGCCCTGAAGATAGAAAAATAAGCCTACCTTGCCTCAGAGAAATTCCCCAAAGGAAAAGGCAGCCCCCCACATGTAATGACTGTGAGTAAGATGAAAATACAAACACAGAGATGAAATAGATAAAGCAAAGTGAGGCCCGACTTACTGAATAGACCGAGGATAGGAAAGATAGCTTTGCGGTCAACACAAAAACCTACAAACAACCACGCAGAGGGGCAAAAAGACCCTCCACACCGACTAACGGTACGGAGGTGCTCCCTCTGCATCTCAGAGCTTCCAGCAAGCAAGAAAAACCAATTAAGCAAGCTGGACAGAAAAAATAGCAAGCAAAAATAACACAAGCAAAACTTAGCTTATGCAGGATAGACAGGCCACAGGAACGATCAAGGAGGAAGCAAGACCAATACTAGAACATTGAATGGAGGCCAGGATCAAAGCACCAGGTGGAGTTAAATAGAGCAGCACCTAACGACTTAACCTCATCACCTGAGGAAGGAAACCCAGAAGCCGCAGTACCACTCTCATCCACAGGAGGGAGCCTGGCCACAGAATTCACAACAGTACCCCCCCCTTGAGGAGGGGTCACCGAACCCTCACCAGAGCCCCCAGGCCAACCAGGATGAGCCACATGAAAGGCACGAACCAGATCGGCCGCATGGACATCAGAGGCAAAGACCCAGGAATTATCTTCCTGACCATAACCTTTCCACTTAACCAGATACTGGAGTCTCCGTCTCGAAACACGAGAATCCAAAATCTTCTCCACTATATACTCCAATAACCCGTCAACCAAAACCGGAGCAGGAGGATCAATAGATGGAACCACAGGTGCCACGTAACTCCGCAACAATGACCTATGGAACACGTTATGGATGGAAAAAGAAGCTGGAAGAGTCAAACGAAAAGACACAGGATTAAGAACCTCAGAAATCCTATATGGACCAATGAAACGAGGCTTAAATTTAGGAGAGGAAACCTTCATAGGAATATAACAAGATGACAACCAAACCAAATCCCCAACACGAAGTCGGGGACCCACACAGCGCCTGCGGTTAGCGAAACATTGAGCCTTCTCCTGGGACAAAGTCAGATTGTCCACTACATGAGTCCAAATCTGCTGCAACCTATCCACCACAGTATCCACACCAGGACAGTCCGAAGACTCAACCTGCCCTGAAGAGAATCGAGGGTGGAACCCAGAATTGCAGAAAAACGGCGAAACCAAAGTAGCCGAGCTGGCCCGATTATTAAGGGCGAACTCAGCCAAAGGCAAAAAGGACACCCAATCATCCTGATCAGCAGAAACAAAACATCTCAGATATGTTTCCAAGGTCTGATTGGTTCGTTCAGTCTGGCCATTTGTCTGAGGATGGAAAGCCGAGGAAAAAGACAAATCAATGCCCATCCTAGCACAAAAGGATCGCCAAAACCTCGAAACAAACTGGGAACCTCTGTCAGAAACGATGTTCTCTGGAATGCCATGTAAACGAACCACATGCTGGAAAAACAACGGCACCAAATCAGAGGAGGAAGGCAATTTAGATAAGGGCACCAAATGGACCATCTTAGAGAAGCGATCACAAACCACCCAAATGACCGACATTCTTTGAGAGACGGGGAGATCCGAAATAAAATCCATAGAGATATGTGTCCAAGGCCTCTTCGGGACCGGCAAGGGCAAAAGCAACCCACTGGCACGAGAACAGCAGGGCTTAGCCCGAGCACAAATCCCACAGGACTGCACAAAAGAACACACATCCCGCGACAGAGATGGCCACCAAAAGGATCTAGCCACCAAATCTCTAGTACCAAAGATTCCAGGATGACCAGCCAACACCGAACAATGAACCTCAGAGATAACTTTATTCGTCCACCTATCAGGGACAAACAGTTTCTCCGCTGGGCAACGGTCAGGTCTATTAGCCTGAAATTTTTGCAGCACCCGCCGCAAATCAGGGGAGATGGCAGACAAAATTACCCCCTCTTTGAGAATACCCGCCAGCTCAGACAAACCCGGAGAATCGGGCACAAAACTCCTAGACAGGGCATCCGCCTTCACATTTTTAGAGCCCGGAAGGTACGAAACCACAAAGTCAAAACTGGAGAAAAACAGCGACCAACGATCCTGTCTAGGATTCAACCGTTTGGCAGACTCGAGATAAGTCAAGTTTTTGTGATCAGTCAAGACCACCACGCGATGCTTAGCTCCTTCAAGCCAATGACGCCACTCCTCGAATGCCCACTTCATGGCTAGCAACTCTCGATTGCCAACATCATAATTTCGCTCAGCAGGCGAAAATTTCCTGGAAAAGAAGGCACATGTTTTCATCACCGAGCAATCAGAACTTCTCTGCGACAAAACAGCCCCTGCTCCAATTTCGGAAGCATCAACCTCGACCTGGAACGGAAGCGAAACATCTGGTTGGCACAACACAGGGGCAGAAGAAAAACGACGCTTCAACTCCTGAAAAGCTTCCACAGCAGCAGAAGACCAATTGACCACATCAGCACCCTTCTTGGTTAAATCAGTCAACGGTTTAGCAATGCTAGAAAAATTAGCGATGAAGCGACGATAAAAATTAGCAAAGCCCAGGAACTTCTGCAGATTCTTCAGAGATGTTGGCTGAGTCCAATCATAAATGGCCTGAACTTTAACAGGGTCCATCTCGATAGTAGAAGGAGAAAAAATGAACCCCAAAAATGAAATCTTCTGAACACCAAAGAGACACTTTGACCCCTTCACAAACAAAGAATTAGCACGCAGGACCTGGAACACCATTCTGACCTGCTTCACATGAGACTCCCAATCATCCGAGAAGACCAAAATATCATCCAAGTATACAATCAGGAATTTATCCAGGTACTCTCGGAAGATGTCATGCATAAAGGACTGAAACACTGATGGAGCATTAGAAAGTCCGAATGGCATAACCAGGTACTCAAAATGGCCTTCGGGCGTATTAAATGCTGTTTTCCATTCATCGCCCCGTTTAATACGCACAAGATTATATGCACCACGAAGATCTATCTTGGTGAACCAACTAGCCCCCTTAATCCGAGCAAACAAATCAGACAGCAGCGGCAAGGGTTACTGAAATTTGACTGTAATTTTATTTAGAAGGCGGTAATCAATGCAAGGTCTCAGCGAACCATCCTTCTTGGCCACAAAAAAGAACCCTGCTCCCAATGGCGACGATGACGGGCGAATATGACCCTTCTCCAGAGACTCCTTCACGTAACTCCGCATAGCGGCGTGCTCAGGTACAGATAAATTAAACAGTCGACCCTTAGGAAACTTACTACCAGGAATCAAATCGATAGCACAATCACAATCCCTATGCGGAGGTAGGGCATTGGACTTGGGCTCATCGAATACATCCCGGTAATCAGACAAGAACTCTGGGACCTCAGAAGGGGTGGATGATGAGATAGACAGAGATGGAACATCACCATGTACCCCCTGACAACCCCAGCTGGACACAGACATTGATTTCCAATCTAATACTGGGTTATGGACTTGTAGCCATGGCAACCCCAACACGACCACATCATGCAGATTATGCAACACCAGAAAGCGAATATCCTCCTGGTGCGCAGGAGCCATGCACATGGTCAGCTGGGTCCAATACTGAGGCTTATTCTTGGCCAAAGGCGTAGCATCAATTCCTCTCAATGGAATAGGACACCGCAAGGGCTCCAAGACAAACCCACAGCGCCTAGCAAACTCCAAGTCCATCAAATTCAGGGCAGCGCCTGAATCCACAAATGCCATGACAGAATAGGAAGACAAAGAGCAGATCAAAGTAACGGACAAAAGAAATTTCGACTGTACTGTACCAATGGTGGCAGACCTAGCGAACCGCTTAGTGCGCTTAGGACAATCGGCGATAGCATGAGTGGAATCACCACAGTAGAAACACAGCCCATTCTGACATCTGTGTTCTTGCCTTTCAGCTCTGGTCAAAGTCCTATCACACTGCATAGGCTAGGGTTCATGCTCAGATAATACCACCAAATGGTGCACAGATTTACGCTCGCGCAAGCGTAGACCGATCTGAATGGCCAAAGACATAGACTCATTCAGACCAGCAGGCATAGGAAATCCCACCATGACATCCTTAAGGGCTTCAGAGAGACCCTTTCTGAAAATAGCTGCCAGCGCACATTCATTCCATTGAGTGAGCACGGACCACTTTCTAAACTTCTGACAATAAATCTCTATCTCATCCTGACCCTGACACAGAGCCAGCAAATTTTTCTCTGCCTGATCCACTGAATTAGGTTCGTCGTACAGCAATCCGAGCGCCAGAAAAAACGCATCAATATTACATAATGCAGGATCTCCTGGCGCAAGGGAAAATGCCCAGTCTTGAGGGTCGCCACGTAATAAAGAAATAATGATCTTAACTTGTTGTATTGGGTCACCAGAGGAGCGGGGTTTCAAAGCCAGAAATAGTTTACAATTATTTTTAAAATTCAAAAACTTTGCTCTATCTCCAGAAAATAACTCAGGAATAGGAATCTTACGTTCTAACATATGATTCTGAACCACTAAATCTTGAATATTCTGTACATTTATAGCGAGATTATCCATCAAAGAGAACAGACCTTGAATGTCCATGTCCACACCTGTGTTCTGAACCACCCTGATGTAAAGGGGAAAAGAAAGACAGAACACAGTGCAAAGAAAAAAAAATGGTCTCAGAACTTCTCTTTTCCCTCTATTGAGAAGCATTAGTACTTGTGGCCTCCAGTACTGTTATGAACAGGTAATTCAGAACCACAATGGACATTGAAGTTCAGAGCACACAAAGTAACCTGACAATTACCAAAAACAAAGGACGAGCTCTGAGACGTGGGAACTCTGCTGACCGCAATCCCTAATCCTAACACACCACACTAGAGGTAGCCGTGGATTGCGCCTAACGCTCCCTATGCAACTCGGCACAGCCTGAGAAACTAACTAGCCCTGAAGATAGAAAAATAAGCCTACCTTGCCTCAGAGAAATTCCCCAAAGGAAAAGGCAGCCCCCCACATGTAATGACTGTGAGTAAGATGAAAATACAAACACAGAGATGAAATAGATTAAGCAAAGTGAGGCCCGACTTACTGAACAGACCGAGGATAGGAAAGATAGCTTTGCGGTCAACACAAAAACCTACAAACAACCACGCAGAGGGGCAAAAAGACCCTCCGCACCGACTAACGGTACGGAGGTGCTCCCTCTGCGTCTCAGAACTTCCAGCAAGCAAGAAAAACCAATAAAGCAAGCTGGACAGAAAAAATAGCAAGCAAAAATAACACAAGCAAAACTTAGCTTATGCAGGATAGACAGGCCACAGGAACGATCCAGGAGGAAGCAAGACCAATACTAGAACATTGACTGGAGGCCAGGATCAAAGCACCAGGTGGAGTTAAATAGAGCAGCACCTAACGACTTAACCTCATCACCTGAGGAAGGAAACCCAGAAGCCGCAGTACCACTCTCATCCACAGGAGGGAGCCTGGCCACAGAATTCACAACAGTTACCTGTCCGCACCTAAACCCAAGAGGCATGGTGACACCTACAGAGCCGGGTTATCTAAGAGACGCTATAAAAAGGCAAAAGTCACCAGTCAAATGGGTTTTGTCCTATCCTATATGGGGGACAGAGAAAGCAAAACATTGCATCTGTGAGACCCTTATGTGAAGCTATAGGCAATAAGGGACAACACCACTACAGCGCAAAGGAAGGCTATTGATTTCCACCTGGACAAGGGGACTCTGGACTTGCCTCCAAACCGGCCGGACTCTTCCTGCCCTGTGATCTGGTGCCCTGGACTGTGGATGCTGAAGTCTTCAATAAAGGTAAAGAGACTGCATCCCTGTGTCCTCGTTCTTCACTGCACCATTCATCATTCACCATCTACACCCCAGGAAGCCCTGGGGATACAGTTCACCTGTGGGAAGGTATACCATCTAGCTGCCATAACATCACCCCAGTGGACCCCTCAAAGCAGCGTCGGTCACCCTGACCAAATACCACAGGTGGCGTCATGAACATTCCCCTTAAATACCTTTCCCTTTTACATGAGCGTCATAGGGCCACGGGCTGGGTCAGCCACCGTGACATCCCCCTGTGAACCGAAGGACTCGGTACCGAGTACCCCACGGCCACAAGCGGGCGCTCCAGCTTCATTATAGAATGCTGTATGTCAGCCCCGGAAGGTTGTGGCCTTACTTCACGTTGGCCAAAACTGGTGACAGGTTCGCTTTAACTACTTACAAAAATGTCACCTTTGAGTAGGAAAAATGATTATGATTTTTTTTATTATTCTTATTGTAGAAACATTTACATCTGTCTGTCCACAACAGGCACTTCATCCCTTCAAAGCAGCACCCATAATGATAATCTTATTAATTAGTCTATAGACGACAGCTATAGATCACAGAACAGAATATGGCTGTGTCAGATGAAAATCTCTGCATAACAGGATGCCCCAGAGAGTAATCCACTGATGGACACATAAATGCAAGGACTAGTAACAAGACTAAAAGCCATAATAATCAGCCATTGTAAATGTGCCCTAAACCAATGAGCAGTTGGGACTTTGCCCTAAACAATTGGGCATCATCTTTACCAATGGCGCCAAACATTGCACATAAAGTACATCACACAACAATGTATTATAGTGCTAATATTTTCACACATCTTCATATTTTCTATGACACTGGGTTTTGCTTACTTTCCTGGGAATGCATTTTTAATATTATTATCATTTTTATTTGTTTAATTGGCTTTTGTGCAAAAAAATCTTTATTTTTATAATAAATTTAGTTATTGAAACATTATAAAAAACATGTAACCTACACAGATAGTGAAGTATTTAGTGCACTATATTTGTATTAAGGAGATAAATAATAAAAACATAAAATCTCACTTAATAAAAAGAAGTCATGTGATAGGAAACAGATGCATTCCCCTATTTGATCTATACAGCATGTTTTTAAGCCCAGAGGGAAGAAACTGTTGAGTTCAGCAATAAATCTTAACAACTGTTGGTGGATTTCTGGGCACTGAGCCAGATAGTAAATTTATGTAATAGACAGGTAGATAAGAAATAATGCTGTATGCCAAATTTTATGCGAATCCACAAACTCTTTTTCTGGCCAATACTGCTCCTTTTCTTCACTCCGCTCCGATACATCTTGTGCACAGTTGCAGCCTGATGAAGGGTCCGTAGGACCATTTTTGTTTATTTCTTTTAGTCAATGCACTTTGAGTTTTATAAGGGAACCCGTTCTTTTACTGATGTCCTTAGTAATAAGGACATCTTAATGGCAACCTCAAAACTAAGGCTACGGTCACACGTTCAGTATTTGGTCAGTATTTTACCTCAGTTTTTGTAAGCCATAACCAGGAGTGGGACAGTAAAAGGAAAAGTATAATAGAAACAAGTCACCACTTCTGTATTTATCACTCATTCCTGGTTTTGGCTTATAAATACTGAGGTAAAACATTGACCAAATACTGAATGTGTGAATGTGGCCTAAGACTAATAAATGGCAGAAAAAAATTTAAAACTTACAAGAGGAAGGTTGTAAAACCATTTTTTGTTCAAATTAATAACAATGTCTGATTACTACATACACTATAAGGGTAGGGTCACACAACAGTTTTCTCACCATCTGAGAAAAAAAGTCAGGTTATTCTCATCAGAGTTTGATCAGAGTGGCATCATTTTTTTTTCGTACGTGGAAAGAAAAAAAAAGTTTCTCCGCCTTCTCCAATCAGACCTCACTCAGATATCATCAAAGTGCAAGTCTGGTTTCTTTCATAGATCCATCGACCAATTTGATCCAACATTCGGATCAAAATCAGACAGGTCTCCGATTTTATCCAAGGAATGAAATCGAACATGTGCACAGTCCCATAGAATATAGTACGTACTAGTGCTATCCGTGAAAATCACAGCTAGCACTCGTCTGAGATAATCGGACATGGGCATGAGTCCTGATGGGTTCTGTTGTGAATTCCGTTCTTGGGCTCCCTCCGGTGGTTGTAAATGGCACTTTTGTGAATTCTGCCTTGGGCTCCCTCTGGTGGTTTTGAGTGGTACTGCTACTCCTTGGGTTTAGCTTTAGTAGCTGCTTTCACTAATCGTCTCTCCTGGCTCTGCTATTTAACCTGGCTCTAGTCTTCAGCCTGTGCCACTTGTCAATGTTCTCTGGCTGGATTCACATCTCTGCTTGGATTCTCCTGGTTTCCTGACCAGTTCTACTAAGATAAGTTCTGGCCTTGCTCATTTCAGTCCACATGTTGTGGACTTATTGTTCTGTGCATTCTATTTTTGTCCAGCTTGTCATTATGGATTTTTTCTGTTAGCTGGAAGCTCTGGGAAGCAGATTTACCCTCCACACCTTTAGTCAGGTGTGGAGATTTTGTAAACTCTGTGTGGATTGTTTTGTAGTTTTTATACTGACCGCACAGTATCCTTTCCTGTCCTATCTATCAAGCTAGACTGGCCTCCTAAGCTAAAATCTGATTTAATCTCTGCGTATGTTATTTTCCCCTCCTCTCACCGTCAATATTTGTAGGGGGCTATCTTTCCTTTGGGGATTTTCTCTGAGGCAAGATAGGTTTCCTGTTTCCATCTTTAGGGGAAGTTAGATCTTAGGCTGTGCCGAGGGGTCTAGGGAGCGTCAGGTACCCCCCACGGCTATTTCTAGTTGCGCTGCTAGGTTCAGGGTCTGCGGTCAGTACAGATACTACCTCCTTCAGAGCTTGTCTCATGTTGTTCCTAAACCACCAGATCATAACAGTACAAGTGGCCCGAAATGAATTAAATGTATCTCAAAAGAAGGAAAAGAAAGTTCTGAACCATTTTTTTTTCTGTGCTCTGGTTTGCCTCTTTTTTCCTCTTGATATCTGGGTGGTGCAGGATATATGCTCTGGCATGGATGCTCAGGGTTTGTTTTCTCGTGTGGATCAACTGGCTGCAAGAGTACAGAGTATCCAGGACTTTGTTGTCCAGACTCCGGCTTTAGAGCCCAGAATTCCTACTCCGGATTTGTTCTTTGGGGACAGATCCAAGTTTTTGAACTTTAAAAATAACTGCAAATTGTTTTTTGCTTTGAAGCCCCGTTCTTCAGGTGATCCCATTCAGCAGGTGAAAATCGTCATATCCTTGCTGCGTGGTGATCCGCAGGACTGGGCTTTTTCTCTTGAAATAGCGGATCCGGCATTATTGAATGTAGACGCATTTTTTCAAGCGCTCGGATTATTATATGATGAACCTAACTCTGTAGAGCATGCTGAGAAAACACTGTTGGCCCTGTGTCAAGGTCAGGAAGCGGCAGAGTTATACTGCCAGAAATTTAGAAAATGGTCTGTGCTCACTAAATGGAATGAAGAGGCTCTGGCTGCTATTTTCAGAAAAGGTCTTTCTGAAACCCTTAAAGATGTTATGGTGGGCTTTCCTACGCCTGCCGGTTTGAACGAATCTATGTCTCTAGCCATTCAGATTGATCAGCGTCAGCGCGAGCGCAAAGCTGTGCACCATATGGCAGAATCCTCTGAGCATAGTCCTGAACCTATGCAATGTAATAGGATTTTGACTAGAATAGAATGGCAGGAATTCAGACATCAGAATAGGCTGTGTTTTTACTGTGGTGATTCGGCTCATGTTATCTCTGATTGCCCTAAGCGTACTAAGAGAGTCGCTAGGTCTTTTACCATTAGTACTATACAGCCTAAACTTCTCTTATCTGTGACCCTGATTTGCTCATTGTCGTCCTTTTCTGTCATGGCATTTGTGGATTCAGGCGCTGCCCTGAACTTAATGGACTTAGAATTCGCCAGGCGCTGTGGTTTTTCCTTGCAGACTTTGCAGAGCCCTATCCCTTTGAGGGGCATTGATGCTACACCCTTGGCCAAGGATAAACCTCAGTATTGGACACAGATGACTATGTACATGGCTCCTGCACATCAGGAAGATTGCCGTTTTCTGGTGTTGCATAACCTGCATGATGTTGTTGTGCTGGGATTTCCATGGTTACAGGAGCATAATCCGGTGCTGGATTGGAAAACTATATCTGTGACTAGTTGGGGTTGTCAAGGGGTACATAGTGACGTTCCTTTGATGTCAATTTCCTCTTCCCCCCCTTCTGAGGTCTCTGAGTTTTTGTTGGATTTCCAGGATGTATTTGATGAGCCCAAGTCCAGTTCCCTTCCTCCACATAGGGACTGTGATTGTGCTATTAACTTGATTCCTGGTTGTAAGTTCCCTAAGGGCCGACTTTTCAATCTGTCTGTGCCAGAGCATGCCGCCATGCGGAGCTATGTTAAGGAATCTTTGGAGAAAGGGCATATTCGGCCCTCTTCGTCACCATTGGGAGCGTGTTTCTTTTTTGTTGCTAAGAAGGATGGCTCCTTGAGACCCTGTATTGATTATCGTCTTCTTAATAAGATCACGGTCAAATTCCAATACCCCTTGCCTTTGCTTACTGATTTGTTTGCTCAGATTAAGGGGGCTAGTTGGTTTACTAAGATTGACCTCCGAGGGGCATATAATCTTGTTCGTATTAAACAGGGTGACGAATGGAAAACTGCATTTAATACACCCGAAGGCCATTTTGAATACCTTGTGATGCCATTTGGGCTCTCTAATGCTCCATCTGTGTTCCAGTCTTTCATGCATGATATTTTCCGCAATTATCTTGATAAATTCATGGTCGTATATTTGGATGATATTTTGATTTTTTCCAATGATTGGGAGTCTCATGTGAAACAGGTCAGGAAGGTGTTCCAGATCCTTCGTGATAATGCTTTATTTGTGAAGGGGTCTAAGTGCCTATTCGGAGTTCAGAAGGTCTCTTTTTTGGGTTTTGTTTTTTCTCCCTCGTCTATAGAAATGGATCCTGTTAAGGTCCAAGCTATTCATGACTGGATCCAACCCACATCTGTGAAGGGTCTTCAAAAATTTTTGGGCTTTGCTAATTTCTATCGCCGTTTCATTGCCAACTTTTCCAGTGTGGTTAAGCCCCTTACTGATTTGACGAAGAAAGGCGCTGATGTGACGAATTGGTCCTCTGAGGCTGTTGAGGCCTTTCAGGAGCTTAAACGCCGATTTACTTCTGCCCCTGTGTTGCGTCAACCGGATGTTTCTCTTCCTTTTCAGGTTGAGGTCGACGCTTCTGAGATTGGGGCAGGGGCCGTCTTGTCTCAGAGGGAGTCTGATGGTTCTTTGATGAAACCGTGTGCTTTTTTTTCCAGAAAGTTTTCGCCTGCGGAACGCAATTATGATGTCGGCAATCGGGAGTTGTTGGCTATGAAGTGGGCGTTTGAGGAGTGGCGACATTGACTTGAGGGAGCTAAACACCGTGTTGTGGTCCTGACCGATTATAAGAATCTGATTTACCTCGAGTCGGCCAAGCGGCTGAATCCTAGACAGGCTCGATGGTCCCTGTTTTTCTCCCATTTTGATTTTGTGGTCTCGTATCTTCCGGGATCTAAGAATGTTAAGGCTGATGCCCTCTCTAGGAGTTTTTCGCCTGATTCTCCTGGAGTCCTTGAGCCGGTTGGCATTCTTAAGGAGGGGGTGATTCTTTCTGCTATCTCCCCTGATTTGCGCCGGGTGCTTCAGGAATTTCAGGCTGATAGGCCTGACCGCTGTCCAGTGGGGAAGCTGTTTGTTCCTGATAGATGGACAGGGTAGGGTAATTTCTGAGGTTCATTGTTCAGTGTTGGCTGGTCATCCTTGGATTTTTGGTACCAGAGATTTGGTTGCTAGGTCCTTTTGGTGGCCTTCCTTGTCTCGCAATGTGCATGCTTTTGTGCAATCCTGTGGGACTTGCGCCCGGGCCAAGCCTTGCTGTTCCCGCGCTAGTGGGTTGCTTTTGCCTTTGCCGGTCCCTGAGAGGCCCTGGATGCATATTTCCATGGATTTTATTTCAGATCATCCTATTTGCCAGAAGATGTCTGTTATCTGGGTTGTTTGTGACCGGTTCTCTAAAATGGTCCATTTGGTACCTTTGCCTAAGTTGCCTTCCTCCTCAGATCTGGTTCCATTGTTTTTTCAGCATGTGGTTCGTTTGCATGGCATTCCGGAGAATATTGTGTCTGACAGAGGTTCTCAGTTTGTCTCTAGATTTTGGCGGGTCTTTTGTGCTAGGATGGGCATTGATTTGTCTTTTTCTTCGGCGTTTCATCCTCAGACTAATGGCCAAACTGAGCGAACTAATCAGACTTTGGAGACTTATTTGAGATGCTTTGTGTCTGCTGATCAGGATGATTGGGTGTCTTTCTTGCCGTTGGCCGAGTTTGCCCTTAATAATCGGGCTAGTTCGGCTACTTTGGTTTCACCTTTCTTTTGTAATTTTGGTTTTCATCCTCGTTTTTCTTCTGGGCAGGTTGAGCCTTTTGATTGTCCTGGTGTTGATTCTGTGGTGGACAGGCTGCAGCAGATTTGGACTCATGTGGTGGACAATTTGACGTGGTCTCAGGAAAGGGCTCAACGTTTTGCTAACCGTCATTGGCGTGTTGGTCCTCGGCTTCGTGTGGGGGATTTGGTTTGGTTGTCTTCTCGTCATGTTCCTATGAAGGTTTCTTCTCCTAAGTTTAAGCCTCGGTTTATTGGTCCTTACAAAATTTCTAAAATTATTAATCCGGTCTCTTTTCATTTGGCTCTTCCAGCCTCTTTTGCCATTCATAATGTTTTCCATAGATCTTTGTTGCGGAGATATGTGGTGCCCGTTGTTCCCTCGGTTGACCCTCCTGCCCCGGTGTTGGTTGAGGGAGAGTTGGAATATGAGGTTGAGAAGATTTTGGATTCTCGTTTTTCGAGGCGGAGGCTCCAGTATCTTGTCAAGTGGAAGGGTTATGGCCTGGAGGATAATTCTTGGGTTGTTGCCTCCGATGTCCATGCTACTGATTTGGTTCATGCTTTTCACTTGGCTCGTCCTGATCGGCCTGGGGGCTCTGGTGAGGGTTCGGTGACCCCTCCTCAAGGGGGGGGGTACTGTTGTGAATAACGTTCTTGGGCTCCCTCCGGTGGTTGTAAATGGCACTTTTGAGAATTCTGCCCTTGGGCTCCCTCTGGTGGTTTTGAGTGGTACTGCTGCTCCTTGGGTTTAGCTTTAGTAGCTGCTTTCACTAATCGTCTCTCCTGGCTCTGCTATTTAACCTGGCTCTAGTCTTCAGCCTATGCCACTTGTCAATGTTCTCTGGCTGGATTCACATCTCTGCTTGGATTCTCCTGGTTTCCTGATAAGTTCTGCTAAGATAAGTTCTGGCTTTGCTCATTTCAGTCCACATGTTGTGGACTTATTGTTCTGTGCATTCAATTTTTGTCCAGCTTGTCATTATGGATTTTTTCTGTTAGCTGGAAGCTCTGGGAAGCAGATTTACCCTCCACACCTTTAGTCAGGTGTGGAGATTTTGTAAACTCTGTGTGGATTGTTTTGTAGTTTTTATACAGACCGCACAGTATCCTTTCCTGTCCTATCTATCAAGCTAGACTGGCCTCCTATGCTAAAATCTGATTTCATCTCTGCGTATGTTATTTTCCCCTCCTCTCACCGTCAATATTTGTTGGGGGCTATCTTTCCTTTGGGGATTTTCTCTGAGGCAAGATAGGTTTCCTGTTTCCATCTTTAGGGGAAGTTAGATCTTAGGCTGTGCCAAGGGGTCTAGGGAGCGTCAGGTACCCCCCACGGCTATTTCTAGTTGCGCTGCTAGGTTCAGGGTCTGCGGTCAGTACAGATACCACCTCCTTCAGTGCTTGTCTCATGTTGTTCCTAAACCACCAGATCATAACAGGGTTCATAGATAGACTCACACGCTATGTTTTTGCCTCATTTTTTCCAACCTTTTGTCAACCATTCGAATGAGTAGGAAAAAATGCATACAAAATAGCATCAGAAATGTGTACATTCTTCCTGACAAAACTCTAGTTTTTGGCGCAAGAAAATCTGCTGCAAATACATAAGGCCTTGTACACACACACACACACACACACACACACACTGTTTATACCTGATCATTTCTCAAGGGTAAATAACGCTGCACTTCATAGCGCCAGCAAAGTGAATGAAATTTTTGTATTTGTACTCCTTTACACCCAAAGGTGGTTTACACGTTAATTACCAGGCCAATTTTTACAATTCTGACAACTGTCACTTTATGGGATAATAACTATGGAAGGCTTTAAAGGATCCTGGTGATTCTGAGATTTTTTTTCCTGACATATTGTACTTCATGATAGTGGTAACATTTCTTCGATATGACTTGCGTTTATTTTTGGAAAAAAAAATGAAATTTGGCAAAAGTTTTAAAAATTTAGCAATTTTCAAACTTTGAATTTTCATGCCCATAAAGTCACACAAAATTGTTAATAGATAACATTTCCTACATTTCTACTTTACATCAGCACAATTTTGGAACCAAGATTTTTTTTGTTAGAAAGTTGTTATAACGTTGAGCCGTGTAAATAAAATAAATAACATTTTTCCCCACAAATATGTTTTTAGTCCCAAAGTTGCATTTTCATAAGGATAGCAGTAGAAATTGCAGCATACAAATTTTTGCGGAAATTCTCCTGAGTATGCTGATACCCAATATGAGGGAGAAAACTACTGATTGGGAGCACATCAGAGCTCAGAAGGGAAGGAGCATCATTTGACTTTTTGAATGTAAAATTTCCTGAAATCATTAGCGGATGTCAGGTCTCATTTGGAGAGCCCCTGATCAACGTGGCAGTACCCCATATGTGGCTGTACAGTAATACTCAGCCATACGGAGAGACTCGGGATGAAGGAGCACTATTTGCTTCCTGGAGCGCAGGTTTTCCTAGAACAGTTTGCGGACTCCATATACACAGCCCCTAAATGCTAGAAGAGCAGAATCCCCCTCAAGTGACCCTATTTTGGAAATTATAGCCCTTTTGGGAATTTATCTACAGGTGTAGTGACAATTTTCTTCGTTATCGTTATTTTTTTTTATATAGTGCTAACATATTCTCCAGCGCTATACAGTTGGAACACATTATCATCGCTGTCCCAGATGGGGCTCACAATCTAAATTCCTTATCGGTATGTCTTTGGAATGTTGGAGGAAACCAGAGTGCCCAGGGGAAACCCACGCAAACACGGGGAGGACATACAAACTCCTTGCAGATGTTGTCCTTGGTGGGATTTGAACCCAGTACTCCAGCGCTGCAAGGCTGCAGTGCTATCCATTTGATTCCATGGGTATTTTCCAGAAACAAGCAGCAATGAATGTTGCCGAGTGAAAATTGCAAACTGCCGTTGTAGTTACCAGTACTCTGTAGTGACCAGTACGTTGCAGTCACCAGTATGTTTTGCCCAGCCTGTGCTTCTGGAGACATGCACCATTAAGTTAGGTGGGCGCTCTTCGCTTCAGAAATGCCAAACACGTAGACGCTATATGTTGTTTAGGTACACTGTGAGGCTCAGAAGGGAGGGGGCATTTCGATTTGGGAGCAAAGAATTTGCTGAATTTCTTTTGGAGGGTGAGGAGCCATTTTGCTTTTCCAGAGCCTTTGTACTACTAGTAACATGGAAGCCCACTATATTTCCCTTAGCAGATGACAGACCTGAGTGGGGACTTGTTTTTTTAGTGGACTGAATTGAAGCTTTTAGCTGAGAACTTACTTTGGGGTTTCCATCAAAATGACGTGAGGTGATTCAGATGAAACCCACGAAGGATCCATTCACTATAATGAGGCAGCAGAGTAACTCTGGACTCTGTCTGGCCTCTGTTCAGCGGTGTCCTTTCTTTCAGATGTGCACTTAACTGTGGACGATGGCACTGTTATGCAATCCTAAAAAGACAGATACCCCCAGATCACAGATCAGACGGAGTCCACAGTGCTTCCATCTGCCTTATTATAAAAAATATTCCATCAAGGGTTTTATCTGAATCACGTATTTCAGAGATTTACACGGAAACCCGGTGTAAGCGCTCAATGCAGAGTGCAGGATAAATGTGCGCCGAGTCTTACTGCAATCTTTGGGAGGCAGAATGAAAAAATTAACAGCAGGTAAAAAATTGGTTTTAGTTATTTTTTACGCTGTTCCTCGTGTTGATTAAGTGATTAGGTTTTTATGTTTGGCTGCTGTCAAACACTAAAAGACGCTTTTTATTGCAAAAATTATTTTTTTGCATCACCATATTTTGAGAGCTATAATTTTGCGATATTTTGGCCCACAGAGTCATGTGAGGGCTTGTTTTTTGTCAGACGAGTTGACGTTTTTATTGGTTCCATTTTCAGACACATGACATTTTTCGATCACTTTCTATTCTGATTTTTGGGAGGCAGAATGAACAAAAACCAGCAATTCAGGATTTTTTTGGGGGGGGGAGAGTTGGGAGGGTTTATGTCATTCTGCGTGTGGTAAAAATTGAAATGGCAGTTTTATTCTTCGGGTCAGTATTATTACAGCGATAACTTATTTTTTTTATGTTTTGGTACTTTTACACAAGAAAGACTATTTTATAGAAAAATATAAAGTTTTTGCATCGTTTTATTCTGAGAGCTATAACTTTTTTTAATTTTCTGCTGACGGAGCTGTATGGTGGCTTGTTTTTTTGAGCGACATTTTCAGTGGCACCATGCTTATTTATATCCATCTTTTTGTTTGTGTTTTATTTCACTTTTTATTCAGCGGTATGATGATAAAGCATTGCTTTTTGCCTTGTTTTTTATTTATTTTTTATGGTGTTCACTAAAAGGGTTAACTAGTGGGACACTTATAGGTCAGGTCGTTCCGGACTCGGCAAAACCAAATATGTGTACTTTTATTTATGTTTTTTTCATACAAATATTTATTTGTGGGTACAATCTGTTTTTATTTTTTTTAATTATTTTTTTATTTTTTTTTATATTTTTACAATTATTTAAAAAAAATATTCTTTACTTTTTTACTTTGTTCCACTATGGAACTATCATTTTTTGCAGGCTGATCACTTGTATGGCATGGGGATGCAGCAGCATCCTTATGCTATGCAGACTGTCAGCGCTGCACTGACAAAGTTGCTGAGCATGATCTAGCAACTTTATTGGCTCTGGTAACCCGGATGTTGTCATGATGACATCGGGTCACCATGGCAACGATTGGGACCCTGCGATGATGCCGCAAGGTCTCCGATCCAAGGCCAGGGCAGATGGGCTATCTTCCCTCTGCCTGCTCCCTGAATTCTTAAAAGGGGGTTAAAGTGCCGAGTGCGGTGCGAGACTGCTCCTGGACTTAGTGTTGGTTGCCAGCTGTCACAATCAGCTGACAGCCAGGGACGATCACGCGCGCACAGCCTGTGGGCATGCACGATTGTCTGGACGTAATAATCCGTCTGCGTCAATAAGTATCAGCACGCAGGAACGTATTATTACGGACCACATTTGAAAGGCTTTAAAGTGTTTTTCAGATCTGCAGCATGTCAATTCTTTCAGCATTTTTGCTGCAGTTTTCACCCATCTACATGACTGAGGGAAAATGCATAAAAAAAAGAAGTGTATAAAAATGTGTAATAAAAACATTCTGGCTTTTGGTGCAGAAAGATCTGCTGCAAATTCTAGATATGTGTACCTACAGTGAGGTAGTTCATAAAGACTGGTAATTGGAATGGCAATCTTGATCCAAAGCCCGCTTGAGAAAGATCCACCAAATTCCTTGAGCCATGTGCCTCAGCTGCCCCTGTGCCTGCATCAGAAAATATATTCCAATCATGGACTGAAGTACATTTAAAAATAGACAATAGACAGAGCAATTCTGTAACCGCTGGCACCAAGAGCAGCTGATCGGGGGGGTGCCAGGTGTCGCACCTTCACCGATCAGACATTGATTACCTATCCTAAAGATAGCTCATCAATGTTAACGTTGTGGACAACCTCTTTAATGAGACGCACTTCATAATTTATTCTGATTTCTCGCATTCATATCCATTAGCTGAAGTTTCCTTCTCTAAATTCTGCACGTTCCATCCTTAGACAAGAGATTAGAATTATTATCAGTCTTCTCATAAAAGTCAGAGGTCAGTTTCATGGTTATTCTCAAGTGCATTTTCTTTAAATGGGTAATTACATGGAAATTGGAGACTGATAAACAACATCCCTTCCAGTATTAAAGATATGTTTATATGGTATATTGGCAAGAAATGAAACAACATTCCTACCAAACAACAAATGTGAGAACTACATAAGAAATCCAAACTCTGTCCATAAACATGCTTTAGCTGTATGTCACACTCACTGAACTTTTGAGATCCTCTAAAAAAAAAGGAAGCAATGACCACCATATCTACTATATAAAGCTGAATGTGTGTGTGTATGTGTGTGTGTATGTGTGTATGTCCGGGATTGGCATCTGCACCGTCGCAGCTACAGCCACAAAATTTTGCACAGTCACACGTCTGGACCCCGAGAGCGTCATAGGCTATATTGTGAGGCGAAATTTTAACCCCGCGCGTTCCAATTCACCAAACAATTTTGCCCCTATCTCCATAATGGGGAAAAAAGTGAAAGGAAAAGTGTTGGAGGCATCGCAGCTACAGAAACAAAATTTTGCACAGTCACACGTCTGGACCCTGAGAGCGTCATAGGCTACGTTGTGAGGTGAAATTTTAACCCCGCGCGTTCCAATTCACCAAACAATTTTGCCCCTATCTACATAATGGGGAAAAAGTGAAAGGAAAAGTGTTGGAGGCATCGCAGCTACAGAAACAAAATTTTGCACAGTCACACGTCTGGACCCTGAGAGCGTCATAGGCTACGTTGTGAGGTGAAATTTTAACCCCGCGCGTTCCAATTCACCAAACAATTTTGCCCCTATCTACATAATGGGGAAAAAGTGAAAGGAAAAGTGTTGGAGGAGTCGCAGCTACAGCCACAAAATTTTGCACAGTCACACGTCTGGACCCCGAGAGCGTCATAGGCTATATTGTGAGGCGAAATTTTAACCCCGCGCGTTCCAATTCACCAAACAATTTTGCCCCTATCTACATAATGGGGAAAAAAGTGAAAGGAAAAGTGTTGGAAGCATCGCAGCTACAGCAACAAAATTTTGCACAGTCACACGTCTGGACCCCGAGAGCGTCATAGGCTACGTTGTGAGGTGAAATATTAACCCCGCGCTTTCCAATTCACCAAACAATTTTGCCCCTATCTACATAATGGGGAAAAAAGTGAAAGGAAAAGTGTTGGAGGCGTCGCAGCTACAGAAACAAAATTTTGCACAGTCACACGTCTGGACCCCGAGAGCGTCATAGGCTACGTTGTGAGGTGAAATATTAACCCCGCGCTTTCCAATTCACCAAACAATTTTGCCCCTATCTACATAATGGGGAAAAAAGTGAAAGGAAAAGTGTTGGAGGCGTCGCAGCTACAGAAACAAAATTTTGCACAGTCACACGTCTGGACCCCGAGAGCGTCATAGGCTATATTGTGAGGCGAAATTTTAACCCCGCGCGTTCCAATTCACCAAACAATTTTGCCCCTATCTACATAATGGGGAAAAAAGTGAAAGGAAAAGTGTTGGAGGCGTCGCAGCTACAGAAACAAAATTTTGCACAGTCACACGTCTGGACCCTGAGAGCGTCATAGGCTACGTTGTGAGGTGAAATTTTAACCCCGCGCGTTCCAATTCACCAAACAATTTTGCCCCTATCTACATAATGGGGAAAAAGTGAAAGGAAAAGTGTTGGAGGAGTCGCAGCTACAGCCACAAAATTTTGCACAGTCACACGTCTGGACCCCGAGAGCGTCATAGGCTATATTGTGAGGCGAAATTTTAACCCCGCGCGTTCCAATTCACCAAACAATTTTGCCCCTATCTACATAATGGGGAAAAAAGTGAAAGGAAAAGTGTTGGAAGCGTCGCAGCTACAGCAACAAAATTTTGCACAGTCACACGTCTGGACCCCGAGAGCGTCATAGGCTACGTTGTGAGGTGAAATATTAACCCCGCGCTTTCCAATTCACCAAACAATTTTGCCCCTATCTACATAATGGGGAAAAAAGTGAAAGGAAAAGTGTTGGAGGCGTCGCAGCTACAGAAACAAAATTTTGCACAGTCACACGTCGGGACCCTGAGAGCGTCATAGGCTTCGTTGTGAGGTGAAATTTTTACCCCGCGCATTCCAATTCACCAAACAATTTTGACCCTATCTACATAATGGGGAAAAAGTGAAAGGAAAAGTGTTGGAGGTGTCGCAGCTACAGCCACAAAATTTTGCACAGTCACACGTCTGGACCCTGAGAGCGTCATAGGCTATGTTGTGAGGTGAAATTTTAACTCCGCGCTTTCCAATTCACCAAACTATTTTTCCCCTATCTACATAATGGGGAAAAGTGAAAGGAAAAGTGTTGGAGGCAAATTGACAGCTGCCAGATGTGAACAAGGGGGACTTAAAGAGTGAGAGCGATGGCGCCAAAGAGTATATACCGTACAGTTCCTAAGGTGGGACCCCGACATGGGATACTCACCACACACGGGGATATGAACACACACACAAAATGCGCCACACACTACCACGTGCTTGAACACATAGACCACCCTCAGCACACATTTCACCACACATACACCAACCTCGCCACATAAAAGTCGAAACACAAAAGTCGCCGCTCAAAACTCACCACGCGCAAAACTCGCCACATGCAAAAAATAGGCTCACGCAAAACTCGCCACAAGTGCAAAACTCACCTCATGGAAAACTCGCCACACGCAAAACTTGCACATGCGGAAAAATTGCCACATGCACAAAATTTGCAACACATGCAAAAGTTGCCTCACACAAAACTTGCACATACTCAAAAGGCACCAGACATAAAACTCACCACGCGCAAAACTCACCATGCGCAAAACTTGCTGCACACAACTTGCTACACTAACCTGTCACATGCAACTCGACACACAAAAAATTGCTACACGCATGTTGCCACACAAAACTCATCTCACAAAAGTCGCTACATGCATGTCGCCACACACAACTCAACACACACAACTTGACAAACGAAACTCACCCTAAAACACACACAAGTCTGGTATTATCCTTCAAAAATAAAATTCTGATTAATAAGCATACAAACTACAAGAGCAACAAATGTACCATATAGGAAATACGGCAGCTGTCAGTCACATAACCTGTTTATTATGTGTTTGTGTGAGCTAATATATACTGCCAGGGGGAGGGCTTCCTGTTGGCTAGGGATTTATCAGGCTGCCAATTTATCTTACAAATACTGAGGTAAAAATACTGAGCAAATAACATGTTAATGAGGTCTAATACAGGAGATCACACAGGTATATACTATGTACAGGGGAGATGACACACAGATATATACTATATACAGGAGAGATGACACACAGGTATATACTATATAAAGGAGGAGATGACATACAGGTACATACTATATACAGGAGGAGATGACATACAGGTATATACTATATACAGGAGGAGATGACACACAGGTATATACTGTATACAGGAGCAGATTACCTACAGGTATATACTATATACAGGAGGAGATGACATACAGGTATATGCTATATATAGAAGATGACATACAGGTATATACTATATACAGGGGGAGATGACACACAGATATATACTATATACAGGGGAGATGACACACAGGTATATACTATATACAGGAGGAGATGACATACAGGTATATTCTATATATAGGAGGAGATGACATACAGGTATCTACTATGTATAGGAGGAGATGACATACAGGTATATACTATATATAGGAGGAGATGACATACAGGTATATACTATATACAGGGGAGATGACATACAGGTATATACTATATACAGGGGAGATGACACACAGCAGGTATATACTATATACAGGGGAGATGACATACAGGTATATACTATATACAGGAGATGACATACAGGTGTATACTATATATAAGGGAGATGACAAACATGTATATACTGAGGTGAAAATGAGAGGTGTGAGGTGAAAATGAAAAGGTGTGAGTGCAAAATGAGAGGAGTGAGGGAAAATAGTGTAGTGATCGGAAAATGACAGATGTGAGGTCGAAATGACAAGTGTTAGGCGGTAATGAGAGGAGTGAGGGAGAAAATGAGAGGTGTGAGGGAGAAAATGAGAGATGTGAGGGGGGAAATTAAAGATGTGATTGGGAAAATGAGAGAAGTGACGTGCTATAACTAACCACAGATATTTACTATGCCCAGGCAACGCCGGGCTCTTCAGCTAGTCTACTATATAAAGCTGAATGTGTGTGTGTATGTGTGTGTGTATGTGTGTATGTCCGGGATTGGCATCTGCACCGTCGCAGCTACAGCCACAAAATTTTGCACAGTCACACGTCTGGACCCCGAGAGCGTCATAGGCTATATTGTGAGGCGAAATTTTAACCCCGCGCGTTCCAATTCACCAAACAATTTTGCCCCTATCTACATAATGGGGAAAAAAGTGAAAGGAAAAGTGTTGGAAGCGTCGCAGCTACAGCAACAAAATTTTGCACAGTCACACGTCTGGACCCTGGGAGCGTCATAGGCTACGTTGTGAGGTGAAATATTAACCCCGCGCTTTCCAATTCACCAAACAATTTTGCCCCTATCTACATAATGGGGAAAAAAGTGAAAGGAAAAGTGTTGGAGGCGTCGCAGCTACAGAAACAAAATTTTGCACAGTCACACGTCTGGACCCTGAGAGCGTCATAGGCTATGTTGTGAGGTGAAATTTTAACCCCGCGCGTTCCAATTCACCAAACAATTTTGCCCCTATCTATATAATGGGGAAAAAGTGAAAGGAAAAGTGTTGGAGGAGTCGCAGCTACAGCCACAAAATTTTGCACAGTCACACGTCTGGACCCCGAGAGCATCATAGGCTATATTGTGAGGCGAAATTTTAACCCCGCGCGTTCCAATTCACCAAACAATTTTGCCCCTATCTACATAATGGGGAAAAAAGTAAAAGGAAAAGTGTTGGAAGCGTCGCAGCTACAGCAACAAAATTTTGCACAGTCACACGTCTGGACCCCGAGAGCATCATAGGCTATGTTGTGAGGTGAAATATTAACCCCGCGCTTTCCAATTCACCAAACAATTTTGCCCCTATCTACATAATGGGGAAAAAAGTGAAAGGAAAAGTGTTGGAGGCGTCGCAGCTACAGAAACAAAATTTTGCACAGTCACACGTCGGGACCCTGAGAGCGTCATAGGCTTTGTTGTGAGGTGAAATTTTAACCCCGCGCATTCCAATTCACCAAACAATTTTGCCCCTATCTACATAATGGGGAAAAAGTGAAAGGAAAAGTGTTGGAAGCGTCGCAGCTACAGCAACAAAATTTTGCACAGTCACACGTCTGGACCCCGAGAGCGTCATAGGCTATGTTGTGAGGTGAAATTTTAACCCCGCGCTTTCCAATTCACCAAACAATTTTGCCCCTATCTATATAATGGGGAAAAAATGAAAGGAAAAGTGTTGGAGGCAAATTGACAGCTGCCAGATGTGAACAAGGGGGACTTAAAGAATGAGAGCGATTGTGCCAAAGAGTATATACCGTACAGTTGCTAAGGTGGGGCCTCGACATGGGATACTCACCACACACGGGGATATGAACACACACAAAATGCGCCACACACTACCACGTGCTTGAACACATATTACCCTCAGCACACATTTCACCATAAATACACCAACCTCGCCACATAAAAGTCAAAACACAAAAGTCGCCACTCAAAACTCGCCACGCGCAGAACTCGCCACATGCAAAAACTAGGCTCTTGCAAAACTCGCCACAAGTGCAAAATTCTCCTCATGAAAAACTCGCCACACGCAAAACTTGCACACGCGGAAAAATTGCCACATGCACAAAAGTTGCAACACATGCAAAAGTTGCCTCACACAAAACTTGCACATACTCAAAAGGCACCACACATAATACTCGCAACGCGCAAAACTCGCCATGCGCAAAACTTGCTGCACACAACTTGCTACACTAACCTGTCACATGTAACTCGACACACAAAAAGTTGCTACACGCAAGTTGCTACACAAAACTCATCTCACAAAAGTCGCTACATGCATGTCGCCACACACAATTTAACACACACAACTTGACAAACGAAACTCGCCCTAAAACACACACAAGTCTGGTATTATCCTTCAAAAATAAAAATCTGATTAATAAGCAGACAAACTACAACAATTGCACCATATAGGAAATATGGCAGCTGTCAGTCACATGACCTGTCTATTATGTGTATGTGTGAGCTAATATATACTGCCAGGGGGAGGGCTTCCTGTTGGCTGGGGATTTATCAGGCTGCCAATTTATCTTACAAATACTGAGGTAAGAATACTGAGCAAATAACGTGTTAACGAGGTCTAATACAGGAGATCACACAGGTATATACTATATACAGGGGAGATGACACACAGATATATACTACATCTGACACACAGATATATACTACATCAGATATATACTACATCCTGTATATACAGGAGAGATAACACACAGGTATATACTATATAGAGGAGGAGATGACATACAGGTACATACTATATACAGGAGGAGATGACATACAGGTATATACTAAATACAGGAGGAGATGACACACAGGTATATGCTATATATAGAAGATGACATGCAGGTATATAGTATATGCAGGAGGAGATGACACTCAGATATATACTATATACAGGGGAGATGACACAGATATATACTATATACAGGAGAGATGACACACGGGTATATACTATATAGAGGAGGAGATGACATATAGGTACATATATATACAGGAGGAGATGACATACAGGTATATACTATATACAGGAGGAGATGACATACAGGTATATGCTATATATAGAAGATGACATGCAGGTATATACTATATGCAGGAGGAGATGACACTTAGATATATACTGTATACAGGGGAGATGACACACAGGTATATACTATATACAGGAGGAGATGACATACAGGTATATGCTATATATAGAAGATGACATGCAGGTATATACTATATGCAGGAGGAGATGACACTCAGATATATACTATATACAGGGGAGATGACACACAGGTATATACTATATACAGGAGGAGATGACATACAGGTATATACTATATATAGAAGAAGATGACATTCAGGTGTATACTATATATAGGGGAGATGACACACAGCAGGTATATACTATATACAGGGGAGATGACATACAGGTATATACTATATACAGGAGATGACATACAGATGTATACTATATATAAGGGAGATGACAAACATGTATATACTGAGGTGATGAGGTGAAAATGAGAGGTGTGAGGTGAAAATGAAAAGGTGTGAGTGCAAAATGAGAGAAGTGAGGAAAAATAGTGGAGTGATCAGAAAATGACAGATGTGAGGTTGAAATGACAAGTGTTAGGGGGGAATGAGAGGAGTGAGGGAGAAAATGAGAGGTGTGAGGGAGAAAATGAGAGATGTGAGGGGGAAAATGAAAGATGTGATTGGGAAAATGAGAGGCGTGATGGGAAAATAAGAGAAGTGAGGTGCTATAACTAACCACAGATATTTACTATGCCCAGGCAACGCCGGGCTCTTCAGCTAGTTTTACATATAATTGCATAAACTGAGACATGCACTGTCAACCACAGTACACACAGGTCTACACTTTGTAGTGCACCTCACATAGTGGGCCTCATAGCACAAATGAAGAAACTCTTGGTAAATCAGAAAACAATCTCAGGTCTCTACTGACCACACAAAACACAATATATTTTTTAAAGTAACAAAGAAAGTTGAGAGCACTCACCATCCATAAAATTTTCAATCCTTTATTGTGACATAAGAGTCAGCAGCAGGGAGACAAGGGAGACCGTGTACTGCAATCGGACGACGGCCGTTTCGCGCACCTCAGGACCCTTTGAAGTGCAGGTGCGTGAAACGGCCGTTGTCCGATTGCCGTACACGTTCTCCCATGTCTCCCTGCTGCTGACTCTTATGTCTTATGATTGAAAATTTTATGGATGGTGAGTGCTCTCAACTTTCTTTGTTACTTTGGACTGCACTGTTTTTCATAATTGAGCACCCGGATCCCTCTGTGACAACATTAAGCAACTAATCAGCTGTTCCTGAAGGACGCATGTGGTGCATCTGTTGCAGTAAGTGCGGTACATATTTTTCTCTTTTTGATACAATGTATTTTTTATTATACTAGTTTTATAAAGAAATGTGAGATTAATGTACCTAAACATAAGTTAAAGGGGTTTTCCAGAATGTAAAATGTGTGAGGTATTTTTGTGATGAGCTGTAAGTGGACGTCCATATCCCACCACACCAGCGGGTTAGTAACTACCATGCCCTAGAGTAGGGCCCCTAATTCATTATATTACAATTTTGTCAAAAGTTGGCGTTACATGTAACAAACCTTCTCTAAACTTTACGCAAACCTCATTACCCAAACGTAGCCTATTGAGATGACTCTTTAACATCCACATACTAGGAGATCGAATGAGCGCCAGATATACACTTGCTTATACATCTTGTCATGATATTAATAAGATTATTAATGGATGCCTGATGAATGTTCTGCCACCCTGAAAGTACTTGGGCATGCAAATCATCAAGATCCACTGCTGGCAGTTCCCTTTGCAATTGCCAACCAAGGAGAGGTCCCAGATTTGCTCAAAAGTTCAGAGACACTGCAGACCAAGGAAGCACATTTAGGCCATGCAAGACCACTCACAGTGGAATAAGCAATAGTGATGAGCGAATATACTCATTACTTGAGATTTCCCGAGCACGCTTGGGTGTCCTCCGAGTATTTTTTAGTGCTCAGAAATTTAGTTTTTATTGCTGTAGCTGAATGATTTACATCTGTTAGCCAGCATATGTACATGTGGGGGTTGCCTGGTTGCTAGGGAATCCTCACATGTAATCAAGCTGGCTAAGAGATGGAAATCATTCAGCTGAAGTGAGGAAAACTAAATCTCTGAGCACTAAAAAATATTCGGAGGACACCCGAGCATGCTCGAGAAATCTCGAGTAACAGGTATATTCGCTCATCACTAATAAGCAACACACAACCTAGTATTGTCATGTTGAAAAACGGTTCCTGGGACACGTGAAGATCTGGCAGTACCACTTATTCCATGACTCTTTATTACCATCTCCTTTCTTATGACCTCTATAAATACATTGATTTCCAAGTTTGTGATCACCAGGCACCTATTAGGGGACAGGAGCTGATTGATCACAGCTCTGCAGTGTATATCAAAACGCTACATTCACTCAGTCACTGGGGCTAATATATAAACTCAATTTACAGGGGAAATCAGCAATTGAAAAATTCAAATTCATAGTATAATGTTAAAATGCCTCCCAAATGTTTTTCATGACCTTATGAACAATGTACAAAATGAAAAAAAAGATAAAAACTTAAATTAACACTAGGACTGCTGGTATAGTCATTTTGACTACTTGCACTTCAGTAGTTCTAGTCGGGGTCACGAGTCCAGTAGTCCTAGTGTTAAAAGTATATAAATACATGCAAATATGGGAGTAAGTGTAATGAAAACTACAGGGAATTTAAATATTCTGGGGAATGAACATAAAACACAATCTCATTTCCTTCTTTGAAAGCATTCCTATAAATATAGTGACCTCTGGGAATATGCAAGCTTTCATTAGTCTGTTATTTTGGGACAGGTTTTAAAAGATATTATTCAGTTATGTCTACCACTTGTTTCATTTCATTAGGATTGTAAGTAGAATAAGGACTTGGGTCCTGTGAAAAAGGCTGTTTACTGCACTTGTAATGGGTTTACTTTCTCATTGTAGTTTGTTATGTCCCTATCTTCTTGTCTTATAGATGGTGCCACCACTTCTATAGAATGAAAGGAGATCAAGTCAAGGTTCCATCCATGTTCAGAATTGATGTTGTGCTAAAGGTGTGTCTCTTATTTTTTATGGCAGTCTGCAGCAGCCGGGTGCGAGCACAGAATGACACAGCCACTCAGGAGCAGCCCCACTGCAGAGTAAGAAGACCGGTGAGTGTCTATAGCAGTGGGGAGTTGAGTGGCTGCCTGACAGACTCAGAGGGGTGAGAGAGTCCAGCCGCTTGGGCCCTCCCGGTCAGTCTACTCACAGTCCAAGAAGCGACAGGTGGTCACCACGGGGAGCACAGTGAGCCCGCCGGCAGCACTAACCAGCTGTGCAGGATCCTCCCATGTCATTTTTTTAAATTATTTAAATAATTAAAAAATACAATGTGAGGACCCTTCTATTCTTGATAACCAGCCTTGCTGAAGCTGACAGCTGAGGGTTGCAGCCCCAGATGTGAGTTTTTCCTGGCTGGTTATCACAAATACAGGGGAACCCACACCGTCTTTTTTTAAATTATTTGTTTACAGCGCAGGAGCCAGCTAATTAATACACCCATCAGCCGCTCCTGTTCTCAGTTATTAGCGGCAGCAGGCATCGGATGATGTCTTTTAAAAGCGCAGGAACCGCGGCTCTCTGACCGGTGGGGATGATTTCACCGCCGATCAGAAGCTTTGTTTGCCGCACTGTCATGCACAGGACAGCATGGCAAACACTAGATGTTCGGGCCCCCCATTCAAGTGAATGGGGTCCGGGTATTGTTCTGGTACCTGAACCTGAACTTTTTGTAACTGTATAGAAATCACCATCCAGAAAAATCATTTGGGTAATGCATATATTTTGTGCAATAGCCAATGCAGTAAACAATAGTAAATCTATTGTTCTGTGCTCTATTAGTATACCCAAGTCTTTTCACATGTGCTGTTGTTTAGTTCTATTACTCCCATTCTGTAAATGTAATTTTCGTTTTTCTTGACCAGATGTAGAATCTTGCATTTCTCAATGTTAAATACCATTCTAATAGTCATTGCCCATTGTTCAAGCTTATTTAGGTCCTTCAGAATCCTTTCTCTGTCTTCTCTAGTGTTAGCTATCCCTCCCAGCTTTGTATCACCTGCAAATTTTATTAGTTTACCTTCAGTTCCCTTTTATAGATCATTTATAAATATGTTGAACAACACTGGGGCCAGAACAGAACCTTGTGTTACTCCATTTGAAACACTTTTCCAGTTGGATGTGTAGCCATTTATTACCTCTCTTTTAGTATGATCACTGAGCCAGTTTTGAAACCACCTAAGCGTAGCTCTGTTAATCCCATAATTGGTCATTTTTTCAATAAGGATAGTATGAGATACTTTATCAAATGCTTTGCTGAAGTCAAGATATACTATATCTACTGCATTTCCCTGATCCACCCAGTCAGTGATTCAATCATACATGTAAATTAGATTAGTCTGGCATGACTCGTTTGCTGCAAACCCATGCTGGCTCTAGTTAATTACTGTATTCTTGCATACTCGTACTTGCTCTTTAATAATTTGCTCAAAAAATCTTTCCTGGAATAGAAGTAAGGCTCACTGGATTGTAATTTCATGGCTCCATCTTGTTTCCTTTTTTGAAGATAATAACATTTGCCATTTTGCAATCTTCTGGGACTTCTCCTGTTCTCCAGTAATTTTCAAAGATTTTGGCTAATGGTTCTGCAATTTCCTCTGCTATCTCTTTCAATATCTAAGAGATTTAAATTAATTTAAATTAGCTAAGTTTTCCCTCACCAGATCTGTTTATAGATAATGTGGATTATTTTATTTCTTTGATTCCACCATGAAGATCAGTTGATGTTACATTTGCTTTGTTAGAGAAAACAAATATAAAATAGGAATTTAAAAGTTCAGCCTTCTCAACATTATTTTTGCCCACTTTACCCTTTTCATCATGTAAAAATCCTATAGCATCTTTTATTTTTGTTTTGCTTTTGACATACACCAAAAAATCATTTTTTATTGATTTTGGTCTCCCTTGCAAGCCTCACTTCATTACTGTCTTTAGCTCTTCTGACGTTTGCACTTCCAAACAGCATTATATTCTTCTTTAGACATGTCTCTCCCTTTCCATTTAAATATACATCTTTTTTTTTCCTTTTTAAAAAGTGTTTAAGTTCTGTGTTCATCCACCCTGGTTTCTTTAAATTCTTCCAACTCTTCCTTTTTGGGATTGTTACCGATTGTGCAGTGAGAATTTCATTTAGCAAAATCTCTCATCCTTCTTGGAGATTTGTTCTTTAGAACATCCTGCCATTAGAACTTTCCTACCCTCTGAGTCCATTAAAATCTGACATTCTGAAGTCCAACCATAAAGCCTGAGTCCTTGCTCTTCCTTTCCACTTGTAATCTAAAATTCAAGGATAGCATGATTGCTGCCTACTAAATTCCAGAATTTTCAGAATTTTCTGGACCCATTACTTTTGCCTGAGAGAGATTCCCAACAAAGATCTGGATATTTGAAAACTCCCAAGATCACTATGTTGTAGTTTTTGTTGTTGGGAGAAGGTACTCTTTAAATATGAGAGACCTGAAGCCATTTTCAAAAGAGGAGTGGTGCAAAATTTGAGCTGAGATGTGAGAAGCTTGTTGATGGTTGTAGAAAGTGACTGTTAAGGCTAGTGGAACGCACCGAGTAAATATAGATGTTTTTATTGTTATTGGTGCGTTCGCAGCCCGGGGTCCATCGTGCAGGAGAACCTGCTGCTAGCAAATGTCGGCACTATATGGCGGTATGGACTAACTCAGTTAATTCACTGAGTAGCCGTGAAAGCAAAGCACTGTGCCCTGTTAGACTTCACAGAGGCACAGGCTAACTGCCCAAACAGAGAGCAGTCAGTGGTCACGCATGCACACAAAACTCCTCGCCGGAGGTGCCAGCATTCTAGGGGCTTATTTCAGCCAGGTCCCTGAATACATACAAACACAATCTCCTCGCCGGAGATGCCAGCATTCTAGGGGCTTATTTTATTATTATTATTATACATTTTTATAGCGCCATTTATTCCATGGCGCTTTACATGTGAATACGGGGCAAATATAGACAAATACATTAAACATGAGCAGATAACAAGGCACACGAGTACATAAGGAGGGAGGACCCTGCCCGCGAGGGCTCACAGTCTGCAGGGGGTGGGTGAGGATACACTAGGAGAGGGAAGAGCTGGCTGTGCGGCTGTTCAGTAGGTTGAGGATCACTGCAGGCTGTAGGCTTGTCGGAAGAGATGAGTCTTCAGGTTCTTTTTGAAGGTTTCTATGGTAGGCGCAAGTCTGATGTGTTGGGGTAGAGAGTTCCAGAGTATGGGGGAAGCACGGGAGAAGTCTTGGATGCGGTTATGGGAAGAAGAGATGAGAGGGGAGTAGAGAAGGAGGTCTTGGGAGGATCGGAGGTCGCGTGTAGGTAGGTACCGGGAGACCATGTCACAGATGTATGGAGGAGACAGGTTGTGGATGGCTTTGTATGTCAGTGTGAGGGTTTTGAACTGGAGTCTCTGGGCGATAGGAAGCCAGTGAAGGGCTTGACACAGGGGAGAGGCTGGGGAATAGCGGGGGGACAGGTGGATTAGTCGGGCAGCAGAGTGTAGGATGGATTGGAGTGGTGCCAGAGTGCTAGAGGGGAGTCCAGAGAGTAGGAGGTTGCAGTAGTCGAGGCGGGAGATGATAAGGGAATGCACTAGCGTTTTTGCAGTGTTGCGGTCAAGGAAAGCACGGATCCGGGAAATATTTTTGAGTTTGAGACGACAGGAGGAGGCAAGGGCTTGGATATATGGCTTGAAAGAGAGGGCAGAGTCGAGGATCACCCCGAGGCACCGGGCGTGTGGGACTGGGGATAGTGAGCAGCCATTGACATTGATGGATAGGTCTGGTGGAGGGGTAGAGTGAGATGGGGGAAAGATGATGAATTCTGTTTTGTCCATGTTCAGTTGTAGAAAGCGAGCAGAAAAGAAGGCTGAAATGGCAGACAGACAGTGCGGGATTTTGGTAAGCAAGGAGGAGAGGTCAGGTCCGGAGAGGTAGATCTGCGTGTCGTCAGCGTAGAGATGGTACTGCATACCGTGGGATTCTATGAGCTGTCCCAGGCCGAAAGTGTAGATGGAGAAGAGTAGGGGTCCTAGAACAGAGCCTTGAGGAACACCGACTGACAAGGGGCGAAGTGAGGAGGTGGTGTGGGGGAGGGAGACACTGAATGTTCGGTCTGTCAGATATGACGAGATCCAGGAAAGGGCCAAGTCTGTGATGCCAAGGGATGAGAGGATTTGTAGCAAAAGGGAGTGGTCTACAGTGTCAAAGGCAGAAGACAAGTCCAGGAGAAGGAGGACAGAGTAGTGTCGCTTGCTCCTGGCAGTTAGTAGGTTATTGGTGACTTTAGTTAGGGCAGTTTCAGTTGAGTGATGGGAACGGAAGCCTGATTGTAACCGATCAAAGAGGGAGCAGGAGGAGAAGTGGGAGGACAGTTCAAGATGGACGTGTTGCTCCAGCAATTTGGAGGCATAAGGGAGAAGAGATATTGGGCGATAGCTAGACACAGAGGATGGGTCGAGGGAGGGCTTTTTGAGGATGGGTGTGATCTTGGCATGCTTGAAGGATGAGGGAAAGACACCTGTTGTGAGTGAGAGGTTGAAGAGGTGTGTTAGGGTTGGGATGAAGACCGTGGAAAGGTTAGGGATGAGGTGGGATGGGAGCGGGTCAAGCGTGCAGGTGGTGAGGTGTGATCTTGACAGGAGGGTGGAGAGCTGATCTTCTGTCATGGTGGAGAAGCTGGTTTTGGAGGAGCAGGGTTGAGCAGCTAAGAGGGGCAGTGGGCGCTGTGGGCCAAAGCTTTCTCTGATCGCATCGATCTTCTGTTTAAAGAAAGAGGCGAAGTCATCAGCAGAAATGAGGGGGGAGGGAGGAGGTGCGGGGGGACGGAGTAGAGAATTGAAAGTGTTGAAAAGCTGTTTAGGGTTGTGGGACAGGGAGGATATGAGGGATGAGAAGTAAGTTTGTTTTGCGGCAGTGAGCGCAGACTTGAAGCTGGCGAGGGACTGCTTGTATGCAGTGAAGTGGTCGGCAGAGTGGGATCGCTTCCATCTCCGCTCAGCAATCCTGGAAGCCCGTCTCAATTCTTTGGTCAGGCTGGTCAGCCAGGGCTGCCTGTTAATTGTACGAGTTTTACTATGCATGAGTGGGGTGGCCGAATCGAGTGTTGTTGTTATTGTGGTGTTATAAAAAGTGGCAGCAGCATCTGTGTCATGAAGGGAGGCTATGTCTGTGAGAGGGAGAAGGGACTCAGAGAGTGATTGTAAGTTGAGATGTTTGAGATTTCTGCGAGGGTGAGTGAGTTTGTGGAGTGGGGGTTGCACACTAGGAGAGGAGAGGGACGAGAATGTCAGTAGGTTGTGGTCAGACAGGGGGAGGGGTGTGTTAGTGAGGTTAGTAAGGGAGCAGAGGCGGGTGAAGATGAGGTCCAGCGTGTGGGCATCTTTGTGAGTGGCCTCAGAGGACCATTGAGTGAGGCCAAAGGAGGCAGTCAGTGATAAAAGTTTAGAGGTAGCTGAGGTGAAAGTGTCAATGGGGACATTGAAATCACCCATGATGATAGTGGGGATGTCAACAGAGAGGAAATGAAGTAGCCAGGTGGTGAAGTGGTCGAGAAAGGTGGAGATGGCTAGTTCTGGGGGGCGGTAGATGACAGCCAGCTGGAGGTTGGAGGGGGAATAGATGCGGACAGAGTGCACCTCAAACGAGGGAAGAGTAGCGGAGGGTGGTAGCGGGATTGGAGTAAAGGAGCAGGTGTCGGACAGGAGCAAGCCAACTCCTCCACCGCGTTTGTTGCTGGGGCGAGGGGTGTGAGAGAGGTGGAATCCGCCATAGGAGAGCGCAGCTAGAGAGGCCGAGTCAGAGGGGGTGAGCCAGGTTTCAGTGAGGCCGAGGAAGGAGAGTTTGTTGGTGATGAAGAGGTCATGGATAAATGGCAGTTTGTTGCAGATGGAGCGTGCGTTCCATAGTGCTCCAAGTAGGGGGAGCGGGGGAGTGGGGGCTGGATGAATGGGTATGAGGTTGTCGTGGTTGGGAAAACGTGCGGAGGATCGTGGCAGGGGGTTAGAAACGAGTGTGGGGATGAATTGGGGAGGGCCGGGATTTGGGGATATGTCACCAGCAATGAGGAGTAACAGACAGATCATTAGAAGGTGGGAGCAGGATAGGACATGATGTGGCCGTGTGTGTCTGGATAAAAAGGATTGTATGTGGAGGAACAGTTCTGAGGGGAAGGTGAGATGGCTGGGGAGTATGGAGGAAGAAATGACTAGTTCCTTACTAGGAGGAGGGATTGCAGGAGATTGTAAGAAGGAAAGTAGTATGGGGGTGAAAGAGAAAAGAAACCGAAACATTGTAGTGGTCGGTGTTCTGTTACCTTCCAGTCAATTCCAGTCCAATTCAGTCTAATTCAGAATCATAATTAAAAAGATGTAATTCAGTCTAATTCAGAATCATAATTAAAAAGATGTAATTTAAAAGATGGAAGTTAAAAGATGATTTGCAGCAGACTGAGTCTATAGCAGACTCCTGCATGTGAATATATCCCCAGTTAAGGGCAATCAGGTGTGAATGAGGGGGTGGCTGGGTATGGGAGACCAGATGTAGAGAGTTAAGCAAAGGTCATAAAGTGAGGGAGGGGTAAGACTGACCACTCAAAGAGATGCCAGGATCACACAATGAGAGACATGAAAACAGGTCGTGGAAACAAGCTCATAGGTGAGAAAGCATACTAAAAGGATTATATGTGCTGCACCAAGACACTCAGATCCAGGGGAAGCATAGAAAAGCCAGTGCAATATACAGAGACATTCAGAAGCCAGGGAGAGCTGGGTAAAGTCAGTGCATACCATGGAAAATCAATGCAGTATACAGAGATATTCTGGAGCCAGGGAGAGCTGGGTAAAGTCAGTGCATACCATGGAAAATCAATGCAGTATACAGAGATATTCTGGAGCCAGGGAGAGCTGGGTAAAGTCAGTGCATACCATGGAAAATCAATGCAGTATACAGAGATATTCTGGAGCCAGGGAGAGCTGGGTAAAGTCAGTGCATACCATGGAAAATCATTTCAGCTGGGTCCCTGAACACACTCTTACGTGACCACACTGGCGCAAAGCACATAACATAGAACAATACTAGCGCATGGCCGTGCGGCCATGCGAGCCTTAAATAGTTGCAGCACGTACAGGACCTTCCTAGAAGTACCAATGAGAGGCTGCCACAGAGCGTGAGCAACTACAGGACCTTCCTGAAAGGACCAATGGCCTTAGGTGCAGAAACTGATCATGTGACCCTCGATATCCACTGAGAGATCTTACTCTGGGCATGCTCAGAACGATAAAAGCAGGACTTAGTCTCAGAAGCGTCTGCTCGCTGCTGCCCAGCACTGACTCCAATGGCAGAAGCAGGAAAAGCAGCAGTAACTCTTTGTACAGAGTCAGACTGAGCGAGACGCTGGGACCATCGTCTCTACTGAGCAGGCTCCACTGCGGCAGAAGAAGAATGGGAGACCGCAGTGGAGATGACCCGAGATTCCCCCCGTGTCGGGGCGGGAACTCGACCCCTAACAGTGACTGATTACAGTTATGTATTTCAAAGGGTGTGCAACCTAATATTAAGTTGAGGGTGCCAACAATTTTGTCAGGCCTATATTTGGGGTTTTGTGTGAAATTATGTCCAATTTGAATTTTGTTCTCAGTTTCTTTGTGTTCTAAAACATACAGAGGAAATAAACATGTGTAATTGCAATAATTTTCTGGGAGAAATACTGCATTTTCTGGAACAATTTCAAGGGTGCCAGAATGTCAGAAAGGCAGTCATTGACACACTCAAGGAGGGGAAGACACAAAAGGTCATTGCTAAAGAAGCTGGCTGTTCACAGAGTGCTGTATCCAAGCATATTAATGGAATGTTGAGTGGAAGAAAAAAGTGTGGTAGAAAAAGGTGCACAAGTAACCGGGATAACCACAGCCTTGAAAGGATTGTTACGAAAAGGCCATTCAAAAAATTTGGGGAAGATTCACTGGGAATGGACTGCTGCTGGAGTCATTGCTGCAAGGGCCACCACACACAGACCTATCTAGGACATGGGCTACAAGTGTCACATTCCTTGTGTCAAGCCACTCATGACCAATAGACAACGCCAGAAGCGTCTTACCTGGGCCAAGAAAAAAGGAATTTAACTGTTGTTTTCAGATTAAAGTAAATTTTCCATTTAATTTGGAAATCAAGGTCCCAAAGTCTGAAGGAAGAATGGAGAGGCACACAATCCAAGCTGCTTGAGGTCTAGTGTGAAGTTTTCACAAACAGTGATGGTTTGGGGAGCCATGTCATCTGCTGGTGTAGGTCTACTGTGTTTTATCAAGACCAAAGTCACCATAGCCGTCTACCAGGAAATTGTAGAGCACTTCATGCTTCCCTCTGCCGACAAGCTTTTTGGAGATGGAAATTTCATTCTTTAGCAGGACTTGGCACCTGTCCACACTGCCAAAAGAACCAATACCTGGTTTAAAAACAACAGTATCACTGTGCTTGATTGGCCAGCAAACTCGCCTACCCTTAACCCCATAGAGAATCTATAGAGTATTGTCAAGAAGAAGATGAGAGACAGCAGACCCAACAATGCAGACAACCTGAAGGTTGATATCAAAGCAACCTGGGCTTCCGTAGAACCTCAGCAGTGCCACAGGATGATCGCCTCCATGCCATGCCGTATTGATGCAGTAATTGATGCAAAAGGAGCTCCAACCAAGTATTGAGTTCATTAACTGAACATACATTTCAGTAGGCCAACATTTTGGATTTTAAAATCATTTTTAAAGCTTGTGTTAAAAAGTATTCTAATCTATTGAGATAATGACTTTTGGGTTTTCATTGGCTGTAAGCCATAATCATCAGCATTATCAAAAATAAACACTTGAAATAGATCACTCAGTTTGTAATGACTCTATATAATATATGAGTTTCACTTTTTGTATTGAAGAACTGAAATAAATTAATTTTTTGATGATATTCTAATTTAGTGAGAAGCACTTGTAGGTCATCATAAAAGACGCAGTCAACCACAAATGAGAGAATTCTAATTGCTCATATAATCGCTGGACTACACGGGACGATGAGTGCCAACTTTTCCTATGACAGAAAGATATTTTGCTTGAAAATTGAACCATGTAAAAGCCCTCAAGCCTACATTCACACATTGATACTAGTGTTAGGATACCAGAGAAATGGAATGTTAATTTTCTCTGTTATCATCCCAGTTATTTTTTCTCATGAATCACCTTAGGCTTTAATGCCTAAATCTGATTCGCAAAACGGACATGCTGAGTCTCAGTGAGTTCACATGAGCATGTCAAAAAATGTTGAAGTTCCATTCAGAAAAAAATGTTGATTTTTCAACTGGATTGTCACATCTGTAATGCAATCTGTTTGGCATTTATATGGCATCTGTTTTTATATATCAGCAATCATTAAAATTTACAAAACCAAATACTGTTTCCCATCATAAAGAATTGAAACGCGCAAAAATGTTGCTGCTGCTTTTCCCTAACTTTTGAATAAATAAAGGTTGAAGTGAGATGACGTTCATGGACATTACTATTAGTGAATTCTTTTGGCGGTGTGATGGAATCGCTCCAAGTAAGTACAGAAGCGTCATAATGGAACAGGTAATTTAACCAATGAACTGAAAGTCTTTCTTGGTTAAAATAGATTAAATTGCCCCAAACATATTAGACAAAAGTTGGCCAAACCCGGTGATAGGCTAATGTACAGTTGTGGCCAAAAGTATTGACACCCCTGCAATTCTGTCAGACTCAGTTTCTTCCTGAAAATGATTGCAATCACAAATTCTTTGGTATTATTATCTTCATTTAATCTGTCTTAAAAGAAAAAGCACAAAAGAGAATGAAGCAAAAAGCAAAACATTGATCATTTCACACAAAACTCCAAAAATGGGCCAGACAAAAGTAATGGCACCCTCAGCCTAATACTTGGTTGCACAACCTTTAGCCAAAATAACTGCGACCAACCGCTTCCGGTAACCATCAATGAGATTCTTACAATGCTCTGCTAGAATTTTAGACCATTCTTCTTTGGCAAACTGCTCCAGGTCCCTGATATTTGAAGGGTGCCTTCTCCAAACTGCCATTTTTAGATCTCTCCACAGGTGTTCTATGGGATTCAGGTCTGGACTAATTGCTGGCCACCTTAGAAGTCTCCAGTGCTTTCTCTTGTGACGCCCAGGAGACCGGGATACCCAGCACCGGACCAATGGAGTCTGTCTCTTGAGGGGGATGTCACGGGTGGCTTGACCCGGTGCTGTGGCCTCAGGCAATGCACAGTGTAAGGGGTATCATGAGGGGACAGGCACTTACTTGATCAGCAGCAGGTTCTCCCAGCGGTGACGATCCCGATCCTGGATAGATGGCTATTGTCCAAATGAAAGACTGAGGCACTGAAACGTTTAACCAGTTTACTTTAACATAAAAGGATTTACAACCAGTCCTGTCACCGGAGTCTGTATGGGAACTCTGAGTTACTTTGACCCTGCCGGGGTCTTCGCCTCTTATTGTGCGCAATTTCTGTGTGGCCCTGCTGCTGTATGTGAACTGGCTGCCGGCCCAATCTGTCCCCTCCGGGTCCTGGTTCGACGGGCAACCCGAGTCCTTTTATCGGTTTACCCCCTCTGGGAGTACCGCTGAACTCTGTGTCTGTTGCTGCGTCCGGCCCTAGTGAAGCTGATATCACCTCACGTTTTTCCGGTTGCTGTATTATATATAATGAATACAGCCACGGATCCGGTATCCGTCTTTGCGCCTGTTCTGGGTAGTGATTAATGCTACCCGGTTCTCACAATGTCCTTTTTCTCTATCCCTCTTCTCCTCAGGCCGGTGATTTAGGCCTGGTAACAGTCACAGGGCTGTTAGAGATTCAACTGTATGACCTCTCACTATCAGCTCCTTAGCCCATCTGCCATTTCTTCTCTCAGACCAGAATGGATCAAGGGGAGTCTCTGGAGCTCCCCCTTCTGGCCGGAGGTGGTAGTGCAGTCTTGCTATTTTAGTATTTGTACTTACTGTCAGTAACTATTTTTGTGGCAAATACCCCTAGGGGTGCCACATTCCCCCTTAGTTAAGACCAGTACTCCGGGACTGTGGGACAATAACATTTTGAAATAACAATTAATATGTACAGAGTCTTAAAAATGAAAAGTTACAAAAACCACTCAAGGAAACAAAAATAGAGTTCTGTAAAAAGTCACTTCAAATAGCGTCCATTAATACAGTTCTATCCTTGAAGGTATTAGGAAAGGCACTGTACTTAGTGTCCAGGAATTTAGTTCCATTTTTCCAACGGAGTTATCAATATAAAGTCTAAAGAAAGTTCAAAAAGAGCAAAAAGCAAAGTTCAAAAAGCAGTCTTTCCGGAGCTTTGATTTAGTGCCTCCGGGCTGATAAAAAGTTCAAGAATATGCAATAAGTTCATACAGACAAGTCTCTGTAGGCACTGGGCTTAAACGTTGCAGACTGATAACAATGACTATACTACATTTTCTGTTTAACTATATACGGCATAACATATATACAATTCACATTATGAGCTTTATAGTTGGTAATCTGCATACCTGGCCGGTAATTGACCCTGGGTACTACGCTGTGATCTACGTAATAGCGGTGTCTCTTCATGTGGTGTACTACTGTCTACTGCGGATGTAGTATCTGCCCGCTCTGCTAAAGATAATTCCACGACTATGGAGTTGGCAAGTCCACCGTGAATGGGATTACTCTGACCAGGAATCTGTTCTTCCTGGCCTGGAACCTCCTGTAGTACGGGGTCAGCCTCTTCCTGTCTTGGGACTTCTGGTATTGGGTTCGGTGTTGGGTAAAAGGCCACCATGGGAACCACTACTGCACCATGGTATGTTAGTAGGGTTTTGGGAAAGTCTCCTATACAGGTGTGATACACTTCCTCTTCTTTTTCCTTTACTGGTTGAACCTGTATGGGTTGAATAACTTCTGGTTCTGGCTGGACAACGTCTGGCTCTTTCAATGCTTCCGGACATAATTTAAGATTGTCTCTTGACACTAGTACAGATGTTAAGCCTCCGTTTTTGCTAATGAGACACATTTTAGGATTATCCACTCTTGTTGGTAAAACTGTGTAGGGTACGGCTTCCCACTGATTGTCCAGTTTATTGGTTCGACGATTTCTCTTGAGCACTTGGTCACCCGGTCTTAATGGGGTCGCTAGAGCATTCTGGTTGAAAGTTCGCTCTTGTCTTTCTCTAGTTTGCTGAAGGCTTCTTTCCACACTCTCTTGCACTTGGCGATACTGCTTTTGCCGTATGATATCCCAATTGGAGTCTTGAACTTCTGCGTCTGGTTTCAGAATTCCCATTTCTAGATCGATTGGTAATTGGCCGGGTCTTGCACGCATAAGGTAAGCTGGGGTGCAGTTGGTGGAGCTCACCGGGACATGATTATACAGATCCACCAAGTCAGGCAATTTCTCTGGCCATTGATTCCTTTCTGTCTCAGGTAAAGTCTTTAGTAGGTCTATTACAATATGGTTCATCTTCTCGCATAAGCCGTTTGTTTGTGGATGATAGGCCGTCGTCCGGATCTTTTTGCAACCATACATATTACAGAATTCTCTGAAGATCTCTGATTCAAAGGCTGTACCTTGGTCGGTGAGAACCTGTTCCGGATATCCATGGGGTCTACAAAAGTACGTTTGGAACGCTTTGGCTGCTGTTTTTGCTATCAGATTTTTTACGGACACTACTACCAAGAAACGTGAATAATGGTCCACGATGGTCAAGGCATAGACATAGCCGGACCGGCTTGGTGTCAACTTCACGTGGTCCATGGCTACAAGTTCAAGTGGTTGTTTGGTGATTATGGGCTGCAGTGGTGCTCTTTGGTTCTTTTGATCGTTTCTTCTGAGGTTGCACGGGCCACAATTTCTGCACCACTGTTCGATTGATTTTCTCATCCCGACCCAATAAAATCTTTCTCTTAGAAGTACTTCTAACTTTTTCCAACCGAAGTGACCAGCACCATTATGGTAAGCTTCGAGGACCATCTTCACATCTTGTTTAGGCACAATAATCTGCCAAACCAATTCATGTGTTTTCGGATTGGTGTATCTTCTACAGAGCTTCCCTTGATACAGGAACATTTTGCCTCTCTCTTTCCAGAGTTGATGCGTCTCTTCTGGGGCATCCTCATCGGGATATGCACTTTGCTCAGTCAACAGTTCCTTCACCAACTTCATAGCCGGATTGCTGTCTTGGGTGTCAGCCCATCTATGGTGTGCTAACGGATTAAAATTCACCTCTTGTTGTTTCTGATAGGTACTTGACTGATGATGTTTTGCCTTGGGACGATGGAAGGCTGGTAGTTCAATTTCTTCAAGCTCCCCCGTTTCCTCTTCTACATCTCTCAAGTGTGGCATCCGGGATAGGGCATCGGCATTTCCATTCTTGCGACCTGCTCGATACTTGATTATGAAGTTGTAATTAGATAACCGGGCTATCCATCGCTGTTCTAACGCACCTAATTTGGCTGTGTCCAGGTGGGTCAACGGATTGTTGTCAGTATAGACAATAAATTCTGCAGCGGCCAGATAGTGTTTGAAACGCTCCGTCACAGCCCAAACTACTGCCAGTAGTTCCAATTTGAAGGAGCTGTAATTTTCTGAATTTCTTTCAGTAGGCCGGAGCTTTCTACTTGCAAAGGCGATGACTTTCTCCCGACCTTCTTGCTTTTGTGACAGCACCGCTCCTAGTCCCACATTACTGGCATCGGTGTAGAGGATGAAAGGTTGATGGTAATCTGGGTATGCCAGAACCTCTTCTCCGGTTAGTGCCTTCTTTAGTTGTTCAAAGGAGTCTTCCCTTTCGTCGTTCCACTGAAAAGGAGGGTTTCGGTTTGAAGGTTTCTTCGTCTGCCCTACCAAGGTGTCTTGCAAGGGTGCTGCCAACTTGGTAAATCCTTTTATAAATCTGCGATAGTAACCCACCAATCCCAGGAATTGTCTCACTTCTTTTGCGCTGGTAGGTCTTGGCCAATCCCTTATGGCGCTTATTTTCTCGGGATCTGGTGCTACTCCCTCCGAACTCACGATGTGTCCCAGGTACTGTACCTTTGGCTTGAGAAGGTGACATTTGGATGGCTTGACTTTCATGCCATACCTGGATAAGGCTTCGAACACTTCTGCCAGGTCTATTAAGTGTTGTTCGTAAGTCTTTGAGTAGACGATCACATCATCTAGGTACAGGAGGACGGTCTCGAAGTTCTTGTGTCCGAGGCAGCATTCCATCAGCCGCTGGAAGGTACCGGATGCGTTGCAGAGTCCGAACGGCATGCGATTAAATTCACATAGACCCATTGGTGTGGTGAATGCCGTCTTTTCCTTATCTCTCTCAGCCACAGGGACTTGCCAATACCCGCTTGTTAAGTCTAAGGTGGAAAAATAATTAGCAGATTTCAAAGCAGTTAAGGACTCTTCTATCCTAGGCAAGGGGTAGGCGTCTTTATGGGTGATGTTATTAATCTTCCGGTAGTCTACGCACATTCTCATGGTTCCGTCCTTTTTTTTGACAATCACTAGAGGGGCCGCCCAGGGGCTACAGCTGTCTCTTATTACCCCGGCCTGTTTCATTTCCCTCAGCATATCTTTTGCACATTGATAGTGAGCGGGCGGTATGGGTCTATATCTTTCTTTTATTGGGGGATGGTCACCTGTGGGGAATGTGTGTTCTACCCCTTCTATCCGTCCGAAGTCCAATGGGTGTTTACTGAAGACTTGTTCATATTCCGTCACTAGCCTATACACCCCTTGTTTTTGATGGGTAGGTGTTGAATTTATGCCCACGTGTAGCTGTTGGCACCAATCCTCCATTTCTCCATCTGAGCCATTGCCTTCCACCTGACAGGTTGGTTCTAAGGGCTCAATGGTTGTGATGGCATTGTTGTCAACAGTATATAGCTTTGCCATTGTAGCATACCTTGGCAAAGTGACCTCTTCCTCTCCACAGTTCAAAAGTCGTACCGGCACTCGTCCCCGGTGTACCTCGACTATCCCTCGTGCTGTGAGTATAGTGGGCCTGCTGTCGGTGTACACTGGTTCTATTAAGGCTTGATAATCTCGTCCCTTAGTACCAATGGCTGCTCTACACCATACCAGCATTTCTGTTTTTGGTGGGATTACAATAGACGTTGGATCACTTACCCTCACACTGCCGATTTCTCCACCTGCAACTTCTACCTGTTGCCTTAACATCAATACTTTTATTTCCCTCCGGAGAACTCTCTGCCGGCAGGATTGGGCAGTTTCAGCAATTTGCTGTAAGACAGAAATGACTTCGGAAAAGCAGTTCTCTAACACATTCATTCCTATCAATACAGTTGGTTCACATTTCCGCCGGTCAACATCAACAACAATTATACCCTGTTTCTTCAGTTCTACTTTACCAATCTTTATGGTCATCTCCCTGAATCCTAGTTTCGGTACCAACTTACCATTACTGGCCCATATATCTAGTTCAACATCAGAGGGCCCTTTATCAATATCTGCATCAGCCCAGTACCTCTTATAAAGGATATACGGTATAGATGAAATCTGGGAACCTGTGTCCAGCAAAGCGTTGAGGGGAATTCCGTCCAGCACGATAGGGATAATGGGTCGTCCTCCGATGTACCTGTCGTGCCAGGGTGTTGGGCCTTGAAAGTTCATTCCTGCGAAGCGGCCCGCATTCCCAGGGGATTCCCGTTTAAATCACAATCTCGTGCAAAGTGGCCCGGCTGCTGGCAACGGCGGCAAATGGGCTGTCCATCCGGTTGGTAGCGGTCGCGGGGTCGTCCTCTCCATGTCGGGTATCTCCGGGGTCTCATCCATGGAACATCCTCTCTACAGTTTGCCAACTCCATCTTGTGTCCTCTCATCTCCTGCATGGTTTTAGCCATTGAAGCAACAACATCAGCTAAAGAGTCAAGCTTTTGTTGAAGAGCCTCATTAGTACTGGGCCCCAGGGGCTTAGCAATGGCCCCAGACATAGCTGATGTCACTGGCACTCCCTGTTGTTGAGGTGCCTCTGCCATGGGTTGCGCAGGATCCTGATCCCGAGGTGCCTCTGCCAGCTGGAGACGTATAGCGCTCTCCTTTAATTGGGCAAATGTCAATTCAGGGTTCTTAAAAACAAGCATGCTCACATGCCCCCGGTGAGAAGGGGTGTAGAGTCCCTCAATAAATTGATCTCTTAGCAGTTTATCCGCTCCGGTGTTAAAAATGGGTTCAGCCAGTGTAAGTGATTTAAGGGCTTCCTGCAGGTTTAAGGCAAAGTCTCTCACGCCCTCATTAGCTTTTTGTTTGCAATTAAAGAATCGTATTTTAGCTTTGCTGCTGGCCGTGGTTTCAAATGTAGCTTTTAATCCAGCAAATATGCGTTCAACAGTGCCTTTTAGATCAGCTGCCCATGCTGTGACTTCTCGCTTAGCATGGCCACTTAACTGCATCATCAGGAGACTAACACGCTGAACTTCACCCACAGGGAACATGTCAAAATGAGCCAGCATCTTTTCTCTGAAATCGTCAAGGGTATTAGGCTCACCTTCATACATTGGAAGCCATGGGCCACCCGGGGTATATGGCATCAGCACCGGCATGATGGGCGCCACTCCTTGCACCGCTGCGCTGCCGGACTCTCTATTGACACTCTGTCTTTCAGCTGCATTAGCGTTGCCGGGTGCTGCGGCGTCTCCGTGCTGCGACATACTGTGCCCCCTTAGTTAATCCGGACCCTTCCGGTCCTCCGCTTCCGTCGGGATAGTGTAGATTCGTTCCGCTGTGCAGCAGGATCGATTTTCCCCTTGCTCTGATGTCAGAGCGCTCAGCTTGGTGCCGCCCACAATGACACGCCCCCTGCTGCTCTCACCCACCGCGCTCTGTAATGGCGGATTCTGAAGTTTTTCAGTTAGACTGGGGCTCAGGTGATGGCGTAGCTCAATTAACAGTCTCGTGCCTAACGGTTATGAAGTGATTACCTCAGGGGATGGCGGCCATCTTTACTCCATTATAACCAATGGGGAAAAGTCACTTTCAATAGTTTTCAATGGGGAATGGATTTTTCTTTAATAAAGTCAATTTTCAAGATTTTTCATCCCAGTTTTCACAGTTTTGGGCTCCAATCACGGCACACAATACCCGGTATACGGGCTGGCTAGATCCTGTTCGTGACGCCAATTGTGACGCCCAGGAGACCGGGATACCCAGCACCGGACCAATGGAGTCTGTCTCTTGAGGGGGATGTCACGGGTGGCTTGACCCGGTGCTGTGGCCTCAGGCAATGCACAGTGTAAGGGGTATCATGATGGGACAGGCACTTACTTGATCAGCAGCAGGTTCTCCCAGCGGTGACGATCCCGATCCTGGATAGATGGCTATTGTCCAAATGAAAGACTGAGGCACTGAAACGTTTAACCAGTTTACTTTAACATAAAAGGATTTACAACCAGTCCTGTCACCGGAGTCTGTATGGGAACTCTGAGTTACTTTGACCCTGCCGGGGTCTTCGCCTCTTATTGTGCGCAATTTCTGTGTGGCCCTGCTGCTGTATGTGAACTGGCTGCCGGCCCAATCTGTCCCCTCCGGGTCCTGGTTCGACGGGCAACCCGAGTCCTTTTATCGGTTTACCCCCTCTGGGAGTACCGCTGAACTCTGTGTCTGTTGCTGCGTCCGGCCCTAGTGAAGCTGATATCACCTCACGTTTTTCCGGTTGCTGTATTATATATAATGAATACAGCCACGGATCCGGTATCCGTCTTTGCGCCTGTTCTGGGTAGTGATTAATGCTACCCGGTTCTCACAATGTCCTTTTTCTCTATCCCTCTTCTCCTCAGGCCGGTGATTTAGGCCTGGTAACAGTCACAGGGCTGTTAGAGATTCAACTGTATGACCTCTCACTATCAGCTCCTTAGCCCAACTGCCATTTCTTCTCTCAGACCAGAATGGATCAAGGGGAGTCTCTGGAGCTCCCCCTTCTGGCCGGAGGTGGTAGTGCAGTCTTGCTATTTTAGTATTTGTACTTACTGTCAGTAACTATTTTTGTGGCAAATACCCCTAGGGGTGCCACATTCTCAAACCATTTTCTAGTGCTTTTTGAAGTGTGTTTTGGGTCATTGTCCTGCTGGAAGACCCATGACCTCTGAGGGAGGCACAGCTTTCTCACACTGGGCCCTACATTATGCTGCAAAATTTGTTGGTAGTCTTCAGACTTCATAATGCCATGCACACGGTCAAGCAGTCCAGTGCCAGAGGTAGCAAAGCAACCCCAAAACATCAGGGAACCTCCGCCATGTTTGACAGTAGGGACCATGTTCTTTTCTTTCAATGCCTCTTTTTTTCTCCTGTAAACTCTATGTTGATGCCTTTGCCCAAAAAGCTCTACTTTTGTCTCATCTGACCAGAGAACATTCTTCCAAAACGTTTTAGGCTTTTTCAGGTAAGTTTTGGCAAACTCCAGCCTGGCTTCTTTTTTATGTCTCGGGGTAAGAAGTGGGGTCTTCCTGGGTCTCCTACCATACAGTCCCTTTTCATTCAGACGCCGACGGATAGCACGGGATGACACTGTTGTACCCTCAGACTGCAGGGCAGCTTAAACTTGTTTGGATGTTAGTCGAGGTTCTTTATCCAACATCCGCACAATCTTGCGTTGAAATCTCTTGTCAATTTTTCTTTTCCGTCCACATCTAGGGAGGTTAGCCACAGTGCCATGGGCTTTAAACTTCTTGATGACACTGCGCACGGTAGACAAAGGAATATTCAGGTCTTTGCAGATGGACTTGTAGCCTTGAGATTGCTAATGCTTCATCACAATTTGGTTTCTCAAGTCCTCACAGTTCTTTGGTCTTCTTTCTTTTCTCCATGCTCAATGTGGTACACACAAGAACACAGGACAGAGGTTGAGTCAACTTTAATCCATGTCAACTGGCTGCAAGTGTGATTTAGTTATTGCCAACGCCTGTTAGGTGCCACAGGTAAGTTACAGGTGCTGTTAATTACACAAATTAGAGAAGCATCACATGATTTTTCGAACAGTGCCAATACTTTTGTCCACCCCTTTTTTATGTTTGGTGTGGAATTATATCCAATTTGGCTTTAGGACAATTCTTTTTGTGTTTTTTCATTTAAGACAAATTAAATGAAGATAATAATAACAAAGAATTTGTGTTTGCAATCATTTTCAGGAAGAAACTGAGTATTATCTGACAGAATTGCAGGGGTGTCAATACTTTTGGCCACAACTGTATATGGGAATGTCCGGTCTATCCCCTGATAGATGATGCCGGGAAAGAAAATGATCAGCACTTGGGGAATACCAACAGCTGATCCTTTTCTTCTCCCTCAAAGTAATCCTCTGCCAGGGGAGAATGGCAGCTATTCTCAAATAGAGAACACCAAAATGCCTGTGCAGTGCCCCAGGGTCCTGGTCGTTGCAGTAATGTCATTCTTCCACCAGGGGGAGTGATGTTATGTCTGAAGGCAATAAAGGAGATCACTTTACCAGGTATCACAAATCACACAACACACTTCACACTCCAGTCTGCCAGGGGGAGCCATGCTCCTATCTATTAGGGCACTCCTCATAATCAGGTAAAACTGGTGGGTTGGACAGGAAGTTAGGAAGAAGCGAGCTGGGTTTTACCCAGGCAGCACCAGTCTGGCGGACGCTGGCTGGGCTACACTCAGTAAGCTGCTATCTGAGCTCCACTCAGGTAGTGGGTCCCTGACAGGGGTGGGATCCTGTCAGAGGCCTAGACAGAAGGATACGGAGCTGCGCCTGCTTACCAATGCGGCAGCATCCAAGGAAAGAGACATTGAAAGGAATTGCGTTGCTGAGAGTGAGAAACAAAGTCAAAGCAAAAGGAGAGCCCTGTAAAAGGCTGCCTCCTTTCTGAGGCACAGAAGCCGGTAGCCGGAACACCGAGGGAATCATCGTCTCCAAGCCTGGCTCCAGAGACCGTATTAGTTGCCCGACCTTATACCCAGGAGGCACGGTGGCAACTGTGGGGGCCGGGGCGTGATAGTGTCCCTTTAAAAAGCCTCAGGCCATCAGTCATACGGGTTTGTCCTATCCTTACCATCAGGGGGACAGAGAGTGAAAGAGACATAACATCTAGAACATCCACAACATTTGTGAGGACCTTACCAAGACGCACAGCAGGGAGGTACTACAACACCTAGGTGCTAGAGGAAGGCTACTGATTTCCACCTGGATAAGAGGACTCTGGATTTGCCTTCAGACCGGCCGGACTCTGCCTGCCCTGTGATCTGGTGCTCTGGACTGTGGATGCTGAAGCCTTCAGTAAAAAGGTAAAGAGACTGCAACCTTGTGTCCTTGTTCTTCACTGCGCCTCACACCATCCACCATCTACACTCTGGGAAGCCCTGGGGACATACCTCACCTGTGGGAAGGTATACCAACTTGCTGCCATAACATCACACCAGCGGACCCCTAAGCAGCGTCGGTCACCCTGACCGAATACCACGGGTGGCGTCACGAACATTATCCCTTTAAAGACCTTTCCCCCATTTTAGAACGGACGCCCCTAGGGCCAAGGACTGGGTCAGCCACCATGGCATCCCCCTTGAGAACCGAAGGGCCCCACTCCGAGTACCCCGCTGCCCTACTGGGGGCGCTCCACTTGACCAAGCCCAGCAGAGGCATGGAGGGAGTCAGGGGAGATAGCGGTCAGCCAAGTGAATATTCAGCCAACAGTTATCTAACAAGTGTGGGGCCCAGGTGTCTTTATCCCGACTAGAGAGGGACCAAAGGACTTGACACACATTAGATTATGTTGGCCAAACTTGCCAATTTGTCAGAATTTAACAACCAACTATTGTGTGCGTGGGAACCTCAAACTCCCAATCCTTTCACTGTCAGAGCATATAAGCCACGGCCAGAAGAGCGTGACACCAACTCACTAAACTCTCTCCATAGAAAACACATGAACACTCAGCAAAGAATTACAAGCTTGTCAATGCCGCGCACCAGTCCAATTATATTATTGATGCATATATTTCAAGTTCAAACCCATTATACTCATTGTGATATACGCGCAATCCATCTATCTTGCTGTTGAACTGTTGGGTCTATTAGAAGAGACATAAAAATGATAGACTTTTGCATATTTTGTATTTCTTCCAGAATTGTCATCTTTTCTAATGTTCTTCGAAACAAAGTACAGACATTGATTACAAATCAAAGGTCAACAACAGGAATAAGTGTAAAGCCAAAGCGATGGCACCATACTGCTGTCAAAATACTGATGTATACTGATTGGTCGGACAGTTAAATTTGGCTTCCTAATTCTATTTTAAAACATTGTTAGATTTTTTGTTGGCCTATACAGTAATATTACATTGTGATTATGTTTATTGGAGGTGCTTGGATTACTACATTTCTTGGCAACTTATAATAAGATTTGTTTTCACTGTAAGGCTGTGTGCACACGTTGCGTTTTTTTCGCGTTTTTTTCATGGTTTTTCCCGATAAAAACGCTATAAAACCGCAAAAAAAAGCATACAATAAGCATCCCATCATTTACAATGAATTCCGCATGTTTTGTGCACATGATGCGTTTTTTTCCGCGAAAAAAACGCATTACGGTAAAAACCGCAGCATGTTCATTAATTTTGCGGATTTTTGGGGGATTTCCCACTACAAAATGCATTGGGAAATGTCCGAAAAAAAACGCGGCAAAACCGCATGCAGATTTTTTGCGGATTTCTTGCAGAAAATGTCCGGTTTTTCTCAGGAATTTTCTGCGAGAAATCCTGAACGTGTGCACATAGCCTAAAACCAAATAGCAGATAAAAATAAAGGTTACTTAGGAATGTTGTACATACCTGAAGAACAAGGGGTAATAAGATTTTCAGAAGCTCGTCATCCAGTGGGTTGGCTTTTTCCAACACTTCCAGCATCCATGTTAAGTATTCATGCCTTTCCAGCAAACCTTCCTGTAAAAAAAAGCAGGAAAAAACTAACAGCAACAGTGAAGTTCATTTCCAGTTGTGCAGTGCCCCCTTGTGGTAATCTTTTGTAATAATTTATTGCAAATGCAAAGTTATTATTATAGACACTTCGTCTCCATGCTGAAACTGCAAGATCTACTCACAAGAGGATTGGGATCAACAAACCTTCATTAGTCATGGTCTTACAAGTGGTTTGGTCCCGATTAGTTGCCCTGTATATTTCTGGTTTGTATTTAGGCGTTAAGGGTATTTGCACACGCTGCGGATTTTGTTCGGATCCGCAGCAGATTTGACGCTGCAGATCTGCCGCTGTTTTCCATGAGTTTACAGTACCATGTAAACCTACGGAAACATAATCCGCAGTGCACATGCTGCGGAAAAAACACGCGGAAATGCAGTGTACATTGATAGTATGTCAATTCTTTGTGCGGAATCTGCAGCGGTTTACACCTGCTCCTCAATAGGAATCCGCAGGTGGAAAACCAAACCACAGGTGGAATCCGCACAAAAAACGTGGAAAAAACGCGTTAAATTTGCCGTAATTCCGCAGTAAATCCGCAGTGCGGTTTTTCTCCGAATTTACCAAAATCAGTGCGGAAAAATCAGCACACCTTTCCGCAGCGTGTGCACATAGCCTAAAGGTTGGTGGGGTATATAGGGCCAGGGACATTAGCAAGGGATCAACAAACCTTGACTCAGCTGGGATCTTGAGGATTGAATTGCTGATTTGTAAAGTAACCAATCTGAAAAATGTGCACAGGTAAGCACAGTACGTGTGGGCCAGGTTACTTATGGGTCAGCTTCCTCATCATGCTTCAAATGTTACTGGAGAGTGTCAAAGACTAAGACATTGGCGCTGGGCGGAAGTAAGCACTCACAGAACCAAAGATACAGGAGGGCTTTTACTGTAGACTGGGTGCCAGAGGGGCTTTTATTGTAGACTGAGTGTTAAAGGGTAGTGCCATAAAAAAAAAGTCAACATTTGAAAAAAAATGTAAAGTATTAATGTTTTAATTTTTTATTAAATATCATTTGTTTTTAATGAAGTAAATTATTTAAAATAATTTAACCACTTACTGCCATCGGATGTACAATTACGCCGATGGCAGTATCCCCTGCTTTGAAGTGGGCTCTGGAGGTGAGCCCACCGCAAAGCTGGGACATGTCAGTTGTTTTGAAAGGGGCTCAGAGGGGAACTGTTACCGGGCACGCTCAGAGCCGAAGCGCAGGAACTATGCACCGGGAGCCCGAGGCTGTGTTGTACTCCAGGTCGCACGGCAGAACCGGAGGGCATAGGACTTTATGTAATTTGCCTGCACCCACACCTGAAGGTGCAGCAGTACACTAGGAGCCCGGGTCGTGGTAGAGACCCTATAAAAAGGCTCACACTGCCCATCATACAGGTAACTGTCCCAGGACAGGAGAGAGAAAACTTTGTACAAAAGACACAGGCAGCAAGGACCTCGCATACGAGCATGAGTAGGAAGGTTTACGGACCTCACTTGGGAGAGAACTATCTTTGCCTCCAGGCCGGCTGGACCATATCATCACCTGTTCCTGGTACCCTGGACTGTGGCCTGCTAACATCAGTAAACCAGGTAAAGATGTGACAACTTTGTGTCCTCCATTTATTTGTCGGCATACACCATCATTGCCCAGCACAGCGGGAGTCCTGGGGACCCCGCTTCATCTATGGGAAGCATCACCATTTATGCTGCATTAGCATCACCCCAGAGGACCCCTTTAAGCAGTGTTGGTCCCCACTGACCGAGAACCACAGGTGGCGTCAAAAACACAAACTTTATTCCAAACCCCTTTAAAGACCTTTCCCCTTTAATTGGGCGCCCACGGACAGGGTTGCATCCACCGTGACACCCCCTTTAAGTGCGACCGGACCAATGAAATGGGTCCTGCGCACCATGGACTGTAATGGACTGTGTGAAATTGTTTAATGGCCACCATTATTGCACCACAAGGTGGATAGAGAACGAGGAGGATGTGTTGCCATGGGTGGAGCTCAAGAACCAGCGCGAAAGCTGGATCCACCCCCTACAGAGACTTAATGCCACCAAAATATGTCCGTTAGGAAGACGGATCTGCCCCTGGAGATGGATGGTGGGGAAGAAACCGCCCACGAAGTGAAGAGAAGGAGGTAGACATGGGAAAGCGTGGCCGCAGCATGGGCGCACGCTACCCGGGAGAAGCGATGGCAGCATTGGAGAGCCACCGGGACCTGCCGACACCAGAGAGGATGTGCCAGAGCAACAACAAGAAACACTGGACCTGATGAATACCTTGGATACGGAGCTCCTCGGCGCAGAGATGGAGGAGCTGGCCCGACAACTCCTGCGGACCCAGAAGACAGCGTTGACCGCATGGAAGGAGTCCCTGATCCAGAGGATGACGACCGCACAGCCTCAGACCTCACCACCAGCACTCACAGACCCAGTGGAGCCAGAGGGTGCGGTGCTACTGCAGGATACGGTGCCGATGAAAGACCCGGAGCCTGCACCTTTAAGACCACCGGAGCCGGAAAGCAAGACGCTGCTGGAGATGACAACGCCGCAGCAACAGGCCCTGCAACAAGCAGTCCTGACCCCAGCGGCGGCGGAAAAGTACATCGGCACCAGCGAGACAGGTACGCAAACTGCCCCGGTAGCTGAGGAAACCCTGGTAGGACCCATAGAACCCCAGCCAACCTTAACGCCTGGCCAGGTAGTCACCGTTACAGTAACCTGGGACCGCATGATAGACCTGGGGAATGATTTAACTGACCCAATGGTACCTGAACCCTCGCCCCTAAAGGCATGCAGGCCAAAAGAAGCCATACGCTGGAGGCACCCTAAAACAGATCTCATGGTATTCCCAATAGAGGCCCAAGCAGCAGCCAATAACGTAAAAATCATAGACAAAGAGGAGTATTGCAGACAACAGATTGTAATGCTCGTGCCCAGACTGGTTGGCGCAGGCGTCCGGGGGTGTGGACCCACTGGACCACTGACCAGACTACCCTGGAAGGGGTGTAACTAAGTAGCTTCCTTGGTGTTCGCTGGAGCCTCTGATGGTGAGCATCAGAGGACAGAAGCAACAGGAGAAGGAAAGGGGCTTAGAGGGGAACTGTGACCGGGCACCCTCAGGGCCGAAGCGCAGGAATAGGGCACCGGGAGCCCAAGGCTGTGTTGTACTTCAGGTTGCACGGTGGAACCGAAGGAGATAGGACTTTATGTAATTTGCCCACACCCACACCTGAAGGTGCAGCAGTACACTAGAAGCCCGGGTCGGGATAGAGACCCTATAAAAAGGCTCACAATGCCCACAATACAGGTAACTGTCTCAGCACAGGAGAGAGAGGACTTTGTATGGAAAACACAGGCAGCAAGGAGCTCGCATAAGAGCGCGAGTAGGAAGGTTTACGAACCTCACCTGGGAAAGGGATCTATCTTTGCCTCTAGGCCGGCCAGATCATATCATTACCTGTTCCTGGTACCCTGGACTGTGGCCTGCTACTATCAGTAAACCAGGTAAAGAGGTGACAACTCTGTGTCCTCCATTTATTTGGCAGCATACACCATCCTTGCCCAGCACACCGGGAGCCCTGGGGACCCCGCTTCATCTGTGGGAAGCGTTACCATCTATGCTGCAGTAACATCACCCAAGAGGACCCCTTTAAGCAGCGTTGGTCCCCTATGACCGAGAACCACAGGTGGCGTCACGAACACAAACTTTATTCCAAACCCCTTAAAAGACATTTCCCCTTTAATTGGGCGCCCAGAGCCACGGACCGGGTCGCAGCCTCCGTGACATCCCCTTTAAGTGTGACTGGACCCGGTACCAAGTATCCCCACTGCCCTGGCGGGCATTCCACTATCATCAGTTAATAGCCTGTCTATAGTAGATAGGCTGTGATTACATCTTCATGTGCACAAAATGATTATTAACATGATGATTCTGTGCAAATAAAATAGAATTGTTCTGTTGAAAATAATGATATTTAACGGGAGTCTGTCAGCACCAAAATGTCAATTAAACTGCATAAACATTTATGAAGTAGATGGAGACCCTATAAAATCATACCAGGCATATAATGCTTAACTTAATATTTGCTTAACTTAATATTTTACTTTTATGTAATAAGCAAATAAGGGTGCTTCAGTGCACCATAGGCATGACATATGCCTTGGTGCTCTATTATGCCCTCCTATATGCATATTTTGGCTAGTGTCTTGTCCTGATTGACAGCATTGAATTGATAAGATCCAGTGATGTCTAAAACCGTAGACTCTGATTTCACAGGGAAATGAAAAATACAAAAAACAGATAGGTCAACTGATTCTTTGGCTTCAGTTGGGCCTACAACTGCAAAAAAACATATCTCAGGCCAAAAGTCTTACTCCCAATACTTTTGATATTTGTCATAGCAGTGTAGTCATGTAGACCAATCAACTTTAAAAGGGTGGTCCAAAACACAAATTCATTTTCAGATACTAGAGTCAGACGCTCCTGATTCATGAGGAGCATTTTACAAGGGGTATACTGTACACCTCTGTGTACACCTCGCCTCAAGTCGGTAGCATACACTACCATTCATCATTAAAGAATTAGCTGGGTAGAAAGGCAAAATGAGCAATTGTACGTTCAAAGTACTATTTAACATGATGACTGCAATATAGTAAGAGGATAACATTTTTGATGGGAGTGCTTTAATTTAATGAGCGGCGGACACCATGCCTCAGACCCCTCAACTCCTCCATCTTGACGGAGCTGGGTGAAACCGGCGTGAAAAAAAACAAAAGTCACAAAATTAGTTGTGCCTAAATTTTGAGACTTTTCAAGCTCACATTAGAATTCTGTCTCAAAAGCTTTGATACAGCAGGCACGATGGCTCTGACTCTTCAAACAGCTTTCACCTTAAATTCTGATGTGCAATTGTTTGAATTGATCCAAAAATTCGTGGCAATTTTTATTTTTTTTAAAATGAGGGAGGTGAGGACATGGCTGTAAATTTTCCTAAAAAGAGGCATAAATTACAACAGAAATGTACAGACTTGGGTACATCTTTTGGGGCATCACACAGAAGTTGGACGTAGTGCACTCTGCATTAGGATTGGCGTATAAAATCCCGGTTGAATCAAGGCCTTTGACTAAACTTGTTAGTGATGATTACTTTTGTAGACAGTAAAAATGATGGCAATTTCATTTTCGTTACACCAACCTGAAACATGTAAAATGCCAATTTCTCAGTATAATCCCACTGCTTTACGGCCTGTTCCATGTCTTGTGTTACCGCCAAGGCATAGTTGCATTGGCTGGAGTTTGCATGATAAAAATCAGCGATCTTCACCAATTGATCTCGGAGATATTTTGTTAATATTTGGGTCCATTCTGCAAAAAGACATTAAATGAAAAGTGTAAGACCATCTGACATGTGGTTATACAGGGTGTCTGTACCATTTTGGAGCCAATTACTTGCTCTAGATTCTATTTCTAAGTGGTAAAAAAATATGTTTGACAGAGCAATAAGGTTCATTAGTAGTTAGCACAAGATACAATTTTCCTTCCACGCAGCAGCCTATTTCTGAGCTATATTGGCAGAGCCGCCAAGCTCAGTGATTAGCTGCAGCGCTGTAGACACAACATCACCACTGCAGCATGTACAGAATCAGTGGGGCAGCAGAGGAGATACAGCGCTAGACCAGGGGAGAGGGAAAACATGGATCACACTCAGTCCAGTGTTATTGAATACGGCAGTACAATTTTTTTCAATGACCGAATCGAGTGCGGAAAAAAATCACAGCATGCTCTGACTTCTGCCATAAATCGGATGAGACTCGCACATTAAAGTCTTTTGGATGCCATATGGAGTTACAGAATAGCATCCGATTTTTACAAATACATTACAATTCTGTAACAGAGGAAACTGTAAATGATTAATAGCTGCTGTAAAAAAATGAATTGTACACGGATGGCAAATGAGAAAAAAAATCATCCCACTTTTCTGGATGAAACTCTGAACAGTTTTTTACATCTTCATGTTAGCCTATCCTAATGCTGTTTCTAATGGAGATTTTCAGTATGCAAAATATATCTCTATGTGAGAGTAATCCAAGGGTTAACGTTCCTCCTTGCGGAGAGCGACAGGTCAAGACTGAGGTGCGGAGACTTTTAAGCCACAATGCTCCTCTGGTAAATATGCAAATTTTCTCTTCAGAGAGGACTATAAATTTAGTGCCATCTATGGAAAGTAGCAATCCTAAAAGTCAATATCGACTCTCTAACGAGCCTTGCCACATGACTTAGGATAAAAGCCTTTTTGAGGCCGGTTTCACACGTCAGTGGCTCCGATACGTGTGGTGACAGTTTCCTCACGTACCGGAGACACTGACTCACGTAGACACATTAAAATAAATGTGTCTCTGCACATGTCAGAGTGTTTTCACGGACCGTGTATCCGTTTGCAAAACACGGAGACATGTCAGTGTGCGTGGGAGCGCACGGATCACACGGACCCATTAAAGTCAATGGGTCTGTGTAAACACGTACCGCACACGGATGCTGTCTGTGTGCCATCTGTCTGCCGTCCGTGTGCGTTCTTCCTGTCATAGGGTTAAAATTGTAAAAATTGTTGCAATACACAGACACGGACACACGTACAGCAAACGGACAACACGCGGACCCTAAAAACACTAAAAACATACTCACGGACATCACATGAATCCCACACGGATGGCCTACATGGACACACGGACACGGATAACTCCGGTACCGTTTTCTCCGGTACTGGAATTATCTGGACGTGTGAGACTGGCCTAAGGCTGTATAGAAGAGACAATTTGCATCTGTGAGTGTAAAACACCCAGTTTTATGCATAGGCCAATACCATACGAATGCTATTTATATCTGTGGTAAATCAGCAGTAAAATTTGCATATGTGACATCAGTGCCGTAACTATAAACTTCGGGGCCCTGGAGCAAAACTTCATAGTGGGGCCCCTCAACATTTCAATCACTAGAGGTTGTGCGGAACGTGGTGAAGCCTGCTATGCAAGATAGTCTCTCCTGTCCTCCGGGTGACATTGTCTGACAGGAATATAGGAGCTGGGTATTTTATGAGAAATTAAAGTATTAAAATACAATTTTTTACCATCACTTAGGGGCCCCTTGGGTGGTTGGGGCCCCGGGGCAGTGCCCCGGCTGCCCCGGTTGTAGTTACGGCCCTGTATGAGACCTCTTTCACATGTCAGTGTCTCCGGTACGTGTACTGACAGTTTTCTCACGTACCGGAGACACTGACACACGTAGACCCATTATATGCGCATATTCCTCACTGTAATGAGCGGTCCCACGTGAACCTGCTGCCGGCGCTGAGAGGAGAGAGGAGACATCGCGGGAGCTGGGTGAGTATTTCTATGCAAGGGGTCGGGCGGCGCATGGGGGATGGGAGGCGGGAGCTCACCAGCAAACTTTATTTTTATCAAAAAATAACAAAAACTTGATCTTTCATCTCTTCTCTCCTGCGGGGGAGAAGAGATGAATGCGGCTTCAGCACCACACAGGGGGGACAGCGCTTAGTGTAGCGCTGTCTCTCCTGCACGGTCTGTGTGGTCCTCAGGCGGCACACGGGCGGCACATGGATGCCGCACGTGTGCCACACTGATGTGATACGTGAGCACACGTACACACAGACACGGATAATTCCGGTACCGATTTCTCCGGTACCGGAATTATCTGGACGTCTGAAAGAGGCCTAACATGCAGATTGTTCTGCGAATATTAAAAGGAGAAATCCACAGTGAACGAGCTATGGATTTGCTGACACGCTACAACCTATGTATATTTTTGAGACCACTAATATGAGCTATTTATCATGCATCTCCATCAAAATTATGGATTTCCTATTTATGGATGTAATTATCTCTCAATGATGTGTTCTTTAGTTCCAACAAACTTTTTTTCTGTGCTATTTATTTTATATTATTATTTTATTTATATATATATACAGTGGGGCAAAAAAGTATTTAGTCAGTCAGCAATAGTGCAAGTTCCACCACTTAAAAAGATGAGAGGCGTCTGTAATTTACATCATAGGTAGACCTCAACTATGGGAGACAAACTGAGAAAAAAAAATCCAGAAAATCACATTGTCTGTTTTTTTAACAATTTATTTGCATATTATGGTGGAAAATAAGTATTTGGTCACAAACAAACAATCAAGATTTCTGGCTCTCACAGACCTGTAACTTCTTCTTTAAGAGTCTCCTCTTTCCTCCACTCATTACCTGTAGTAATGGCACCTGTTTAAACTTGTTATCAGTATAAAAAGACACCTGTGCACACCCTCAAACAGTCTGACTCCAAACTCCACTATGGTGAAGACCAAAGAGCTGTCAAAGGACACCAGAAACAAAATTGTAGCCCTGCACCAGGCTGGGAAGACTGAATCTGCAATAGCCAACCAGCTTGGAGTGAAGAAATCAACAGTTGGAGCAATAATTAGAAAATGGAAGACATACAAGACCACTGATAATCTCCCTCGATCTGGGGCTCCACGCAAAATCCCACCCCGTGGGGTCAGAATGATCACAAGAACGGTGAGCCAAAATCCCAGAACCACGCGGGGGGACCTAGTGAATGAAATGCAGAGAGCTGGGACCAATGTAACAAGGCCTACCATAAGTAACACACTGCACCACCATGGACTCAGATCCTGCAGTGCCAGACGTGTCCCACTGCTTAAGCCAGTACATGTCCGGGCCCGTCTGAAGTTTGCTAGAGAGCATTTGGATGATCCAGAGGAGTTTTGGGAGAATGTCCTATGGTCTGATGAAACCAAACTGGAACTGTTTGGTAGAAACACAACTTGTCGTGTTTGGAGGAAAAAGAATACTGAGTTGCATCCATCAAACACCATACCTACTGTAAAGCATGGTGGTGGAAACATCATGCTTTGGGGCTGTTTCTCTGCAAAGGGGTTAGGACGACTGATCCGGGTACATGAAAGAATGAATGGGGCCATGTATCGTGAGATTTTGAGTGCAAACCTCCTTCCATCAGCAAGGGCATTGAAGATGAAACGTGGCTGGGTCTTTCAACATGACAATGATCCAAAGCACACCGCCAGGGCAATGAAGGAGTGGCTTCGTAAGAAGCATTTCAAGGTCCTGGAGTGGCCTAGCCAGTCTCCAGATCTCAACCCTATAGAAAACCTTTGGAGGGAGTTGAAAGTCCGTGTTGCCAAGCGAAAAGCCAAAAACATCACTGCTCTAGAGGAGATCTGCATGGAGGAATGGGCCAACATACCAACAACAGTGTGTGGCAACCTTGTGAAGACTTACAGAAAACGTTTGACCTCTGTCATTGCCAACAAAGGATATATTACAAAGTATTGAGATGAAATTTTGTTTCTGACCAAATACTTATTTTCCACCATAATATGCAAATAAAATGTTAAAAAAAAACAGACAATGTGATTTTCTGGATTTTTTTTTCTCAGTTTGTCTCCCATAGTTGAGGTCTACCTATGATGTAAATTACAGACGCCTCTCATCTTTTTAAGTGGTGGAACTTGCACTATTGCTGACTGACTAAATACTTTTTTGCCCCACTGTATATATATATATATATATATATATATATATATACATATATATATAGTATACAGTATATATACACATTAACCTAACTGCCCCTGTGTTGCCCATTCAAAATTTTTACCATAATCAGGTTCCTCGCATCATGTTCTCACATGCTTCATGCATTTAATAGCCCTCTGTGTCTGTACTGTTACATACATAGGATGAACACCTGATTCTTTCACTATGGCTGGTTCAAACAACGAAAGCATTTGTTACCATCCAACGCTCGTGTCTCCCCTTTTTCTCATAGTTTGTAAGCTTGCGAGCAGGGCCCTCACTCCTCTTGGTATCTGTTTTGATCTATGTGTTTATTGCTATGCTGTAATGTCTATTGTCTGTACAAGTCCCCTCTAAAATGTAAAGTGCTGCGGAATATGTCATACATAGTAACATAGTAACATAGTTAGTAAGGCCGAAAAAAGACATTTGTCCATCCAGTTCAGCCTATATTCCATCATAATAAATACCCAGATCTACGTCCTTCTACAGAACCTAATAATTGTATGATACAATATTGTTCTGCTCCAGGAAGACATCCAGGCCTCTCTTGAACCCCTCGACTGAGTTCGCCATCACCACCTCCTCAGGCAAGCAATTCCAGATTCTCACTGCCCTAACAGTAAAGAATCCTCTTCTATGTTGGTGGAAAAACCTTCTCTCCTCCAGACGCAAAGAATGCCCCCTTGTGCCCGTCACCTTCCTTGGTATAAACAGATCCTCAGCGAGATATTTGTATTGTCCCCTTATATACTTATACATGGTTATTAGATCGCCCCTCAGTCGTCTTTTTTCTAGACTAAATAATCCTAATTTCGCTAATCTATCTGGGTATTGTAGTTCTCCCATCCCCTTTATTAATTTTGTTGCCCTCCTTTGTACTCTCTCTAGTTCCATTATATCCTTCCTGAGCACCGGTGCCCAAAACTGGACACAGTACTCCATGTGCGGTCTAACTAGGGATTTGTACAGAGGCAGTATAATGCTCTCATCATGTGTATCCAGACCTCTTTTAATGCACCCCATGATCCTGTTTGCCTTGGCAGCTGCTGCCTGGCACTGGCTGCTCCAGGTAAGTTTATCATTAACTAGGATCCCCAAGTCCTTCTCCCTGTCAGATTTACCCAGTGGTTTCCCGTTCAGTGTGTAATGGTGATATTGATTCCCTCTTCCCATGTGTATAACCTTACATTTATCATTGTTAAACCTCATCTGCCACCTTTCAGCCCAAGTTTCCAACTTATCCAGATCCATCTGTAGCAGAATACTATCTTCTCTTGTATTAACTGCTTTACATAGTTTTGTATCATCTGCAAATATCGATATTTTACTGTGTAAACCTTTTACCAGATCATTAATGAATATGTTGAAGAGAACAGGTCCCAATAGTGACCCCTGCGGTACCCCACTGGTCACAGCGACCCAGTTAGAGACTATACCATTTATAGCCACCCTCTGCTTTCTATCACTAAGCCAGTTACTAACCCATTTACACACATGTTCCCCCAGACCAAGCATTCTCATTTTGTGTACCAACCTCTTGTGCGGCACGGTATCAAACGCTTTGGAAAAATCGAGATATACCACGTCCAATGACTCACCGTGGTCCAGCCTATAGCTTACCTCTTCATAAAAACTGATTAGATTGGTTTGACAGGAGCGATTTCTCATAAACCCATGCTGATATGGAGTTAAACAGTTATTCTCATTGAGATAATCCAGAATAACATCCCTCAGAAACCCTTCAAATATTTTACCAACAATAGAGGTTAGACTTACTTAGACTTATGTCGGCGCTATAGAAAACAAATTATATATATATGTACAGTATATATATATAATATACGGTATATAACATTTTGTAGGCCATAATCAAGGTCATGTGAGCAAAACGTTAGCCCACTGTTCTATGCAGACTTACCTGCTGATAAAATTAAAATAAATGCCTGAGTCCTTCTGAATTTGCCGTGTCTTGGTTTTCTCTTCAGAATTACCACAGAGCACCCAATCTTATTAGCAGCCGTGTGCCTACCATATTTTATATTTTACCACTTCATTTTTTTGCTATGATTAAGAACCTATTGGCGTTTGAAGTAGGCCACATGTTTCTCTGTCCTTCTAATATTTTTTTTATTTACCACATGATTTTACATAAAATAAAGTGTTATTTTATTATTATTATTATTTATTATTATAGCGCCATTTATTCCATGGCGCTTTACATGTGAGGAGGGGTATACATAATAAAACAATTACAATAATCTTGAACAATACAAGTCACAACTGGTACAGGAGGAGAGAGGACCCTGCCCGCAAGGGCTCACAATCTACAAGGGATGGGTGAGGATACAGTAGGTAGGGTAGAGCTGGCCGTGCAGCGGTTTGGTCAATCGGTGGTTACTGCAGGTTGTAGGCTTGTCGGAAGAGGTAGGTCTTCAGGTTCTTTTTGAAGGTTTCGATGGTAGGCGAGAGTCTGATATGTTGTGGTAGAGAATTCCAGAGTAGGGGGGATGCATGAGAGAAATCTTGTATGCGATTGTGGGAAGAGGAGATAATGGAGGAGTAGAGAAGGAGATCTTGTGAGGATCGGAGGTTGCGTGCAGGAGAGTACCGGGAGACGAGGTCGCAGATGTATGGAGGAGACAGGATGTAGATGGCTTTGTATGTCATGGTTAGGCTTTTGTACTGGAGTCTCTGGGTGATGGGGAGCCAGTGCAGGGATTGACAGAGGGGAGAGGTCGGGGAATAGCGGGGGGACAGGTGGATTAGTCGGGCAGCAGAGTTTAGAATAGATTGGAGGGGTGCAAGAGTGTTAGAGGGGAGGCCACAGAGCAGGAGGTTACAGTAGTCAAGGCAGGAGATGATGAGGGCATGGACTAGGGTCTTTGCAGATTCTTGGTTTAGGAATGTGCGGATCCGTGAAATATTTTTGAGTTGGAGGCGGCAGGAAGTGGAAAGGGTTTGGATATGTGGTTTAACCCCTTAATCCCATATGACGTACTATCCCGTCAAGGTGACCTGGGACTTAATTCCCAGTGACGGGATAGTACGTCATATGCGATCGGTTGCGCTCACGGGGGGAGCGCGGCCGATCGCGGCTGGGTGTCAGCTGCCTATCGCAGCTGACATCCGGCACTATGTGCCAGGAGCGGTCACGGAACGCTCCCGGCACATTAACCCCCGGCACACCGCGATCAAAGATGATCGCGGTGTGCCGGCGGTGCAGGGAAGCATCGCGCAGGGAGGGGGCTCCCTGTGGGCTTCCCTGAGACGATCGGTACACGGTGATGTACTCACCGTGTACCGAGCGTCTTCGCCCTGCAGGCCCCGGATCCAAAATGGCCGCGGGGCTGTATCCGGGTCCTGCAGGGAGTACTTCCGGGTCAGGATCAGGCTGCAGCTGCAGCTCTAATCCTGCCCGGCTGTATGTCAGATCACCGATCTGACAGAGTGCTGTGCACACTGTCAGATCGGTGATCTGTGATGTTCTTCCCTGGGACAAAGTGAAAAAGTAAAAAAAAAAAATTTCCACACGTGTAAAAAAAAAAAATCCCTAAATAAAGAAGAAAAAAAAAATATTATTCCCATAAATACATTTCTTTATCTAAAAAAAAAAAAAAAAAAAAAAAAAAAGAAAAGTACACATATTTAGTATTGCCGCTTCCGTAACGACCCAACCTATAAAACTGGCCCACTAGTTAACCCCTTCAGTGAACACCGTAAGAAAAAAAGAAAACGAGCCAAAAAACAACGCTTTATTATCATAACGCTGAACAAAAAGTGGAATAACACGCGATCAAAAAGATGGATATAAATAACCATGGTACCTCTGAAAACGTCATCTTGTCCCGCAAAAAATGAGCCAACATATAGCATCATAACCAAAAACATAAAAAAGTTATAGTCCTCAGAATAAAGCATTGCCAAAATAATTTTTTTTTCTATAAAATAGCTTTTATCGTATAAAAGCGCCAAAATATAAAAAAATGATATAAATGAGGTATCGCTGTAATTATACTGACCCGAAGAATAAAACTGCTTCATCAATTTTACCAAACGCGGAACGGTATAAACGCCTCCCCCAAAAGAAATTCATGAATAGCTGGTTTTTGGTCATTCTGCCTCAAAAAAAATCGGAATAAAAAGCGATCAAAAACTGTCACGTGTCCGAAAATGTTACCAATAAAAACGTCAACTCGTCCCGCAAAAAACAAGACCTCACATGACTCTGTGGACCAAAATATGGAAAAATTATAGGTCTCAAAATGTGGAGACGCAAAAACTTTTTTGCTATAAAAAGCGTCTTTTAGTGTGTGACGGCTGCCAATAATAAAAATCCGATATAAAAAACGCTATAAAAGTAAATCAAACCCCCCTTCATTACCCCCTTAGTTAGGCTAGGTTCACATTGCGTTAATGGGTGAACGCTAACGGACAGCGTTGCACGGCGAAAATGTCACAATTAACGCCGTGCAACGGGTCCGTTAGCACACCCATTGACAGCAATGTGATTTTCGGGTGTAGCGCATCGCTAGAGCGTGCCATCTTCGCCTCGCGCTAGCAAAGTGCCGTTCTTTTGTGGCATGCCTCGGACGCTGCTTGCAGCGTCCGCGGCGCGCCCGAGGTCCGATCCCCGATCTTCCAGAGCGGGGACGTTAACGCGACCACTAAACGCGACACCTAAAAAGACATTGCGTTAGCGCAATCCACTAGCGCTAGCGCTAAACGGATTTCCCTAACGCAATGTGAACCTAGTCTTAGGGAAAAATAATAAAATTAAAAAAAATGTATTTATTTCCATTTTCCCATTAGGGTTAGGGCTAGGGTTAGGGTTTGGATCACATTTACGGTTGGGATTAGGGTTGGGATTAGAATTAGGGGTGTGTCAGGGTTAGGTGTGTGGTTAGGGTTACAGTTAGGATTAGGGTTAGGGTGCATTTGGATTAGGGTTTCAGTTATAATTGGGGGGTTTCCACTGTTTAGGCACATCAGGGGCTCTCCAAACGCGACATGGCGTCCGATCTCAATTCCAGCCAATTCTGCATTGAAAAAGTAAAACAGTGCTCCTTCACTTCCGAGCTCTCCTGTGCGCCCAAACAGGGGTTTACCACAACATATGGGGTATCAGCGTACTCGAGACAAATTGGACAACAACTTTTTGGGTCCAAGTTCTCTTGTTATCCTTGGGAAAATAAAAATTTGGGGGGCTAAAAATCATTTTTGTGGGAAAAAAAAAGGATTTTTTATTTTCACGGCTCTGCGTTGTAAACTGTAGTGAAACACTTGGGGGTTCAAAGTTTTCACAACACATCTAGATAAGTTCCTTGGGAGGTCTAGTTTCCAATATGAGGTCACTTGTGGGGGGTTTGTACTGTTTGGGTATATCAGGGGCTCTGCAAATGCAACGTGACTCCTGCAGACCAATCCATCTAAGTCTGCATTCCAAATGGCGCTCCTTCCCTTCTGAGCTCTGCCATGCGCCCAAACAGTGGTTCCCCCCCACATATTGGGTATCAGCGTACTCAGGACAAATTGGACAACAACTTTTGGGGCCCAATTTATTCTGTTACCCTTGTGAATATACAAAACTGGGGGCTAAAAAATAATTTTTGCAAAAAATAAAAAAAATTATTTTCACGGCTCTGCGTTATAAACTGTAGTGAAACACTTGGGGGTTCAAAGCTCTCAAAACACATCTAGATAAGTTCCTTAGGGGGTCTAGTTTCCAAAATGGTGTCACTTGTGGGGGGTTTTAATGTTTAGGCAGATCAGGGGCTCTCCAAACCAACATGGCGTCCCATCTTAATTCCAGTCAATTTTGCATTGAAAAGTCAAATGGCGCTCCTTCCCTTCCGAGCTCTGCTATGCGCCCAAAAAGTGGTTTACCCCCACATATGGGGTATCGTCGCACTCAGGAAAAATTGGACAACAATTTTTGAGGTCCAATTTCTTCTCTTACCCTTGGGAAAATAAAAAATTGGGGGCGAAAAGATAATTTTTGTGAAAAAATATGATTTTTTATTTTTACGGCTCTGCATTATAAACTTCTGTGAAGCACTTGTTGGGTCAAAGTGCTCACCACACATCTAGATAAGTTCCTTAAGGGGTCTACTTTCCAAAATGGTGTCACTTGTGAGGGGTTCCAATGTTTAGGCACATCAGGGGCTCTCCAAACGCAACATGGCATCCCATCTCAATTCCAGTCAATTTTGCATTGAAAAGTAAAATGGCGCTCCTTCCCTTCCGAGCTCTGCCATACGTCCAAACAATGGTTTACACCCATATATGGGGTATCAGCGTACTCAGGACAAATTGGACAACAATTTTTGAGGTCCAATTTCTTCTCTTACTTTTGGGAAAATAAAAAATTGGGGGCAAAGTGGTCACCACACATCTAGATAAGTTCCTTATGGTGTCTACTTTCCAAAATGGTGTCACTTGTGGGGGGTTTCAATGTTTAGGCACATGAGGGGCTCTCCAAACGCAACATGGCGTCCCATCTCAATTCCTGTCAATTTTGCATTGAAAAGTCAAATGGCGCTCCTTTCCTTCCGAGCTCTGCCATGCGCCAAACAGTGGTTTCCCCCACATATGGGGTATCAGCGTACTCAGGACAAATTGTACAACAACGTTTGGCATCCATTTTATCCTGTTACCCTTAGTAAAATAAAACAAATTGGAGCTGAAGTAAATTTTGTGTGAAAAAAAGTTAAATATTCATTTTTATTTAAACATTCAAAAATTCCTGTGAAACCCCTGAAGGGTTAATAAACTTCTTGAATGTGGTTTTGAGCACCTTGAGGGGTGCAGTTTTTAGAATGGTGTCACACTTGGGTATTTTCTATCATATAGACCCCTCAAAATGACTTCAAATGAGATGTGGTCCCTAAAAAAAATGGTGTTGTAAAAATGAGAAATTGCTGGTCAACTTTTAACCCTTATAACTCCCTAACAAAAAAAAATTTTGGTTCCAAAATTGTGCTGATGTAAAGTAGACATGTGGGAAATGTTACTTATTAAGTATTTTGCGTGACATATCTCTGTGATTTAAGGGCATAAAAATTTAAAGTTGGAAAATTGCGAAATTTTCTAAATTTTCGGCAAATTTCCGTTTTTTCACAAATAAACGCAAGTTATATTGAATAAATTTTACCACTACCATGAAGTACAATAAGTCACGAGAAAACAATGTCAGAATCACCGGGATCCGTTAAAGCACTCCAGAGTTATAACCTCATAAAGGGACAGTGGTCAGAATTGTAAAAATTGGCCCAGTCATTAACGTGCAAACCACCCTCGGGGCTTAAGGGGTTAAAAGAGAGATCAGTGTCAAGGATTACCCCAAGACAGCGGGCTTGTGGGACTGGGGAGAGAGGGCAGCCGTTTACTGTAATGGATAGGTTTGTTGGGCAGGTCGTGTGAGATGGGGGAAAGATGATGAATTCTGTTTTGTCCATGTTAAGTTTTAGAAATCTAGTGGAGAAGAAGGATGAAATAGCGGACAGACATTGAGGGATTCTGGTTAGTAGGGTGGTAATATCTGGTCCAGAGATGTAGATCTGTGTGTCGTCAGCATAGAGATGATACTGAAAGCCGTGAGATTCTATGAGCTGTCCCAGGCCAAAGGTGTAAATGGAGAAGAGCCGGGGTCCTAGAACTGAACCTTGCGGGACTCCGACAGATAGGGGGTGAGGTGAGGAGGTGGTGTGTGAGTGGGAGACGCTGAATGTACGGTCAGAAAGGTATGACGAGATCCAGGATAGGGCCAGGTCTGTGATTCCAAGGGATGAAGGGATTTTATTCTATTATCTAACTTCTTGAGCTGTTTGTGGGACCCGGACAATGGAACCATGCACTAATCTCACTGAATATCGCATAATCACCAAAAAATAATGAAACCTTGAGCTGAACTTTTATTCTTTTATCTTGTACATATTTTACCGCTACATATATCTGTTTACATGGAGAAAGTCATTAAAGGGTTCTTGTCATGTGATTAATGTCCAAACCATGAAGCAACATGGATCAGAGTCTGGCTGTGTAACTACAGACTGTTAGGGTGCTTTCACATTGCTTTAGTGTCCCCGTCATGGCATACACCCAAAATCCCTAGAAAAATGGGATCCGGACATATGCGCTGATGAGGCCATAGACTGTAACAGTGACACCAGAGCAAACATGAGCTCTGACGTGCATCATTTTCGGGAGTGTATGCCTTTGTAGGCTGCATCTGAGTGTCTGCCTCCAATAGGTGTATGGAGCACCCCGTACGGCAGTGGGGTACTCGGTACCGAGTCCTTCGGTTCTCAAGGGGGATGTCACGGTGGCTGACCCGGTCCGTGGCCCTCGGGAGGTCTTTTGTAAAGGGGAAAGGTCTTTAAAGGGATACTGCAACGACCAGGACCCTGGCCTGGGGCGCTGCATGTACACTCCTGAAAAAAGTGCACCAATACAGTCTATGGTCCCATCGGCACATACGTCTGGATCTTGATTTGCTCTGGATTTCAGATGTATGCCCTGGCGGGGACACAGGATGCAATGTGAAAGCACCCTAATGCTTATACTACAACACTTTACTCTGAAAAGCTAAACGGAAACTATTCAACTCGAATGACTAGTCTAACACAGGTCCACGGCAGTTTCCCACCCCACACTTGTTTTGCCCTATAAACATACACAAGGAAGGATAGATCAGTCAGCCAAGTGGATGAGGTGTGGAGACTAGTCACCCAAGATGCATAGCCCCCATTCGGCTTTTTAATGAATATATTCCTTGAAACACGGCTGAATTACTGTACATGTATAACATCTATAACATGCATGCTGCAATAAAGCAGCCAGTTTCTGATTCATTCAGCATGCAGTACTGGCAGGATGAATCAGATGACCGGTTCTCTATAATCACTTTATAGCAAAATTAAATTTTATCTAATCCCTATCTATCTGCTGCCATAAGCAAAGGTATTTTCTAATATATTTGCTTTAAAAATTTCCTACTGTTCCCGAACTACACTAACTGCTTGTCTGTTTATTTTCTTTACTTCCTGTTGGATAACAATGTGCTTGAGAACTTATAGTGCATCCTGGCATACTCAAACAAACCAGAGCTGGGGCAGAGGCTGCAGTCACTTCTACAGCCCTTGCCCCCTCCCTGAAATCAGGCGTCATCAGTGACACTCGTTTTTGTGGCAGGGCTAGTCCCTGTTGTGTCACTGCACTGTGCAATATGCACAGTGACAGCCTCAGCTCTGTTGTCGGCTCAGATCTACAGAAATGAGCCGGCAACAGAGCAGTGTTACAATACCAAGCAAAGACCAGTGAGTGATGTCACCTGTGGGGCGACCTGTGGGGCAGCGCTGATCTCCTGCACATCGGGTACTGTAACACTGCGGTGATGGCGGCTCATTACTGGAGATCTGAGATGACAACAGAGCGGAGGCTGTCACTGTGCACATCGCACAATGCACAAGGCAGGAACCAGCCCCGCCATCCTGAAATGAGCCTCACTGATGAGTGACGCTTTGTTTCAAGTGACCGCAGCCTCTGTCCCCTGCTCTGATGATGCTTCCTTCGAGTTTCCCAGGATGCACTGGGGGCTCGCAAATAAATCGTCATCAGACAAGAAGTAATGAAAAAAAGAGACAAAACAGATAGTGTAGTTAGGGAACAGTAGAGAATTTTTAAAGCAAGTATATTACAAAATATCTTGGATTATAGCATCAAATAGATAGGGATTTAGATAATATTTATTTTCAGCTCCAGTCCACCCTTTAACCCCTTAGTGACAGAGCCAATTTGGTACTTAATGACCAGGCCAATTTTTACAATTCTGACCACTGTCACTTTATGAGGTTATAACTCTGGAACGTTTCAATGGATCCCGCTGATTCTGAGAATGTTTTTTCGTGACATAATGTACTTCATGATAGTGGTAACATTTCTTCGATATTACTTGCGATTATATGAAAAAAATGGAAATATGGCGAAACTTTTTAAAATTTTGCAATTTTCAAACTTTGTATTTTTATGCCCTTAAATCAGAGAGATATGTCACGAAAAATAGTTAATAAATAACATTTTCCACATGTCTACTTTACATCAGCACAATTTTGGAAACAATTTTTTTTGTTAGGGAGTTATAAGGGTTAAAAGTTGACCAGCAATTTCTCATTTTTACAACACCATTTTTTTTTTTAGGGACCACATCACATTTGAAGTCATTTTGAGGGGTCTATATGATAGAAAATAATGAAGTGTGACACCATTCTAAAAACTACACCTCTCAAGGTTCTCAAAACCACATTCAAGAAGTTTATTAACCCTTTACGTGCTTCACAGGAACTGAAACAATGTGGAAGGAAAAAAATGAACATTTAACTTTTTTTGCAAACATTTTAATTCAGAACCATTTTTTTTATTTTCACAAGTGTAAAAACAGAAATGTAACCATAACTTTTGTTATGCAATTTCTCCTGAATATGCCAATACCCCATATGTGGGGGTAAACCACTTTTTGGGCGCACCGCAGAACTTGGAAATGAAGGAGCGCCGTTTGACTTTTTCAATGCAGAATTGGCTGGAATTGAGATCGGACACCATGTCACGTTTAGAGAGCCCCAGATGTGCCTAAACAGTGGAAACTCCCCACAAGTGACACCATTTTGGAAACTAGACCCCTTAAGGAACTTATCTAGATGTGTGGTGAGCACTTTGAACCCCCAAGTGCTTCACAGAAGTTTATAACGTAGAGCTGTGAAAATAAAAAATCGCATTTGTTTACAAAAAAATGATTTTTCGCTCACAAATTCTTATTTTCACAAGGGTAACAGGAGAAATTAGACCACAAAAGTTGTTGTGCAATTGCTCCTGAGTACGTCGATACTCAATATGTGGGGGTAAACCACTGTTTGGGCGCACCGCAGAGCTTGGAAGAGAATGAGTGCCGTTTTACTTTTTCAATGTAGAATTGGCTGGAATTGAGATCGGACGCCATGTCGCATTTGGAGAGCCCCTGATGTGCCTAAACAGTGGAAACCCCCCACAAGTGACCCAATTTTGGAAACTAGACTCCTTAAGGAACTTATTTAGATGTGTGGTGAGCACTTTAAACCCCCAGGTGCTTCACAGAAGTTTATAAGGTAGAGCAGTAAAAATAAAAAAAATTGCATTTTTTCTACAAAAATGATATTTTGCCCCCCAAATTTTTATTTTAAAAAAAGTAACAAGAGAAATTAGACCCCAAAAGTTGTTGTCCAATTTGTCCTGAGTATGCTGGTACCCCATATGTGGGGGTAAACCACTGTTTGGGCACACGGCAGAGCTTGGAAGTAAGGAGTGCCGTTTTGGAATGCAGACTTTGATAGAATGGCCTGCGGGCGTTATGTTGCGTTTGTAGAGCCCCTGATGTACCTAAACAGTAGAAACCCTCCACAAGTGACCCCATTTTGGAAAATAGACCCCCCAAGGAACTTATCTAGATGTGTGGTGAGAACTTTGAATGCCCAAGTACTTCACAGAAGTTTAGAATGCAGAGTCGTGAAAATAAAAAATATATTTTTTTCCACAAAAAAGATATTGTAGCCCCAAGTTTTTATTTTCACAAGGGTAACAGGAGAAATTGGACCACAATAATTGTTGTCCAATTTATCCCGATTACGCTAATGCACCATATGTGGGGGTAAACCATTGTTTGGGCGCCTGGCAGAGCTCGGAAGGGAAGGAGCGCCGTTTTGGAATGCAGACTTAGATAGAATGGTCTGTGGGTGTCATGTTGCGATTGCAGAGCCCCTGATGTACCTAAACAGTAGTAACCCCCCACAAGTGACCCCGTTTTGGAAACTAGACCCCCCGAGGAACTTATATAGATGAGTGGTGAGAACTTTGCATTCTAAACTTCTGTGAAGCACTTGGGCATTCAGAGTCATGAAAATAAAAAATATTTTTTTTTCCACAAAAAAGATTTTGTAGCCCCCAAGTTTTTATTTTCACAAGGGTAACAGGAGAAATTGGACCCCAAAAGTTGTTGTCCAGTTTATCCCGAGTACGCTGATGCCCCATATGTGGGGGTAACCCACTGTTAGGGCGCACGGCAGAGTTCAGAAGGGAGGGAGCACCATTTGACTTTTTGAGCGCAAAATTTGCTGTCGTGTTTGGAGACCCCTGATGTACCTAAACAGTGGAAACCCCCCAATTCTAGCTCCGACCCTAACCCCAACACACCCCTAACCCTAATCCCAACCCGATCCATAATCCTAATCACTAACCCTAACGATAATCACAACCCTTACCCCAAAACAACCCTAATGTCAACCCTAACCATAACCCTAATCAAAACCCTAAATCCAACACACCCTAATCCTAATCTCAACCCTAACCTAAAACCTAACCCTAATCCCAATACACCCCTAATCACAACCCTAACCTTAACCCTAATCCCAAACCTAACCCTAATCCCAAGCGTAACCCTAATGTCAACCCTAACCCTAATACCAACCCTAATCCAAACCCTAACCCTAATCCAAACTCTAACCCTAACTTTAGCCCCAACCCTAGCCCTAACTTTAGCCCCAACCCTAACCCTAGCCCTAAGGCTACTTTCACACTTGCGTCGTTTGGCATCCGTTGCAATCCGCCATTTTGGACAAAAAACGGATCCTGCAAATGTGCCCGCAGAATGTGTTTTTTGCCATTAGACTTGTATTGCCGACGGATCGTGACGGATTGCCACACGTCGCGTCCGTCGTGCACTGGATCAGTTGTGTTTTGGTGGACCGTCGGCACAAAAAAACGTTCAATGTAATGTTTTTTTGTACGTCGCGTCCGCCATTTCTGACCGCGCATGCGTGGCCGTAACTCAGCACCCTCCTCCCCAGGACATAGATAGGGCAGCGGATGCATTGAAAAACTACATCAACTGCCCATGTTGTGCACAATTTTCACAACGTGCGTCGGTATGTCGGGCCGACGCATTGCGACAGCCCCATACCGACATAAGTGTGAAAGAAGCCTAACCCTAAATTTAGCTCCAACCCTAACCCTAAATTTAGCCCCAACCGTAACCCTAAATTTAGCCCCAACCCTAACCCTAGCCCTAACCCTAGCCCTAACCCTAGCCCTAGCCCTAACCCTAGCCCTAACCCTAGCCCTAACCCTAGCCCTGGCCCTAACCCTAACCCTAATTTTAGCCCCAACCGCTCTTCTCCTGCCGGCCGGCAGATGGCGACAGATGGCGGGCGCACTACACATGCGCCCGCCATTTTCTTTCCCCATGAAGACGCCGGCAGGCAGGAGAAGGACGCAGGAGGACCCAGGGACACCGGTAAGTATAATAGGGTCTCCGAATCCCCCTATTTCTCTGTCCTCTGATGTGCGATCACATCAGAGGACAGAGAATTACACATTACTTTTTTTTTTTTGCGGTCGCCGGTAAACAGTTAATTACCGGCGATCGCAAAACAGGGGTCGGTAAAACCGACCCCGATCATGTTCTTTGGGGTCTCAGCTACCCCCGACAGCCGATACCCCAAAGACTCTCCCGATGCCGGCCGGCGGGCTCACTGCGCATGCGCCTGCCATTTTTTTGCGGGAAAAAGATGTCGGCGCCCATCGGGAGCCACGAGGAGCACCGGGGGAGACATGTGAGTATCGGGGGGCTATCTGGGACCCCTTTTCTCTGTCCTCTGATGTGCGATCACATCGGAGGACAGAGAAATTAAAAAGAAATCGCTTTTTTTTTTTTGCGATCACCGGTAAACGGTTAATTACCGGCGATCGCAAAAGCGGGGTCGGTAAAAAAATCCTCGAATCATGTTCTCTGGGGTCTCGGCTACCCCCGGCAGCCGAGACCCCGGAGAAAATCGGACTCTGGGGGGCGCTATTTACTTTTTCCACAGCGCTGTTAATTAACGGCGCTGTGGTTTAAGTACCCTTAACTGCCGCCGTTAAAAGGCGTATTGGTTAAAATCTTGGGCGATTTTTCATTTTTGCACTTTAGTTTTCACTTAATCTTCTTCCAAGAGTTTTCATTTTTTTTATTGCTCCATCGACATAGATGTCAACTTGTTTTATTGTGGGAAAAATTGTAATTTTGAATGACATAATTAATTTTATCATACAATGTAGTGAAAAACAGGAAAAAAATCAAAGTGGAATAAAATTAAGAAAACAGTTCAATTCCACCATTGATTTTTTGGGTATTATTTTTACAGCGCTCATTGCACACTAAAAATGACCTGGACATATGATTCTCCAGGTCAGTACAATGATGACAATATCAAAAATTTTGTTTCTGTCGTTATTTTTCTTAGACATGTAATTTTAAATTTTCATATCGATGGAGCTCTATGAAGGTTCATTTTTGGTGTTGGTGAGTTTATGGTTTTATTGCTACCATTTTGGGGTAGATACAAAGTTTTGATCGCTTCTTATTGTATTTATTTATGGAATTGCGGTACCTGAAAAAACGTGATTCTGTCATTTCGATTTTTTTTCTTCTCTTTGTGCCATTTGCTGGTCGGGGTTAATTCATTATATATTTTGATAGGCCAGACTTTTACAGACAAGGCCATACCCGATAAGTTTAATTTTTTTATATTTATTTTTTACATTTCTTTATTTTTAATGTCAAATAAGGGGAGTTATTCAAATTATTGCATTTTTTATTTGTTTAAAAGCTTGTTTTAACTTTTACTCTTATTTTATAATTGCCTCAGGGACTTTAATCTGCAGTGGTCTGATCACATATATTACTTTCTGCAATATCATAGTATAGCGAAAATCTATGGTTGTTTTGAAGCTCAGCGTGTGTTATCAACACATGTACTATTTAAATGCTTGTCACAAAGATTAGACACAAAGGTAGACTTTTTAATTTAGCCAGCATCTACAGCATGTGCAGCATGCTCAGCTCCTGAGCCTTTTCCACACTTCCCGCCGACTCGCTCCATGACAGCTATGTCCATCCTGGAAGGGTGTAACAAGGCTACTCACTTGGAAGCGATATGAGGTATCACAGGAACAGTTTTTGTTTAAAGTCCGGCTGGTTTATTTCTGTCCTCAACCACATTGCAGGAAAACTTAAATTACCATAAGCCCTTGCCTAGCACCAAGTAAACAGTTCATGCAATAATGCGGTTTGCCCGCTTGGCTTAGAGTCCAGCTTCTTACCCATGAGGTCTGCCACCACCACACACAGCATACTGTGTCAGATGAACAGGTCCCATTTTTCAATGTGAATCACATCCAGGGGAGGAGATAGGGTGGGTAAGCTGCTCACGATAACTCCTCAGCTGCTCACAATTAGAGCTGGAACTAAGAATTAACCTCTCTTGCTACTATGTATAGTAGAACATTACTCCAGGTTTATATCCCAGAGGACATGCACCTCTGTGATACATATCTCCCATTCACTATGTGTCTTGCAGCCACTTTATAAGGGGCTAAATAAAAATATGAGAATTTTAGAGTAAAAAGGAATTGTCACCATAAATCACAATATGAATGATTAGGATACCTATGTTTGGATCGGTTGATTGACGTTTCTTTATTTTAGCTTCTGAAATAGCAGCATAGTATGCACAGGTCATCTTCACCAGCCAAGCAGCTCGTAAAAGAGGCACTGAATATTTGGCCAGGTAGCCAAAAATATCTTCTTTCTTATTAGGTATAGGTACCTGCAATGTTAATAAAATGCAAAACACATTAGAGATGCTTGTTTCTAACTTTGCCCCAATGAACCTCAATGTATGAATGTATTCTAATGGGATTTCAGCACAAAATCTGTACTGAAATATGAGAGAAATCTGCCCACAGTCTCCCATTGACTTCAAAAAGAAATTATTAACTGAAAAAAAAAAACTGACAGCCACATATTGATTAACCCTACCGAATGTGTGGAAATATGGCATGTCAAACTGCAATTCCATGGCAGAAATTCAAGAGTCAGCCTTAGAATTCTACAACAGATTCTCTTGCAAATCTGCACCAGATTGTTTCAATACAATAAAACTGTAAAAAAAATAAAAATGTAATCTAAGGGATACACCCACTAGAATCTACATAAAAATTGCTAAAAGAAGCAAAAAGGGGATTTGTCTTAATGGCAAGAGGATAAGGAGCTGACTACGATGGAGTGCTGATGGCAGTTTATGACATGTCACATGAAAGAAATCTTCAGAAAATGAAAAAGAAAAATACTTTAATTTTAAATAAGTTCATTCCATGTGCACATATGGATCCATATTGATCTACAGAGAGATTTATGTCAGAAGTTGAGATACATTTGTCCCCAATCAACAGATGTAGCAACGTGTGGCCCAAAACTATAATGCCAATACAAATATACATTGTACCTGTTTAGCTAAAACAGTCAGGTGTTTGTTACCAGCCAGATCCGTAAACCAGCTGTGAATAGCACCCTGAGAACCAGCCGTCACCAGCCAATAGTTGTCTTTGGTATTAATTTGTGGCTTTTTCTTCCCAATGTCTTGAAAGGTGTTTAGTTTCAACTTTTCAGCAAGAATACTACTGAAATATGCTCCAATCTAAAACAAGAGAGAAGACGTCGACTATATAGGTAGAAAAAAAAGTTCCATAGTTGCAACCATTACATGAGGTTGTAATCATTACATGGACACTCAAGGAATAAGTGAATACTGTGCTGTCTTGTGGCTAGTGCAGTGACTCAAAAAAATCACAGACAACTCATGTATCAGCCCCCCCATGGGTACTATTATGGAAGGTTACTTTAAAGGGGCTGTCCGAAAGAAAATGTACTTCTTTAACCATGGATTCTCAGTCTCCTGGAAGGTGAGTATGGCTAAAAAAAAATATATTGGACAACCCCTTTAATGCTTTATTGACATGTATAACTTTTATAAATCCTGTTTCCACTTGTCTCTTCCCTAGATATTGTAGGTTTTGTGTCTTACAGTATATAAACATGTTTTTTTATTTTATTGTTTCTTTTTCCCCCAAGTTCATCATAAGCTTTACACTACAGTAGGTTTTCCCAAAAGTAAATATTAGTTTACTTTTAAAATGTTCATCCTTCTTGATACTATTGTTACATACATGTAATATCTCCTTCCTCAGTGCTTGCTGAAATGAGTTGGCCACTACTATTTTTTTATTGATGGGCTATCGGCCATTAATATCTGATCAGTGGAGGTATGACAGCTGGCAGACCCACCGATCAGCTGTTATTGGCGCCAGCTTCTGCCAGGAGTTCACGAATACTGCCAGAACACAGCAGCTCCATCAGTTCTATAATGAATATGGAGTGGATCTGCAGTACCACTGACCCGGGTAACAGCTGATTGGTGGGGGTGACAGATGTTGCACCATTATTGATCAGATATTGTTGGCCTATCTTAGGATAGATCATCAATAAAGAAAAAAAGTACTGACCAACCCCTGTAATATCCTCTCAGAATATCCAACCAATCTAGTGCCATTGAAGAAAGTCTCGACTAGCGCACAGATTCTTATTAACTGGCCTGCACAATAGTAAAAATCACACCGCCACACGACTACAAGAGGATCAGTTGGGGGAGCAAGCTTCTGAGACAAAGCTAAAGTTGGTTTCTTATTCATTTAGTATCTTATTCGGAGCTGAAGTTGGTTTCTTATTCGTCAGTTTCTTATTCTGCAATTTTTTCTTTTCTGTTTTTTATAGGTTTAACCCCTTAACCCCTTACCGGCATCGGACGTACTATACCGTCCGATGCCGGCTCCCCTGCTTTGATGCAGGGCTCCGCGGTGAGCCCGCACCAAAGCCGGGACATGTCAGCTGTTTTGAACAGCTGACATGTGCCCGTAATAGGCGCGGGCAGAATCGCGATCTGCCCGCACCTATTAACTAGTTAAATGCCGCTGTCAAACGCAGACAGCGGCATTTAACTACCGCTTCCGGCCGGGCCGCCGGAAATGATGTCATCGCCGACCCCCGTCACATGATCGGGGGTCGGCGATGCTTGTATATTGTAACCATAGAGGTCCTTGAGACCTCTATGGTTACTGATTGCCCGTCGCTGTGAGCGCCACCCTGTGGTCGGCGCTCACAGCACACGTGCAATTCTGCTACATAGCAGCGATCAGCAGATCGAGGCTATGTAGCAGAGCCGATCGGGTTGCGCCTGCTTCTAGCCTCTCATGGAGGCTATTGAAGCATGGCAAAAGTTAAAAAAAAAGTTTAAAAAAATGTGAAAAAAATAAAAAAACCATAAAAGTTTAAATCACCCCCCTTTCGCCCCAATCAAAATAAATCAATAAAAAAAATATCAAATCTACGCATATTTGGTATCGCCGCGCTCAGAATCGCCCGATCTATCAAATAAAAAAAAGTATTAACCTGATCGCTAAACAGCGTAGCGGGAAAAAAACTCGAAACGCCAGAATTACGTTTTTTTGGTCGCCGCGACATTGCATTAAAATGCAATAACGGGCGATCAAAAGAACGTATCTGCACCGAAATGCTATCATTAAAAACGTCATCTCGGCACGCAAAAAATAAGCCCTCAACCGACCCCAGATGATGAAAAATGGAGACGCTACGAGTATCGGAAAATGGCGCAATTTTTTTTTTTTTTTTTTTAGCAAAGTTTGGAATTTTTTTTCACCTCTTAGATAAAAAATAACCTAGTCATGTTTGGTGTCTATGAACTCGTAATGACCTGGAGAATCATAATGGCAGGTCAGTTTTAGCATTTAGTGAACCTAGCAAAAAAGCCAAACAAAAAACCAATGTGGGATTGCACTTTTTTTGCAATTTCACCGCACTTGGAATTTTTTTCCCGTTTTCCAGTACAAGACATGCTAAAACCAATGATGTCGTTCAAAAGTACAACTCGTCCCGCAAAAAATAAGCCCTCACATGGCCAAATTGACGGAAAAATAAAAAAGTTATGGCTCTGGGAAGGAGGGGAGCGAAAAACGAACACGGAAAAACGAAAAATCCCCCGGTCATGAAGGGGTTAATGACAGCCAATACGTCTTTTAACTGACCTAAGATATAAGAAAATAGTGTCCCCATACAGGTGACAATCCAGCAGCTGTCCACTGTACACTATAGCTGACAACTTGCTGCATTAGCCACGATCAGTATTTGCACCTTCCAAATCTGTTTAACTCCTTAGATGCTGCTGTCAATAGTGACTACATCATTATAAATGGTTAACAGAGTGTGGGGGCTTCCTCTTTGTCCAAACTTGTGCCCTCAGATCATGATTTTGTGGTCCTGATGTTTGCCATGGCAATTCACGGCCAAATAGCGGCCTTACAGTCTGACAGCTCTAGTAATCTGTTCAGAAGTTAGAGATATTTAGGTGGTAAAAATACACATTTTCTTTTCTGTTATACCACTTTGCATTAACCCCTTCATGACCCAGCCTATTTTGACCTTAAAGACCTTGCCGTTTTTTGCAATTCTGACCAGTGTCCCTTTATGAGGTAATAACTCAGGAACGCTTCAACGGATCCTAGCGGTTCTGAGACTGTTTTTTCGTGACATATTGGGCTTCATGTTACTGGTAAATCTAGGTCAATAAATTCTGCGTTTATTTGTGATAAAAACGGAAATTTGGCGAAAATTTTGAAAATTTCGCAATTTTCACATTTTGAATTTTTATTCTGTTAAACCAGAGCGTTATGTGACACAAAATAGTTAATAAATAACATTTCCCACACATCTACTTTACATCAGCACAATTTTGGAAACAACATTTTTTTTTGCTAGGAAGTTATAAGGGTTAAAATTTGACCAGCGATTTCTCATTTTTACAACGAAATTTACAAAACCATTTTTTTTAGGGACCACCTCACATTTGAAGTCAGTTTGAGGGGTCTATATGGCTGAAAATATCCAAAAGTGACACCATTCTAAAAACTGCACCCCTCAAGGTACTCAAAACCACATTCAAGAAGTTTATTAACCCTTCAGGTGCTTCACAGCAGCAGAAGCAACATGGAAGGAAAAAATGAACATTTAACATTTTAGTCACAAAAATTATCTTTTAGCAACAATTTTTTATTTTCCCAATGGTAAAAGGAGAAACTGACCCACGGAAGTTGTTGTTCAATTTGTCCTGAGTACGCTGATGCCTCATATGTGGGGGTAAACCACTGTTTGGGCGCACGGCAGGGCTTGGAAGGGAAGGAGCGCCATTTGACTTTTTGAATGAAAAATTGGCTCCACTCTTTAGCGGACACCATGTCACGTTTGGAGAGCCCCTATGTGCCTAAAAATTGGAGCTCCCCCACAAGTGACCCCATTTTGGAAATTAGACGCACCAAGGAACTTATCTAGATGCATAGTGAGCACTTTGAACCACCAGGTGCTTCACAAATTGAGCCGTAAAAATGAAAAAGTACTTTTTTTTCACAAAAAAATTCTTTTAGCCTCAATTTTTTCATTTTCACATGGGCAACAGGATAAAATGGATCCTAAATTTTGTTGGGCAATTTCTCCTGAGTACACCAATACCTCACATGTGGGGGTAAACCACTGTTTGGGCACATGGTAAGGCTCGGAAGGGAAGGAGCGCCATTTGACTTTTTGAATGAAAAATTATCTCCATCGTTAGCGGACACCATGTCGCGTTTGGAGAGACCCTGTGTGCCTAAACATTGGCGCTCCCCCACAAGTGACCCCATTTTGGAAACTAGACCCCCCAAGGAACTTATCTAGATGCCTAGTGAGCACTTTAAACCCTCAGGTGCTTCACAAATTGATCTGTAAAAATGAAAAAGTACTTTTTTTTCACAAAAAAATTATTTTCGCCTCAATTTTTTCATTTTCACATGGGCAATAGGATAAAATGGATCATAAAATTTGTTGGGCAATTTCTCCCGAGTACGCTGATACCTCATATGTGGGGGTAAACCACTGTTTGGGCACTCGGCAGGGCTCGGAAGGGAAGGCGCGCCATTTGACTTTTTGAATGGAAAATTAGCTCCAATTGTTAGCGGACACCATGTCGCGTTTGGAGAGCCCCTGTGTGCCTAAACTTTGGAGCTCCCCCACAAGTGACCCCATTTTGGAAACTAGACCCCCCAAGGAACTTATCTAGATGCATATTGAGCACTTTAAACCCCCAGGTGCTTCACAGAAGTTTATAACGCAGAGCCTTTTTTCTTTCCTCAAAATGATTTTTTAGCCTGGAATTTCCTATTTTGCCAAGGGTAATAGGAGAAATTGGACCCCAAATGTTGTTGTCCAGTTTGTCCTGAGTACGCTGATACCCCATATGTGGGGATAAACCACTGTTTGGGCACTCGGCAGGGCTCGGAAGGGAAGGCACGCCATTTGGCTTTTTAAATGGAAAATTAGCTCCAATCATTAGCGGACACCATGTCCCGTTTGGAGAGCCCCTGTGTGCCTAAACATTGGAGATCCCCCAGAAATGACCCCATTTTGGAAACTAGACCCCCAAAGGAACTAATCTAGATGTGTGGTGAGGACTTTGAACCCCCAAGTGCTTCACAGAAGTTTATAACGCAGAGCCATGAAAAAAAAATATATATATTATTATCTTTTAGCCTGCAATTTTTTATTTTCCCAAGGGTAACAGGAGAAATTTGACCCCAAAAGTTGTTGACCAGTTTCTCCTGAGTACGATAATACCCCATATGTGGGGGTAAACCACTGTTTGGGCACATGCCGGGGCTCGGAAGTGAAGTAGTGATGTTTTGAAATGCAGACTTTGATGGAATGCTCTGTGGGCGTCACGTTGCGTTTGCAGAGCCCCTGATGTGGCTTAACAGTAGAAACCCCCCACAAGTGACCCCATTTTGGAAACTAGACCCCAAAAGGAACTTATCTAGATGTGTGGTGAGCACTTTGAACCCCCAAGTGCTTCACAGAAGTTTATAATGCAGAGCCGTGAAAATAATAAATACGTTTTCTTTCCTCAAAAATAATTATTTAGCCCAGAATTTTTTAATTTTCCCAAGGGTAACAGGAGAAATTTGACCCCAGTAATTGTTGCGCAGTTTATCCTGAGTATGCTGGTACCCCATATGTGGGGGTAAACCACTGTTTGGGCACACGTCGGGGCTCGGAAATGAGGGAGCACCATTTGACTTTTTGAATACGAGATTGGCTGGAATCAATGGTGGCGCCATGTTGCGTTTGGAGACCCCTGATGTGCCTAAACAGTGGTAACCCCTCAATTCTACCTCCAACACTAACCCCAACACACCCCTAACTCTAATCTCAACTGTAGCCATAACCCTAATCACAACCCTAACCACAACCCTAATTCCAACCCTAACCCTAAGGCTATGTGCCCACGTTGCGGATTCGTGTGAGATTTTTCAGCATCATTTTTGAAAAATCCGCGGGTAAAAGGCACTGCGTTTTACCTGCGGATTTTCCGCGGATTTCCAGTGTTTTTTGTGCGGATTTCACCTGCGGATTCCTATTGAGGAACAGGTGTAAAATGCTGCGGAATCCGCACAAAGAATTGACATGCTGCGGAAACTACAACGCAGCGTTTCCGCGTGGTATTTTCCGCACCATGGGCACAGCGGATTTGGTTTTCCATAGGTTTACATGGTACTGTAAACCTGATGGAACACTGCTGCGAATCCGCAGCGGCCAATCCGCTGCGGATCCGCAGCCAAATCCGCACCGTGTGCACATAGCCTAATTCTAAAGGTATTTGCACACACTGCGGAAAACGCTGCGGATCCGCAGCAGTTTCCCATGAGTTTACAGTTCAATGTAAACCTATGGGAAACAAAAATCGCTGTACACATGATGCGGAAAAACTGCACGGAAACGCAGCGGTTTACATTCCGCAGCATGTCACTTCTTTGTGCGGATTCCGCAGCGGTTTTACAACTGCTGCAATAGAAAATGGCAGTTGTAAAACCGCAGTGAAATGCGCAGAAAAAATGCGGTAAATCCGCCATAAATCCGCAGCGGTTTAGCACTGCAGATTTATCAAATCCGCAGCGGAAAAATCCGCAGAGGACCAGAATACGTGTGCACATACCGAAACCCTAAACCTAACCCTAGCCCTAACCCTAGCCCTAACCCTAACCCTAACCCTACCCCTACCCCTAACCCTACCCCTAACCCTAGCCCTAACCCTAGCCCTAACCCTAACCCTATTCTAACATTAGTGGGGAAAAAAAAAATTCTTTATTTTTTTATTGTCCCTACCTATGGGGGTGACAAAGGAGGGGGGGGTCAGTTATTATTTTTTTATTTTGATCACTGAGATATAATCTATCTCAGTGATCAAAATGCACTTTGGAACGAATCTGCCGGCCGGCAGATTCGGCGGGCGCACTGCGCATGCGCCCGCCATTTTGGAAGATGGCGGCACCCAGGGAGAAGACGGACGGACCCCGGCAGGATCGGTAAGTATGATGGGGTGGAGGGGAGCACGGGGGGGGGATCGGAGCATGGGGGAGTGGATCGGAGCGTGGGAGGGGTGGAACGGAGCACGGGGGGGTGGAACGGAGCACGTGGGGGGTGGAACGGAGCACGGGGGTGTGGATCGGAGTGCAGGGGGAGTGATTGGAGCATGGGGAGGGTGATTGGAGCACGGGGGGAGCAGACAAGAGCAAGGGGGGAGTGGAGCACAGGAAGGAGGGGAGCCGGAGCAGTGTACCGGACAGATCGGAGGGCTGGGGGGGCGATCGGTGGGGTGGGGTGGGGGCACATTAGTGTTTCCAGCCATGGCCGATGATATTGCAGCATCGGCCATGGCTGGATTGTAATATTTCACCAGTTATAATAGGTGAAATATTACAAATCGCTCTGATTGGCAGTTTCACTTTCAACAGCCAATCAGAGCGATCGTAGCCACGGGGGGGTGAAGCCCCCCTGGGCTAAACTACCACACCCCCTGTCCCTGCAGATCGGGTGAAATGGGAGTTAACCCTTTCACCCGATCTGCAGGGACGCGATCTTTCCATGACGCCACATAGGCGTCATGGGTCGGATTGGCACCGACTTTCATGACGCCTACGTGGCGTCATGGGTCGGGAAGGGGTTAATTCCTGTAAAGCACCTGAAGGGTTAATAAACTACATGACAGCAGTTTTTTAATTTGTCTAGGGGTGCTGTTTTGAAAATGGTATCACGTTTGGGAGTTTCCCAAAATATAGGACCCCTAAAGTCACTTCAAACATGGATAGGTCCCTAAAAAAATAAGTTTTGTAAATTTCCTTGAAAAAATGAAAAATTGCTGCTACATTTTTAAACCTCCTAAAATGCTAAAAAAATAAAAGAACATTTTACAAATGGTGCTGATTTAAAGCCGACATGTGGGAAATGTTATTTATTAATGTTTTCCTGTGGTATGACCATCTGGATTAAAGGGATAATCATTCAAATTTAGAAAATTGCTAATTTTTTAACATTTTTCTCAAATTTTTTATATTTTTAATAAACACAAAACATATTGACCTAAATTTACCATTATCATAAAGTATATTGTTTCACGAAAAAACATTCTCAAAATCACTGGGATTTGTTGAAGCGTTGCAGAATTACCACATAAAGTGACACTGGTCAGATTTAAAAAATTTGGCTCCGTCACTAAGGGGTTAACAACAAAAAATAAGCATCACAATAATAACATACAATGCAGTGAGGTGCCCTGGTGTGAATACACTTAAAAACAGCAACAAAAATTATAAAACTGGCACAAAAATGGGCATCAAAGTGGGCACCAAAGGGCATCTGTGTATTCATAGTGTGAGATCAGTGGCCCAAAGACATTTAACCCCTTAAAAACACCAGTTACTTATTCAAATGGCTGAAAACGACTGTCTGTCAACTTTGATGCCAGTTCTGATGCCCAGAACCTATTTGGGCCAGGCTGGAGAGACCGGGTTTTGATGTGGGGCTCCCTGTTCTATATATCTGTACTGTGTTATCAGTGGCCCAAAGTAATTTAACCCCTTAAAAACATCAGTTACTTATTCAAATCTGTGAAAATGGGCTGTTTGCTCACTTTGATGTCAGTTAAGGTGCCCAGAACCCATTTGGACCAGGCTAATAGGACCTAGGTTTGATGCAGGGCATCACTATCTGTGTATTCTTAGTGAGACCAGTGTCCCAAAGTCATCTAAGCCCTTAAAACACCAGTTACTTATTCAAATGGCCAAAATCCACTTTGATGCCAGTTGTGATGCCCAGAACCTATTTGGGCTAGGCTGGAGAGACCTGGTTTTCATGTGGGGCTCCCTGTTCTATATGTCTGAAGTGTGAGATCAGTGGCCCAAAGTCATTTAAGCCTTTGATTAATGCCCTTCGGTGCCCACTGTGATGCCCTTTTTTGTGCCAGTTCTATAAATTTTGCAGCTGTTATAAGTGTATTCACACCAGGGCACCTCGCTGCATTGTACGTTATTATTGTGATGCTTATTTTTTGTTGTTAAACCTATAAAAAACAAAAGAAAAAAATTGGGGAATAAGAAACTGACAAATAAGAAACCAACTTCAGCTCAGAATAAAAAACCAACTTCAGCCTCGTGTTTCTGAGTATATGTGATCGCCAGCCCAGGACACAATGAGTGGACGTTCTGAGAGGAGATGAAAAAACATCAGGATCCTAATAACAAGTAAGTAAGAGCAATATTTGGGTCGCAGAAGTATTTTTCCATATTAATCGAAAGCTATGTTTTGATCGAGAGGGATAGAATGGGTTGTGCACTACTTACAAATGGTTCAAAAATGGGTCCATGGTGGTCCTGACATAAATAGGACATACTCACCTACTGGATCCGCACCACTTCTTCATACTGCAGCCATGGTCTCCTGGTCTCTTGGTTTTCCCTTCTGGCAAGGGAAATCAGGTGACCGCTGCAGCCAATCAGTTGTTAGCTATTTCAGCACCACTGGGTACTCATTTGTTAAACATTTGTAAATATTGGACAGCCCCTTTAAGACTTTACTCACATCTGTTTTTAACAATGGTACAGTACCAAATTAATAGCAAGATGGACATCAACAACCATTATCTGCTGCCATAGATTTATAGGTTTTCTGTGGCTTGCAGACAGGTGTTAGCTACATGGAGAAATCTGAAGCACCAAGATCTAGATATAATAGACTGCACACAAATATTGCGGGATTCATAGCTGTACATATAGTCGCTAATAACGGAGGTGACGTGCTACTGTGCTGGGTGGCTAGGACTGGCTGTACAAATGTTTCCAACGGTAACACAAGTAATGAAAAGCAAAAAAAAAAAAAAAAAGTTACCTTAGATGGGTTAATGACAATGCTCCTGGCCGATCCATACTCATCCCCAGAAAATGCTGGCTGGTTATTGAATCCTTGTTTTACATTCACTGCAGTTAGTTCATCCTGTAGTCAATGATGACAGCTGACGGTTAGGGTTAGATATATAAACCATGTGATACTGAGGAAAATCCAATGATAAAATATGCCTATTGTCCAGAACCTTCTTCTTATCGGTTTCTCTAAAACTTTCCTGAAACTCTTGTGTAAATATTTTAGCACAATTCTATACCAAGTAAACAAGTATTACTTATTGCCACTATCTTATCTTAAGGCTATGTGCACACGTCCGGAATTGCCGCAGAAATTTCCAACGGCAATTCCGCAACTGTGCCGCGGGTATAACGCATGCGGAATTGGCATGGGTTTTCCTGTTATACACTAGCGTTTTTCAAGCATAATTAGCCTGCAGAATGCTAGCGTTTTCCAAGAGATCTGTAGCATCGCTTGGAAAACTGATTGACAGGTTGGTCACACTTGTCAAACATAGTGTTTGACAAGTGTGACCAACTTTTTACTATTGATGCTGACTATGCAGCATCAATAGTAAAAAGATCTAATGTTAAAAATAATTTTAAAAATAATAAATCGTGATTTTCTCACCTTCCGGCGTCCCTCGCAGCCTTCCCGCTCCTCGCGATGCTCCGGTTCCCAATAATGCCTCGTGGCAATGACCCCAGCATTAGCCTAGCGGCAGAGTTGCGGACGTGTGCACATAGCCTAAATGGTTTTCCACTTTTAGAAAAGTGGATCCCATGCAATTCCAGTAAAGTAAAGTAACAAAGCCAGATAGAACTTTACATCTATGGCACATAAAGAAAAGCAGAGGATTTAGATTTCTCCATTGAACACCTGAAGCTTCATCTCTTACTCTTATGAAATAAATCAACATTGCATGAAGGCTACATTTCATTAAATAAACTATGTTTATGTGATTTCCTTTGCTGCCATTTTAGAAATTATTACTATGCTGTCAATGTTTATGAGGGAACACTATGCAACTACTTTTTATGATGGGGTACCATGCCTCCACTGTTTATGAGAGAGCACTGTGCCAGAATTCCCATTATGCCACAATTGTTTATCAGGGAAAATGATGATGTCACTGATTAGGAGTGGACACTACATTGAGAAAATATCTTTAATTGGTGGTACCTTGCTGACGAGGCTTATGTGGGTACTCTGCTAGCACTGTTAATGTGGTCACTCTGCTGGCCCGGAATATGTTTGATTTTTTTTTAAACCTTTACTGACATAGGACATACTGGATATAGTTACAGCATAGTTATAGCTTAGTTATGATATTGACCCTTCATATCATGTCCTTCTTCTGTATACTGAGTTTTCATCTCTCAGATAGACTGTCATTAAGCATATATATGAAATGGCCAACAAAGGAAATCCAAAGAAAGCAGTACCATGCGTCTATAGTAGAAAGGTGCAAACCTCAGGAACCTGAGTCCATGTCCCCTTAAATCCACAAAATATTAAAACAGGTCACGCTATAATGTTCTAGTGAATCTAAAGCATTGATTTCTTGCAACTATAAGACCGCAAGATTTCCAACCTGCAAAAAAGTTTAAGGCCTTTTTCACATGTATATGTTTCTGGTATGTGTGGTAACCATTTTTTTCATGGATACCACACACACCTGTTATAACCTACACTGCCATGCACATGTCCATGTTTTCACGCAGACCTTGTGTCCATGTAAATTACAAGGAGACATGTACATTTTTTTCTGGCAGCGCAGATGCCGAGGGCCAATAGAAGTCTACGGGTCCATGAAAAACATGTATAGCACACAGATGGCATCCATGTGCCACCTGTGTGATGTCCGTGTTTACCATTGCAAAATATAGAGAAGCTTTGTAATTTAGTCTTTATCCAAACCGAAAAAACATGAATGGCACACTGATGATACACTGATCCAAAATACTGATGACACCGGTGCTCTTTATTTCCAGTACCAATTATATATGATATGCATATGTGAAGGAGCCTCTCAGGGCTTGGTTTGGGGATTTTATCGGTTGACCTGCTACTTCATGGTCAGGTATTCTGCTTGTTGAGCTATTGTTCTTTTCCCTCCCTGTCCAAATACTGATTGTTATTTTGTCCTTATTCTCCCTTCTTGGTTTTCTCCTTTCCAGGAGTTTCCATTTTCCCATTTTGGTTTGCCCTATCACATTCTGTTTATGTAGTATCCCTTCTCTGCACTTCCTTGCTGGCTATCCTGGTGGATATATATTTAGGAGTTCCAGCTCTTTATCTCAAGGGTTTACCTTGCTGGGTAAACTCCAGTTGTATTCTTGCATTAAGTTGATTTGCTTTCCCTCCCAGCACCTTTTACCTTTATCGCTGTTAGGTTCTTGGGAAGTGTTACTTGTTCCTTTTATTTTTTTGTATTCCTTAACCTTTACTCTGTCTCCTTATTTGAATGTGTGTTAATTTTTCACCCTAGGTTCTCGTATCTATCCTTACACTTTTTCCCTTGTAGGTAGCCAGATCTGAAGTTGTGTTTTTTTAGTTGTTAGGCTAGAGCCTTTGTAGTTTGTACAGGATCCAGTTTGGTTTAGGTGCAGCGTTTCCTTGATTTGAGTGTGAACACGTTAATAACAGAGGTCTAAGACAGAGCTGAAATGTTCTGGTCTTACAGATATACAGAACATCATTTTTTATTTCCTAGTACATATCATTGAACCTAATACAATGTAGCATTTTACAGCCAATGAAACCTGGATTGTTAGATTTATTATAACTACAAACTGTGTTCTCAGCATAAATGAGTACACCCTAACCGATTTGTCAGAAAACCTTTAGTTTTCTTTCAGAATCAACATTTTTTTATGAGATACTGTACTACAAAATACTCCCACACATGTGGGCCATTATTTGCAAACAAGAAAAAAAAGGAAAGAAATTTTCATAACATTCATTCAGAATCAAGTTACAAAATTGGGTAAATCCAATTGAAAGTGTTATAATAACCAAAACCTAAAGTTTATACTACAAAATTTGAATTTTAAAATGAATTCCACTACAGCTAAGTCTACTTATTTATCAAACAGGTGACAGTTGGCTATTAAAGAACGTTCCTTAACAAAGAAAACCCCTTCCCATTTCATGCTGTCAGCAATGGCACCATATGGAAAAGAAATGTAATGAGACCTCAGAAAAAAAATTCTTTACACAAGAAAGGTGAAGACTACAAAAAGATCAGTAAATGTTTCCTTGTCAATCAAAATATTGTAGAAAAAGTGATGCAAAAATTTAACAAAGATGGAAATGCAACCATCTCACAGAGATGTCCAGGCCGACGATGGAAGTTAACACTTAAACAAGAGTGTTTGCTAAAGGGAAAGGTTGAACACAATCGACATGCAAGTTCAGTGCAGTTGCTAAAGAATTGAACAGCAGTAAATTGTGCACACCGGAACCCGCACAATGGAGTTGGAACTCTGCATCTACTGTCAGGAATTCACGGGGGGGAATTTAATCAACCAGCTCAAATAATTGTATGCTTACACTAACTACCGTTCATGAATTCTTTATATATAATTGGTCATCTGTGCAGCAAGTACTTCTTGACTAACTTTAACCATACATAGAAGTGCCATATCCACCAACTTACAGTATTTGTGTGTGCTTCATTTTTTGTAGCTGCTTTCTACTTCCTTCTGATCTATTAGCATGGCAGAATCATTTATTTATCTTAGTTTTCTCTCACTTATGGGTCATCATACAGGACCCATGGATCTGCCAAGCAGCTTCTAGTACCTTCCTCTTACTAATCCATTGGGTGCTAGTGTATTTTAATACTTAATACAAATATGCAAACAGGAAATGCAGCAAGCAGGGCGTAAGGCGCATTTCCTAATCCCCGGCTCATGCTCCACACAGGTCCTCGTTGACATGAAAAAGAACTTACGATTCACTGTATTTCTCTACACTCCCTGACAGAAGTTATGTCGCTTATCCGTGTTATGTAAATAAAAGCTTATAACCTAACGTTAAATTCATCCATTGGTTGTATAAATTATTCTTTTGAAAGCTGAACTCCTCCGAAATGTGGTTTAGGTTAAGAAAATAAATTGGCATCAATGCAGAAATATTGATCAATTAATGGACACAGAATGGTCAGATTTTGGCAAGACAAAAGTTTTGTTGCCTGGTAATATAATGCACCCAATCCTAGTTTACATCCTCACCTGTGCTCAGTAAATGATTGGTTAATTAGTGTATGTGTATAAAAAGAAACCCAGCACCCCAGACCTTTACTTGAACTGCAACCTGAGCTCTGACAACATGCCAAAAATCTACCCTGCGACCCAAGCCTGGATTATTAAGAGGCTGAAGACCAGATCCACTGCAGAGGTGGCTGACACCTTTAATGTGTCTCAGCGTCACGTACAAAGAATTAAGAAAAGATTTGAAGAGACAGGAGATATGTTTGATAGGTCCAGCAGACCTCGCAAGGCAACAGCTCAGGAGGAATGTTTGTTGGTTAGAAAATCCAAAGCAAGCCCTTCTTCCACTGCAGCAGAGCTCCAACAGGCCTGGTCACCTCAAGTCCCTGTGTCAACTAGAATAGTTTGAAGGATTTTGTCTCGAAATGGCCTCCATGGTCGAATCAGTGCCCAGAAGCCAGCACTAAACAAAAGGCAAATAAAAAATTGTGTGGCATTTGCAAAGTCCCACAGCCTGCTAAACAGATGGACATTGGAAAAGTGGCAGAAGGTGGATTTCTCTGATGAATCTTCAGTAGAATTACACCACAGACCTGCACCACAAATACTGCAGGAGACCTACTAGAGCCCGCATGGATCCAAAATACACCCAGAAAACAGTTAAATTTGGTGGTGGAAAGATCATGGTCTGGGGTTACATTCAGTATGGGGATGTGCGCAACATTTGTAAGGTGGAAGGCAATATCAATAGCCTAAAATATCAAGAAGTATTAGCTACCTCTTATATTCCAAATCATAAAAGGGTCAAATTCTGCAGCAGGATGGTGCTCCATCTCATACATCCATCTCCACAACAAAGTTCCTCCAGACAAAAAAGATGAAGGTGCTCAAGGACTGGTCAGCCCAGTCACCAGACATGAACATCATTGAACATGTTTGGGATAGGATGAAAGAGGAAGCTTGGAAGACAAAACCAAAGAATCTAGATGAACTCTGGGAGACATGTAAGACTGCATTCTTTGCTATTCCTGATGACTCCATTAATTGTATGAATCATTGTTGAACCGCATGGATGCAGTCCTTCAAGCTCATGGAAGTCACACAAAATATTACATTTTACTCTAATAGCACCACAACTTAATTCACCAATGTTATGTAAAATATATTTGTATTTTAAGTTAATCATTTGTTTGAATATCACATTACTTTCTGTAGGCGACAAAACTTTTGCCTTGCCAAAATCTGACCATTCTGTGTCCATCAAATGATCAATATTTCTGCATTGATGCCAATTTATTTTCTTAACCTAAACGACATTTCGGAGGGTTTCAGCTTTCAAAAGAATAATTTATACAACCAATGGATGAATTTAACGTCAGGTAATAAGCTTTTATTTACATAACAAGGATAAGCGACATAACTTCTGTCAGGGAGTGTACTAGATCTTGTCTAACTGCACCCGTAACAGATGTCAGGAAGACCGTTCCCAGTCAAAACGTTGGACCACATCTGTTATTGATTCTTTGCTGGGTCAAAATAAATTTACACTGCAGTAAAACCTACAGTCTCATTTTCTTTTGCGGTGCTTAGGCTCTTACCTATACATGTCTCCAGTGACAGCAGGGCAAAATAAAGTTCCATTCTCAAACTGATGGAACTTGTGTCCATTACACATTTACGACATGTATTTACCAGATGGGAATGCCCCGTTAAAAAAATTGCTACTAAAACTTTGCAGCCAGGTAACCACAAGACACCTTCAGAAGGGTTGTGCTGTCCAATCTTTAAAGGGTCAGAACCGTTTGGGCAGCATGAGTGGGGGATGGGGAGGGGTAGTTATTTTTAATGCTAGGCTAATGCCTAAATCGTTTATTAATTCTAAAAACTGAAGGATCCGTCATAGAGGCCGATTTTGTTTGTCTCCAGTATACCCCTGGGGAAATATAACGCTTGTCAAGCAAGTATTCAGAATGCAGAAGGGATGCCGACTCACACAAGCTATAGTGCAGATGCTTAAATACCCACTAGAGACCTGGTGGTGATAACGGTATTAAGAAAACATTATATTACCTAAGGAATCTCTATGTTCCCCAGAGCTGATAATTATGGTTTTAGTTTCCAGAGAGATACCTTTATTCATTGGACTTACTCTTATTTCCCAATTATCTCCAGGAGATTTCCCCTTTAAGTCATTAATATGGGTCTGCTGTATCCTAAAGGTTCAGTTATATACGGTAGGTGAGAGCAGGTGATAAAAACTAATCAGATCCCCTGTCACTTGTAGTATATGACAATTATTCGTAAAGCCTGTAATTAGTCATTTTCACTGGAGCTGAGAGTTTATTTTGAGCAGTGCTGTCATTGATATGCCTCCATTTTAGAACACAACATATGATGGAGCCAATTGCTCACATTGAAATATTATAACATGTTTTGTTCTTAATCATGAACATTTTATTTTCCCATTAGTTTGCAATATATTTCCTTATCTAAAATAATATTTTTGTTCCAGATTGTTCCCTGCAGACCCTCTCTCATGAGCACAGGAGCTACAATATTAGGCTTCATTTTGAGCACTGGTCACAACATCTAACTTTTTTATTATCTAAAACAGACACATCAGCTTATTGTGAGATTTTTTTCCCGATGTGCATGGGAATTGTTAATACTTTTCAGATTACCAATATGTGTGTGTGGAAGTGTGCAAAAGTATTACAAATGTAATGTGCTGCAGGCAAACAGAATGGTTGTGTAACAAAATGGGAGTGAGCTTGAAGTATAAATCATAAAACTGTGTCCCTACTATTTGCCTATTTGCTTATCACTTTGTTTCAATTGACAATGTTTGTTTGTGAAGTGTAATGACTTTTTTTAATTTTCCTAACAATAAAAAATATTGCCAATGATTAGTGATGAGCGAACGTGCTCGGATGAGGTGTTATCTGAGAATGCTCATGTGCCGATAGAGTATCTTTGGTGTGCTTGAAAAATATGTTCGCGTCTCCGCACCTGCATGTCCCGCGGCTGTTCGACAAGCCTTAACACATGCGGGGATTTCCTGTTTGTTAAGCAAGCCCTGCATATGTTGCGCCTGTCGAACATCCATGCAGCCCCAGGGACTCGGATATTTTATTCTAGCATGCTGAAGTCACTTGGTTAGCACCCGAGCATTCTCAGAGAACACCTTATCCGAGCATGTTCGTTCATCACTACCAATGATTAAAAAAATGATGATATCAACACCATTTTCTCCACTGTCATAGTATTACAAAAATAGGCATAGTTGCCCACTGTCCCACATTTGCTGAGACTGTCTTTAATTTTTAGCTACAATTTGTAGTTGACTTGGGATTACAGGGTTATTGTTATCATTCTCATAAATGGAAAAAATTGCAAACTGCTTGTTAAAACACACAGCTGTGCACTTTACTTGATATCAAAAATCCTTCCCATTCTCGACAATGGAAGGATTTTTAATTTTATGGTAATAGCCTATGTTACTGCCACCTCTGTAGTCTATTAGCTCCTGGATAAGGAGCAAAGCACTTACAAGCTAATTCTGTGACATACTTATTGGTGCCTGCCCTTCCTGTATCTCTTTCTGTTGTCGAGCAGCCCCGCACTCTTATTGCTGGTGACAGTTCTAGTTCTGTGTCCTCTGGGACTTGTAGTTCCATCTGGGCTAGGAGGTTCAGGTAATGTCTGTCAGTATTTGCTCTCTGCTGTACGGCCTGGATGAGGCTACATGCAATTTATGCCCCTGGAATCTGACTGTCCACAACCAGTTATAACTTGACTTGCTTCACTGAACTTCTGTGTATCTTGCTTTTATTCCCAGCTGTCAGTCCTGATTTTGTCCTTGGTTCATTTTTTTTCACTACTGCTTTACTATTTTGTCCCTGTACCAACCTCCTGGTTCTGATTTGGCTTGCAAACCATTTTTTCTGCCAGTCTGAATCACTGGCCAGCAGCTGACTTTGTGGTCCTAACCCTGGATCCCCCTGTGTACGTCTACATTCCTGTACAAGGGTTAAGAAGAGAAGGACAGAGCAACCCCTTTGGATCTGGAGAATAGAGTGGCTTGCGCCATGTCTGTGATAGACATTTTAGTGATGCCAAGCGACCATTGATAGGCGACTGCTGATAGTCCCATGGTTCACTTTCCAATATAGCTTGCAAGTGCTGCCCTGAAGCTTGCTGGATCCAGCCTCCTTCAATGCCCTTGTACTACACTGATGCTGAAGAGTTAAATTTGCCTCTGCTTGCAGCATGGGAGAATGCAGAGTTTGGGCCAGCAGCGTGCCAACTCAGTTGGTCCAAGCAAACAATAAAACCAGAGCACACCGCCCTCCAACAGGTTTGTGAACTGTTCTGAAATTCCAGGACTGTCCGTAAACATAGGGCACTTCTGTGCCCTGTCCGTAAAAAAAAAAGTAAGGCATCCGTGTTTTTTTTGAAGCTGAAGAAACTGCTACAGATTATTTTGACTGTAATTATTTGACAGTGAATGCCGCTGATGTCTCATATCAGAATTATGGGCTGTAGACATGGATCATTTAGACTATGTGCACACGTTGCAGATCCGCAGCATTTTTTCCACATGGAATTGCACCAAATCTGCAAAAGTTAGCTCAATCAATGTTAATCAGTGGGAATTCAGAATTGGTGTCCACATGCTGTGGAAAATTCCGCACTGATTTGCAGTGTTTTATTTTCCGCAGCATGTAAATTCTTTTTGCGGATCTTCAGCGTTTCTGCACCCATTGACTTACATTGAGTCAGTCAAATCAGCAGCTAAACCGCAGGTGTTAAAAGGTTTGCTGATTTGCTGCGGATTTGCATGCCAAAAATGCTGCCAAAAGGAAGGAGGAAGAGTGTGTGGGTGGAGAATATGTGTGTGGGCAGAGAATGTGTGTAAGAGGAGAATATGTGCGGGTCTGTCTGTTTGTCTGCAGGCATCTGTGTGTGTGTGTGTGTGTGTGTGTGCTTGTGTCTGTGTGTGTCTGCCTGTGTGTGTCTGTCTGCGGTTGTCTGTGTGTAACCAGGCATTGTCTGATGGGACTACTACTCCCATCCGGCTATGTCTGCTGTCACATATAACAGTGACAACATGAGCCGATGATGGGACAGTAGTAGTCTCATCATCTGGCGACTGTGTTCATTGTAAAACAAAAAAAATTCATACTCACCAAACACCTAATCCCCGACACCCGTGTCTCCTGCAACAAAAAAAATAAAATAATAAACCAACATATACTCTCTGTCCACCGTAGTCCATTTAATAACTAGTGTCCCACGATGATCTCACGTGTAGAACAGAAGATGTGACCGCTCTACCCGGGATCCGGTGATACACTGCAGGAGGTGACCCCTCCTGCAGTGTATCACTGCGCCGCCGTGAGAGTTCACCGGAGTTCGTGCTTTCACTTGTGGCACCACTGCGTGAGAAAATTCTCACGCAGTGGTGCCGCAAGTGAAAGAACGAACTCTGGTGAACTCTCAGTGATATACTGACAGGAGATAATAGCTTCCACGGTGTATCACCGGAGGCCGGGTAGAGCTGTCACATCTCCCGATGTGACTGTTCTGCACATGAGATCATTGTGGGAAACTTGGTAAATGGACTACAGCGGACAGGGAGTATTTATGTTGGTTTATTATTTTATTTTTGTTGCAGGAGATCGAGGGAGTTGGGGATTAGGTGATGCAATAAGTATGGTAAATTAAGATTCAATAAAGGAGTCTGTGTGATTAGTTAAATTAAAGGATTTTATTCTGGCCGTGTGTTTATTTACCATATAACTATAGAATTAGTAATGGATAGTTGTCTTATAGATGCCTCTCCAATACTAATCCGTGGGCTTGATGTTACCTGACAATACAAAGGTAATATCAACCCACAAACATTACCCCACTTGCCACCGCTACAGGGCTAGTGGTAAGAGCGAGGCTAATTGCCAGAATTGGCGCATCTATAAGATGCGTCATTTCTGGGGCAGTCGAGAGCTGATGTTTTTAGCCTGGAGGGTTGCCAATATACATGGCCCCTACCCACACTATTAATATCAACCCACAGCTGTCTGCCTAGCCTTTGCTGGTTCGATTTTATAGGGGGACCCCATGTAATTTTTTTTCTGGGGTTCCTCTGTAAACCAGCTAATAGAATCTATTTTGTTTTGATCATCCGCCATCTTGTTGTGGTTTTCTGGCTGCTGGTCTTTTTTCCCTGGTGCTGGGTTGTTTTGGTCAGGTGATTGTATCACTCTTTATTACCCAGCACCTGCCTCCCATTCCTTGCTGGGCAACAGTGTCAATCCGCTAGAGTTCTAGCTAGGTGCTTAGACAGCTTTCTGTGTTTGATATTTTGCAGTTCTGGGACCTCTGGTTCTGCTATCTTTTGTTTGTGTTTTCAGTTTGTTTCTGCAGTTATCTCTGTGTTTCCTATTAGGAGGTGACCTGTTTTTTTGTACCCAGTCCTTAGATCTTTTAGGGACCTCCTTCCCCTTATCTACAGGTCTTTGCTGAGTTTAGACTAGGATCATCGGTGGGTCTATTCGTAAGGAATGGGTCACCCACTCCATCGTAGGGTTTCAGCCTAGTTTTAGTGCAGGGTCAGCTTTTCCCATCTCTCCTAGTTTTGTGCTGCAGTTTCGTAACACTAGCCAGTAAAGGTTAAGCAAACGGCTGTGACCTGATATTAATAGCCTAGGTACCTTTATGGCTATTGGCTCCTTCCCATATTATCAACATCAGCCCTCAGTCGTCAGCTTTCCCTCTGCTGGTTAAAAAAAGTATGTGGGAGCTCACGCAATTTTTGTTTTACAAATGTTTTGAAACAGATATTGCGTTTGACGCAGATTTCGTGTGTTTATTTAACTCTTTATGTACCATTGTCTTCATGTACCATTATATTAATGAGGGTGTCTGGCTGACATCTGTTCATTACTAAACCTTGAGCTGAGCTTGGTATAAAATACATATATAGGCCGGCTTCACACTCAGCGTATGAAAATACGGTCCGTATATTACGGCCGTAATACGCTGAAATGTCCCGAAAATAGTGGTCCGTAGCTCCTCCGTAGGCAGGGTGTGTCAGCGTTTTTTGCGCATGGCATCCTCCGTATGTAATCCGTATGGCATCCGTACTGCGTGGTTTTCTCGCAGGCTTGCAAAACCAACATACCGCTATAGAAATGATCCATGTGTCCCAAAAAGAAAAATATATATATATATGTTGTCTATATATATATATATATATATATATATATATATACAGTGGGGCAAAAAAGTATTTAGTCAGTCAGCAATAGTGCAAGTTCCACCACTTAAAAAGATGAGAGGCGTCTGTAATTTACATCATAGGTAGACCTCAACTATGGGAGACAAACTGAGAAAAAAAAATCCAGAAAATCACATTGTCTGTTTTTTTAACATTTTATTTGCATATTATGGTGGAAAATAAGTATTTGGTCAGAAACAAAATTTCATCTCAATACTTTGTAATATATCCTTTGTTGGCAATGACAGAGGTCAAACGTTTTCTGTAAGTCTTCACAAGGTTGCCACACACTGTTGTTGGTATGATGGCCCATTCCTCCATGCAGATCTCCTCTAGAGCAGTGATGTTTTTGGCTTTTCACTTGGCAACACGGACTTTCAACTCCCTCCAAAGGTTTTCTATAGGGTTGAGATCTGGAGACTGGCTAGGCCACTCCAGGACCTTGAAATGCTTCTTACGAAGCCACTCCTTCGTTGCCCTGGCGGTGTGCTTTGGATCATTGTCATGTTGAAAGACCCAGCCACGTTTCATCTTCAATGCCCTTGCTGATGGAAGGAGGTTTGCACTCAAAATCTCACGATACATGGCCCCATTCATTCTTTCATGTACCCAGATCAGTCGTCCTGGCCCCTTTGCAGAGAAACAGCCCCAAAGCATGATGTTTCCACCACCATGCTTTACAGTAGGTATGGTGTTTGATGGATGCAACTCAGTATTCTTTTTCCTCCAAACACGACAAGTTGTGTTTCTACCAAACAGTTCCAGTTTGGTTTCATCAGACCGTAGGACATTCTCCCAAAACTCCTCTGGATCATCCAAATGCTCTCTAGCAAACTTCAGATGGGCCCGGACATGTACTGGCTTAAGCAGTGGGACACGTCTGGCACTGCAGGATCTGAGTCCATGGTGGCGTAGTGTGTTACTTATGGTAGGCCTTGTTACATTGGTCCCAGCTCTCTACAGTTCATTCACTAGGTCCCCCCGCGTGGTTCTGGGATTTTTGCTCACCGTTCTTGTGATCATTCTGACCCCACGGGGTGGAATTTTGCGTGGAGCCCCAGATCGAGGGAGATTATCAGTGGTCTTGTATGTCTTCCATTTTCTAATTATTGCTCCCACTGTTGATTTCTTCACTCCAAGCTGGTTGGCTATTGCAGATTCAGTCTTCCCAGCCTGGTGCAGGGCTACAATTTTGTTTCTGGTGTCCTTTGACAGCTCTTTGGTCTTCACCATAGTGGAGTTTAGAGTCAGACTGTTTGAGGGTGTGCACAGGTGTCTTTTTATACTGATAACAAGTTTAAACAGGTGCCATTACTACAGGTAATGAGTGGAGGAAAGAGGAGACTCTTAAAGAAGAAGTTACAGGTCTGTGAGAGCCAGAAATCTTGATTGTTTGTTTCTGACCAAATACTTATTTTCCACCATAATATGCAAATAAATTGTTAAAAAAACAGACAATGTGATTTTCTGTATTTTTTTTCCTCAGTTTGTCTCCCATAGTTGAGGTCTACCTATGATGTAAATTACAGACGCCTCTCATCTTTTTAAGTGGTGGAACTTGCACTATTGCTGACTGACTAAATACTTTTTTGCCCCACTGTATATATATATATATATATATATATATATATATATATATATGTCATTAGACACATATATGTATATATATTAATATTTTTTCCAGCGCTATACAGCTTGAAAGCCGGTAATTCAATTACCGGCTTTTTCTTTCTCCTTCCTAAAACCCGACATGATTTGAGACATGGTTTACATACAGTAAACCATGTCTTCTCTCCATTTTTTTTGCAGATTCCACACTACTAATGTCAGTAGTGTGTATCTGCAAAATTTGGCCGTTCTAGCTCTTAAAATAAAGGGTTAAATGGCGGAAAAAATTGGCGTGGGCTCCCGCGCAATTTTCTCCGCCAGAGTAGTAAAGCCAGTGACTGAGGGCAGATATTAATAGCCTGGAGAGGGTCCACGGTTATTGGCCCCCCCCTGGCTAAAAACATCTGCCCCCAGCCACCCCAGAACAGGCACATCTGGAAGATGCGCCTATTCTGGCACTTGGCCACTCTCTTCCCATTCCCGTGTAGCGGTGGGATATGGGGTAATGAAGGGTTAATGCCACCTTGCTATTGTAAGGTGACATTAAGCCTAATTAATAATGGAGAGGCGTCAATTGTGACACCTATCCATTATTAATCCAATTGAATGAAAGGGTTAAATAAAACACAAACACATTATTTAAAATTATTTTAATGAAATAAAAACAATGGTTGTTGGAGTATTTTATTCTACGCCCAATCCAGTCACTGAAGACCCTCGTTCTGTGAAAGAAAAAACATAATAAACCAACAATAAACTTACCCTCCGCAGATCTGTAACGTCCAACGATGTAAATCCTTCTGAAGGGGTTAAAACATTTTGCAGCAAGGAGTTTTGCTAATGCAGGCTGCTCCTCGCTGCAAAACCCCTGGGAATGAGTCTAAATATAGATCAATGAGCTATATTTAGCTTCATTTGCGGTGAGGCGCCCTCTGCTGGATGTTCATAGATCGTGGGAAATTTCCTAGAAAGCTCCCAGGCTTTCTAGGCAAGTTCCCACGATCTATAAACAGCCAGCAGAGGGCGCCTCACCGCAAATGAAGCTAAATATAGCTCATTGATCTATATTTAGACTCATTCCCAGGGGTTTTGCAGCGAGGAGTAGCCTGCATTAGCAAAGCTCCTTGCTGCAAAATGTTTTAACCCCTTCAGAAGGATTTACATCGTTGGACGTTACAGATCTGCGGAGGGTAAGTATATTGTTGGTTTATTATGTTTTTTCTTTCAAAGAACGAGGGTCTTCAGTGACTGGATTGGGCGTAGAATAAAATACTCCAACAACCATTGTTTTTATTTCATTAAAATAATTTTAAATAATGTGTTTGTGTTTTATTTAACCCTTTCATTCAATTGGATTAATAATGGATAGGTGTCATAATTGACGCCTCTCCATTATTAATTAGGCTTAATGTCACCTTACAATAGCAAGGTGGCATTAACCCTTCATTACCCCATATCCCACCGCTACACGGGAATGGGAAGAGAGTGGCCAAGTGCCAGAATAGGCGCATCTTCCAGATGTGCCTTTTCTGGGGTGGCTGGGGGCAGATATTTGTAGCCGGGGGGGGCCAATAACCGTGGACCCTCTCCAGGCTATTAATATCTGCCCTCAGTCACTGGCTTTACTACTCTGGCGGAGAAAATTGCGCGGGAGCCCACGCCAATTTTTTCCGCCATTTAACCCTTTATTTTAAGAGCTAGAACGGCCAAATTTTGCAGATACACACTACTGACATTAGTAGTGTGGAATCTGCAAAAAAAATGGAGAGAAGACATGGTTTACTGTATGTAAACCATGTCTCAAATCATGTCGGGTTTTAGGAAGGAGAAAGAAAAAGCCGGTAATTGAATTACCGGCTTTCAAGCTGTATAGCGCTGGAATAAATATTAATATATATACATATATGTGTCTCACTGACATATATATATATATATATATATATATATATATATACCTATTCTATGTGTACACATTTATTCTACTGTAAGCTGTCAGTGTGATTTTACTGTACACCGCACTGAATTACCGGCTTTTCTCTCTAACAGCGCTGCGTATTTCTCGCAAGTCACACTGCTTGTCCGTGTGAAATCCGTATTTTTCACGCTTCCATAGACTTTCATTGGCGTATTTCTTGCGCAGTACGGTGACAAACGCAGCATGCTGCGATTTTGTACGGCCGTAGAAAGCCGTATAATACTGATCAGTAAAATACGGCAGATAGGAGCAGGGGCATAGAGAATAATTGTGCCGTATTTTTTGCGAGTTTTACGGACGTAGTTTCTGCGCTCTTACGTCCGTAAAACTCGCAAGTGTGAAGCCGGCCATATACAGCTCTGGCAAAAATTAAGAGACCACTGCAAATGTTCAGTTTGTCTGATTTTTCTCTTTATAGGTATATTTTTGAGTAAAATGCAATTGTTCTTTTAGTATATAAACTTCTGAAAACATGTCTCCGAATTTCCAAGCAATAAATTTTGTATTTTTTTTTCTGACAAAGAAAAATGGTCAAAGAAAACCCCCAGTGCTTTCAGACCTCAAATAATGCAAAGAAAACAAGTTCATAATCATTTAGAAACAACAATACTAATGTTTTAAGTCATGAAGAATTCAGAAATCAATATTTTGTGGAATAACCATGATTTTTAAACACAGCTTTCATGTGTCTTGGCATGCTTTCCACCAGTCTTTCCCACTGCTTCTGGCGCAAAACTTTAAGCAGTTCTTCTTTGTTTGATGGCTTGTGACTATCCATCATCCTCTTGATTACAATCCAGAGGTTTTCAATGGGGTTCAGGTTTGGAGATTGGGCTGCCCATGACAGGGTTTTGATGTGGTGGTCTCTTAATTTTTGTCAGAGATGTATATTATATTCACCTATATTTGTTTTGTGTGTGTAAACATTATATTTGAACATGGTATGTAATGATATTATGGTCTTCAATGGAGAATGTAAAAGAAGAGGTTGGACAAGGAAAATACATCACAGTTCTTTTTTTTGTTAAATAATATATCTTTATTTAGCTTGCAATTCCGCAGACAAATCAGCAGAGAGAACCACATGAAAATCTGCATCAAATCCGCATCAACACCGCACGGATTTTCTACTGCATTTTCTGCCAAGAGAGGAAGAATCCGCGCACAATTTTACAACAGCAATTTTGCAACGTGCGCACATACTGTTATAATCATAATGATTTATTATTATAGCTTTCTGTCTGTAAAAAATATTGTCTGTACTTTTTTGAGAAGCTGTCCAGAGAAGTCAAGTTGTCAACACTGCCCCGCGACAAGCTGAAGAGCGGGAGAAAGAGGAGCGGTGAGATACTGAAGAGCATTGGTGAGACACCTTTAAAACAGTTTATGAAATCCTGATCAAAGTAGGTGGTCTTAGGCCAGTCTCACACGTCCAGATAATTCCGGTACCGGAAAAATCGGTACCGGAATTATCTGTGTCCGTGTGCCAGTGTGTTTCTGTGGCACATCAGTGTGGCACACGTGAGGCACACGTGTGCCACCCGTGTGCTCACTGGGTACCACACGTACCGTGCCGGAGACAGCGCTAAAGTTTAGTGCTGCCCCCGGCATCGTGCTGAAGCCCCATTCATATCTTCCCTGCAGCAGCGTTTGCTGTAGAGAAGATATGAATATTAGTGTGTAAAATGCAGATCCAGGTCATCAACCCCCTCCCACGCCCTGTGCGCCCCCCCGCTGTGATTAAAATACTCACCTAGCTTCCGGATCCCTTGCAGCGTCTTGTCCTGGCCGCACCTTGTACTGTATGAGCAGTCACGTGGGGCTGCTCATTTACAGTAATGAATATGCGGCTCCACCCCTATGGAAGGTGGAGCCGCATATTCATGATTGTAATCGGCGGCCCCACGTGACCGCATACAGGATAAGATGCGGCCTGGAGAGGAAGCAGCGCCGGAGAGGGAGCGAGCCAGGTGAGTATTTTCAGAACAGCGGGGGGGGGGGGGGCGCACAGGGGGTGGGAGGGCGGGGGGTACATAGATCTTTATTTTAAACACACTTATTCATATCTTCTCTACAGCAAACGCTGCTGCAGGGAAGATATGAATCGCGGCTTCAGCACCAGTGGGGGGGATAGTGCTTAATGTAGCGCTGTCTCCTGCACGGCACACGGACTGCACATGGACAACGTCCGTGTAATACGTGCGCTCCCACGAACACTGACATGTCTCCGTGTTTGGCACACGGAGACACGGTCCGCAAAAAATCAATGACATCTGAACAGATGCATTGATTTCAATGTGTCTACGTGTCAGTGGCTCCAGTACGTGAGGAAACTGTCACCTCACGTACCGGAGCCACTGACGTGTGAAACCGGCCTTAGTTGGTTTGAGGTTGTTCTCAGGGGTGGGCACACCATATGCACCAACAAGAATGTTGATGGTAAGTATGAGTAGTAGTTTGAAGAAATGCACATTTCCTGCAGATGGTCAGAGCATAATATTAATGTTTCTCATGATTACACTGCCTATGACTAATGTGGCAATACAACTTCTTTTTTGGAATATTGAGGAAGATCTGGTGAAGAACAAAACTAGACCTGCTGCCCATGACAATCAGATTTCTCTTCCACTTTTTCAGATTTAGGCTATGTGCACACGTTCAGGATTTCTCGCAGAAAATTCCTGAGAAAAACCGGACATTTTCTGCAAGAAATCCGCAAGCGGTTTTGCCGCGGTTTTGCCGTGTTTTTTTCCGGACATTTCCCAATGCATTTTGTAGTGGGAAATCCACAAAAAAAAACGCAAAATTAATGAACATGCTGCAGTTTTTACCGCGATGCGTTTTTTTCACGGAAAAAAACGCATCATGTGCACAAAACATGCGGAATTCATTCTAAATGTTGGGATGCTTATTGTATGTGGGTTTTTTTTGCGGTTTTATAGCGTTTTTATCTGGAAAAACCACAAAAAAAGGCAACGTGTGCACACAGCCTTAGAGGCACATTGGAAAATAAAAGCCATAACCTGATTGGTCGCCATAGACAACTAGTCCACTATCTTATGTGCACCAGTTTTAAGACCTCTCCCCTTCTGTTGCATTTCTGATACAAATTGACATTTAAGACATCTATCGAAGCCGTCCAAAATTAAAAACTCAAATCATTACCCACAGCAACCAGTCAGAGCGCAGACTTTCTTAAAACTTGTGATAGGTTGCTATAGGTAGGAGACACTATAGATAGTTTTAATAAATTTGTAGCATAACTGTTCCCCAGGATCTCATGAATGTAGAAAACAACACTCACCTCTTTCTGCTTGGCATCCTGTGGGTAGACATCGGGGGGTCCAAGCCGAGGTCTTTTCAGAGGTCTTTGTTCATAGCTAAGAATTCCCAAAGCAGCCATAATCTTTCATGATAAAGTGCTGGAATGAGACAAAGACCTCTTTAGGCAACTGGACAGTTTTTTACTAAATCTGAAAAAGATGACAATAGACACCAGTTCATACGTACAGTGATAACCTATTTTTCGCATTCCCATAGTGTTCCTAAAAATGTATTTTTTTAAAAGACAACAGTTGCCCATAAATCCAGTCTTTGCCGGGGCAAATGAACTATGCCATTAGCTGTGTCCTGCTCTACTTTGTATACTCTTTTGGGATGCTTAGTGGTTTCTTGGATGAGTTGTCTCTGTGCCCTGTGCTACATCTTCTACATCTGAAGATAATGGAGGTGATTCATTAAGGTGCTTATGGCAGAAATCTCCTACAAACACCTTGACATGATGCAGTACATTTTGCACAACTCAGCAGTGGAGCAAAAGTATTATGACTTTTGGCGTCTACATGCCGGCCCCTGCCAGCTGCGCCAATGAGGGTGAGGTGTGGGTGAGACATGTGCGGGGCATAGCATGGTCACATCCGCCTATCAAATTCTGCAGAAGTTATGCCACTAAAGTGGCGTATATTACTCCAAAGATGTAGTATGCCAGACTCTTGCTTACATTACTGGTGATGGCGCATGCTGGGTTCCAGATGCGCTTGATTCATTAAGTGGTGAATGCCACTGAATGAATCAGGTCACTACGAGTGCTTCACCAAGACCCACACACGTAGCGGCAGTCTTAATGAAATGTCTCCACAATCGCTTTCATTGTGGATCAGTGTAGCACATCAGTATCTTTTTTTTTACATCCATGCACAACAAACAGTTTTTTCCCTCATGTGTCATACGTATTGCCTTCATGTTACATCTGATCTGCATTCATTTTCTCTCCGGGCCATCAGGTATTGCACCCCTGTGTGCCTTCTCATATACAGGCTACTTTTGTTTCTGATCACCTATTGGCCACACTGTGTCCCTCACCAGGTATTCTCGTCTTCCTCATATGGCTGTCCTATTGCTACAGAACATATAATTGCAATATAGTGCTTTTAGTTCATCTCTAAGCTCCATGACAGGATCCTTGGTTTGTCTACGCTATTCATTATTGTGGAACCACTACACTTTCTGGTGGATGCTGCCATTATTTACCTATAGTAATACTACAGGTGCATCTCACAAAATTTGAATATCATCAAAAAGTTAATTTATTTCAGTTCTTCAATACAAAAAGTGAAACTCGTATATTATATAGCATCATTACAACAGAGAGATATATTTCAAGTATTTATTTCTGTTAATGTTGATGATTATGGCTTACAGCGAATGAAAACCCAAAAGTCATTATCTCAGTAAATTAGAATACTTTATAAATCCAGCTTGAAAAATGATTTTAAAATCCGAAATGTTGGCCTACTGAAATGTGTGTTCAGTAAGTGCATGGCTATTTTCAGGTTTGTTTGTTTTTTTTTCATTTTTGTTTTTCCCTCCCAGAACTTTTTTTATTTTTCAGTCAATGTAGCCATTTTAGGGCTTGTTTTTTTTGAGGATTGTTTTTTGCGGGAAATGTGTGAAAATTGCAAAAAAAACTTCAATTTCACAATTGTTTTTTGGGTTTTGTATTTACCATATTCACTATATGGTAAAACTGACCTTACAATATGATTCCCCGGGTCAGTTGAAATATGCAGATACCAAACATGTTTTTTTTTTTTTTTATTTAACTGGTTACAAAATGTTTGGAAATTTGTGAGAGGAAAAAAATGTTGCTTTTGTTGCCATTTTCAGAGACCCGTAACATTTTCATTTTTTAGGATCTGGGGTTGAGTGAGGGCTTATTTTTTTTGTACCCTGAGCTGATGTTTTTACTGCTACCATTTGGGAATAAATACATATTTTGATTGCCTCTTAATTCTGGTGTTTTGATTTTAATTTTGTTATGTCGTTTGGATTAATTTATTTTATATTTCGATAAACAGGACTTTTACAAACGCAGCGATGCCAAATATGTGGGTTTTTAATTCATTTTTTATTGTTTTATTTTTAATGGGGTAAAAGGAAGTTGATTTGAGCTTTGCTTTTTATTTTATTTTTTCATATTTTTACCTGTATTTAATAGTCCCCACAAGGAACTTGAAGCTGCAATCCTCTGAACAAGCGTTCTACACATAGCAGTGCATCAGCATTGCTATGTATACATGTAGCTAAAATAACAATCTCCCATGAATGTCGGCAACGGGCTGGTTTTCACAGGAGGATCGCAATGATAGGCATAGTGGTCTTCAGCAGACTCTCGACTGCAATAACAACATGGAAGCATGAAATGATGCACGGTCCTCTTGGCATGTATTAAATGCTGCTGTCAGAGATTGACAAGGGGACTTAACATGTTAGCCTTGGATGGAGTTGTGCACCACCTGCAGCAGTTAGGCGTCTTTTTCACACTTTCGTTATCTGGCGGCCGTCACAATCCGTCGGCGTGATGTATCGACGAATGTGTCAAAAATAGTTTCAAATGGATGCAATGGATCCAGTTGTTAAACGGATCCGCTAGACGGTTCCGTCGAAAAACTGGATCCGTTACATCCTTCTTATCCGTTTTTTTCATCCTTTTCATCTGTTTTTTTGACGGATCTGTTTTGCATACCTTCAAATGGGAGGCTCCCAAATGTGATTGGCTACTGGAAAATAATGGAAACCTATATATTGAGTGTTTAACACCTCATATTTGAGAGCTTGTAGAGCAAGTGGCAGAAATGGAAGGAGTTCTAGCAAATATTGTGACCATCTATGCATCTATCCATCAGGCAGGTTGCTGGCAGGCTTCTTGCTTGTAGGCTTCTTGCTGGCACATTGAGGAACGAAGCCACATGGCAGGTTTATATAGATTTGGGGCTGTCTGGCCAATTGGCTACTAAATTGCTACTAAATTGCCAATTGGCTACTAAATACTGATTTGGAGCATGCCCAGTGTAAAAAAAAATCCAGCGCTGGATTCCGTCATGTGACGTACCATGACGGATCCTGCATCCATAGGCTTCCATTCTAGCCAACGACGTATGCCACATTATATGTCGTGGCACGTTTTTCCCGACGCAGACAAAAAATGCTTCATTGTACGTTTTTTCCAGATGACAAGTCGACAAATTCCGACGGATCCAGTGAACGATGGATGAAACATGTGGCCATGCATCGCGATCCGTCACTAATATAAGTCTATGAGAAAAAAACACATCCTGAGGGCAAATTCGCAGGATCCTTTTTTTTTCACAAAATGACGCGTTATGACGGAAAAAGAAAGACGGAAGTGTGAAAGAGGCCTTAGAGGCACATGATGACTTATTACATCAGCCATCATGTGTGGGGAAAGATGTCGGCACAGCATGCGAGCTTGATCAAAGTCAGGGAGCCAGCATATGATATACTGTTACGTCATATGTCAGTAAGGGGTTAAACTCCATGGGTGATGTTTTCATTCGGAAATATAATTTACATACATAGTTATTTTGCTTTCATTTATATTTAAGAAAAAAATGCATTATGTAGCAGAATAAAATAAAAATGAAGATAAGTCTGAGGTTCCAATAATATAGATGTCGTGTAGTGTACCTCTTACAAAAGATAAAGTGGAAAAGTAAGATGTATATAGTAACCGTGCATACATATCTGTGGAATATGATGGGGTTATATAGGCAAAGGGAAAGAGAAAGGTAACAGTATCAGCTACATATTAGAATAACTATATCTCATTATACGGAATATTAGGTAATATTACTGGTGTTACACATCCTGATATAGTAACACAGCATAAGAGAAGACCAGTTATGTTTTCATTACCATCACTTCTTAGTTCAAGTAATACATACCGGCACTGTGCCTAATATTGGTTTATAAGATATGGAGTTCAGACAATGATATACAGCTTCCTTGGCTGAATCTTTAATGCAATATGCAGACATCTGGCTCTTTGCCCCTTATATCATAGTGAATATATATGCTTATAACACCGTTCAATTGCATCTTAAGTGGATATGTCACTACATTTCTCATTACAAACTGCATACATTATAAAATGCATTACTTAGACCGGCTGAGGCTAATGTACTTACTTTGAAAATCCATGACTGAATGGCTGCATAATTCTAATATTAAAATAAGCATTTTATGAGTCCAACTAAAGAGAGAAACTGCTCATGATTCCAAATGTATTCAATCTCTACAGTTCCAGCCCACTGACAGCAGCAGCTTTCAATCTCCACTGATCCAGCCCACTGACAGAAGCAGCTTTCAATCTCCGCCGATCCAGCCCACTGACAAGAGCAGTTTTCAATCTCCACTGATCCAGCCTACTGACAGCGGCAGTTTTCAATCTCCTTCGATCCAGCCCACTGACAGCAGCAGCTTTCAATCTCCACCCATCCAGCCCACTGACAGCGGCAGCTTTCAATCTCCACTGATCCAGACCACTGACAGAGGCAGCTTTCAATCGCCTTTGATCCAGCCCGCTGACAGCAGCAGCTTTGAATATCAACCGATCCAGCCCACTGACAGCGGCAGCTTTCAATCTCCACTGATCCAGCCCACTGCCAGAGGAAGCTTTCAATCTCCTTTGATCCAGCCCACTGACAGTGGCAGCTTTGAATCTCAACCGATCCAGCCCACTGAAAGCGGCAGCTTTCAATCTCCACCGATCCAGCCCACTGACAGCGGCAGCTTTGAATATCAACCGATCCAGCCCACTGACAGCGGCAGCTTTGAATATCAACCGATCCAGCCCACTGACAGCGGCAGCTTTCAATCTCCACTGATCCAGCCCACTGCCAGAGGCAGCTTTCAATCTCCTTTGATCCAGCCCACTGACAGTGGCAGCTTTGAATCTCAACCGATCCAGCCCACTGAAAGCGGCAGCTTTCAATCTCCACCGATCCAGCCCACTGACAGCGGCAGCTTTCAATCACTGATCCAGCCCACTGACAGAGGCAGCTTTCAATCTCCACTGATCCAGCCCACTGCCAGAGGCAGCTTTCAATCTCAACCAATCCAGCCCACTGACAGCGGCAGCTTTCAATCTCCACCGATCCAGCCCACTGACAGCGGCAGCTTTCAATCACTGATCCAATAGATACAGCCCAGCATGGACCAAGACAAATACGATCTCACACACATGCATGTAGCCATGTGTTCAAACCGTGAGAACCAGAGATCGCATAACTACCGATACTGAGGACACTCCAATTACCATAGATAAAAACCAAAAGAAAAAATAGGAGTATACGTCCAAGATTTTTGTAACAAGGTATCAATACAAATTTTATTACATCATGATCATCATTGTGACAGTGAGGGAAGCTATGGAACAACACTGAAAAGAAGCGGGGGCGCGTTGGGGTTCCAGTGGTAACCCCTGGTGGTCCGTAGAATGGGTAAGACTCTGGCAAGGATAGTTGGCACTTAGTGCACTTTACCGGATGTGATTTCCAAGTTGGGACATATGACGTATAGTCTAATATTGACATATTCCTTGCAATCTATTTCTTACCTATTCTGTGACATGCACTAGTAGCACCTTACTTTAGACTCGGACATTTTCAGAGGTTGCCCCCGGTTCTATTCAGTGTTGATCCTTAGCTTCCCTCACTGTCACAATGTGTTATTTGTCATTTTATGTGATGTTTTTGTATATGATGATCATGATGTAATAAAAATTGTATTGATACCTTTTTACAAAAATCTTGGACGTATACTCCTATTTTTTCTTTTGTTTTTTTTTTCAATCACTTATCCAGCCCACTGACAGAGGCAGCTTTCAGTCTCCTTTGATGCAGCCCACTGACAGCAGCAGTTTGTACTGAGCAATGTGAGAAACCAGCAGCAAGAGAGAGACAGAACACTGTGTGACTGTCAATCAGACTTGGTAGGTTGAGATTGAAATTAAACTTTACACAACTGTTATGATCTGGTGGTTTAGGAGCAACATGGGATGAGCTCTGAAGGAAGTGGTACCTGTACTGACCGCAGTCCCTAAGCTCAACACAACACTAGAAGTAGCCGTGGGATACTCCTGACACTCCCTAGGCACCTCGTCACAGCCTGAGAACTAACTACCCCTAAAGATAGAAACAGGAAAACTATCTTGCCTCAGAGAAAATCCCCCAAAGGATAGATAGCCTCCCACAAGTAATGACTGTGAGTGGAGAGGGAAAAAACATACACAGAATGAAACCAGGATGAGCACAGGAGGCCAGTCTAGCTAGATAGATAGGACAGGATGGAATACTGTGCGGTCAGTATAAAACACTACAAAAAATCCACACAGAGTTTACAAAAATCACCACACCTGACTAAAGGTGTGGAGGGTAAATCTGCTTCCCAGAGCTTCCAGCTACACAGAATTAATTCATACTGACAAGCTGGACAAACATAGAAAGCACAGAATGGATAAGTCCACAACCTGTGGACAGAAAAGAGCAAGCAAGGACTTAGCTTTGCTGAACTGGTCAGGATAACAGGGAAATCCAAAGAGATGTGAATCCAACCAGGAACCATTGACAAGTGGCACTGGCTTTAGCGAGAGCCAGGCATAAATAGCCGAGCAGAAAGACAATCAGTGGAAGCAGCTGCAGACTGCTAAATCCAAGGAGCAGCCATACCACTTAAAACCACCGGAGGGAGCCCAAGAGCAGAACTCACAAAAGTGCCACTTACAACCACCGGAGGGAGCCCAAGAGCGGAATTCACAACACACAGCCATTCTAAAATAAATCTTCAAAGTAAGTACACCAGCCTCATCAAGCCTAAGATATCTATTCAAAAATACATGCACTTCGTATGGGAAAACCTGATAACATATTTAACAACATTTGGCTGCGTTTGCACATTGTGCCATGCTTTTTGTGGTCTCTTAACTGCTCCGTAAAGAATCCCTTTATTTTGCAGTGAAACTGATTTTTTAACAGCAAAAGTGGTGGCCGCAGCATGTAAACACAGCCTTTGGGAGGGTTATTTAAGGCTTTGTTCAAATCTATGTTGGGAATCTTTGTAATCTTTTGTTTTTCATCATCAGAACAGAAAAACAAATAAATCTAATATAAATCCACCCCAAGACAGCAGCACCAAACGCCAATGTGTCTGTTGATTTATCTGAAAAAAATAACCTAGCGTAACTGTATGAAGACCTGTAGAAAATCTTATGCCAAGTAGAAATAAAAACTTGTGAGAATATGTAAATTCCGCTTCATATAACTAATGACAAACAACTAAACCCTGATATTGTATGTTGGAGACTTCATGAGTGTGTTCTTACAGCTCTGCAGAAGTTCTGCAGGACGGGTAGGTCCAAAAGGTCAAAATCATCAAAAATGAAAAATTCCACCTTGTGCACCACTGAAACGTGTGGGCTCCACGGATTGTTCCCCATTAATAAATCTTTTTCAATTATGAAAAATTCTTGGCAAACAATGTCCCAAACCTCCTGACTGAAGCTTGTGGTCCATACGGACTGTTTTTCCAAGCGGTAAATGCAGCAATTAAATCTGTATTTTGTTCTAAGGTTTTTTTTTTAAACTATTTCCGCTCTGATAAGGCCATGATAGAGTTAATAATAGCGAGCTCTTACTTGGCTTTATTATTCTGTGGCACTATTGTAGTAGTTTTTGACTGCAGTTGCTAAGCAGAATTTTAACTCCTATACGACATGTGTGAACTACTTATGCTACCGGCTACTGGATTGTGTGTGCACTTTTACTTGCCTTGGCCTCAGGCTATGTAGAACAGGTTTCCAGCCTCCTGGTGATAGGAAGACCTCCTAGTCAGGTTACTTGTAGGTGTCACCGGTAATACGGTACATGCTGTGGATGCTGGTACTCCAGGGCTGCTATTGTATTCATCCCTCACTTAGTGCATCAGGGGGGTGGGATGACGGGGCTCACAGCTGAAATGCAGAACAGGTCAATGAGCAGAACTCAGGCCCTGGGAGGGATCCAGTGAGTGCTGCAGTGCTCCTCTCACAATCAAGGCACCACCATGCACTTGTTCTTCCAGCTGCACAGGCTGACGTCTGTCAGGCTGCCGGCTTCCAACCCACTTCACAGCTGGCCACGTCACAAGGATATTAAAGGGAAAGGATGCTAATTTGTGTCGGCAACGCCTCAATCAACGATGCCCGTGGGAATGTCTGATTGTCATTGTGCTGTGACTCTGAGATGTAGTGTATAGATGATAAAACAATTCATTATATATATAGGGAGGAAGCCTAAAGCATTTATTTCTAGTGCTTTTCCTATAGGACTTAAACACACAAAAAATGCATAATACAAACACATCATAATAATTAAAAAAAAACCACAAAATTACATGTAAAAATAGCTATAAAAAATACCTGAAATTTATGGTGTATTTATCAGGAAATTAAAAACACTGAAAAATTGTGAGCCCTTTACCATTGATTCAGCACGGGCCCATATGAAAGTGGTCCCCTTAACTCTTGGTTTCACCAATGATATGGCCACCCCTGAAATGTAGTATTGCAGTGCGGTAAATCAAGAGATAAACTGCTGAGACATCAAAAAGGAGAGGCACTATTTGGTATGGCTCTCTAGCCTGGCTCTTGAAGAGGAACCTGAGTGAGGGAACAACTTCTTTTACTTATATGTTCCATAATCCACATTTAGGTCCCTAGAGAATAGAAATAGAAGATAAATTATATTAAACTTGGATTAGAAAACTTCCCCGTGCATGTCGGACAATTTTTTTTCATCATTTGGGGCTTAAAGTGGTTTTCTCAACTTCTACAAGAGTGCAGCAGTCGCAAGTCTCCTGTCTTCCTCCTTCATTGGGCATGTGTGGGGGCACTGCTGCTTGAGTTAACACCGATGCCATCGTTGCACCCCTTGCCCAAACTATGTACTTTCTAATACTACAAACAGAGGCAGCTTTGCCCCAAAAGCAACAGGAAGACACAAAAGCACTGGAGCTGGTCAGTGATTACAAGATCTACAGAAAAGAGAAGCCATCACTCACAGATTGCTGAAGTTAACATTAAAGAAGCACTTCCACTAACTTTTTTTTAAATGAAATCTGCGTATACATGCATCTAATGCAGTGTGAGTGCATTGATATACTCACTAACCGCTGCTCTCTCTGGTGTCTTCTGCTCTTCTGAGTGACGTAACCGTAAATGAGACAATCCAGTTCATTTTGTATGCGCTATGCGTGAGCCGGGAGTCGCTGTTAGGCTACGTTCACACTAGCGTTGTGCGCCGCTGCGTCGGCGACGCAACGCACAATGCACGCTAAAACGCAGCAAAACGCATGCAAAAACGCTGCGTTTTGCAACGCATGCGTCGGTTTTTGCCGAAATTTGGACGCAAGAAAAATGCAACTTGTTGCGTTTTCTTGGTGCGACGCTAGCAGCAAAAAAGACGCATGCGTCGCACAACGCAACAAAAAAAAAATGCATGCGTCCCCCATGTTAAATATAGGGGCGCATGACGCATGCGTCGCCGCTGCGTTGCCCGACGCAAACTAGCATAACGCTAGTGTGAACGTAGACTTACACTGAAAGCCTATGGAGCCGTGTTCTGGCGCTTTATACATTGTAAAAGCCATTTCCGGGTCAGACAGAATGCAGCGTGGCCGGAAGGAGTCTGCATTCAGAAGAGCAGAAGACTCAGCGTTGGACACCGAAGAGAGCATTGGGTGAGTATATTAACACACACAAACTACATTCCATGCGCATACACACAATCAATGAAAAAAGTTAGTGAGAGTTCTTCTTTATCAATTCCTCCATTCCTGAGAAAGGACAGGATTTTTAAAGTAATCAAATAATTTGCACATTTGTTTTTTTTGCAATTTTAGCCATTAAACTGTTTAATATATGTAAGAGGGTCACTGGTAATGTGCTGGAGGGGAGATATTACATAGTTACATAGGTTGAAAAAAAACCTAGGTCCATCAAGTTCAGGAAAAAAAGGGAAGATTCCAGCTCCTAAAATTCCAGTGTTCACACACTCTTTCTGAACCTCTTTTTCTTCCATCAAGTTCGACCTTTCTCCACCAATTGTACATTTCGTCACTAATTTAGCTATAACCTGCAATGTTATGTGTATCGAGGAAATTGTCCAGCCCTTTTTTAACCCTCCGTCACATACAATATTCGGACTAACGAGTTCACATACAATGTGCCTGTCAGGCGCCTGCTGGAAAAATACCTATAATATCTAATGTTTGCAATTTCAGTGCTCTAAAAGTGATCAGTGACCTTCATAGGGATGTAATAAAAGAGACTACACATAATCAGTTGCAAAAAAAAAACTAATAACTATGAAATACAAACTTTTCAAAACTCCCGCCAAATAGTCCCCAGTTCTACTCTCACAAAAAAATGTACAAAGAAAATTTTTGAACACAAACTTAATTTTAAGGTACCTTAAGTACTATTAAAAACATATTCAAACAGAAGTAGATGCTGAGGTTTTCCCAGAAAAGTCACACTTGCAGAGCAAATAGCAAGAATTACACACCATTTTTGCATGTGTCAGGCAAATTGCTTTATGACATTTGAGACATTCATAATTTGAAAGCCTTCTGGTTCCGCTTTCCGTTTGGCAGGTGGTGCATCTCCTTCTTTTGTGAGGTGGTGCAGATGGTGACTTTTCACCATCATCTTCTGGGCGGAACCTTTTGAGCTGAACTTGAAGGCGAGAGGGGATACCGATTGTTTTCACGCTTCTCCTGCGTAGCTCTCCAAGTACTAGTTCATGGGCCAATTTTTTCAGATACAATCGTCTACGGAGTGGTTCAAGCTTGTTTTCAAGATAAATTACTTGTGAATTTATAGCACCCAAATTCAACATAGCAAAAAATATGACCATTGGCCAGCGTTTGATGTTTCTGCTGATGTTGAAAGTGGAGCACATCTGATCTGCTGTATCCACACCCCCTTTGGTGGCATTGTAAAATGTAATTATCTCCCCAGTCCCAGGATCGATGGCAGCATCATCATGAAGTGTTGATAGAAGAAGTACAATTTTTTTGGCATGTGGTACATAGGAAACTAAAGCCTTTCCATTATGGAATGCAAACATACTGCTGTACTGTTGTCTCTCTTTCACACTTACAAACTGTGGCGGCAATTCCCTTTTGTTTTTTCTTACAGTTCCCACATATGACAGCTTCTGAATTTTCAGATAATCAATCAGATCACAACTTGTAAACCAATTGTCAGCTGTAATATTGCGACCCGATCCAAATAAGGGTTCAGCCAGTCTTTTTACAACATCAATGGGTTTGTTGCTCACACAGTAAGGACCTTCTGGTTGTTTTCCTGCATAAACTTCCAGGTTGTAAGTGTAGGTCTTACTGGCATCAACAAGGGCATAAATTTTTATTCCATATTTGTTTGGCTTTGATGGAATATATTGACGAAAGGCACATCTACCACGAAAACCAGGGAGCATTTCGTCAATAGTGAGATTCTCTCCAGGGTAATAACTTTGTTTACAGTTTACAACAAATCTTTGAAATATATCACGAATTGGAGCAAGTCGGTCATGTGTTTTGCGTTCGGTTCGGGTAGTTCTGTCGTCAAACCGAAGGCAACGAATTAGAATCTTGAATCTGTTTATGGACATAACAAGGCTAAATTTTTCAACTCCATCCCCATCTTTACCCCAAAGTTCCTCCAAACTTTGTCTATTTGCCCTATAAGCTCCTGCAAGGTACAGTAATCCAAAAAAAGCACGCAGTTCTATTTTATCTGTGGGCTTGATGGTTTTGTTGCAGATGTACTTGTCCTTTATAATGTCTATATATTGGTTGGTATATGTGACAATAGAGTCCAGAATGTCATCTGTAAATATACTGTTCCAGCATTCAACTGCAGTTTTTGCATTACGTGCAGTTCCTATTACTGCAGGAAGGTGAGTAATAATGTTTAAAGGTTCCCTACGTTTTTTCTGGAATGGCTTCTTGTTCCATTTAGTATTTTTATCTTTTCCAATATAATATGATCCAACTTCTTCATCCTCACCACTGTCACCATCTTGCTCTGTTTCAGAATCCAGGACACATTCTTCCACCTCATCATGAGAATCAATCTCACTTTCCTCTCCTAAATCCTCATTCAGTGTGAGGTCTCTATCATCTAACAGCATGTTTGTTACTTCCTCAACATCAAGTTGTTTGGATAAATTGTACATTTTCCTCTCCATTTCAGCAGATAATCTGAAGCAAGAGAAGGAATATGTTAGGGAACTACTGTATATGCCTGAGCAGCACACTTTCTTTTATAAAATCTCCCTTATTTCTATGAAATATCCTCACATTTTGTGCTATACATTCATAAAACAAGCTAAATAAACTATTGTGATGAATAAAAACATAAAATACCAACCTTACTGAATGTGACGTATTCACATACAATGAGCCTGAGAGATCTGTGCAGCTATATCCTCTCCCCTGAAGCTCTGAAATCCAACTGTGATATCAGATTTCACAGACCTTCAAGAGACAGGAGACTACCTGGAGGGAGGGGGTTTCCTCACAATCTGGTGAGGAAGGAGAAATGAAAGTAAAAGAGAAGCGCCTGTCAGATCAGTTGTATGTGACGGAGGGTTAAATGCTGTTATAGTGTCTGCCATTACTACCTCTTGTGGTTGGACATTCAACACTCCGAGTCCTGAGTCATCTTTTTTCTAAACTAAACTAGCCCAACTATTTCAACCTCTTATCATATAAGCGGCCTCCATCCCTTGTAATAATCTAGTTGCCCATCTTCGAACTGATTCTAACTTCTAAATATTCCTTTTAAAATATGGAGCCCAAAACTTGATCCCATATTCTATATGTGGTCTCACCATTGATTTATAAAGGGGTAACAAAATGTTGGGATCACAGGATTTTATCTCACTTTTTATACTTCCTAAAATCCTGTTTGCTTTTGCGGCTGCTGCTTGACACTGAGTACTGCTGCTCAGCTTACTTGTATCCAGAATACCCAAGTCCTTCTCCTGTTCTGTAGTCGTGAGTATACTCCCATTTAATGTATATGCAGCAATATGATGACTCTTTGTTTCCTGTCATTTGGCCAATTCCTTACCCATCTGCATATAGTTTCCCCCAGTCCTTACCTCTGCAGCTTCAGTTTAGGGCTGTTATGTTGTAGACTGTGTTTCACTGAGGTTATTGGCTTCAGTGATATGAGCCTGGAAATTTACTCCAGCATGTTATGTGCTGAGAGGGTTTAATCGGCCATGACATGACCAGGTTTTTCTGTTTACCAGCTAAAGAGTTAGGCAGGATGGCTGTTCACCATATCTCCACCTTATAGTGTGGTCCAAACCTTTGGGCTTAATGATTGTTCTGTATGTACTCTGGAGATGAAGCTAACCTATAGAGCTGTGCTCTTGCTAAAGAGAGCAAAGCACTCTTTTCTGAGGGGGCAGATCCCTTCAGTTATACTGACTGTAAAGGCTACACAAAAATGGAAACATTGGCTAAAGGTTTAAACTTTGTTCCTACTGGCAATTTCAATCTATTCGAGACTATCAAAGATGTCAATAAATTTACTCGTCTTCTTACTGTGAAAAGACATTTTTTTTCAGACAATCAAAATGACCTCAATTCTGGCAGAAAAAAATCATATTGTACCAGGGAAAATAATGCGTCTCTTTCCTTTATGGCACAATGTACTTTACTCACTTTAACTTCTCTTCAGGAAGAAAATTTTGACGAGAATAAAATAAAGGACGAGGATGTGCAGGTGCTTTCATCTAATCCGGCATATTATCCCCTCCAATCAAGGGTTCCTACCTTAGACCTTTTTCAGACTCTGGTCGAACAAGATTTGAAAAAATTACATGCTGAAACCCGGAGTGCAAACCACCGAAGTAACCTGAGTAGAGACCAATCTCAGGCTGTTAGAGATTTACAACGTAATTACAACTTGACAGTCCGCCAGTCGGACAAAGGGGGCTGTATAGTAGTCATAGACACTGCTTTGTATTGTAAGTTGATAATGTCTATTATACGGGATACTAGCACATATACTTCTTTAAGATCTGACCCCACTTTATCCTTTAAATATGACATGACTGAAATACTCAATAAAGCACAGAGATTGGGGGTTATCAGCAATAAGATTTACAAATGGCTACTGCCTAAACATTCAATTACTCCCATTTTCCATGGGCTCCCAAAAACGCATAAAAACGTTTTTCCCCCACCGTTACGACCTATAATTTTTGGGATGGGTTCCCTTAATGAAAACCTCAGTCATCTGATTGACAAGTATCTCCAACCTTTGATCCCAAGAATTCCAGGGTACCTTAAAGACACCTCAACAGTTTTAAAGGTTTTTGATACTTTTCAATGGTGTCATAATTATTATTTTGTAACTTGTGATGTCACAAATTTATATTCATGCATTCCCCATTCTTTGGCTAAGTAAGTATAGTAGCTATTCAGATTCATTGAAATGGTTCATTCTTGCGTCTCTACATTATTTACATAGTAACATAGTAACATAGTTAGTAAGGCCGAAAAAAGACATTTGTCCATCCAGTTCAGCCTATATTCCATCATAATAAATCCCCAGATCTACGTCCTTCTACAGAACCTAATAATTGTATGATACAATATTGTTCTGCTCCAGGAAGACATCCAGGCCTCTCTTGAACCCCTCGACTGAGTTCGCCATCACCACCTCCTCAGGCAAGCAATTCCAGATTCTCACTGCCCTAACAGTAAAGAATCCTCTTCTATGTTGGTGGAAAAACCTTCTCTCCTCCAGACGCAAAGAATGCCCCCTTGTGCCCGTCACCTTCCTTGGTATAAACAGATCCTCAGCGAGATATTTGTATTGTCCCCTTATATACTTATACATGGTTATTAGATCGCCCCTCAGTCGTCTTTTTTCTAGACTAAATAATCCTAATTTCGCTAATCTATCTGGGTATTGTAGTTCTCCCATCCCCTTTATTAATTTTGTTGCCCTCCTTTGTACTCTCTCTAGTTCCATTATATCCTTCCTGAGCACCGGTGCCCAAAACTGGACACAGTACTCCATGTGCGGTCTAACTAGGGATTTGTACAGAGGCAGTATAATGCTCTCATCATGTGTATCCAGACCTCTTTTAATGCACCCCATGATCCTGTTTGCCTTGGCAGCTGCTGCCTGGCACTGGCTGCTCCAGGTAAGTTTATCATTAACTAGGATCCCCAAGTCCTTCTCCCTGTCAGATTTACCCAGTGGTTTCCCATTCAGTGTGTAATGGTGATATTAATTCCTTCTTCCCATGTGTATAACCTTACATTTATCATTGTTAAACCTGATCTGCCACCTTTCAGCCCAAGTTTCCAACTTATCCAGATCCATCTGTAGCAGAATACTATCTTCTCTTGTATTAACTGCTTTACATAGTTTTGTATCATCTGCAAATATCGATATTTTACTGTGTAAACCTTCTACCAGATCATTAATGAATATGTTGAAGAGAACAGGTCCCAATACCGACCCCTGCGGTACCCCACTGGTCACAGCGACCCAGTTAGAGACTCTACCATTTATAACCACCCTCTGCTTTCTATCACTAAGCCAGTTACTAACCCATTTACACACATTTTCCCCCAGACCAAGCATTCTCATTTTGTGTACCAACCTCTTGTGCGGCACGGTATCAAACGCTTTGGAAAAATCGAGATATACCACGTCCAATGACTCACCGTGGTCCAGCCTATAGCTTACCTCTTCATAAAAACTGATTAGATTGGTTTGACAGGAGCGATTTCTCATAAACCCATGCTGATATGGAGTTAAACAGTTATTCTCATTGAGATAATCCAGAATAACATCCCTCAGAAACCCTTCAAATATTTTACCAACAATAGAGGTTAGACTTACTGGCCTATAATTTCCAGGTTCACTTTTAGAGCCCTTTTTGAATATTGGCACCACATTTGCTATGCGCCAGTCCTGCGGAACAGACCCTGTCGCTATAGAGTCCCTAAAAATAAGAAATAATGGTTTATCTATTACATTACTTAGTTCTCTTAGTACTCGTGGGTGTATGCCATCCGGACCCGGAGATTTATCTATTTTAATCTTATTTAGCCGGTTTCGCACCTCTTCTTGGGTTAGATTGGTGACCCTTAATATAGGGTTTTCATTGTTTCTTGGGATTTCACCTAGCATTTCATTTTCCACCGTGAATACCGTGGAGAAGAAGGTGTTTAATATGTTAGCTTTTTCCTCGTCATCTACAACCATTCTTTCCTCACTATTTTTTAAGGGGCCTACATTTTCAGTTTTTATTCTTTTACTATTGATATAGTTGAAGAACAGAGTTTGGGATTAGTTTTACTCTCCTTAGCAATGTGCTTCTCTGTTTCCTTTTTGGCAGCTTTAATTAGTTTTTTAGATAAAGTATTTTTCTCCCTATAGTTTTTTAGAGCTTCAATGGTGCCATCCTGCTTTAGTAGTGCAAATGCTTTCTTTTTACTGTTAATTGCCTGTCTTACTTCTTTGTTTAGCCACATTGGGTTTTTCCTATTTCTAGTCCTTTTATTCCCACAAGGTATAAACCGCTTACACTGCCTATTTAGGATGTTCTTAAACATTTCCCATTTATTATCTGTATTCTTATTTCTGAGGATATTGTCCCAGTCTACCAGATTAAGGGCATCTCTAAGCTGGTCAAACTTTGCCTTCCTAAAGTTCAGTGTTTTTGTGACTCCCTGACAAGTCCCCCTAGTGAAAGACAGGTGAAACTGTACAATATTGTGGTCGCTATTTCCTAGATGCCCGACCACCTGCAGATTTGTTATTCTGTCAGGTCTATTAGATAGTATTAGGTCTAAAAGTGCTGCTCCTCTGGTTGGATTCTGCACCAATTGTGAAAGATAATTTTTCTTGGTTATTAGCAGAAACCTGTTGCCTTTATGGGTTTCACAGGTTTCTGTTTCCCAGTTAATATCCGGGTAGTTAAAGTCCCCCATAACCAGGACCTCATTATGGGTTGCAGCTTCATCTATCTGCTTTAGAAGTAGACTTTCCATGGTTTCTGTTATATTTGGGGGTTTGTAACAGACCCCAATGAGAATTTTGTTACCATTTTTCCCTCCATGAATTTCGACCCATATGGACTCGACATCCTCATTTCCTTCGCTAATATCCTCCCTTAAAGTGGACTTTAGACAAGACTTTACATAGAGACAAACCCCTCCTCCTCTCCGATTTTTACGATCCTTTCTAAACAGACTGTAACCCTGTAAGTTAACTGTGCAGTCATAGCTTTCATCTAACCATGTCTCGGTTATTCCCACTATGTCAAAGTTACCTGTAGATATTTCTGCTTCTAGTTCTTCCATCTTGTTTGTCAGGCTTCTGGCGTTTGCGAGCATGCAGTTTAGAGGATTTTGTTTTGTTCCAATCTCCTCGCTGTGGATTGTTTTAGAAATGTTCTTACCTCCCTTCTGAGTATGTTTTCCTGGGTCTTCTTTGTTCAAGTCTAATGTTTTTCTTCCCGTCCCCTCTTCTTCTAGTTTAACGCCCTCCTGATGAGTGTAGCGAGTCTTCTGGCGAATGTGTGTTTCCCAGGTTTGTTGAGGTGTAGTCCATCTCTGGCGAGGAGTCCATCGTACAAGTAATTCACACCGTGGTCCAGGAATCCGAATCCTTGTTGTCTGCACCATCGTCTTAGCCAGTTGTTTACTAAAGCATAATTTTTTTTATGTTTCAAAATGAGTACTTCATCCAGACCATGGGTGCTCCTATGGAGTCTAAATTCTCCCCATCTTTAGCCGTTTTATTTATGGCATGGTGGGAAGAAACCTACATATTCACAGATGATAATCCATTTCTCCCATACCTTAATTGGTATGGGAGATTTGTGGATGATATTCTGCTAATTTGGCAAGGGGGTGTGACTAAGTTTTCTGATTTCATGCTCTATTTGAATAACAACAAGTGTAACCTGCGTTTCACCAGCGGCATTCCATCGCACGAGGTTTCATTCTTGGATGTGCTCCTTACAGGCAGCAATACAACACATAGGGTTAATACTTCTCTTTATAAAAAAGACAATTCTGGAAACACAACCCTGATGTCTTCAAGCGCACACCCTCGACATACCATTCATGCCATTCCTAGGGGTGAGCTCACGAGAGTGAGAAGAATTTGCTCTAGTGAGGAAAGTTTCCACAAGGAAAGTCATCTTATTTCTAATAGATTATTTGATAGGGGATACAAACAATCCAATATAAGACATGCATTCAGACATGTTTCCAAAATTCCACGTGCTGATTTATTGTATTCTGACAATGAAAATGCAAGTGCCGCTCCTGAAGCGCAGATTACTTTTTCTACCACTTATAGCAGTCAGTACAATAAAATTAAACAGATCATTCTTAACCCCTTAATCCCATATGACGTACTATCCCGTCCAGGTGACCTGGGACTTAATTCCCAGTGACGGGATAGTACGTCATATGCGATCGGCCGCGCTCACGGGGGGAGCGCGGCCGATCGCGGCCGGGTGTCAGCTGCCTATCGCAGCTGACATCCGGCACTATGTGCCAGGAGAGGTCACGGACCGCTCCCGGCACATTAACCCCCGGCACACCGCGATCAAAGATGATCGCGGTGTGCCGGCGGTGCAGGGAAGCATCGCGCAGGGAGGGGGCTCCCTGCGGGCTTCCCTGAGACGATCGGTACACGGTGATGTACTCACCGTGTACCGAGCGTCTTCTCCCTGCAGTCCCCGGATCCAAAATGGCCGCCGGGCTGCATCCGGGTCCTGCAGGGAGCACTTCCAGGTCAGGATCAGGCTGCAGCTGCAGCTCTAGTCCTGCCCGGCTGTATGTCAGATCACCGATCTAACAGAGTGCTGTGCACACTGTCAGATCGGTGATCTGTGAAGTCCCCCCCCTGGGACAAAGTGAAAAAGTAAAAAAAAAAATTTCCACACTTGTAAAAAAAAAAAAAAATTCCTAAATAAAGCAGAAAAAAAAAAATATTATTCCCATAAATACATTTCTTTACCTAAAAAAAAAACAAAAAAACAATAAAAGTACACATATTTAGTATCACCGCATCCGTAACAACCCGACCTATAAAACTGGCCCACTAACCCCTTCAGTGAACACCGTAAGAAACAAAAAAAAAAACGAGCCAAAAAACAACGCTTTATTATCATAACGCTGAACAAAAAGTAGAATAACACGCGATCAAAAAGACGGATATAAATAACCATGGTACCTCTGAAAGCGTCATCTTGTCCCGCAAAAAACGAGCCACCATATAGCATCATAACCAAAAAAGTAAAAAAGTTATAGTCCTCAGAATAAAGCGATGCCAAAATAATTATTTTTTCTATAAAATAGCTTTTATCGTATAAAAGCGCCAAAACATAAAAAAATGATATAAATGAGGTATCGCTGTAATCGTACTGACCCGAAGAATAAAACTGCTTCATCAATTTTACCAAACGCGGAACGGTATAAACGCCTCCCCCAAAAGAAATTCATGAATAGCTGGTTTTTGGTCATTCTGCCTCACAAAAAATCGGAATAAAAAGCGATCAAAAACTGTCATGTGTCCAAAAATGTAACCGATAAAAACGTCAACTCGTCCCGCAAAAAACAAGACCTCACATGACTCTGTGGACCAAAATATGGAAAAATTATAGGTCTCAAAATGTGGAGACGCAAAAACTTTTTTGCTATAAAAAGCGTCTTTTAGTGTGTGACGGCTGCCAATCATAAAAATCCGATATAAAAAACGCTATAAAAGTAAATCAAACCCCTCTTCATCACCCCCTTAGTTAGGCTAGGTTCACATTGCGTTAATGGGTTAACGCTAACGGACAGCGTTGCACGGCGAAAATGTCACAATTAACGCCGTGCAATGGGTCCGTTAGCACAACCATTGACAGCAATGTGATTTTCGGGTGTAGCGCATCGCTAGAGCGTGCCATTTTCGGCTCGCGCTAGCAAGGTGCCATTCTTTTGTGGCGCGCCTCAGACGCTGCTTGCAGCGTCCGCGGCGTGCCCGAGATCCGATCCCCGATCTTCCAGAGCGGGGACGTTAACGCGACCACTAAACACGACACCTAAAAAGACATTGCGTTAGCGCAATCCGCTAGTGCTAAACGGATTTCCCTAACGCAATGTGAACCTAGCCTTAGGGAAAAATAATAAAATTAAAAAAAATGTATTTATTTCCATTTTCCCATTAGGGTTAGGGCTAGGGTTAGGGCTAGGGTTAGGGCTAGGGTTAGGGTTTGGATTACATTTACGGTTGGGATTAGGGTTGGGATTAGAATTAGGGGCGTGTCAGGGTTAGGTGTGTGGTTAGGGTTACAGTTGGGATTAGGGTTAGGGGTGCGTTTGGATTAGGGTTTCATTTATAATTGGGGGGTTTCCACTGTTTAGGCACATCAGGGGCTCTCCAAACGCGACATGGCGTCCGATCTCAATTCCAGCCAATTCTGCGTTGAAAAAGTAAAACAGTGCTCCTTCACTTCCGAGCTCTCCCGTGCGCCCAAACAGGGGTTTACCCCAACATATGGGGTATCATCGTACTCGAGACAAATTGGACAACAACTTTTTGGGTCCAAGTTCTCTTGTTATCCTTGGGAAAATAAAAATTTGGGGGGCTAAAAATCATTTTTGTGGGAAAAAAAAGGATTTTTTATTTTCACGGCTCTGCGTTGTAAACTGTAGTGAAATACTTGGGGGTTCAAAGTTTTCACAACACATCTAGATAAGTTCCGTGGGAGGTCTAGTTTCCAATATGAGGTCACTTGTGGGTGGTTTCTACTGTTTGGGTACATCAGGGGCTCTGCAAATGCAACGTGACGCCTGCAGACCAATCCATCTAAGTCTGCATTCCAAATGGCGCTCCTTCTCTTCCGAGCTCTGCCATGCGCCCAAACAGTGGTTCCCCCCCACATATAGGGTATCAGCGTACTCAGGACAAATTGAACAACAACTTTTGGGGTCCAATTTATTCTGTTACCCTTGTAAAAATACAAAGCTGGGGGCTAAAAAATCATTTTTGTGAAAAAAAAAATAATTTTTATTTTCACGGCTCTGCGTTATAAACTGTAGTGAAACACTTAGGGGTTCAAAGTTCTCACAACACATCTAGATAAGTTCCTTGGGAGGTCTAGTTTCTAATATGGGGTCACTTGTGGGGGGTTTGTACTGTTTGGGTACATCAGGGGCTCTGCAAATGCAACGTGACTCCTGCAGACCAATCCATCTAAGTCTGCATTCCAAATGGCGCTCCTTCCCTTCCGAGCTCTGCCATGCGCCCAAACAGTGGTTCCCCCCACATATGGGGTATCAGCGTACTCAGGACAAATTGGACAACAACTTTTGGGGTCCAATTTATTCTGTTACCCTTGTGAAAATACAAAACTGGGGGCTAAAAAATAATTTTTGCGAAAAAAAAAAAAATTATTTTAACGGCTCTGCGTTATAAACTTCTGTGAAGCACTTGTTGGGTCAAAGTGCTCACCACACATCTAGATAAGTTCCTAAAGGGGTCTACTTTTCAAAATGGTGTCACTTGTGAGGGGTTCCAATGTTTAGGCACATCAGGGGCTCTCCAAACGCAACATGGCGTCTCATCTCAATTCCAGTCAATTTTGCATTGAAAAGTCAAATGGCGCTCCTTTCCTTCCGAGCTCTGCCATGCGCCCAAACAGTGGTTTACCCCCACATATGGGGTATCGTCGCACTCAGGACAAATTGCACAACAACTTTTGTGGTCTTATTTCTTCTCTTACCCTTGGGAAAATAAAAAATTGGTGGCGAAAAGATTATTTTTGTGAAAAAATATGATTTTTTATTTTTACGGCTCTGCATTATAAACTTCTGTGAAGCACGTGTTGGGTCAAAGTGCTCACCACACCTCTAGAGAAGTTCCTTAAGGGGTCTACTTTCCAAAATGGTGTCACTTGTGGGGATTTCAATGTTTAGGCACATCAGGGGCTCTCCAAACGCAACATGGCATCCCATCTCAATTCCAGTCAATTTTGCATTGAAAAGTAAAATGGCGCTCCTTCCCTTCCGAGCTCTGCCATACGCCCAAACAATGGTTTACACCCATATATGGGGTATCAGCGTACTCAGGACAAATTGGCCAACAATTTTTGAGGTCCAATTTCTTCTCTTACTCTTGGGAAAATAAAAAATTGGGGGCAAAAAGATCATTTTTGTGAAAAAATATGATTTTTTATTTTTACGGCTCTGCATTATAAACTTCTGTGAAGCAATTGGTGGGCCAAAGTGGTCACCACACATCTAGATAAGTTCCTTAGGGTGTCTACTTTCCAAAATGGTGTCACTTGTGGGGGGTTTCAATGTTTAGGCACATGAGGGGCTCTCCAAACGCAACATGGCGTCCCATCTCAATTCCTGTCAATTTTGCATTGAAAAGTCAAATGGCGCTCCTTTCCTTCCGAGCTCTGCCATGCGCCCAAACAGTGGTTTACCCCCACATATGGGGTATCAGCGTACTCAGTACAGATTGTACAACAATGTTTGGCATCCATTTTATCCTGTTACCCTTGGTAAAATAAAACAAATTGGAGCTGAAATAAATTTTGTGTGAAAAAAAGTTAAATATTCATTTTTATTTAAACATTCCAAAAATTCCTGTGAAACCCCTGAAGGGTTAATAAACTTCTTGAATGTGGTTTTGAGCACCTTGAGGGGTGCAGTTTTTAGAATGGGGTCACACTTGGGTATTTTCTATCATATAGACCCCTCAAAATGACATCAAATGAGATGTGGTCCCTAAAAAAAAATGGTGTTGTAAAAATGAGAAATTGCTGGTCAACTTTTAACCCTTATAACTCCCTAACAAAAAAAAATTTTGGTTCCAAAATTGTGCTGATGTAAAGTAGACATGTGGGAAAGGTTACTTATTAAGTATTTTGCGTGACATATCTCTGTGATTTAAGGGCATAAAAATTTAAAGTTGGAAAATTGCGAAATTTTCACCAGTTTTTTTCACAAATAAACGCAAGTTATATCGAATAAATGTTACCACTAAAATGAAGTACAATATGTCACGAGAAAACAATGTCAGAATCGCCAAGATCCGTTGAAGCGTTCCAGAGTTAGAACCTCATAAAGGGACAGTGGTCAGAATTGTAAAAATTGGCCCGGTCATTAACGTGCAAACCACCCTCGGGGCTTAAGGGGTTAAATATCTCCCTGTAGTCAATCAGGACAAATCTTTATGCACAATTCTTCAGAATGGATGCAGAGTAGTGGCTAGGAAAGGTTGCACACTGGGGAATATTTTGTCTCCCAGTATGGTACGCCAGAAAAAAACTCCCACATCATGGCTATCAATAAAAGGGTTTTTTAAATGTTCTGGTAACAGATGTAATGTCTGCCAATTTGCAGACAACAAAAGAACTACTTTTTCCTCAAATCACAATGTTACTTATAATATAAAATCATTTATTAATTGTGATTCTGACCACGTCATATACTGCATAAAATGTAAGGCTTGCAACATTTGCTATATAGGTTACACCACAAGGAAAATCAAAAAAAGAATTGCAGAACACATAGCAAATATAAATAACAATAATTCAGGCTATTCTGGGGCTACGAAACATTTTATTTCTGTACATAAAGGAGACCTATCAGATTTTTCATTTTTTGGCATAGAAAGGGTTAGTCAGTCACCTAGAGGTGGAGATTGGAAGAAACAATTAACACCGCGGGAAGCCTTTTGGATTCTGACTTTAGACACTAAACATCCACACGGTATGAATTACAGGAATGACCTTTTTTACATATATTGAACTAACAGATAGATCTTGCGGCAATTTAAAGTATATATTTATGCAATTTCAGTGTATTTGAAATAGGAGAAAAAAGTCTTGTTATGTGTATTTAGCTGCAGCTTTTTTCAATGTAATTGATTGCTATGTCTGTGGTTCCTTGCTATATGTAAACCTGTTCATCTATATGGTATAAGTTCCTATGACTAAGGGCGCCGTGGTGCGCCAGAAACGCGTCAGGCAGAGAGAGTCTCTCTCTCTCTTTTTTAATATTGTTTTTTAAAATGCTTCAATAAATTTTGTTTATTTTATTTACACTGGATGGACGTGCTGGATATTCCCCTTTCCTTTCTTCTACTTCAGCTGAAATCACCAGCAGGTGCGGCACCCACCAGCTATATTCATTTGCAACGGTTTACAGATGCATGTTGTCTCGGCGTGTCAAGCTCCTAACCTTCCCTCTCCCCCCTCCTCTTTTCTTGAATGTTGCTGCAGTTTGTTTATGGCAACAAGTCTAAATACAGTTATTTTTCTGTTGAACCGGTTTATGATGCACATTTTAATAAACCAGCTGAAGATTTAAATGAAAAGCGTTCTGTGACTAACTCATTAACCCCTTTACCCCGAAACCTGGTTTCAACTTCCTGACCAGGCCATTTTTTTTCAATTCTGACCACTGTCACTTTATGAGGTCATAACTCTGAAATGCTTCAACGGATCCTGGTGATTCGGAGAATGTTTTCTCGTGACATATTGTACTTTATGATAGTGGTAAAATTTCTTCGATTTGACTTGCGTTTATTTGCGAACAAACAGAAATTTGGCAAAAATTTTGAAAATTTTGCAATTTTTAAACTTTTATTTTTTATTCCATTAAATTGGAGAGTCATATCATACAAAATAGTTAATACATAACATTACCCACATGTTTGCTTTACATTAGCACAATTTTGGAAACATCATATTTTGTTAGGAAGTTATAAGGGTTAAAAGTTGACCAGCGATTTCTCATTTTTACAACAAAATTTGCAAAACCATTTTTTTTAGGGACCACCTCACACTTGAAGTTACTTTGAGGGGTCTATATGACAGAAAATGCCCAAAAGTGACTCCGTTCTAAAAACTGCAGCCCTCAAGGTACTCAAAACCACTTTCAAAAAGTTTATTAACCCTTCAGGTGCTTGACAGGAATTTTTGGAATGTTTAAAAAAAATTGAACATTTAACTTTTTTTCACAAAATTTTCACTTCAGATCCAATTTGTTTTATTTTACCAAAGGTATCAGGAGAAATTGGACACCAAAAGTTGATGTCCAATTTGTCCTGAGTACACTGATACCCCATATGTTGGGGTAAACCCCTGTTTGGGCGCACGGGAGAGCTCGGAAGGGAAGGATAACTGTTTACTTTTTCAACGCAGAATTAGCTGGAATTGAGATCGAATGCCATGTCGCGTTTGAAGAGCCCCTGATGTGCCTAAACAGTGGAAACCCCTCAATTCTAACTGAAACCCTAACCCAAACACACCCCTAACCCTAATCCCAACCATAATCCTAACCACACCCCTAACCCTAATCCCAACCGTAAATGCAATCCAAACCCTAACTTTAGCCCCAACCCTAACCCTAACCCTAACTTTAGCCCCAACCCTAACCCTAAATTTATCCCCAACCCTAACCCTAACTTTAGCCCCAACCCTAACCCCAATCCTAACCCTAACCCTAACTTTAGCCCCAACCCTAACCCTAACTTTACCCCCAACCCTAACTTTAGCCCTAACCCTAACTTTAGCCCTAACCCTAACCCTAATGGGAAAATGGAAATAAATACATTTTTTAAAATTTTATTTTTCCCTAACTAAGGGGGTGATGAAGGGGGGTTTGATTTACTTTTATAGCTTTTTTTGGCGGAATTTTATGATTGTCAGCTGTCACACACTAAAAAAAGTTGACGAGTTGATGTTTTTATTGGTACCATTTTTGGGCATATGACATTTTTTGATTGCTTTTTATTCCGATTTTTGGGAGGCAGAATGAACAAAAACCAGCCATTTCTGAATTTCTTTTAGGGGGGCGTTTAGACCGTTCCGCGTGTGGTAAAATTGATAAAGCAGCTTTATTCTTCCAGTCAATACGATTACAGCGATACCTCATTTTTTTCATTTTTTTAATGTTTTGGCGCTTTTACACAATAAAAACTATTTTATATAAAAAATTATTGTTTTTGCATCGCTTTATTCTGAAAGTTATAATTTTTTTATTTTTCTGCTGAGGATGCTGTATGACAGCTTTTTTTTTCGGGACAAGATGATGTTTTCAGCGGTACCATGGTTATTTATATCCGTCTTTTTTATCACATTTTATTGCACTTTTTGTTCGGCAGTTTGATGATAAAGCATTGTTTTTTGTCTCGTTTTTTTTTTTTTTTTTTTTGCGGTGTTCACTGAAGGGGTTAACTAGTGGGATAGTTTTATAGAGCGGGTCGTTACGGACGCGGCGATACCAAATATGTGTAGTTTTATTGTTTGTTTTTATTTACATAAATACCGTATATACTCGAGTATAAGCCAAGATTTTCAGCCCAAAATTTTGGACTGAAAGTGCCCCTCTCGGCTTATACTCGAGTCAAGGTGGGTGGCAGGGTCGGCGGGTGAGGGGGTGAGGGCGCTGAGGCATACTTACCTAGTCCCAGCGATCCTCGCGCTGTCCCTGCCGTCCCACGGTCTTCTGTGCTGCAGCTTCTTCTGTTGTGAATTCTGTGGCTGAGTTCACTTCTGTGGTCACAAGTGGTATTGCAGTCTCTGGGCTTCCTCCCTCAGGTGTTTTGGTGAGCTCGTTGGCTGCCTTGCTATTTAGCTCCACCTGAGTCTGTCTTCCTTGCTCCTTGTCAATGTTCCAGTGTTGGATCTGAGCTACTGCATCTTTCCTTGGGCCTGCTGCTCTGCTAGATAAGTGCTTCTAGTTTGTTTTCTGTTTTTTCTGTCCAGCTTGTTATTATCTTTTGCTGGAAGCTCTGAGAAGCAAAGGGGTGCACCGCCGTGCTGTTAGTTCGGCACGGTGGGTCTTTTTGCCCCTTTGCGTGGTTTTCGTTTTAGGGTTTTTTGTAGACTGCATAGTTCTCTTTGCTATCCTCGCTCTGTCTAGAATATCGGGCCTCACTTTGCTGAATCTATTTCATTCCTACGTTTGTCTTTTCATCTTGCTAACAGTCATTATATGTGGGGGCTGCCTATTCCTTTGGGGTATTTCTCTGAGGTAAGTCAGGCTTGTATTTCTATCTTCAGGCTAGTCAGCTCCTCAGGCAGTGCCGAGTTGCATAGGTAGTTGATAGGCGCAATCCACTGCTGCTTCCAGTTGTGTGAGGATAGATCAGGTACTGCAGTCTACAGAGATTCCACGTCTCAGAGCTCGTCCTATTGTTTTGGGTTATTGCCAGATCTCTGTATGTGCGCTGATTACTGCACGCTGTGTTGCCTGATTGCCAGCCATAACAGTACAAGGAGCCCTTCAATGATTTCCAATAGAGGGAAAAAAGAAATCCTGACATCATTTTTTTTTCTTAGCTCTGTCTTCAGTCTTTTTTTTCCCCTAGACATTAGAGTGCTTCAGGACACAGCTGTGGACATGGATATTCAGGCTCTGTGCTCCTCAATGGATAATCTCGTTGTAAATGTACAAAAGATTCAAGATACTATTGATCAGAAATCGATGCTAGAACCAAGAATTCCGATTCCTGATTTGTTTTTTGGTGACAGAACTAAGTTCCTGAGCTTCAGAAATAATTGTAAGCTATTTTTGGCCTTGAAACCTCATTCTTCTGGTAATCCTATTCAACAGGTTTTGATTATTATTTCTTTTTTGCGCGGCGACCCACAGGACTGGGCGTTTTCTCTTGCACCAGGAGATTCTGCATTGAGTAATGTTGATGCATTTTTCCAGGCGCTGGGATTGCTTTACGATGAGCCTAATTCAGTGGATCAAGCTGAGAAAAATCTGCTGGCTTTATGCCAGGGTCAGGATGATGTAGAAGTATATTGTCAGAAATTTAGAAAATGGTCAGTACTCACTCTGTGGAATGAATCTGCACTAGCGGCTTTGTTCAGAAAGGGTCTCTCTGAAGCTCTTAAGGATGTAATGGTGGGATTTCCTATGCCTGCTGGTTTGAATGAGTTTATGTCCTTGGCCATTCAGATCGGTCGTCGCTTGCGCGAGCGTAAATCTGTGCACCATCTGGCGGTATTGTCTGAGAGTAAGCCTGAGCCTATGCAGTGCGACAGGACTATGACTAAAGTAGAACGGCACGAACACAGACGTCTGAACAGACTGTGTTTCTATTGTGGTGATTCTACTCATGCTATTTCTAATTGTCCTAAACGCACTAGGCGGTTCGATAGCTCTGCCGTTATTGGTACTGTACAGTCCAAATTCCTTTTGTCCATTACCTTAATGTGCTCTTTGTCATCATATTCTGTCATGGCGTTTGTGGATTCAGGCGCTGCCCTGAATCTGATGGATTTGGATTATGCTAAACGTTGTGGATTTTTCTTGGAGCCTTTGCGGTGTCCTATTCCGTTGAGAGGAATTGATGCTACACCTCTGGCCAAGAATAAGCCTCAGTACTGGGCCCAGCTGACCATGTGCATGGCTCCTGCACATCAGGAAGTTATTCGCTTTTTGGTACTGCATAATTTGCATGATGTGGTCGTGTTGGGGTTGCCATGGCTACAAACCCATAATCCAGTATTGGATTGGAACTCTATGTCGGTAACCAGCTGGGGTTGTCAGGGAGTACATGGTGATGTTCCATTTTTGTCTATTTCGTCATCCATTCCTTCTGACATCCCAGAGTTCTTGTCGGACTTTCAGGATGTATTTGAAGAGTCCAAGTCTGATGCCCTTCCTCCGCATAGGAATTGTGATTGTGCTATCGATTTGATTCCTGGTAGTAAATTCCCCAAGGGTCGTTTATTTAATTTGTCCGTACCTGAACACACCGCTATGCGCAGTTATGTGAAGGAGTCCCTGGAGAAGGGACATATTCGCCCATCGTCGTCACTAGGGTTGAGCGAAACGGGTCGAACATTTTCAAAAGTCGCCGACTTTTGGCTAAGTCGGGGTTTCATGAAACCCGATCCGACCCCTGTGCGGGGTCGGCCATGCGGTACGCGACTTTCGCGCCAAAGTCGCGTTTCAATGACGCGAAAAGCGCCATTTCTCAGCCAATGAAGGTAAACGCAGAGTGTGGGCAGCGTGATGACATAGGTCCTGGTCCCCACCATCTTAGAGAAGGGCATTGCAGTGATTGGCTTGCTGTCTGCGACGTCACAGGGGCTATAAAGAGGCGTTCCCGCCGACCGCCATCTTACTGCTGCTGATCTGAGCTTAGGGAGAGGTTGCTGCCGCTTTGTCAGAAGCAGGGATAGCGTTAGGCAGGGTCCATTAACCACAAAACCGCTTGTGCTGCAGCGATTTGCACTGTCCAACACCACCCTCGGTGTGCAGGGACAGTGGAAGTTTTTTTTTTTTTTTTTTTCCCCTCAGCGCTGTAGCTCATTGGGCTGCCCTAGAAGGCTCCCTGATAGCTGCATTGCTGTGTGTACGCCGCTGTGCAAACCAACTGCTTTTTTCAAAGCACAAATCCTCTTGTTCCTTCCTTTCTGCACAGCTATCTTTTTTGTTTGTCCACACTTTTTATTTCATTTGTGCATCAGTCCACTCCTTATTGCTGCCTGCCATACCTGGCTGAGATTACTGCAGGCAGGGAGATAGTAGCTGCCTGCCATACCTGGCTGAGATTACTGCAGGCAGGGAGATAGTAATTGTAGGACATTCCCTGTTTTTTTTTTTTTTTTTTTTTTGGTGGGAGATTAAGATTGGCAATTTGGCATTTCTGCTAGAGTGCCATCCCTGTGTGTGCCATCTCTCTCACATAGTGGGCCATAGAAAGCCTTTTCATTTTTCTGTATTTTTTTTTGTGGGGTGTATAAATTCTCCCTGATAAAAATACAGTGGGAGATTAATATTGGCCTTTGGGCTTGTGTGCCAGTCCTGAGTGTGCCATCTCTCTCACAAATAGTGGGCCATAGAAAGCCTATTTATTTTTTTTTTTGGTTTTATAAATTCTCCCTGAAAAAAAGGGAGATTAATATTGGCCTCTGGGCTTGTGTGCCAGTCCTGAGCGTGCCATCTGTGCCAGCCCTGAGCGTGCCATCTCTCTCACAAATAGTGGGCCATAGAAAGCCTATTTAATTTTTTTTTTTGTTTTATAAATTTTCCCTGAAAAAAGGGAGATTAATATTGGCCTCTGGGCTTGTGTGCCAGTTGTGAGCGTGCCATCTGTGCCAGTCCTGAGCGTGCCATCTCTCTCACAAATAGTGGGCCATAGAAAGCCTATTTAAATATTTTTTTGGTTTTATAAATTCTCCCAGAAAAAAAGGGAGATTAATATTGGCCTCTGGGCTTGTGTGCCAGTCCTGAGCGTGCCATCTGTGCCAGCCACCCCTGAGCGTGCCATCTCTCTCACAAATAGTGGGCCATAGAAAGCCTATTTAATTTTTTTTTTTGTTTTATCAATTTTCCCTGAAAAAAGGGAGATTAATATTGGCCTCTGGGCTTGTGTGCCAGTTGTGAGCGTGCCATCTGTGCCAGTCCTGAGCGTGCCATCTCTCTCACAAATAGTGGGCCATAGAAAGCCTATTTAAATATTTTTTTGGTTTTATAAATTCTCCCAGAAAAAAAGGGAGATTAATATTGGCCTCTGGGCTTCTGTGCCAGTCCTGAGCGTGCCATCTGTGCCAGTCCTGAGCGTCCCATCTCTCTCACAAATAGTGGGCCATAGAAAGCCTATTTTATTTTTTTTTTGGGTTTTAGAAATTCTCCCTGAAAAAAGGGAGATTAATATTGGCCTCTGGGCTTGTGTGCCAGTTGTGAGCGTGCCATCTGTGCCAGTCCTGAGCGTGCCATCTCTCTCACAAATAGTGGGCCATAGAAAGCCTATTTAAATATTTTTTTGGTTTTATAAATTCTCCCAGAAAAAAAGGGAGATTAATATTGGCCTCTGGGCTTCTGTGCCAGTCCTGAGCGTGCCATCTGTGCCAGTCCTGAGCGTCCCATCTCTCTCACAAATAGTGGGCCATAGAAAGCCTATTTTATTTTTTTTTTGGGTTTCAGAAATTCTCCCTGGAAAAAAAAAGGGAGATTAATATTGCCCTTTGGGCTTGTGTGCCAGTACTAAGCGTTCCATCTCTCTCTCTCTCTCAGTCAGTGGGCCATAGAACGCATATTTTTGGTTTTATTTGTTTTCTAAATTCTCCCTGAAAAAATAATTTTATTTTATTTGGTTTCTAAATTCTTCCTGATAAAATCATATTTTTTTTATTATTTTTATTTCTAAAGTCTCCCTGAAAAAAAAAAAAAAAAAACAACCAAAAAAACAGTGGGAGATTAATATTGGCCTTTCTGCTTGTGTGCCAGTCTTGACTCCTGGGTGTGCCATCTCTCTCTCTCTCTCTCTCTCTCTCTCTCTCTCTCTCTCTCCAATTGTGGTCCATAGAAAGCCTATATTTTTTTTCCTTGATTTGGGTTCTAAAATCTACCAGAGAAAATAACTACATCAATCATTGGTAGAAAAATATTGGCCTCTGGGTTTGTGTGCCACTCCTGACTCCTGTGTGCGTCATCTCTCAGTCAGTGGGCCATAGAACGCCTATTTTTGGTTTTATTTGTTTTCTAAATTCTCCCTGAAAAAATCATTTTATTTTATTTGGTTTCTAAATTCTTCCTGATAAAATCATATTTTTTTTATTATTTTTTTTTCTAAAGTCTCCCTGAAAAAAAAAAAAAAAAACAGTGGGAGATTAATATTGGCCTTTCTGCTTGTGTGCCAGTCTTGACTCCTGGGTGCGTCATCTCTCAGTCAGTGGGCCATAGAACGCCTATTTTTGGTTTTATTTGTTTTATAAATTCTCCCTGAAAAAATCATTTTATTTTATTTGGTTTCTAAATTCTTCCTGATAAAATCATATTTTTTTTATTATTTTTTTTTCTAAAGTCTCCCTGAAAAAAAAAAAAAAAAAACAACCAAAAAAAACAGTGGGAGATTAATATTGGCCTTTCTGCTTGTGTGCCAGTCTTGACTCCTGGGTGCGTCATCTCTCAGTCAGTGGGCCATAGAACGCCTATTTTTGGTTTTATTTGTTTTATAAATTCTCCCTGAAAAAATCATTTTATTTTATTTGGTTTCTAAATTCTTCCTGATAAAATCATATTTTTTTTATTATTTTTTTTTCTAAAGTCTCCCTGAAAAAAAAAAAAAAAAAAACAACCAAAAAAAACAGTGGGAGATTAATATTGGCCTTTCTGCTTGTGTGCCAGTCTTGACTCCTGGGTGTGCCATCTCTCTCTCTCTCTCTCTCTCTCTCTCTCTCTCTCTCCAATTGTGGTCCATAGAAAGCCTATATTTTTTTTCCTTGATTTGGGTTCTAAAATCTACCAGAGAAAATAACTACATCAATCATTGGTAGAAAAATATTGGCCTCTGGGTTTGTGTGCCACTCCTGACTCCTGTGTGCGTCATCTCTCAGTCAGTGGGCCATAGAACGCCTATTTTTGTTTTTATTTGTTTTATAAATTCTCCCTGAAAAAATCATTTTATTTTATTTGGTTTCTAAATTCTTCCTGATAAAATCATATTTTTTTTATTATTTTTTTTTCTAAAGTCTCCCTGAAAAAAAAAAAAAAAAAAAAAAAAAAAAAAACAGTGGGAGATTAATATTGGCCTTTCTGCTTGTGTGCCAGTCTTGACTCCTGGGTGTGCCATCTCTCTCTCTCTCTCTCTCCAATTGTGGTCCATAGAAAGCCTACATTTTTTTTCCTTGATTTGGGTTCCAAAATCTACCAGAGAAAATAACTCCATCAATCATTGGTAGAAAAATATTGGCCTCTGGGCTTGTGTGCCACTCCTGATTCCTGTGTGCGTCATCTCTCACTCAGTGGCCCATAGAAAGCATATAGTTTGTTACATTTGTTTTCTAAATTCTCCCTGCAAAAATCTATTTTTTTTTTTTGGGGGGGTTTCTAAAGTGTTCCTGAAAAAAATAAAAATAAAAAAAAAATAATAGTGTGACATTAATATTAACATTTGTGCTTCAGTGACAGTCCTGCGTGTGGGGCATCTCTCTAATTTGCAGCCACCAAAAAAAGAGTGTGTAACATTGGGCCTGATTTTCGCTGTGGTCTCACCAACCTGTAAAGGGGTAGCTAAATCATACTGAAGTTATAGCTCACCGTGTAAGTTGTGTGACTGCAACAAATAACGTTAGTTTGGTTACGTTTTTAAAACAATGAGGAAGTCTAGTGGAAGAGGTCGTGGCCGGGGGCGTTCATTGTCAGCTGGTAATGAGGGTAGTGGTAGTGGTGGAGCATCAGGTGGTCGTGGGGGAAAAAATATTGCACCTAAGTCTGGAGCTGTGGAGCCAGGTTCGTCGTCCGGCTACACAAGGCCTCGAACGCTCCCTTTTCTGGGATTAGGAAAACCGCTTTTAAAGCCGGAGCAGCAAGAGCAAGTTTTGGCTTATCTTGCTGACTCAGCCTCTAGCTCTTTTGCCTCATCTCGTGAAACTGGTAAAAGTAAAAGCAGCGCGTCGTTAGTGGATGTTCACGGTCAGGGACAAGTCACTTCCTTGTCCTCTTCAGCAAAAACAACAACAGAGAAGAATGCAGCAGGCGACACAACGGGTTACTCCATGGAGCTCTTTACACATACCGTCCCTGGCTTAGAAAGTGAAGCAGTTAACAGTCCATGCCCATTACAAATTGAATCTGACATGGAGTGCACTGACGCACAGCCACAGCCAGACTACTATGCTGGTCCTTTGACTCAGACCACAACATTGCCCTCGCAGGGTGCTGATCAAGAATCAGACCCTGATGAGACTATGTTGCCCCATCACGAACGCTATACCACCGAACGACACGGTGACACAGACGAAGTTGCGCAGGAGGTACAAGAAGAGTTATTAGATGACCCAGTTCTTGACCCCGATTGGCAGCCATTGGGGGAACAGGGTGCAGGCGGCAGCAGTTCTGAAGCAGAGGAGGAGGAGGGGCCGCAGCAGGCATCAACATCGCCACAGGTTCCATCTGCCGGGCCCGTATCTTGCCCAAAACGCGTGGCAAAGCCAAAACCTGGTGGAGGACAGCGTGGCCATCCGGTTAAAGCTCAGTCTGCAATGCCTGAAAAGGTATCCGATGCTAGAAAGAGTGCAGTCTGGCATTTTTTTAAACAACATCCAATTGATCAGCGCAAAGTCATCTGTCAAAAATGTTCTACTTCCTTAAGCAGAGGTCAGAATCTGAAAAGTCTCAATACTAGTTGCATGCATAGACATTTAACCACCATGCATTTGAAAGCTTGGACTAACTACCAAACGTCCCTTAAGGTTGTTGCACCCTCGGCCAATGAAGCTAGTCATCAACGCAACATCCCTTCCGGCAGTGTAGGACCACCATTTAGCGCACCACCTGCTGTATCTGTGCAGGTATCTTTGCCAGGCCAAAGCAGTCAGGGTCAGGGAATCACCAGTTTCGTAGTAGGAAACACTGCATCTAGGGCACCGGCGGCAACAATACCATCTCCCACCGTCTCTCAGTCTGCCATGTCCACCGGCACCCCCGCTAGTTCCACGATCTCCAGCTCTCCAGTCCAGCTCACCCTACATGAGACTATGGTTAGAAAAAGGAAATACTTAGCCTCGCATCCGCGTACACAGGGTTTGAACGCCCACATAGCTAGACTAATCTCGTTAGAGATGATGCCCTACCGGTTAGTTGAAAGCGAAGCTTTCAAAGACCTGATGGACTACGCTGTACCACGCTACGAGCTACCCAGTCGACACTTTTTTTCCAGAAAAGCCATCCCAGCCCTCCACCAGCATGTTAAAGAGCGCATCGTCCATGCACTCAGGCAATCTGTGAGCACAAAGGTGCACCTGACAACAGATGCATGGACCAGTAGGCATGGCCAGGGACGTTACGTGTCCATCACGGCACACTGGGTAAATGTGGTGGATTCAGGGTCCACAGGGGACAGCAAGTTTGGGACAGTTCTGCCTAGCCCACGGTCTAGTAAACAGTTGTCTGTAGCCGTTCGCACCCCCTCCTCCTCCTCCTCCTCGTCCTCCTGCAGAAGCAAGAGCTCGTCCACAGACCGCAGTCGCACAAACACTCCATCCGCACCTGCCACTGTTGCACACCAGGTCTCCCATTATGGGGCAGCTACTGGCATACGTCAGCAGGCTGTATTGGCTATGAAGTGTTTGGGCGACAATAGACACACCGCGGAAGTTCTGTCCGAGTTCTTGCAGCAAGAAACGCAGTCGTGGCTGGGCACTGTAGATCTTGAGGCAGGCAAGGTAGTGAGTGATAACGGAAGGAATTTCATGGCTGCCATCTCCCTTTCCCAACTGAAACACATTCCTTGCCTGGCTCACACCTTAAACCTGGTGGTGCAGTGCTTCCTGAAAAGTTATCCGGGGTTATCCGACCTGCTCCTCAAAGTGCGTGGACTTTGCGCACATATCCGCCGTTCGCCTGTACACTCCAGCCGTATGCAGACCTATCAGCGTTCTTTGAACCTTCCCCAGCATCGCCTAATCATAGACGTTGCAACAAGGTGGAACTCAACACTGCACATGCTTCAGAGACTGTGCGAACAGAGGCGGGCTGTTATGTTTTTGTGGGAGGATACACATACACGGGCAGGCAGTAGGATGGCAGACATGGAGTTGTCAGGTGTGCAGTGGTCGAAGATTCAAGACATGTGTCAAGTCCTTCAGTGTTTTGAGGAATGCACACGGCTGGTTAGTGCAGACAACGCCATAATAAGCATGAGCATCCCCCTAATGCGTCTGCTGATGCAAAGTTTGACGCACATAAAGGATCAGGCGTCTGCACCAGAGGAAGAGGAAAGCCTTGATGACAGTCAGCGATTGTCTGGTCAGGGCAGTGTACATGACGAGGTACCGGGCGAAGAGGAGGTGGAGGATGAGGAGGATGATGGGGATGAGTATATTTTTAATGAGGAAGCTTTCCCGGGGGCACGGGAAATTGGTGGCGTGGCAAGGCCGGGTTCTGGTTTTTTGAGGGACACAAGTGACGTAGATTTGCCTGCAACTGCCCCTCAACCAAGCACAACCGCAGATTTGACAACGGGAACTTTGGCCCACATGGCGGATTATGCCTTGCGTATCCTCAAAAGGGACACACGCATTACAAAAATGATGAACGATGACGATTACTGGTTGGCCTGCCTCCTTGATCCTCGCTATAAAGGCAAATTGCAAAATATTATGCCACATGAGAACTTGGAACTAATATTAGCAACAAAACAATCAACTCTTGTTGACCGTTTGCTTCTGGCATTCCCTGCACACAGCGCCCGTGATCGTTCTCACACGAGCTCCAGGGGCCAGCAGACCAGAGGTGTTAGAGGGGCAGAAATCAGAAGTGGCGTTGGACAGAGGGGTTTTCTGACCAGGTTGTGGAGTGATTTTTCTATGACCGCAGACAGGACAGGTACTGCAGCATCAATTCAAAGTGACAGGAGACAACATTTGTCCAGTATGGTTACAAACTATTTTTCATCCCTTATCGACGTTCTCCCTCAACCGTCATTCCCATTTGATTACTGGGCATCCAAATTAGACACCTGGCCAGAATTGGCAGAATATGCATTGCAGGAGCTTGCTTGCCCGGCAGCTAGTGTCCTATCAGAAAGAGTATTCAGTGCTGCAGGTTCAATACTAACAGAAAAAAGGACTCGTCTGGCTACCCAAAATGTAGATGATCTAACCTTCATTAAAATGAACCACAACTGGATTTCAAAATCTTTTGCCCCACCCTGCCCGGCTGACACCTAGCTTTCCTATGAAAAGGTCTTGCCTGTGGACTATTCTGAATGACTTTTCCAATCTCGTAATTTTCTTCACCTGATTGTCCAGCATACGACATGTTTCCACCTCACGAAATGGCCAAACTCCCCACACGGGGCCGTGCTATCGCCACTTTGCGCTTGGACCCTTGAGAGTGCTGTTTGTCTGAAGAGGTGGGTGTGGCCGCTTTTGGTCGACGGCACTGCCACTGGGTCCCTCATAGTACAATAAAGTGTCTCTGGCGGTGGTGGTGCGCACCCAACGTCAGACACACCGTTGTAATATGAGGGGCCCTGTGCCTGTACCGCCGGCCACAAGACAGTTCCCCCCCCCAGCTCAAACAGTGCTCTACCACTAGCAAAATTATCTCTCACAGCTTCACCAATGTGTAGTCTAGCCGCTGACATCCTTCAATGCCTGGCACTGACAATACCATTGTTTTGACATTTTTGTTATGTTAGGCCTTCGAAGCCTGTCTGCGGTCCCTTCTTTCTACAACTACTACACTGACCAGGCCACTGCTGGCCGTGTTACCCTGGAACCAATTTAAAAGTGCCTACAGTCAGCCCAATTTTGTTATGTTAGGCCTTCGAAGACTGTCTGCCGTCACTCCTTCCACTAGACTTCCACTGACCATACACTGCTGCCCATGTACCCCTGGAACCAATTTAAAGTGCCTACAGCCAGCCCAATTTTGTTATGTTAGGCCTTCGAAGCCTGTCTGCGGTCACTCCTTCCACTAGACTTCCACTGACCAGACCACTGCTGCCCGTGTACCCCTGGAACCAATTTAAAAGTGCCTACAGCCAGCCCAAGTTTGTTATGTTAGGCCTTGGAAGCCTGTCTGCGGTCACTCCTTCCACTAGACTTCCACTGACCAGACCACTGCTGCCCGTGTACCCCTGGAACCAATTTAAAAGTGCCTACAGCCAGCCCAAGTTTGTTATGTTAGGCCTTGGAAGCCTGTCTGCGGTCACTCCTTCCACTAGACTTCCACTGACCAGACCACTGCTGCCCGTGTACCCCTGGAACCAATTTAAAAGTGCCTACAGCCAGCCCAAGTTTGTTATGTTAGGCCTTGGAAGCCTGTCTGCGGTCACTCCTTCCACTAGACTTCCACTGACCAGACCACTGCTGCCCGTGTACCCCTGGAACCAATTTAAAAGTGCCTACAGCCAGCCCAAGTTTGTTATGTTAGGCCTTGGAAGCCTGTCTGCGGTCACTCCTTCCACTAGACTTCCACTGACCAGACCACTGCTGCCCGTGTACCCCTGGAACCAATTTAAAAGTGCCTACAGCCAGCCCAAGTTTGTTATGTTAGGCCTTGGAAGCCTGTCTGCGGTCACTCCTTCCACTAGACTTCCACTGACCAGACCACTGCTGCCCGTGTACCCCTGGAACCAATTTAAAAGTGCCTACAGCCAGCCCAAGTTTGTTATGTTAGGCCTTCTAAGCCTGTCTGCGGTCCATTCTTTCAACTACTACTACACTGACCAGGTCACTGCTGCCCGTGTACCCCTGGAACCAATTTAAAATTGCCTACAGCCAGCCCAATTTTTTTATTTTAGGCCTTCGATGCCTGTCTGCGGTCCATTCTTTCAACTACTACTACACTGACCAGGTCACTGCTGTCCGTGTACCCCTGGAACCAATTTAAAATTGCCTACAGCCATGTGTTATTATTTTAGGCCTTCGATGCCTGTCTGCGGTCACTCCTTCCACTAGGCCTCCACTGACCACACCACTGCTGTCCGTGTACCCCTGGAACCAATTTAAAATTGCCTACAGCCATGTGTTATTATTTTAGGCCTTCGATGCCTGTCTGCGGTCACTCCTTCCACTAGGCCTCCACTGACCACACCACTGCTGTCCGTGTACCCCTGGAACCAATTTAAAATTGCCTACAGCCAGCCCAATTTTTTTATTTTAGGCCTTCGATGCCTGTCTGCGGTCCATTCTTTCAACTACTACTACACTGACCAGGTCACTGCTGTCCGTGTACCCCTGGAACCAATTTAAAATTGCCTACAGCCATGTGTTATTATTTTAGGCCTTCGATGCCTGTCTGCGGTCACTCCTTCCACTAGGCCTCCACTGACCACACCACTGCTGTCCGTGTACCCCTGGAACCAATTTAAAATTGCCTACAGCCATGTGTTATTATTTTAGGCCTTCGATGCCTGTCTGCGGTCACTCCTTCCACTAGGCCTCCACTGACCACACCACTGCTGTCCGTGTACCCCTGGAACCAATTTAAAATTGCCTACAGCCAGCCCAATTTTTTTATTTTAGGCCTTCGATGCCTGTCTGCGGTCCATTCTTTCAACTACTACTACACTGACCAGGTCACTGCTGTCCGTGTACCCCTGGAACCAATTTAAAATTGCCTACAGCCATGTGTTATTATTTTAGGCCTTCGATGCCTGTCTGCGGTCACTCCTTCCACTAGGCCTCCACTGACCACACCACTGCTGTCCGTGTACCCCTGGAACCAATTTAAAATTGCCTACAGCCATGTGTTATTATTTTAGGCCTTCGATGCCTGTCTGCGGTCACTCCTTCCACTAGGCCTCCACTGACCACACCACTGCTGCCCGTGTACCCCTGGAACCAATTTAAAATTGCCTACAGCCAGCCCAATTTTTTTATTTTAGGCCTTCGATGCCTGTCTGCGGTCCATTCTTTCAACTACTACTACACTGACCAGGTCACTGCTGTCCGTGTACCCCTGGAACCAATTTAAAATTGCCTACAGCCATGTGTTATTATTTTAGGCCTTCGATGCCTGTCTGCGGTCACTCCTTCCACTAGGCCTCCACTGACCACACCACTGCTGTCCGTGTACCCCTGGAACCAATTTAAAATTGCCTACAGCCATGTGTTATTATTTTAGGCCTTCGATGCCTGTCTGCGGTCACTCCTTCCACTAGGCCTCCACTGACCACACCACTGCTGTCCGTGTACCCCTGGAACCAATTTAAAATTGCCTACAGCCATGTGTTATTATTTTAGGCCTTCGATGCCTGTCTGCGGTCCATTCTTTCAACTACTACTACACTGACCAGGGCACTGCTGGCCGTGTACCCCTGGAACCAACATCAGAAAATATAAAAATAAGTATTTTGCTTATAAAAAAGAAAATACTGGTGAGATATCAAATGCAGACATTTTAACATTAAAAACAAACACACAACTCTAATCTGGTACAGTACTAAAAATGGCCACCAGCTACAATTACTTTCTCCTGCAAGTAGTTAACTGAAAGTTTTTTTAAATTGAAAACACACATATGGCATCCACCGAGTGTTGTCCTGTCGCGTCTTCTTTATATTATTGCCGAGAAGATGCAAAATAATGAAAATAATAAAATCATTAATTACCAAAATAATAGAGAAAGTCAACACCACATTGCAAATAAACATTCATTCCAAATAAAGAAGCAGGGCGCGTCCGAGGGTGAGTATATACCTAATAAGAATATAATCACCCTCGGACGCGCAATGCTTATTTCCAACAGCCTTCCTTCCTAAGAATCAGCCCTTCCGTCGTGTAGAGAGACGTTGTGTTAAACTCCAAGGTGTTCCCCAGGTTGCCTTTCCTGAGCTTCGATCTTCCGGCTCTCGTTTAGTAGTTCTTGGAAACTACTCTGCATTAGGCCTTCAAATTGGGTATGGGGTGTAGAGAGATGGTGTGTTCCACTCCAAGGTGTTCCCCAGGTTGCCTTTCCTGAGCTTCGATCTTCCGGCTCTCGTTTAGTAGTTGTTGGAAACTACGCTGCATTAGGCCTTCAAATTGGGTATGGGGTGTAGCGAGAGGGTGTGTTACACTCCAAGGTGTTCCCCAGGTTGCCTTTCCTGAGCTTCGATCTTCCGGCTCTCGTTTAGTAGTTCTTGGAAACTACACTGCATTAGGCCTTCAAATTGGGTATGGGGTGTAGAGAGAGGGTGTGTTACACTCCAAGGTGTTCCCCAGGTTGCCTTTCCTGAGCTTCGATATTCCGGCTCTCGTTTAGTAGTTGTCGGAAACTACGCTGCATTAGGCCTACAAATTGGGTATGGGGCGTAGAGAGAGGGTGTGTTACACTCCAAGGTGTTCCCCAGGTTGCCTTTCCTGAGCTTCGATATTCCGGCTCTCGTTTAGTAGTTGTCGGAAACTACGCTGCATTAGGCCTACAAATTGGGTATGGGGTGTAGAGAGAGGGTGTGTTACACTCCAAGGTGTTCCCCAGGTTGCCTTTCCTGAGCTTCGATCTTCATGCTCTCGTTTAGTAGTTGTCGGAAACTACGCTGCATTAGGCCTACAAATTGGGTATGGGGTGTAGAGAGAGGGTTTGTTACACTCCAAGGTGTTCCCCAGGTTGCCTTTCCTGAGCTTCGATCTTCCGGCTCTCGTTTAGTAGTTGTTGGAAACTACGCTGCATTAGGCCTTCAAATTGGGTATGGGGTGTAGCGAGAGGGTGTGTTACACTCCAAGGTGTTCCCCAGGTTGCCTTTCCTGAGCTTCGATCTTCCGGCTCTCGTTTAGTAGTTCTTGGAAACTACACTGCATTAGGCCTTCAAATTGGGTATGGGGTGTAGAGAGAGGGTGTGTTACACTCTAAGGTGTTCCCCAGGTTTCCTTGCCATTGCTTCGGTCTTCCGACTCTCGTTTAGTAGTTGTAGAAAAGTACACTGCATTAGGCCATACAAAATGGGTATGGGGTGGAGAGAGATGGTGTGTTACACTCCAAGGTGTTCCCCAGGTTGCCTTTCCTGAGCTTCTATCTTCAGGCTCTCATTAAATTGTGGTTAAATGGAACAACTGCATTTGGCGTACTAGTTGGTTTGGGGCCTACTATCGGTGTCTGCCACTCCTTGCTGTTCTCCTCCACTGAACAAAGCTGTGCCGCCTGTTTACTACGGTTGCCAATTTTGAACTGCATTTCGACTACTTACTGATTTGGCCCTACTCTCTGTGTCAGCCTCTCATTCCAGTTGTCCTCCACTGCAATGCCCCCTGGTTATTCCTGTGTTACCAATTTTGAACTGCATTTAGCCCACTTTCTTCTTTGGGCCTATATCTGTGTTTCCACTTCATCGTGCCCATTGCCCAGCCAGTGATAGATGAGTCTGCTGGTACATTGACCCATAACGCAACATTCCCCGTGCACGCTACACAACAACATTGTGACCCTGCTGAAAGTCAGGTTGCTCTTCCCGCATACCATACCACCTTACACGGGGACAAAGAGGAAGGTGCAGATGAAAGTGCAGGTTCCTTCATCAGGTGGGGGGAGGAATACTAGTTGGCGACGTCACTGGCACAGGGCCTCTCATAGTACGCAAAAGTGTTGCTGCCGGTGGGAGGCGCCCCCGCCGTGCAAACACACCGCTGTACTTTGAGGGGCCCTGTGCCAGTGCCAATGCCAACGAGTGGGCCCCCCCTGCTTGCTCAGGTTCACAGCACTTGCAAAGTTGAAATACTTACCTCTCCCTGCTCCACTGCCGTGACGTGGTCCAGATTTCCTGGGCCCACTAATTACTTGAACCAGCCCTACCCCCCACAACTTTAGCCAAATGACCCCCAATTTCAAATGCCTTCCAATTATTATAAGGTAAATTACGCTTGACAAGCTTCATTAAGAAGAATGGATGGTTTTGACATTAAAATGGCCACTCTAGGTGTTTTCCTGGCCCCCACTCACTGCCGACTATGCTGCCCCATTGACTTGCATTGGGTTTCGTGTTTCGGTCGATCCCGACTTTACGTCATAATCGGCCGATTTCACTCGACCCGACTTTGGACATAGTCGGGTTTCGCAAAACCCGGCTCGACTCTAAAAAGGTCAAGGTCGCTCAACTCTAGTCGTCACCATTGGGAGCAGGGTTCTTTTTTGTAGCCAAGAAGGATGGTTCGCTAAGACCGTGTATTGATTACCGCCTTCTTAATAAGATCACTGTTAAGTTTCAGTATCCCTTGCCATTGATTTCTGACTTGTTTGCTCGGATTAAGGGGGCAAGTTGGTTTACTAAGATTGATCTTCGTGGTGCGTATAATCTGGTGAGAATCAGGCAGGGAGATGAATGGAAAACGGCATTTAATACGCCCGAGGGTCATTTTGAGTATCTGGTGATGCCGTTCGGACTTGCCAATGCTCCATCTGTTTTTCAGTCTTTTATGCATGACATTTTCCGTGAGTATCTGGATAAATTCTTGATTGTTTACTTGGATGACATTTTGATCTTCTCAGATGATTGGGAGTCTCATGTGAAGCAAGTCAGAATGGTTTTCCAGGTACTGCGTGCTAATTCCTTGTTCGTGAAGGGATCAAAGTGTCTCTTCGGTGTGCAGAAAGTTTCATTTTTGGGGTTCATCTTTTCCCCTTCTACTATCGAGATGGATCCGGTTAAGGTTCAGGCCATCCAGGATTGGACTCAGCCGACATCTCTAAAAAGTTTGCAGAAATTCCTGGGCTTTGCTAATTTTTATCGTCGCTTCATCTGTAATTTTTCTAGCATTGCCAGACCATTGACCGATTTGACCAAGAAGGGTGCTGATTTGGTTAATTGGTCTTCTGCTGCCGTGGAAGCTTTTCAGGAGTTGAAGCGTCGTTTTTGCTGTGCCCCTGTGTTGTGTCAACCTGATGTTTCTCTTCCGTTCCAGGTCGAGGTTGATGCTTCTGAGATTGGTGCAGGGGCGGTTTTGTCACAGAGAGGTTCTGGTTGCTCAGTGTTCAAACCATGTGCTTTCTTTTCCAGGAAATTTTCTGCTGCTGAGCGTAATTATGATGTGGGCAACCGAGAGTTGCTGGCCATGAAGTGGGCATTCGAGGAGTGGCGTCATTGGCTTGAGGGTGCTAAGCATCGCGTGGTGGTTTTGACTGATCATAAGAACCTTACTTATCTTGAGTCTGCCAAGCGCTTGAATCCTAGACAGGCCCGTTGGTCGTTATTTTTTGCTCGTTTTGATTTTGTGATTTCATACCTTCCGGGCTCTAAAAATGTGAAGGCGGATGCTCTGTCTAGGAGTTTTGTGCCCGACTCTCCGGGGTTATCTGAGTCGGCGAGTATCCTCAAGGAAGGAGTCATTGTGTCTGCCATCTCCCCTGATTTGCGGAGAGTGTTGCAGAAATTTCAGGCTAATAAACCTGATCGTTGTCCGGCCGAGAAACTGTTCGTCCCTGATAGGTGGACTAGTAAAGTTATCTCTGAACTTCATTGTTCGGTGCTGGCCGGTCATCCAGGAATCTTTGGTACTAGGGAGTTGGTTGCTAGATCCTTCTGGTGGCCATCTCTGTCACGGGATGTGCGTGCTTTTGTGCAGTCCTGTGGAATTTGTGCTAGGGCTAAGCCCTGCTGTTCACGTGCCAGTGGGTTGCTTTTGCCCTTGCCGGTCCCGAAGAGGCCTTGGACACATATTTCGATGGATTTCATTTCTGACCTTCCCGTTTCTCAAAAGATGTCTGTCATTTGGGTGGTCTGTGATCGCTTTTCTAAAATGGTCCATCTGGTGCCCTTGGTTAAATTGCCTTCCTCCTCTGATTTGGTGCCTTTGTTCTTCCAGCATGTGGTTCGTTTACATGGCATTCCTGAGAATATTGTTTCTGACAGAGGTTCCCAGTTTGTCTCGAGGTTCTGGCGAGCCTTTTGTGGTAGGATGGGCATTGACCTATCTTTTTCCTCGGCCTTCCATCCTCAGACTAATGGCCAGACCGAACGAACCAATCAGACCTTGGAAACATATCTGAGATGTTTTGTTTCCGCTGACCAGGATGATTGGGTGTCATTTTTGCCGTTGGCTGAGTTCGCCCTTAATAATCGGGCCAGCTCGGCTACCTTGGTCTCTCCATTTTTCTGCAATTCTGGGTTCCATCCTCGTTTCTCTTCAGGACAGGTTGAGTCTTCGGACTGTCCTGGTGTGGATTATGTGGTGGACAGGTTGCAGCAGATCTGGACTCAGGTAGTGGACAATTTGACCTTGTCCCAGGAGAAGGCTCAGCTTTTCGCTAATCGCAGACGCCGTGTGGGACCCCGACTTCGTGTTGGGGATCTGGTTTGGTTATCTTCTCGTCATATACCTATGAAGGTTTCCTCTCCTAAATTTAAACCTCGTTTTATTGGTCCGTATAGGATTTCTGAGATTCTCAATCCGGTGTCTTTTCGTCTGACCCTCCCAGACTCCTTTTCCATACATAATGTATTCCATAGGTCGTTGTTGAGGAGATACGTGGCACCTATGGTTCCATCTGTGGAGCCTCCTGCCCCTGTTTTGGTGGAGGGGGAATTGGAGTATATTGTGGAGAAGATTTTGGATTCTCGCGTCTCTAGACGGAAACTCCAGTATCTGGTCAAATGGAAGGGTTATGCTCAGGAAGATAATTCCTGGGTTTTTGCCTCTGATGTCCATGCCCCAGATCTTGTTCGTGCCTTTCATGTGGCTCATCCTGGTCGGCCTGGGGGTTCTGGTGAGGGTTCGGTGACCCCTCCTCAAGGGGGGGGTACTGTTGTGAATTCTGTGGCTGAGTTCACTTCTGTGGTCACAAGTGGTATTGCAGTCTCTGGGCTTCCTCCCTCAGGTGTTTTGGTGAGCTCGTTGGCTGCCTTGCTATTTAGCTCCACCTGAGTCTGTCTTCCTTGCTCCTTGTCAATGTTCCAGTGTTGGATCTGAGCTACTGCATCTTTCCTTGGGCCTGCTGCTCTGCTAGATAAGTGCTTCTAGTTTGTTTTCTGTTTTTTCTGTCCAGCTTGTTATTATCTTTTGCTGGAAGCTCTGAGAAGCAAAGGGGTGCACCGCCGTGCTGTTAGTTCGGCACGGTGGGTCTTTTTGCCCCTTTGCGTGGTTTTCGTTTTAGGGTTTTTTGTAGACTGCATAGTTCTCTTTGCTATCCTCGCTCTGTCTAGAATATCGGGCCTCACTTTGCTGAATCTATTTCATTCCTACGTTTGTCTTTTCATCTTGCTAACAGTCATTATATGTGGGGGCTGCCTATTCCTTTGGGGTATTTCTCTGAGGTAAGTCAGGCTTGTATTTCTATCTTCAGGCTAGTCAGCTCCTCAGGCAGTGCCGAGTTGCATAGGTAGTTGATAGGCGCAGTTGTGTGAGGATAGATCAGGTACTGCAGTCTACAGAGATTCCACGTCTCAGAGCTCGTCCTATTGTTTTAGGTTATTGCCAGATCTCTGTATGTGCGCTGATTACTGCACGCTGTGTTGCCTGATTGCCAGCCATAACATTCTTCCCCTCTTCAGCAGTCACGTGGGACCGCTCATTACAGAAATGAATATGCGGCTCCACCTCCCATAGGGGTGGAGCCGCCTCCTATTCATTCCTCTAATCAGCGGTGCCGGTGACCGCTGATAGAGAAAGAAGCTGCGGCACCGAAGACCAGGCAGAGAGACAGCGCGAGGATCGCCAGGACTAGGTAAGTATAGCATATTCACCTGTCCGCGTTCCAGCCGCCGAGCGTCACTCCATCTTCCCGGCCGGCGCCTCCATCTTCCTGGCGTCTGCGCTCTGACTGTTCAGGTAGAGGGCGCGATGACGCATATAGTGTGCGCGGCACCCTCTGCCTGATCAGTCAGAGCAGAGACGCCGGGAAGATGGAGGCGCCGGAACGAGACGCTGGGAGCTGCAATAAAGGGAGGTGAATATGTGTTTTTTTTTTTTTATTGCAGCAGCAGCAGCGGCGGCGGCAGAGATTTATGTGGAGCATCTATGGGGCACAGTGAACGGTGCAGAGCACCGTATATGGCACAGCTATGGGGCACAGTGAACGGTGCAGAGCACCGTATATGGCACATCTATGGGGCACAGTGAACGGTGCAGAGCACCGTATATGGCACATCTATGGGGCACAGTGAACGGTGCAGAGCACCGTATATGGCGCATCTATGGGGCACAGTGAACGGTGCAGAGCACCGTATATGGCACAGCTATGGGGCACAGTGAACGGTGCAGGGCACCGTATGTGGCACATCTATGGGGCACAGTGAACGGTGCGGAGCACCGTATATGGCACATCTATGGGGCACAGTGAACGGTGCAGAGCACCGTATATGGCACATCTATGGGGCACAATGAACGGTGCAGAGCACCGTATATGGCACATCTATGGGGCACAGTGAACGGTGCAGAGCACCGTATATGGCACATCTATGGGGCACAGTGAACGGTGCAGAGCACCGTATATGGCACATCTATGGGGCACAGTGAACGGTGCAGAGCACCGTATATGGCACATCTATGGGGCACAGTGAACGGTGCGGAGCACCGTATATGGCACATCTATGGGGCACAGTGAACGGTGCAGAGCACCGTATATGGGCACATCTATGGGGCACAGTGAACGGTGCGGAGCACCGCATATGGCACATCTATGGGGCACAGTGAACGGTGCGTATATGGCACATCTATGGGGCACAGTGAACGGTGCAGAGCACCGTATATGGCACATCTATGGGGCACAGTGAACGGTGCAGAGCACTGTATGGCACATCTATGGGGCACAATGAACGGTGCAGAGCACCGTATATGGCACATCTATGGGGCACAGTGAACGGTGCAGAGCACCGTATATGGCACATCTATGGGGCACAGTGAACGGTGCAGAGCACTGTATGGCACATCTATGGGGCACAGTGAACGGTGCAGAGCACCGTATATGGCACATCTATGGGGCACAGTGAACGGTGCAGAGCACCGTATATGGCACATCTATGGGGCACAGTGAACGGTGCAGAGCACCGTATATGGCACATCTATGGGGCACAGTGAACGGTGCAGAGCACCGTATATGGCACATCTATGGGGCACAATGAACGGTGCAGAGCACCGTATATGGCACAGCTATGGGGAAATATGAACGGTGCAGAGCACTGTATGGCACATCTATGGGGAAATAATGATCTATTTTTATTTTTGAAATTCACCGGTAAATGCTGCATTTCCACCCTAGGCTTATACTCGAGTCAATAAGTTTTCCCAGTTTTTTGTGGCAAAATTAGGGGGGTCGGCTTATACTCGGGTCGGCTTATACTCGAGTATATACGGTAAATGGATTTATTGGAAAATATATTTTTTTTTTTCTTTATTTGGGGATTTTTTTTTTATACATTGTATTTTTTTTTACACTTTATAACATTGTCCCAGGGTGGGACATCACTATATTTCATCAGATCGCTGATCTCACACTCTGCATAGCACTGTGTCAGACCAGCGATCTGACAGGCAATGCAGGAGGCTCTCGGCTCCTGCTCTGAGCAGGGACCGGTAAGTCACCTCAGTGAAGGACCCGGAAGGAGCCCTGTGGCCATTTTGGATCCGGGGACTCCTTCCAGAACACCGGAACAACACGATCGCATCGCGTTGTTCCGGTGGGAGAGCGCAGGGAGCCCCCGTCCCTGCGCGATGCCCCTCTATGTCGCTGTTACTAGTGACAGCGGCATCAGAGGGGTTAAATGCCCATGATCAGCGCTGACACCCCCACACGATCTCCGCTGTGCTCACTGTGAGACCGCGCGATCGTGCCACCGTACTTGTACTGCGGTTTGCAGGAACTCAGTTCCTGTAGAGCAGTACTAGTATGGCGCATGTCGGGAAGGGGTTAAGCAGCTGAGTGAGCCGATCTACCACATATACTATAAGGCTAGTAGTGTATGTAGAAAAGCGCTTTAAAATGAATCTGTCAGTAGGGTCAGCCCTCGTAAGCCATATACATGGGCATGTAGGTCATAGGAAGCTGAGTAAAATTATACCTTGATATCTGCAATCTGATGTCTTAGGCCGGTTTCACACTAGCGTTTGTGTACACAGTGTGGGGCTGCGTACTTCTTACCTTCAGATCCGCATACATCCGCATCCGTCCTGCATACCTATCTTTAACTGTGTACCCAGGGACATGCGTGGTCATGTGTTGTATGCGGATGCGTCCCCGTGCAATGTTTTGACGAGCCTGCCAAACGCAACATGTCCTGAACAGCTCCTTTACTTATAAGAAAACTTAGATTTCTCTCAAATAAGACATCAGATCCTGATATCAAGTTATCATTTCATGCAAAGATTTTTCAAAATTAAGTAAGAGTAAAGAACGATATAAAATAAAGAAATAAGCATTATTTACCCATTGAAAGCTCCCGCAATTTGGTGGTCTCTGCTGGTACTGGAAGTAATAACATTATGTACATCACTTATGTGCTAAAGGTAAATGATTAGCAATACCTTAGAAACAAATATACCTTATATATAACTAACATATATGCTTGATTATAAGCTGAGATTTTCAGCCCATTTTTTTAGGCTAAAAGCGCCCTTCTCAGCTTATACTCATTGTCCCAGGAAGTCGGTGGGGAAGGGGGAGCGGCAGGAGTGGCGGCTGTCACATCATACTGACCTGCTCCTGGCACGGTCTCTGCACTTCCCTGCTTCTCCGGTGGTCTCTGGCACCTGCAGCTTCTTCCCCTGTTCAGCGGTCGCATGGTACCGCTCATTAAAGTAATGAATATGGACGCGACTCCACTCCCATAGGCGTGTTATGCATATCCATTATTTTAATGAGCGGTACCATGTGACCACTGAACACAGGAAGAGCTGCCGGTACCGGAGACATCGGAGAAGCAGGGACATACAGAGAGACCGCGTCAGGGGTGGGTGAGTATGATGGGGGAGGGTGAGCCATGCGATATTCACCTGTCACCGTTCTGCCGCCGCACTGTGTCTTCCGCGTCCTCTGTCTGTGATGTTCAGGTCAGATGGCGCGATGACATGGTTACTGTGCGCCCTGTGCTTGAACAGTCACTGCAGAGACCCAGAAGACAGCGGCGTATGGCGGTGGAACTGGGACAGGTGAGTATCGCAAGTGTCCTGAGCCAGCGCTGACTCCGGCACCTGGCCCCAATAGCATGCCAGTGTTCCCCCCTGTTCATGTCCCCTGCACTCGGTGCCCATCAATGAGAGGTAAGTATGTCATTTTTACTTTTTTTAATCTCAGCAGCAGCAGCATAGGGTGCATATTGTTCTATGGAGCATCTTATAGGGCCATCAACCTTTATAGAGCAGCATATGGGGCATAATATGCTATGGATCATCTTATAGGACCATCAACCTTTGTGCAGCATTATATGGGGCATAATATTCTATGAAGCATCTTATGGGGCCATCAACCTTTATGGAGCGTTATATGGGGCATATTATTCTATGGAACATCTTATGGGGCCATCAACCTTTGTGCAGCATTATATGGTGCATAATATTCTATGGAGCATCTTATAGGGCCATCAACCTTTGTGCAGCGTTATATGAGGCATAATATTCTATGGAGCATCTTATGGGGCCATCAACCTTTGGGCAGCATTATATGGGGCATAATATTCTATGGAGCATCTTATGGGGCCATCATTAACCTTTTATGCCGCATTATATCGGGCATATTTTAATATGGAGCATCTTATGGGGCCCATCATGAACTGTTTGGAGCATTATATGGGGCTCATTATTCAATATGGATATTCAAAAACACTTAACCTACTGATGTCGCAATCAATTTTACTTTTATTGGTATCTATTTTTATTTTTTAAATTTACTGGTAGCTGCTGCATTTCCCACCCTAGGCTTATACTCGAGTCAATAAGTTTTCCCAGTCTTTTGTGGCAAAATTAGGGGTCTCGGCTTATACTCGGTTCAGCTTATACTCAAGTATATACGGTACTTTAGCAGATCTGAGCTATTGTACCAACTTGTGATTTAAGAAAACCCACAGAAATAAAATAATAATAATAATTATAATAGAAATCATTAAAAACGATTTTATATATTTACTCAGGTTTCTTTTGTGTAATGTTCCATTTTGTTAAACCACTTTCCTGAGTAAGAATCTGGAAATTGGGGTCTGTACTTGGCTGTAAAAGTTGGAAGTGTGAAATTGGGCTTATTGTGGAATTGGCTCCAATGATAATAACGCACAACAGTCTTCGATTCCATTTCTGGAACGATTACAAGAGTTATTGTGATTGCTGCAGCCGGTCACTCAAGTCCCTACACAATGTACAGTTTTGTTTCAGAGCATTCTCTATGATTCCTTAGGGGAAAATATCTCAAATGACAATGATATATTAACTTTTATGCAGCCAGAGTCTAAAGTTCTGCAATTGATGTAATGTTGAAAGTTGACAGCAGGTGGCTCTGTGACGTCCTACAATTCAACACATCACATTTTGCAGTAGTTGTTGGCTGACATGGTAGAAAGAGCTGCAAAGACTTAACCAATCCATGCTCTTTTGTTAGTGTAGATTGTTTTTATTAATTTAATATGCATCCCACAAATTGATTTTTTTACATTTCCATTAGGCAGAGGCTACATGGCGACTCCTGCACATTACGAGTTGTGCAGATAAGGATTGCTTGGTGCAGCTGCCACATCGCAGTGTAGATGCAGGTGAATGGGGCGACACTGGGACGAGTATCGCAACCGCAACAAGCAAGTCGCAAAAAGTTGGAGTTTTTTTCTGGCGTACCTGGGGCAGATTACTGGACACACTGTGGGCAATGCTGGACAATTGGACATACTGGGGGCAATGCTGGACATACTGGGGCAGATTGCTGGACACACTGGGGGCAATGCTGGAGGACACACTGGGGCAGATGATTGCTGGACACAATGGGACAATGCTGGAGACACTGGGGCAATGCTGGAGACACTGGGGCAATGCTGGACACACTGGGGCAGATTGCTGGACACACTGTGGGCAATGCTGGACAATTGGACATACTGGGGCAGATTGTTGGACACACTGTGGGCAATGCAGGACAATTGGACATACTGGGGCATATTGCTGGACAGGACACACTGGGGGGCAATGCTGGACATACTGGGGCAGATTGCTGGACACACTGGGGCAGATTGCTGGACACACTGTTGGTAATATGCTGGACACACTGGGGGCAATGCTGGACATACTGGGGCAGATTGCTGGACACACTGGTGGTAATATGCTGGACACACTGGGGCAGATTGCTGGACACACTGTCTGGGGGCAATGCTGGAGACACTGGGGCAATGCTGAAGACACTGGGGCAATGCTGGAAACACTGGGGCAGATTGCTGGACACACTGGGCAATGCTGGACAATTGGACATACTGGGGCAGATTGTTGAACACACTGTCTGGGGGCAATGCTGGAGACACTGGGGCAATGCTGGAGACACTGGGGCAATGCTGGAAACACTGGGGCAATGCTGGACACTGGGGCAGATTGCTAGACACACTGTGGGCAATGCTGGACAATTGGACATACTGGGGCAGATTGCTGGACACACTGTCTTGGGGCAATGCTGGACACACTGGGGCAGATTGCTGGACACTGGGGCAATATGGTGGACACACTGGGGCAGATTGCTGGACACACTGGGGGTAATATGCTGGACACACTGGGGCAGATTGCTGGACACACTGGGGGCAGGACTGGAGGCATGGGCAGAATGTAGATACGGGGCATGATTGGAGACACGGGGCAGAATGAAAGACATGGGGCAGGATTGGATGATGTGGCAGGATGGATACGATGGAGACAGATGGGGCAGGATGGGGAGATCATATGGGGTAGAATGGATACTCATGAGGGCGGGATGCGAGAACATATGGCTGGAGCCAGGAATGAGATAAACGGGGCCAGGATGAAGAATATTATTACCATAGGGGCTAATTAAGGGATATTATTACTGCAGTGATGTATTTATTTTATTTTTTGAGTATACTGTTTTAAATGGGGGAGGGGGGCGGTCCTGTTACTTTGCAGAGTGACACTATATCGCCTTTTTTTCTTCATGTGGTGTAATGTAGAAGTTGTGAAAAATTAAGTAATGTGTTCTGCAAGCGGAGCTCGAGATAACTGTGTTATTTCCTGCAGAAACGAGTCCTGGCTGGAAGAAATGATGGCGGTCTGTGCTGGATGAAAGATGAAGGACTTCACCTAGAGACGTCACTGGTGAGTCAGTGTTACCTATACACTGACACTACACACTGTATACTATATACAGAGGTCCTGTGTACAATGGCACCAGTGATCACTGTATTACCTATACATTATATACAGAGCTCCTGTGTATAATGTCACCAGTGATCTCTGTATTACCTCTACACAGACACTGCATGCTAAGTACAGATCTCCTGTGAATACTGGCACTTATGGTGATAGTATTGTGGTTTTTTTTATTACTGATCAGTATTGTAGTATTCAGTCACTATGTGGTGGTAATATGTGGTCTGGAAATGGTGCTGTGGTATTTGTCCCTTGTATGTGCTATTTGGTCACCAAGAGGTGGTAATATGTGGTCATGACATGGTGCGGTGGTATTTGTTCCTTGTATGTGATATTATTCGATCACTGTTGTTGTAATTTGTGGTCTGGTCATGGTTCGGTGGTATTTGTTCCTTGTATGTGATATTGGTCAAAATATACCTAAATTGTATTGCATATTTTAACAAATATTTAATAGGTTACAGTAGAGTAGGGCCCGGCCATTTTTCTGGAATAATCTGGTTCAGGTATAACATGACCCCCGTCACATGACCCCCGTCATATGCCCCCCGTCACATGACCCCCGTCACATGACCCCCATCACATGACCACCGTCACATGACCGGGGGGCCCACAGTGTCTGAACACCCCAGGGCCCTTGCTACCCTTAATCCACCCCTGTACACAAGCCACGCCCAATGGGCGTGTCTCATGGAAATTCTGTATATAGACCCTTGTGCAGATGAAATCCTCATCTTTTGCTGCTGTATCCAGCGTCATCAAGATGGATCTTTGCATGGAGAGTTTCTATCGGAATCTGGAAATGGATGTCAACTTGTTTCTTGCCTTTGCATTAGCTTGTGAACAAGAAAGGAAAAGACAAAGACGGAGAAGACGTCCTCGTCGATTTTGGCAACACCTCATTGTTGAAGTCAGAGAGAGTCGTGGAGCCTACCACTTAGCATTGATACTCCCGTAGTGTTTTTTCAACCCTGTCCTCACACCTATTGTCACAGACGCGAGTGACGCACAGGAATAGTGGACCCACTACCTGGGAGGAACAAAACAAAGCAGCTACATGATTTTCACTGCTTCTGATGGTGGAATGAGGCTTAAGCTGTAAGTATCCTAGGTTGTCTCCGATACTACAGCTGCTAACACCAAAAGGGCATGAAAGCAATCACTATCCACGACTCCTAGTTACAGGCAGGACTGGATTCAGAACCTGCTCAGACAGTACGATTTGGACAGGAACCGGACAGTTGTGGCTTTAGGTTACAGATACTGTCGCAGCAGCTACAGAGTTAAGGAACTTCAGGTGTGGCTACAGGTATTGCCAATGCAGCTTCAGAGTTCAGGTACCGCCTTTGCGGCTTCAGGGATCAGGTACTGCCAAAGAGCTTCAGTGTAACGTACTATACAGGAATATGGGAGCAGGTTCAAGATAACTAACTTACTTCAAAATTAGGATGGGGAACCTGGCAACATACACTTGCACATACTAGAGTTGCAAGGAAACTACAGAGGTTGCTCAGGCACCTCTCAATTTGGAAGGGTGCCTTTTATACTGAATGCCTCCCAGCTATTGACTGGAGACATTTTCAAGGTGCACGCTGCCCTTTTAAGAACAGGGGAGCATGCCCAAAGCTGGGAAGATTCTCCTGCCTACACAACCAGGAGACACGGCGCGCCCCACGATCTCAGAGCTGTGATTATGTCGCCGTCCCTGCAAGGAGGGGGAAAAGGGACCATGCAGGGGCGCATTAGTGTTACACCTTTGTTCTCCCTTATACCTCACTTCCCACTCAATGCCCCTGCTATTTTCAGTCGCTGTTCCCTAGACCTCTTACAGAGCCCATATTATCTATCTCTGTTGTGAATTCTGTTGTCGAACTCCCTCCTGTGGTCGTGAATGGTACTTCGGCGAGTTCTGTCCATGGACTCCCTCTGGTGGCTGTGAGTGGAGCTGCTGCTTCTGAGGTTCCTTACACAGGTGACGTGGTTTATCCTTTGGTTGGCTGCTCTATTTAACTCCACTCAGATCGTTACTCCATGCCAGCTGTCAATGTTCCTGCATTTGTTCAGTTCGCTCTTGGATCTTTCTGGTGACCTGTCTTCTCCAGCAGAAGCTAAGTTCCTGATAGTTATTATTTGTTCATTGTTTCCTTGTCCAGCTGGATATCATGATTTTGTCTTGCTAGCTGGAAGCTCTGGGATGCAGAGTGGCATCTCCGCACCGTTAGTTGGTGCGGAGGTCTTTTTGCACACTCTGCGTGGTCTTTTGTAGTTTTTTGTGCTGACCGCAAAGATACCTTTCCTATCCTCTGTCTGTTTAGTAAGTCTGGCCTCCCTTTGTTGAACCCTGTTTCATTTCTGCGTTTGTGACTTTCATCTTTACTCAAAGTCAATATATGTGGGGGGCTGTCTTTTCCTTTGGGGAATTTCTCTGAGGCAAGGTAGGCTTTATTTTCTATCTCTAGGGCTAGCTAGCTCTTAGGCTGTGAAGAGGCATCTAGGGAGTGTCAGGAACGCTCCACGGCTATTTCTAGTTGTTGTGATAGGATTAGGGATTGCGGTCAGCAGAGCTCCCACATCCCAGAGCTTGTCCTGTGTGAGTTTAACTATCAGGTCGTGCCGGGTGCTCCTAACCACCAGGTCCATAACAGTACAGCTGGCCAAAAGTATTAATGCATCTCAATAGAGGGATAAGAGAAGTTCTGAGACCATTTTTTTTCTTTGCACTGTGTTTTGTCTTTCTTTTCCCCTAAACCTTTGGGTGGTTCAGGACACAGGTGTAGATATGGACATTCAAGGTCTGTCCTCTTGTGTGGATCATCTCACTGCAAGGGTACAAAATATTCAAGATTTTGTGGTTCAGAATCCGATGTTAGAGCCTAGAATTCCTATTCCTGATTTGTTTTCTGGGGATAGATCTAAGTTCCTGAATTTCAGAAATAATTGTAAACTGTTTCTAGCTTTGAAATCCCGCTCCTCTGGTGACCCCGTTCAACAAGTAAAAATCATTATTTCTTTGTTGCGTGGTGACCCTCAAGACTGGGCATTTTCCCTTGCGCCAGGAGATCCTGCATTGCGTGATGTTGATGCGTTTTTTCTGGCGCTTGGATTGCTTTATGATGAACCTAATTCAGTGGATCAGGCAGAGAAAATCTTGCTGGCTTTGTGTCAGGGTCAGGATGAAGCGGAGGTGTACTGTCAGAAGTTTAGAAAGTGGTCTGTGCTTACTCAGTGGAATGAGTGTGCCCTGGCGGCAATTTTCAGAAAGGGTCTTTCTGAAGCCCTTAAGGATGTCATGATGGGATTTCCCACGCCTGCTGGTCTGAATGAGTCTATGTCTTTGGCCATTCAGATCGATCAGCTCTTGCTTGAGCGCAAAGCTGTGCACCATTTAGCGGTATTCTCTGAGCATCGGCCTGAGCCTATGCAGTGTGATAGGAATTTGACCAGAGCTGAACGGCAAGAACACAGACGTCAGAATGCGCTGTGTTTTTACTGTGGTGAATCCACTCATGCTATCTCCAATTGTCCTAAGCGCACTAAGCGGTTCGCTAGGTCTGCCACCATTGGTACGGTACAGTCTAAATTTCTTTTGTCCGTTACTCTGATTTGCTCTCTGTCGTCCTATTCTGTTATGGCATTTGTGGATTCAGGCGCTGCCCTGAATTTGATGGACTTGGAGTTTGCCAGGCGCTGTGATTTTTTCTTGGAGCCCTTGCAGTATCCTATTCCATTGAGAGGAATTGATGCTATGCCTTTGGCCAAGAATAAGCCTCAGTACTGGACTCAACTGACCATGTGCATGACTCCTGCACATCAGGAGGATATTCGCTTTTTGGTGTTGCATAATCTGCATGATGTGGTCGTTTTGAGGTTGCCATGGCTACAGGTCCATAATCCAGTGTTGGATTGGAAATCTATGTCTGTGTCCGGCTGGGGTTGTCAGGGGGTACATGGTGATGTTCCATTGTTGTCAATTTCGCCTTCTACTCCTTCTGAAGTCCCTGAGTTTTTATCAGATTACCGGGATGTATTTGAAGAGCCCAAATCCGGTGCCCTACCTCCTCATAGGGATTGCGATTGTGCTATTAATTTGATTCCTGGTAGTAAGTTTCCTAAGGGCCGACTGTTTAATTTATCTGTGCCAGAGCACGCTGCTATGCGGAGTTATATAAAGGAATCCTTGGAGAAGGGTCATATTCGCCCGTCGTCGTCACCATTGGGAGCAGGGTTCTTTTTTGTGGCCAAGAAGGATGGCTCTTTGAGACCTTGTATTGATTACCGCCTTCTTAATTAGATCACAGTCAAATTTCAGTATCCTTTGCCGCTGCTGTCTGATTTGTTTGCTCGGATTAAGGGGGCTAGTTGGTTCACCAAGATAGATCTTCGAGGGGCGTATAATCTTGTGCGAATTAAACAGGGCGATGAATGGAAAACAGCATTTAATACGCCCGATGGCCATTTTGAGTACCTGGTTATGCCATTCAGGCTTTCTAATGCTCCATCTGTGTTTCAGTCCTTTATGCATGACATCTTCCGAGAGTACCTGGATAGATTCATGATTGTATATTTGGTTGACATTTTGGTCTTTTCGGATGATTGGGAGTCTCATGTGAAGCAGGTCAGAATGGTGTTCTAGGTCCTTCGTGCGAATTCTTTGTTTGTGAAGGGGTCAAAGTGTCTCTTTGGAGTTCAGAAAGTTTCATTTCTGGGTTTCATTTTTTCCCCTTCTACTATCGAGATGGACCCTGTTAAAGTTCAGGCCATTTATGATTGGACTCAGCCGACATCTGTGAAGAGGCTGCAGAAGTTCCTGGGCTTTGCTAATTTTTACCGTCGCTTCATCGCTAATTTTTCTAGTATTGCTAAACCGTTGACTGATTTGACCAAGAAAGGTGCTGATGTGGTCAATTGGTCCTCTGCGGCTGTAGAGGCTTTTCAGGAGTTGAAGCGTCGTTTTTCTTCTGCCCCTGTGTTGTGCCAGCCAGATGTTTCGATCCCATTTCAGGTCGAGGTTGATGCTTCTGAGATTGGAGCAGGGGCTGTTTTGTCGCAAAGAAGTTCTGATGGCTCGGTGATGAAACCATGTGCCTTCTTTTCTAGAAAATTCTCGCCTGCTGAGCACAATTATGATGTTGGCAATCGAGAGTTGTTGGCCATGAAGTGGGCATTCAAGGAGTGGCGACATTGGCTTGAAGGAGCTAAACATCGCGTGGTGGTCTTGACTAGGGTTGAGCGAAACGGGTCGAAATTGTTCAAAAGTCGCCGACTTTTGGCAAGGTCGGGTTTCATGAAACCCGACCCGACCCCAGTGGGGGGTCGGCCATGAAGTCGGCGATCTTTTGAATCTGGAATCGGAATTCCGGTCCCGATTCCCGATATGTTTAAGATATCGGGAATTGGTATCGGAATTCAGATTAAAGTGTAAAATATAGAATTAAAATAAAAAATATTGCAATACTTACCCTCTGACGCGCCCTGGTACTAACCGGGAACCTTCCTTCCTTAGAATCAGCCTTCCAGGACCTTCGGTGACGTCGCGGGTGACGTCGCGGCTTGTGATTGGCCGCGCGGCCGCCCATGTGACCGCTCGCGCGGCCAATCACAAGCCGCGACGTCACCCGCGACGTCACCGAAGGTCCTGGAAGGGCTGATTCTTAGGAAGGAAGGCTGTCGGAAGGAAGCAGGACGCTTCCGAGGGTGAGTATATACCTAATAGGAATATACTCACCCTCGGAAGCGCCCTGCTTCCTTCCGACAGCCTTCCTTCCTAAGAATCAGCCCTTCCAGGACCTTCGGTGACGTCGCGGGTGACGTCGCGGCTTGTGATTGGCCGCGCGAGCGGTCACATGGGCGGCCGCGCGGCCAATCACAAGCCGCGACGTCACCCGCGACGTCACCGAAGGTCCTGGAAGGCTGATTCTAAGGAAGGAAGGTTCCCGGTTAGTACCAGGGCGCGTCAGAGGGTAAGTATAAGGATATTTTTTATTTTAATTCTATATTTTACACTTAAATATGGATCCCAGGGCCTGAAGGAGAGTTTCCGCTCCTTCAGACCCTGGGAACCATGGAAACCCAATGCACTGCATTGGGTTTCGAGTTTCGGCCGCCCCCGACCCCGACTTTTTTATAGGATCGGCCGATTTCACTCGACCCGACTTTTCCAAAAGTCGGGCTTCGTGAAACCCGACCCGATCCTATAAAAGTGAAGGTCGCTCAACCCTAGTCTTGACGGATCACAAGAATTTGACTTATCTCGAGTCTGCCAAATGGTTGAATCCTAGACAGGCTCGATGGTCGCTCTTTTTCTCCCGTTTTGATTTTGTGGTTTCATACCTTCCGGGATCTAAGAATGTGAAGGCTGATGCCCTGTCAAGGAGTTTTGTGCCTGACTCTCCGGGTGTTCCGGAGCCAGCGGATATTCTTAAAGAGGGGGTAATTTTGTCTGCCATCTCCCCTGATTTGCGGCGTGTGCTGCAGAAGTTTCAGGCTGATAGACCTGACCGTTGTCCAACGGAGAAACTGTTTGTCCCTGATAGATGGACTAGTAGAGTTATCTCTGAGGTTCATTGTTCGGTGTTGGCTGGTCATCCTGGAATCTTTGGTACCAGAGATTTGGTGGCTAGATCCTTTTGGTGGCCTTCTTTGTCACGGGATGTGCATTCTTTTGTGCAGTCCTGTGGGACTTTTGCTCGGGCTAAGCCCTGCTGTTCTCGTGCCAGTGGGTTGCTTTTGCCCTTGCCGGTACCGATGAGGCCCTGGACGCATATTTCCATGGATTTTATTTCTGATCTCCCTGTTTCTCAAAGGATGTCGGTCATTTGGGTGGTTTGTGATCGCTTCTCTAAGATGGTCCATTTGATACCCTTGTCTAAATTGCCTTCCTCCTCTGATTTGGTGCCATTGTTTTTCCAGCATGTGGTTCGTTTGCATGGCATTCCGGAGAACATCATCTCGGACAGAGGTTCCCAGTTTGTTTCGAGGTTTTGGCGCTCCTTTTGTGCTAAGATGGGCATTGATTTGTCTTTTTCTTCGGCTTTCCATCCTCAGACTAATGGCCAAACCGAACGAACTAATCAGACTTTGGAAACATATCTGAGATGCTTTGTTTCTGCTGATCAGGATGATTGGGTGTCCTTCTTGCCTTTGGCTGAGTTCGCCCTTAACAATCGGGCCAGCTCGGCTACTTTGGTTTCTCCTTTTTTCTGTAATTCTGGTTTCCATCCTTGTTTCTCTTCAGGGCAGGTTGAGCCTTCGGACTGTCCTGGTGTGGATACTGTGGTGGACAGGTTGCAGCAGATTTGGACTCATGTGGTGGACAATTTGACATTGTCCCAGGAGAAGGCTCAACGTTTCGCTAACTGCCGGCGCTGTGTTGGTCCCCGACTTCGTGTTGGGGATTTGGTTTGGTTGTCATCTCGTCATGTTCCTATGAAGGTTTCCTCTCCTAAGTTTAAGCCTCGTTTCATTGGGCCTTATAAGATTTCTGAAGTTCTTAATCCTGTGTCATTTCGTTTGGACCTTCCAGCTTCTTTTGCCATCCATAATGTGTTCCATAGGTCGTTGTTGCGGAGATACGTGGCGCCTATGGTTCCCTCCGTTGATCCTCCTGCCCCGGTGTTGGTCGAGGGGGAGTTGGAGTATGTGCTGGAGAAGATTTTGGATTCTCGTGTTTCGAGACGGAAACTCCAGTACCTGGTCAAGTGGAAGGGTTATGGTCAGGAAGATAATTCCTGGGTCTTTGCCTCCGATGATCATGCTGCTGATCTGGTTCGTGCCTTTCATTTGGCTCGTCCTGGTCGGCCTGGGGGCTCTGGTTCGGTGACCCCTCCTCAAGGGGGGGGTACTGTTGTGAATTCTGTTGTCAAACTCCCTCCTGTGGTCGTGAATGGTACTTCGGCGAGTTCTGTCCATGGACTCCCTCTAGTGGCTGTGAGTGGAGCTGCTGCTTCTGAGGTTCCTTACACAGGTGACGTGATTTATCCTTTGGTTGGCTGCTCTATTTAACTCCACTCAGATCGTTACTCCATGCCAGCTGTCAATGTTCCTGCATTTGTTCAGTTCGCTCTTGGATCTTTCTGGTGACCTGTCTTCTCCAGCAGAAGCTAAGTTCCTGATAGTTATTATTTGTTCATTGTTTCCTTGTCCAGCTGGATATCATGATTTTGTCTTGCTAGCTGGAAGCTCTGGGGTGCGGAGGTCTTTTTGCACACTCTGCGTGGTCTTTTGTAGTTTTTTGTGCTGACCGCAAAGATACCTTTCCTATCCTCTGTCTGTTTAGTAAGTCTGGCCTCCCTTTGCTGAACCCTGTTTCATTTCTGCTTTTGTGACTTTCATCTTTACTCACAGTCAATATATGTGGGGGGCTGCCTTTTCCTTTGGGGAATTTCTCTGAGGCAAGGTAGGCTTTATTTTCTATCTCTAGGGCTAGATAGCTCTTACGCTGTGAAGAGGCGTCTAGGGAGTGTCAGGAACGCTCCACGGCTATTTCTAGTTGTTGTGATAGGATTATGGATTGCGGTCAGCAGAGCTCCCACATCCCAGAGCTTGTCCTGTGTGAGTTTAACTATCAGGTCGTGCCGGGTGCTCCTAACCACCAGGTCCATAACATATCTCCTCTCTTCCCTCCCCAACAGGCTTTTTTCGTTCCCAATCAAAAAACGAAGAAGAATCAAATTGCATGGATCATTGGGACCTGTGATGATCAGATTGACCAAGTGATGAGTATTTGAAGGAACCATTGGGGAGGGCTCCAGATTTACAAGATTGTACCTCATAGGCCGGCTATCACTTTCAGAAAGGGACCATCAATCGGAGATACACTGGTAGATAGCCACCATGATCCCCCTATAAACTCTGGGACGTGGCTGTATATGTATCTATGGGAACATATCGTTATAGAATGTGCAACATCTGTAGATTTATTTCACCTTAGGAAAGTAATGACGGTGTCTTAACCCCAAAAATCCTCTATAACAGACATTTTACAAATTGCAAAACTATGGCTGATCTTTATCTCAGTACTTGTTAATGCATATAGAGGAACATATAGGTGGCATTTGGCCTAATAGAAACACCACTATGGCCTGACACATTCATTAAGTCCAAATTTTAAAAAACTGACCGTCACATCCAAATAGAAACTAAGTGTGAACAGGTGCTTACTTAAATTCACCAACTCATATACACTCAAACAAAAAAGGCATCACTCTGTGGCACCATAGCAAGCAAATATTTAATATGAAAATGTAATTGCATTACTGCTCTAGAAATATGAAAAATTGAGAATGCTTAGTGCATAAATTGGCCAATTCATGTGTACCTGGAAGCCACGTCAAGGCGTTCCTCGTTTCCAGGACTTAACTTAATGCCAATCCTCTCTTAGAATAAAGTCTTCACCTGTATGGGAACTTATTATGAATCATCTCTTAGTCTAAAATCTATATCTCTGTGGAGGGGTAGGGTCCTGCTGTGATTAAAAATGCCTGAGGCTATAAGGTGGAGTGCTCAGTCAGAAGGCTAATGAGTACAAATTTCGAAAAACTGACCATCACATCCAAACATAATTTTATGTGCCAGCGCAGTGAATACTAATTTCTGTTTAGCAGTGGGCACAGGCTTTAGCTGCAGCCGCCGGCTCCTGCCTCTGTGACCCGCTGCTCTGCTGCTCCCTCTCCTCTGCCGTCTTTCCGGGACAATGACTCGTGTATAAGCCGGGGGGGGGAAGGGAAACGTTTTCAGCAAAAAAATTGTGCTGAAAAACTCGACTTATACACGAGTATCTACAGTAGTTTGTTAGTTGTTAGTGACTATAACCATAGATATCTACGCTATTCCAATATCCTGCACATGGGATAAGCAATACAGCGAATCAGAAGAACTACACTATATTTTTAATTTTTGCTAAATTTGCTAACATTATTATTACACTTACTATATATTAGGATAGGATCTTGCTGTACCTCTCATTGTAGGTTGCCCCTTTTTGATTATCAGGTGCCTGTTTATGGCAGTTTATTATAATTTGCCGAACCCATTTAGCCGCATAATTTAGTTTCCACGATGACCTGATATTCTCTTTGTTCGCATGTGATATAAACAGGATCCTTCAATTTATACGTAAATAGACAGATAATAAATGTCTGTGGGATGAAAAGGTTGATTGATGTCGATGTGAAACAAGATAAGTAAGCCCGGATATTGAAGACACCATTACACTGTGGGCTTGCTTGAGGCTGCAGATATTGTAATTCTGAGATGAGTGTGTACAGGATCATTTCCATGAAGTTTACGGACCCCCTGGGATGTTACGGAATGATTTGTCCATTCTCCAATAGACTGTACAATGGGAATGTTGCCCGTTTCTGGAATTTCATCTCCGCCAATCAGGCAGAATGCATCTACTTAGAGAAGAAGCATCTATCAGGTTACACCAGGGTTCCATCTGCTGCCTGAGTCATCAAGTCAAAGGGAAGAAATAAGGAATAGCACGCTGTTCTATATGTCTCTGCGGAAAGATCCTATGAGAATATACTGCTTTCTACGGTCAGCGACCTATGGCTCACTGGCAGGTGGGGTAACTTCCTCTATGCACTGAAGTGCTGATTGTAGGTAGGATAAGTGAAGACTTTTGGTGCAGTCATGCCTAAACTGCAGAAGAAAGTTCTCTTTTGTCTGGCTGGCATACTGAGCTTTGGCTGTGCCCTGGCGATCGCAGCTGCGTTAGGCATTCAGCTATGGGTAAAGGGAACAGTATTGTGCAAAACTGGAGCCCTGCTGGTCAATGCTACAGGGGATGAACTGCAAAAGTTTATCGGGGAGATCCAGTATGGCCTGTTCTATGGGCAGAGAGTGAAACATTGCGGACTTGGTGGCAGACCTACTACCTTTTCAAGTAAGTACAGTCGGTGTTGTAAACGTACTTGTTTTTTTAAATTCATAAATGTCAGACAATATTTTGATTATTATGTCCTTCGTGCAATATATTAATATAGATGAGAACATGAGCAGTGCACTGAGTGACACAATTCAGCCCCGAAATGTAGATCTCAGGGACCACAGCTGTGGGTGACAGTGGGAACTTGTGATTCTGCTCTGGATGATACATGTCCATGGTACATACGGTATATTACTCACCAGAAATCTGTAAATTGCAAAATAAAGCCTATAAGGAAATGTACATTTACATATGTGTCTGCGTTTGTGCTCGTACTTATGTGTATAATAATAATAATGTGTAGTAGATGGTACCTGCACAGTTGTGGCATCTCCTGATATGATATGCTTTTTTCTAGAAAATGCTTCTTCAGTTATTCCTTATTGCAAAAACAGTTATGCAAGTGTCTGTGCCACAAATTTTCACAGACTTGTGATCATTTTGTCATTGATAAAGGGTCATTATAGGAGAAATTTGGAAGACAATCACCCAAAGTAGGGTTTGACCTGGATAGAGGACATGAGAACGATAGGTGTAAGGATGTGCTCACCTGGCAGGGTTGTGGGACCACAGCACCATGGAAAGCCTAGAAAAACATCTGCGGTAGGTCCAGGATACATACAAGGAGAGAAAAACCATGGAGGATGGATCTTAAACGATGGATTATATGATGAAAAAGGAGATGCAGGAGGCGAAGTGTGGAGAACTGAGGTTTTATTAGTCAAAGTTCACAGACTTCTTCATCAGGACAAAACCAAAATGTTTGCATTACTTTAGGAATCAGAAATGTGGTGTTTTATATTATTCATTGTCACAGCTGTGTATGTACAGAAGATATATGTTTGCTTCCAGCGGCAATATTTCTGCCCATCAGTGGGACTTGTTCTACCACATCTGATGCTTTCCCAAATATAACGTTTTAGTTGTCAGTTTTTTTTGTCTGTGACTGTGGAGAAGATTTAGTCATGTCCACCAAGATGTCATAAATGTCACCACGAATCATTGAGGGAGATCACCTGGAGCAATAAGTAGTAACAGCCGATTACAGGGTTATTACATAAGGCTGGTTCTATGCTGCAGACAATATACACGCCACAGGTCAAAAAATTGTGTCTTTTAAAAAATAATGTGTTTTTTTTGTTAAAGATCTGGTGAGTGTATGAATCTTGTTTGCAATTTATTTCCTCCAAAATGCACATTCATTAAGGGCATCTTTATAAAAGTCGTCAATTTTTTATTCTCTGTGTGAACTCAGCCTAAATAATTCACCAGTATCACTGGTGTGCTGAATATTGCCTTCACATGTACCAAAGTTAAATGCAGCCATTATAGATGTTTGAGTCTGGGTTCAGCTGGTTCAAATGAACGTATGATGCATACGCGAGCAGTCCTTGTTAAAAACGGAGGCAAACGGAATAATGTTATTCATTAGGACTGTCCAGATGATCATTTTTTTACATGTACCAAGTGTAAAAGTTGCAGCTTGCACTGGTCTCAGCATTTCAGATTAAACGTGCCTATTTAAGTCTATGGGTGCGCAGCAAAATCGTGACCCACGTGGCTAGTCTGTAAGGCATTCGATTTTTACAGATTCTTGGACATTATTAACATAGGAAACTGTATATGGATGCATTATGAAAGTAAAAAGAAGAAATACGGATGGCACACAGATGAAAATCAGACCATTTTTGATACACACATCTGAACCTAGCCTGCAGTTATGTTGCAGTCAAAAGAATGCATCAAAAACTGTATTTAGAAAACCGCACATATTTTTAAAGATTAACCATAGGAATTTTGTGGAAAACAAAACATCACCAACATAATTATCTTCCCAATTAGGGTTTAACTATCGATTAATAAATGGGACTGAGATAGGACCATAATGGACAAACTGCACAGACATAAACCAAAAAACTTTATTAATAATAACAGGTAAAGAAATGACAAATAGGAACAATCCCCGTGCCACCCATAGCACGTACAAGAATAGGGCGGGGGTAGGTACCTATAATGTAAAACAAGTACACAAGATGACCGTACATAGAACACAATAATAGGAGGCTAGTTCATATGTCTGTGTATATATGCTCCAAGCTAATGTAAGCAGTAAGAACAAACCCACAAAAAAGTATACATACCGGGCTGTAGATAAGCCCCCGGTCCAATCTGCAAGTGAAGAAAAATAAGTTATATTATACTCACCCCAGGGTGGTCCTGTGCAGTCCGGTCCGATGGGTATCACAAGTCTGGGTGCGGCACCTCCCATCTTTTTGCGACGCTGCCCTCCTGCTTCTTCATTGCTCCCCAGCATCTGCGTACTTCTCTGCCCTTTTGAGGGCAGAGTAAAGTACTGCAGTGTGGAGGCGCCTGGAAAGGTCAGAGAGGCCCAGTGCCTGCGCACTGCAGTACTTTACTCTGCCCTCAACAGGGCAGAGAAGTACACCTGCGCAGGAGCACCGATGCTGGGGAGCGATGAAGAAGCAGGAGGGCGGCATCGCAAGAAGATGGGAAGCACCAAACCCGGACTTGGGAAACCCATTGGACCGGACTGCACAGGACCGCCCCCTCCCGGGTGAGTTTAACATAACTTATTTTTCTTCACTTGCAGGTTGGACCGGGGGATTTTCTACAACATTATAGAATACTGTAGATAAGCCCTGAAAGGCAGTGGCCGCATCTTATAGCGACAAAATCTGCTGACAGGTTCCCTTTAAGAGAGCTTTTCCCCAAGATAGCAGTGATGCACACAGTTCGCATCGCAGCTGTAGACTTATAACCTCCAGCCTGTCAATTCGTCAACACCAAAACATAAGCAGCAGCAGTGGTGGAAGTGAAAGAAGCAATTTCTATGAGTCCTTTGACACTTTTTTTAGACCAACTCGTGCACTAGCACAAGAGAGTCCAAGTCTTACATGTGCTGAGCCAATGGAGAGAAAGGTGCAGGAGTATCTATAACTGAATATCAATACCATCAGGGAGGGTTTGGACCCTTTCACATTTTGGTCTTCCAAAATGGATGAGTGGCCTGAGCTCGCCTCACATGCCATTGAGATTTTATCGCGCCCGGCAGCCAGCATTCTCTCAGAACGTGTCTTCAGTGCTGGTGGTGGTGTCTTGATGGATAAGTGCATACAGCTGTCCTCTGAAAGTGTTGACCGCCTAACTTTCATTAAGAAGGACAAGTCATGGATCTCCAAGGACTTTTGCACCCCAATCGCAGACTGTGCAGACTAGGTGGTATTGCATTTTTTAGTGTGATGCATTAATGTCACGCAACTGCACTGATATATTTAGTGTCGCTTCTGTGGCTGCTGCTGCTGATGTTAATGGAGCACCCGCTAGGGCCGTGGTGTACTCAGAACAGGGTCCAACGGTTCTTATAGGGATAGTCACGGCAGCAGTGACACGGTCCGTGGCCCTGGGCATCCAATAAAAGTCCAATTGAATGGGGAATAAAGTTTATGGGGAGATTGTTTGTGAAGCCACCCGTGGTATTCGGTAATGAGGAGATAACCGACGCTGCTTAAAGTGGACCGCTGGGGTTGATGGTGATGCAGCAGAGTTGTTACAGCTCTCCACGGGTAGAGCTAGGCCCGAGGGCAGTTAAGAGGCGAAAGATGGTGAATGTTGTTGTGGTGCAGGGCAGGTGATGCAGTAAGTAAACCTGAGGACACAGCGGAGTGCAGTTTCCACACTTTTACTCACAATTCTCCAGTTGCATTCCCCAGCCGGGGTACTGTGTCCTCTGGGTTGGTGATCCAGCCAGCTCTCAAGTAATTTAGGGAGTACACCGTGTCAGAACAACCTTTTATGTTCCTTCCCTGGCCATCTCACTGTGCTGCCTCCTGCCCTGGGCCTTCACATGCAGTGTCCCAAGTCAGAAGCCTTGGATCTTGTTGGGCAACGTACTCTAGGCCTCCTTGATTCTATGTGGCTGCCTTTTCGGCGTTTACATGTGGAAGTGGTTGCAGCACTTACAGATGCTGTAGCCTCCGGTTGGCTAGCTGAGTACTCGGTTCCTCCATTAGTCTGGGGCCAGTCCCCTACTGCGACCTCGTCCCTCCACCTAACTATGGTCGGCGTGGATGCAGGTCCCACGGGTGGATTTCTCACTACCCGTGCCCCTAGGACCCCTTCTTTCTCTTTTCCACTGAAGCTTATCTTTCTGTTTCTTCTGTCCTTCCTTTCTCTCTTTCTACAGTCTTCTGGTCCAGGGATGAGCTCCTCATAGCTCCAGTCCCTAGCACCAACTCCCTCTCAGATCTCACTGTCACTCCCTTCAGTACTCCCTCTGCTGCTTTCTCCACCCACACCCTCTGCCTAGCTCCTCCCGGGCACTGAGAGGTATATTGTTGGATGCAAGTGTCTGGGTTCTGGGTAGTGCCCCCTCCTTACCTGATAGTGGAGTACCACACCTCTGGCTGAGGTGCAGTACCTCTGTGGCAACTGAACCAGGGGCGCCCCATTAACACAAATTTTTGGAAATGTGAACAGTCATGGTTGGTCTACATCTGCTGTATTAGCTGTAGTGAAAGACATGTCGGTCCCAATTACACTATTTCTATTCTCGTGAAAGTTATTCCACTTCGGTGGAGTCAGGCCCTTATTTTTTAAAATGTGAACACTCTCTAAGTTGGGTGTCCATCTGCTGTTTTGGGTGCAATGAAAGACTTGTCGGTCCCTAGTCTACTATTTCTACTGTGGTGAAATTGATGTCACTTTGGTGGTGTCTGTTAATAATTTTTGGAAACATGAACACTCCTTGTAGGGTGTTCATCTGCTGTATTGTGTGTAGAAAAAGACCTGTTGGTCCCTATTAGACTATTTCCACTGTGGTGAAATTGATGTCATTTATGTGGTGTAAGGCCCTCATTTCTTTAAATGTGAAAACTCCTTGCAGGGTGTCCATCTGCTGTATTGTGTGTAGAGAAAGACCTGTTTGTCCTTATTAGACTATTTCTACTGTGGTGAAATTGATAACACTTCTGTGGTGGAAGGCCCTCATTTCTTTAAATGTGAACACTCCTTGTAGGGTGTCCATCTGCTGTATTGGGTGCAGTGAAAGACATGTCAGTCCCTTTTCTACTATTTCTACAGTGGTGAAATTGATGCTACTTTGGTGGTGTCTGCCAATAATTTTTGGAAACTTGAACACTCCTGGTTGGGTGTCCATCTGCTGTACTGGGTGTAGTGAAAGACCTGTCGGTCCATTCTCTACTATTTCTACTGTGGTGAAATTGATGCCACTTTGGTGGTGTCTGCCAATAATTTTTGGAAACTTGAACACTCCTGGTTGGGTGTCCATCTGCTGTACTGGGTGTAGTGAAAGACCTGTCGGTCCATTCTCTACTATTTCTACTGTGGTGAAATTGATGCAACATTGGTGGTGTCTGCCAATAATTTTGTGAACAGTCCTGGTTAGGTCTCCGTCATGTATGTTGCCTGTAGCAGTAGGCCTCCAAGATAGTCAGGCCTCCACTTTCTTTTACTCAACTCCCTGTGTTACTATCCTTACATTTTTCTGACAATGGTAGTCTAGAAAACTGATATTTGTGTCTCCTGAGTGTGGCTCAACATGAAAGCAGGTAGATGTGTTGCATGTGGTGTCAGGGCTCCCAGCGAAGGGGCCCTACACCGATCCCTCACTCACCTCATCTTACTGTGACATTCATTGGAAAGCTTTATATGCTGTCCCAGACCCCGATACCTTATGTCTGGCTGATTGCTGCAGTTCCGTGCTGCAATTTGTTCTGTGGGTGAATTGAGGCCACTTTCCTGGTGTCTGTCCCTCATTTGATGTGTTTTGGCAGCATTTGAGGCCGTTCTAAGGTGTTGGGCATGCGTTTGTTTTTGCCTCCCATTGACGTGAATGGTGCTCGGTAATGATCGGCGAATATTCGACTAATTAATCGGCGAATATTGCAAATGTAATCCGAATCGAAAATTTAAATGTTCTCTCTCATCTCTAATTGAGAGACCCTTCAATCAAGCCACACTGGATGGGGAGTAGCTGACATAGTCTGGACCGGTTTACGCTATAGCCAGTTCCAAGGTAATTTTTAAGCTATATTTTTTCCTAAAACATCACAGTGTAAAATATAGCTGTTTGTAACTAAGGAGGCTTTCACTGTTTCATATCACCTATGGCTTAGGCATCATGAACTTCCCTATAGGTTCCCCTTAACCTCTTAATGCACAGTCAAGTAGTGTGCATCCTGATGCGATGTAAGTCATACCTCCCAACTTTTGAAGTAACAAAAGAAGGACAAAACATGCAATGCACTTAGTGTTCTGTGCCAAATTTGGAACTCACCAATAGTCACACCCTCAAGCCATTTTCAATTTCTTTCTCTCCTGGTAGGAGGAGATGTCAGAGGGTAGTAGCTATGAGGGACATTCAGCAGGTGACTGAGACTGTAAGGTGTAGACCGAAATCCAGGACTATCTCACTGTATCTAGAACGTTTGGGCCTAGAGATGAGCGTATCGATTGACGGGAGTCCGGTCCAGCATGCATGTCAGAGCAACCTGGCGGCTGGATAGAGGCCAGCAAATCTCTTACTATCCGTCGTCCCCAGCGCTGCTTTTGATTAACTAAGGCTGGCACATTGCTCATTTCTAGTTGGGACCTGTGGATTCATTTTTTGTTCATTCATTCACAGTCACAGAAGCCAGAACTTTCTCATTTTTATATAACTGCTATATACGACATCTGGCCTTTTTTGTCTCTATAAAGCTGTGTTCACACGTTGTATAAATACCATGTTTTTGGTTTTCTGCAGCTGTCCGCTACGCAACTACACAATAACAATCTTATGTGATTATTACATTTTTGCTGTTTTTTATGTGTTTTCCCCATTATTTCATGCGTTTTTTGGTGTAGATGTGAAGCAGTGGTATTTAAAATATTTTTTTATAGTACTGAAGAGCTTTGACTGTGCACTTAAAATAGCAACTCCAGGTTTTTACATGCCTTTTTCTAGACTCCACATAGAAGCCTACAGAGAAAAAAAGCATCAAAACCGCACAGTTAAACAGCATTTTTAGACGCACAGGGGGATCAATTTTCATGAAATCACATCCACCTTACTTGTATAGTTAAACAGCAGAATTTCTGTAAATGGAGCATTTACACTTCATTTGAATACAACGGAAAAATCCAAGTAAAGTGTTTGTGATTTAATGGAAACTCAGCCCTCGGTACATCTAAAGATGCTTTTTATTAAAAAAAAGAGTTAAAGACGCTGCTTCAGATGTGCACCAAAAATACATCAAGGAGGAAAAAACATAAAAGAAATACAGTAAACACACAATAATCAGAGAAGATTGTCATTGCGTTGTGTAGTGTGGACACCTGCAGTAAAAAAAAGCAGAAGAAAAAACACGACATTTATACTAGATGTGCCTCATCATTACATTTTTATTACATTTTTTATGGGTTTTATTAGGGAAAAAAATCTATCATGCCCATTTACCCATCACCATAAAGAATATGATTGCTGTGTTGTGCGGGACATTAGGATTACAGGGACACCAAAAAAGTCCATGTTGTTTGCTAATTTGTCATCTAACATTAAAGAAAAAAAAGATCTCACATAACAGAATAAATGGCATTTTTATAACTGCTTATCCCTTTTTTGTAATTTTATAGAAATAGCTGACTTTTTCTTCATCTCTAGAATACAGGGACATAGAAATACACTGCTATGTACAGATGTATCTCAAATGTACTGGTATAATCTGCCTCTGGGTTCAGAGCCTGCAATGCAGATTCAAGTTTACAAAATTCTCCTATCTTTATAAGTGTAGCCTGTGACTTGTAGCTTAAGCATCTGTTTGTAAAGATTGATGTTGTGGGGTTGATTTCCTGGGAGACCAGATCACAAGAGAAGAAGCACATTGTTTATTTAGTCATGTAAGTGTGTAAGACTACAGTAGTCAAGCTCTAATATTATTTTTAACTTCTGCAGTTAGGTAGGCAATCTTTAGGAATATATTAACTTTATACTTATAATACAGTGGCTTGCAAAAGATTTTTTTTTTTGAGGGTTTGCATCAGTTCATGCAAAGAACATGCCTACAACTGTGAACATTTTGTTTTATTCTTATTGTGAAGCAAACAACAAATAGGACAAAATAACTGAAAACTTTAGTGTGCATAACTATTCACCCCCTGAAAGTCAGTACTTTGAAGAGCCTCCTTTTGTGGCAATTATAACTACAAGTCACTTTGGATAAGTTTCTTTGAGCTTTCCACATCTTGCCACTGGGATTTTAGCCCATTCCTAAAGGCAATCTTCAAGTCTGACCACAGATTTTCAATTGAATTAAGGTCATGGCTAACTAGGCCATTCCAAAACATTTACTCGTTTATCCATAAACCACTTGAGTGTTGCTTAACAGTATCATTTGTGTCATTGTCTTGTTGGAAGGTGAACCTCTGTCCCAGTCTCAAATCACTGACCGGCAGAGACAGGTTTTGCTTAAGAATATCTCTGTATTCAGCACAGTCCATCTTTCATTTGACTCAGACCATTTTCCTTGTCCCTGCTGCTGAAAAACATCCACACACCATTATGATGCCACCACCATGTTTCACTGTGGGGGTGGTGTTCTTAGGGTGACGAGCTGTGTTTATTTGGCTCCAGACATAGTGTTTACTTTGGTGGCCAAAAAGTAAAATTTTGGTCTCATCTGACCACAGCGCCTTCCTCCATACATTTAGTGAGTCTCCCACATGTCTTTTGTTAAACTCAAAATGAGCCTTAAAATGTGTAGATGCTTTTTTTCTGCCCACTCTTCAATGAAAGCTACCTCTATGGAGTGTACAGCTTATTGTGGTTGTGTGGACAGATACTCCTTCTCAGCAGGGGAACTCTGCAGCTCCTTCAGGGTTACCTTTAGTCTCTGTGCTGCCTCTCTGATCAATGCCCTCCTTTCCCAGGCTGAGAGTTTTGGTGGGCGGCCCTTTCTTGGCAGGTTTGTTGTGGTACCATGTCCTTTCCATTTGATGATAATGGATTTGCTGGTGCTCCGGGGAATCATCAGAGAGTGGGATATTTTTTTATAACTCAACCCTGACTTGTATTTCTCAAGGACTTTGTCCCTGACTTGTTTGGAGATCTCATTGTTCTTCATGGTGTTGTTTGGTTAGTGATGCTTCTTGCTTAATGGTGTTGCAGCCTCTGACAGCCTTTCAGAAAATGTGGTAACATACTGAGAGACCATGTAAGGCTGGAGTCACACATGCGATAAACACGTCCGTGTCTCGCATGTGAAAAGCAAGCTCTGGCGCCAGCACTTCAGGGCGGAGCGTGCGGCCGCATAGCAACACATGGAGCCGCACGTTCCGCTCCCAAGTGCCGGCGCCAGAGCTTGCTTTTCACATGCGAGACACGGATGTGTTTCTCGCATGTGTGACTCTGGCCGTACACTTAGATTGCACACAAGTGAACGTCTTTTCACCAAGCATGTGTCTTATGAAGGTAATTGCTTGGACCAGAAATTTTTAGGGGCTTAATCGCAAAAGGAGAGACAGTTTTTAGCAATTGGATACCATAAATTTAATTTATGTCTATATTTTTCTCACTTCACCAACTTAGACTATTTAGTGCTGATACATCACACACAAATCAGATTACCAAAATATTTAAACACTGGTTCTAATGTACCAAAATAGGTAAAAAGCCTAGGAGGTGAATACTTTTGCAAGCCACTGTAGGTAGTCGTAGGACTCAGCGTCTCTAACAAGAGCGCTCCCTGCCTACACAATGTGAAAGATAAATCCTTGTACTAGACAGCACGGTGACTCACTGTTGTTTGCAGCATAGGGCCCAGGGTTCAAATCTCAGCCAGGACACATCTGCAAGGAGTTTGCATGTTTGCATGAGTATCATCTGAACAGTGGGCCCCAGCGTGGCAGCCATTTCTACTGGTTGTTAAATGGCAGTGAGTCAATTTCACAATTCATGAAATATCAATCACTTATACATCTTCTGCTTGGTACTTACTGAAGCAGACCTGCGGATACACCAATGGCTATTTGTCTACATCTTTCCACCAGATGAGCAATGTGCTATGTATATATGCTGATACATATTATAGATGAATAGTATAGACGTATTATTTTTATATATATTTACATATAGCGATAGATGCCCTCATGTTACACGGAATAACTCCAGCGAAGAGAAGCCATTATATTTTTCTCTACAAACCAATCTATCTCTTTTAATTATACAGGAATCTGCTGGTTCAGTAAGCTTGATTGTTGTGGGAAAACTCATCTGCCTCCGCTACTCTTGCTAATTCCCACCAATTTTGGGGTCATCAGTTTATTTTAACAAAGGTCATTGTCATCCATCTTCCTGGACAATTATTCATTATTTTCCCTATTTTGTCCTAGTGGATGATTGGAGTGACATATAAAATTTTAATGATGTCTTTGCTGAACTGCCAATAAAATGTCACATTGGGCCACATAAATAAAGGAATCCAATTTTCAATCTGACTGCTGGCTGCTGTAAAAAGGAGAATAGAATTATCCACTAGTTTAACATATATATATTTAGCAACATAGTGGGTGGATTTATCAATACAATGAGCGTTTATATTCTGCTAGTATTCATTGCTCTAATAGTATTGCTGAACATACTCTGATAATCTCACTACAACATATCAAACAATGTAAACCTATGTACATGTAAGTAAAATGTTTATTATTATTGACATTTATTCCCACTGTGTGTAAAATCCCCTTAAAGGGAAGCAGTCACGTTTTTCCTTCCTCATCTGAGAGCAGCATAATGTAGGTAAAGAGACCGTGAATACAACAATGTATCACTTAGATTACTGGGTGCTGCCATTCTGACACAATCAGAGCTTATAGATTTAGAATGAAGCAGAGCTGAGAAAGCTAACTCTGCCCACATCAGGCGCACTGTGTACAAAGTCCATAGACAGTGAGCTGCTTTTCACAGGAGAAGGGGCATTGCTGGAATAGTGCAGTGCAGCCATGTTAATCTCTTGATAAATCCTTCACAGTTAGCAAACAGCACACACTTTGACAAGTGACACATCCCGAAAAGCTGTCTCAGCACCTATCTCATGCTGTCTTCAGATTACATAGCAAAAATCTGCTGACAGATTCCCTTTAATGACCCAGAAACATTTTTCAAATCCAACATGTGTAACTTTATGTGATAATAGCGCTGATATGTTTCTACATATCTTGGTAATTCTGACTTTGTTTTTTCAGGACACATTGTACTTTCTGGTAATGGTAAAAATAGGGCAATATGTTTTGCGTTTATAAAAATACTAGTTGTACTAACCGGCTTCGCCCGGGTTAATAACTGCTGTTAGCAAAATAGAATGTATTAACAAAAATTTATTCATGTCTGCAAGCCTCGCTTCCCTCTCCTCAGAAAGTTCATTGGCTCTTGAGGAAGCAGCTCTTGTTCTCTTGTCTGCAAGCCTCGCTTCCCTCTGCTCAGAAAGTTCATTGGCTCTTGAGGAAGCAGCTGCTGTTCTCTTGTGTGTCAGCCTTGTTTCTCAGTCTCCACATTTTTCATTGGCCCGTAATGCAGCTTTTTTTTCGCATCAGCTGACATTCGTGCCATGGAATTCCTTTTCTTGAGGCATTATTGTGGTAAAAATAGTCTGTAACTGGCAGTTTCTTTATCCTCTCACATAGAGGTAATGTGACTGACATCAGCCTTTCCACCAACACACCCTAACTGACATGCTATTACCTCACACATGCTTTGTTATACTGAGAATGTCCTTTGTTGCCTATATTAACCAATCAGAGCTCAGATTAATTAATTGTAGAAAAATAGAAGCTGAGCTGTGATTGGTTGCTATTAGCAGCCTAATATATCCCAGTCAACAGGAAGCCCTCCCACCTAGCAGTATATATTAGCTCACACATACACATAATAGACAGGTCATGTGGCTGACAGATGCCGTATTTCCTATATGGTACATTTGTTGCTCTTGTAGTTTGTCTGCTTGTTAATCAGATTTTTATTTTTGAAGGATAATACCAGACTTGTGTGTGTTTTAGGGTGAGTTTCATGTGTCAAGTTGTGTGTGTTGAGTTGCATGTGGCGACATGCATGTAGCGCCTTTTGTGAGATGAGTTTTGTGTGGCAACATGCGTGTAGCAACTTTTTGTGTGTCAAGTTGCATGTGACAGGTTAGTGTAGCAAGTTGTGTGCAGCAAGTTTTGCGCATGGCGAGTTTTATGTGTGGTGCGTTTTGAGTATGTGCAAGTTTTGTGTGATGCAACTTTTGCATGTGTTGCAACTTTTGTGTATGTGGCAATTTTTCCGCGTGTGCAAGTTTTGTGTGTGGTGAGTTTCCATGAGGTGAGTTTTGCACGTGTGGCGAGTTTTGCATGAACCTAGTTTTGTATGTGGCGAGTTTTGCATGTGACGAATTTTGCACGTGGCGAGTTTTGAGTGGCGACTTTTGTGTTTCGACTTTTATGTGGCAAGGTTTTTGTATGTGTGGTTAAATGTGTGCTGAGGGTGGTGTTCAAGCACATGGTAGTGTGTGACGCATTTTGTGTGTGTTCATATCCCTGTGTGTGGTGAGTATCCCATGTCGGGGCCCCACCTTAGCAACTGTATGGCATATACTCTTTGGCGCCATCGCTCTTGTTCTTTAAGTCCCCCTTGTTCACATCTGGCAGCTGTCAATTTGCCTCCAACACTTTTCCTTTCACTTTTTCCCCATTATGTAGATAGGAGCAAAATTGTTTGGTGAATTGGAATGCGCTGGGTTAAAATTTCGCCTCACAACATAGCCTATGACGCTCTCATAGCTGCAGTGTTGCATATCTTTTCACTGTTAACACCTGACAAGCTCATGTGCACATGTAGGGGGTTTATTTTCTAAGACTGATGAACTGGATTCCCCATTCTCTGCGCAACTGGTTTAAGGGTATAAACATTCAAAGTATGAAAATTACTATATAAATTTCCAATCTAATATATAAAGCTCTATGTGTATGTTTGTGTATGTATGTATGTATGTATGTGTGTATGTTCGTGATTGGCATCTGCACCATCGCAGCTACAGCCACAAAATTTTGCACAGTCACACATCTGGCCCAGGAGAGGCAAATATCTTTTTACCATTAAACCAGTTAATTATACTAATAAACAAACCTATATTAGTATTTTGAGCTGACAATGACAGGTCAATAAGCACAATTATTACAAGAAGACCTATATAAAGAATGTGCCAAGCTTACCATTTCAAGAGAAAATATATATTTTATTAAGACTACTGTGGCGCCCCTGGGTCCTGGTCGTCACAGTAGCATTGCTTTCCTCATAGGGAGAGTGATGTTACATTTGGAGGCAAGAAGGGATAACTGTCGCCAGGTAAACACAAGCATGCAACACATTCACACACCAGGCCACCAGGGGGGGCTTTTGATCCTATTTACTAGGTGACTCCCCATATATAAGGTAGTTTTGGAGGGAAAGGTCAGTTCAGTCCTTGCCAGGCAACAGACTGGATCAGTCTGGGGTAGAAGACGGTTTACGGAGCTGTGTAGCCGCAGTGCAGCAGCTCCCGGAAAGAGACATACAGAAAGCCGAATATCTTACAGTGAGTGTTAAGGAGAGCAAAGTACAGGAGAGGATACCAGGGGGAGACCAGCCACGAGCAGGCTGCCTCCTTCTGAGGCGCAGAGACTGGTAGTCGGAACACCGAGGGTGTAAGGAACTCTATGACTTACATCAGAGACCGGAAGGACAGCTGAACTTTACATTACCTGTCCACCTTAATACCCAGGAGACACAGTAACACCTTTAGAGCCCGGGGCAGGCTAGAGTCCCTATAAACAGACTCAAGTCACCAGTCATACGGGTTATGTCCTATCCAATATGGGGGACAGAGATAAAGAGAACATCTGCAAGGACCTTATCTGAAGCCTTAGGCAGTAAGGCACTACAACACTATGGCACTAGAGGAAGGCTTTGATTTCCACCTGGATGAGGGGACTCCTAACTTGCCTCCAAGCCGGCTGGACCCTGTCTGCCCTGTGATCTGGTGCCCTGGACTGTGGCTGCCTGAAGACTTCAGTAAACAAGGTAAAGAGACTGCAAACCTGTGTCCTCGTTCTTTACTGCGCCATTTACCATCTTCCATTTACACACTGGGAGCCCTGGGGATATACTTCGCCTGTGGGAAGTTATACCATCTAGCTGCCATAACATCACCCCAGAGGACCCCTTGAAGCAGCGTCGGTCCCCACAGACCGAGTACCACAGGTGGCGTCACGAATAGAGTTGAGCGACCTTGACCTTTTTAGAGTCGAGTCGGGTTTCGCGAAACCCGACTATCTCAAAAGTCGGGTCGAGTGAAATCGGCCGATTATGACGTAAAGTCGGGATCGACCGAAACACGAAACCCAATGCAAGTCAATGGGGCAGCATAGTCGGCAGTGAGTGGGGGCCAGGAAAACACCTAGAGTGCCCATTTTAATGTCAAAACCATCCATTCTTCTTAATGAAGCTTGTCAAGCGTAATTTACCTTATAATAATTGGAAGGCATTTGAAATTGGGGGTCATTTGGCTAAAGTTGTGGTGGGTAGGGCTGGTTCAAGTAATTAGTGGGCCCAGGAAATCTGGACCACGTCACGGCAGTGGAGCAGGGAGAGGTAAGTATTTCAACTTTGCAAGTGCTGTGAACCTGAGCAAGCAGGGGGGGCCCACTCGTTGGCATTGGCACTGGCACAGGGCCCCTCAAAGTACAGCGGTGTGTTTGCACGGCGGGGGCGCCTCCCACCGGCAGCAACACTTTTGCGTACTATGAGAGGCCCTGTGCCAGTGACGTCGCCAACTAGTATTCCTCCCCCCCACCTGATGAAGGAACCTGCACTTTCATCTGCACCTTCCTCTTTGTCCCCGTGTAAGGTGGTATGGTATGCGGGAAGAGCAACCTGACTTTCAGCAGGGTCACAATGTTGTTGTGTAGCGTGCACGGGGAATGTTGCGTTATGGGTCAATGTACCAGCAGACTCATCTATCACTGGCTGGGCAATGGGCAGGATGAGGAGGAAACACAGATATAGGCCCAAAGAATAAAGTTGGCTAAATGCAGTTCAAAATTGGTAACACAGGAATAACCAGGGGGCATTGCAGTGGAGGACAACTGGAATGAGAGGCTGACACAGAGAGTAGGCCCAAATCAGTAAGTAGTAGAAATGCAGTTTAAAATTGGCAACCGTAGTAAACAGGCGGCACAGCTTTGTTCAGTGGAGGAGAACAGCAAGGAGTGGCAGACACCGATAGTAGGCCCCAACCCAAATAGTAGGCAAAATGCAGTCTAACATTAACAACTACTTAACGAGCGCCTGAAAACGGAATTTCAGGACAGGAAACCAGGAGAACAGCAAGGAGTGGCAGACACCGATAGTAGGCCCCAAACCAACTATTACGCCAAATGCAGTTGTTCCGTTTAACCACAATTTAATGAGAGCCTGAAGATAGAAGTTCAGGAAAGGCAACCTGGAGAACACCTTGGAGTGGAACACACCATCTCTCTACACCCCATACCCAATTTGTAGGCCTAATGCAGTGTAGTTTCCAAGAACTACTAAACGAGAGCCGGAAGATCGAAGCTCAGGAAAGGCAACCTGGAGAACACCTTGGAGTGGAACACACCATCTCTCTACACCCCATACCCAATTTGTAGGCCTAATGCAGTGTAGTTTCCAACAACTACTAAACGAGAGCATGAAGATCGAAGCATTGGCGAGGAAACCTGGGGAACACCTTGGAGTGGAACACACCATCTCTCTACACCCCATACCCAATTTGTAGGCCTAATGCAGTGTAGTTTCCAAGAACTACTAAACGAGAGCCGGAAGATCGAAGCTCAGGAAAGGCAACCTGGAAAACACCTTGGAGTGGAACACACCATCTCTCTACACCCCATACCCAATTTGTAGGCCTAATGCAGCGTAGTTTCCAACAACTACTAAACGAGAGCATGATGATCGAAGCATTGGCGAGGAAACCTGGGGAACACCTTGGAGTGGAACACACCATCTCTCTACAGTGGAACACACCATCTCTCTACACCCCATACCCAATTTGTAGGCCTAATGCAGCGTAGTTTCCAACAACTACTAAACGAGAGCCGGAAGATCGAAGCTCAGGAAAGGCAACCTGGGGAACACCTTGGAGTGGAACACACCATCTCTCTACACCCCATACCCAATTTGTAGGCCCAATGCAGCGTAGTTTCCAACAACTACTAAACGAGAGCCGGAAGATCGAAGCTCAGGAAAGGCAACCTGGGGAACACCTTGGAGTGTAACAAACCCTCTCTCTACACCACGGAAGGACTGATTCTTAGGAAGGAAGGCTGTCGGAAAGAAGCAGGGCGCGTCCGAGGGTGATTATATTCTTATTAGGTATATACTCACCCTCGGACGCGCCCTGCTTCTTTATTTGTAATGAATGTTTATTTGCAATGTGGTTTTGACTTACTCTATTTTTTTGGTAAATAATGATTTTATTATTTTCATTGTTTTGCATCTTTTTGGCAATAATATAAAGAAGACGCGACAGGACAACACTCGGTGGATGCCATATCTGTGTTTAAAATTGAAAAAACCTTTCAGTTAACTACTTGCAGGAGAAAGTTATTGTAGCTGGTGGCCATTTTTAGTACTCTACCAGATTTTTGTTGTATGTGTTTGTTTTTAATGTTAAAATGTCTGCATTTGATATCTCTCCAGTATTTTCTTTTTTATAAGCAAAATACTTATTTTTATATTTTCTGATGTTGGTTCCAGGGGTACACGGGCAGCAGTGGTGTGGTCAGTGGAGGCCTAGTGGAAGGAGTGACCGCAGACAGGCATCGAAGGCCTAAAATAATAACACATGGCTGTAGGCAATTTTAAATTGGTTCCAGGGGTACACGGGCAGCAGTGGTGTGGTCAGTGGAGGCCTAGTGGAAGGAGTGACCACAGACAGGCATCGAAGGCCTAAAATAATAACACATGGCTGTAGGCAATTTTAAATTGGTTCCAGGGGTACACGGGCAGCAGTGCCCTGGTCAGTGTAGTAGTAGTTGAAAGAATGGACCGCAGACAGGCATCGAAGGCCTAAAATAAAAAAATTGGGCTGGCTGTAGGCAATTTTAAATTGGTTCCAGGGGTACACGGGCAGCAGTGGTGTGGTCAGTGGAGGCCTAGTGGAAGGAGTGACCGCAGACAGGCATCGAAGGCCTAAAATAATAACACATGGCTGTAGGCAATTTTAAATTGGTTCCAGGGGTACACGGGCAGCAGTGGTGTGGTCAGTGGAGGCCTAGTGGAAGGAGTGACCGCAGACAGGCATCGAAGGCCTAAAATAATAACACATGGCTGTAGGCAATTTTAAATTGGTTCCAGGGGTACACGGGCAGCAGTGCCCTGGTCAGTGTAGTAGTAGTTGAAAGAATGGACCGCAGACAGGCATCGAAGGCCTAAAATAAAAAAATTGGGCTGGCTGTAGGCAATTTTAAATTGGTTCCAGGGGTACACGGGCAGCAGTGGTGTGGTCAGTGGAGGCCTAGTGGAAGGAGTGACCGCAGACAGGCATCGAAGGCCTAAAATAATAACACATGGCTGTAGGCAATTTTAAATTGGTTCCAGGGGTACACGGGCAGCAGTGGTGTGGTCAGTGGAGGCCTAGTGGAAGGAGTGACCGCAGACAGGCATCGAAGGCCTAAAATAATAACACATGGCTGTAGGCAATTTTAAATTGGTTCCAGGGGTACACGGGCAGCAGTGGTGTGGTCAGTGGAGGCCTAGTGGAAGGAGTGACCACAGACAGGCATCGAAGGCCTAAAATAATAACACATGGCTGTAGGCAATTTTAAATTGGCTCCAGGGGTACACGGGCAGCAGTGCCCTGGTCAGTGTAGTAGTAGTTGAAAGAATGGACCGCAGACAGGCATCGAAGGCCTAAAATAAAAAAATTGGGCTGGCTGTAGGCAATTTTAAATTGGTTCCAGGGGTACACGGGCAGCAGTGGTGTGGTCAGTGGAGGCCTAGTGGAAGGAGTGACCGCAGACAGGCATCGAAGGCCTAAAATAATAACACATGGCTGTAGGCAATTTTAAATTGGTTCCAGGGGTACACGGGCAGCAGTGGTGTGGTCAGTGGAGGCCTAGTGGAAGGAGTGACCACAGACAGGCATCGAAGGCCTAAAATAATAACACATGGCTGTAGGCAATTTTAAATTGGTTCCAGGGGTACACGGGCAGCAGTGGTGTGGTCAGTGGAGGCCTAGTGGAAGGAGTGACCACAGACAGGCATCGAAGGCCTAAAATAATAACACATGGCTGTAGGCAATTTTAAATTGGTTCCAGGGGTACACGGGCAGCAGTGCCCTGGTCAGTGTATTAGTAGTTGAAAGAATGGACCGCAGACAGGCATCGAAGGCCTAAAATAAAAAAATTGGGCTGGCTGTAGGCAATTTTAAATTGGTTCCAGGGGTACACGGGCAGCAGTGGTGTGGTCAGTGGAGGCCTAGTGGAAGGAGTGACCGCAGACAGGCATCGAAGGCCTAAAATAATAACACATGGCTGTAGGCAATTTTAAATTGGTTCCAGGGGTACACGGGCAGCAGTGGTGTGGTCAGTGGAGGCCTAGTGGAAGGAGTGACCGCAGACAGGCATCGAAGGCCTAAAATAATAACACATGGCTGTAGGCAATTTTAAATTGGTTCCAGGGGTACACGGGCAGCAGTGGTGTGGTCAGTGGAGGCCTAGTGGAAGGAGTGACCGCAGACAGGCATCGAAGGCCTAAAATAATAACACATGGCTGTAGGCAATTTTAAATTGGTTCCAGGGGTACACGGGCAGCAGTGGTGTGGTCAGTGGAGGCCTAGTGGAAGGAGTGACCACAGACAGGCATCGAAGGCCTAAAATAATAACACATGGCTGTAGGCAATTTTAAATTGGTTCCAGGGGTACACGGGCAGCAGTGCCCTGGTCAGTGTAGTAGTAGTTGAAAGAATGGACCGCAGACAGGCATCGAAGGCCTAAAATAAAAAAATTGGGCTGGCTGTAGGCAATTTTAAATTGGTTCCAGGGGTACACGGGCAGCAGTGGTGTGGTCAGTGGAGGCGTAGTGGAAGGAGTGACCGCAGACAGGCATCGAAGGCCTAAAATAATAACACATGGCTGTAGGCAATTTTAAATTGGTTCCAGGGGTACACGGGCAGCAGTGGTGTGGTCAGTGGAGGCCTAGTGGAAGGAGTGACCGCAGACAGGCATCGAAGGCCTAAAATAATAACACATGGCTGTAGGCAATTTTAAATTGGTTCCAGGGGTACACGGGCAGCAGTGCCCTGGTCAGTGTAGTAGTAGTTGAAAGAATGGACCGCAGACAGGCATCGAAGGCCTAAAATAAAAAAATTGGGCTGGCTGTAGGCAATTTTAAATTGGTTCCAGGGGTACACGGGCAGCAGTGGTGTGGTCAGTGGAGGCCTAGTGGAAGGAGTGACCACAGACAGGCATCGAAGGCCTAACATAACAAAAATGTCAATACAATGGTATTGTCAGTGGCAGGCATTGAAGGATGTCAGCGCATAGACTAAACATTGGTGGAGCTGTGAGATAATTTTGCAAGTGGTAGAGCACTGTTTGAGCTGGGGTGGGGGGAAACTGTCTTGTGGCCGGCGGTACAGGCCCAGGGCCCCTCATATTACAACGGTGTGTCTGACGTTGGGTGCGCACCACCACCGCCAGAGACACTTTATTGTACTAGGAGGGACCCAGTGGCAGTGCCGTCGACCAAAAGCGGGCTCACCCACCTCTTCAGACAAACTGCACTCTCACGGGTGCTGTCGCCAAGTGTCGATACCACGGCCCCGTGTGGGGAGTTTGGCCATTTAGTGAGGTGTAAACATGTCGTATGCTGGACAATCAGGTGCAGAAAATTACGAGATTGGAAAAGGCATTCAGAATAGTCCACAGGCAAGACCTTTTCATAGGAAAGCTAGGTGTCAGCCGGGCAAGGTGGGGCAAAAGATTTCGAAATCCAGTTGTGGTTCATTTTAATGAAGGTTAGATCATCTACATTTTGGGTAGCCAGACGAGTCCTTTTTTCTGTTAGTATTGAACCTGCAGCACTGAATACTCTTTCTGATAGGACACTAGCTGCCGGGCAAGCAAGCTCCTGCAATGCATATTCTGCCAATTCTGGCCAGGTGTCTAATTTTGATGCCCAGTAATCAAATGGGAATGACGGTTGAGGGAGAACATCGATAAGGGATGAAAAATAGTTTGTAACCATACTGGACAAATGTTGTCTCCTGTCACTTTGAATTGATGCTGCAGTACCTGTCCTGTCTGCGGTCATAGCAAAATCACTCCACAACCTTGTCAGAAAACCCCTCTGGCCAACGCCACTTCTGATTTCTGCCCCTCTAACTCCTCTGGTCTGCTGGCCCCTGCAGCTCGTGTGAGAACGATCACGGGCGCTGTGTGCAGGGAATGCCAGAAGCAAACGGTCAACAAGAGTTGATTGTTTGGTTGCTAATATTAGTTCCAAGTTCTCATGTGGCATTATATTTTGCAATTTGCCTTTATAGCGAGGATCAAGGAGGCAGGCCAACCAGTAATCGTCATCATTCATCATTTTAGTTATGCGTGTGTCCCTTTTGAGGATACGTAAGGCATAATCCGCCATGTGGGCCAAAGTTCCAGTTCTCAAATCTGCGGTTGTGCTTGGTTGAGGGGCAGTTTCAGGCAAATCAACGTCACTTGTGTCCCTCAAAAAACCAGAACCCGGCCTTGCCGCGCCACCAATTTCCAGTGGCCCCGGAAAAGCTTCCTCATTAAAAATATAATCATCCCCATCATCCTCCTCGTCCTCCTCCTCCTCTTCGCCCGCTACCTCGTCCTGTACACTGCCCTGGCCAGACAATGGCTGACTGTCATCAAGGCTTTCCTCTTCCTCAGCTGCAGACGCCTGATCCTTTATGTGCGTCAAACTTTGCATCAGCAGACGCATTAGGGGGATGCTCATGCTTATTATGGCATTGTCTGCACTAACCAGCCGTGTGCATTCCTCAAAACACTGAAGGACTTGACACATGTCTTGAATCTTCGACCACTGCACACCTGACAACTCCATGTCTGCCATCCTACTGCCTGCCCGTGTATGTGTATCCTCCCACAAAAACATAACAGCCCGCCTCTGTTCACACAGTCTCTGAAGCATGTGCAGTGTTGAGTTCCACCTTGTTGCAACGTCTATGATTAGGCGATGCTGGGGAAGGTTCAAAGAACGCTGATAGGTCTGCATACAGCTGGAGTGTACGGGCGAACGGCGGATATGTGAGCAAAGTCCACGCACTTTGAGGAGCAGGTCGGATAACCCCGGATAACTTTTCAGGAAGCACTGCACCACCAGGTTTAAGGTGTGAGCCAGGCAAGGAATGTGTTTCAGTTGGGAAAGGGAGATGGCAGCCATGAAATTCCTTCCGTTATCACTCACTACCTTGCCTGCCTCAAGATCTACAGTGCCCAGCCACGACTGCGTTTCTTTCTGCAAGAACTCGGACAGAACTTTCGCGGTGTGTCTGTTGTCGCCCAAACACTTCATAGCCAATACAGCCTGCTGACGTTTGCCAGTAGCTGCCCCATAATGGGAGACCTGGTGTGCAACAGTGGCAGCTGCGGATGGAGTGGTTGTGCGACTGCGGTCTGTGGACGAGCTCTCGCTTCTGCAGGAGGACGAAGAGGAGGAGGAGGGGGTGCGAACGGCTACAGCCAATTGTTTCCTAGACCGTGGGCTAGGCAGAACTGTCCCAAACTTGCTGTCCCCTGTGGACCCTGCATCCACCACATTTACCCAGTGTGCCGTGATGGACACGTAACGTCCCTGGCCATGCCTACTGGTCCATGCATCTGTTGTCAGGTGCACCTTTGTGCTCACAGATTGCCTGAGTGCATGGACGATGCGCTCTTTAACATGCTGGTGGAGGGCTGGGATGGCTTTTCTGGAAAAAAAGTGTCGACTGGGTAGCTCGTAGCGTGGTACAGCGTAGTCCATCAGGGCTTTGAAAGCTTTGCTTTCAACTAACCGGTAGGGCATCATCTCTAACGAGATTAGTCTAGCTATGTGTGCGTTCAAACCCTGTGTACGCGGATGCGAGGCTAAGTACTTCCTTTTTCTAACCATAGTCTCATGTAGGGTGAGCTGGACTGGAGAGCTGGAGATCGTGGAACTAGCGGGGGTGCCGGTGGACATGGCAGACTGAGAGACGGTGGGAGATGGTATTGTTGCCACCGGTGCCCTAGATGCAGTGTTTCCTACTACGAAACTGGTGATTCCCTGACCCTGACGGCTTTGGCCTGGCAAAGAAACCTGCACAAATACTGCAGGTGGTGCGGAAAATGGTGGCCCTACACTGCCGGAAGGGATGTTGCGTTGCTGACTAGCTTCATTGGCCGAGGGTGCTACAACCTTAAGGGACGTTTGGTAGTTAGTCCAGGCTTGCAAATGCATGGTGGTTAAATGTCTATGCATGCAACTTGTATTGAGACTTTTCAGATTCTGTCCTCTGCTTAAGGTAGTTGAACATTTTTGACAGATGACTTTGCGCTGATCAATTGGATGTTGTTTAAAAAAATGCCAGACTGCACTCTTTCTAGCATCGGATACCTTTTCAGGCATTGCAGACTGAGCTTTAACCGGATGGCCACGCTGTCCTCCAACAGGTTTTAGCTTTGCCACGCGTTTTGGGCAAGATACGGGCCCGGCAGATGGAACCTGTTGCGATGTTGATGCCTGCTGCGGCCCCTCCTCCTCCGCTTCAGAACTGCTGCCGCCTGCACCCTGTTCCCCCAATGGCTGCCAATCGGGGTCAAGAACTGGGTCATCTATTACCTCTTCTTGTAGCTCGTGTGCAACTTCGTCTGTGTCACCGTGTCGGTCGGTGGTATAGCGTTCGTGATGGGGCAACATAGTCTCATCAGGGTCTGATTCTTGATCAGCACCCTGCGAGGGCAATGTTGTGGTCTGAGTCAAAGGACCAGCATAGTAGTCTGGCTGTGGCTGTGCATCAGTGCACTCCATGTCAGATTCAACTTGTAATGGGCATGGACTGTTAACTGCTTCACTTTCTAAGCCAGGGACGGTATGTGTAAAGAGCTCCATGGAGTAACCCGTTGTGTCGCCTGCTGCATTCTTCTCTGTTGTTGTTTTTGCTGAAGAGGACAAGGAAGCGACTTGTCCCTGACCGTGAACATCCACTAACGACGCGCTGCTTTGACATTTACCAGTTTCACGAGAGGAGGCAAAAGAGCTAGAGGCTGAGTCAGCAACATAAGCCAAAACTTGCTCTTGCTGCTCCGGCTTTAAAAGCGGTTTTCCTACTCCCAGAAAAGGGAGCGTTCGAGGCCTTGTGTAGCCAGACGACGAACCTGGCTCCACAGCTCCAGACTTAGGTGCAATATTTTTTTTCCCACGACCAGCTGATGCTCCACCACTACCACTACCCTCATTACCAGCTGACAATGAACGCCCCCGGCCACGACCTCTTCCACCATACTTCCTCATTGTTTTAAAAACGTAAACAAACTAACGGTATTTGTTGCTGTCACACAAATTACACGGTGAGCTATAACTTCAGTATGATTTAGCTAGCCCTTTACAGGTGAGTGAGACCACAATGAAAATCAGGCACAATGTTACACACTCTGTTGTTGGTGGCAACAAATGAGAGAGATGCCACACACGCAGGACTGTCACTGAAGCACAAATGTAAATATTGATCTCCCACTGATTTGATTTTTTTTTTTTTTTCAGGGAGACTTTAGGAAAAAAAAAATAGAATAAAATGATTTTTTCAGGAAGAATTTAGAAACCAAAGAAAATAAAATGATTTTTTCAGGGAGAATTTAGAAAACAAATAAAACAAAAAAAGGCTTTCTATGGCCCACTGAGTGAGAGATGACGCACACAGGAGTCAGGAGTGGCACACAAGCCCAGAGGCCAATATTTATCTCCCACTGATTGATGTAGTGATTTTTTCAGGTAGATTTTGGAACCCAAATCAAGCTAAAAAAAATAATAGGCTTTCTATGACCCACAATTGGAGAGAGAGAGAGAGAGATGGCACACCCAGGAGTCAAGACTGGCACACAAGCAGAAAGGGCAATATTAATCTCCCACTGATTTGTTTTTTTTTGTTTTTTTTTCAGGGAGACTTTAGGAAAAAAAAAATAGAATAAAATGATTTTTTCAGGAAGAATTTAGAAACCAAATAAAATAAAATGATTTTTTCAGGGAGAATTTAGAAAACAAATAAAACAAAAAAAGGCTTTCTATGGCCCAATGAGTGAGAGATGACGCACACAGGAGTCAGGAGTGGCACACAAGCCCAGAGGCCAATATTTATCTCCCACTGATTGATGTAGTGATTTTTTCAGGTAGATTTTGGAACCCAAATCAAGCTAAAAAAAATAATAGGCTTTCTATGGCCCACAATTGGAGAGAGAGAGAGAGATGGCACACCCAGGAGTCAAGACTGGCACACAAGCAGAAAGGGCAATATTAATCTCCCACTGATTTGTTTTTTGTTTTTTTTTCAGGGAGACTTTAGGAAAAAAAAAAAATAGAATAAAATGATTTTTTCAGGAAGAATTTAGAAACCAAAGAAAATAAAATGATTTTTTCAGGGAGAATTTAGAAAACAAATAAAACAAAAAAAGGCTTTCTATGGCCCACTGAGTGAGAGATGACGCACACAGGAGTCAGGAGTGGCACACAAGCCCAGAGGCCAATATTTATCTCCCACTTTTTTTTTTTTGTTCCAGGGAAAATTTATAAACCCAATAAAAAAAATAATAAATAGGCTTTCTATGGCCCACTATCTGAGAGACAGAGAGAGATGGCACGCTTAGGACTGGCACACAAGCCCAAAGGCCAATATTAATCTCCCTTTTTTTTTGTAAGGGAGAATTTATAAAACCAAAAAAAAATAAATAAATAGGCTTTCTATGGCCCACTATTTGTGAGAGAGATGGCACGCTCAGGACTGGCACACAAGCCCAGAGGCCAATATTAATCTCCCACTTTTTTTTTTTTTCCAGGGAAAATTTATAAACCCAATAAAAAAAAAATAAATAAATAGGCTTTCTATGGCCCACTATCTGAGAGAGAGAGATGGCACGCTTAGGACTGGCACACAAGCCCAAAGGCCAATATTAATCTCCCACTGATTGATTTATTGATTTTTTCAGGTAGAATTTAGAACCCAAATAAAGCAAAAAAAAAAAAAATGGGCTTTCTATGGCCCACTGAGTGAGTGATGATGCACACAGGGGTCAGGAGTGGCACACAAGCCCTGAGGCCAATATTTTTCTCCCACTGATTGATGTAGTGATTTTTTCAGGTAGATTTTAGAACCAAAATCAAGCAAAAAAATAAATAGGCTTTCTATGGCTCACTGAGTGAGTGATGATGCACACAGGAGTCAAGAGTGGCACACAAGCCCTGAGGCCAATATTTTTCTCCCACTGATTGATGTAGTGATTTTTTCAGGTAGATTTTATAACCCAAATCAAGCAAAAAAATAAATAGGCTTTCTATGGCCCACTGAGTGAGAGATGACACAGACAGGGATGGCACTCTAGCAGAAATGTCAATCTTAATCTCCCACAAAAAAAAAAAAAAAACAGGGAGTGTCCTTCAATTACTATCTCCCTGCAGTAATCTCAGCCAGGTATGGCAGGCAGCAATAAGGAGTGGACTGATGCACAAATTAAATAAAAAGTGTGTACAAACCAAAAAGATAGCTGTGCAGAAAGGAAGGAACAAGAGGATTTGTGCTTTGAAAAAAGCAGTTGGTTTGCACAGCGGCGTACACACAGCAATGCAGCTATCAGGGAGCCTTCTAGGGCAGCCCAATGAGCTACAGCGCTGAGGGGGAAAAAAAAAAAAATGTAGCTTCCACTGTCCCTGCACACCGAAGGTGGTGTTGGGCAGTGGAAATCGCTACAGCACAAGCGGTTTGGTGGTTAATGGACCCTGCCTAACGCTATCCCTGCTTCTGACGAAGCGGCAGCAACCTCTCCCTAAGCTCAGATCAGCAGCAGTAACATGGCGGTCGGCGGGAACTCCCCTTTATAGCCCCTGTGACGCCGCAGACAGCAAGCCAATCACTGCAATGCCCTTCTCTAAGATGGTGGGGACCAGGACCTATGTCATCACGCTGCCCACACTCTGCGTTTACCTTCATTGGCTGAGAAATGGCGCTTTTCGCGTCATTGAAACGCGACTTTGGCGCGAAAGTCGCGTACCGCATGGCCGACCCCGCACAGGGGTCGGATCGGGTTTCATGAAACCCGACTTTGCCAAAAGTCGGCGACTTTTGAAAATGAACGACCCGTTTCGCTCAACCCTAGTCACGAACATAAACGTTATTCCGTTTTAAGACCTTTCCTTTTTATTTGGGCGCCCTGGGGGGCGACTCACTACATTAACCAGTATCTATCATCTGTCACCTATCACACAGGTCCATGAATGCAACAGTTCACACACTGACCAATGTTATCCTATGCGCTAGTGAAATTGCAGCATGTTTAGTCAGGCCCGATTTATGTACCAGACTATTGCACTTAGAGGCTGCTGTCACACTAGCAGTATTTGGTCAGTATTTTACATCAGTATTTGTAAGCCAAAACCAGGAGTGGAACAATTAGAGGAAAAGTATAATAGAAACATATGCACCACTTCTGCATTTATCACCCACTCCTGGTTTTGGCTTACAAATACTGAGGTAAAATACTGACCAAATACTGCTAGTGTGACAGCAGCCAAATAGTCGTCAGCTTCTGCTCATATCCGCTACGTGAGCGAGCACAAAGACAAGCACACAGATTGACTTATTGCTTTCTTTCTACAATAGAATGCAATGAGTGATAATATTCATGAAGTATACATCCAATGTAAGAAATTAACTGGAGGATGACTACTTTTCTCATTTATGGTTTTTGTCTGCATGGTAATTACAGATGAAATGGTAACTCAGATTGCTTCCCCTGCATGACATTGACCAATTGTAGGCAGGAGGCGTCATGCAAGGTAAAAATAGAACACGGGTGAAGAACATGGATTCTCCTGTGAAATGTAATGATAAGCAGTAGAGATAAGCAAATAAATTTGAGTGGAATTAAATTTTACAAAAATCTGCATTCATGATTTTTTGTAATTCGCATCCGCACTATAATAGCAAAATGGCCAATACCAGTCATCATTTTTTTCAATTGTAAAAGGAAATCAAAATGTTAAAGACTGAAAAAATCCTTATGCTCATCTCTTTGACCCTTCTTCTCCTAACTGACACCCATCTGGTCCACATCACATCTTTGGATCATCATCGGCAGAAATCCTCAGGCCTATCATGCTAGGCCGCGGCCTCTGGGTTTAATAAGCCCTTGAAGGTTCGGTGTATGTGCCCACTAAGGTCACAGTGCGAGGCCTATCAAACCTGGAAGTCCTGGCCTAGAGTGAGAGGCCCAGGGATTTACAATAGCTGTTTATCATATTCATTGTACTTGTGTAGAGGCTAAACCAGGGTTGACAACCATCCAGAAATTCCAAGACTGTCCGTACAAAAAGGTATTTTTTTTGCCCTGCCTGTAAAAATAAATTTAAGGCATCTGTGATTTTTTTTTGGAGCTGAAGAAACTTTTACAGATTAAAATGATAATTTCAGTCAAAATACAGTTTAGATTGAATGCAACTGATGTCTTCACATCAAACTTATTGACATGGATCACTTATCGATGTCAATGGTGAGTTGCAGACAAATATATACTGTAAGCCAACGTCCACGAACTCTTTGTTGCATGCCTCCTCATCACACCCCAGCCACATGATTCAATCTATACCCACTGGGCAGTTCCTACGACTTCGTAGATTATGCTCGACTGAAAGTGATTTCATGGTGCAGGCACAGGAACTGAAAGGTAGGTTGGTAGAATGTGGGTACAGTAACCGCATGATAAAAAAGGCCTTTAATAGGGCCAAACATGCGTCCAGACATGGTCTTCTATATGACTCTAAAGTCAAGAAGGATCAGGATATTGTCAGATTTGTCACCAATTTCCACTCGCAATTTCCTATGATGAGGAGAGTCTTGGATAGGTCTTGGCATATCCTGAAAGCGGACCCAATAATTTCCCGTTTTATTCCAGAGAGAGCGGGCATTGCGGCCAGGCGATCCAAGAACTGTTGGTTCACAGTCACTATTCTAGTGAGCCGCGAACCACGTTCTTGGATCAGATGCCGGGGAGAAATGGATGCAGGCCCTGTCGACACTGTGTCGCCTGTGTTAACGTTGATCACTGTGACACGTTCTCTAACTCAAGCGGATCTCGGCAATTTTCTATACGGAAACGTATTACCTGCTCTAGCAGGAATGTTATCTATTACACACTGTGTCCGTGCGATAAGATTTATGTCGGAATGACGACACGGCAGTTTAAAGTGCGGGTTAGAGAGCATGTTAGGGGGATCAATGCGGCAGGCGACAGTGAGGATCCATCCATGTTGAAAACTCTACCCCGACATTTTATGAAATTTCACGGTGGTGATGCCAGCCTCCTCAGAATCAGAGGGATTGACATGCTAGAGGTTGGGATCCGTGGGGGTGCGAACTTTAAAAGACTGGCTTAAATTGATTCCAGATGGATCTGGACCCTGGATACGATCCATCCAAAAGGATTGAATGAAAACATCAGTTTCGCTCCGTTCCTTTGATTACAGGGTTTAGTTGTTGTTTTGGGTACCATAGCCCTGGAGGATGCTGTGTGTTGTTTTCATTGTTCTCTAATTCAATTTTTATTACTTTTTTAGTATTTATATATTGATGTATTTCTTGCACCGAGCCCGGAGTGAGTCGTGTTTACGAATACAGAAGTGTCTATTGGAAGTGTTACATCTTCGGTTGGTCATCAGAAGAATCATGCCGCTCGCTTCTTTTATATAGGATCCTGATATGATGAAGACATAACGATGGAGGTCAAAGTTACAAATATGGACATACAGCGTCTTTTCTTTATTTCTTTATTACTCGATACTGTATACATTATATGGGTGATGTTGTGTTGGCGGCCTCCTAAAATCTGTATGTGGGGACTTTGATATGAAGATGGCACACTACAAGCCTTATACGGGGATATTATTAATGTATTGAATATCTGATATTTGCTGTGATATATTATCTTTTGGTTTGAATATCAAATCTGATGTGCTGCTAATTGATGTCTTTATTGGGGAAACTGTTATATGACTAACCCAATCTTGGCCCACAGAATTGTTGGAGATTTGGTTTGTTACATTCCTATTTGCATATATTCCCTGGCACCTGTGGACGCTTACCGATGGATTTATACTAAATGATTCTAGAGATTCTGATACTATGTGGCAAGATGGATGCGCCATCTAGTGTCCGGAGGTTGTGGTCATGTGTTGCCCCCGTGATCACTCCTCAGGCGCATGGAGGCTGCGTCTGCTGTCATCATGGTTGTCATGGATACGTTACATCATTTCCGGGTATGCGCAGTAGGTGTCATAGTAACATAGTAACATAGTAAGGCCGAAAAAAGACATGTGTCCATCCAGTTCAGCCTATATTCCATCATAATAAATCCCCAGATCTACATCCTTCTACAGAACCTAATAATTGTATGATACAATATTGTTCTGCTCCAGGAAGACATCCAGGCCTCTCTTGAACCCCTCGACTGAGGGGTCATGGATGTAATTATCTCCGGATCCATTGCTGCAGTGGACGGCTGGCTTTCACGCCGGGGAGGAGTATGGTGACCACGTGGGGCTCCCGGGTTTGCCTCCTCTTCTCCGGTTCGGATCGCAGGCTTACACAGCGGTCGCTATGGAAACGGAATGACACATTCTGTTACTGCGGGACACGTACTTCCGGTCTCGGCCTTTTTAAACTCACGTTTTATGTAAGATGGTATGCCCCCTGATGAAGGTGCTTCACCAAAATGCGCGTTGGGGCGGGCGCACATCCACTGGACACACTGACTGCATCAGCTACTGGTAACTATTATGTTATAATTGTGTGAACTATGGTATGCATGGATATATTCCCTGAGCTTTGGCCCCATAGCTGTGTTTTCAGCGGCAATATGCCTTGATATAATGGTGGCCATATATCAATCTGGTATGGAGTGGGACTTGTCCAGGGTCTGTGCTCCCCTGCGTTTCCTTGCATAGCATTTTTCTAGATTAGGGTTCATATACTTCATTCTTATTCACAAGTGTCTGTTTAATTTTAACTAATAAAGTGGATTTGTATTTTGGTATATAATCTTGACTCTAATATCGTTTTTTTTGTGGTGTGTTGTTCGCCTGTGGGAAGTTATACCATCTAGCTGCCATAACATCGCCCCAGAGGACCCCTTGACGCAGCGTTGGTCCCCACAGACCGAGTACCACAGGTGGCGTCACGAACATAAACGTTATTCCCTTTTAAGACCTTTCCCTTTTACTTGGGCGCCCTGGGGGGAGACTCACTACATTAACCAGTATCATCTGTCACCTATCACACAGGTCCATGAATGCAGCAGTTCACACACTGACCAATGTTATCCTATACGCTAGTGATATTGCAGCATGTTTAGTTTGGCCCGATTTATGTACCAGACTATTGCACTTAGAGGCTGCTGTCACACTAGCAGTATTTGGTCAGTATTTTACATCAGTATTTGTAAGCCAAAACCAGGAGTGGAACAATTAGAGGAAAAGTATAATAGAAACATATGCACCACTTCTGCATTTATCACCCACTCCTGGTTTTGCCTTACAAATACTGATGTAAAATACTGACCAAATACTGCTAGTGTGACAGCAGCCAAATAGTCGTCAGCTTCTGCACATATCCGCTACGTGAGCGAGCACAAAGACAAGCACACAGATTGACTTATTGCTTTATTTCTACAATAGAATGCAATGAGTGATAATATTCATGAAGTATACATCCAATGTAAGAAATTAACTGGAGGATGACTACTTTTCTCATTTATGGTTTTTGTCTGCATGGTAATTACAGAAGAAATGGTAACTCAGATTGCTTCCTCTGCATGACATTGACCAATTGTAGGCAGGAAGCATCATGCAAGGTAAAAAAAGAACACGCCCGACAACGTCTGAAGAACATGGATTCTTTTACAGATTAAAATGATAAATTCAGTCAAAATACAGTTTAGATTGAATGCATCTGATGTCTTCACATCAAACTTATTGACATGGATCACTTATTGGGTTGATCGAATGGCTTTGGATAAGAGCTTATCCGAATAGCTATAACGCTTACCGAATAGCTGCATCGGTAACCTGTATACCTGGAGCGCTCCCGATAATCAACTGCTCACCGCCGCAGCTGCATAAGCACTTATCCAAAACTATTCGATCAACCCTAATCACTTATAATCATTATTATGGTTTTCCAATGTGTCCACAAAAAATATCGTCTGTCTGTGATTTTTTGATAAGCTGTCGAGAAAAAAATAACTATGACAATTTTGTCACTTTATCCAGCTATATGTATAATATTACCATATAGGAGTTGCAGCGTGTAGCAAAAAATAGTATTTTTCTTTCCAACTGGCACATCACATGTACTTCTTCTTTTTTTTTAGTTTTTCCCAACTTGCTGAATGTTATTCCTGCCAGCATGCATGTCAGTGTGGTGATATTCAGTACCGCACTTATTGTGTTTGCTCTGGTGGGGACTGGCTTCTTCATGTTCAACGCCTTCGGAAAACCATACGAATCTCTACATGGTCCAGTGGGATTATATCTCTGGTGCTTCATATCATGTAAGTAATCTTCTTTTCCATGTTCCAGCTATTCAGTGAACAAGTAGGGTCCAGAGACCATAGATGTGCAATGTACCATCCTACAATTCTGGATTATGGCAAAGATGGAGATAAGTACTAGGGAATAAAGCCTACATTTTATACATTGTATGCCTACAAGGATTGTCACCTGATACTTACTGATGATTTAAATTATTCACATATGCTTTGAGTATACATACTGGAAATCTATTATTAATGCGCACCTCTTAATTTTAGGATGCTATTAAAGCCTCATTCAGATGCCTGTTTTTTTGCATCTGAGGCATCATTCACAGGTTCACGTTTAAAGGGAACCTGTCATGTAAAAAAAAGCTACTAAACTGCATTCTGAACCCAAAACTGACTTCGCACTGAGAGCCCTGCTGCCTTGAGGAAATCAACTTTATTCCTCAGGATTTGAGCTCGTGCAGACAACCGTATTATCAAACAAACATTGGATCACACTTGGACCAATGTTATTCTGTGGGGCCATGCACATGTAAGAAATCAACTGCACAAAAATATATTGCAAAACTAACTGACGTTAATCAACCCACAGGCAATGTTTATACGTGTCGGTCGGAGAAATATTCTCTTACCCGCCGTGCTGGGATTCTCCAAGATGCAGGTAGCGTTGCCCTTCCATGCAGTGGCGTGTTAAATAAAAGTCAGGTGAAGTCTTTATCGAAGCTAGTGGCTGCCCCGGCCGGTAGCAGCCACTACTCACCAGGTTGCAGGTGAAAGCGGGGTCCAGTAGTGGCGACGCCGCGTGGGGTATGAGCGGTAAGTCCGGCTAGTCTGCAGGACCTGTCTGACGTAGTGACCCACGTGACCGCTACTACAACCCGGTGATGTGTACAGAGTGTGGTACGGACCTCTATCCTACGCGTTTCAGAGACACCGGTCTCCTTCCTCAGGGATGGTCCCTACCCGCACGGCGGGTAAAAGAATATTTCTCCCACCGACACGTAAAAATATTGCCTGTGGGTTGATTAACATCAGTTAGTTTTGCGATATATTTTTGTGAAGTTGATTGGAATCACTCCTTACGTATTGAAGTATTTTTTATCTATGGACCACCATGTTTTAAGCCATATCTATTTGGACTAGGTGATTGCAAACTTAACCAGCTTGTGGACACCTACTTAGACATTTAGCTGCTTTTTTCCCAGCGCGAACCTATACATATATAGATATGTATATCTGTGGTATTGAATTTTAATATTTACAATTTTTTGTGGGAAATTGTTGGATTCGCTGCAGGATATAGCCCCTGTGACACTTTGCGCCACTCTTCCTATTTCGTCTTCCTGACATTTGCATTATATATAGTTCATGGTCGGGAAGGACTTCCCAACTAATGCAATATACAGCTCTGGCAAAAATTTAGAGACCTCTGCAAAATGTTCAGTTTGTCTTATTTTTCTCTGTATAGGTATATTTTTGAGTAAAATGTAAATTGTTCTTTTATTCTATAAACTTCTGACAACATGTATCTGAATTTCCAAGCAATAATTTTTGTAATTTGTTTCTGACAAAGAAAAATGGTCAAATAATGCAAAGAAAACAAGTTCATAATCATTTAGAAACAACAATACTAATGTTTTACTCAGGAAGAGATCAGAAATCAATATTTTGTGGATTAACCATGATTTTTAATTACAACTTTCATGCATCTTGGCATGTTTTCCAGCAGTCTTTCACACTGATTCTGGTGCAAAAAAGTAAGCAGTTCTTTGTTTGATGGCTTGTGACTATCCATCATCCTCTTGATTACATTCCAGAGGTTTTCAATGGGCTTCAGGTCTGGAGATTGGGCTGCCCATGACAGGGCTTTGATGTGGTGGTCTCTTAATTTTTGCCAGAGCTGTATATACATCATGGCGATCTGCCCTTCAATCGGTGACCACGTAATAACATCATGGGGTCCCGATCATTGACATGGTGACCCGAAGTCATAACAAGATCCTGATCATCAGGCACTGGCAAGTTAGTTAGATAATGACTTGCCAATGGCGCACTGTCCCTCCCGAGTCACGCCATATGGCTAAGCAGTACTATACAGCCATCTATTTTTAAATTCAGCAGAAATTGTAGGACACAGTTTGGTGCGATATTTATCCATTTCCTAGTGTGAAAATGTAAGATCTGGGGCTAAAACAAAATTTTGGTGTTAAAAACATAGTTATTTATCCTTCACTGCGCAATGTTATAAAATTTTGTGACATATACATAGTGTCAATATGATCACTGCACCCCTAGATGAATTCAAAGAGAGGTGTAGTTTGTAAAATGTGGTCTCTTATGGGGGTTCTGCTGTTCTGGCACCTTAGCCTCAAGGGCTCTGCCAATGTGACGTGGCACCCTCAAACCAGTCTAGCAAAATGTCAACTCCAATATGCAGATTCTTTCCTTATGTGCCTCAAAAAGTAGTTTTTGACCACATGTGGGGTACCGGCGTACTCATTAGAAATAGAACAACACATTTTTGGGTCCATTTTCTCCTGCTATACTTGTGAAAATTAAAAAATGGGGCTAAAATAACATTTTTGTATGAAAAATGTGATTTTTATATTTTCATGGCTCTACGTTATAAACTTCTATGAAGCAGATGGGGATTCAAGATGCTCACCACACATCTAGATACATTTGAGGTTTCTACCTTCCAAAATGGTGTCCTTTGTCGGGGTTTTCCACTGTTTAGGCACATCAGGGGCTCTCGAAACGAGACATGACACCGTAAGACCATTCCATCAAAGTCTGCATTACATAACGTCACTCCTTCTTTTCTGAATCCTTCCGTGAGCCTAAACAGGAGTTTACCCCACATATGGGGTATCTGCGTACTCAGGAGAAATTTCACAACAAATTTTAGGGTCTATTTTCTCCCGCTATCCTTGTAAAAATAAAAAAAAAATTGGGACTAAATAATATATTTGTGGGACTAAATTGATTTTTTTCAAGGTGGGGTTCAAGGTGCTCTCCACACATCTCACTTGTGCGGGTGTCCACTGCTTAGGCACATCAGAGGCTCTCCAAACACAACATGCCATCTTCTAATTATTCCAGGAAATTTTGCATTCAAAAAGTCAAATAGTGTTCCTTCCATTCCGAGCCCTGCCGCGTGCCTAAGCTCAAGAGAAATTGCATAACAAATTTTGGAGTCCATTTTCTTCTGTTACCCTTACAAAAATAAAAAAATGGGTCTAAAGTAAAAATTTTGTGACAATTTTTTTCTTTTTTTCCTTCCACATTCCAAAAATTCCTATGAAGCACATAAAGGGTCAATAAACTACTTGGATGTGATTTTGAGCACCTTGAGGGGTGCGGTTTTTATAATGGTGTCACTTTTGGGGATTTTCTGTTATATGGGACCCTCAAAGTCACTTCAAACGTGATGTGGTCCCTAAAAAAATAGTTTTGTAAATTTTGTTGGAAAAATGAGAAATCGCTGGTCAACTGTTAGGCCTTATAACTTCCTAACAAAAAAAAATGATGTTTCCAAAATTGTGCTGATGTAAAGTTGACATGTGGGAAATGTTATTAATTAGCTATTGTATGTGATATAGCTCTATTATCTAAGCGCATAAAGATTAAAAGTTTAAAAGATGCTACATTTTCAATTTTTGCTAAATTTTACCTTTTTTCACAAATAAATGCAAGTCATTATTGCAGAAATTTTGCAACTATCATAAAGTACAATATATCATGAAAAAAAACACAATTTCAAAATCAGTAGAATCCAGCGAGTTATTACCATATAAAGTGACACTGGTCAGAATTGTAAAATTTGACCCGGTCATGAAGGTGACAACAGGCTTCGGAAAGAAGGGGTTAAAGCCTCATTTTTTAAAATCTGACCAGTGTCACTTTATGTGGTAATACCCCAGGAACACTTCAACGGATCCCAGTGATTCTGAGAATGTTTTCACATGATATACTGTACTTCATGATAGTGGTAAAAATTTGTTCGACATGACTTACGCTTATTTGTGAAAATATCAGAAATTTGGTGAAAATTTTGAAAATTTCACAATTTTCAAACTTTTAATTCTTATGCCATTAAACCAGACAGTTATGCCACACAAAATAGTTAATAAATAACATTGTCTACTTTACATCACCACAATTTTTGAAACATAATGTTTTGTTTGCTACCAAATTAGAAGAGTTAAAAGTTGATCAGCAATTTCTCATTTTTCCAACAAAATTTATAAAACCATTTTTTTCAGGTACCCCATCACATTTGAAGTAACTTTAGGGGACCGATATGACGGAAAATACCCAAATGTGACATCATTTTAAAAACTGCACTCCTTGGGCGTGGCCTGAACTTCGGACAGGGAAGACATGTGACAGAGCGGCTCCTGCTGTCAGGCCAACTGTTGCTCAATTTGAGTCCACATAGAAGAAGTCCTGGTGTCAGAAGAGTCACCAGAGTACTGGAAGAAGGCGCTGCGGTCTCTAAAAGCTGCCTGGGACCGGCGGTGACTGGGTAAGCAGCGAAGACAAGTTCCGGCGGCTGGCCTGGGCGCCATCTTGCTGCACGCGCTGCTCGTCCCGCTCGTCTGAGAAGCGAACTGCGGTATCAGCATCACGCTGGTGACCGAAGGGGAGGAATGCTCACCAGCTCATCGGGGATCCCTGGGCAAGATCTGTCGGAGAGTGCTGCACACATGCCGGTACGGTCCGCTGGATAGGGACGTGACACCCGGGTGCTGGCCAAGACTCTGAAGGTAAAGTTGAGGAGAAGTCCGCTGGCCCCTGGCAGGCGAGGAGACGGTGATACGGGAGCATGTGCTGATTTGGGGACCTGTGGTGAAGTTCTTTCTGCTGAGCACGAGAGGTGGGAGTGTCTGGTCTCCATGTCCCCTCCCCCCCTTCTCCTGCTTGTGTAGTGATACGCTGCAATAAACAGCAAGCCTTTCCCTAAGGGAAATTGTACTTCTTGGCTTTTCATCCAATTCCCTTCTCCTAACTGGATTAACCCCTAGCTACCTTATCCAGTAATTGGGTTTGCATGCGAGAAACTGATAAGCGTGCTCTCAAGTCTGCCCAATATTCTTTCTTCTTTAATCCATATTAGTCGCTACTCCAGACAGTATTGCAGAAAGATTCTCTTTCATTTGAACTGAGAAACTGTGATGGTCTCTACAGCTATAAGCATGTTGTTCGAAAAGCTTCACTGGCGCACATGGGGTGATCTTTAAGCCAGCGCTATATTCAAATATAATGGTTAAACTTAAGAGCGCGGAAAATCTTCTACCCCTATTCTTCGGAGGAATAAACAAAGTGATATGGAGAAATTCCTGAAAAGCAAGTCTCTGACAGCTCGAGCTATCCATAAAAACCCTCACTCTAATACTGCTACTGATGATCATATTGATGATTCTGACTCTAGTGATGAAGCTTCAGGGAGCGATATTGCTCACATGGACTCTGGGGGGATGTCAAAATCCTTTCTTAAAAAGGCACTAGTTCAAGTTATGAAACCATTGATTGCCAAGGTCTCTGGCCTGAGGGCGGATATTCAACAAATCGGCAACCATGTGGAGTCCCTGGAAGTCATCCAATCTTCCATAATAAGCCATTCAAACACTATTAAAGATCACCTGGAATTCCATAGAGCTCAATTAAATACGGCATCTCTATCCCTAGAAGACCAAGAAAACCGGAGCCGCAGGAAAAATATCAGAATTAAAGGCATACCGGAAAGCGTCTCTAATGAAATTCTTGAAAAATCAGCTAAAGAGATATTTGCATTATTATTACCACAAGAAAGATGTGATCAAATGGTGATTGAAAGGATACATCGCTCGCTTCGGCCTAAACCAAAATCTACAGACCCCCGAGAGATGTGATATGTGGCTTACTCAGCTACCTCGACACCTTAGCAGTTTTGAACGCAACTAGAGACAATAAAAACATATCCTATGAAGGATCGACTATTCAGCTGTACCAAGACTGAGCTCCATAGACTTTTGCGAAAAGGAGGGTTTATGAAGCCCTTGCTGGATGCACTCCGTGCCAACAAGATATTATACAAATGGTTATTTCATTTCAGTTTGTCTATTCATGGCGGAGGAAAACAAGCTACTGTTCGTCATCCAGATGACCTTGCCAAAATTTGGGAGATCTTCAACATTACATATAGTAACATAGTAACATAGTTAGTAAGGCCGAAAAAAGACATTTGTCCATCCAGTTCAGCCTATATTCCATCATAATAAATCCCCAGATCTACGTCCTTCTACAGAACCTAATTGTATGATACAATATTGTTCTGCTCCAGGAAGACATTCAGGCCTCTATTGAACCCCTTGACTGAGTTCGCCATCACCACCTCCTCAGGCAAGCAATTCCAGATTCTCACTGCCCTAACAGTAAAGAATCCTCTTCTATGTTGGTGGAAAAACCTTCTCTCCTCCAGACGCAAAGAATGCCCCCTTGTGCCCGTCACCTTCCTTGGTATAAACAGATCCTCAGCGAGATATTTGTATTGTCCCCTTATATACTTATACATGGTTATTAGATCGCCCCTCAGTCGTCTTTTTTCTAGACTAAATAATCCTAATTTCGCTAATCTATCTGGGTATTGTAGTTCTCCCATCCCCTTTATTAATTTTGTTGCCCTCCTTTGTACTCTCTCTAGTTCCATTATATCCTTCCTGAGCACCGGTGCCCAAAACTGGACACAGTACTCCATGTGCGGTCTAACTAGGGATTTGTACAGAAGCAGTATAATGCTCTCATCATGTGTATCCAGACCTCTTTTAATGCACCCCATGATCCTGTTTGCCTTGGCAGCTGCTGCCTGGCACTGGCTGCTCCAGGTAAGTTTATCATTAACTAGAATCCCCAAGTCCTTCTCCCTGTCAGATTTACCCAGTGGTTTCCCATTCAGTGTGTAATGGTGACATTGATTCCTTCTTCCCATGTGTATAACCTTACATTTATCATTGTTAAACCTCATCTGCCACCTTTCAGCCCAAGTTTCCAACTTATCCAGATCCATCTGTAGCAGAATACTATCTTCTCTTGTATTAACTGCTTTACATAGTTTTGTATCATCTGCAAATATCGATATTTTACTGTGTAAACCTTCTACCAGATCATTAATGAATATGTTGAAGAGAACAGGTCCCAATACTGACCCCTGCGGTACCCCACTGGTCACAGCGACCCAGTTAGAGACTATACCATTTATAACCACCCTCTGCTTTCTATCACTAAGCCAGTTACTAACCCATTTACACACAATTTCCCCCAGACCAAGCATTCTCATTTTGTGTACCAACCAACATTGAGGTGCATAGATGTTCCTTCTTGGCTTCCCATGGACATGTCTCTAAATGCTCCCACCAGGCTTCATCCTTTGGTGGGGCAGGGTGAATGGTCTCCAGCCAAGAGGTTCTCGTCTCCGAAACAAGGGAAAACTGGAGCAAAGAAGAAACCACCTCCTTGAAATGCCAATAGGCTATATTGTCTAAGTATCTCATATTGGTCTTTAGATTTTACTTTACAGTCATGGTTTGATTTGGTAAAGATCTGCGTCTGATAAGAGACTTAAATGTGGTCTCTCCAATGTTCTCTTGGGTGATTTCAGGGGCGGTGGAGGAGGTTACGAGTGGAGGAGTTTAGACGGGAAGGAGAGGAAAAAGAGAAAGGGAAATTATATACATATATATATATATGTTTTTTTTTGTTTTTTTGTTTTTTTCTTCTCTTCTTCTTGCTCTCCACCCACCCCTTTGGATCGTCACTTGTGCGCCTATAAAGGACTGTTCTGTCTGTTCTGGAAGGATGTTATGTGCCCCTACCTCCGCAACGGATGGGACTATGAATGTTAGTATGTTATACCTTGTTCCCCCTATTGTTATCATTGTATTTCAATTTTGGTACACACGTAGCAACACTTTTTCACCCTCACTTCTAGGTCATCATGACCGGTAACGATTATAAGTCTGCCACTGTAGTAGTGGCCTCATACAATGTTAAGGGGATACGATCACCAAGGAAACGAGGGCAGTTGTTGTGATTTTTGCACTCCAAAAATTCTAGTATTATATTTTTCCAGGAAACTCACTTTAAAAAAGGTAGAATTCCAGATGTGACGAGAACGCGTTTTCCTATTTTGTACAATAATACGGGTACCACGGCTTCAAGAGGAGTGAATATAGCAATAAAAAAAAATGTTCCCTTTACTTTGAAAGATACTTTATCCAATCCAGATGGGAGATACATTATGGTTAAAGGTCTGCTAGCTAACACAAAAGTCACTCTTTGTAATATTTATGCCCGAACAACAATCAAATTGGCTAGTTGTGTAAAGTACTGAATACTCTTAGTTTCTTTAGGGAAGGGATTCTTATAGTAGGAGGGGATTTTAATGTCTCATTTAACCCGACAATAGACACTTCATCAGGGAAATCCTCTATCTTGCAAAAAGCCTTAGGGTATGTGCACACGCCAGGATTTCTTGCAGAAATTTTCCTGACAAAAAAACTGACATTTCTGCCAGAAATCCGCATGCGTTTTTACCGCGATTTTACCGCGATTTTGACGCGTTTTTGATGCGTTTTTTGTGCGTTTTTTCCCAAATGCATAGAATTGCGGGAAAAACGCAGAAAATCCGCAAAAATAATGAACATGCTAATTTTTTTACCGCGATGCATTTTTTTCACGGAAAAAAATGCATCCATGGGAACAAAACATGCAGAATGCATTCTAAATGATAGAATGCATAATGTATGCGTTTTTAATGAGTTTTTATAGCGTTTTTAATGCGAAAAAACGTGAAAAAAAGCGAAAAAACCTGAACATGTGCACATGGCTTTAAGAAAATTACATCTTACCCTACAATCTTTAAGTTTAATTGACCCCTGGAGAATGCTTTATCCCTCGTCTAAAGATTATACTTTTTTTTCACCTCCCCATATCATAGAATAGATTATCTTTTAACCCAATCCTCCCATCTACAACTAGTGAAATCTGCAACAATAGATGTTATTTCCCTATCAGATCATGCCTCGATTTTCATGGAAATGCATATCTCATCTCTACCTCTACCTTCATACAAATGGATGCTAAATGAAACACTCTTAGATTCCAGTTCTCACCTGATCTTTTTTTTAAAGAGAATTCTCTCTCTGGCCCTTCTACACCTGTGGTTTGGGAAACACACAAAGCTGTTTTGAGAGGAGAATTTATAGCACTAGGCTCATATTTAAAGAAAGAAAGATCAAGGGAGATTATGTCTCTTCTTCACCAGATTAACTCTTTTGAAAAATTACACAAAAAGTCTCAGACAGATAAAATCCAAAGAGAACTCATAACACTTAGAATTACACTGAGAGATCTCCTAAATATTCAGTCAGCTAAAATTTATATGTGGAGTCGACAGAGGTTCTACTTTCATGGCAACAGAGGCAGCAAACTCATGACCACTCTTCTAAAGAAAAGCAGCGGGCAAACTTTCATTACACAATTAAAAAATTCAAACGATACAATGGTTACTGGGACTGCTGATATTGCCAGGGAGTTTAAGAATTTCTATGAATGCCTCTATAACTTAGAAACATCGGAGGACATGGGGGATCCCTCAGTGGCTGCAGACATAATTGATAATTTCCTTTCTCCCTTGAAACTTCCTTCATTGTCTGCAGAAGACTTAACATCACTAACGATCCCAATTACCTCTGATGAGGTTTTAGAGGTTCTGTCGACTGTTCCTAATGGGAAAGCCCTAGGGCCCTGATGGCCTCCCAATCATTTATTATAAAAAAAATAATTAAATCACTGCTGCCTCATCCAGTCACACTTTTTAATTCCTACCTCACAGGATAATCCCTTCCGAAACAAGCCCTGGAAGCCTTTATCACAATTTTGCCAAAGGAAGAGAAAGATCCCAATCTTTGTGCAAGCTATAGACCGATATCCCTTCTCAATGTAGATACAAAATTATGGGCGAAAATTTTAGCGACCAGGTTAGGAAATATTCTTCCTAAATTAATACACGCAGACCAGGCAGGGTTTGTACGAGGGCGGGAGGGTAAGGACAATTCGGGCCAAAATTCTCCAATCCATAATGTACGCTAAAAAACGGAATATCCCTCTAACTCTCCTGTCCACAGATGCCGAGAAGGCTTTTGATACGGTGAGTTGGAGGCATAGGGAGAAAGAATTGTTTAAATTCGGATTTCCCTTGCAATTTATCTCTGCGATTTTTTTCTTTATATTCCTTCCCTACAGCCAGTGTTAGGGTTAACGGCACCCTATCAGACAATTTTAAGATATATAATAACGGTACTAGACAGGGGTGCCCCTTGTCCCCGTCTCTATTCACACTGATCATCGAGGCGCTAATCCAAAGAATCAGACAAGATGAACGGATTAAGGGATTACAAATAGGTAAATTTGAATTAAAAACGTTAGCTTTCGCAGACGATTTGCTTTTCCTTATCTCTAATCCTTTTAAAGCATTCCCCATTATTCTTGATATCCTAAATCACTTCAGCTTATTGTCAAATTTTAAAATCAACAATTCAAAATCTGAAGTCCTTAATATTACTTTGTCAAACTCTCAGCTATCCAAACTTCGTAAACTGACCCTTCTCTTGGTCCACAACCTCTATAAAATACCTGGGGATATGGAATACTAGAGATCCCATCGATCTGTTTAGTTCCAATTTTTCCCCCTTACTAACGAAACTAGAAGCACTGATGAAGTCTTACGACTTACCTACTTTATCTTGGATAGGATGCATTAATGTCTTCAAAACGTACTTGATGCCTATACTGTTGTACAATATGACTATGGTACCTATCTATCTCCCTTGCATTTTCAAAAATATAAAATCTCTGATATCTAGATTTATATGGAGACATAAAACAGCTAGGCTGCCCTACAAACTATTACCCCAATTCCTCGGGAGGCTTGGGGGTGCCGGACCCTTATATTTGTTATAAAGCCATTCACTTGAGTAGATGGTTGAGAACGGTGCTTAGTTTTGAGAGGGATACCCAAGACACCATTGACTCAGCCTTGCTAAGCAATAAAGGTATTCCACTCTTATGGTCATGTTCAAAACCCTCTGAATCTCTGAGATTAGATGAAATTACACTGACTACCCTTCGTATCAGACGCTTGGTACTCAATGACCTACCACCAGAGTCGTTTCCTTCATCATTGACTCCTATTACAGTCATACAATATCTGGTTAATTCTAATTTTAAGGATTCATACAACCTATGGTCGATGCTACCTAAAGTTTCCTTAAACAATTTTTATGACAACAAAATCTTTGAAGATGATATTTGGCCTAGTAATGCTCTGGCTTCTCCAAACAATTTTCTCCAAGAGCAACATGTTAAACGAACTCTCCTGTAATTTAGAAAACAATACCCACATAAAACCAAATGGTCGTGGCTAGATCTTATGTTTAAAGCAGCATCTCCAAGATTTAAAATTATATCGCGAATATACTCCCGCCTTATTACCCCTTCTCAAAATTTTAAATCCTCCTTTATATATTCTTGGGAATCCAAATTAAATATCCAATTCTCAGAGGATCAGATTGTTAAAATTTTGCTACATGCTCGAGGTTTCTCTCGCTGTATTCTCCTTCAAGAAAATTCATACAAAATTTTAACTAGATGGCATATGACCAGGGCCGTATTTAGAGTTTCTGCTGTCCTAGGCACTTTTAATGATGCCTCCCCCATTGATGAGTATGACACTATCGGCATAGACTTTGGCAAGAATCGCTGATGTGAAAGTAGCCTTTTGCAGCAGAGATCGGGCAGTTTTTTTGCATCTGCCTTGTAACGGATCACTTACGGCAACACTGCGTTTGGCCTCATTCATTCCCCATGGGATTTGTGGCACTTACCGTAATATGGCAAATGTGGTACCATACCTCCCAACTTTTGCAGAAGGGAAAGAGGTATAAAGTTTGCGGCTCACTATGTGCGCTGCGGCAAATTTTAGGCCACACCTCTGACCACACCCATTTCACAACTAGTCACACCCATATCCACGTCCCAACCACACCCATTTAGCACTGCTGATCACACTGTTTCATATACAATAATTATAAACAAAAATAAATATGGCCACACAGTGTTCCATACTGTATAATGGTCACACATGATGCTCCATACTGTATAATGGCCACACATGATGCTCATTACTGTATAATTGCCACACACGATGCTCCATACTGTATAATGGCCACACATGATGCTCCATACTGTATAATGGCCATTGGCCACACATGATGCTCCATACTGTATAATAGCCACACATGATGCTCCATACTGTATAATGACCCCACATGATGTTCAATACTGTATAATAGCCCCACATGATGCTCAATACTGTATAATGGCCACACATGATGCTCAATACTGTATAATGGCCACACATGATGCTCAATACTGTATAATGGCCACACATGATGCTCTATACTGTATAATGGCCACACATGATGCTCAATACTGTATAATGGCCCCACATGATGCTCCATACTGTATAATGACCCCACATGATGCTCCATACTGTATAATGACCCCACATGATGCTCCATACTGTATAATGACCCCACATGATGCTCAATACTGTATAATGCCCCCCTCCCATCTTGTATGCATGGCTCATCTCCCTCCCATCCCATATGCATGGCTCATATTCCACCCCCTCCTCCTGTATGCATGGCTCATATTCCCCCCCTCCTGTATGCATGGCTCATATTCCCCCCTCCTGTATGCATGGCTCATAATCCCCCCCTGTATGCATTGCTCATAATTCCCCCCCCTCCTGTATGCATGGCTAATATTCCACCCCCCCTCCTGTATGCATGGCTCATAATCCCCCGCTTCCTGTATGCATAGCTCATAATTCTCCCCACCTCCTGTATGCATGGCTCATATTCCACCATCGTCCCCCTCCTGTATGCATGGCTAATAATTCCCCCCCCCTGTATGCATGGCTCATATCCCCCCTCCTGTATGCATGGCTAATAATTCCCCCCCTGTATGCATGGCTCATATCCCCCCTCCTGTATGCATGGCTCATAATTCCCCCCCCCTGTATGCATGGCTCATATTCCCCCCTCCTGTATGCATGGCTCATAATTCCCCCTGTATACATGGCTCATATTCCCTCCCTCCTGTATGCATGGCTCATAATTCCCCCCCACCTCTTGTATGCATGGCTCATAAACCCCCCGTATGCATGGCTCATCTCTCCACCCCCCCGGTCCTTCCCCCATGGCTCTGCTCCGGGCTCCCCGTCCTCTTTCTTCCCCCCCGTCCCTCATACTCACCTGTCCCACACCGCGCGGCCGCACCGACATCCCTCTGGCTCTGTCCCGACTCCCGGCGCAGCACCTTTTTCCTGAGTGAGCGATCATGTGGTACCGCTCATTAAGGTCATGAATATGCGCATATTCATTACCTTAATGAGCGGTACCACGTGACCGCTCACTCAGGATGCGCTACAGACGCTGAGACCAGGCATCGCTGGAGCAGGGTGAGTATCGTCTTCAAGGAGGGTGGGTGGGAGGCAGGCAGGCGGGCGGGGGGTGGGTGGGGGCAGGGGGGAGGGGGCGGTCGGTCGGGAGGTGACCCAAGACTTTAAAAAAAAAAAAACCTTGCTCAGGTGCCGCCCCCTGCATCGTCCCCGCCCTAGGCATGTTCCCTCAAGTGTCTAGTGGCAAATACAGCCCTGCATATGACCCCAGTTAAACTCCATCATCTTGGCCTATCTGATTCTGACTTATGTTGGAGGTGTCATAATTATCAGGGGAATCATACCCATATATTCTGGGAATGCTCAATAATCAAAAATTTTGGGGAGGATGTAAATCTTACCCTTAAAAAGCTTAAATTAATTAAAACTAACCTATCGGCCTCAGAAGCTATTCTTTCATGTCTGACAAGTAACTTTAAACCATTTAAACATGGCCTTCTTCTCTTATTATTATGTGCTGCAAAACACTTAATAACTCTACACTGGAGAAGCGAGAACCCTCCCACGTTAGGTGAGTGGTTCGCCAAAATAGATCAAATTTACAGACTGGAGGAACTCTCGACCTGGGAGGTACACAATCATGACCTGTTTCTGAAAACTTGGTTTCCCTGGAAAAACATGCGAACAGATAAGACTTAACACTGTCCATTGCCCGCAATCGCCCTTTTGCACATTATCTGCTACTGTATTGATTATGCACTAGATGTGTTCACGTGTGTACTTGCAATGTTTACTGCATTTTATGTTGAGCCCACCCCCCTACTTTTCCTCCCCTTCTCATACCTTGTCCTTTTTCCCTACCCACGCGGTTTAAACTATTCCTTTTCCTTTTGATTTCCCCCTCACCCTTCTCTTGTTGAGTTGGTTCATTTTCACATTGGAACAGTCACTGTTCATTTTTGCAATTATAAAACGTCTGTAATGTTCCTATTGTTTTGTTATAAAGAATTTACAAAAAAAAACTGCACTCCTCAAAGTCCTAAAAACCACATTCAAGAAGTTTATTAACCTTTCAGGTGCTTCACATGAATTAATGCAATATGGAAGGAAAAAATGAACATTTTACTTTTTTTTCACAGAAACTTTACCTTAGCCGACAATTTATTGTTTTCATAAGGGTAATATTAGAAAATGGACTTCAAAATGTTTTATGCAGTTTCTCCTGAGTGCGGGAATAACCGATATGTGGGGGAAAACTACTGTTTGGGCTCATGGCAGTGAAGTTGGGCTGTGGAGTTGGTAAGCCAAACCTCTGACTACTCAATTTCCCTGAGTTTCGACTCCGTTGCCGACTCCACGACTCTGACTCCCACTCCACAGCACTGCCTCACTACTGTAAAGTGCAGCACAGATTAATCACAACTAAAAGCCTAGATCCTTAGATAATGAATAGAACAGACATTTATAGGACATTTCATAACGTTCTCAAATTCTTATGAAAAAATTTACAGCACATACTTCATTGAACTACTCTACCCAATTTATTATATATTTTAGGAGTTCAAGTCAGTCCAATTTATACTGACTCCAACTCCACCAAAATGAACACTGACTCAAACTCCACGACTCTAACTCCCCAGCCCTGATGGCAGAGCTTGGAAGGAGCACAGTTTGACTTTTTGAACTTAAAAATGTATGGAATCCATGTCCCGTTTGGAGAGCCCCTGATGTGCCTAAACAGTGGAAATCCCCCACAAGTGACCTCAGTTTAGAAATTAGACCTTTCAAGGAATATATCTAGATGTACTGTGAGCACCAAAAACACATGGGCTACTTGCACAGTGAACAAGTCTGTAGAAACCTGTTCACACCACCAAAGATTATATACATTAGATAGGACTGCTATATTATGGGTATACCTTGGCGATTGGTGGACCAGCTTAACATACTTTTTTTTGCAAAAAAACATATTAACTAAATACCCTGTTTTTTTCATTTTTTGACTAGCACTTGCTTATTTACTGTGACTTTTTTACAACAGAGTATTGTGCGCTTTTGTCTTCATGTACTGTGAGCACGTTGAACCCCCAAGTTAATAATGTAGAGCCATAAAACAAAAAAATCCAATTTTTTCCACAAAAATGTTCTTTTAGCCCCAATTTTTTTAAGTTAAGATTTTGCAATTTCTACTAAGTATGCTGATGCACCATATGTGGAGGAAAACTACTGTTTGGGCACATGGCAGGTTCAGAATGGAAGGATAACTGTTTGACTTTTTGAATTAAAAAATAGCAGGAATTTTGAGAGGACCCTATGTAGCATTTGGAGAGCCCATGATGAAACATCCCACAAGTGACCCCATTACATACAGTTAGGTCCATATATTTTTGGACAGAGACAACATTTTTCTAATTTTGGTTATAGACATTGCCACAATGAATTTTAAACAAAACAATTCAGATGCAGTTGAAGTTCAGACTTTCAGCTTTCATTTGGGGGCATCCACATTAAAATTGGATGAAGGGTTTAGGAATTTCAGCTCTTTATCATGTACCACCCTGTTTTTAAATGGACCAAAAGTAATTGGACAGATTCAATAATTTTAAATAAAATGTTCATTTTTAGTACTTGGTTGAAAACCCTTTTTTGGCAATGACTGCCTGAAGTCTTGAACTCATGGACATCACCAGACGCTGTGTTTCCTCCTTTTTGATGCTCTGCCAGGCCTTCACTGTGGTGGTTTTCAGTTGCTGTTTGTTTGTGGGCATCTCTGTCTGAAGTTTAGTCTTTAACAAGTGAAATGCTTCTCAATTGGGTTGAGATCAGGTGACTGACTTGGCCATTCAATAATATTCCACTTCTTTGCTTTAATAAACTCCTGGGTTGCTTTGGCATTATGTTTTGGGTCATTGGTCGTCGTTTCATACTACAGATGGACAATCAGTTTGGCTGCATTTGGCTGGATCTGAGCACTCAGTATGGCTCTGAATACCTCAGAATTCATTTGGCTGCTTCTGTCCTGTGTCACATCATCAATAAACACTAGTGACCCAGTGCCACTGGCAGCCATGCATGCCCAAGCCATCACACTGCCTCCACCGTGTTTTACAGATGATGTGGTATGCTTTGGATCATGAGCTGTACCACGACTTCGCCATACTTTTCTCTTTCCATCATTCTGGTAGAGGTTGAGCTCGGTTTCATCTGTCCAAAGAATGTTCTTCCAGAACTGTGTTGGCTTTTTTAGATTTTTTTTTATCAAAGTCCAGGCTAACCTTTTTATTCTTGATGCTTATGAGTTGCTTGCACCGTGCAGTGAACCCTCTGTATTTACTTTCATGCAGTCTTCTCTTTATGGTGGATTTGGATATTGACACGCCTACCTCCTGGAGAGTGTTGCTCACTTGGTTGGCTGTTGTGAAGGGGTTTCTCTTAAACATGGAGATTATTCTGCGATCGTCCACCACTGTTGTCTTCTGTGGACGCCCAGGTCTTTTTGCATTGATGAGTTCACCAGTGCTTTCTTTATTTCTCAGGATGTACCAAACTGTAGATTTTGCCACTCCTAATATTGTAGCAATTTCTTGGATGGGTTTTTTCTGTTTTCTCAGCTTAGGGATGGCTTGTTTCTACCCGCATAGAGAGCTCCTTTGACCGCATGTTCACTTCACAGCAAAACCTTCCAAATGCAAGCACCATACCTCAAATCAACTCCAGGCCTTTTATCTGCTTAATTGAGAATGACATAACGAAGGGATTGCCCACACCTGTCCATGAAATAGCATTGGAGTCAATTGTCCAATTACTTTTGGTCCTTTTAAAAACAGGGTGGCACATGTTAAGGAGCTGAAACTCCTAAACCCTTCATCCAATTTTAATGTGGATACCCTCAAATGAAAGCTGAAAGTCTGAACTTCAACTGCACCTGAGTTGTTTTGTTTAAAATTCATTGTGGTAATGTCTATAACCAAAATTAGAAAAATGTTGTCTCTGTCCAAATATATATGGACCTAACTGTAAACTAGATCTCTCAAGGAATGTAGTTAGATGCATGGTGAACACCTTGAACCCCCAGGTACTTCACAGAGGTTTATAACGCTGAGCCGTGAAAATAATAAAATCATATTTTCATCACAAAAATGTTATTTTATCCACAAATTTTGCATTTTCATAAGGGTAACAAAAGAAATTGCACCATACAATTTGTCGTGCAATTTCTCCTGAGTACACCGATACCCAATAGTGGGAGAAAAGTATTGTTTAGGCACACGGTTGGGCTCAGAAGGGAAGGAGCGACATTTGACTTTTTGAATGTAAAATTTCCTGGAATTACCAGATGTCATGTCCCATTTGGAGAGCCCCTGATGTGCCTAAACAGTGGAAACCTCCCAACAAATGACCCCATTTTGAAAATTAAACCCCTCAAAAAACATATTTAGATGTGTGGTGAGCACCTTTAACCCCCAGGTGCTTTACAGAAGTTTATAACGCAGAGACATGAAAATAAAAAAAATCTGATTTTTCCCACAAAAATGTTCTTTCAACTCCAAATTTCTTTGTTTTCACAAGTGTAACAGAAGAAAATACATTGTGCAATTATTTCTGCAATTTCTCCTGAGTACGCAATTACCCCATATGTAGTAAGAAAAAAAAAACTACTCTTGAGGCACAATGCAAAGCTCAGAAGGGTATACGCGCCATATTGAAGTTCAGATTTTACTCCACTTGTTTGAGGTGCCATGTCACCATGGCAGATCCCCTGAGATGCCAGAACAGCAGACCCCCCCCATACACGACCCAATTTTACAAACTACACCTCTCAATTAACTCACCTAGAGTGCAGTGAGCATGTTGACACCACATGTGCCTCACAAAAATTTATGCCATGGGGCAGTGACGAAAGAATAATTACATTTTTACTGATAAAATGTTTTTTTTAGCTCTAAACTTTTTTTTTATAAGGGCAAATAGGAAAAATGGAACTCTCGGTTTGTTGTGCAATTTCTTCTGATTGCACCAATACCCTACATATAATCAGAAACTACTTTTGAGGCACAGTGTAAAGCTCAATAGAGATAACTCATAGAAAGAGAAAACATGTTAAATACACTATAAATAGATCAAAATAATATAAAACATTCTGGTATAAATATGGAGTCAATAGGACAACTCCTCATGAAATACATGCACAAAAAGAAAAAATGACATTGAATAGTCCAAAATAATAAAAAAGGTGTCAAATTTTATTCAGAAGCAAAAAATGTAACTGGATAAAAGGGGAGGGGGGACACATATATGTGTGCAATGGAAACAATTACAAAATTGCAGGTATATCCAGTACATATCATATTTACTGGCATAGAAAAAGATAGAAGGATTTTACATCATACAAAAAATTCTTGCCATGGTACCAATATAAAACAAAATAATGTCATGCAGAGTATCCTGTCAAACACCAACATAATATCTTTCAGTTTATACTGTGATAGTACCAATGTAAAAAACTATAGGATGCCAAAGTATGTATGTAGAAATAATCATTATACATCAATATCAGCATGTATTATACTCATGAAAAATGCGGAAATACCCCATATGTGACTGTACAGTACTGTATAGCCACATGGTGAGATTTGGGAGAGGCGGAGTGCTATTAGACTCTTGGAGCACAAATTTTCATTTGCCAACTTCATATATAGAGTCCCCTAAGAGCTAGAAGAGCAGAATACCCCCCTCAATTGACCCCATTTTGGAAATTATACCCCTGCCAAATATGTGGGCACTAAATGTGGTTTATGCACACTGTGGGGCTCAGAAGAGTGGGGGCCATGATTTGTGAGCTCTGAATTTGGATTTCTTTTGGATGGCGTGAAGCCATAGTGCTTTTCTAGAACAGAAAATATTTCTATTAACAGATGACGGACCTGAGTGGGGATTTGCTTTTTTGTGGAACAAGTTGAAGCTTTTTTGGGAAACATTTTGCATAGCATTTTGGATCACATTTATCCTGCACTCTATGCTGAGTAGTTACATCAGGGTTTCCATCGAAATCTCAAATTCAAACCAGATCTCACATTTTGCACTGACGAGGAGCAGTACCCCGAAACACAGTGTCTGCAAATTGAGATTCTGGTTTTGGCTTTTATCCTCAGTCATGTGACAAAGCTCATTAAAGGGTCGACATTGACTTGTAGGATTGCTACTTTCTATAGGTGTCACTAGAGTTCTAGTCTTCTTCGTCTCTAAAGAGACAATTTGCATATATCCCAGAGGAGCATTGCAGCTTAAAAGTCTCCCCATCTCGGCATGCTTAGTATGTCAATCTCCGCAAGAAGAAACGTTACCCCTTGGATCCTCATATAAATCTCCAAGTGAATAGTGTTGAAGTTCGTAAAGGAGAAAAATGTGGCGCTATCTAAGTGTAGTAAGATATAATTAATTGAGAAGGTAAGTATAGGAATTTGCTCACCCATTTGAAGTATGGATGTATTTGCAAGAGACTGCTGCCAACCTGGAGAGAATGGATTTTTTTCCATAAGGTTTTTTTCTCCTCTTTTTTAAAGAATAGAAGGTCATTTATTGGGATACATGTATCCAAAACAAGAAAAAGTAACAGCGCACTCACCGGTGTTGAGCAAAAAGCGATTTATTCACATGAAGTCATGCGGTGCAGGGAGGGTAGTGAAACACATACGGATGACAGCTGTTTCGTGTAGCAAGCACTTCAACAGATCCAGTGCGGATCTGTTGAAGTGCTTGCTGCACGAAACACCTGTCATCCGTATGTGTTTCACTACCCTCCCTGCACCGCATGACTTCATGTGAATAAATCGCTTTTTGCTCAACACCGGTGAGTGCGCTGTTACTTTTTCTTGTTTTGGATACATTTATGCAAACTGTTTTTCTCTGTGGAGCAGCACCCAGGTGGAGCTTACATAGCGATAACTTTTTTTCTATTGAGACTAAAGGCTTATACGGTGTGCTTATACCCCTGAAGCATAATGGGTCTAACGTATAACGGTTGTGCGATTGCAATATTTCTGGACTGTGCATTTATTGGGATACATTGTAGTCTTCAGATGGGAATTTAATTAACATGTTTCTTTCGAATAGGTTCATTATTATCAATATTTTTTTTTAATACATTCTATATGTCATGTTTTTATATATATTTAAAACAGGGCCGACGTCAGCACCCGGGCAAATCCCGGGGCCCTGGCGAGATGGGGGGGCCCAGTCACGCTGTCATAGATCCATCTGGCCGCTTGCCCTTTCAATTTGCGGGCACGGAGGTGTTACAGGTGCAGGCAGTGGGAGCTGGCACAAGCATCTTCTCCGTCCGTGCAAGGCAGGCAGGCACATAGGGGTTAAGAACGCAGCCAGCGTGACATTGTTTGTGGGCGGAGAGAGCACGTTCTCCTGCTATGCTCTCCCGCCCCTGGTTGCAGTGCTGAACTTATCAGGCAGATTCTGGAGGAGCTCCTACCGGCACCTGAGTGAGTGCGATGATATCGCTGTATTCTGACAGTCTGAGTGAGCTGGGGCGGCCATGGGCTGGGCGGCTGCAGCTGAGCTGCTGAAGTATATTATATACTTCAGCAGCCGCCCAGCCCAGGCCCCCAGCACCTGTCCTGTATATATAACACAAGGAGACCAATAGGAGTCAATAGGAACTATAAAGTGTCATATTTTATTATATACCAAAAATGTCTTAAAAACATGCATACAATATAATAAAGTGCATAAGGATGGGACATGCGGATAACCACCAGTGCAGGCTGTCAGAAACATATAGATGAAAAAGTAAAGTGCAAGGCTGCCACTACATGAGAGTCATTAAGCAGGCTCGTGGTGAATGATTCCCCACAGCATATGGTAGAATATGAGTCAGCAGCGCTTACCACGATAAGACAGCGGGCACTGGATAGGATCCAGATGAAAAAAAACCCCGACGCACGTTTCGCTTCTTCCAGTGGTCTAGCTTTCTCAAGGGGAAGTACAAATGACCGGGACCAGGACCTTTAAATGCGATTGGTAGGTGTGCACGTGATAAGTCACGTGTCACCACTAAACCAATCAGAGCGGTGCCAGCGGCGCATGCGTTTGACGATCACCACGCTCCGCGTCAGAGAGGGCGTCATGCCCCATCACGGGCACCCGAGGAAAGAGAATTCCCCAGGCGCACGCACGGAACAATAGAGATGCCGTTCTGGCTGTCAGCAAGGTGAGCACACACAACGCATGCGCACGACCGCATATAAGGAAGGTTGGCTGGATTAATGCCACAGATAAAAAACAATGACAACAGCGGTTATATAAACAGGAGCACACAGAAATACATGGTCCATAATGAAGTAATTCAAGTAAAAAGGCGCTCCATGCTGTGTGATGTCACTGATTAAATTATGTCAGCCCAGCTAGTGAAACGATCAATTCCAGATATAATAAGGTCCACCCGGTCACAGAAATTCAACAATGGATGATGTGAGTTCTAAAAAGAGTATGCAAAACAAAATGATTAAAAGGGAAAATGATACATATTAAAATGAAACAAGGATCCATATAGGATATCCGCAAGGGGGCAGGAAATGAGACTAAGGGGATGGTGAACAAACAGGATAAACTCACTAATAAGACTATACTTGGTGCCTAGTATATACTGAACTGTGCGGGCAATAAGGCTCAATATTTTGGAGGAATAATGATGATCATATATATAACTTTCATAAGCCTTAATATCAGGGCTGGTGCTGACTACAAGTCTCTTCAATGTTTCCTGGTCTTGCAGATCGCAGGGAGATAAGGCGACAATGATGAGTCTTGTAGTTAGCGCTGTTCCCAGGCAGCGGATACTGACCTACAAGTCTCATCAGCGTCGCTTGGTCTCGCTGATCTCAGGGAGATTAGGCAACAATTATGAGTTTAATTCAGCACCCGGCCCCTGGGAACAGCAATAACTGCACTGCTTTTCCCAGACGTCGGAGCATGCCACCAGAGCTTTTCACTCTGGTACGTGTCACACTGATGTCACACGGATGTAATTTGTGTGGCCTCAGTGTGCAAGTCTGCACGCATTTAGTCTGTGACATGTGGAAAAAATTGACATGTCTACGGGTTTCCACATGGACACATGGTCCATGTGGAAAACCTGACATGTGTGCACCCCCATTGAATACAGTGGGTGTGCATGTGTCCGTATTTGTGGTCCTTAAGAACTGACGAGTGACAAAGGCCTAAGAGTGTTTCTGGTATTTTGACTGCATTTCCAGGTGAAATGGGATGAAGTTTAAAAGGTCTCACAATTAGGAATTCAAATGTTGGTAAGTATGCATTTTCCTGGGGTTTCCAATCCCAAAAATATTCCATCCAAAATACTGAAACATATTTATGGTGCTATTCACATCAGGCTTTTTTTCCTGCTGACTGATGGTCCACATAAAAAAAAATGGAGACATGTCCACTTTAGTCCGATTTGCAGACCAAACTTTCCCATTCATGTGAAAGAATACATAAAAAAAAGTTTTTCACTAGTTATTAGGGCTTGTTCAGATGTTGTGTTTACTAGGGTTGAGCGAAACGGGTCGGTCATTTTCATAAGTCGCAAAGTGGGGTTTCATGAAACTCGACTCGATCCCTGTTTGGGGTCGGCCATGCGGTACGCGACTTTCGCGCCAAAGTCGCGTTTCAATGACGCGAAAAGCGCCATTTGTCAGCCAATGAAGGTGGACGCAGAGTGTGGGCAGCGTGATGACATAAGTCTCAGTCCCCACCATCTTAGAGAAGGGCATTACAGTGATTGGCTTGCTGTCTGCGGCGTCACAGGGGCTATAAAGGGGCGTTCCCGCCGACCGCCATCTTACTGCTGCTGATCTGAGCATAGGGAGAGGTTGCTGCCGCTTCGTCAGAAGCAGGGATAGCGTTAGGCAGGGTACATTAACCCCCAAACCGCTTGTGCTGTAGCGATTTCCACTGTCCAACACCACCTTTTCTTAGCAGGGACAGTGGAGGCTAGATTTTTTTTTCCTCAGCGCTGTAGCTCATTGGGCTGCCCTAGAAGGCTCCCTGATAGCTGCATTGCTGTTTGTACACTGCTGTGCAAACCAACTGCTTTTTTCAAAGTACAAATCCTGTTGCTCCTTCCTTTCTGCACAGCTATCTTGTTTGTTTGTCCACACTTTTGACTTTTTTTGTGCAGCAGTCCACTCCTTGTTATTGCTGCCTGCCATACTTTGCTGAGATTACTGCAGGGAGATAGTAATTGTAGGACAGTCCCTTTTTTTTTTTTTTCGTTATATCTCTTCAAGCCACTTTCTGCCACAGAAAATATACTCTAATACAGTGGCCCAGATTTATTCACTAGTCTCCCTGAAGAAAAAAAAAAGGGTGCAGATTAAAATTGGCAAATATGTATCAGTGGCAGTCCTGTGTGTGGCATCTGTGTCTCATTTTCTGGCACAGAAAACATACAGTCTAACAGTGGGCCTGATTTCTTGCCAATTCTCCCATAAATAAAAAAAAATAGTGGGAGATTAAGATTGGCATTTCTGCTTCAGTGCCACTCCTGTGTGTGCCACCTGTCTCTAATTTTTTTCCCACATTAAACCTAGTGTGTAATACTGGGCCAGTTTTTTTGAAATTATCCCAGAAAAAAAAATAGTGGGAGATTAAGATTGGCAATTCTGCCTCATTGCCAGTGCTGTGTGTGGCATCTGTCTCTAATTTTGTGCCTCTTAACATATACTGTATAAGAGTGGGCCACATTTCTTCAATATTCTCCCAGAAAAAATAAAAAGGGGAGATTTTTATTGGTAGTGTCTGCATTAGTGTCAGTCCTGTTAGTGGCATATCTGTCTGCCACTGAAGCTGTGTACTGTTATACATTGGGCCTGATTTTCCCTGCAGTCTCACCCACCTATAAAGGGATATATAAACCCAACAGAAGTTTGATTTCACCTTGTAACTGGTTTTACAGTAACAAATACCGTTAGTTTGGTTACGTTTTTCAAACAATGAGGAAGTCTGGTGGAAGAGGTCGTGGCCGTGGGCGGTCATTGCCAGCTGGTAAAGTAGGTAGTGGTGGTGGAGCATCAGGTGGTCGTGGGAAAAGCAATATTGCATCTAAGTCTTGAGCTGTTGAGCCAGGTTCGTCGTCTGGCTACACAAGGCCTTGAACTCTCCCTTTTCTGGGAGTAGGAAAACCGCTTTTAAAGCCGGAGCAGCAAGAACAAGTTTTGGCTTTCCTTGCTGACTCAGCCTCTAGCTCTTTTGCCTCCTCTTCTGAAACTGCTAAATGTAAAAGCAGCGCGTCGTTAGTGGATGTTCCCGGTCAGGGACAAGTCGCTTCCTTGTCTTCTTCACCAAGAACAACAGAGAAGGATGCGTCAGGCGACACAACGGGTTACTCCATGGAGCTCTTTACACATACCGTTCCTGGGTTAGAAAGTGAAACAGTTAACAGGCCATGCCAATTACAAGTTGAATCGGACATGGAGTGCACAGATGCACAGCCACAGTCAGATTACTATGCTGTTCCTTTGACTCAGACCAGAACATTGCCCTCACAGTGTACTGATCCAGAATCAGACCCTGATGAGACTATGGTGCCCCATCACGAACGCTATACCACCGGCTTACACGGTGACACAGACGAAGTTGCACACGAGATAGAAGAGGAGGTCATAGATGACCCAGTTGTTGACCCTGATTGGCAGCCATTGGGGGAACAGGGTGCAGGCGGCAGTAGCTCTGAAGCGGAGGAGGAGGAGCCACAGAAGGCATCAACATCGCAACAGGTTCCATCTGCCAGGCCCGTATCTGGCCAAAAAGTGTGGCAAAACCAAAACCAGTTGTAGGACAGCGTGGACATCCGGTTACAGAAGCTCAGTCTGCAATGCCTGAAAAGGTATCCGATAGTAGAAAGAGTGCAGTCAGGCATTTTTTTTAAACAACATCCAAATGATCAGCGCAAAGTCATCTGACAAAAATGTTCAACTACCTTAAGCAGAGGTCAGAATCTGAAAAGTCTAAATACAAGTTGCATGCATAGACATTTAACCACCTTGCATTTGCAAGCCTGGACTAACTACCAAATGTCCCTTAAGGTTGTAGCACCCTCGGCCAATGAAGCTAGTCAGCAACGCTACATCCCTTCCCTCACTGTAAGCCCACCATTTCCCGCACCACCTGCAGTAAATGTGCAGGTTTCGTCACCAGGCCAAAGCAGTCAGGGAATCACCAGTTTCGTAGTAGGAAACACTGCATCTAGGGCACCAGCAAGAATACCATCTCCAACCCTCTCTCAGTCTGCCATGTCCACCGGCACCCCCGCTAGTTCCACGATCTGCAGCTCTCCAGTCCAGCTCACCCTACATGAGACTCTCGTTAGGAAAAGGAAGTACTCATCCTCGCATCCGCGTACACAGGGTTTGAATGCCCACATTGCTAGACTAATCTCATTAGAGATGATGCCCTACCGGTTAGTTGAAAGCGAAGCTTTCAAAGCCCTGATGGACTACGCAGAACCACGCTACGAGCTACCCAGTCGACACTTCTTTTCGAGAAAAGCCATGCCAGCCCTCCACCAGCATGTAAAAGACCGCATCGTCCATGCACTCAGGCAATCTGTGAGTACAAAGGAGCACCTGACAACAGATGCATGGACCAGTAGGCATGGCCAGGGACATTACGTGTCCATCACGGCACACTGGGTTAATGTGGTGGATGCAGGGTCCACAGGGGACAGCAATATTGGGACAGCTCTGCCTAGCCCACGGTCTAGGAAACAGTTGGCTGTATGTTGTGAATTCTGTGGCAGAGCTCCCTCCTGTGGTCACAAGTGGTACTTCGGCTGATTCTCTCTGGGAGCTTCCATTTGTGGAGGAAACTGGTACTGCTGCTTCTGAGTTTCCTCCCTCAGGTGATCTGGTGAGGTCGTTAGGTGCTTCTCTACTTAACCCCACCTAATGCTTTGATTCATGCTTCCTGTCAATGTTCCAGTGTTGGACTTGTGTTTCTCTGGATCATTCCTGTGGCCTGCTGCTCTGCATAGCTAAGTGCTTCTTTGCTATTTGTTGCTATTTTCTCTGTCCAGCTTGTCTATTTGTTTTGCTGGAAGCTCTGGGACGCAAAGGGTGTACCTCCGTGCCGTTAGTTCGGTACGGAGGGTCTTTTTGCCCCTCTGCGTGGTTTTCTTTAGGGTTTTGTGTAGACCGCAAAGTTATCTTTCCTATCCTCGTTCTGTCTAGAATATCGGGCCTCACTTTGCTGAATCTATTTCATCCCTACGTTTGTCTTTTCATCTTACTCACAGTCATTATATGTGGGGGGCTGCCTTTTCCTTTGGGGTATTTCTCTGAGGCAAGGTAGGCTTATTTTTTCTATCTTCAGGCTAGTTAGTTTCTCAGGCTGTGCCGAGTTGCATAGGTAGCGTTAGGCGCAATCCACGGCTGCCTCTAGTTGTGTTTGGAGAGGATCAGGGATTGCGGTCTGCAGAGTTCCCACGTCTCAGAGCTCGTTCTATTATTTTGGGTTATTGTCAGATCACTGTATGTGCTCTGACCTCCATGTCCATTGTGATACTGAATTGCCTTTCACAACAGTACAGGAAGCCCAAAGTACTAATGATTCTCAATAGAGGGAAAAAAGAAGTTCTGAGACCATTTTTTTTTCTTGGCTTTGTGTTTTGTCTTTTTTTTCCCCTAGACATTTGGGTGGTTCAGTACACAGGTGTAGCGATGGACATTAGAAGTCTGTCTTCATTTGTGGATCAGCTCTCGGCAAGAGTACAAAAGATTCAAGACACTATTGATCAGAAATCTATGTTAGAACCAAGAATTCCTATTCCTATTCCTATCCCAAAACCAGGGATTCAAGCTTCAGGAGGCTAATTTGCATATTCCAGGTGCCTTCTGGGAGAAGCGAAGTCTCCCTAAGCTAGAAGATCGTTGGGTACAGCCGGGACCAGCTGCTTCGAAAGCATCACCAAACCAGGGATTCAAGCTTCAGGAGGCTAATTTGCATATTCCAGGTGCCTTCTGGGAGAAGCGAAGTCTCCCTAAGCTAGAAGATCGTTGGGTACAGCCGGGACCAGCTGCTTCGAAAGCATCTCCAAACCAGGGATTCAAGCTTCAGGAGGCTAATTTGCATATTCCAGGTGCCTTCTGGGAGAAGCGAAGTCTCCCTAAGCTAGAAGATCGTTGGGTACAGCCGGGACCAGCTGCTTCGAAAGCATCACCAAACCGCGCGCCTGTAGGACATTATTGCAAGAGAGCTTGGCTGAGTAGATTACACAAGAAGGAAAACACACAGCAAGTCAGCAGGATCTAGGAGCAACATGGCAGATGTGACAACCTACATGGTGAGCTGCAGCATGTGCTACATGTTCACAGATCGACCAGAAGAAGAATCCAATTTCACCTGTCAGAAGTGTAGACTAGTGGCCCTTTTAGAAGAAAAGGTGCGGGGTCTGGAAGAAAGAATAGCAACTTTGAAACTCATCAAAGAGAATGAAGACTTTCTAGACAGAACAGAAGCATCTCTACTGGTCACAGAAGGTGCAAAAAGTGTCAGAGAACCTCCAAAAGCAGATGAGTGGAAGCATGTGACCAAAAGAAGCAAGAAGACCATGGAGAAATCACCAACCACACAACTGAAGAACCGATATCAAATCTTTGTAGAGGATGAAGATGGCACACCTAAGAATGAAGCAATACCAGCAAGCAAAAAAGAAAAGGGCACACAGCAACAAGTGACAGCAAAAAGTACAGCCAAGAAGCAACGAAGAGTGGTGGTGGTGGGAGACTCACTACTGAGAGGCACCGAAGCAGCCATCTGCAGACCGGACATAACTGCAAGAGAAGTATGCTGCCTTCCAGGTGCGATGATCAAGGATGTGACCGATAGGATACCAAAGCTCTTCAGCTCCAAGGACGTCCACCCATTTCTTCTGATACATGTTGGCACCAATGACACGGCAAGGAAGGACCTACCGACAATCTGCAAGGACTTTGAAGAGTTGGGGAAGAAAGTAAAGGAACTGGATGCACAGGTAGTTTTTTCTTCTATCCTTCCAGTAGACGGGCATGGCACCAGGAGATGGAACAGGATCCTTGATGCAAACAACTGGCTAAGACGATGGTGCAGACAACAAGGATTTGGATTCCTGGACCACGGTGTGAATTACTGGTATGATGGACTCCTCGCCAGAGACGGACTACACCTCAACAAACCTGGGAAACACACATTCGCCAGAAGACTCGCTACACTCATCAGGAGGGCGTTAAACTAGAAGAAGAGGGGACGGGAAGAAAAACATTAGACTCGAACAAAGACGACCCAGGAAAACATACTCAGAAGGGAGGTAAGAACATTTCTAAAACAATCCACAGTGAGGAGATTGGAACAAAACAAAATCCTCTAAACTGCATGCTCGCAAACGCCAGAAGCCTGACAAACAAGATGGAAGAACTAGAAGCAGAAATATCTACAGGTAACTTTGACATAGTGGGAATAACCGAGACATGGTTAGATGAAAGCTATGACTGGGCAGTTAACTTACAGGGTTACAGTCTGTTTAGAAAGGATCGTAAAAATCGGAGAGGAGGAGGGGTTTGTCTCTATGTAAAGTCTTGTCTAAAGTCCACTTTAAGGGAGGATATTAGCGAAGGGAATGAGGATGTCGAGTCCATATGGGTTGAAATTCATGGAGGGAAAAATGGTAACAAAATTCTCATTGGGGTCTGTTACAAACCCCCAAATATAACAGAAAGCATGGAAAGTCTACTTCTAAAGCAGATAGATGAAGCTGCAACCCATAATGAGGTCCTGGTTATGGGGGACTTTAACTACCCGGATATTAACTGGGAAACAGAAACCTGTGAAACCCATAAAGGCAACAGGTTTCTGCTAATAACCAAGAAAAATTATCTTTCACAATTGGTGCAGAATCCAACCAGAGGAGCAGCACTTTTAGACCTAATACTATCTAATAGACCTGACAGAATAACAAATCTGCAGGTGGTTGGGCATTTAGGAAATAGCGACCACAATATTGTGCAGTTTCACCTGTCTTTCACTAGGGGGACTTGTCAGGGAGTCACAAAAACATTGAACTTTAGGAAGGCAAAGTTTGAACAGCTTAGAGATGCCCTTAATCTGGTAGACTGGGACAATATCCTCAGAAATAAGAATACAGATAATAAATGGGAAATGTTTAAGAACATCCTAAATAGGCAGTGTAAGCGGTTTATACCTTGTGGGAATAAAAGGACTAGAAATAGGAAAAACCCAATGTGGCTAAACAAAGAAGTAAGACAGGCAATTAACAGTAAAAAGAAAGCATTTGCACTACTAAAGCAGGATGGCACCATTGAAGCTCTAAAAAACTATAGGGAGAAAAATACTTTATCTAAAAAACTAATTAAAGCTGCCAAAAAGGAAACAGAGAAGCACATTGCTAAGGAGAGTAAAACTAATCCCAAACTGTTCTTCAACTATATCAATAGTAAAAGAATAAAAACTGAAAATGTAGGCCCCTTAAAAAATAGTGAGGAAAGAATGGTTGTAGATGACGAGGAAAAAGCTAACATATTAAACACCTTCTTCTCCACGGTATTCACGGTGGAAAATGAAATGCTAGGTGAAATCCCAAGAAACAATGAAAACCCTATATTAAGGGTCACCAATCTAACCCAAGAAAAGGTGCGAAACCGGCTAAATAAGATTAAAATAGATAAATCTCCGGGTCCGGATGGCATACACCCACGAGTACTAAGAGAACTAAGTAATGTAATAGATAAACCATTATTTCTTATTTTTAGTGACTCTATAGCGACAGGGTCTGTTCCGCAGGACTGGCGCATAGCAAATGTGGTGCCAATATTCAAAAAGGGCTCCAAAAGTGAACCTGGAAATTATAGGCCAGTAAGTCTAACCTCTATTGTTGGTAAAATATTTGAAGGGTTTCTGAGGGATGTTATTCTGGATTATCTCAATGAGAATAACTGTTTAACTCCATATCAGCATGGGTTTATGAGAAATCGCTCCTGTCAAACCAATCTAATCAGTTTTTATGAAGAGGTAAGCTATAGACTGGACCACGGTGAGTCATTGGACGTGGTATATCTCGATTTTTCCAAAGCGTTTGATACCGTGCCGCACAAGAGGTTGGTACACAAAATGAGAATGCTTGGTCTGGGGGAAATTGTGTGTAAATGGGTTAGTAACTGGCTTAGTGATAGAAAGCAGAGGGTGGTTATAAATGGTATAGTCTCTAACTGGGTCGCTGTGACCAGTGGGGTACCGCAGGGGTCAGTATTGGGACCTGTTCTCTTCAACATATTCATTAATGATCTGGTAGAAGGTTTACACAGTAAAATATCGATATTTGCAGATGATACAAAACTATGTAAAGCAGTTAATACAAGAGAAGATAGTATTCTGCTACAGATGGATCTGGATAAGTTGGAAACTTGGGCTGAAAGGTGGCAGATGAGGTTTAACAATGATAAATGTAAGGTTATACACATGGGAAGAGGGAATCAATACCACCATTACACACTGAACGGGAAACCACTGGGTAAATCTGACAGGGAGAAGGATTTGGGGATCCTAGTTAATGATAAACTTACCTGGAGCAGCCAGTGCCAGGCAGCAGCTGCCAAGGCAAACAGGATCATGGGGTGCATTAAAAGAGGTCTGGATACACATGATGAGAGCATTATACTGCCTCTGTACAAATCCCTAGTTAGACCGCACATGGAGTACTGTGTCCAGTTTTGGGCACCGGTGCTCAGGAAGGATATAATGGAACTAGAGAGAGTACAAAGGAGGGCAACAAAATTAATAAAGGGGATGGGAGAACTACAATACCCAGATAGATTAGCGAAATTAGGATTATTTAGTCTAGAAAAAAGACGACTGAGGGGCGATCTAATAACCATGTATAAGTATATAAGGGGACAATACAAATATCTCGCTAAGGATCTGTTTATACCAAGGAAGGTGACGGGCACAAGGGGGCATTCTTTGCGTCTGGAGGAGAGAAGGTTTTTCCACCAACATAGAAGAGGATTCTTTACTGTTAGGGCAGTGAGAATCTGGAATTGCTTGCCTGAGGAGGTGGTGATGGCGAACTCAGTCGAGGGGTTCAAGAGAGGCCTGGATGTCTTCCTGGAGCAGAACAATATTGTATCATACAATTATTAGGTTCTGTAGAAGGACGTGGATCTGGGTATTTATTATGATGGAATATAGGCTGAACTGGATGGACAAATGTCTTTTTTCGGCCTTACTAACTATGTTACTATGTTACTATGTTACTATTCCTGATTTGTTTTTTGGAGATAGAACTAAGTTTCTGAGTTTCAAAAATAATTGTAAGTTATTTCTGGCCTTGAAACCTCGTTCCTCTGGTGATCCAGTTCAACAGGTTTTGATTATTATTTCTTTTTTGCGCGGCGACCCTCAGGACTGGGCATTTTCTCTTGCGCCAGGAGATCCTGCATTGAGTAATATCAATGCGTTTTTCCTGGCACTCGGATTGCTGTAAGATGAGCCTAATTCAGTGGATCAGGCAGAAAAGAATTTGCTGGCTCTTTGTCAGGGTCAGGATGAGATAGAGGTATATTGCCAGAAATTTAGAAAATGGTCAGTGCTCACTCAATGGAATGAATCTGCGCTGGCAGCTATGTTCAGAAAGGGTCTCTCTGAAGCCCTTAAGGATGTCATGGTGGGATTTCCTATGCCTGCTGGTTTGAATGAGTCTATGTCTTTGGCTATTCAGATCGGTCGACGCTTGCGTGAGCGTAAATCTGTGCACCATTTGGCGGTATTACCTGAGCGTAAACCTGAGCCTATGCAGTGCGATAGGACTTTGACCAGAGTTGAACGGCAAGAACACAGACGTCTGAAGGGGCTGTGTTTCTACTGTGGTGATTCCACTCATGCTATCTCTGATTGTCCTAAGCGCACTAAGCGGTTCGCTAGGTCTGCCACCATTGGTACAGTACAGTCAAAATTTCTTCTGTCCGTTACCTTGATCTGCTCTTTGTCATCATATTCTGTCATGGCGTTTGTGGATTCAGGCGCTGCTCTGAATTTGATGGACTTGGAATATGCTAAGCGTTGTGGGTTTTTCTTGCAGCCCTTGCAAGTGTCCTATTCCATTGACAGGTATTGATGCTACGCCTTTGGCCAAGAATAAGCCTCAATACTGGACCCAGATGACCATGTGCATGGCTCCTGCACATCAGGAGGATATTCGCTTTCTGGTGTTGCATAATCTGCATGATATGGTCGTGTTGGGGTTGCCATGGCTACAAGCCCATAATCCAGTATTGGATTGGAAATCCATGTCGGTGTCCAGCTGGGGTTGTCAGGGGGTGCATGGTGATGTTCCATTTTTGTCGATTTCGTCATCCACCCCTTCTGGGGTTCCAGAGTTCTTGTCTGATTACCGGGATGTATTTGATGAGCCCAAGTCCGATGCCCTACCTCCGCATAGGGATTGTGATTGTGCTATCAATTTGATTCCTGGTGGTAAATTCCCAAAAGGTCGACTGTTTAATTTATCCGTGCCTGAGCACACCGCTATGCGCAGTTATGTGAAGGAATCCCTGGAGAAGGGGCATATTCGCCCGTCATCGTCGCCATTAGGAGCAGGGTTCTTTTTTGTAGCCAAAAAGGATGGTTCGCTGAGACCTTGTATAGATTATCGCCTTCTTAATAAGATCACTGTTAAATTTCAGTACCCCTTGCCTTTGTTATCTGATTTGTTTGCTCGGATTAAGGGGGCTAGTTGGTTCACCAAGATTGATCTTCGTGGTGCGTATAATCTGGTGCGAATCAGGCGAGGCGATGAATGGAAAACTGCATTTAATACGCCCGAGGGTCATTTTGAGTATCTAGTGATGCCATTCGGACTTGCCAATGCTCCATCAGTGTTTCAGTCCTTTATGCATGACATCTTCCGAGAGTACCTGGATAAATTCCTGATTGTGTACTTGGATGACATTTTGATCTTCTCGGATGATTGGGAGTCTCATGTGAAACAGGTCAGAACGGTTTTTCAGGTCCTGCGTGCTAACTCTTTGTTTGTGAAGGGATCAAAGTGTCTCTTTGGTGTGCAGAAGGTTTCATTTTTGGGGTTCATCTTTTCCCCTTCTACTATCGAGATGGATCCTGTTAAGGTCCAAGCCATCCATGATTGGACTCAGCCGACATCTCTGAAAACAAATAGAAAAGAAGAGCAGCATCCATACCGGGTGATAGAGATCCAAGAAACGATTTATTCTGCCATCAAAGGTTACAACGTTTCGGCCATGGTGGCCTTTGTCAAGTACACACAATCTCAGTAATGGCCATCTTTAAATAGTGTGGAGCCCACATGGGCACCAATCACCATCAAGGGGCGGCCTTTATTAAATATACATAAACATAAAAAATTAGTGCTTAAATCACTTTCGACATCTCATCACAGACCCAATAATACCCCAATCACATAACCCATAACAGAAAATATATACAGAAACAGTACAAAAAACATAGCATCCCTTCACAGGCCAATAGCTGTGTTTGTTGCTCCGTTGTCATGGTGAGGCTTCATCCAATCATATGCATTTGATAGGGCAAACCCCTTCCTTGTCCAATCACCAAGCGTTAGAGAAAAGGGCGCAAAGTCTATGACCCTCCAATGATAACCAACCTGCAGGAGAAAATCCACATGGCCATAGAACGCCGGCGCATGCGCACGAAGCACACCACACGGCCGATCATGTGACCGCCCCCGTGGTGCCGCCCAGCGCGCACGCGCCAGACATCACAGGCCAGGCGCCGGCGCCGGAGAGAGAAGGCACAGCGAACACCGCATGGCCGACACCGGAGACACCACAGCGTATCAGCGCCAGGGTCTCCAGGTCCGCCCACACGCGACACTGCGCCTGCGCTCACAGGGTAACCGCAGACATAGCCAAATCCATGGCAACTACATTCACTGCTAACAAACAATGGTTACATAGCAATTTTGACAGACAAGGAACACAGGGAGGAAAAAACACCCAAAAAGAGGGGAGAATTTACACAATACATAGTAACATAGTAACATAGTTAGTAAGGCCGAAAAAAGACATTTGTCCATCCAGTTCAGCCTATATTCCATTATAATAAATACCCAGATCTACGTCCTTCTACAGAACCTAATAATTGTATGATACAATATTGTTCTGCTCCAGGAAGACATCCAGGCCTCTCTTGAACCCCTCGACTGAGTTCGCCATCACCACCTCCTCAGGCAAGCAATTCCAGATTCTCACTGCCCTAACAGTAAAGAATCCTCTTCTATGTTGGTGGAAAAACCTTCTCTCCTCCAGACGCAAAGAATGCCCCCTTGTGCCCGTCACCTTCCTTGGTATAAACAGATCCTCAGCGAGATATTTGTATTGTCCCCTTATATACTTATACATGGTTATTAGATCGCCCCTCAGTCGTCTTTTTTCTAGACTAAATAATCCTAATTTCGCTAATCTATCTGGGTATTGTAGTTCTCCCATCCCCTTTATTAATTTTGTTGCCCTCCTTTGTACTCTCTCTAGTTCCATTATATCCTTCCTGAGCACCGGTGCCCAAAACTGGACACAGTACTCCATGTGCGGTCTAACTAGGGATTTGTACAGAGGCAGTATAATGCTCTCATCATGTGTATCCAGACCTCTTTTAATGCACCCCATGATCCTGTTTGCCTTGGCAGCTGCTGCCTGGCACTGGCTGCTCCAGGTAAGTTTATCATTAACTAGGATCCCCAAGTCCTTCTCCCTGTCAGATTTACCCAGTGGTTTCCCGTTCAGTGTGTAATGGTGATATTGATTCCCTCTTCCCATGTGTATAACCTTACATTTATCATTGTTAAACCTCATCTGCCACCTTTCAGCCCAAGTTTCCAACTTATCCAGATCCATCTGTAGCAGAATACTATCTTCTCTTATATTAACTGCTTTACATAGTTTTGTATCATCTGCAAATATCGATATTTTACTGTGTAAACCTTCTACCAGATCATTAATGAATATGTTGAAGAGAACAGGTCCCAATACTGACCCCTGCGGTACCCCACTGGTCACAGCGACCCAGTTAGAGACTATACCATTTATAACCACCCTCTGCTTTCTATCACTAAGCCAGTTACTAACCCATTTACACACATTTTCCCCCAGACCAAGCATTCTCATTTTGTGTACCAACCTCTTGTGCGGCACGGTATCAAACGCTTTGGAAAAATCGAGATTTACCACGTCCAATGACTCACCGTGGTCCAGCCTATAGCTTACCTCTTCATAAAAACTGATTAGATTGGTTTGACAGGAGCGATTTCTCATAAACCCATGCTGATATGGAGTTAAACAGTTATTCTCATTGAGATAATCCAGAATAACATCCCTCAGAAACCCTTCAAATATTTTACCAACAATAGAGGTTAGACTTACTGGCCTATAATTTCCAGGTTCACTTTTAGAGCCCTTTTTGAATATTGGCACCACATTTGCTATGCGCCAGTCCTGCGGAACAGACCCTGTCGCTATAGAGTCCCTAAAAATAAGAAATAATGGTTTATCTATTACATTACTTAGTTCTCTTAGTACTCGTGGGTGTATGCCATCCGGACCCGAAGATTTATCTATTTTAATCTTATTTAGCCGGTTTCGCACCTCTTCTTGGGTTAGATTGGTGACCCTTAATATAGGGTTTTCATTGTTTCTTGGGATTTCACCTAGCATTTCATTTTCCACCGTGAATACCGTGGAGAAGAAGGTGTTTAATATGTTAGCTTTTTCCTCGTCATCTACAACCATTCTTTCCTCACTATTTTTTAAGGGGCCTACATTTTCAGTTTTTATTCTTTTACTATTGATATAGTTGAAGAACAGTTTGGGATTAGTTTTACTCTCCTTAGCAATGTGCTTCTCTGTTTCCTTTTTGGCAGCTTTAATTAGTTTTTTAGATAAAGTATTTTTCTCCCTATAGTTTTTTAGAGCTTCAATGGTGCCATCCTGCTTTAGTAGTGCAAATGCTTTCTTTTTACTGTTAATTGCCTGTCTTACTTCTTTGTTTAGCCACATTGGGTTTTTCCTATTTCTAGTCCTTTTATTCCCACAAGGTATAAACCGCTTACACTGCCTATTTAGGATGTTCTTAAACATTTCCCATTTATTATCTGTATTCTCATTTCTGAGGATATTGTCCCAGTCTACCAGATTAAGGGCATCTCTAAGCTGTTCAAACTTTGCCTTCCTAAAGTTCAATGTTTTTGTGACTCCCTGACAAGTCCCCCTAGTGAAAGACAGGTGAAACTGCACAATATTGTGGTCGCTATTTCCTAAATGCCCAACCACCTGCAGATTTGTTATTCTGTCAGGTCTATTAGACAGTATTACGTCTAAAAGTGCTGCTCCTCTGGTTGGATTCTGCACCAATTGTGAAAGATAATTTTTCTTGGTTATTAGCAGAAACCTGTTGCCTTTATGGGTTTCACAGGTTTCTGTTTCCCAGTTAATATCCGGGTAGTTAAAGTCCCCCATAACCAGGACCTCATTATGGGTTGCAGCTTCATCTATCTGCTTTAGAAGTAGACTTTCCATGGTTTCTGTTATATTTGTGGGTTTGTAACAGACCCCAATGAGAATTTTGTTACCATTTTTCCCTCCATGAATTTCAACCCATATGGACTCGACATCCTCATTCCCTTCGCTAATATCCTCCCTTAAAGTGGACTTTAGACAAGACTTTACATAGAGACAAACCCCTCCTCCTCTCCGATTTTTACGATCCTTTCTAAACAGACTGTAACCCTGTAAGTTAACTGCCCAGTCATAGCTTTCATCTAACCATGTCTCGGTTATTCCCACTATGTCAAAGTTACCTGTAGATATTTCTGCTTCTAGTTCTTCCATCTTGTTTGTCAGGCTTCTGGCGTTTGCGAGCATGCAGTTCAGAGGATTTTGTTTTGTTCCAATCTCCTCACTGTGGATTGTTTTAGAAATGTTCTTACCTCCCTTCTGAGTATGTTTTCCTGGGTCGTCTTTGTTCGAGTCTAATGTTTTTCTTCCCGTCCCCTCTTCTTCTAGTTTAACGCCCTCCTGATGAGTGTAGCGAGTCTTCTGGCGAATGTGTGTTTCCCAGGTTTGTTGAGGTGTAGTCCGTCTCTGGCGAGGAGTCCATCGTACAAGTAATTCACACCGTGGTCCAGGAATCCGAATCCTTGTTGTCTGCACCATCGTCTTAGCCAGTTGTTTGCATCAAGGATCCTGTTCCATCTCCTGGTGCCATGCCCGTCTACTGGAAGGATAGAAGAAAAAACTACCTGTGCATCCAGTTCCTTCACTTTCTTCCCCAACTCTTCAAAGTCCTTGCAGATTGTCGGTAGGTCCTTCCTTGCCGTGTCATTGGTGCCAACATGTATCAGAAGAAATGGGTGGACGTCCTTGGAGCTGAAGAGCTTTGGTATCCTATCGGTCACATCCTTGATCATCGCACCTGGAAGGCAGCATACTTCTCTTGCAGTTATGTCCGGTCTGCAGATGGCTGCTTCTGTGCCTCTCAGTAGTGAGTCTCCCACCACCACCACTCTTCGTTGCTTCTTGGCTGTACTTTTTGCTGTCACTTGTTGCTGTGTGCCCTTTTCTTTTTTGCTTGCTGGTATTGCTTCATTCTTGGGTGTGCCATCTTCATCCTCTACAAAGATTTGATATCGGTTCTTCAGTTGTGTGGTTGGTGATTTCTCCATGGTCTTCTTGCTTCTTTTGGTCACATGCTTCCACTCATCTGCTTTTGGAGGTTCTCTGACACTTTTTGCACCTTCTGTGACCAGTAGAGATGCTTCTGTTCTGTCTAGAAAGTCTTCATTCTCTTTGATGAGTTTCAAAGTTGCTATTCTTTCTTCCAGACCCCGCACCTTTTCTTCTAAAAGGGCCACTAGTCTACACTAGTAGACTAGTAGACGGCCTCCGTCTGTTCCCAGGGTGCCAAATCACAGACTTATCTGTAAAAGAAGAAGGGAAAAGGGGGGGAGAAAAAGGGGGGGGGAAGGGGAAAAAAGGGGAAGAGAAATATCAAAATTAATAAAATTTGCAGAAATTGCAAAAATAGCGCACAATTAAAAATACACAGAGGGGAAACACATACCCTAAATGAGTACGGGGGAGCAAGAACATCATTAATTGAGACTGAATCTACAACCTATCTCATATATCTATCCAGATATCCATCTATTCAACTATGTTGTTCAACTATGTCATGCAAATCTGTAGGTTATAATCTACATTAAGGCCTTTGGGCTGTAGCGTCTCTAATACTGAGATCCACCTCAACTCCTTCTGTTTCAATTTGAGTGTCCTGTCACCCCCTCTCCTCAGAGCAGGAACCCCATCAATGACTCTAAAACGCAGCTGATTGATGGAATGTCTACATTCACTAAAATGCTTTGGAATTGGTAAATCCTGTAAATTTGTACGTATCGTACTCTTGTGCTTGCTTATCATTGTTCTTATTTCTCTCGTTGTTTCACCAACGTACATTAGTCCACATGGGCACACTATTAAATAGATAACAAATTTTGATGAACATGTGTACCGTTCGTTAATCATAATTTTTTTACCAGTACGAGGGTGACAAAAGCTGTCACCCTTAAGCATATTTCCACAGCAAGCACAATTGAGACGGAAAGTTACCCATCCGAGGAGGACAAAATGTCGTCTGGATGGTAACCTTGCCTGGCCCAATGTCGGATTTCACCAAACGATCTCTCAAGTTACGCCCTCGTCTATACGACAATATAGGGCGTGGACTAAAATCTTGAATGTGGGGCAAACCCCTATGTAATATCCCCCAATGTTTATTGAGAATATTGGCAATACCATTACTGGCTGGACAATACGTAGAGACAAACGGCACTCGTTTTGGTTTATCCCTCCTGTTATGAGTCTGTAGGTCATCATTAGTCAATCTGATCGCCTTGTCCCTATGACCCAACACCTTCACCTTTGGATACCCTCTCTGAATAAATTTATCACACATTTCGTCAAGTCTTGTGTCACACATCTCTGTGTCAGTAACTATTCTTCGTACCCGAATCAGCTGGCTCCAAGGTAGTGAGTCCATCATACGTCTTGGATGGTAGCAATCATAACACAAAAGACTGTTCCTGTCAGTCACTTTTGTAAATAAATCAGTCCAAAGTTTATCATCTTTTTTATAGACCAAAGTGTCCAAAAATTGTACCTGGTCAACCGAACAAGTCATCGTGAATTTTAACTCCGGGTGTATACCATTGAGCTCCGCCAAGAAGTCAAGGAGGCACTCATGGCTACCTTCCCATACACAAAAAATGTCATCGATGTAGTGCCACCAGGCCCGGACGTGCCGCCAGAAGATGGATCTGTACACATGTTGGTCCCCGAGTACCGCCATGTAGATGTTAGCATAAGTGGGGGCCACATTGGACCCCATGGCGGTACCCCGTAACTGCTGGTAGTACTCATCCCCAAAGAGGAAAAAATTCCTCCCGAGGATGAACTCCAGCAGTGTGAGGACCAACTGTGCACAATCCGGGGGCACATCCGAGCCCGATAGCGTCACACCAACATCGAAAGAAACCAAAAACGTAGAGGCACCCACAGAGATGGTACTCAATTTCACCAAAAAATCATTTGTGTCCCTAATATAGGAACGGGCTGAAGTCGAAAAAACACGTAAAATTCTATCCAGAAAGATTGCAACCTTATTACACATCGACCCCCGACCCGATACAATAGGGCGCCCAGGGGGATTTAGTAAATCCTTATGTATCTTGGGCAATGTGTACAGAACTGGGGTAATAGGCGCACTAACAAACAAATATTCCGACAGCTTCTGATCGATGAGTCCATTGTTTAAGGATTCATCGATCAGAAGCTGCAACTCTCTCTGGAAAATAGCAGTAGGATCACATTTCAACTTTTTATAAACCGCAGTATCAGACAATTGAGTCATAATTTCAGTCTTATATTTCACAGTGTCCATAATCACTACCGCACCGCCTTTATCGGCCGGTTTCACTGTAAGCGCAGTATTCTTGGAGAGACAGTCCAAGGCATGTCTTTCCGCACTGGATAAGTTGTTAAATCCACCATTATGAAATTTCTCTCTTAATTTCTTAATGTCCCTCTCCACCAGAGTAATATAAGACTCCACAAATTGATTCTTCACCTGGGGTTGAAAAGAGCTTTTGTTGAATAACCCAGCTCCTTTAAGCGTAAAACCCCCCATAGCCCCCTCCGTGGGTTCATCACCACCCTGGTGTATCTCAGAAAAATAAGAGGTAAGCCGCAACCTTCTATAGAAGGCAAACAAATCACATTCAATCTGGAACCAGTCAGGAGAATTCTTCGGACAAAAAGACAAGCCCTTAGACAACATATTATGTTCAATTTCTGACAACTGCACAGATGATATATTTACCACCAGTTCATTACGATTCAATTCGCTTTCCGCCATTCGTCCATGTTCCGTGTCCTCATGGGGGACCTGTGAAACTTCCTCCGTTCTCTGCTCATGCCGCCATCTCTTGTGCTTCCTCCCCCCTCTCCGGTACCTCCTTTTGTTGCTGTTATGGCCAATTGTTTGGCCCCTAAAAAACTCGAAGAGGAAGAAGAAGCAGCCCCCATGTTAGAATCATCCGTCGAATCAGACTCTGCCGTGGTAAACCCAAACCTCTGTGGATCCCTCTCCTGAGGTCTCCTTCTCCTTTTCTGCTGTAGAGGTCTAGATCTCCTATTATTAAATGATAATTGTGTACCCGGATGCCATGAAAAAATTCGACCCGACTTATAATCCTCCATATCGCGGAACCATTTTGATCTTTTTGTTTTCTCGATATCACTCCGGAATTTAACAAGATTTTCCTCCAGTTTGTGTTTGTAAGTTTCCAATTCTTGCACAGACATCAAGCCGGTCAATTGTTGCTCTAAATCAATCACAGATGTCTTGATCAGCTCCATCTCCTTACGGAGAAACTCTATATTCAGGAGCATCAGATCAAATGAAAATTTGTTAGTGATTGACTCAAACTTGTTGCAAAATTGAACATTGTCCACCAACAAAGTCGGACGTAGGTGTGGGCGTAGGCCATGAGGAATCCTACGGGCCTTATAGTATTCAGTGAGTGTAGTCACATGCAACTCAAAAGAGAACGACCTTCTCTTCTCACTCTCATGTCTTTTACATATCATATCAGCCGTAGGCTTACTTAAAAAAGCATGGTCACTAGAGGTACCGGATAAAATCCGTATTGCGTCCTCCTCTGTGTATGAGAAAGTTAAGGCAGTATCCAGTTCACCCACCTCTGGATTGGTAACAGGCTCCATAGCCTCAATCTGGTGCACGCTGGTTAGGATCCACAACAGTCAAATATAAGAAAATCAACCATCAGCACTCAGCTTGGAGGATGCACGCTCCAAAGTCCAAGGATCCAATCGGACCAAATAATCACAAATAGAAAAGAAGAGCAGCATCCATACCGGGTGATAGAGATCCAAGAAACGATTTATTCTGCCATCAAAGGTTACAACGTTTCGGCCATGGTGGCCTTTGTCAAGTACACACAATCTCAGTAATGGCCATCTTTAAATAGTGTGGAGCCCACATGGGCACCAATCACCATCAAGGGGCGGCCTTTATTAAATATACATAAACATAAAAATTAGTGCTTAAATCACTTTCGACATCTAATCACAGACCCAATAATACCCCAATCACATAACCCATAACAGAAAATATATACAGAAACAGTACAAAAAACATAGCATCCCTTCACAGGCCAATAGCTGTGTTCGTTGCTCCGTTGTCATGGTGAGGCTTCATCCAATCATATGCATTTGATAGGGCAAACCCCTTCCTTGTCCAATCACCAAGCGTTAGAGAAAAGGGCGCAAAGTCTATGACCCTCCAATGATAACCAACCTGCAGGAGAAAATCCACATGGCCATAGAACGCCGGCGCATGCGCACGAAGCACACCACACGGCCGATCATGTGACCGCCCCCGTGGTGCCGCCCAGCGCGCACGCGCCAGACATCACAGGCCAGGCGCCGGCGCCGGAGAGAGAAGGCACAGCGAACACCGCATGGCCGACACCGGAGACACCACAGCGTATCAGCGCCAGGGTCTCCAGGTCCGCCCACACGCGACACTGCGCCTGCGCTCACAGGCTAACCGCAGACATAGCCAAATCCATGGCAACTACATTCACTGCTAACAAACAATGGTTACATAGCAATTTTGACAGACAAGGAACACAGGGAGGAAAAAACACCCAAAAAGAGGGGAGAATTTACACAATAACGGCCTCCGTCTGTTCCCAGGGTGCCAAATCACAGACTTATCTGTAAAAGAAGAAGGGAAAAGGGGGGGAGAAAAGGGGGGGGAGGGGGAAAGGGGAAAAAAACATCATCTCTGAAAAGTCTGCAAAAGTTCCTGGGTTTTGCTAAATTTTATCGTCGCTTCATCTGCAATTTTTCTAGTATTGCCAAACCATTGACCGATTTGACCAAGAAGGGTGCTGATTTGGTCAATTGGTCTTCTGCTGCTGTGGAAGCTTTTCAAGAGTTGAAGCGTCGTTTTTCTTCTGCCCCTGTGTTGTGTCAACCTGATGTTTCTCTTCCGTTCCAGGTCGAGGTTGATGCTTCTGAGATTGGAGCAGGGGCTGTTTTGTCGCAGAGAGGTTCTAATTGTTCAGTGATGAAACCATGCGCTTTTTTTTCCAGGAAGTTTTCGCCTGCTGAGCGGAATTATGATGTGGGCAACCGAGAGTTGCTGGCCATGAAGTGGGCATTCGAGGAGTGGCGTCATTGGCTTGAAGGAGCTAAGCATCGCGTGGTGGTATTGACTGATCATAAGAACCTGACTTATCTCGAGTCTGCTAAGCGTTTGAATCCTAGACAGGCTCGTTGGTCGCTGTTTTTCTCCCGTTTTGACTTTGTGATTTCGTACCTTCCGGGCTCTAAAAATGTGAAGGCGGATGCTCTGTCTAGGAGTTTTGTGCCCGACTCTCCGGGTTTATCTGAGCCGGCGGGTATCCTCAAGGAAGGAGTAATTGTGTCTGCCATCTCCCCTGATTTGCGGCGGGTGCTGCAAAAATTTCAGGCTAATAAACCTGATCGTTGTCCAGCGGAGAAACTGTTTGTCCCGGATAGGTGGACAAATAAAGTGATCTCTGAGGTTCATTGTTCGGTGTTGGCTGGTCATCCTGGAATCTTTGGTACCAGAGAGTTAGTGGCTAGATCCTTTTGGTGGCCGTCTCTGTCGCGGGATGTGCGTTCTTTTGTGCAGTCCTGTGGGATTTGTGCTCGGGCTAAGCCCTGCTGTTCTCGTGCCAGTGGGTTGCTTTTACCCTTGCCGGTCCCAAAGAGACCTTGGACACATATCTCTATGGATTTTATTTCAGATCTTCCTGTCTCTCAAAAGATGTCAGTCATTTGGGTGGTCTGTGATCGCTTTTCTAAGATGGTCCATCTGGTACCCTTGTCCAAGTTGCCTTCCTCCTCTGATTTGGTGCCATTGTTCTTCCAGCATGTGGTTCGTTTGCATGGCATTCCAGAGAATATCGTTTCTGACAGAGGTTCCCAGTTTGTTTCGAGGTTTTGGCGAGCCTTTTGTGATAGGATGGGCATTGACTTGTCTTTTTCCTCGGCTTTTCATCCTCAGACTAATGACCAGACCGAACGAACCAATCAGACCTTGGAAACCTATCTGAGATGCTTTGTTTCTGCCGATCAGGATGACTGGGTGTCCTTTTTGCCTTTGGCTGAGTTCGCCCTTAATAATCGGGCCAGCTCGGCTACCTTGGTTTCGCCATTTTTCTGCAATTCTGGGTTCCATCCTCGTTTCTCTTCAGGACAGGTTGAGTCTTCGGACTGTCCCGGTGTGGATACTGTGGTGGACAGGTTGCAGCAGATTTGGACTCATGTAGTGGACAATTTGACCTTGTCCCAGGAGAAGGCTCAACGTTTCACTAATCGCAGACGCCGTGTGGGTCCCCGACTTCGTGTTGGGGATCTGGTTTGGTTATCTTCTCGTCATATTCCTATGAAGGTTTCCTCTCCGAAGTTTAAACCTCGTTTCATTGGTCCTTATAGGATTTCTGAGGTTATTAATCCTGTGTCTTTTCGTCTGATCCTCCCAGATTCTTTTTTCATACATAACGTCTTCCATAGGTCATTGTTGCGGAGATACGTGGCACCTATGGTTCCATCTGTTGACCCTCCTGCCCCGGTTTTGGTGGAGGGGGAATTGGAGTATATTGTGGAGAAGATTTTGGATTCTCGTGTTTCAAGACGGAAACTCCAGTATCTGGTTAAATGGAAGGGTTATGCTCAGGAGGATAATTCCTGGGTTTTTGCCTCTGATGTCCATGCTCCCGATCTTGTTCGTGCCTTTCATGTGGCTCATCCTGGTCGGCCTGGGGGCTCTGGTGAGGGTTCGGTGACCCCTCCTCAAGGGGGGGTACTGTTGTGAATTCTGTGGCAGAGCTCCCTCCTGTGGTCACAAGTGGTACTTCGGCTGATTCTCTCTGGGAGCTTCCGTTTGTGGAGGAAACTGGTACTGCTGCTTCTGAGTTTCCTCCCTCAGGTGATCTGGTGAGGTCGTTAGGTGCTTCTCTACTTAACCCCACCTAATGCTTTGATTCATGCTTCCTGTCAATGTTCCAGTGTTGGACTTGTGTTTCTCTGGATCATTTCTGTGGCCTGCTGCTCTGCATAGCTAAGTGCTTCTTTGCTATTTGTTGCTATTTTCTCTGTCCAGCTTGTCTATTTGTTTTTCTGGAAGCTCTGGGACGCAAAGGGTGTACCTCCGTGCCGTTAGTTCGGTACGGAGGGTCTTTTTGCCCCTTTGCGTGGTTTTCTTTAGGGTTTTGTGTAGACCGCAAAGTTATCTTTCCTATCCTCGTTCTGTCTAGAATATCGGGCCTCACTTTGCTGAATCTATTTCATCCCTACGTTTGTCTTTTCATCTTACTCACAGTCATTATATGTGGGGGGCTGCCTTTTCCTTTGGGGTATTTCTCTGAGGCAAGGTAGGCTTATTTTTTCTATCTTCAGGCTAGTTAGTTTCTCAGGCTGTGCCGAGTTGCATAGGTAGCGTTAGGCGCAATCCACGGCTGCCTCTAGTTGTGTTTGGAGAGGATCAGGGATTGCGGTCTGCAGAGTTCCCACGTCTCAGAGCTCGTTCTATTATTTTGGGTTATTGTCAGATCACTGTATGTGCTCTGACCTCCATGTCCATTGTGATACTGAATTGCCTTTCACAACAGCTGTAGGCGTTCGCCCCCCCTCCTCCTCCTCCTCCTCGTCCTCCTGCAGAAGCGAGAGCTCGTCCACAGACTGCAGTCGCACAACCACTCCATCCGCAGCTGCCACTGTTGCACACGAGGTGTCCCATTATGGGACAGCTAGTGGCAAGCGTCAGCAGGCTGTATTGGCAATGAAGTGTTTGGGCGACAACAGACACACCGCGAAAGTTCTGTCCGAGTTCTTGCAAACAGAAACTCAGTCATGGCTGGGCACTGTACATCTTGAGGCAGGCAAGGTAGTGAGTGATAACGGAAGGAATTTTATGGCTGCCATAGCCCTTTCCCAACTGAAACACATTCCTTGCCTGGCTCACACCTTAAACCTGGTGGTGCAGTGCTTCTTGAAAAGTTATCCGGGGTTACCCGACCTGCTCCTCAAAGTGTGCAGACTTTGCACGCATATCCGCCGTTCGCCCGTACACTCCAGCCGTATGCAGAACCATCAGTGGTCTTTGAACCTTCCCCAGCATCGCCTAATCATCGACGTTGCAACAAGGTGGAACTCCACACTGCACATGCTTCAGAGACTGTGCAAACAGAAGCGTGCTGTTATGTATTTGTGGGAGGATACACATACATGGGCAGGCAGTTGGATGGCAGACATGGAGTTGTCAGGTGTGCAGTGGTCGAAGGTACAAGACCTGTGTCAAGTATTTCAGTGTTTTGAGGAATGCACATGGCTGGTTAGTGCAGACAACGCCATAATAAGCATGAGCATCCCCCTAATGCATCTGCTGATGCAAAGTTTGACGCACATAAAGGAGCAGGCGTCTGCAGCCGAAGAAGAGGATAGCCTTGATGACAGTCAGCCATTGTCTAGTCAGGGCAATCTACAGGACGAGGTAGCGGGCGAATAGGAGGAGGATGCTGGGGATGAGTATTTTTTGAATGAGGAAGCTTCTCCGGGGCCAATAGAAGCTGGTGGCATTGCAAGGCCGGGTTCAGGTTTTTTGAGGGAGACAAGTGACGTAGATTTGCCTGAAACTGCCCCTCAACCCAGCACAACCGCAGATTTGACAACTGGAACTTTGGCCCACATGGCGGATTATGCCTTACGTATCCTCAAAAGGGACCCACGCATTATTAAAATGATGACCAATGACGATTACTGGTTGGCCTGCCTCCTTGATCCTCGCTACAAAGGCAAATTGCAAAATATCATGCCACATGAGAACCTCAAACAAATATTAGCAACCAAACAAGCAACTCTTGTAGACCGTTTGATTCAGGCATTCCCAGCACACAGCGCCAGTGATGGTTCTCACACGAGCTGCAGGGGGCAACAGGGCAGAGGTGTTAGAGTTGCACAAATCAGAAGTGGCATTGGACAGAGGGGTTTTCTGACCAGGTTGTGGAGTGATTTCGCAATGACCGCAGACAGGACAGGTACTGCAGCATCAATTCAAAGTGACAGGAGACAACATTTGTCCAGTATGGTTACTAACTATTTTTCATCCCTTATCGATGTTCTCCCTCAACCGTCATTCCCATTTGATTACTGGGCATCCAAAATAGACACCTGGCCTGAATTGGCAGAATATGCATTGCAGGAGCTTGCTTGCCCAGCAGCTAGTGTGCTATCAGAAAGAGTATTCAGTGCTGCTGGTTCAATATTGACCGAAAAAAGGACTCATCTGGCTACCCAAAATGTTGATGATCTAACCTTCATTAAAATGAACCACTCATGGATTTCGAATTATTTTGCCCCACCTTTCCCGGCTGACACCTAGCTTTCCTATAAAAAGGCCTCGCTTGTGGACTGGTCTTACTGACTGTTCCAATCTCTTAATTTGCAGCAGCTGTTTGTCCAGCATGTTTACACCTCCCTAAATGGGCTAACTCCCCCCACGGGGCCGTGGTCTCGCCACTTGGCGCAAGCACCCGTGAGAGTGCCGTTTGTCTGAAGAGGTGGGTGTGCCCGCTTTTGGTCGACGGCACTGCCACTGGGTCCCTCATAGTACAATAAAGTGTCTCTGGCGGTGGTGGCGCGCAACCAACGCTAGACACACCGCTGTAACATGAGGGGCCCTGGGCCTGTACCACCGGCCACAAGAGTTTCCCCCCCAGCTCAAACACTGTTCTACCACTTGCAAAATTATCTCTCACAGCTCCACCAATGTTTAGTCTATGCGCTGACATCCTTCAATGCCTGGCACTGACAATACCAATTTGTTGACATGTATGATGCTAGTTAAAATAGTCAGGGTCAGTGTCCTATATTGATACCAGTAAATACTTAGCGCCAAATTACTATGTCTGAAACTCAGCAGAGGAGCCCACCCCTCTACCTAAATATGCCACCCTTTTGTTTTTTGGTTTTGTTGTTTTGCGAGACATTAACATCTATTTATTTTTTGGGAGTACTAACTGTGTCAGACACTCCTTCCAATTGTCCTCCACTGACCACACCAATGCTGTGAACCCCTGCAAGATAATTCAAACTGCATTGAGCCTAATTTTTTTTATTTTAGGCCTACTAAGTCTGTCTGCGGTCCCTCCTTCCAATTGTCCTCCGCTGACCACACCAATGCTGCCTGTGTACCCCTGCAAGATAATTCAAACTGCTTTGAGCCTATTTTTTAAAATTTTATGCCTACTAAGTCTGTCTGCGGTCCCTCCTTCCATTTGTCCTCCGCTGAGCACACCAATGCCGACCGTGTACCCATGTAACTTTTTTTCATCCTGCAGTGAGCCTACTTTGTGGTGTAAGGCCTACTAGCAGTGTCTGTCTGCGCCACTTAATACAGATGTCCGCTAATAAAAAAAAAAAAGGCTGATTTTCAGCTTGTCAGAATTATAAAACTGCATTGGGGCCACAAGTTTCGTTGTGGTCTACAAACTGAGTCTTCCGCTCCAAGGTATTTTCTCTCTGTTGCCTCTCCCTCGCTTCTATCTTGAAGCTCTTGTTAAGTAGTTGTTGAAACAACACTGTATTAGGCCTACAAGTTGGGTCTGGGTTGTAGAGACGGTGTCTGCCGCTCCAAGGTGTTCTCCTGGTTGCCTTTCCTGAGCTTCAATCTTCAGGCTCTTGTTAAATAGTTTTTTAATCGAACAACTGCAGTGGGGCTACTAGTTTGGTTGGGGCCTACTAACAGTGTTTGCCGCTCCAAGGTGTTCTCCTGGTTGCCTTTCCTGAGCTTCAGTTTTCAGGCTCTTGTTAAATAGTTTCTTAATCGAACAACTGCTGTGGGGCTACTAGTTTGGTTGGGGCCTACTAACGGTGTATGCCACTCCATGCTGTTCTCCAGGTTTCCTGTCCTGAAATTCCATTTTCAGGCTCTCGTTAAGTAGTTGTTGAAACAACACTGCATTAGGCCTACAAGTTGGGTCTGTGTTGTAGAGACGGTGTCTGCCGCTCCAAGGTGTTCTCCAGGTTGCCTCTCCCTAGCTTCGATCTTGAAGCTCTTGTTAAGTAGTTGTTTAAACAACACTGCATTAGGCCTACAAATTGGGTCTGTGTTGTAGAGACGGTGTCTGCCGCTCCAAGGTGTTCTCCAGGTTGCCTCTCCCTAGCTTCGATCTTGAAGCTCTCGTTAAGTAGTTGTTGAAACAACACTGCATTTGGCCTACAAGTTGGGTCTGGGTTGTAGGGACGGTGTCTGCCGCTCCAAGGTGTTCTCCAGGTTGCCTCTCCCTAGCTTCGATCTTGAAGCTCTCGTTAAAGTAGTTGTTGAAACAACACTGCATTAGGCCTACAAGTTGGGTCTGGGTTCTACAAACGGTGTCTTCCGCTCCAAGGTATTCTCCAGGTTGCCTTTCCCTAGCTTCTATCTTCAGGCTCTCGTTAAATTGTTTTTAATATAACACTGCATTTGGCCTACTTGTTTTGTTGGCCCTACTAACGGTGTCTGCCGCTCCTTGATGTTCTCCTACACTGAACAAACCAGTGCCGCCTGTTTACTTCTGTTACCAATTTTGAACTGCATTTAGCCTACTTACTGATTTGAGCCTACTCACTGTGTCAGCCTCTCATTACAGTTGTACTCCACTGAACAAAACAATGCCCCCTGGTTAGTCCTGTTACCAATTTTGAATTGCATTTAGCCCACTTTATTATTTGGGCCTATATCTGTGTTTCCTCCTCATCCTGCCCATTGCCCAGCCATTGATAGATGAGTCTGCTGGTACATTGACCCAGAACGCTACATTCCCTGTGCACGCTACACAGCCAGAATGTGACCCTGCCGAAAGTCAGGTTCCCCTTCCCGCATACCATACCACCTTACACGGGGACAAAGAGGAAGGTGCAGATGAAAGTGCAGGTTCCTTCATCAGGTGGGAGGGAATACTCGTTGGCAACGTCACTGGCACAGGCCCCCTCATAGTACGCAAAAGGGTCGCTGCCGGTGGGAGGCGCCCCCGCCGTGCAAACTTTGAGGGGCCCTGTGCCAGTGCCAATGCCAACGAGTGGGATCCCCCTGCTTGCTCAGGATCACAGCACTTGCAAAGTTTAAATACTTACCTCTCCCTGCTCCACTGCGGTTACGTGTTCCAGATTTCCTGGGCCCACTAAATACTTTAACCAGCCCTACCCCCCACAACTTTGGCCAAATGACCCCCAATTTCCAATGCCTTACTATTATTGTAAGGTAAATTAAGATTGACAAGCTTCAGTAACAAGAATGGATGTTTTTGCCATTAAAATGGGCACTGTAAGTGTTTTCCTGGCCTCCACTCACTGCCGACTATGCTCCCCCCATTGACTTGCATTGGGTTTCGTGTTTCGGTCGATCCCCGACTTTTCGTGATAATCGGCCGTTTCCACTCGACTTTTGAGATAGTCGGGTTTCGCGAAACCCGACTCGACCCTAAAAAACTAAAAGTCGCTCAACCCTAGTGTTTACATTACCAGCAAAGTGAATAAAGTTTCTGAAATCTCATGCACATGCTGTTGACTAACCTTGCAGATTGTTTTGTTTTTATAAATCTGCAGCTTTTCAATCCTTTCAGGGGTTATTAGCGTTTTCAGCCATTTAAATGAATGGGAAAAAAATGCATCAGAAACGTACTGTATATAAAAATTGCAATAATGCACATATTTAATATGGTAATATAGAAATTTGGGAAATCTGCATCAGTTCTTTCCTGCAGATGAGATTAATGGATGTCGCACAGATTATAAAAACGGATACATTACATGGGCCACAATCTCTTAAAAATGGAATATTGCACATGGATGAAAATTGGTCCTTTTTTGCAGAAAAAAAAATAAAATGATTTCTGAATTCAGTATAAGAATAAACTTTATATATATATAGCATGATACCACTTCAAGTGTGAGTACTAATACAGTACTATCCTACAGTACCGCACATTCATATATGTCCATGTGCTTGTATTACAGGTTCCTGTGGCTGTCTTGTCCTGATCCTCTTCTCCTCGGAAGTGAAGATGCACAATCTATCAGAGAAAATAGCTAATTACAAAGCAGATGGATTTTTATTTAAGACTCAGACAGAATACTTTGGGAAGTCGTTTTGGATTGTCCTGGTTTGCACTCTGATACATTTTTCAAACATTTTTCTAATTCGATTAGCTGGTTTTAATTTTCCTTTCTCAAAATCAAAGGACCTAGATACAAGTTCTGGAGCAATTGATCTGATGTACTGAGATTAGCGTCACACAAGAAGCAGAGAACATTGATAGACAAATGAAGCAGAACGGTTCTGGTCCCTGCTGCCATTTTAAAGCCTCATCTTCAGACTTTCCAGATCAGCAGAGCTAAGAGATTACCACAACAAAGTTCATGTGCAAAGGGGTGTCCCATAAACATCATCTATCCACATGATGGATGATAAATGTGTGATATTTTGGACTACCAATTTTTGGGACCATCGTGGACAAAGTGTAAATGGAGTTGTTGCGTGCAATACTGACACTACATTCACTGTCTATGGGAGTGGTTGTCACATATGTCACTACCGCTGTCATAGACTGCTAGAGGTGAATGGATTGTGGACACACATGCGAAATACCTCTTCATTTATATATGGAACTTTAGGACCCCTTGTGATCATTGAGGTCTCAGCAGGCAGACCCCCAACGCTCACATATTTATGAATTATCTTGTGGAATACATAAAGAACAAACATTTCAGACAGGACATACTGCACAAGCTGCACAAAGATATTGGCTGAAAGGTAAAATAATGAAGAATCAGATACAGTATAATCTCTTGTCTGTAGGTGAAAAAATGAACATGCTTAATATTTCTATGAAAACTTAGTGGAGCTTCTGATATTATAATTTTTGCATTAAGAATTCTTAAAGGGGCTGTCCGGTCCAAATCGAAACATCTGCATTCACTCTGTGTGACTGCAGACTTATGAATCCCCCCAGGGCACGCACTGTGTGGTGCGAGGATTCGCTGGTTTCTGAGCCAGGACCGGAGGGTATGTGTGCGTTATATATATTCCTGGCCACAGCCTGACTAGTGGGCGTGACCTCTCTCCATACACTTGTATGCAGCAAGGTCACGCCCACTGGATGGGCTCTGGCCTGGGAATATGTATAACGCATACATACCCTCCGGTCCTGGCTCAGAAACCAGCGAATCCTCGCACCATACAGTGCGTGCCCTGGGGGGATTCATAAGTCTGCAGTCACACAGAGTGACTACAGATGTGTCGATTTGGACCGGACAGTGACTTTAAAGAGTGTTGACCCCAGACCTAAAGATGGATGTATATTAGTGCATTTAGATAATATAATACAGCCAAGCTTAAGTTTGCTAAAGGTTTTATCTCCCAAAGCCATAGTTTTTATATAGATACAGGGACAGGGCTCGGCTCATCACTAAGTCATCATCTTCTCTATTCCCAGCAATCCCCATTAAGTCCATATTGATGTGAATCTATAAGGTCCTGCATCCCATACACAACTGGACACTGAAACTATTGCATGTCATTTGTACTAACAACGCCTCTGGACATATTTCATGACAAGTGTAAATCCACTTTTAGCTTTTCTTGCTGATGATAATGACGGTGCCAAACATTTTGTTGATAAGCCTGCTAATATAATTGCATAATGCTTTTATTAGATTTCATCATAATTTATTAATAAAGTCAATAAATATTTCATCATACTATTTCATGGTAATTTTGAATTTTTTATGTAATTATTTTGTGATTTATTGCACCGTTCTAGGAAAAACAGCTACAGCTCTTTGAATACAGAATTAGATCCCCAAAATTCAACCTCATGTTCTCTACTTCCCAACTGCTACCTCTGCGCCCACTATAGCTGTGCCCATGTACAGTGTAAATACAGTAGGTGCAGAAAGTATTCAGACCCTTTAAATTTTCCACTGTTTGTTTCATTGTAGCCATTTGGTAAATTCAAAAAAGTTCATTTTTTTATCATTAATGTACACTCGGCACCCCATCTTGACTGAAAAAAAAAAGAAATGTAGAAATTTTTGCATATTTATTAAAAAAGAAAAACTGAAATATCACATGGTCATAAGTGTTCAGACCCTTTGCTTAGTATTGAGAAGCACCTGCAGTTGCAGTAATACAGATATTAAATGGAAAATGTTTAAGAACATCCTAAATAGGCACTGTAAGCGGTTTATACCTTGTGGGAATAAAAGGACTAGAAATAGGAAAAACCCAATGTGGCTAAACAAAGAAGTAAGACAGGCAATTAACAGTAAAAAGAAAGCATTTGCACTACTAAAGCAGGATGGCACCATTGAAGCTCTAAAAAACTATAGGGAGAAAAATACTTTATCTAAAAAACTAATTAAAGCTGCCAAACAGGAAACAGAGAAGCACATTGCTAAGGAGAGTAAAACTAATCCCAAACTGTTCTTCAACTATATCAATAGTAAAAGAATAAAAACTGGCCCCTTAAAAAATAGTGAGGAAATAATGGTTGTAGATGACGAGGAAAAAGCTAACATATTAAACACCTTCTTCTCCACGGTATTCACGGCGGAAAATGAAATGCTAGGTGAAATCCCAAGAAACAATGAAAACCCTATATTAAGGGTCACCAATCTAACCCAAGAAGAGGTGCGAAACCGGCTAAATAAGATCAAAATAGATAAATCTCCGGGTCCGGATGGCATACACCCACGAGTACTAAGAGAACTAAGTAATGTAATAGATAAACCATTATTTCTTATTTTTAGGGACTCTATAGCGATGGGGTCTGTTCCGCAGGACTGGCGCATAGCAAATGTGGTGCCAATATTCAAAAAGGGCTCTAAAAGTGAACCTGGAAATTATAGGCCAGTAAGTCTAACCTCTATTGTTGGTAAAATATTTGAAGGGTTTCTGAGGGATGTTATTCTGGATTATCTCAATGAAAATAACTGTTTAACTCCATATCAGCATGGGTTTATGAGAAATCGCTCCTGTCAAACCAATCTAATCAGTTTTTATGAAGAGGTAAACTATAGGCTGGACAACGGTGAGTCATTGGTCGTGGTATATCTCGATTTTTCCAAAGCGATTGATACCGTGCCGCACAAGAGGTTGTTACACAAAATGAGAATGCTTGGTCTGGGGGAAAATGTGTGTAAATGGGTTAGTAACTGGCTTAGTGATAGAAAGCAGAGGGTGGTTATAAATGGTATAGTCTCTAACTGGGTCGCTGTGACCAGTGGGGTACCGCAGGGGTTGGTATTGGGACCTGTTCTCTTCAACATATTCATTAATGATCTGGTAGAAGGTTTACACAGTAAAATATCGATATTTGCAGATGATACAAAACTATGTAAAGCAGTTAATACAAGAGAAGATAGTATTCTGCTACAGATGGATCTGGATAGGTTGGAAACTTGGGATGAAAGGTGGCAGATGAGGTTTAACAATGATAAATGTAAGGTTATACACATGGGAAGAAGGAATCAATATCCCCATTACACACTGAACGGGAAACCACTGGGTAAATCTGACAGGGAGAAGGACTTGGGGATCCTAGTTAATGATAAACTTACCTGGAGCAGCCAGTGCCAGGCAGCAGCTGCCAAGGCAAACAGGATCATGGGGTGCATTAAAAGAGGTCTGGATACACATGATGAGCGCATTATACTGCCTCTGTACAAATCCCTAGTTAGACCGCACATGGAGTACTGTGTCCAGTTTTGGGCACCGGTGCTCAGGAAGGATATAATGGAACTAGAGAGAGTACAAAGGAGGGCAACAAAATTAATAAAGGGGATGGGAGAACTACAATACCTAGATAGATTAGCGAAATTAGGATTATTTAGTCTAGAAAAAAGACGACTGAGGGGCGATCTAATAACCATGTATAAGTATATAAGGGGACAATACAAATATCTCGCTGAGGATTTGTTTATACCAAGGAAGGTGACGGGCACAAGGGGGCATTCTTTGCGTCTGGAGGAGAGAAGGTTTTTCCACCAACATAGAAGAGGATTCTTTACTGTTAGGGCAGTGAGAATCTGGAATTCCTTGCCTGAGGAGGTGGTGATGGCGAACTCAGTCGAGGGGTTCAAGAGAGGCCTGGATGTCTTCCTGGAGCAGAACAATATTGTATCATACAATTATTAGGTTCTGTAGAAGGATGTAAATCTGGGGATTTATTATGATGGAATATAGGCTGTACTGGATGGACAAATGTCTTTTTTCGGCCTTACTAACTATGTTACTATGTTACTATGTTACTATGTAATGTCATTCTTCCACCAGGGGGAGTGATGATATGTCTGAAGGCAATAAAGGAAATCTCTTTATCAGGTAAACACTATGCATGCAACATGTTCACACTCCAGACCAGAAGGGGGAGCTCTAAGCCGGTTTAAGGTGAACTCCCCTATAACAACATCCTGATCTGGAGGGAAAGAGTCAGTTCCTGTCAGGAAGGCAGAGGAAGAGGAGCTCTGTGGCATGAAGTGCTACAGCTCCTGGGAAGAGACATAGAAAGCAGAACATATTGCAGAGAGTATGCTGGAAAGCAGAGCACAGGAGAGGAATATCAGAGGGAGATCAACCAGGAGCAGGCTGCTTCCTTCTGAGGCGCAGAATCTGGTAGCCAGAATACTGAGGGAATAAGGATCTCTACGCTTTACTTCAGAGACTGACAGGACAGATAATTCCACGTTACCTGCCCGACCTATACCCAGGAGGCATGGAGGAAACTAGTGGCGGCTGGGGCGTGCTAGAGTCCCTGTAAAAAGCCTCAGGTCATCAGTCATACGGGTTTTTCCTATCCATCTGGTGGGGCAGAGAGAAAACATAACATCTAGAACACCACCTACAGTTGTGAGGACCTTATGAGAAGCTCAGCAGTAAGATACTACAACACTCAGGCACTAGAGGAAGGCTACTGATTTCCACCTGAATAAGGGGACTCTGGATTTGCCTTCAGACCGGCCAGACTCTGCCTGCCCTGTGATCTGGTGCTCTGGACTGTGGATGCTGAAGCCTTCAGTAAAAAGGTAAAGAGACTGCACCCATGTGCCCTCGTTCTTCACTGCGCCTCACACCATCCACCATCATCTGGGAAGCCCTGGGGACATACTTCACCTGTGGGAAGGTAAACCATCTAGCTGCCATCACATCACCCCAGCGGACCCCTAAGCAGTGTCGGTCACCCGGACCGATTACTACAGGTGGTGTCACACACATTTCACTTTTAAAGACCTTTCCCCTTTTATTAACGGACCTCCCGAGGACCACGGACCGGGTCAGCCACCGTGACATCCCCCTTGAGAACTGAAGGGCCTGGCTCTGAGTACCCCACTGCCATTCGGGGGCGCTCCAAATCTTTTGGCGTCACGAACATGATCTACTTAAGCCTGAAAATCAGGTCATGTGTGCCTTAGAACTGTGCCAGAATTGTATTTGAACTGTTTGTGCTGAAAGTCTGTGTATTACCATTTCCCTCCAAAACCCGCCATTGTCGCGCAGCGTGGAGCGCGAGGAGGAGGAGACGTTCCTTTGTGGGCGGAGCCAGCCAAAAAGAGAGCGAAGCAGGAAGGACGGGTGCCGCGCTGCTGCCTGGAACGCCGGAAGTGAAGACATCGTACAGCGGAGCCGCAAAGGGAGACGCCGGCTTCTATCAGGTTAGCGAGGGGAAATTGCCATGTCTCATCTGGGAGGGGAGTTTGTTGGCGGTCGCAGACGCAGACCTAATGGCACCCCCAGGCCTCGCAGCGGACATGCCTGCAGGCCCCACGGAAGGCGTAGCCGCAGAGCCCGCCGCTCCTATCAGCCAGCCGGGCACCACCTCGGCTACAGCGGCCATCATGCCCTTCTCTGTTGTGAATTCTGTGGCTGAATTCACTCCTGTGGTCACAAGTGGTACTGCAGCTTCTGAGCTTCCTCCCTCAGGTGTTCTGGTGAGCTCGTTGGCTGCTTTGTTATTTAACTCCACCTGATTCTGTCTTCCTTGCTCCTTGTCAATGTTCCAGTGTTGGACCTGAGCTTCTGGATCTTTCCTGTGGCCTGCTGCTTTGCTTAGATAAGTGTTTCTTTGCTTTTGTTGCTACTTTTTCTGTCCAGCTTGTCTATTCGTTTTTGCTGGAAGCTCTGAGACGCAAAGGGTGCACCGCCGTGCCGTTAGTTCGGCACGGTGGGTCTTTTTGCCCCCTTTGCGTGGTTTTTTGCTTTAGGGTTTTTTGTAGACTGCAAAGTTCTCTTTGCTATCCTCGCTCTATCTAGAATATCGGGCCTCACTTTGCTGAATCTATTTCATCCCTACGTTTGTCTTTTCATCTTGCTAACAGTCATTATATGTGGGGGGCTGCCTTTTCCTTTGGGGTATTTCTCTGAGGCAAGTCAGGCTTGTTTTTCTATCTTCAGGCTAGTCAGCTCCTCAGGCTGTGCCGAGTTGCATAGGTAGTGACAGGCGCAATCCACAGCTGCCTTTAGTTGTGTTTAGGATAGGTTCAGGTATTGCGGTCTACAGAGATTCCACGTCTCAGAGCTCGTTCTATTGTTTTTGGGTTATTATCAAATCACTGTATGTGCTCTGATTGCTGGCACACTGTGTCACTGGATTGCCTACATAACACTTCTCCATGCCATATATACCTGGAGCAGCCTGGCTCCCGCAATATTCCGGGGAATCGCCTACATTAGCCAACTTTAAAGAGAGACTCTGCAGCCTGATTAAAGTTTACCCCCTGACAGAACACCGCCGACCAGAGGCAGAGATGACGATCGCTATCATCCGGACGGACGACCCATCTGCCGCCGCCGCAATCAGGCAGGCCACATTACAAGGTACTGTCATTTAAATGAGCAACCCCTGGGGCAGAGGGCCAACCCCCAGGAGTAGGATGATCAGGCCCGCAAAACTGGAGAGCCAAATACGTTGGAGGACGACCTGTTCTCCCCATTGTGATCGACGGTATCCCCATGAATGCTCTGTTGGACACCGGCTCTCAGGTGACAACTATGCCTTACGTCCTTTATAAACGTTATTGGGAGGACACTGACATTACTCGTGGCCCTGACGACGATTTCACCATAGTCGCCAGTAACGGTCAGCCACTACCCTAAGTGGGATACAAAGAGGTCACCATCAAAGTGGGTCAGGTAGAGTTAAAATCCCAAGGGATCGTGATTGTTGATATTGATCACTGTGAATGTAACCCTATGATGACCATTGGTGCTAATGTCATAGAAAATTGTCTTGCAGAGGTTATTCTCTTGTTACAGCAGGTGGCAGAAACAGCTGGTTCCAGTGAGCAACATGTCCTGCAGAAGGAAATCAGAGCTCTGGTACAGAGACAGCAGGTAGAACTAGCTGGTGGAGAAATTGGCCGTGCCACAGTGAGTGACTCAATCCCCATTGCAATACCCCCCAGGAGTGAAATGTTAATATGGTGTCAGGCAGCAATAGGCATCAGAGGTAAGGACTACCAAGCCCTGGTAGAACCTGTGTATTCAGAAAGTAGGCCCACAATCCTGACAGCCAGAGGGGTGGTTGAAGTCCACAAGGGGAGGGTGCCAGTACGTGTCCTTAACTGTGGAGAGGAAGAGGTCCACCTAACCAAATATGCCACAATTGCGAAACTGTTTACTGTTGATAACAATGTGATACAGGCAACAGAACCCTTGGTCCCGTCCAACCAGGCGGAGGACAATGGCTCTGCAGGACAAATGGAAGATTGGTGTCAGAAATTACACGGGGGCACTGACTCTACACCATCACACCAAAAACAAGGGGGCGTAGAGGGTGGTCCATGAGTATGAGCGGGTATTCAGCAAGCACCCCCTAGATTTTTGGCAGGTAAAAGGGATGCAACATCATATCCCCACAGGAAATCATCCACCCATTAAAGAGAGATACCATCCTGTACCTAGGCTGCAGCTCATTATCAGTGTGCCAAAGACATGTTGCGAGAGATGAAGGAGGCTGGGGTAGTTAGAGACAGTTGTAGCCCCTGGGCAGCTTCATTAGTCCTCGTCAGGAAGAAGGATGGCACGATGAGGATGTGTGTTGATTATAGGCAGATAAACCCCATTACACATAAAGATGCATACCCTTTGCCTACAATAGAAGAATCATTAGCTGCTTTAGAATCTGCTAACTACTTCTCTACCTTGGATCTCACCAGTGGGTACTGGCAGGTTCCCGTAGCAGAGGCGGACAAGGAAAAGACGGCCTTCACCACACCAATGGGTCCTTGTGAGTTTAACTACATGCCATTCAGACTGTGCAACGCTCCAGGGACGTTCCAGAGGATGATGGAGTGCTGTCTTGGACACAAGAACTTTGAAACCGTCTTGCTGTATCTGGACGTTGTCATTGTCTTCTCCAAGACTTATGAGGACCACCTGGAGCACCTGGCTGAGGTGTTCGAAGCCCTGTCCAACATTGGCCTAAAGGTAAAACCATCCAAATGCCATCTGCTAAAGCCCAAAGTGCAGTACCTGGGCCATGTGGTGAGTGCCAAAGGAGTGGCCCCAGACCCTGACAAGGTCACTGTGATCAGAGACTGGCAGAAACCCAGCAACCTACATGAAGTCCGGCAGTTCCTCGGGTTGGTAGGCTACTACAGGAGATTTATTAAAGAATTCACCAAGAAAGCCACGCCACTACAAGACCTGTTAGTGGGCCAATCCAAGAAATCCAAGGGTAAGAATACCCCATTTGACTGAGATGATGGACTGGAGAGATCCTTCACTCAGTTGAAGTTGGCTCTGACGGGGGATGAGGTATTGGCTTACCCTGAGTATGACCAACCGTTTGTGCTGTATATAGATGCCAGCAACATAGGACTGAGAGCCATGTTGTCCCAGGTCCAGAAAGGCAAAGAAAGGATAATCGCTTACGCCAGCAGGAAACTTCATCCCACCCTAAAGGAACCCTGAAAACTACAGTTCCTTTAAGCTGGAGTTCCTCGCCATTGTCTAGGCAGTGACAAAGAGGTTCAAGCACTACCTAGCCTTGGCAAAATTCACTGTCTTTATGGATAATAATCCACTGACACACTTGGACACGGCAAAACTTGGTGCCCTGGAGCAACGGTGGATGGTCCGATTGTCCAATTACGATTTCACCATCAAGTACCGCGCAGGACACAAGAATGCGAATGCCGATGCATTGTCCAGAATGCCCAACTTGCCAGAAACGGGAGAAGACTCAAAAACCCTCGAAGAAATAGAGTTGCCAGCTTTCCATCGCCCCAAGGCCACTCAGTATTCCCACCATGTGAAGAACAGGCATAAGAACAAGCAGGACGCCACGCTGAATCCCCTGCCCCATCATGGATGGGCTGAGACCAAGGACAGTGACTCGCGGTTTGTCAGGTGAAAGAACGCCAGACACAGGCAGGTTCACACCCTGGCCCAGATGATCCACAAGAGACGCAACAACTGTGGAAGGAGAAAGGTAAACTATTTATCTACGATGGTAAGCTGTGCTGAAGAAGCATCGACCCACGTACTCATGAGTTGGTTTGGCAGATAGTGGTCCAGAGACAAGATGCGCCAATGGTTCTGGAAGCATAGCACGATGGAGCAGGACACTTCAAATGGAAGAAGTTAGAGAGTCTACTTCGTGGAAGGTTCTACTGGATTGGTATGAGAAAAACTATCGAGAAGTGGTGCCGAGAGTATGGCCCATGTAGCTTATGCAGAAAAGACTGTGACAGTCAGAGGGCTCCTCTACAGCCCATAGTTACCAAACAACCACTTGAATTGGTTGCGCTAGATCATGTGAAGCTAACACCAAGCCGATCCGGCTATGTTTATGCTCTGACCATTGTAGACCACTACTACAGATTCCTGGTAGTTGTACCTGTCAAGGATTTGACGGCAGGAACAGCAGCCAAGGCCTTTCAATGGTACTTTTGCAGACCACACGGATACTCAGAGAAGGTCCTTACTGATCAAGGTCCAGCATTTGAAGCGGAAGTGTTTCAGGAATTCTGCAACCTGTATGGATGCAAAAAGATTAGAACGACCCCGTGTCACCCGCAAACCAACGGAATGTGTGAGAAGATGAACCAAGTAGTGATCGACCGGCTGAAAACCTTACCAATACAGGAAAGGAACTTATGGCCAGAAAAGTTGCCAGACTTGGTAGATTTGTACAATCACATTCCAGTGAATTCCACCAACTGTACTCCAGCATACCTTATGAGAGGGAGATCCAGCAAACTGCCTGTTGACCTAGACATGGGAGCCCTAACCCCAGAAAATCCATCATCTGATGCAGATTGGGATACAGAAAGACAGCAAAAGTACCGCCAAGTACAAGCGTGTGTTGAAAGAAGTCTATCTCAAGCCAGACAAAAACAAGAGAGAGACCACAATCAACGTGCTCCTGCAGTTCCCTTGTCACCAGGTGAGCAAGTGTTAAAGCGTAAAGGAAGAATGAACAAACTTGATGATCAGTGGGAAGCAGAAGCATATACCATCTTGCCATCCAACTTTGACAATACTAAAGTGTGTCTCATCAGCAAAGATTGAGGAGAAACGTCGACAGCAGTATCCAGACACCATCACAAGAAATGCACTGACAAAATTGAAGAACAGCGAGCCAGACCCAGGAACATCTCCACCGATGGGAAAGAAGATGATACACACTGTTCTTGGAGATTTCCCCCAGTCTTGGACTCAAATAAATCAGGCCATTGTGATACCTGTCTTGACTTTTCCCCAGCTGGGAACATCAGAACAAAATGCGACTCAAAACCATCCGGAGCCTGATGGGACTTCGCAACAACAGGTTCAAGCAGCAATTGTCACCCCAGCAGTGGAACCAGAGACTCCACCCTCTGCTATTGGTGAATCTGTCAGACCTATGGTGAATTTAAGAAGACGCAAACTCTTGCCCAGTTTACCTACACAATGCAGGCCTACAGATAGTACGCACACTAGTGGGTCCATTCCAATAACCTACAGACAGCAGATCAGGAACTACGCAGGTCTACACGTAGTACTAAAGGCCAAATTCCAGCCAGGTACAAAAATTAAAAGTGTTACTGACTGCTGTTATATGTTCGAATTGCTTGCTTATCTTTGTTACAGGTTTAAAAATGGACATTGTGGTAATGGACAATGCTTACCCGAAGACTTTCTTTGTAAATAGTTTGGCACCTCCAAGATGCACCCTGGTTCCGCCCACATTACTACGTGGGTAGAACCTTTCCTTGCTTCATCTGACCAAAGACAATACCAGATAAAGCTTTATAAACTTGTGTTTGCAACGTTCAAGTGTTCTCACCTCCCATAAAGGGAAGCACAATTAAATTGACTTGTTTTATAGCATTTTAAAAATTGCATGTCTTTTTGCTAATGTATTGTTGTTTTCTTTTAATGGGAAGGGGGGGTACAGCGCCCCAGGGTCCTGGTCATTGCAGTAATATAATTCTTCCACCGGTGGGAGTGATGTTACGTCTGAAGGCAATAAAGGAAATCTCTTTATCAGGTAAACACTATGCATGCAACATGTTCACACTCCAGACCAGAAGGGGGAGCTCTAAGCCGGTTTAAGGTGAACTCCCCTATAACAACATCCTGATCTGGAGGGAAAGAGTCAGTTCCTGTCAGGAAGGCAGAGGAAGAGGAGCTCTGTGGCATGAAGTGCTACAGCTCCTGGGAAGAGACATAGAAAGCAGAACATATTGCAGAGAGTATGCAGGAAAGCAGAGCACAGGAGAGGAATATCAGAGGGAGATCAACCAGGAGCAGGCTGCTTCCTTCTGAGGCGCAGAATCTGGTAGCCAGAATACTGAGGGAGTAAGGATCTCTACGCTTTACTTCATAGACTGACAGGACAGATAATTCCACGTTACCTGCCCGACCTATACCCAGGAGGCATGGAGGAAACTAGTGGCGGCTGGGGCGTGCTAGAGTCCCTGTAAAAAGCCTCAGGTCATCAGTCATATGGGTTTTTCCTATCCATCAGGGGGACAGAGAGAAAGACATAACATCTAGAACATCGCCAACAGTTGTGAGGACCTTATGAGAAGCTCAGCCGTAAGGTACTACAACATCCAGGCGCTAGAGGAAGGCTACTGATTTCCACCTGGATAAAGGGACTCTGGATTTGCCTTCAGACCAGCCAGACTCTGCCTGCCCTGTGATCTGGTGCTCTGGACTGTGGATGCTGAAGCCTTCAGTAAAAAGGTAAAGAGACTGCACCCTTGTGTCCTCGTTCTTCACTGCGCCTCACTCCATCTACCATCTACACTCTGGGAAGCCCTGGGGACATACTTCACCTGTGGGAAGGTATACCATCTAGCTGCCATCACATCACCCCAGCGGACCCCTAAGCAGCGTCGGTCACCCTGTCCGAATACCACAGGTGGCGTTACGAACATTTCCTCTTTAAAGACCTTTCCCCCTTTTATTAACGGACCTCCTGAGGGCCATGGACCGGGTCTGCCACTGTTACATCCCCCTTGAGAACCGAAGGGCCCGGCTCTGAGTACCCCACTGCCCTACGGGGGCGCTCCACACCCTCTTGAGCTAGTACAGCCATGAGTCTTCTTGGGAATGATGCAGCAAGTTTTTCACACCAGGATTTGGGGATCCTCTGCCATTCTTCCTTGCAGATCCTCTCCAGTTCCATCAGGTTGGATGGTGATTATTGGTGGACAGCCATTTTCAGGTCTCTCCAGAGATGCTCAATTGGGTTTAGGCCAGGGTTCTGGCTGGGCCAGTCAAGAATGGTCACAGAGTTGTTCTGAAGCCACTCCTTTGTTATTTTAGCTGTGTTTTGGGTCAATGTCTTGTTGGAAGGTGAACCTTCGGCCAAGTCTGAGGTTCAGAGAACTCTGGAAGAGGTTTTCATCCAGGATATCACTGTACTTGGCCGCTTTCATGTTTCCTTCAATGACAACCAGTCATCTTGTCCCTGCACCTGAAAAACACCCCGATAGCATGATGCTGCCACCACCATGTTTCACTGTTGGGATTGCATTGGACAGGTGATTAGCAGTGCCAGGTTTTCACCACACATGCCACTTAGAATTATCACCAAAAAGGTCTATCTCCGTCTCATCAGACCAGAGAATCTTATTTCTCATAGTCTGGGAGTCCTTCATGTGTTTTTTAGCAAACTCTATGAGGGCTTTCATATGTCTTGCACTGAGGAGAGGCTTCCATTGGGCCACTCTGCCAATAAGGTCCGACTGGTGGAGGGCTGCAGTGATAGTTGACTTTGTGGAACTTTCTCCCATCTACCTACTGCATCTCTGGAGCTCAACCACAGTGATCTTGGGGTTCTTCTTTACCTTTCTCACCAAGGCTCTTCTCCCACGATTGCTCAGTCTAGGAAGACTTCTGGTGGTCCCATACTTCTTCCATTTAAGGATTATGGAGGCCACTGTGCTCTTAGGATCTTTGAGTACTGCAGAAATTCTGTTGTAACCTTGGCCAGATCTGTGCCTTGCCACAATTTTGTCTCTGAGCTCCTTGGCCAGTTCCTTTGACCTCATGATTCTCATTTGGTCTGACATGCACTGTGAGCTGTGAGGTTTTATATAGACAGGTGTGTGCCTTTCAAAATCAAGTCTTATCAGATTAATTAAAAACAACTGGAATCCAATGAAGAACCATCTCAAGGAGGATCACAAGGAAATGGACAGCATGTTACTTAAACATGAGTGTCTGAGCAAAGGGTCTGAATACTTATGACCATGTGATATTTCAGTTTTTCTTTTTTATAAAATTTGCTAAAATTGCTGTTTTTTTCAGGCAAGATGGAGTGCTGAGTGTTAGGGGTCGAGCTCCCGCCTCTGCACAGGGAGAATCTCAGGTCATCTCCGCTGCGGTCTCCCATTCTTCTCCTGCCACAGTGGAGCCTCCTCGGCAGAGATGTCAGTCCCAGCATCTTGCTCAGTCTCACTCTGTGCAAAGGGTTACTGCTGCTTTTCCAGCTTCTGCCATTGAAGCCAGTGCTGGGCAGCGACGAGCAGACGCTTTTGGGACTTAGGCTATTTTGACATTTGCGTTAGAATCCGCAGCGTATATATCTCACAGGTATCCACTCTATTTATTAAAATATAACCTTTATTAATCCTTAACAAATAAACAACACACCAAACACCACGAGAAAGAAAACAACCAGGGGCGTGCCTACCCCTAAACTAGCCTAGCTGACCTTACCTATTTGCGGAGGTTGGCACCCTAAAAACCTGCGCAGTGGCGCCCCCGCTCCTCGACGGCTCAGCAGCAGCGTATAATCTGCAAACACAAGTCCCGGAAAAACGCATAGAAGCGCGTACAAACGCAGCGGTTTTTAGGCATGCGGATTAAAAATGCTGCGTTTCCATGCTTTTTAATGCGTTTTTCATGCGTTTGCGTTTTAGTGCGCATGTTGGAAAATTTTACAGGAGAAAAAACTAGATAACAAGACACCGCCAATGGGACTACAGAGGGCGTGTATTATGGGATCTCTATATATAGACCCTCGGACTGCTGAAATAGTAACAGTGTGCTACTATATCCTGTGTCATGATGGATCTTCCCATGGATAGCTTTTACTTCAACCTGGATCTAAGCATCATGCTTTTTATTGCCTGTGCGTTTCCTTGGGAGCAACACCAAAACCGTGAAAGACGGAGAAGTAGACGGCGTAGGCGTTTTTGGCAACACCCCATTATAGAACTGCGGGAGAGCCGTGGTGCATATCACACACTGTATGGGGAGCTTAATGACAAAACATAAAAATTCCCGGAATATACCAGGATGTCGCAAGCCTGTTTTTTGGAGTTGCTTGCTCGTGTTCAAGGAGTCATCAGGAGACAGGACACCCAGCTCCGTAGAGCGATTCCAGCAGAGGAACGTCTCCTGGTTACCTTAAGGTACGTAATAATTCAAAACAAATGCCAGTCATAATTATTGTTGGTCTGACATGTATTCTTTGCATTTTTTTTAAATTATTTTTACTTTATTTTATTACAGATTTCTGGCAACCGGAGAGAGCTTGTCATCCCTCCACTTCCAGTACCGGCTTGGAATTTCCACCCTGTCCGGAATAGTTATTGACACCTGCCAGGCTTTGTGGAACGTTCTCCGTGAAGAATTTATACCCAACCCACCGAGGACATGTGGATGGAAATTGCTGATAGATTCTGGACTGTGTGTAATTTCCCCAACTGTTTGGGTGCGGTGGATGGTAAGCACATCCGGATTATCAAACCAGCCAGAACGGGATCACAGTTCTTCAACTATAGAAAATATTTTTCATTAGTTCTCATGGCAATAGCCGATACGGACTGTTGCTTCATTGCCGTGGACATTGGTGCTTTTGGCCGTGGCAACGATTCACAGACTTTTAAAAACTCGGATATTGGCCTGAAGTGTTTTTGGCAAAAATTTTAATTTTCCACAGCTACGACCTCTCCCCAACACTCAAGGCCCACCGATGCCATTTGTAATGGTTGAGGATGAGGCCTTTCAGATGTGCGAAAACCTACTGAAGCCATATTCCAGTCGTGACTTGAACCACACTAAAAGGATCTTTAACTACAGACTGACCAGGGCACGAAGAACTGTAGAGTGTACCTTGGGGATTCTAGTCCCAAAATGGCGCATTCTTGCAACATCCATAAATCTAAAAATGAAGACAGTGGATGAGGTGGTAAAAGCCTGTGTGGTTCTCCACAATTACATTCTGGCTAAGGAGCAACCCACCATTGAACTTGATGAACAAGTTGCAAACCCTTTGCCTGATTACCGGCATCACCCGCTGCGGTCAACTGTTGAAATTGGCCACATGCGGGACCAATTTGCTGCCTTCTTTCATTCTGAGATTGGACATGTGGCATGGCAGGACAATATTGTGTAAAATGTCCTGTTGGCTTTGGGTCGGAAATGTTTTTAATGTTAATAATGTTTGCTAATAAAAAACCATGATAATAAACACACCAGCGCTTACTGGACCAGAATAGAACCCCTTGCAGCTGGACTCAAAACAGGTAAACGCCACCCCTGATATAAGCAATGAATAGGAAAAAATAGAGACCGCGCATAGGGAGAACACTGGGAAAGAAAGGAATGTGGTAAAACAAAGCATACAGGGTCATGGAATAGACCCAAAGAATGCCCTAAATCGCTGAGAGCCCCCTGATCAGGAAAACATTCGCCCGAAATAGTCCAGGCAAAATGACTGATGAGATGGTGCAAACATGTAAACAACAATGTGCCGGACTCAGATAAACAAGCAAGGCCCACGACTATGAATGATAACCGTACCTGTAACTCCTGTGTATCACATGGGGAAGTAGTAGATGTGCCGGGCAGTATGGCTGTGTACCAGGTCGTAATTCAGGCGCCAATGTGCCCAATGCAGCGCCGAGCGTGGCGCTGCAAGATGAAATGTCCGCCGTTAGGTGTGGAGATGCGGTGGGGGTCTGCAGTTTACCGGAGCGGTGCTGCACGCGGGGGTAGCAGGGAGGCTACGTAGGGCCAGGGAGAGCCCCGGCCGGTGGCGTCACTGGATACGAGCGCAGGCAAGATGGCCAACAGAGGACTGAGCGTGTGACGTCACAGCTGGAGAACTACGGAGCGGCACTAGGGACAAGGTTGAAACCAACGCGTTTCAAAGGAACAGCGTCCTTCTTCGTCAGGGTTTTTCTCCTAATAAAAAAACATGTTTTATTATCTTGACCATGTCTCATATGTATTTCCAATAAAAAACAATTAGTTTTTTTGAGCTTAGGTTGTTAACGTCATTGCGTCCTGACTCGGTTCACCAGTAGCTATTTAACGCAGACTGAAGAGACGATGGCTGTTTGGTGCCATCACATTAGCAGTATTTGTTCAGTACTTAACATCAGTATTTGTAAACCAAAACCAGGAGTGGGTGATAAATGCAGAAGTGGTGCATATCTATTTATTATACTTTTCCTCGCATTGTTCCACTCCTGTTTTTTTCTTACCAATACCGATGTAAAATAGTGAGCAAATACTGACAGTGTGACGGCAGCCTACACAACAGATCTATAGTCATCAAGTCAGTTGTCAGAAATAATATATTCATGATGCACAAATAAATGCCTCATGAATTCATTATTTCTGACACATGTCCTGGTGAGTATAGATATGCCTTGTATGACCTCCATTGTCCCTTCACTTTCTGTGAAATAGATTTTATGTACACAGAAGATAAAATGAAGGTACTACAAGGCATTTCTCAACTCACCAGGTCAGGTGTCATAAGTAATGATTTTTTGAACACATGACCTGTTCAGTATAGTTCTGCTGTGTATTCAGCTGTGTATTACCACCATTTTATCTTCAGTCTGCGACCAAAAATCCCAGAGTAAATAGAAATAATACTTTTTGGAGAAAATACAAGTATTATTTTTTGGGGCCACCTCATATCTCTATACCAAACACACACAAAGCTTCAGTGTTGTACTAACTAAGTACTGGAGCTAGGAGGTGACCCAAAAAAAAAGGGTTTGGCGCATTTTTTTATTTAGTGCACGGTGTGTGTTGCCGGCGGCGAAATACACAATTAACAAAACCTTATTGGGGGCAAAAAACATTATTATTTATTTTAACAAAACAAACCAAAAAAAAAAATTAAGTGCGCCTGCTTGGGGTTGATTGACGTAAACGGGGGGTGTGGAGCTGTGAGGGCTGGCTAACTGTGGACGACGCAGGGGTGGCTGGAGAAGGTGCAATAAAATTACTGGGGTCTGGAAATTCGGGGATTGGGCTAGACACATGAGAGGGCAGAGACACACTGGAAGGGTGAGACAAACCAGACATTACAGACACATTAGGAGGTGAGGGGGGAGGGATAGCTATCGTCTTTTGTTTTTTTTTTGCCTTTCCCTTTTTTGGATCGGCGCTGCTGTCCTGGGAGCCTCGTTGGGCTCATTGGTATCAGCTTGGCCATGGTGGCCGACCTGTCACGGTCCGTGTGCCTTTGCAGCGGCATTGCTGTTGTGGTGGCGGGGAACGCCAGTCCAGGGTCCGGCAGCGACATTGCTGTTGTGGTGGCGGGGAACGCCAGGCCAGGGTCCGGCAGCAGCATTGCTGTTGTGGTGGCGGGGAACGCCAGGCCAGGGTCCGGCAGCGGCATTGCTGTTGTGGTGGCGGGGAACACCAGGCCAGGGTCCGGCAGCGGTATTGCTGTTGTGGTGGTGGTACTGAAGGCCATGCCAGGGTCCTGTGGCTGCCGCATGGTGGTGGCACTGGAGGAGGTCCAAGCAGGAGCAGCAGTTGTCATGGTGGTGGCGGTGGGCTGTCCTACAGCACTCGGCATGGTGGTGGTGCTATAGTGGTGTCCGGTAGTGCTTGGAATGGAGGTGGCCGTGGAGTGGTATGCAGCAGAGGTCAGCATTGAGGTGAAGCGTGACAGTGTGGGCAGAGGTGGAAATGCCCCAATGTCTGCTGAAAATACTGACTCTGCTGCATAGCCTGCACGTAAGCAGCATTGCAGGCCTGCATAACACTAATCTGGAGATAGAGAGTAAGGTGTTCCGACATGCCCTGTTCAATTTGATAAAAAAAAAATGATGTGCTGGCCTCTGGAGGTCAGCTTTCACTTGGGCAAGGGCTGTGGTAACCTCCTGGATACGTGTACTCATAAGGCTAAGGGCAGTATCCAGTCGGTCTCCCATCGCCTTGAGTCCTTCGTGGAAAACCGAGCTCAAGTGCAGAAACTCGGGCATGAGTGACCTGTCCGCGGCCCTCTGCCGCTGCCGGGAGGAGCCTATAAAAAAATGGGCAGAGGCAGAGGACTGGGGAAGTGGATCACCTGATGGACCAGCTTCCTGGTCTCCAGTTAGTGTAGCAGGCCTACTTGCAGCAGCGCTGGAGGATGACTGGGACGGGTCCGTGGCTGTCTGATGAAGGACCACTCCAGAACCTAGGCCAACAGTGATGCTCCATGTGCTGTGAAAAAAGGAGAAAAAAATATTAATACCAAACATTTACAAAACGCAAACTCCTGTGGAATATAAACATACAGATTAAGGCTGAGGTCACACTAGCAGTATTTGGTCATAGTTTTACATCAGACTTTGTAAGCCAAAACCGGGAGTATAAGAGTACGAGGAAAAGTCTAATCGAAACAGATGCGCCACTTCTGCATTAATCACCCACTCCTGGGTTTGGATTCCAAATACTGATGTAAAATGGGAAGGAACGATGGAGGTCATACAAGGCATATCTATACTCACCAGGACAAGTGTCAGAAATAATGAATTCATGAGGCATTTATTTGTGCATCATGAATTCATTATTTCTGACACCTTTCAAAAAACCTGATCTGCACATCCAAACATAGACTGAGTGTGAACAGGTGCTGAACCCAGAGTCGCCAACTCGTATATAGTTAAATAAATAGGGCAGCACACTGCAGCGCCAAAACATGTAAACTTGAAAAAACGAAATTTGAACTGCATTACTGCACTAGAAATATGAAAAATGAGAGCTTTTAGCGCACAAAAATGGCCAATTTTATGTGTACCTCGTAGCCACGTTAAGGCATCTCTCTTATACGAGGTCCTAAGTTTGACCTACCTCACTGAGAATAAACGTCTCCATCTGAATGGGTACATGCAAAAACCTCTTCTTGGACTCAAATTCTCTCTCTATGTGGAGGGGTTTTGGACCTACTATAATTAAAACACCTGAAGCTAGGAGGCGGGGAGTGCACGATCAGAAGGCTAGAGAATACATTTCAAAAAACCTGATCTGCACATCCATCCATAGACTGAGTGTGAACAGGTGCTGAACCCAGAGTCGCCAACTCGTATATAGTTAAATAAATAGGGCAGCACACTGCAGCGCCAAAACATGTAAACTTGAAAAAACGAAATTTGAACTGCATTACTGCACTAGAAATATGAAAAATGAGAGCTTTTAGCGCACAAAAATGGCCAATTTTATGTGTACCTCGTAGCCACGTTAAGGCATCTCTCTTATACGAGGTCCTAAGTTTGACCTACCTCACTGAGAATAAACGTCTCCATCTGAATGGGTACATGCAAAAACCTCTTCTTGGACTCAAATTCTCTCTCTATGTGGAGGGGTATTGGACCTACTATAATTAAAACACCTGAAGCTAGGAGGCGGGGAGTGCACGATCAGAAGGCTAGAGAATACATTTCAAAAAACCTGATCTGCACATCCAAACATAGACTGAGTGTGAACAGGTGCTGAACCCAGAGTCGCCAACTCGTATATAGTTAAATAAATAGGGCAGCACACTGCAGCGCCAAAACATGTAAACTTGAAAAAACGAAATTTGAACTGCATTACTGCACTAACTTTACTGCAAAAACCTCTTCTTGGACTCAAATTCTCTCTCTCAGTCTATGTTTGGATGTGCAGATCAGGTTTTTTGAAATGTATTCTCTAGCCTTCTGATCGTGCACTCCCCGCCTCCTAGCTTCAGGTGTTTTAATTATAGTAGGTCCAATACCCCTCCACATAGAGAGAGAATTTGAGTCCAAGAAGAGGTTTTTGCATGTACCCATTCAGATGGAGACGTTTATTCTCAGTGAGGTAGGTCAAACTTAGGACCTCGTATAAGAGAGATGCCTTAACATGGCTACGAGGTACACATAAAATTGGCCATTTTTGTGCGCTAAAAGCTCTCATTTTTCATATTTCTAGTGCAGTAATGCAGTTCAAATTTCGTTTTTTCAAGTTTACATGTTTTGGCGCTGCAGTGTGCTGCCCTATTTATTTAACTATATACGAGTTGGCGACTCTGGGTTCAGCACCTGTTCACACTCAGTCTATGTTTGGATGTGCAGATCAGGTTTTTTGAAATGTATTCTCTAGCCTTCTGATCGTGCACTCCCCGCCTCCTAGCTTCAGGTGTTTTAATTATAGTAGGTCCAATACCCCTCCACATAGAGAGAGAATTTGAGTCCAAGAAGAGGTTTTTGCATGTACCCATTCAGATGGAGACGTTTATTCTCAGTGAGGTAGGTCAAACTTAGGACCTCGTATAAGAGAGATGCCTTAACGTGGCTACGAGGTACACATAAAATTGGCCATTTTTGTGCGCTAAAAGCTCTCATTTTTCATATTTCTAGTGCAGTAATGCAGTTCAAATTTCGTTTTTTCAAGTTTACATGTTTTGGCGCTGCAGTGTGCTGCCCTATTTATTTAACTATATACGAGTTGGCGACTCTGGGTTCAGCACCTGTTCACACTCAGTCTATGTTTGGATGTGCAGATCAGGTTTTTTGAAATGTATTCTCTAGCCTTCTGATCGTGCACTCCCCGCCTCCTAGCTTCAGGTGTTTTAATTATAGTAGGTCCAATACCCCTCCACATAGAGAGAGAATTTGAGTCCAAGAAGAGGTTTTTGCATGTACCCATTCAGATGGAGACGTCTATTCTCAGTGAGGTAGGTCAAACTTAGGACCTCGTATAAGAGAGATGCCTTAACGTGGCTACGAGGTACACATAAAATTGGCCAATTTTGTGCGCTAAAAGCTCTCATTTTTCATATTTCTAGTGCAGTAATGCAGTTCAAATTTCGTTTTTTCAAGTTTACATGTTTTGGCGCTGCAGTGTGCTGCCCTATTTATTTAACTATATACGAGTTGGCGACTCTGGGTTCAGCACCTGTTCACACTCAGTCTATGTTTGGATGTGCAGATCAGGTTTTTTGAAATGTATTCTCTAGCCTTCTGATCGTGCACTCCCCGCCTCCTAGCTTCAGGTGTTTTAATTATAGTAGGTCCAATACCCCTCCACATAGAGAGAGAATTTGAGTCCAAGAAGAGGTTTTTGCATGTACCCATTCAGATGGAGACGTTTATTCTCAGTGAGGTAGGTCAAACTTAGGACCTCGTATAAGAGAGATGCCTTAACGTGGCTACGAGGTACACATAAAATTGGCCATTTTTGTGCGCTAAAAGCTCTCATTTTTCATATTTCTAGTGCAGTAATGCAGTTCAAATTTCGTTTTTTCAAGTTTACATGTTTTGGCGCTGCAGTGTGCTGCCCTATTTATTTAACTATATACGAGTTGGCGACTCTGGGTTCAGCACCTGTTCACACTCAGTCTATGTTTGGATGTGCAGATCAGGTTTTTTGAAATGTATTCTCTAGCCTTCTGATCGTGCACTCCCCGCCTCCTAGCTTCAGGTGTTTTAATTATAGTAGGTCCAATACCCCTCCACATAGAGAGAGAATTTGAGTCCAAGAAGAGGTTTTTGCATGTACCCATTCAGATGGAGACGTTTATTCTCAGTGAGGTAGGTCAAACTTAGGACCTCGTATAAGAGAGATGCCTTAACGTGGCTACGAGGTACACATAAAATTGGCCATTTTTGTGCGCTAAAAGCTCTCATTTTTCATATTTCTAGTGCAGTAATGCAGTTCAAATTTCGTTTTTTCAAGTTTACATGTTTTGGCGCTGCAGTGTGCTGCCCTATTTATTTAATTATTTCTGACACCTGACTTGATGACTATAGATCTGTTGTGTAGGCTGCCGTCACACTGTCAGTATTTGCTCACTATTTTACATCAGTATTGGTAAGGCCGGCGTCACACTTGGCGTAAGACAATACGGAACGTATTATACGTCCGTACTACGCGTTCAATACGCCAAAATGTCCCAGAAATCTTCCGTAGTTAAAGCGTTGCTTAGGTGTGGTCGCGTATTTTGCGCATGTGCTTGTGCGTGTGTAATCCGTATGTGATCTGTATGGCGTATTTTTCACGCACCATCACAAAATGGACATTTAATGGTTTTCAGGCCTGCAAATCATTTAAACCATCATTAACAACACTATTTAAGCCCTCTACAACAGGTGGACCCCTCCCATCTGCCCTATATGTTCTCTAGCATATTTTGGCTGTGTTGCTTTGACCTTACAAACATGTCTGACCATGTGTATTTAAGCACAACTCAGCAGGTGTTGCTTCACTGGGTGTTGTCTCGTCGCTTTGGCCAGCCATATCCGGTCAATGTTGATCCGCGAAGGAGGAGACGAAGATTGTGGGTACATCCTCTATTGACCCAACGCCAGAGTAAAGGACATTTCCAGAGACTATATTCAGCTTTGAGGGCAAAACTCTCCCCGCTCCAATCTGTCCTGAATGCTGCAGCCAGGATCATATTCCTCACCAACCGTTACACCGATGCCTCTACCCTGTGCCAGTCATTACACTGGCTACCCATCCACTCCAGAATCCAGTACAAAACTACTACCCTCATCCACAAAGCACTCCATGGCTCAGCACCACCCTACATCTCCTCCCTGGTATCAGTCTACCACCCTACCCGTGCCCTCCGCTCCGCTAATGACCTCAGGTTAGCATCCTCAATAATCAGAACCTCCCACTCCCGTCTCCAAGACTTTACACGTGCTGCGCCGATTCTTTGGAATGCACTACCTAGGTTAATACGATTAATCCCCAATCCCCACAGTTTTAAGCGTGCCCTAAAAACTCATTTGTTCAGACTGGCCTACCGCCTCAATGCATTAACCTAACGATCCCTGTGTGGCCTATTTATAATAAAAAAAAAAAAAAAAAAAGGTTCCTCGCATCATGTTCTCATACACTTTATGCAGTATTAGCCCTCTGTGTCTGTACTGCTACATACTTAGGCAGGTAACTGGTTCATGCAGCTTTACATGAACACCTGAGCCTTACACTATAGCTGGTCCGAATAACTAAAGCAATTGTTACCATCCACCTCTCGTGTCTCCCCTTTTCCCCATAGTTTGTAAGCTTGCGAGCAGGGCCCTCACTCCTCCTGGTATCTGTTTTGAACTGTATTTCTGTTATGCTGTAATGTCTATTGTCTGTACAAGTCCCCTCTATAATTTGTAAAGCGCTGCGGAATATGTTGGCGCTATATAAATAAAATTATTATTATTATTATATTATTATCCTGACAAGTTTTACCTGTATAGTTGCATGTCCATCAGGAATTTTGACATGTTGTTGGAGATCTTGCGTCCTGGGATCACCTATCAGGACACCTGGATGAGAAAAGCCATCTCTGCTGAGGAGCGTCTGCTCCTAACCTTATGGTATGTATTCAACATTCGCACATACTGTATGTTGATGATTTTTTTTTAAATGTGTTGTGTCCTACTATGTTTCAGTAACTTTAGTTGGACATGAAGCCACAAGCACATCAAAAAAACTGGTGTTAATATTCTAGTATAGTAAGAATGTTAAATGAACATTTTTATATTGTAAATAATGTCATAGTAAATGAAATATACACTTGTGCTTATTCATGTTTTCTTAGTCCTCATGTTAAAGAGAATCTGTCACCCCGTTTTTTGAGATTGAGCTATAAATACTGTTAAATAGGGCCTGCGCTGTGCGTTACTATAGTGTATGTAGTGTACCCTGATTCCCCATGTATGCTGAGAAATACATTACCAAAGTCGCAGTTTTCGCCTGTCAATCAGGCTGGTCTGGTCAGGTGGGCGTGTTCACAGCGCTCTTTTCTTCCCCAGCTTTCCGTTGGTGGCGTAGTGGTGTGCGCATGTCCAGAGTTCCGACTTCCCTGCGCCCAACGTGAAGACACAGCGCGCGATCTGCGCTGTAATCCCTTGCATCGGTGGGGGCGGCCATCTTCCTGGGGCCGCGCGTGCGCAGATGGAGTGCTCTGCTGCACGGGGCTTCAGGAAAATGGCCGCGGGATGCCGCGCGTGCGCATTAGAGATCGCGGCGGCCATTTTCCCAAAGCCGAGTTTGCATCTCGGCTTTGGGAAAATGGCCGCCGCGATCTCTAATGTGCACGCGCGGCATCCCGCGGCCATTTTCCTGAAGCCCCGTGCAGCAGAGCACTCCATCTGCGCACGCGTGGCCCCAGGAAGATGGCCGCCCCTACCGATGCAAGGGATTACAGCGCAGATCGCGCGCTGTGTCTTCACGTTGGGCGCAGGGAAGTCGGAACTCTGGACATGCGCACACCACTACGCCACCAACGGAAAGCTGGGGAAGAAAAGAGCGCTGTGAACACGCCCACCTGACCAGACCAGCCTGATTGACAGGCGAAAACTGCGACTTTGGTAATGTATTTCTCAGCATACATGGGGAATCAGGGTACACTACATACACTATAGTAACGCACAGCGCAGGCCCTATTTAACAGTATTTATAGCTCAATCTCAAAAAACGGGGTGACAGGTTCCCTTTAAAGTTTTTTTTTACATTTTCTTGTATTTCAGCTTCCTGTCCACAGGCTTGTCCTATGCGGGTCTACACCTGGAGTTTCTGATTGGGCGGTCGACAATTTCACGCATTGTTAGGACAACCTGTTTCCAAATATGGCAGAAACTTCAGGAAGTTGTGATGCCTGAGCCCAAACAGGAGGATTGGCTCAAAATCGCCACTGGTTTCAAAAACACTTGTGACTTCCCTAACTGCATTGGAGCTCTGGATGGGAAACATATCAGGGTGCGTAAGCCGCCGAACTCTGGTTCCCAATTCTACAATTATAAGCAGTTTTTCTCTGTAGTTCTGTGAGCAGTTGCTGACAGTAACTACAGGTTTATAATTGTAGACATTGGGGCCTATGGGCGAACTGGAGACTCTAGGGTCTTCAATTCGTCCATAATGGGTCGGCGGCTACCTGACAACCAGTTGAACCTCCCACCACCACAACAACTCCCAGGCTCCAATGCGAAAGCAGTGCCTTTTGTTTTGGTTGGAGATGAGGCATTCCAACTGACGAGGCACGTCATGAGGCCTTACCCCAGGCGCAACCTTGACCCCCGGCGGAGGGTGTTTAATTTTAGACTTTCCAGGGCACGGAGACTGGTTGAGTGCGCCTTTGGGATTCTTGTAGCCAAATGGTGGGTTCTTCAGTCTGCCATTCAGCTGAGTGAGGCTACAATCAATGAAGTGATCAAAGCCTGTGTTATTCTACATAATTTCACAAGAATACATGATTGTTCCTCACCAAATTTTGAAGATCACCTCATGAGCAATGTTAGTAGGCCTACCCCATTTGTCCCTCCTCCGCGTCGTCCACTTTCTGGCCTCAAAGTTCTTGATGCATTGACAAATTATTTTTTGACTCCTCAAGGTGCTACTCCCTGGCAAGACTATGCAATTTTGCATGTGTAATTATTTTTATATATAAATTTTTTTGGTCACAATTTTGAAACTAGGTCTGTTGTATTTAATTATGTAACATATGGTTAGGAGCATATCATGTGTGTGCAGGGCCGCCATCAGGGCATGACAGCCGTGACTGGCGTATGGGGCCCGGTGAGCAGAGGGGGCCCGTATCGGGCCCCGTCTCATCTGGTCACCGGGCCCCCCCTGCAGGCGCTGCGGCAGCGGCACACTATTGACGTGCGGGCCCGCGCCCGCACGTCAATAGTTAACAGCCGCCAGCCAGTCTGAGGCTGGCAGCTGAATAGGGCCGCAGTGCGCACTCGCCGGCGTCGCCGGCGTCTGACGTCATTGTCAGCCGCCGGGCCCGGCGAGTGCGTCTGTGTGGAGCCTGGGGGGGATCTTCGCCCGGCGCAGGAGCATGGCCAGGTAAGAAGTCGTGGTTTTTTTTTTTTCTTTGAGAGCTGCGATCCAGGGGGGCCCGGGGAGCAGGATGATGGACACACGGGCAGAAATGCTGGACAAAGTGGGGCAGAAATGCTGGACACAGTGGGGCAGAAATGCTGGACACAGTGGGGCAGAATGGTGGACACAGTGGGGCAGAATGGTGGACACACAGGGGCGGAAATGCTGGACACAGTGGGGCAGAATGGTGGACACAGTGGGGCAGAATGGTGGACACACAGGGGCAGAAATGCTGGACACAGTGGGACAGAATGGTGGACACAGTGGGGCAGAATGCTGGACACACAGGGGCAGAAATGCTGGACACAGTGGGGCAGAATGGTGGACACACAGGGGCAGAAATGCTGGACACAGTGGGACAGAATGGTGGACACAGTGGGGCAGAATGCTGGACACAGTGGGACAGAATGGTGGACACACAGGGGCAGAAATGCTGGACACAGTGGGACAGAATGCTGGACACAGTGGGGCAGAAATGCTGGACACAGTGGGGCAGAATGGTGGACACACAGGGGCAGAAATGCTGGACACAGTGGGGCAGAATGCTGGACACACAGTGGGGCAGAATGCTGGACACACAGTGGGGCAGAATGCTGGACACAGTGGGACAGAATGCTGGACACAGTGGGGCAGAAATGCTGGACACAGTGGGGCAGAATGGTGGACACACAGGGGCAGAAATGCTGGACACAGTGGGACAGAATGGTGGACACAGTGGGGCAGAAATGCTGGACACAGTGGGGCAGAATGGTGGACACACAGTGGCAGAAATGCTGGACACAGTGGGGCAGAATGCTGGACACACAGTGGGACAGAATGGTGGACACACAGGGGCAGAAATGCTGGACACAGTGGGACAGAATGCTGGACACAGTGGGGCAGAAATGCTGGACACAGTGGGGCAGAATGGTGGACACACAGGGTCAGAAATGCTGGACACAGTGGGACAGAATGGTGGACACACAGGGGCAGAAATGCTGGACACAGTGGGGCAGAATGCTGGACACACAGTGGGGCAGAATGCTGGACACACAGTGGGGCAGAATGCTGGACACACAGTGGGGCAGAATGCTGGACACACAGTGGGGCAGAATGCTGGACACACAGTGGGGCAGAATGCTGGACACACAGTGGGGCAGAATGCTGGACACACAGTGGGGCAGAATGCTGGACACACAGTGGGGCAGAATGCTGGACACACAGTGGGGCAGAATGCTAGACACAGTGGGGCAGAATGCTGGACACACAGTGGGGCAGAATGCTGGACACACAGTGGGGCAGAATGCTGGACACACAGTGGGGCAGAATGCTGGACACACAGTGGGGCAGAATGCTGGACACACAGTGGGGCAGAATGCTGGACACACAGTGGGGCAGAATGCTGGACACAGTGGGGCAGAATGCTGGACACACAGTGGGGCAGAATGCTGGACACACAGTGGGGCAGAATGCTGGACACACAGTGGGGCAGAATGCTGGACACACAGTGGGGCAGAATGCTGGACACACAGTGGGGCAGAATGCTGGACACACAGGGGCAGAAATGCTGGACACACTGGGACAGAATGCTGGACACACAGGGGCAGAAATGCTGGACACAGTGGGACAGAATGCTGGACACACAGGGGCAGAAATGCTGGACACAGTGGGACAGAATGGTGGACACAGTGGGGCAGAATGCTGGACACACAGGGGCAGAAATGCTGGACACAGTGGGACAGAATGGTGGACACACAGGGGCAGAAATGCTGGACACAGTGGGACAGAATGGTGGACACAGTGGGGCAGAATGCTGGACACAGTGGGGCAGAAATGCTGGACACGGTGGGACAGAATGGTGGACACACAGGGGCAGAAATGCTGGACACGGTGGGACAGAATGGTGGACACACAGGGGCAGAAATGCTGGACACAGTGGGACAGAATGGTGGACACACAGGGGCAGAAATGCTGGACACAGTGGGACAGAATGGTGGACACACAGGGGCAGAAATGCTGGACACAGTGGGACAGAATGGTGGACACAGTGGGGCAGAATGCTGGACACGGTGGGGCAGAAATGCTGGACACGGTGGGACAGAATGGTGGACACACAGGGGCAGAAATGCTGGACACAGTGGGGCAGAATGCTGGACACACAGTGGGGCAGAATGCTGGACACACAGTGGGGCAGAATGCTGGACACACAGTGGGGCAGAATGCTGGACACAGTGGGGCAGAAATGCTGGACACAGTGGGGCAGAATGGTGGACACACAGGGGCAGAAATGCTGGACACACAGTGGGGCAGAATGCTGGACACACAGTGGGGCAGAATGCTGGACACACAGTGGGGCAGAATGCTGGACACACAGTGGGGCAGAATGCTGGACACACAGTGGGGCAGAATGCTGGACACACAGTGGGGCAGAATGCTGGACACACAGTGGGGCAGAATGCTGGACACACAGTGGGGCAGAATGCTGGACACACAGTGGGGCAGAATGTTGGAGACAGGGACAGGGGCAGAATGCTGGACACAGGGGCAGAATGCTGGACATTGGGGCAGAATGCGAGACACAGTGGGGCAGAATGCTGGACACAGTGGGGCAGAATGCTGGACACAGTGGGGCAGAATGCTGGACACACAGTGGGGCAGAATGTTGGAGACAGTGGAGCAGAATGCTGGAGACAGTGGGGCAGAATGCTGGACACAGTGGGGCAGAAATGCTGGACACAGTGATAGGGGCAGAATGCTGGACACAGTGACAGGGGCAGAATGCTGGACACAGGGGCAGACTGTGAGACCCAGAGGCAGAATGCTGGACCTTGGGGCAGAATGCGAGACACGGGGCAGAATGGAGATACGGGGCATGATTGGAGACACGGGGCAGGATGAAAGACATGGGGGCATGACTGGAGACAGATGGGGCAGGATTGGAGACAGATGGGGCAGAATGGAGACACAGGGGGCATGATTGGAGACAAGTGTCAGGATTGCAGACATGGGGGCATGGTTGGAGACATAGGGGGCAGAATGGAGACATGGGGCATGATTGGAGACACTGGGGGCAGAATTGGAGACAGATCGTGCAGGATCATGGGGCAGGATGGATATGATGGAGACAGATGGGACAGGATGGAGAGATCACATGGGGCGATCATATGGGGCAGGATGGGGAGATCATATGGGGCAGAATGGATACTCATGAGGGCAGGATGGGAGAACATCTGGCTGACGCCAGGAATGAGACACACGGGGCCAGGCTGGGGGATATTATTAATACCATAGGGGCTAATTTAGGGATATTATTACTGCAGTGATGTATTTATTTTATTTTTTGAGTATACTGTTTTAAATGGGGGGCAGTCCTGTTACTGTATAGAGTGATACTATGTCGCCTTCTTCATGTGGTGTAATGTAGAAGTTGTGAAAAATTAAGTAATGTGTTCTGCAAGCGGAGCTCGAGATAACTGTGTTATTTCCTGCAGAGAGAAGTCCTGGCTGGATGAAATGATGGCGGTCTGTGCTGGATGAAAGATGAAGGACTTCACCTAGAGACGTCACTGGTGAGTCAGTGTGTTACCTATACACTGACACTATACACTGTATATAGAGCTACTGTGTATAATTTCACTAGTGATCACTATATTATCTGTACACAGACACTGCATACTAAGTACAGATCTCCTGTGTATAATGGCACTTATGGTGATAGTATGGTGCTTTTTTTAAATTACTGATCAGAATTGTAGTATTCAGTCACTATGTGGTGGTAATATGTGGTCTGGTCATGGTGTTGTGGTATTTGTTCCTTGTATGTGATATTATTCGATCACTGTGGTGGTAATATGTTATCTGGTCATGGTGTTGTGGTATTTGTTCCTTCTATGTGATATTATTGGTCATTTTAAAAATTTAAAAATAAATAAAAATATACCTAAATTGTATTGCATATTTTAACAAATATTTAATAGGTTACAGTAGAGTAGGGCCCGGCCAAAAGTGTCTACCGTGTTATGGTGGCGGCTTAAAAAATCTTTTGGCCAAAACAAAAGCTGCTGACTATATGTGTGATCTGGTGATGGGAACTGTTAATGTGTGATTGGTGAGAAGTGGAGTTTTTCCAAGAGAGAGCGGTGGTACTGTGGACAGTTTGAGGGGTGGAGCCTGGAGGCGGGGCTGGGGTGGGGCCTGGGCGGAGTCTCAAGGGGGCCCCGAAAATTTTGCCAGTATGGGGCCCCGAAATTTCTAGTGGCAGCCCTGTGTGTGTGTGATGTAAGAATGAATAGAACGCATCCAGAGTTTGATTGTTAGTAACGAAAATTTTACTTATGTAAAAAAAAATTTGGGTTGGTTATTGTTTTGTCATAACCTTTTTTTTTAAAGAAAATCCACATTTTTTTGTGGCCATAAAAATTAGGAACAACATCCACATTCCAGATTGCTATGTAAGCACAAGCCAACACAATATTGTGTATACAAAGCAAAGATAAAAAATAAACAAAATGGTTAACTTAAAATTAAAAAAACAAAAAAATAAAAAAATAAAAATTACAAGTCCTGGTAGGTAGGTACTGGAGATGTAGATTGCTCAGGGTCAGCATCAGGTGGCCTTTGTAGGTCCAATTGTCCAGCACCCTGTGCGGATGTGGTAGTGGCCTGAGGGACATTAGGCCTGCTATGATGCTGGCCACTTTGAAGATTGGGGACAGGATTTTGGAGATACCCCTGATGTTGATGACCATATGGGCGGGAATCATACTCCAAACCAAAATGACCATATTGTCCAAACCCAGGTTGGGACCAGCCTCCAGCACTGGGTGTGGACAAGTGGCCATATTGGGATGGTTGCTGATATCCCGCCATATGGTGCTGAGGTTGCCATTGTGGGTTCATTGTGGGTTGGGGTTGAGGTGTTGGCTGATGTGGAGGGGGTGCTTCAGATCCTTGTTGAGCATGCATGCCTTGTAATCTCTGAGGCCGCAGAATATTTTCTGGTGACATCTGCCACTGTTCAATCATCTGCAAGAGATTGTATGGGTTATTTGGGGGGGTGCATGCATCAATAAGCATCTGAAAACACCCTCTCACACGAAGCCTCAACTCCCGCTCTATGGACCGTAAATACTGGGCAAGGCTACGTGTAAATCCCTCCTCCCCATCATCCTCTCGAACCCGTGCCAAATAGTTCATGACCCCAGCATCCACATTTCTCCTGCTTTGGAGAAGCTCTCGCCTGCGGCGTGAACGCTTTGGTCTGACTGCAGCCTGTGGGGATCGCTCCAGGGCAACAGTAGGGCTGCTGCTATTTCCAGGGTCATCTTGGCTAGGTGGTGGTGCTGCTGCTGCTGATGCTGCTGATGAGAACTGTGGGGCCTCTTGCTGTTGTTCTGCTGCAGCTGGAGCTGGCTGGCCAGATGAGGAGGATCCTGGAGGGATGGAGCCTGAGGGAGCAGCAGATAGACCAGCCACCTCTTCACCTTCCCCAACTGGGTCAATGACCAGTTCAGAGTCAGACCCTGTCTCCCTGTCAGTGAGGTTAGACTGTGTTCTGTAAATGAAAAATTTATTTAGTTGAAATTTTATTTGTAATCATTTCTCAAACTTAAAAAATAAAAAAGGTTGTGATGTTTTTACTTACGGCCTGAGGTCCATGCTGGGGTTTAATAAGGTTAGCCGGTCAAAATAGACATATTTCCGTTTTTTAGGAGGTGCCCCGGCTCCACTTCTCTCCCGCTGCTGCCTCTCCCTCCTATATTGGTCACGGATACTCCGCCACCTTGTTGTAACATCACCCACTGAAACAACAAAAATTAAACACATTGATTAGCCCATTATGCAGAGTGCTCACACAAGGTGTAATTGACTACACAGATTTAAGTGTAGCATAGAAATAGGCATTTGTGGAGCACATTTATTATTAAATTTGAAACAAACACACAATTATGAAGCAAGGCCACAAGGACAGAGTCCGCTACCCTCTATCCCAGAAAGCACAATTACTGGGAAACACTGTTAGTAAGGGACATCTGTTCAAAACATTACTGAAATCCGTTTATCATGGCCAACACCATGTATATACTGGTGTGCTTTTGATTTCTTTCAGGATTAATTTATAAATTATTGTTTAGAAATTCAAAGTAGTAAGGGTCTGTTGTTTAACAAGAACATTACATTTCAAACATGGGTGTACTTATTTGTCGCTGTGCCGCACGTGGCTGCTGGTCATAATGTGGGAAGAGGGACCCACACACGCTCCTCCATGCTGCCTGTTTTTTGGCCCTGTTGGCATAGTTGTAGTCTCTTTGGTCCCAGATTTCAGGCCTCTCTTGGATCAAAATGATCAGCATGTCTACATTAATTATGTTTGCCATGCTGAATCTCACTCCGTGGAGGCGTGCAGCAGACTTCCGGGTTCACTGTCTGGCTTTTTCAGCTAATTAGCATGTCTCACCTGCCTGATTGAGGCCTTTAGACATTTCAGGACATCTGCCAGGGAGTTGCGTATTTCTCGCAAGTCACATGCATGGTCCGTATGCATTCCGTATTATACGCTCTCCCATAGACTTGCATTGGCGTATTTTTTGCGCAATACACTGACAAACGCAGCATGCTACGATTTTGTGCGGCCGTAGAACGCCGTATATTACGGATCCATAACATACGGCTGATAGGACTAGACCCATTGAGAATCATTGTGCCGTATGTTATGCGAGTTTTACGGACGTAGTTTCAATGCTCTTACGTCCGTAAAACTCGCAAGTGTGACGGCGGCCTAAGCCAAAAACAGGAGTGGTGCAATGTGAGGAAAACTATAATAAAAACATATGCACCACTTCTGCATTAATCATCCACTCCTGGGTTTGGATTCCAAATACTGATGTAAAATAGTGACCAAAAAATTCTAGTGTGACGGCAGCCTAATGCAATACAAAACATTTTTTTGTTTTTCACCAAAAAATATACTTACGTTCTCTGGGCAAGGACTGGTCTCATAAATGCAAGGATGCGGTGATATTTGTATTTTCGGATCCTTGCTCCTGAAACACTAGGAAGCCGGCTCTCTTGACGCAGGTCCTTGTTGAAGCGGTCCTTCATTGAACGCCGTGTTTTGGTTTTGATCACTGTTGAAAAAACAAAACATAATGGTTAGACAATGTACTTTTGGCCGTGCTCAAACAACTGTGTGTGATGAGAGAAACTCCTGAGCGTTTCTCTCATCACACACAGTTGCGTGAGCACGGCCAAGGTCTCTGCTGCTTCACACTGCATTGCAATATTTACAAAATGCATTTCGGACCCTAGTCGGGGCGTTGTCCCAGCCATCCCACAACGCTTTGGCCACCTCATTCCATAGCCGCCGGATCGTCACGTTGACCGAGTGCTCGGGAACCCGGGTGTCCCACAACGGAACTCGCTCATGGACCAGGGAGATGAGGTGGTCATTGTCTATGAGGTCCTCATCCCGTTCTGGAACCTAAAAAAAAAGGACATTAATGTTGGAGACATTAACAGAAGGAAGAAATAAAACAGAAGCAGAGAAATGGCATGAATATTGAAAGTAAAAAAAAAAAGAAGTGCAGAAGCAAAAGGGAAAGAAAGAGAAAAATAAAGAATGGAAGATTCAAGAATTGTAAAGTGAGGATACAATAAACAGTCAGTCACGTATACGTACACGCTGCCGCCGTGCCACCTGACCGTGACCCCGCTCCTCCTGCTCAGCCTCTGCTGCAGTGGAAGAAGTGCTCTAAAAAAAACAAAAAACTAAATTTGTCATACGTGTTGATGTGACAGTGAATACTTACCAATCTGAGGAGGTGAGTACTCACTTCACTGACATGTTCTACTTCAGAAGGCCCAGGACGTTGCTCCTCATCAGAAGAAGAAGATGACATTCTGATGCCTGTAGAAAGAAAGAAATGGCAGAAATTAGGACATGTAAAGACAGAAAATAGAAAATAAAGGCATTGGCTAGGATATACTCACATTGTTCAGAGGCTTGTTTGCTCCAAGGTGCTGTGGTCTGTCTGCTCTGCTTGGCTGTCTGCTGAGTAGTGACCTGCAAATGTCCACTCCCTCCCTTTATCTCCTTGTATGTGGGGGGTGACTTATCAGTGTCTAGACATGTTTTTCTCTGGTGCAATGCATGCGTTCACGAACGCAAGCAAACGCATGTGCTTGTGAACGCATGCGTTCACATAGACAGCAATGCGTTTTTTTGGCGCATTCCTTCCACAATCGATCACATATGTTTCTAGGCGGCAAATTGACGCCTCTAAAATTACTGCATGTAGCGTTTACCGCGCCAAACCGCAGACAACGAAACGACGCATGCGTCGTCAAACGCGCATGCGTCCCTAATGTTAAATATAGGAATACACAACGCATGCGGATATTTGCGGCAGAAACACTGCGGTCACAACCGCAAATGTGAAACCGGCCTAAGTCCTGCTTTTCCCCTTCTGAGCATGCCCGGGGTAAGATCTGTCATTGGAAATCGAGGGTCACATGCTTAGATACTGCAGAAAAACTCATTGGTTCTCCAGGAAGGTCCTGAAGTTGCTCAGGCTCTGTGGCAGCCTCTCATTGGTCCTTCTAGGAAGGTCCTGTACTTGCTGCAGCTATAAAAGGTAGTATCAAATCTATGTGATGTGCTTTGCGCCAGTGTGGTTACGTCTGTATGTGTTCAGGAACCCAGCTGAAATAAGCCCCTAGAATACCGGCACCTCCAGTGAGGAGATTGTGTACATGGATTCAGGGCCCCGGCTGGAATAAGCGTGACCACGACGTCATCGCAGGTCCTACGCTCAATGCATTCTTAGGAATGGAGGCTGCCGCTTGCAACGCTGAGAGCCAGGCACCGTCGGAGGGTGAGTATATCCATATTTTTTATTTTTATTCTTAATTCTTAATTTTTTACATGAATATGGATCCCAGGGCCTGAAGGAGAGTCTCCTCTCCTTCAGACCCTGGGAACCATCCAGGATGGCACCCTGCACAAGCCGTAAATGGCGTATAAGACGACCCCCGACTTTTGAGACGATTTTCAGGGGTTAAAAAGTCATCTTATACGCCGGTAATTGTATATATTGAAGCCTGCTAAGTCATGTCCTTGAATGACATTAATGCTCACATTTGTCATGCTTCATGATTCATAGCAGAGAACAAAGCCAAAACTAATAGCTTCAGCATTCATGTCTCTATAGTGACAGTGGGAGGGACGCTCTTCACTTGTCACTCAAAATTCACAAGCGTATAGTGCAACAACTGCTCCAAAGTCACAGTATATATATATATATCTATATACCCTCTGTATTCCATGGGAAGAACCGTATAAGGAGATCAACACAAGGTGAAACCTTCCCAGACCCACAAAGAGGATAAAATCATCCTGGAGCCACAGAGCCACAGAGCCACAGAAGACCTGAGGATAAAACCAATTGTCTCCTAACCTGGATGTCTGACATCACAAGCTGATAAAGTGTGAGTTTCTGTGTGTATGGTCATTGGCTCCATGTATGTGATTGTACTAAGGGGGCTTCTGTCACACATTACCATGCTACGAGGCAACCTTATAAAGAAAAGGTATTCAGCAGAATCGCACGTCTAATCATTTACAATGACATTAAGATTTTACTGACATCTGCCACATTTACAGTGAGATAATCGCTGGTTGGCAGATCAGTAGGATAAAATATATTGTTTCATTTTTTTTTAATATTTTGCTATGTACTGTATTCCATGAAAACCTATATTGGGACAGAGCTTTTCAGAAAAATACCGCTTAGATTATAACTTTTAATATATAAATTCTTTAGGGAAAAAAAAACAAAATAGAAATTAGAAAAAATGTGCCCAACCAAGCACGACACAGACAATGTGGCTAATGGTAGATATTGTACATGTAAGAGATGAAGCCCTCTAATTAGAGATGCCATTAGGCTATGTGCACACGTTGCGGATTTAACTGTAGAATTTTCTGTGTAGATTCTGCATTTCTTGTCAGAAAAAGCTGGTCTGAATCTGCGCTTTTTTTTTTGCTCGTTTTTTTGGCGGATTTGCTGCGGATTTTTTCCTTTTTTCCCCCCTGCGGATTTCTATTATGGAAAAGGTGCAAAAACCCAGCAGATCCGCAAAGAATCGACATGGTCCTTTTTTGAATCTGCTGTGTTTTCCGTGCGGATTTTTCCGCACCATTAGCACACCCTTTTTTTCGCCATTGATTTACATTGTACTGTAAATCACAGTAAACTTACCTGGAGCAGCCAGTGCCAGGCTGCAGCTGCCAAGGCAAACAGGATCATGGGGTGCATTAAAAGAGGTCTGGATACACATGATGAGAGCATTATACTGCCTCTGTACAAATCCATAGTTAGACTGCACATGGAGTACTGTGTCCAGTTTTGGGCACCGGTGCTCAGGAAAGATATAATGGAACTAGAGAGAGTACAAAGGAGGGCAACAAAATTAATAAAGGGGATGGGAGAACTACAATACCCAGATAGATTAGCGAAATTAGGATTATTTAGTCTAGAAAAAAGACGACTGAGGGGCGATCTAATAACCATGTATAAGTATATTAGGGGACAATACAAATATCTCGCTGAGGATCTGTTTATACCAAGGAAGGTGACGGGCACAAAGGGGCATTCTTTGCGTCTGGAGGAGAGAAGGTTTTTCCACCAACATAGAAGAGGATTCTTTACTGTTAGGGCAGTGAGAATCTGTAATTGCTTGCCTGAGAAGGTGGTGATGGCGAACTCAGTCGAGGGGTTCAAGAGAGGCCTGGATGTCTTCCTGGAGCAGAACAATATTGTATCATACAATTATTAGGTTCTGTAGAAGGATGTAGATCTGCGGATTTATTATGATGGAATATAGGCTGAACTGGATGGACAAATGTCTTTTTTCGGCCTTACTATGTTACTATGTTACTATGTATGTTACTTGCAGATATGCAGTGTTTCTGCGTGGAAAGAAAAGCAGCGGATCCTCAGGAAATCACGTACCCTAAATCCTCTATGTTAGATCATGTACAGATACCGCAACAGGAGATAAATGATTTAATGCCCAACAAAAAGATTAGACTGTTACCTCTCTCACCCTAATACCCTAAGGGTACCGTCACACAGTGCAATTTTGATCGCTACGATGGCACGATTCGTGACGTTCGAGCGATATAGTTACGATATCGCAGTCTCTGACACGCTCCTGCGATCAGGGACCCCGCTGAGAATCGTACGTCGTAGCAGATCGTTTGAAACTTTCTTTCGTCGTCTAGTGTCCCGCTGTGGCGGCATGATTGCATGGTGTAACATATATCGTATACGATGTGCGCATACTAACCAACGGCTTCTACATCGCACATACGTCATGAAATTATCGCTCCAGCGTCGTAGATTGCAAAGTGTGACAGCAGTCTACGACGCTGGAGCGATATTGTTACGATGCTGGAGCGTCACGGATCGTACCGTTGTAGCGATGAAAATTGCACTGTGTGACGGTACCCTAAGAAGTGTCCCTGCCTTGCCGTGGAGGTCGCTACCCTGGCTTGTACGTAAAATGGCTCCTCCACACAGCGATGGCTGACTCTGGTAGGTCCTTATTAATCCCTGGTCTTTAACAATAAAAAAAAACCTAAAAATCCTAAGGATTAAAATGATAACCAGTACTGCACACTATCAGACCAAAAATGTAGGGATATATTCAAGTCGTATTAGGGATGTCACCCCTCTGGGAGGTACACAGTAAGCTAGAGAAGATGAAGCCTAAGGTTCAAAAAGAGATGGATTATCTCATGAAGAAATCACATTAAGGGCAGTCTCACACGTCCAGATAATTCCAGTACCGGAAAAATCGGTACCGGAATTATCTGTGTCCGTGTGCCGGTGCGTATCTGTGGCACATCAGTGCGGCACGTGTGCCGCCCGTATGCCCACTGGGTACCACACGCACCGTGCCGGAGACAGCGCCAAAGTTTAGCGCTGTCCCCTGCATCGTGCTTAAGCCCCATTCATATCTTCCCTGCAGCAGCGTTTGCTGTAGAGAAGATATGAATAATAGTGCCTGGGGGAAAATGTGTGTAAATGGGTTAGTAACTGGCTTAGTGATAGAAAGCAGAGGGTGGTTATAAATGGTATAGTCTCTAACTGGGTCGCTGTGACCAGTGGGGTACCGCAGGGGTCAGTATTGGGACCTGTTCTCTTCAACATATTCATTAATGATCTGGTAGAAGGTTTACACAGTAAAATATCGATATTTGCAGATGATACAAAACTATGTAAAGCAGTTAATACAAGAGAAGATAGTATTCTGCTACAGATGGATCTGGATAAGTTGGAAACTTGGGCTGAAAGGTGGCAGATGAGGTTTAACAATGATAAATGTAAGGTTATACACATGGGAAGAGGGTATCAATATCACCATTACACACTGAACGGGAAACCACTGGGTAAATCTGACAGGGAGAAGGACTTGGGGATCCTAGTTAATGATAAACTTACCTGGAGCAGCCAGTGCCAGGCAGCAGCTGCCAAGGCAAACAGGATCATGGGGTGCATTAAAAGAGGTCTGGATACACATGATGAGAGCATTATACTGCCTCTGTACAAATCCCTAGTTAGACCGCACATGGAGTACTGTGTCCAGTTTTGGGCACCGGTGCTCAGGAAGGATATAATGGAACTAGAGAGAGTACAAAGGAGGGCAACAAAATTAATAAAGGGGATGGGAGAACTACAATACCCAGATAGATTAGCGAAATTAGGATTATTTAGTCTAGAAAAAAGACGACTGAGGGGCGATCTAATAACCATGTATAAGTATATAAGGGGACAATACAAATATCTCGCTGAGGATCTGTTTATACCAAGGAAGGTGACGGGCACAAGGGGGCATTCTTTGCGTCTGGAGGAGAGAAGGTTTTTCCACCAACATAGAAGAGGATTCTTTACTGTTAGGGCAGTGAGAATCTGGAATTGCTTGCCTGAGGAGGTGGTGATGGCGAACTCAGTCGAGGGGTTCAAGAGAGGCCTGGATGTCTTCCTGGAGCAGAACAATATTGTATCATACAATTATTAGGTTCTGTAGAAGGACGTAGATCTGGGTATTTATTATGATGGAATATAGGCTGAACTGGATGGACAAATGTCTTTTTTCGGCCTTACTAACTATGTTACTATGTTACTATGTTACTATGTGTGTAAAATCCAGATCCAGGTCCCCTAATACGGTTATCCCTCCTGGGACCTTTAGTTTAGGTGCTTCATGAATTAGTGGGACATAATCTGAGCAATCAGTGGACTTTAGACCCTTCAACAGATTCATAACACAGGCAGTGGTATTGTCATCAGGAAAAAACAATGCATGTGTGTATAGATGTGTATTCGCTGCAGCACAAGCAACACATCCTACAGAGATATTCTGGACTCTTACATTGTATCTTACCCATTCTAACCATACATTTTTTCTTGGGGCTGTTTGTGTTTCTATGGAGAAAACTTCTTGCCAACTGAGACCTGGAATGGGGATTACTTCATTAACTATATTTTGCAAACGTTCACCTGGGCCTGTTTTAGCTGTACTGGTAACGGGGGCCTTGGTTGGTCTGAAGCTAATATCCTGGAGCTGTATATGGCCTAAATTCCCATAGTATCCGATACTAAATACACTATGAAAATGCCTTCCCAGTACAAACGTCTGCAGGTCAGCTGATTGGGGGCTTTCAAGATTTAGGAGGAGGGGGTGACAGTTTCTACCCCATGTACAGCCCCTAGGTGGTTGTAACAGGGCTGTTAGATGCATTCTCCCACGAAGACTCCTTCCCATCCCATCCTTAGGGAATATGGCTTCACTAGGTCTATATCCCCAATCATCCCCCGTATTCCAGGCAGCATCTGACCAATAATGACAATTATTATTGTTTTCTCTGGTAACACATATATAAAACTGGATAATTCCCTCTACCACCCGCTGAGTCTCGGGACACTTGACAACATCACAGAAATCAAATCTCCAGATATTTACTGGGGCCGTTAGATTTACCCAGAGAATAGTGGCACCGGAATTCTTATTTACAATAGGGGCCGAGGAAGTAGGGGCGGGGATGGCCCCCAGCCCCAGGACCAAAAACAAACAGCAACATCTCTCTTCAATCACCGCTGTGACTAAGCACTGGTTCGGTCTCTTTTGCAGTGTGAAGCGTGGATCCAAGTGCTCTTTCCTTCAAGTTTTACAGCAGTGGGGGTAACCAAGATCACCGTGTGGGGTCCTTTGAATCTTGGCTGAAGACAATCTCTGCGCACAAACTTTTTCACATACACCAGGTCTCCTGGCATAAAGTCATGGACCACGTCACCTGTGGATTCTGGAAGAGAAGCAGAGACTGTAGGGTGGGTGTTAGACAATTCTTTAGACAATGCAATCACAAATTGTACAACTTTATCATTTGTTTCTGACAACTCTTGGGGCCTAATATCTCCTATCTTAGGTGGAGCACCAAAAAGAATTTCGAAAGGAGTCAAGCCGTGTTTCCCCTGTGGGGTGTGTCTGATGTGGTATAAGACCACGGGGAGCAAATCTGGCCATGGGAGTGGGTGGTCCTGGCTCATTTTAAGCAACTGGGTCTTAATTGTAGAGTTCATTCTCTCAACTTTGGCTGAACTGGAGGGATGATAAGGGGTGTGTAAGCCCAAACCTGTCCCTAACATGTGCCACAGTTCCTCGTAGACATTAGCAGTGAAGGCTGGGCCCTGATCCGATTCAATGACTTCAGGGATTCCAAATCTGCACGAAATTTCAGTGATGAGCTTCTTAGCTGTAGTCTTGGCAGTCATGTTGGTCACTGGGTAGGCTTCAGGCCATCCGGAAAACATATCCACAGCCACCAGGGCGTACTCATACTTTCCTGACTTGGGCATTTGAATATGATCAACTTGGATCCTATGCCAAGGATAGTCTGGTTTGGCAAGATGCTGAAGCGGCACCTTAGCGGTGGCTGTTGGATTGCAGGTGGCACAAACTGGGCAGGCTCTTGAGTAAGCTGTAACAGTGGTAGAGATTCCTGGGGCCCAATAAAGCTTCTTGATACAAGCTAGAGCTTGGTTCTTTCCTCGATGAGTCGATCCATGAGCCCATGCTGCAACGGCTGGGTACATTCTTTTGGGTAGACAGGGTTTCCCATCTACTTTGAAGAGTCTGGGAAATAGGTGTTGTCCGGCAAACCTAGGATTTCCACGAAGGGCTCCTGCAGCTTCCCACTGTTGTTTTTCTTCTTTGGAAATCAACTTCTGTTCTTCCCATAATCTTTCTTCAGGTGGTCGGGCTGGCTTCCAGACAGATCCGGTAGCAGGGTATTCCATCTCCATGTCTTCTATCAACTCTTTCTTCTTCCTCCGGGCTTCGGGCTTGGCTTCAGACTTCTCAAAGTCTTGTTCTTCTTCAACTTGTGCAGCTTCCGTGGTTGCCTGTTCCTTTGTTTGTGCTCTGGTTAATACAGGCATCACAGATGTAGAGGTATCTTTCCAGCAGAGTTTTTCTGGTGTTGCTTCTTCCTCTTCCCACTTTGCTGAGACATTCTTCATGGCAGCAGCTTTGGCAGCTTGGTCTTCTAAGTGGTTTCCTCTAGTCTCCTTCGAGTCAACTTTCCCATGGGTTTTAACCTTGATCACCGCAATCTGTACGGGTAGCTCCAATGCCTTCATCAGGGCTTTAATCCTCAGTGCATGTTTAACAGGGGTTCCTGTAGCCGTAATGAACCCTCGGGACTTCCACAGGAATCCAAAATCGTGACAGATTCCGTAGCCATATCTTGAGTCGGTGTAGACGTTGGCCGTTTTCCCTTCTGCTAGATAACATGCTTGTTGTAGGGCCACAATTTCGGCTTCTTGAGCTGACAGGTGAGGTGGTAAAGCTTCGGCCAGAAGGACTTCTGTTTCAGTGGTGACAGCATATCCAGTGTGGAACTTGCCATAAGAGTCTGCAAATCGGGATCCATCAGTCCACAGTTGCAAATCAGGACTGGGAAGCTCTTGAGTTACCACATTCTGTGGTGCAGAAATTTCTTGTTCCAGTGCTTTCACACAGTCATGTGGGTCACCAGGTGACCTCCATTCCTCATACATCCAGTCAGGCACCTCCCCCCTAGAATGTGGAAGCAAAGTGGCCGGGTTGATGGTAGTACATTTTTGGAAGGTGATGTTGGAGGGTAGAAGTAGAGAGCACTGAAGTCTGAGATGTCTTTGACTTGTCAGATGCTTGGAAGATGTTTGTTGGAGAACAACCGAGAGATCATGTCCGGCTTGAATGATCAAGTCATGACCAAGTGCTATGTCAGCAGATTTGTCCAGGAGAACATGTGCTGCATGTACAGCCTTGAGGCAGGTTGGAGCTGTTCTGGCAACAGGATCCAGTCTGGCTGAGTAGTAGGCCAGAGGGCGGAAGCGGTCAGCATGTTTCTGAGCTAGCACACCGGAGGCATGTCCTTCAGACTCCGAAACAAAGAGGTGGAACGGCTGAGTGTAGTCAGGGAGACCCAGAGCAGGGGCACTGACAAGAGCTTCCTTGAGAGCCTCAAAACAGTCCTTTTGCTGAGCATAGATGTACGGGTTTTCAGCATGATACCAATCTGGCCCTCCAGCCTTGAGGCAGTCATACAAGGGTTGCATGAGTCTTGAGGCATCCGGAATCCACTGTCTGCAGTAGGTAATGAGTCCTAAGAAAGATTGCATACCAGAGTAAGTTTTTGGATAACGAATGTCTTCGATGGCATGCTTTCTGTCCTCGGTGAGGTGTCTTGAGCCTTGAGAGATACAGTGTCCGAGGAAGACAACCTTTTCTTTGCACCACTGGACCTTGGCCTTTGAGACTTTGCAGTTAGCAGAGTGAAGGAAGAGGAGCAGGGACTCAGAAGCAGCAGACAGATTTTCCTCAGTTCCACAGAGGAGTAGGTCATCAACATACTGGAGAAGCGTGACGTGAAGATTCCCCAATATCCATGGGTCCAAAACCATCTTCATAGCCTGAGTGAACTGGTTAGGGGAGTTCTGAGCGCCCTGTGGTGTCCTAGTCCAGGTCAGCTGAGATCCTTGGAACGTGAAGGCAAATAAGAACTGTGAGTCTTCATGAAGGGGGACACTGAAGAAGGCGTTGGCCAAATCAATGACGGTGAAGAGTGTTGCTGAAGCAGGCACTTGGGAGAGCAAGGTGTTTGGGTTGGGGACCACAGGGGTTTCCAATATGGTAGCTGAATTGACTGCTCTAAGGTCCTGAACGAGTCTGTATCTTGGAGGGTCCCCGGGGGCTGTCTTCTTTTTCATCAGAAACAGGGGTGTGTTGCAGGGTGAAACACACTTGATCAGTACTCCAGAACGTAGGAGGGAGGTGTTAGGGGTCGAGTTCCTGCCTCTGCACAGGGGGAATCTCGGCCCATCTCCGCTGCGGTCTCCCATTCTTCTCCTGCCGCAGTGGAGCCTGCTCAGCGGAGACGTCGATCCCAGCGTCTCGCTCAGTCTGACTCTGTGCTAAGAGTTACTGCTGCGTTTCCTGCTTCTCCCATTGAAGTCAGTGCTGGGCAGCGGCGAGCGGACGCTTCTGGGGCTAAGTCCTGCTTTTCACATTCTGAGCATGCCCAGAGTAAGATCTCTCAGTGGAGATCGAGGGTCACATGATCAGATACTGCAGCTAAGGTCCTTGTAGCTGCTAGGACTAAATCCTGTTTTGCACACTGAGCATGCCCAGGGCGAGATCTCTCAGTGGAGATCTAGGGTCACATGCTCAGGTGCTGCAGCACTCCATTGGTCCTTCTTTGAAAGGTCCTAAACATGCTGTAACTATTTAAGGCTCGCATGGCCGCACGACCATGCGCTAGTATCAATTCATATATGTGCTTTGCGGCAGTGTGGTTATGTATGAGTGTGTTCAGGGACCTGGCTGAAATAAGCCCCTAGAATACCGGCACCTCCGGTGAGGAGATTGTATGAGAGTGTTCAGGGACCCGGCTGAAATAAGCCCCTAGAATACCGGCTTCTCCGGTGAGGAGATTGCATGTAGCATAACCACTGACTGCTATCAGCTTGGCAGTAAGCTTGTGCTCCTGTGAGGCTAACAGGGCGCAGTGCTTCCCTTTCACGGCTACTCTGTGGAGTAACAGAGCTAGTCTATACCGCCTAACAGTGCCGCCATTCGCTAGCAGCAGGTTCCCCTGCATGGTGGACCCCGGGCTGCGAACGCACCATTTATAATAAAACATCTCTATTTTCTCGGTGCGTTCCGCTAGCCCTAACAGTATACTAGCGCCAGGGTCTGGCTAGTAAATGGCGGATGGTCAGCGTTTACAGCGGTACATCCAGCAGCTGGAGGGTAGGTTGGCGGCTCTCGAGCGCACTACCTCAGCTGTGGATGTTACCGCAGTCGCTGTTCAGGCTGCAAGTGTAGCTGCAGCCAGTTTGTCCTCTGCCACCCCTGCTCCGACTTTATCCCGTCTCCCGCTTCCAGACAAGTTTGCTGGTGACAGTAAACAATGTCGGGGATTCGTGAGTCAGTGCTCCATACATATTGAGCTTCTGGCTGCACGTTTTCCTACGGAACGGGCGAAAGTGGGATTTATTTTATCCCTTTTATCGGGCAGGGCGTTGGAGTGGGCAACGCCGCTATGGGAGCACAATGATCGTGTGGTACAGAGTGCTCCTCTCTTCTTGGACGCTCTGAAACAGGTCTTTTTGGGACCTCGTGTTACCCACGATACCGCGCTCCAATTGTTGGCAACAACCCAGGGTTCGTCCATGGTCAGCCAGTTCGCCGTTCAATTCCGGACTCTGGTCTCGGAGCTGGAGTGGCCGGATAAAGTCCTTATTCCGGTGTTCTGGAGAGGACTGGCAGACCATGTGAAGGATGCCTTGGCCACCAGGGAGATTCCTGCCACACTGGAGGAGCTTATTTCTATATCTACCCGCATCGACCTCCGTTTTAACGAGCGGAGGTTGGAGCGGGCCCAGTGTAGGCAGAGGTATCGGCTGGCTCCCACCTTTGCCAGACCTCTAGAATCTTCCGTTCAGGCGTCCGACTCCCATGAGACCATTGAGGTCTCTCGAGAGGGACCTAAGTCTCGGACCGCTCGAGTACCCGTGGTTTGCAGAAATTGCCAACAAGAGGGACATTATGCCAATAAATGTCCATGGCGGTTGGGTAAACAATCGCGTCTAGTAACCCTTGGAGGAGGTTCTCTAGACACAGCGGCTTTTTCCTCCAAGCTGTCCTTCAAGGGGACAATCATATTAGGTTCTCACTCTCTAACAGTCGAGCTTTTTGTGGACTCCGGAGCTGAGGGGAATTTCATGTCCTCGGCTTTTGCTCTGCGCCATGCAATACCTCTGGTGATGCTCGCCAAACCGGTGACTGTTAGAGTAGTGAACGGGTCAACACTTCCATCTCAGATCACACACCAGACTGTCCCTTTCACGTTAGCTATGTCCCCATCCCACCAGGAGATAGTTTGCCTTCTTGTCCTTCCCGAGGGAATGGATGAGATTCTGCTGGGAATACCCTGGCTCCGTTTCCACTCCCCACATATAGAGTGGTCCTCTGGGAGGATATTGGGTTGGAGTGAATCCTGTAAGGGCAGATGTGTGAAAGAGTGTGTTCAGGTTTCCACCACTGAGATACCCGGAGATCTCTCTTCTCTCCCCAAATACTATTGGTCCTATGCAGACGTCTTCTCCAAAAAGGCTGCGGAGACCCTTCCACCTCACCGCCCCTATGACTGTCCTATAGATCTCTTGCCTGGAGCAGAACCTCCTCGGGGACGTGTCTATCCCTTCTCTCTTCCGGAGACGGAGGCCATGTCCCAATACATCCAGGAGAATTTGGCAAGAGGGTTCATTAGGAAGTCAGTGTCACCAGCAGGGGCAGGGTTCTTCTTCGTGCAGAAGAAGAATGGAGAATTACGTCCCTGCATAGATTACAGGGGTCTTAACGCCATAACCGTTAAAAATAAGTATCCGCTGCCCCTGATTTCTGAGCTTTTTGATAGGCTAAGGGGAGCTAAGGTATTTACCAAATTGGATCTGCGGGGTGCTTATAACCTGATTCGCATCCGTGAGGGGGACGAATGGAAGACGGCGTTTAACACCAGAGATGGGCACTATGAGTATCTGGTGATGCCCTTCGGGCTCTGTAATGCCCCAGCCGTTTTCCAAGATTTTGTCAACGACATCTTCCGGGATATGCTTTCCACCTCGGTCGTAGTCTATCTGGATGATATTCTCATCTTTTCTCCAGATATTGACTCCCACCGGAGAGATGTTGGCAGAGTCTTTGACCTCTTACGGGCAAATTCTCTCTACGCAAAGTTGGAGAAGTGTATGTTTGAGCAGGAGTCTTTACCTTCCTGGGCTATATCATCTCCGCCCAGGGATTGGCTATGGATCCTGCCAAACTACAGGCTGTGATGGACTGGCAAGAACCCCATTCTCTTAAAGCGGTGCAGCGCTTTATGGGGTTCATTAATTATTACCGCCAGTTCATTCCCCACTTCTCAACTTTGGTAGCTCCCTTGGTAGCCCTCACCAAGAAGGGAGCAAATCCCAAATTGTGGTCTGAAGAGGTCTCCAGGGCCTTTTCTTCTATTAAGTCCCATTTTGCTAGCGCTCCCATCCTACATCGTCCCGATGTTGATAAGCCGTTCATTATGGAGGTGGATGCCTCTTCCGTTGGTGCAGGAGCAGTCCTCTTCCAAAAGGATGCTCAAGGTCGGAAGCATCCGTGCTTCTTCTTCTCCAAGACCTTCACACCTGCGGAGAGGAATTATTCCATTGGGGACAGGGAGTTGCTAGCGATGAAGCTGGCTTTCTCGGAGTGGAGACATCTCTTAGAGGGGGCTCGTTTTCCCTTTCAGGTCTTCACGGACCACAAAAATTTGTTATACCTGCAAACAGCCCAGCGGCTAAATTCTCGCCAGGCCAGATGGTCCTTGTTCTTCTCCCGGTTCCACTTCACCCTTCATTATCTCGCTGGGGAGAAGAACATTCGTGCAGACGCTCTCTCTCGCTCTGTTGTGTCATCTGAGGAGGAGGAGGGGGAGCCTCGGCTTATTGTCCCTTCAGAGAGCCTGAGAACCGTAGCGCCGGTTTCGCTTGAGTCTGTGCCTCCGGGCAAGACTTTTGTGCCCATTAATTTACGACCGGAGGTTCTCTCTTGGGCTCATTCGTCCAGGGTGGGTGGACACTTTGGGACAAAGAGGACATCTGAGCTACTGGCGAGGACGTACTGGTGGCCACATATGGTCCGGGATGTTAGAGATTATATTCAAGCGTGTGTCTCCTGCGCCAAAAATAAATCTCCTCGTCAAAGGCCAGCTGGGTTACTCTATCCCTTGCCGGTGGCAGATAGGCCCTGGGAGATGGTCGGGATGGACTTTGTTGTGGGTTTACCCAAATCTCGCGGCTGTACCATCATTTGGGTCATCACCGATCATTTCTCAAAAATGGTGCATTTGGTGCCACTACCACGGTTACCTTCTGCACGGGCCTTGGCAGCGTTGTTCATAAAACACATCTTCCGCCTACATGGTATGCCAGACAAAATTGTCAGTGACCGGGGTCCCCAGTTTGCGTCTCGGTTCTGGAGAGAGCTTTGTCGTCTTCTCAGCATTGAGTTGAATCTCTCTTCCGCATATCATCCCGAGACGAATGGGTTGGTAGAGAGGGCCAACCAGACCTTGGTCACATACCTGAGACATTTTGTTTCAGCCAGGCAGGATGACTGGGCATCCTTGCTATCGTGGGCAGAGTTTGCACTGAACAATGCCGTAGCTGACTCCACTGGACAAACCCCATTCCTCCTAAACTATGGTCAGCATCCGCGGGTACCTGTGCCTATGCCCGTGTCTTCCGCCGACTTCAGGGTGGCAGACTGGGCTGTGGAGGCACGGGATATTTGGGACCGCACTCAGGATGCCATTCGGGCCTCCAAGGAGAGAATGAGGTCCTCCGCCGATGCACATCGGTGCCCCGCTCCGACCTTTGCTCCTGGCAACTTGGTGTGGCTCTCCGCCTGTAACATCAGGCTGCGAGTGGAGTCCACTAAGTTTGCTCCTCGCTACTTGGGTCCATTCAAGGTCCTCGAACAGGTTAATCCTGTGGTCTACCGTCTGGCCCTTCCTTCACCGACACCTTTCATGTGTCCCTCCTTAAGCCCGTATACATGTCCAGGTTTTCTGAGTCATCTGCCGGGACATCGGGTTCGTCTACGGACGATTTCGAGGTGAACGCTATTTTGGGGTACAAGGTGGTACGTGGCAAAAAATTTTATTTGGTGGACTGGAAGGGTTACGGTCCTGAAGATAGGTCCTGGGAGCCTGCTGAGCACATTCGGGCTCCGCAGCTCATTGCTGCCTTCGAGCGTAGCGAGGCCCAAGGAGGGGGGGGCCCTAGGAGGGGGAGTAATGTTAGGGGTCGAGTTCCTGCCTCTGCACAGGGGGAATCTCGGGCCATCTCCACTGTGGTCTCCCATTCTTCTCCTGCCGCAGTAGAGCCTGCTTAGCGGAGACGTCGATCCCAGCGTCTCGCTCAGTCTGACTCTGTGCTAAGAGTTACTGCTGCGTTTCCTGCTTCTCCCATTGAAGTCAGTGCTGGGCAGCGGCGAGCGGACGCTTCTGGGGCTAAGTCCTGCTTTTCACATTCTGAGCATGCCCAGAGTAAGATCTCTCAGTGGAGATCGAGGGTCACATGATCAGATACTGCAGCTAAGGTCCTTGTAGCTGCTAGGACTAAATCCTGTTTTGCACACTGAGCATGCCCAGGGCGAGATCTCTCAGTGGAGATCTAGGGTCACATGCTCAGGTGCTGCAGCACTCCATTGGTCCTTCTTTGAAAGGTCCTAAACATGCCGTAACTATTTAAGGCTCGCATGGCCGCACGGCCATGCGCTAGTATCAATTCATATATGTGCTTTGCGGCAGTGTGGTTATGTATGAGTGTGTTCAGGGACCCGGCTGAAATAAGCCCCTAGAATACCGGCACCTCCGGTGAGGAGATTGTATGAGAGTGTTCAGGGACCCGGCTGAAATAAGCCCCTAGAATACCGGCTTCTCCGGTGAGGAGATTGCATGTAGCATAACCACTGACTGCTATCAGCTTGGCAGTAAGCTTGTGCTCCTGTGAGGCTAACAGGGCGCAGTGCTTCCCTTTCACGGCTACTCTGTGGAGTAACAGAGCTAGTCTATACCGCCTAACAGGGCCGCCATTCGCTAGCAGCAGGTTCCCCTGCATGGTGGACCCCGGGCTGCGAACGCACCATTTATAATAAAACATCTCTATTTTCTCGGTGCGTTCCGCTAGCCCTAACAGTATACTAGCGCCAGGGTCTGGCTAGTAAATGGCGGATGGTCAGCGTTTACAGCGGTACATCCAGCAGCTGGAGGGTAGGTTGGCGGCTCTCGAGCGCACTACCTCAGCTGTGGATGTTACCGCAGTCGCTGTTCAGGCTGCAAGTGTAGCTGCAGCCAGTTTGTCCTCTGCCACCCCTGCTCCGACTTTATCCCGTCTCCCGCTTCCAGACAAGTTTGCTGGTGACAGTAAACAATGTCGGGGATTCGTGAGTCAGTGCTCCATACATATTGAGCTTCTGGCTGCACGTTTTCCTACGGAACGGGCGAAAGTGGGATTTATTTTATCCCTTTTATCGGGCAGGGCGTTGGAGTGGGCAACGCCGCTATGGGAGCGCAATGATCGTGTGGTACAGAGTGCTCTTCTCTTCTTGGACGCTCTGAAACAGGTCTTTTTGGGACCTCGTGTTACCCACGATACCGCGCTCCAATTGTTGGCAACAACCCAGGGTTCGTCCATGGTCAGCCAGTTCGCCGTTCAATTCCGGACTCTGGTCTCGGAGCTGGAGTGGCCGGATAAAGTCCTTATTCCGGTGTTCTGGAGAGGACTGGCAGACCATGTGAAGGATGCCTTGGCCACCAGGGAGATTCCTGCCACACTGGAGGAGCTTATTTCTATATCTACCCGCATCGACCTCCGTTTTAACGAGCGGAGGTTGGAGCGGGCCCAGTGTAGGCAGAGGTATCGGCTGGCTCCCACCTTTGCCAGACCTCCAGAATTTTCCGTTCAGGCGTCCGACTCCCATGAGGCCATGGAGGTCTCTCGAGAGGGACCTAAGTCTCGGACCGCTCGAGTACCCGTGGTTTGCAGAAATTGCCAACAAGAGGGACATTATGCCAATAAATGTCCACGGCGGTTGGGTAAACAATCGCGTCTAGTAACCCTTGGAGGAGGTTCTCTAGACACAGCGGCTTTTTCCTCCAAGCTGTCCTTCAAGGGGACAATCATATTAGGTTCTCACTCTCTAACAGTCGAGCTTTTTGTGGACTCCGGAGCTGAGGGGAATTTCATGTCCTCGGCTTTTGCTCTGTGCCATGCAATACCTCTGGTGATGCTCGCCAAACCGGTGACTGTTAGAGTAGTGAACGGGTCAACACTTCCATCTCAGATCACACACCAGACTGTCCCTTTCATGTTAGCTATGTCCCCATCCCACCAGGAGATAGTTTGCCTTCTTGTCCTTCCCGAGGGAATGGATGAGATTCTGCTGGGAATACCCTGGCTCCGTTTCCACTCCCCACATATAGAGTGGTCCTCTGGGAGGATATTGGGTTGGAGTGAATCCTGTAAGGGCAGATGTGTGAAAGAGTGTGTTCAGGTTTCCACCACTGAGATACCCGCAGATCTCTCTTCTCTCCCCAAATACTATTGGTCCTATGCAGACGTCTTCTCCAAAAAGGCTGCGGAGACCCTTCCACCTCACCGCCCCTATGACTGTCCTATAGATCTCTTGCCTGGAGCAGAACCTCCTCGGGGACGTGACTATCCCCTCTCTCTTCCGGAGACGGAGGCCATGTCCCAATACATCCAGGAGAATTTGGCAAGAGGGTTCATTAGGAAGTCAGTATCACCAGCAGGGGCAGGGTTCTTCTTCGTGCAGAAGAAGAATGGAGAATTACGTCCCTGCATAGATTACAGGGGTCTTAACGCCATAACCGTTAAAAATAAGTATCCGCTGCCCCTGATTTCTGAGCTTTTTGATAGGCTAAGGGGAGCTAAGGTATTTACCAAATTGGATCTGCGGGGTGCTTATAACCTGATTCGCATCCGTGAGGGGGACGAATGGAAGACGGCGTTTAACACCAGAGTTGGTCACTATGAGTATCTGGTGATGCCCTTCGGGCTCTGTAATGCCCCAGCCGTTTTCCAAGATTTTGTCAACGACATCTTCCGGGATATGCTTTCCACCTCGGTCGTAGTCTATCTGGATGATATTCTCATCTTTTCTCCAGATATTGACTCCCACCGGAGAGATGTTGGCAGAGTCTTTGACCTCTTACGGGCAAATTCTCTCTACGCAAAGTTGGAGAAGTGTATGTTTGAGCAGGAGTCTTTACCTTTCCTGGGCTATATCATCTCTGCCCAGGGATTGGCTATGGATCCTGCCAAACTACAGGCTGTGATGGACTGGCAAGAACCCCATTCTCTTAAAGCGGTGCAGCGCTTTATGGGGTTCATTAATTATTACCGCCAGTTCATTCCCCACTTCTCAACTTTGGTAGCTCCCTTGGTAGCCCTCACCAAGAAGGGAGCAAATCCCAAATTGTGGTCTGAAGAGGTCTCCAGGGCCTTTTCTTCTATTAAGTCCCATTTTGCTAGCGCTCCCATCCTACATCGTCCCGATGTTGATAAGCCGTTCATTATGGAGGTGGATGCCTCTTCCGTTGGTGCAGGAGCAGTCCTCTTCCAAAAGGATGCTCAAGGTCGGAAGCATCCGTGCTTCTTCTTCTCCAAGACCTTCACACCTGCGGAGAGGAATTATTCCATTGGGGACAGGGAGTTGCTAGCGATGAAGCTGGCTTTCTCGGAGTGGAGACATCTCTTAGAGGGGGCTCGTTTTCCCTTTCAGGTCTTCACGGACCACAAAAATTTGTTATACCTGCAAACAGCCCAGCGGCTAAATTCTCGCCAGGCCAGATGGTCCTTGTTCTTCTCCCGGTTCCACTTCACCCTTCATTATCTCGCTGGGGAGAAGAACATTCGTGCAGACGCTCTCTCTCGCTCTGTTGTGTCATCTGAGGAGGAGGAGGGGGAGCCTCGGCTTATTGTCCCTTCAGAGAGCCTGAGAACCGTAGCCGCTAGTTTCGCTTGAGTCTGTGCCTCCGGGCAAGACTTTTGTGCCCATTAATTTACGACCGGAGGTTCTCTCTTGGGCTCATTCGTCCAGGGTGGGTGGACACTTTGGGACAAAGAGGACATCTGAGCTACTGGCGAGGACGTACTGGTGGCCACATATGGTCCGGGATGTTAGAGATTATATTCAAGCGTGTGTCTCCTGCGCCAAAAATAAATCTCCTCGTCAAAGGCCAGCTGGGTTACTCTATCCCTTGCCGGTGGCAGATAGGCCCTGGGAGATGGTCGGGATGGACTTTGTTGTGGGTTTACCCAAATCTCGCGGCTGTACCATCATTTGGGTCATCACCGATCATTTCTCAAAAATGGTGCATTTGGTGCCACTACCACGGTTACCTTCTGCACGGGCCTTGGCAGCGTTGTTCATAAAACACATCTTCCGCCTACATGGTATGCCAGACAAAATTGTCAGTGACCGGGGTCCCCAGTTTGCGTCTCGGTTCTGGAGAGAGCTTTGTCGTCTTCTCAGCATTGAGTTGAATCTCTCTTCCGCATATCATCCCGAGACGAATGGGTTGGTAGAGAGGGCCAACCAGACCTTGGTCACATACCTGAGACATTTTGTTTCAGCCAGGCAGGATGACTGGGCATCCTTGCTATCGTGGGCAGAGTTTGCACTGAACAATGCCGTAGCTGACTCCACTGGACAAACCCCATTCCTCCTCAACTATGGTCAGCATCCGCGGGTACCTGTGCCTATGCCCGTGTCTTCCGCCGACTTCAGGGTGGCAGACTGGGCTGTGGAGGCACGGGATATTTGGGACCGCACTCAGGATGCCATTCGGGCCTCCAAGGAGAGAATGAGGTCCTCCGCCGATGCACATCGGCGCCCCGCTCCGACCTTTGCTCCTGGCGACTTGGTGTGGCTCTCCGCTCGTAACATCAGGCTGCGAGTGGAGTCCACTAAGTTTGCTCCTCGCTACTTGGGTCCATTCAAGGTCCTCGAACAGGTTAATCCTGTGGTCTACCGTCTGGCCCTTCCTTCACCGACACCTTTCATGTGTCCCTCCTTAAGCCCGTATACATGTCCAGGTTTTCTGAGTCATCTGCCGGGACATCGGGTTCGTCTACGGACGATTTCGAGGTGAACGCTATTTTGGGGTACAAGGTGGTACGTGGCAAAAAATTTTATTTGGTGGACTGGAAGGGTTACGGTCCTGAAGATAGGTCCTGGGAGCCTGCTGAGCACATTCGGGCTCCGCAGCTCATTGCTGCCTTCGAGCGTAGCGAGGCCCAAGGAGGGGGGGGCCCTAGGAGGGGGGGTAATGTTAGGGGTCGAGTTCCTGCCTCTGCACAGGGGGAATCTGGGGCCATCTCCACTGTGGTCTCCCATTCTTCTCCTGCCGCAGTGGAGCCTGCTCAGCGGAGACGTCGATCCCAGCGTCTCGCTCAGTCTGACTCTGTGCTAAGAGTTACTGCTGCGTTTCCTGCTTCTCCCATTGAAGTCAGTGCTGGGCAGCGGCGAGCGGACGCTTCTGGGGCTAAGTCCTGCTTTTCACATTCTGAGCATGCCCAGAGTAAGATCTCTCAGTGGAGATCGAGGGTCACATGATCAGATACTGCAGCTAAGGTCCTTGTAGCTGCTAGGACTAAATCCTGTTTTGCACACTGAGCATGCCCAGGGCGAGATCTCTCAGTGGAGATCTAGGGTCACATGCTCAGGTGCTGCAGCACTCCATTGGTCCTTCTTTGAAAGGTCCTAAACATGCTGTAACTATTTAAGGCTCGCATGGCCGCACGGCCATGCGCTAGTATCAATTCATATATGTGCTTTGCGGCAGTGTGGTTATGTATGAGTGTGTTCAGGGACCCGGCTGAAATAAGCCCCTAGAATACCGGCTTCTCCGGTGAGGAGATTGCATGTAGCATAACTACTGACTGCTATCAGCTTGGCAGTAAGCTTGTGCTCTTGTGAGGCTAACAGGGCGCAGTGCTTCCCTTTCACGGCTACTCTGTGGAGTAACAGAGCTAGTCTATACCGCCTAACAGGGCCGCCATTCGCTAGCAGCAGGTTCCCCTGCATGGTGGACCCCGGGCTGCGAACGCACCATTTATAATAAAACATCTCTATTTTCTCGGTGCGTTCCGCTAGCCCTAACAGGAGGTGATCTGAACTCCAAGGCTTTGTTCTTGAGCAGCCTTGAGTGGATACTGAGGTAACCTGGGGTACGGGTGCCCGGGTTTGAGGTGGACTTTCACTGGAGGCACTTTGAGCAGACCCACGTCTTCAGGTCCAGTTGAACACAAGGCTTCAGGTAGGTCAGGCAGATCCGGGGTAGGTGTTGGTTGCAGTGTCATCATCATCAAAGGGAAAGCCTTGAGTACACAACGATCTTCAGTGCCTTGTTGTGAGGCTGGGTCTTGTAACTGCAGTTCCATCCCTTGATCACCAAAAGTGATGGTAGCACGAAGCCTTTGAAGGAGGTCAGCTCCCAGAAGGTTGACAGGACAGGTTTCAGACACCAGAAACTTGGTAAAGACACCAGAGAAAGGGCCAGCTGGAACAGGAACAGTGAGTGGTGATGAGGATTGTTGACCTTCAACTCCAATATACGTGAGGAAATCTGAAGACAGGGAGATAGTAGAAGGTAGCTGAGATGAAGAGATGACAGAGGTGGCCGCCCCAGTGTCCACTAGAAACTTGAGAGGTTGGTTGTCCACTTCCAGGGTATCTGTACCGCAGGATGAAGAGGTACGAGTAGCAGGAAAGGTGGGCACTGGTTGGCCTGAACTTCATGAATGTGGAGGAGGAGGTCTTTGATAATGCTCCCTGTGAGGGCAATCTCTTCTCATGTGTCCAGGGTTGCCACACTCCCAACACAGGGGTCTCCCTTGATCATCATAAACCGGTCTGTCCCTGTAGTTTCGGCCTTGGGGCCTTCTCGGCCCTGCAGGCGGCGGTCCATACCGACCCTGGGCCTGGTACATCATAACAGGTACTTCTGGGGCTTCTGCCATATACATGGCTGATTTCTTCTTGCCTTTGTCCTTCTGTGCTTCTTTTTCTGCTTCTTTTTCTTCCCTTTGAAGCATTTTCTGATAACTCTTCACAACAGTGAGGGCCTGTTTTAGAGGACCATCGGATAATTCGGGACGAAGCTTCATAACCCTATCCTTCAGTGAATCTTCCAGACCATCAATGAACGCACGGACCAACAAGGCTGCTTGTGTTTTTACATGAACCGAATAACCCAGATCTTCAAACTGCATAGTTAGCCTGGCACTATATTTCTCCACAGCCTCACCAGGTTCTTGTTGTATGTCCTGTATTGATCCTGCTTCGTCAGAGAGACGGTCCTGAGCCCACTTTGTGAGTTGTGCCATAAACTCTTCTCCAGACTTGAACTTGTTGAGGGGTCCCGCCTTAGTGGAATCTAATTCTTTCATGATGGTGGGAAGAAAATATTCGGAGGCCTTGATTGAGGTAATACCTGATAGATCAGACCATGTAGCCCCGTAGATGCTCCTAGTCTGTTCTAGCTTCCTCACATACTGCATGGGAAATTTGTCCGGGTCTGGTAACTTGTTGACAATAGCATCAATCTGTACCGGAGTGAAGGGTTTGTACTTCAGATTCAGCCCTTCTTCTTCTCCGTCACACGTCACTACCTCATCTTTCGGGGCAGTTGGGGGCGCGGTGGGTGTTGTCTCATCCATAGGCTTTATACCTGTGTGCATTAGCGGTACCATGTATTCAGCTACCAAAGGCATGATGCCATCTATCCCAGACTCATGATAACAGACAATCCTGACTTCCTGCAAATCAAGGTTTGGGGTTGATTGTAGGCAATCTTTGATAACTTCAACATGTTCCTTCATACAGGGGCCCAGTGGGTATCCGAAGAGTCCAGAAGATATCAACGGTATAGCCAAGGTTCTACGAGGAAGTGTGTTTTTATCTAGCTGTCCTGCAAAAGTGAGCACTGTACGCAAGGCAGTCTGCAGTATTGTACGACAGTGCTCGGGTGTCTTGTAATCATATATGGGACCTACAGTGTGTAACACTATATCACAGGGTAAATTCCCCCCTCGGGTGGCCATAGCATCTCCTGACTGCAAGGAGCCGTGAGTGGTAAGGTAGGCCTGACACTCTTGGGTTATGACTGGGCCTCCCTTGTTAGCTATCTGTTGGGCCAAACCACCTCTATGTGATAGGGAAGAGTTGGCTGGATTCACTATGGCTCCCACCTGGTGGGTGATTATATCCCCATACCCCACCGAGAAAAGAACCTGGGAGCCCTGAGGTGTGACGTAGTAACGTGAATGACAGGGAAACCAGATCTCTGGGGCTTGTGGTAACTTAAGGGACATGTTGAGAGGGGTAGGTCGCGGGCCTTTTTCGGGCCGGGGAGATTCAAATGGACCCAACAGCGGTGGCGGGGTAGGAGGAATTATAGCGGCCTGATTGTCCGGATCTTCCGGTTCTTCATCACCCTCGACAGCCTGGCGTCTCATACGAATTGCGGACTGGAAAGCCGCACTACCAGTTAGGGCATCGAGGGAGAATGGGCCCTCCCCAGGTGTGTTTACAAATATCACAGTGGGTTGCACCGGAAGACTAGGCCCAGTGGCCGAGGTGGAAACAGGAACAATGGATGTGGAAACAGTATCGGTTTTCAAGAGGGGGTGGTCCCTGATAGTACTCGCCGGAAGATGTCACCAGGGGATATGATGGCTGGGGAGGAGTTCTGGGTGCACCAAGATGGCCGCCGGTGGAAGTGTGGCATGCCCCACTTCCGTCCGGGACCTTGGCGGAGCCCCAAGGACGGCCCGCCCCGCACACACGACAGGTTGTCACCCAAGACGGATTCTGCACACCACATACAGGACACACCCACTGCTCTGGAGATATCGTGCCGCCGCCATTATAGGGCGGTGGCTGGGACTGCGTATTCATCAGTGGTGGCGCGGCGGCCATTTTACAATCTGTAAGATTACAATTCAGAGGCATTTTATAACCAAACATGGGCTCTGCATCTTCTGAGCCCCCCTCCCCATGAACCTCTTTCCATCCCTCGTTCTTTAAACCTCGCGCAACTCGCAGATGAGCTTGTGCTTGTTCTAACAATCCTTTATCTTTCAACATGCCCTTTTTGCTCTCTATGAGATAGTGCCATGTAGACGGCTGCAATCTCCCTGTCGAGGGCAGTCCTACATGCTTGTACAATCTCTCAACATTCTTGACTGCCTTCTTCCCCTCCCGTGACTCTACTATTGTCTTGACTTCCACAGCATCCTCACTTAACTCGTGGGGCACGGACTTCTTCTGCCATAAGAGACGCAACATGACTCACAGAATACTACACCCTGCTGCAGCTCAGGATCGCTGACAGCGGTAACAACACTGGTTTCCCAACAAAAAAAACACGGAGCCTCTCGTTCGACGTGCTGTCCCTAACCTCTGAACACCAGTGATTAACAGTCTACCCTGTCACGATATTCTAACCAGTCGGGAGGCGGTCTCCTAGTGAGAGCCCTTCACAGAAAAACAGGTGGTCCCCTCTCGGGACGTCTTAATTACCTAGTTGGTACAATATCACAGAGGCTGCGTCTCCTATCCCTTTCTCAAAGCCGCCCCCAATCCACAAACTTCCTCAATCTTTCACTCTATCACTACTAGGCAACAGTCACAGGTAGGGTGGTTGAATGGAGTACAATGACCGGTGGAGGAGGTGTGGTGTACACGAGGACGCGCAGAGTGCGACGTCTCTCAGTTGCTGGTTCGAAGCGTGGCACGAGATCGCGCTCGGTCTCACCACTCACCCGGTCACTCCCCAGACCCAAGGAGACCACAGACTAACCAATAACGGCTGAAACACTAGCAAGTGTGACACATACAGAATGTATGATCTTCACTTACCGTGTTTGGAGGGTGATCAGTCCTCGAGGTCAGCCACTACGGGTGTCGTCCACGGACGTCCAGGTATGGGTCCAGGGGGTCTCGGATCTCGCGGGCCACGCCCCACGTTGGTTGCGCCAAATTGTCGGGGTCGTCACGACAATACCCTTCATCCACCAGTCATTCCAAATCAAGATGAGAGCAGTGGTACCAAATTGAAGAATGAGTCAGACAAAATCTGGTTCAAACTCAGTGCCTGCCCGTTTGTCTACAAAGTGTAGTAACGTCTCAGCAACTGATTTTATTTTCTAATACACAGCATTATATGATCTATTGGGGGAAGGTGTGCAGAGGGCGGGGATAGGCAGGGGTTAAGCAATGTATCTAGTATTCAGTCCTTCTGGTTGGCTCTGACATCATCTGATGAATCTTCCTTTGTCCACATCTTGTCCACATCACTTTAAGTATCATTTCCAGAGAAATGATACTTGTCCTTCTGGAATGTGTAACTTGCTTCTTCAGCAGAGTGAATCTGGAGCAAAGGTGAATACTGGCAGCCATCTTAACTACAATTACATATGCATTTAGCAAGCAGAGAGAAAAACTTATTGTTTCACAGCATAAGAATATATAAAAGTACAAAAGAGTATAAAGAAAATATATTTTCACCTTGACACAACTTCTTCCAGTCCTTATCTTTCCACTCCTGTTAGACTTCCTCAACTAGCAGTATAGGGGTAGCCCAACTCCACTCTATACATGAATCCAGTATCCCTATGGTTCACTTGCCTGAACTTCTGTGAAAGAGATCACAGAAACACACCACTCATTTCTTGGCTGCTGCCAGCCCACAATGGTAAACAAGTTTCCCACAATCCCCCTGGTGCTCTGCTAACCACTCCCTGTCTCCTGTGACTGTGTTAACCTCTCTAGTTTCTGGATGCTTTTGAAGCAACAACAGTTAGCACTATTTCTGCACGTCACACTCTTTCCTTTCTCTTGAATGCCGTCTTTGACAATGAATCGATCTGACCAATTCTAAGACAGTGGTGGAAGTCATGTCACTTCATATACATATTGGCATAACATTCATAAACATTAAAAGCAACCTATTATTACAAACTTTTGCTTGTAGGACTTCTGTAAGAAATAAACGATTAAAACAAACAGTATCTCTTCAGCTGGAGCTTTTCGTACGTCTTCAACCAGCTCTCCCTCTCACTAGGCCTTAACAGTTCTTTGTTTCTACAAAGTCTTTTAATGAAAATCACAGCGTGAAAACAAGTCTTTTCACCAGGCAACATCTTCCATACTGCCCCTTGGTGGTGAATACCACTCAAGTGGGCTTACCTGGTCCATAGGCAGGGATACCTGTTTCCAATTGACAGTCCTTGTCACTTGACCAAGTGTCTCATACGTCAGCATCACGGGCCTCCTTACGTCTCGAATGGACATCCTCCTGATGGGTTGTTCCTCAGATACCCCAGGTTCTTCAGTTGCAGGAGTCTCTTCCACCGCACTCATTTCTCGTACTTCCTCAGATGCTCTTGGAAATGCCTCTGTAAGTTCTTGCACTTCTTCTGAATCATCTGGTTCCACACAGTCTGATAATACCACTCCTCCTGAGTGTCGATTGGTCTCTGCAGTGATCGGTGTTCGATCATCAGAGCTGAATTGAACTTCATCTGTACTCCTTGGTACAAACTCTGGAGCCTCTGGACTTAGTTCACTCTCCTGAAGATAGTACATCTCTCTCCTTGCCAGTCCAAAAGGTACAACAATGTGCTCTTCTTCATCGGAACTTTCAAGAACACTTTCCACCTCTGGAGCTTCAGTCTGTGGTAGTCCCTTAGTCGATCTCGATCGATGTCAGTCTACTTCCGGGGAGACCTGTTGTGGTGGAAGATAATCACAAGGTAGTAGTAAATTCTGATGGACTGTCATCAGCTTTTCTCCTCATGACCACATACACCTTGTTGTACCTTCCCAGTACGAATGAAATTTTCCTGGACCACCTTTTTCATGCACGTTTTTGACTAGCACCCGACTTCCCGGTGTTAATTCTGCTCCATAACATTTTCGATCATAGTACTCCTTACTCTTGCTTTGCCCTTGGGTAGCCACTTTGGAGGCTATGTTGTATGCCTCTGTCATCCGTTCCTTCCATTTCTGATCATACTCCAGATATGTTTTCTAAGTCTCTGACACAAATATCGGAATGTATCCTGGATGGTTCCCAGGGTCTGAAGGAGAGGAAACTCTCCTTCAAGCCCTGGGATCCATATTCATGTAAAAAATAAAGAATAAAAATAAAAAATATGGATATACTCACCCCTCCGAAGAACCCTGGCTGTCACCGCTGCGAGCGTCTGCCTCCGTCCTTAAGAATGCAGTGAGTGAAGGACCTTCGATGACGTCGAGATCAGGTGACCGGTCACCTGACCGCTCACGTGACCGTGATGTCATTGAAGGTCCTACACTCTGCATTCTCAGGAACAGAACCAGGGTTCGCCGGAGGGGTGAGTATATCCATGTTTTTTATTTTTATTCTTTATTTTTTACATGAATATGGATCCCAGGGCCTGAGGGAGAGTTTCCTCTCCTCCAGACCCTGGGAACCACACGCACCGCACAAGCTGAAGATGACTGGGAACTTCCGATTCCGATTTCCGATATCACAAAAATATCAGAACTCGGTATCGGAATTCCGATACAGCAAATATCGGCCGATACCCGATACTTGCAGTATGGGAATGCTCAACACTACAGTTCACACTTCTTTGGGGTCAACTTAACTCTGTGTTGTTGATATCGCTGAAGTACGGTCCTCACATGTTCAACATGCTCTTGGATGGTTTTGTTGTGTACCACCACATTGTCATCCAAGTACAGCAGACAGATATCATACCTCAATCCTTCTAAACATGTCTCCATGCTCTTCTGGAATTCTACTGGAGCTGATCTGAGCCCAAACGGTATGCGGATCCATTCGTATAATCCCCATGGTGTGATGAATGCTGTCAAGGGTCTACTGGACTTCTCGAGAAACCCTTTGTGGTATGCCTTACCCTGATCGAGGACAGAGAACCAGGTACTTCCTGAGAGGCTATCCAGCATATCTTGAATCTTTGGTATCGAATGTTGATCAGGTACTGACTTTCGGTTTAGTTCCCGGTAATCACAGCAGAGTCTCAACGTACCATTTTTCTTCCTAACACAAACAATAGGAGAGGAATAAGACGACTTCAACTTTTAGACCCAACCGCTGTTGATTAGATCTTGTAAATACTCTTTCACTTCACGGTGTAATGGTTTCAGCACCGACATGTAACTTTTGGTTACTGGGATCGTGTCTTTCAAATTAATTTTCAACTGCAATGAAGGAATACAGCCTATATCAGAGTCATCTTTAGAGAATGCATGACACTCTCCTCACAGGGCGTCCAATGAAAGGTGATACGAGTCTGTCAAGGTTTTGTGACGCCACCTGTGGTATTCGGTCAGGGTAACCGATGCTGCTTGGGGCCCACTGGGGTGATCTGATGGCAGCTAGATGGTAAACCTTCCCACAGATGAAGTATGTCCCCAGGGCTTCCCAGTAAGGTGGATGGTGATGGTGTGAGGTGCAGACAATAACGAGGACACGGGGTTGCAGTCTCTTTACCTCTTTACTGGTGACTTCAGGATCCTCAATCCAGAGCACAGTTAACAGGGCTGTCTGAGACTGGCCGGTCCGAAGGCACATCCAGAGTTCCCTTTGCAGGTGGAAATCGTTGCCTACCACTAGCGCCTGTGTGTTGTAGTGCTTCCCTGCTGAGCATTCGGGATAGTCCTCACAACTTCTATTCTCGTTCTTTCTAGTTCTTTCTCATTCTTTCTATTCTCCGTCCCCCAAGTTTGTTATGGCTAGGATACACCCGTTTGACGGGTAGGCTCGGAGCTCTTCCGGGACCCTAGAGATGCCCCTCTCCACGTGTTGCCCCCTATGTCTGCTTAGGTGATGTAAGGTAGACAGCCAACCTATAATTAACTGTCCTGCGGTATTTGAAGTAAGGCATAAAGTCAGTTACTTCCTCGGTGTTCCAGGCACCGGCTACGCGCTTCAGTAGGATGTTGCCGTTCTCCAGGCACGACTCCTACTGGCTCTCCTTTGTGCTTGATCTCGTTTCTCACCGTCCACAATATCCTTCGCTTCGTGTCCTTTCTAAGGATACCACCGCAAGGTAGTGCATGCGCGGTTCCGTTTCATTCTGTTCTTGTCGCTAGGTACCTGCCAGGTTCCCACGCCTGACAGGGACCCCCCTGAATCTTCCCCCGCAACACTCCCTGCCACGGGATGTTGCCTGGACAAAACCCAGTCAGCTTCTGACTAACTTCCTATCCAACCCCTAGTTTTACCAGTGTGAGGAGTGGCCTAATAAATAAAACCTTTTGCTCCCCCTAGTGGCTGGAGTGTGAAGTGTAATGTGTGCTGGTGATACCTGGTCAGATGAACTCCTTTAGTGCCATCAGACGTACCATCACTCCCCTTAGTGGCAGAACGACGTTACTGCAATGACCAGGTCTCTGGGGCGCTGCACTCCCCCCCGGTTAAATCCAGTACTTCTGGACTGAGAAGAAGAACAACAATACATGTTAGTGAAAGACATGCAAATTTTTGAAATGCTTGAAACAAGTAAATATAACAATGCTTCCCTTTATGGGAGGTGAGAACACTTGAAAATTACAAACAAAAACAAGGTTAAATATTTTAAATAACACTCTGACTATAAATAACTTCTGTAGCCTACCGGGTATTCTACTAAGTGCAAATTCTGAACAATAATTTAACTTCTCCTTTAAGGGCGTGTAGGCTGAACCCACTAAAGGCTTACTATAAAGTACTTTAATGCAAACGTTTTCTTTATTTTCTAACTTCACAAATGCAGGACCGCCTAGCTCCTTGGCTGGGCCTACTGTCATTGTCGCAATCAACTATCTTTCTATGGTTCTCAGGAGGACTCTCTAACCCCTACGGGTTCACTGTGTTGGAATTCGGCTTTCAACTTTTCCTGTCCTCAATCTCTAGTAACATTATCAACAGTTCCTAAATCTCAACATTATCACAATTTTAACTTTCCTAAGGCAATATTATACTTAAGTACAACATGTGAACATTCCCTTTAAGAGGGAACCAAGTCTCTTTGAGGTAGTGCAGATTCTCTCTGCAAGTCCGTTAGAAAGCAAGACCTTCTGTGCTGTATTCAAAAAGTCTCTTCACAAAGCCTTCTTTCTTTGTAAAACCAGTAGAGGGCACCTTTAATAATGTGTGAACTATTTACAATGCAGTTTGTGAATCATTCACCGTCCATGATTCGGCAGTTCTTTAAAACACTGATGGCAAACAAACAAGCCAAAAACAAGAGGGATCCCGGGTAAATGAAGGGATCCCTTAAGAGTTAACCCTAAACGGGTATGAGCAGCAAAACAGCAGGAAGACAAACAGTTAACTATTTACAGTTTCAGGTTTCTGAGGTTTATTTCTATAGCAGGTGACAGGACATCAGCCGGTAGTGCACACTTCCTGAACGGGGAAGGTCTGTATCCGGACTCTCATCTGATACTGTCTTAACATCTTTGGATTGTCTCTCAGGCATCATCAAGTCAGTAGTGGTCTGGGTACGACTGGCGGTGCCGGTGGCAGACTCCGCAAGCAGGACACCACACGCCGGGGGAGTAGTGCTGGGTCCTGCGGGGTCGGGGGTCAGTGGAGTACCGTCACCAGTAGGGTTGAGCATCTTTTCTTTTTATAGGATCGGGTCGGGTTTCATGAAACCCAACTTTTTCAAAAGTCGGGTCGAGTGAAATCGGCCGATCCTATAGAAAAGTCGGGGTCGGGGTCGGCCGAAACACGAAAACCCAATGCAGTGCATTGGGTTTCTAATGGTTCCCAGGGTCTGAAAGAGAGGAAACTCTCCTTCAGGCCCTGGGATCCATATTTAAGTGTAAAATAAAGAATCAAAATAAAAAATATTGATATACTTACCCTCGGACGCGCCCTGGTTCTCACCGGCAGCCTTCCTTCCTAAGAATGAGCGCCTGAAGGACCCTCGATGACGTCGCGGCTTGTGATTGGTCGCGTGAGCGGTCACATGGGCGTCACACGACCAATCACAAGCCGCGACGTCATCTAAGGTCCTTCAGGCGCTGATTCTTAGGAAGGAAGGCTGCGGGTTAGAACCAGGGCGCGTCCGAGGGTGAGTATATACCTATTAGGAATATACTCACCCTCGGACGCGCCCTCGGACGCTTCCTTCCTAAGAATTAGCGCCTGAAGGACCTTAGATGACATCGCGGCTTGTGATTGGTCGCGTGACCGCCCATGTGACCGCTCACGCGACCAATCACAAGCCGCGACGTCATCGAAGGCCCTTCAGGTGCTCATTCTTAGGAAGGAAGGCTGCCGGTGAGAGCCAGGGCGCGTCCGAGGGTGAGTATATCAATATTTTTTTTATTTTTATTTTTTATTTTACACTTAAATATGAATTCCGATACCGATTCCCGATATCTTAAACATATCGGAACTCGGTATCAGAATTCCGATTCCAGATCAGAAGATCGCCGACCTCATGGCCGACTCCACACAGGGGTCAGGTCGGGTTTCATGAAACCCGACTTTGCCAAAAGTCGGCGACTTCTGAATCTGGCCGACCCGTTTCGCTCAACCCTAATCACCAGCTTCGGTCGCGATCGTAGATGGCGCGACCACAAGCGCGTATCGTTTGACTCTCTTGGCATACCATGCCCGCTCACTCCAGTGGCAGGTATAGGTCACATGGTCCCCTCTGTACAAGTTTCGGTTAGGAGGTACACTGTGGGACTGGGGTTCTACATTACAGCTAGTCACAAAGACTTCAGTCAGCAGTCCTGGCTCCAGTATAAAGTCACAACCCCTTCCCAGGTGGAAGGCCAGCACTATCCCCTGTTTCACCAAACTCTCAGGGCAGCAGTTGACGAGGGGCATCCGTACCTCTGGTCGGACAGCCTGTTCCGTTCGTTCTCGGTCTTTTCATTGTGAAACCAAGCTTCGTCTATACTGCTCCCAGGTGAGCCTGATGACGTAAGAGCCCTCCTGTCGGGACCCATATGGTTGGAACGGGGGAGCATCCCACTCGAAGACCACCCCCTCGGGACTCACGTCTATCGGTTCACCCAAAGGTGTCGGTAGCGGGGGCAGTATCCCCTTCATGGCGTAAAGGGCTGCCACCACAATCTCGGTAGCGGGCGACCAGTCATAGATGGGATGGGGAGCGGTCACTGGAGCTGGATCGGTCGGTGGGGCAGGGTCGCTTTTGGTACCTGTGTCTGATGTGGTTCCACCGGTGTCGATCGGCTCCACTGACGAGGACACTGGAGTCTGCTGCAGCTCTGACTACGGCTCTCCCTGTGCGATCTTCTGGCACAGCTCCGACTTCCATTTCTTTGCCGTCGCCGACCCCACGCCTGGAGTCGGGTGGTTCGATACCTCCTCCGGCAGCTCCAAGAAGTCCGGATCCCCCTGTGGCGGCAAGCCCAGGTTTGGCTCCGCTGGGTTGCAGTGATCCTGGGTCACTTCGTCGTCGTTCACGTACCCGCTGGTCATCAGCTCTGCTCCTTGATCTGCGGCGGCACACACACGAGGCTCCGCCATTTTCTGGGGTTTGAGCTCCTGCATTCCTGAGCTCGTCATCCTGCAGCCGTAGTCGGAGGGGGCGGTCGCTACTTTTGGCGCCACTTTCACGATCTCCTCCCATGTCACGCCCTCCTTCTTCTTCTGCGCTCCTCGTGGCGCGGCAATGGCGGCGGTTTTGGCAGGAATCTTGGCGGCAGTTAGCAATACACAGTCTTTGCAATAAATCACAGTTCAATCACAGTTCCAACGCACACATGACCCAATTCTTCAGGCTTTGGTACGATCCTGTTTGTGACACCAAGTTGGAGCGCCCCCAGATGCAGGGCCGCGGGTTACTCGGTACCGGTCCTCTGCTGGCTCAGTTCTGGGCATGTCACGGTGGCTGGACCCGGTCCGTGACCCTGCTAAGGGGCGTCCAATGAAAGGTGATACGAGTCTGTCAAGGTTTTGTGACGCCACCTGTGGTATTCGGTCAGGGTGACTGACGCTGCTTGGGACCCACTGGGGTGATGTGATGGCAGCTAGGTGGTAAACCTTCCCACAGGTGAAGTATGTCCCCAGGGCTTCCCAGTAAGGTGGATGGTGATGGTGTGAGGTGCAGACAATAACGAGGACACGGGGTTGCAGTCTCTTTACCTCTTTACTGGTGACTTCAGGATCCTCAATCCAGAGCACAGTTAACAGGGCTGTCTGAGACCGGCTGGTCCGAAGGCACATCCAGAGTTCCCTTTGCAGGTGGAAATCGTTGCCTACCACTAGCGCCTGTGTGTTGTAGTGCTTCCCTGCTGAGCATTCGGGATAGTCCTCACAACTTCTATTCTCGTTCTTTCTAGTTCTTTCTCATTCTTTCTATTCTCCGTCCCCCAGGTTTGTTATGGCTAGGACGCACCCGTTTGACGGGTAGGCTCAGAGCTCTTCCGGGACCCTAGAGACGCCCCTCTCCACGCGTTGCCCCCTATGTCTGCTTAGGTGATGTAAGGTAGACAGCCAACCTATAATTAACTGTCCTGCGGTATTTGAAGTAAGGCATAAAGTCAGTTATTTCCTCGGTGTTCCGGGCACCGGCTACGCGCCTCAGTAGGATGTTGCCATTCTCTGGGCCTGACTCCTACTGGCTCTCCTTTGTGCTTGATCTCGTTTCTCACCGTCCTCAATATCCTTCGCTTCGTGTCCTTTCTAAGGATACCACCGCAAGGTAGTGCAGGCGCGGTTCCGTTTCGTTCTGTTCTTGTCGCTAGGTACCTGCCAGGTTCCCACGCCTGACAGGGACCCCCTGAATCTTCCCCCGCAACTCCCCCTGCCACGGAATGTTGCCTGGACAAAACCCAGTCAGCTTCTGACTAACTTCCTATCCAACCCCTAGTTTTACCAGTGTGAGGAGTGGCCTAATAAATAAAACCTTTTGCTCCCCCTAGTGGCTGGAGTGTGAAGTGTAATGTGTGCTGGTGATACCTGGTCAGATGAACTCCTTTAGTGCCATCAGACGTACCATCACTCCCCTTAGTGGCAGAGCGACGTTACTGCAACGACCAGGTCTCTGGGTCGCTGCATATCCATCATCAGTGTCCGTGATTTGTGTTTCGTGATGACCTCATTAATTACATTATAACCCAGGATAGGATCCTCTGCCACGTTCTGATCACTGGTCATGAGAAAAAGTACCAAAAGCTTGATGGTGTTGCTGTTCTTCCTGGCCCTGCGTTGGAAAGTCACTTCCACCCTGCCTATGAAAGGAATTTCGGACTACTTGACGGCTTTGCCATGGATTACCACTGGTCCTAACAGTTCCTTTAGCAACCGAAGGCAGTTATGTGGCAGGTGGCACCTTCTCCATTCTTCATTTAAAAGGCTCAATTGGGCAACTTTGTCCCACAGTGCTTTTACCAGGAGTCCATCTAGCTGGCACTGTATATAGCACCTTTCACCGATTAGGCTGATGAGGCTATCTTTAATGAAAGAGGAAATCACCTCCCAGGAGTATGACTTTAGACCTTCGCACTGGGCATTAAGTAACTGATGCCCCTATGTCTCTTGCAGCTGTTGTAGATGAGAACACACTTGGGGATAGTGCTGAGGTAGCTGTTTTACCTCATGCGCCGTTCTCGGGGTTGGTGGGATTTGGATTTGCTTCTAGGGCCTCCTCTGTGACACGGTTACCAGTAGCCCCGCACTGACAACCTCATGTCTTTTAACCCAAACGACCGTGACCATTGACATTTCTTGGCATAATATCCTTCCTCACCACATCTTAAACATTGGACATATAACGCCCTCTGATTTGATGAACGGCATGCCTCACAAGCCAGGTATCTTCTGTTTTGGAACCCACTCCTGGGTCTGAGAGATATAGATGCTGGCTTGGAACGAATCAACTCTTTCACCTCCATCAACTCCGCTCACAGTTCTCCTATTATTTCTTCCCAGTCAGCTCTGGCTGTCCTCCCTTTTGTTGGTGGTTTAAGGTTCACACACAGCGATGGTACTGGAGGGCCTTCATCATGGTCTTTGGACTGACAACTGGGGGTCTCCAACTTCAGCTGACTCATTTTGGTGGTTTTAGGAGCCGAGCCCTTCTTTAACTTCTGTTCGCTCTCTGACTCCAAACAAGCTGCCTCATTCATTTTTTCAATAACCAATGCTTTCAGACCTCAAATAATGCAAAGAAAACAAGTTCATAATCATTTAGAAACAACAATACTAATGTTTTAACTCAGGAAGAATTCATAAATCAATATTTTGTGGTATAACCATGATTTTTAATCACAGCTTTCATGCATCTTGGCATCCACCAGTCTTTCACACTGCTTCTGGCGCAAAAATTTAAGCAGTTCTTCTTTGCTTGATGGCTTGTGACTATCCATCATCCTCCTGATTACATTCCAGAGGTTTTCAATGAGGTTCAGGTCGGGAGATTGGGCTGCCCATGACAAGGTTTTGATGTGACGGTCTCTTAATTTTTAGCCGAGCTGTATATCAAAGAGTGCAGCATCCATGGTGGGCACCAAGATGTATGCAAACAGTGAATGTAAGAATTTTAAGCTGCATTAGTGCCAAATAGACTATACTTATAAAATACTAATAAAAGGAACTTAGCACACAATTGGCCAATTCATGAGTGCCACCAGCCATGACACAGTGTACCTTTACTAACAGGAACACACTGTTTCAGACCTTCTATGTGGATAGAAATATTGACAGAAATGGAGGTATTTGCATCCCTGCCCATACTGTTAAGGCTAGTTATGATTGATGAGTGAATGTGCTCGGATAAGGTATTATTTGAGAATGCTCGGATGCTAATCAGTGACTTCGGCGTGCTCGAGTAATATGTTCGAGTCCCAGCAGTTGCATGTCTCGCAGCTGTTCGATAGTCGCAACAAAGGCAGGGATAGCCTGTTTGTTAGGAAATCCCTGCAGGTGTTGCGGCTGTTGAACAGCTGGGAGACATGCAGCCGCAGGGACTGTAACATATTACTCGAGCACGCCGAAAACACTCCATTAGCATCCGAACATGCTTAGATAACACCTTATCCGAGCACATTCCCTCATCACTATTAGTGATACCTTAGTGACTAAATGATATTTGGACAGAGGCAATAAGGTGGGCGAGCAATAAATCACTTCTACTTCATAGTTCAAGGAATTCACTTTGGGATCTCCCCCTTTAAGGGTTTAATTGTAGTAGCAGGTGACAAATAATATCTTATATTAGGTCCTATTTTTCTGTTATTTATAAAGCATCGTCTCTAAATTGCAGGGTGTCTAATAACACAGGCCATATACGTATGACATAAGAAAGTTACATAAGTCTGGCACATGGCACAGTAATGAAGGACAGGACATGCTGTACATAGCACACAATGGCAAACTCTATCTGTAGCAGCTGTGTAAATGAGAAACAATACATGCACTGGGTGTTAATTATTTAATGCAGTATCCTCTATTTGCAGGCCGGATAATTTGTTACGTGCTTCTTTGTTTCCTAGTAACACAAATCCTTGTTGACACCGAATACATTTGGCTCGCCTCGGCAATGCCAAGTATGTGTTCAAATCAGTGAAAGTAGTGGTCACTGGGGAGCACCAGGAAAGCGGTGAATGAGGTCAATTAAATTAATGAGCGGTCCAATGCAGCTCCAGCCTTAAACCTCCAATGGAGGATAGTATCTGGGACAATGTAGAAAACGGTCAAAGGAGCGCAAAGAACACAAGGACAAGGTAGTAATTTCTTAAACAGCTATGGAAGGTAAAGCCAGCTCACCGAGTAACCACCGCAGGTGCACGGAACTCCACGTTGATCCACGTAGTCACAAGATGAAGGAAAAAATAAAAAGTCGTTCCAGCTCCATATTTATAAAATTCAGGCTTGAAACTTTATTGTGCCAATGTAAAAGCAGTGGGAATGTGCTCTCCAGATGCACAGCGGGACACGAGCGACGCGTTTCGATCACTAAAGATCTTTATCAAAGCTATATACACAGAGTTCATTACCCAATATATAGATCCCAATGACCAATGAAAACCAAATGAATGGTCACATGATCGGTCGAAAGGTCCTTCAGATGTAAAGGAATCACATTATTGGCGTAATAACGACAAATAACAATTGTTAGCAAATATATAAAATGCGAACATAACATAAAATAGTGAAAAACATGAAAAATCATAAATTTAAAAACATGCTGAGACAAATGCACATAATATCAATAGTGAAACATCAGTTCATTACGTTTGTTGAGACCTGTAGGAAACCGGGTATTGAGGTAGTAAATCCAGAAGGCTTCACGAGTGGTGGAGATACCAGACGGTTTCTTCACACTCGTGAAGCCTTCTGGATTTACTACCTCAATACCCGGTTTCCTACAGGTCTCAACAAACGTAATGAACTGATGTTTCACTATTGATATTATGTGCATTTGTCTCAGCATGTTTTTAAATTCATGATTTTTCATGTTTTTCACTATTTTATGTTATGTTCGCATTTTGTATATTTGCTAACAATTGTTATTTGTCGTTATTACGCCAATAATGTGATTCATTTACATCTGAAGGACCTTTCGATCGATCATGTGACCATTCATTTGGTTTTCATTGGTCATTGGGATCTATATATTGGGTAATGAACTCTGTGTATATAGCTTTGATAAAGATCTTTAGTGATCGAAAAGCGTCACTCGTGTCCCACTGTGCATCTGGAGAGCACATTCCCACTGCTTTTATATTGGCACAATAAAGTTTTAATTATTTTCTTAAGCCCACAATGCGTTCTGACGGTAAACCGTCTTCATCAGGTGGCAATTTATTGTGTTCTTGCGCTCCTTTGACCGTTTTCTACATTGTCCTAAGTATGTGTCCAAGACTCAGAGACCAAGCTTTACAATCTATCCACTTGGCTCCGAGTATGGATAGCACTATTATCCCCATACTTCACATTTCATGGATTATTCCTTTAGATAAAGGTTTGTCCCATGCTCTGTTTTAATTGAAAGGAGCTTTATTAAATACCAACAGGTAAAACACAGTAACATTTTGTGACTTGTCATCTATCTTCCACCTTCTGGTCAGAGGACGAAGCTGAGCCTTAGATGTGTTCGAAGTTATATCACTTGCTAGCACTAGCCAATGGCTATCTTGGGACTATACCCTCTATGTCTGTATGTTATAACTTACCGCTATGTTAGAAAGCAGTGGATTTGGGGCTCAGTAAGAAAAATGCTAATGTCACCAACAGAGCAAATGATGGAGAGTTAGTAGGGTTATTATCTGTCTGATTCCACATGTAACAGCTATTCTTGTGTATGCAAGCCTCCAATATATCAGGGGTAACTGAAATGTGGGCATGCAGGTGCTGGTAGATAATAAAGCACCACTCCAGCGTTTCTTTTTGCGGCAGTGCTGGAGTGGTGCTTCTACTCTAAGGTTCCTGCACCTAGTCTTATACCGAACTTACCCATCGCCATCTTCACCTTCTATTCCCGCTTCTCCTGTCAATCTCAACCAGTTTGTTACCTGCCGGATCGCTCCAGTGTTTGCTGAAACCAGAGGTCACTTTTCAATGCAAGTCTATGAGCGCCTCGTTCTGGCCCTCTGACTTATATTAAGAGCTTATGACCGTTACCTCTGACTTCCAGCCACTCAGCAGTTACGGTCACAAGATGGTGCCGCGGGAACGGAGCAACGCCAGTAGAAAGTGAAGATGGCGGCAGGTAAGTATAATACTGGGGTCAGGGAATGTAGATTAGTAGTACCACTCTAGTGGTGAAAAAAAAATACTGGGCTGGTGCTTTAAATAAGAGTATCCAGAAGGTATTGTAGTAGAAATGTGGTTTTATTCTCAACGCACTTCAAGGTTTCTATGACTGTAAAACCACATTTATGCTACAATACTTTGCCTCCCTGGATAACCTTATGTAATATCTAGCAGCAGCGCAGTATACTCACATCTCCTTTTACCTGATCTCTACATTGGATCCTCCAACCTGTCGGAGCAGCAACAGCTGGATTTATACTTGGAGCCATCCAGGAGTTGCGCTTTATCACAACTTGTATCACCCTTTAACGCTGTTGTCTGGAGAACGCCCTTTTGCACTTGTTTGTCCTCCCAGCTTCCTCCCAGCATTCACCTATGTGTTGACTTTAGCTTTTGGATAGTGTTCATGGTGGGATTAGTCACTAATGTGCATGGAGGCCTCCTGACGCCCCAAACAGATAATGTTGGGGAAGAGTAGGATACAGGATGTCGGATTTTGGACTACTGAACGTTTTGTCCTCCTTGATATATGACGCCACAAAGAGAAGTTTAGTTGTGGCTCTCAAAGAGAACACTGGAGCGCCCAGTTGAGCAGTCTTGTGTGAGGTGGATGGGAAAAATAACTGCTGGCCAAACAATCTCCCGAAAAATGATTCAGCTGACAACTACCTATTGTGTATGAGGCCAACAGACAGTGTTTCATAAGGTGCAACTTCAATGCAATATCCAGGCTCTTCCCAGCTGACCGTGAAGCCAGTATATAGAAATTGTCCACTGTGGCCACCGATTGGCTACAGAAATCAACTTGCTGGACACTGGTATATAAAGGCCAGGAGCACGGCCACAGTGTCAGTGTGGGATGGCCGGGTGGAAGAACAGATGAGCACTGCTGCTCTTATATATCACATTTGCATCTGTTTTTACATTTTTTAGAAGTTGTATAACCACATTGACCTTGACAATTTATAGGCATTTCTACTTTGTTCATTCGAAGGTTGATATTCTTTACAACATTCACTGCATAAGAATGAATTATCAATCATCCTATTTGGTTTATAGAGATTTTAACTCCTTATGAAATGCTCATTTTGTTATCAATTTGAGCCTTTTCTGCTAAAAAAGAAAGATTTTAATCCAATAAAGAACAGTATAATTTTATTTCTATTATTAGTCAGTAACGGAAAGTATTTTATAATTTTGATTCATCATCAATTCCTATTTACAAAAAATTATTTATCTGACTTGATGACAATTTTTTTTGCTTTAAAAGGTCTTTAGAGAATTGGGTAAGCATTGTGTCCTGTTACCTTTTATACCCTTTATTATGATGTACAATAACAAATTGTATTGTGGAACCGTGTTAGCCAGAAAAATCAATGTGAATACTTTTCTGCCCAATGATAACAAAAGTATTCTAGGAGTGATACCTTTATTGGCTAACCAGAAAATAATATGTTTACAGGCTTTCAGAGCACAGAGGCTCCTTCTTCAGGCTGATTACAAATAGATTAATAAGAAACAAGCACAACATTTGAAGCATACTACAGCAGGATATTTGTTAGGGGGTGGAAAGTGTGATGAGTCTATACATAAGCCAAGGTAATCAAATTAGGCATTTTCTTACAAATGGAGAGGCAGTGGGAATGATGTTCTTAGTTATTTGGAGTCTGGTGGAGGTGTGAATTGTATCCATGTAGTGACTCATAAATCCTGGTGTTAAATTGAGTCCTAGTGTCAACGAATTAAACATATTCATTAGTTTGTATTCCCAAATTTTTCTTTCCCTGTGGTCCTTAAAATTACCTTTAAGTATTAAGACTTTTAAATCTGTCATACTGTGTCCAGGTCCAGAGAAATGTTTTCCCACTGGTGTGTCCACTTCATTCCTGATTGTGTGTCTGTGTAGATCCATCCTAGTTTGTAGTCTTTGCAAAGTTTCCCCTATATAAATACTTCCAGGGCACCTCGTACATTGTATCATGTACACCACGTTGGAGGATGTACAAGAAAAGGAACTCATGACCTTATAGTCCTGATTTGTGTTTGGTACACGGACTACCCGTATATACTCGAGTATAAGCCGACCCGAGTATAAGCCGACCCCCCTAATTTTGCCACAAAAAACTAGGAAAACTTATTGACTCAAGTATAAGTCTAGGATAGGAAATGCAGCAGCTACCGGTGAATTTCAAAAATAAAAATAGATGCTCCATACTGTTCATTATTGCCCCATAGATGCTCCATATAAAGCTGTGCCCCACATATAATTCTCTGCACTGTTTATTATGGCCCCATATAAAGTTGTGCCACATATAATGCTCTGCACCGTTCATTATGGCCCCATATAAAGTTGTGCCACATATAATGCTCTGCACCGTTCATTATGGCCCCATATAAAGCTGTGCCACATATAATTCTCTGCACTGTTCATTATGGCCCAATAGATGCTCCATATAAAGCTGTGCCACATATAATGCTGTGCATCGTTCATTTTGGCCCCATAGATGCTCCATATAAAGCTGTGCCATATATAATGCTCTGCACCGTTCATTATGGCCCCATAGAGGGTCCATATAAAGCTGTGCCATATATAATGCTCTGCACCATTCATTATGACCCCATAGATGCTCCATATAAAGCTGTGCCCCACATATAATGCTCTGCACCATTCATTATGGCCCCATAGATGCTCCATATAAAGCTGTGCCATATATAATGCTCTGCACCGTTCATTATGGCCCCATATAAAGCTGTGCCATATATAATGCTCTGCACCGTTCATTATGGCCCCATAGAGGGTCCATATAAAGCTGTGCCATATATAATGCTCTGCACCGTTCATTATGGCCCCATATAAAGCTGTGCCACATATAATGCTCTGCACTGTTCATTATGGCCCCATAGATGCTCCATATAAAGCTGTGCCACATATAATGCTCTGCACCGTTCATTATGGTCCCATAGATGCTCCATATAAAGCTGTGCCCCACATATAATGCTCTGCACCATTCATTATGGCCCCATAGATGCTCCATATAAAGCTGTGCCATATATAATGCTCTGCACCGTTCATTATGGCCCCATATAAAGCTGTGCCATATATAATGCTCTGCACCGTTCATTATGGCCCCATAGAGGGTCCATATAAAGCTGTGCCATATATAATGCTCTGCACCGTTCATTATGGCCCCATAGATGCTCATTATAAAGCTGTGCCATATGGAATGCTGCTGGTGCTGCAATAAAAATAAAAAATCACATACTCACCTCTCTTCGCTCAGGACGCCGGCGCTTTCAATATTTACCTGCTCCTCACGCAGCTCCGTCTCCAGCACTGACGCTCAGCAGAGGGCGCGCACTGACTACATCACCGCGCCCTCTGACCTGAGCGTCACAGCCAGAGGACGCTGGAGACGGAGCCGCACCAGAACGAGGAGCAGTAAATATCGCGCAGCGCTGCGCTCCCCGTATACCTACCTGCTCCTGGTGCGGTCCCTGCAGTCCCTGCTTCTTCCACCGCTGCATCTTCTTCCTGTATTGAGCGGTCACAGTTACCGATCATTACAGTAATGAATATGCGGCTCCACCTCTATGGGCGGTACCATGTGACCGCTCAATTCAGGAAGAATCTGCAGCACTGGAAGAAGCAGGGACTGCAGGGACTGCGCCGGGAGTAGGTAAGTATAACTAGACAGCGCCCACTCCCCCTCCCCTGCCGACCGCCGAGTATGACTCGAGTGTAAGCCGAGAGGGGGACTTTCAACCCCAAAAAATGGGCAGAAAATCTCGGCTTATACTCGAGTATATACGGTATATTTGTTGGTAATATGTGGGTACACTTTTGCATTTTTTATTGTTACAAGGGAATGTGCCAGTCACTGATAGTGATGAGAGGACACTTCTGACAAGGAGATTCCTTAAGTTAGGGGGCTGTTTATAGGAGAGAAGTGGTAGTTCTGGGAATATGTCTTTCAAATTGTAATCTCTATGGAATATTGGTTGGAGATCAGCACCAATTTTCCTTAGGATGCTCATGTGGGGGTTGTATGTGACCACAAGAGGTACCCTGTTGTTATCCTCTCTGTTTGGAATCCAGGAGGCTGTTTCTTGGGATCCTTGGAGCCCTGTGGATCTGCTCATCTATTACCAGTGGTGTTATGAATAGGTAATTCAGAACCACAATGGACCTTGAAGTTCAGAGCACACAGATTTAGCAAAGTGAGGCCCGACTTACTGAATAGACCGAGGATAGGAAAGATAGCTTTGCGGTTAAACTTAGGAGAGGAAACCTTCATAGGAATATAACGAGACAACAACCAAACCAAATCCCCAACACGAAGTCGGGGACCCACACAGTGTCTGCGATTAGCGAAACGTTGAGCCTTCTCCTGGGACAAGGTCAAATTGTCCACTACATGAGTCCAAATCCGCTGCAACCTGTCCACCACAGTATCCACACCAGGACAGTCCGAAGACTCAACCTGCCCTGAAGAGAAACGAGGATGGAACCCAGAATTGCAGAAAAACGGTGAAACCAAGGTAGCCGAGCTGGCCCGATTATTAAGAGCGAACTCAGCCAACGGCAAAAAGGACACCCAATCATCCTGATCAGCAGAAACAAAACATCTCAGATATGTTTCCAAGGTCTGATTGGTTCGTTCAGTCTGGCCATTTGTCTGAGGATGGAAAGCCGAGGAAAAAGACAAATCAATGCCCATCATAGCACAAAAGGCTCGCCAAAACCTCGAAACAAACTGGGAACCTCTGTCAGAAACGATGTTCTCTGGAATGCCATGTAAACGAACCACATGCTGGAAGAACAATGGCACCAAATCAGAGGAGGAAGGTAATTTAGACAAGGGTACCAAATGGATCATCTTAGAGAAGCGATCACAAACTACCCAAATGACCGACATTTTTTGAGAGACGGGGAGATCCGAAATAAAATCCATAGAGATATGTGTCCAAGGCCTCTTCGGGACCGGCAAGGGCAAAAGCAACCCACTGGCACGAGAACAGCAGGGCTTAGCCCGAGCACAAATCCCACAGGACTGCACAAAAGAACGCACATCCCGCGACAGAGACGGCCACCAAAAGGATCTAGCCACCAAATCTCTGGTACCAAAGATTCCAGGATGACCAGCCAACACCGAACAATGAACCTCAGAGATAACTTTATTTGTCCACCTATCAGGGACAAACATTTTCTCTGCTGGGCAACGATCAGGTTTATTAGCCTGAAATTTTTGCAGCACCCGCCGCAAATCAGGGGAGATGGCAGACACAATTACTCCCTCTTTGAGAATACCCGCCGGCTCAGGCAAACCCGGAGAGTCGGGCACAAAACTCCTAGACAGGGCATCCGCCTTCACATTTTTAGAGCCCGGAAGGTACGAAACCACAAAGTCAAAACGGGAGAAAAACAGCGACCAACGAGCCTGTCTAGGATTCAACCGTTTGGCAGACTCGAGATAAGTCAAGTTCTTGTGATCAGTCAAGACCACCACGCGATGCTTAGCTCCTTCAAGCCAATGATGCCACTCCTCGAATGCCCACTTCATGGCCAGCAACTCTCGATTGCCAACATCATAATTTCGCTCAGCAGGCGAAAACTTCCTGGAAAAGAAGGCGCATGGCTTCATCACCGAGCAATCAGCACCTCTTTGCGACAAAACAGCCCCCGCTCCAATTTCAGAAGCATCAACCTCAACCTGGAACGGAAGCAAAACATCTGGTTGACACAACACAGGGGCAGAAGAAAAACGATGCTTTAACTCTTGAAAAGCTTCCACAGCAGCAGAGGACCAATTGACCACATCAGCACCCTTCTTGGTCAAATCGGTCAATGGTTTAGCAATACTAGAAAAATTACAGATGAAGCGACGATAAAAATGAGCAAAGCCAAGGAACTTTTGCAGACTCTTCAGAGATGTCGGCTGAGTCCAATCATAAATGGCCTGGACCTTAACAGGGTCCATCTCGATGGTAGAAGGGGAAAAAATGAACCCCAAAAATGAAACCTTCTGAACACCAAAGAGACACTTTGATCCCTTCACAAACAAAGAATTAGCACGCAGGACCTGGAACACCATTCTGACCTGCTTCACATGAGACTCCCAATCATCCGAGAAGACCAAAATATCATCCAAGTATACAATCAGGAATTTATCCAGGTACTCTCTGAAGATGTCATGCATAAAGGACTGAAATACTGATGGAGCATTGGCAAGTCCGAATGGCATAACTAGGTACTCAAAATGGCCCTCGGGCGTATTAAATGCAGTTTTCTATTCATCGCCCCGTTTAATACGCACAAGATTATATGCACCACGAAGATCTATCTTGGTGAACCAACTAGCCCCCTTAATCCGAGCAAACAAATCAGATAGCAGCGGCAAGGGGTACTGAAATTTGACCGTGATTTTATTTAGAAGGCGGTAATCAATACAAGGTCTCAGCGAACCATCCTTCTTGGCCACAAAAAAGAACCCTGCTCCCAATGGCGATGACGACGGCCGAATATGACCCTTCTCCAAGGATTCTTTTACATAACTCCGCATAGCGGCGTGCTCAGGTACAGATAAATTAAACAGTCGACCCTTAGGAAACTTACTACCAGGAATCAACTCGATAGCACAATCACAATCCCTATGCGGAGGTAGGGCATTGGACTTGGGCTCATCGAATACATCCCGGTAATCAGACAAGAACTCTGGGACCTCAGAAGGGGTGGATGATGAAATAGTCAGAAATGGAACATCACCATGTACCCCCTGACAACCCCAGCTGGACACAGACATTGATTTCCAATCTAATACTGGGTTATGGACTTGTAGCCATGGCAACCCCAACACGACCACATCATGCAGATTTTGCAACACCAGAAAGCGAATATCCTCCTGGTGCGCAGGAGCCATGCACATGGTCAGCTGGGTCCAATACTGAGGCTTATTCTTGGCCAAAGGCGTAGCATCAATTCCTCTCAATGGAATAAGACACTGCAAGGGCTCCAAGACAAACCCACAGCGCTTAGCAAACTCCAAGTCCATCAAATTCAGGGCAGCGCCTGAATCCACAAATGCCATAACAGAATAGGATGACAAAGAGCAGATCAAAGTAACGGACAAAAGAAATTTCGACTGTACCGTACCAATAGTGGCGGACCTAGCGAACCGCTTAGTGCGCTTAGGACAATCGGAGATAGCACCACAGTAGAAACACAGCCCATTCTGACGTCTGTGTTCTTGCCTTTCAGCTCTGGTCAAAGTCCTATTGCACTGCATAGGCTCAGGTTTATACTCAAATAATACCGCCAAATGGTGCACAGATTTACTCTCACGCAAGCGTCGACCGATCTGAATGGCCAAAGACATAGACTCATTCAGACCAGCCCTTAAGGGCTTCAGAGAGACCCTTTCTGAAGATTGCTGCCAAAGCACATTCATTCCATTGAGTGAGCACAGACCACTTTCTAAACTTCTGACAATAAATCTCTATCTCATCCTGACCCTGACACAGAGCCAGCAAATTTTTCTCTGCCTGATCCACTGAATTAGGTTCATCGTACAGTAATCCGGGCGCCAGAAAAAACGCATCAATATTGCATAATGCAGGATCTCCTGGCGCAAGGGAAAATGCCCAGTCTTGAGGATCGCCACGTAATAAAGAAATAATAATCTTAACTTGTTGAACTGGGTCATCAGAGGAGCGAGGTTTCAACGCCAGAAACAGTTTGCAATTATTTTTGAAACTCAGAAATTTAGCTCTATCTCCAGAAAACAAATCAGGAATAGGAATTCTTGGTTCTAACATAGAATTCTGAGCCACAAAGTCTTGAATATTTTGTACTCTTGCAGTGAGAAGATCCACACATGAAGACAGACCTTTAATGTCCATCACCACACCTGTGTCCTGAACCACCCAAATGTCTAGGGGGAAAAAAAGGCAAAACACAGTGCAAAGAAAAAAAAATGGTCTCAGAACTTCTTTTTTCCCTCTATTGAGAAGCATAGTACTTTGGGCCTCCAGTACTGTTATGAATAGGTAATTCATAACCACAATGGACCTTGAAGTTCAGAGCACACAAGTGACCTGACAAAAACCACAAAACATAGGACGAGCTCTGAGACGTGGAAACTCTGCTGACCGCAATCCCTAAACCTATCAAACCACACTAGAGGTAGCCGTGGATTGCGCCTAACGCTCCCTATGCAACTCGGCACACCCTGAGAAACTAGCTAGTCCTGAAGATAGAAAAATAAGCCTACCTTGCCACAGAGAAATTCCCCAAAGGAAAAGGCAGCCCCCCACATATAATGACTGTGAGTAAGATGAAAATACAAACACAGAGATGAAATAGATTTAGCAAAGTGAGGCCCGACTTACTGAATAGACTGAGGATAGGAAAGGTAGCTTTGCGGTCAACACAAAAACCTACAAACAACTACGCAGAGGGGCAAAAAGACCCTCCGCACCGACTAATGGTACGGAGGTGCTCCCTCTGCGTCTCAGAGCTTCCAGTAAGCAAGCAAAACCAAAAAAGCAAGCTGGACAGAAAATATAGCGATAAAAGTAACACAAGCAGAACTTAGCTTATGCTGAGCAGACAGGCCACAGGAACGATCCAGGAGGAAGCAAGACCAATACTAGAACATTGACTGGAGGCCAGGATCAAAGCACTAGGTGGAGTTAAATAGAGCAGCACCTAACGACTTAACCTCATCACCTGAGGAAGGAAACTCAGAAGCCGCAGTACCACTTGTGACCACAGGAGGGAGCTTGATCACAGAATTCACAACACAGTGGATGGTATCCTTGTTGTAGGAATGTATTCCTCAGTGATCACAGCTGTAGTTCCCTGTCTTTGCTGTCTGAACAGATCCGAATATACCTCAGAACTTGACTGTAGATGATGGAATTTTTTGTGTGTTCTGGATGAAAGCTGTTCCATCTAAGATAAGCCGGATGTCTGGTGGGCTTGTAGTAAATGGATGTCTGTATGGCATGGTCCTTGATGTATATGGTCATGTCCAGAAAATGTATTTGGGTCTTTGAAATGTTGAGGGTGAGCTTGATGGTTGGGTGGTACTTGTTGAAGTTATTGTGGAAGGTGAGTAGATCATCTTAAGAGCCTGTCCAGATTATTAGCAGATCATCAATGTGGCGGAAGTATGCAAAAGGTTTAACAGAGCAAGATGACAAAAATTCTTCCTCTACTTTCGCCATAAATAAGTTAGCATATTGTGAGGACATTTTGCTTCCCATGGCGCTGCCCATACACTGTTGGTATAAATTGTTCCCAAAAGAAAAATAGTTGTGATGGAGCACAAACCTGATAAATTGCAGTGTTGGTTCTGTGGCTAGATTGTTCTTTTGAAGGAAATATTTACATGCTGCAATTCCATCCTCATGAGGAATATTGGAATAGAAAGACTCTACATCCATAGTGGCTAGTATCGTGTCCTCTGGAAGTGGGCCCAACGCTGAGAATTTGCAAAGAATATCCGTGGTGTCCTGGATATAGCTGGGCGTGCACCTCACCAAGAATTTCAGAATGTTCTCCACCCAGCCTGAGATATTCTCAGTTAAAGTCCCAATACCAGAGATGATAGGCCTCCCTGGATTACCCTTTATTACAGAGACAATTTGCAGCTTAATAACAAGACCAATTTTTACAATTCTGACCACTGTCACTATATATATCACAAAATCCCAAAATGTAATGAAAACCTTTTAGACAATAGTTCAAAACACAATTCCCCATATATTTAGGGGAGGAAAAGGCATACAAGGAAAGTAAAATTAAATATAACTTTATTGAAACAAACCGTAGATAACACAATGGGACCATAAAACTACAAGAACAAGGAAAATCTTATAATAAAAACAGAGCAGGCACCGGACAAATACAATCTGCTGGACATAAACAGTATGCATTATTTATGAGATAAAATCATTAATTGCAGTCCTATAGTGTAAATGGCAGATATAATGATGCACAGCTTTAAGGTGAAAAAAAGCCAAAAAATTGGCCACAAAAATGACTAACAAGCTGCGATATAGTACAAAAGGTTGCATGAATTTATCACATACGTGAAATTACCAATCAGGTGTTGTATACATAATAATAGCTGAAGGTAGCCAAGGGGTAATGAGTAAAGTGCAATTAGTGCTGAAGACCTGCGGTTATATGAAAACCTGAAGGACACAATACGTAACCCACATAGAGCTACTAGTGGATTGTAGTTCTAATAAACAATACATACCAAGAAAATAATACACATAAGGCATATGGAAGACAATGGATATGCAATAAAGTGCAATTAGTGCTGAAAGCCTATGGCTATATGAAAACCTAATAGGCACAATACGCAACCCATGTAAGACTACCAATATAATGTAATTGTGATGAACAATAACATGTCTATGTGGAAATAAAGCATGTATGCACTGAAGTTTAAGTAGATGGTAGGTAACATTTATTTGATATAACTTGTGTTTATTTATTAAAAAAATGGAATTATGGCAAAAATATTGAAAATTTTGCAGTTTTCAAACTTTGAATTTTTATGCCCTTAAATCAGAGAGTTGTGTCACATAAAATACTTAATAAATAACATTTCCCACATGTCTACTTTACATCAGCACAATTTTGGAAACAAATTTTTTTTTTAGGACGTTATAAGGCCATGTTCACACGATCCTTTTTTTCTTGCGGAATTGCCGCGATTTTCCCGCTGCGGGTCCGCAGCTGTTTTCCATGCAGGGTACATTACATTGTACCCTATGGAAAACAGGAACTGCTGTGCCCACAATGCGGAAAATCAAAAAAAAAGCCGCGCTGAATAGCTGCGGGAAAAAAGAAGTACCATGTCACTTCTTTTTTCGGAGCCGCAGCGATTCTGCACCCATTGACCTCCATTGTGAGGTCAAACCCGCAGTAAAACCCGCAGATGAAAAAAATATCTGCGGGTTTTACTGCGGTTTGTGGTGCCGAACCGCTGCAGCAGGAAGTGCGGGGAAGCGGGCGGAAGTGCGTGGGCGGAGTGTGGCTGCCCCCCCATGCTCCGATCCCGCCCCCCCGTGCTCCGATCCCGCCCCCCCGTGCTCCGATGCCCCCCCCCAGTGCTCCGATGCCCCCCCCCGTGCCCTAATCTCCCCCCCGTATACTTACCCGGCGTCCCGGTGTCCGTCCGGCCGTCTTCTCCCTGGGCGCCGCCATCTTGCAAAATGGCGGGCGCATGCGCAGTGCGCCCGCCGAATCTGCCGGCCGGCAGATTCGTTCCAAAGTGCATTTTGATCACTGAGATATAACCTATCTCAGTGATCAAAATAAAAAAAAATAGTAAATGACACCCCCCCCCTTTGTCACCCCCATAGGTAGGGACAATAAAAAAAAATTAAGATTTTTTTTTTCCACTAAGGTTAGAATAGGGTTAGGGTTAGGGGTAGGGTTAGGGGTAGGGTTAGGGTTAGGGGTAGGGTTAGGGGTAGGGTTAGGGTTAGGGTTAGGGGTAGGGTTAGGGTTAGGGGTAGGGTTAGGGGTAGGGTTAGGGTTAGGGGTAGGGGTAGGGTTAGGGGTAGGGGTAGGGTTAGGGTTAGGGGTAGGGTTAGGGGTAGGGTTAGGGTATTTTCAGCCATTTTAACCCTAAAAAACTTCCTAGAAAACACACAGACTCTGCATAGAAAACTGCATAAAAAAAGGATCAAAAAAAGGATCAAAAAAAGGATCAAAAAACGCATCAAAAAAGGACAAAAAAAGGACCAAAAAAAGGACCTGCGTTTTCTGCCAAGAGCTGCAGTTTTTTAAAAAACAGTCCTGAAAAAAAAAGGATGGAAATCAGGAACGTGTGAACATACCCTTAAGGTTAAAAGTTGATGAGCGAATTCTAATTTTTCCAACAAAATTTACAAAACCATTTTTTTAGGGACCACCTCACATTTGAAGTGACTTTGGGGGGGTCAATATAACAGAAAATACCCAAAAGTGACACCATTCTAAAAACTGCACCCTTCAGGGTATGGAAAACCACATTCAAGAAGTTTATTAACCCTTAACCTGCTTCACGAGAACAAAAGCAATGTGGAAGGAATAAATGAACATTTTACTTTTTCACGAAAAAATTACTTTGGAACTATTTTTTTTATTTTCACAAGGGTATCACGAGAAAATGGACCACAAAATGTGTTGCTCAATTTCTCCTGAGTACGCAGACACCCAAAATGTGGGGTAAAAACACTGTTTGGGTGCATCGTAGGGCTCAGAAGGGAGGGAGCACCATTTGACTTTTTGAACGCAAAAATTGGCTGCAATCAATGATGGTGCCATGGCGCATTTGGAGACGCCCTGATGTACGTAAACAGTGGAAACCCCCAATTCTAACTCCAACCCTAACCCCAACACACCCCTAATCCTAATCCCAACCCTAACCACAAGACACCCCTAACCCTAATCCCAACCACAAATCTAACCCCAACACCCCTATACTTAATCCCAATCCTAACCCTAGCTCTAACCCTACCCCTAACCCTAGCCTTAGCCCTACCCCTAGCCCTAACCCTAACTTTAGCCCAACTCTAAACCTAATGGAAGAATGGAAATAAATTTATTTTTTTATTTCATTATTTTTCCCTATCTAAGGGGGTGATAAAAGGGGGTTTTATTTACAATTTTTTTTTTATTGGGATAGTGACTATCACAGTGATCAAAATGAACCAATAGAACCAATGAACCAATTTTTCCTATTGTTGCCAGGTGCAATCTTCTTATTTCTTTAAGCATCCGTGTAGTTTATTGTTCATCTAGATCTATTTTTGCACTTAATATTCGCATCCCAGGGATGAATGTTGCCACCTACATGTAATCTGGCGTACCGCCATGTTTCCTCTGCTATATCTCCTTGTTGTTATACACTGCATACAGCATGTATACTTGTATAGTTGTTATTTGTATTGTTAAATAAATAAACTTTGTACTTGAATTTTTTAAATTATGTTGCTTTGGACATTAGTACTCCATTTTTTCTTGGTTCTATCTATCTGGAGTTGTCTATCTAATTGGATACCCATGAGGTGTTCTGGGAGAGTTGCTGTTGTGTGCTCTCAGCCACAATATATATTGGTGCTTTACGATTCTGTATATATATATATGTTGGAGAGAGAAGTTGAGCTTAGGAAGTAAAACCATTTTAATTAAGTTTATACGGCCAGCTACAGATAATGGGAGTTTACCCCACGAGGCAAATTTTACTTTGACTAATTCCAGTAGGGGAATAATATTAAGTTGTAGATCAAACTCACTGTCTTTGGATATGTTAATACCTAGATATTTAAAATGAGAGACCACAGGCAGCGAAAACAAAGTAGCAAGGTGGGTCAATGGGCTATGAAAGAGAGGCAATAGGGCAGATTTATCCCAATTAATATATAATCCGGAGCATTTACTAAATTTATCTATAATAGTAACCGCATGCGGGAGCGTCTCTTCTGTCCTACCCATGAATAAAATCATATCATCAGCATATAAGCCAATAGTGTCTAGACGATCGGCTATTTTTATACCCACAATATTTGGAGAGGATCGCATGCGTATAGCCAGTGCCTCAATTGCAAGAGCAAAGATAGCTGGGGATAAAGGGCATCCCTGACGTGTCCCTCTAGATAGAGAAAATGACTCCGAAGCCAAATTATTTATAATTATACGAGCTTTAGGTTTTGCATATATTGCACCTATCCATTTTTGAAACCTAGCCCCGAAGCCATATCTCCTCAGACATTTAAATAAAAAAGGCCATTCAAGAGAGTCAAAGGCTTTAGCTGCGTCCAATGATGCCAAAGCCCAATTATGATCCGGCACTAAAGAACTATATTGGATTACTGATTGGACCCATCTAATATTAATAGAGGTATTTTTACTGGGCATGAAACCAGTCTGGTCAGGGTGTATAAGTTTTAGTATAATAGTATTTAGTCTAGTAGCTAGAACCTTGGTGAAAATCTTATAATCCACATTAACCAACGATATGGGATGATAAGATCCACATTCAAGGGGGTCTTTTCCTTCTTTCTTAAGTATAATGATATTAGCTTCTTAGAAGGAGTCCGGCAGATATTCCTCCTCCCCAAGCCCCTTAAATACTTTCAAAAGAAGTGGCAATATATCTCTATACTTTTTGTATACTTCAATGGGAAACCCGTCTGGTCCAGGAGCCTTCCCAGAGGCCATATCCATCATAGCATTTTCATTTTCTTCTATGTTAAAATCAGCGTCCAAAAAAGCTTGTTCAAGAGAACTCAGCGTGGGGAACTCTATATCCGACAAGTAGTCTAAACATTCTAGGATTCCAAGGCCACTCCCAGAACTATATAATGCTCTGCAGTAATCATAAAATCGATGAAGTATATCCTCTGTTGAGGTCACCATCGAAGTATCCGCTCTCCGAATTTGAAGAATAGTGTTAGATGTGTTGTGCTGACGCACCAAAAAAGCCAAAAACTTACTAGATTGGTTCTCCAATTCAAAGTAGGACTGACAGGTAAAAAATAACTTACATTTAGATTTGATATCCATATATTGGGTATATAACCTCTGAGAGGTCAACCAAGCCATTCTGTTTTCATTAGTCTGGCTAGATAAGTAAGCTGCTTCCGATTCATTTAGTTGCAGTTCCATCTTATCATCCTCCTCAAAGGTTATCTGTTTAATATAAGAGATTGTAGAGGATAAACATCCTCTCAGATATGCTTTAAGGGCATCCCTGAACAGATTAATATTATGGGGTTCAGGATGGGTTTCAATAAAGCAATTCAATTGATCTATAGTTCTGTCAGTGGGACCTATTAATTTCAACCAGAATGGGGTTAACTTCCAGAATGTGTTATGTTTTGATTGGCCAATATTAAGTTTAAGTATAACCAGACTATGATCTGAGATTCCCCTTGGACCATGTTCTAGGTTATCTACCCATATCACTAGATCACTGTAACCGAAGATATAATCTATATGAGACAAAGTACGTCTAGTGGACGAGTGACAGGTGTACCCCTTTACCTGAGGATGACGTATCCTCCATATATCCAACCAACCACTTCCCCCCATAAACAGTGCTAGTGGAGACAGAGCTGTAGATGGGGTTACCCCTGAGATCCCATCATCCAACCTGATTCTATCAAGGGAATCATCCATCACCAAATTAAGGTCCCCCATACAGTACATATATAAAGTATGCATCTGGGTAGTTTAGAGCAAAGCTCATTGCCTTTTGAAGAACTGACACATTGGCCGGAAGAGGATTATAAATACACAAAATTACATAGACTCTTGAGTTTATCAATGCATATACAAAGACAAAACGTCCCTCAGGATCTCTTCGGGCCTCTTTAACATTCCACCTAACATCCCTATGTATTAACAATCAAACCCCTCTAGAATAACTGGTATGAAATGCATGAATGTACCATTGTACCCAAGGTTTCTGTACAAACCTAGCTGAGTCTCTAGTCAGGTGCATCTCAACCAACGTCACAATATGAGGACGATAACGTTTAATTTGGGAAAAAACCTTAATTCTTTTCTGAGGAGATTTGAGACCCCTCACATTCCATGTCACAGATAGCTTCGGAACCCATATCATTCTATCTGAATATGGTATGCATATCACACAATAAAAATTATAAGCATCGTATATAGACTCTCGGCGGCAGTACCTACAAAAACAACAAACAAAACTTTTGAAAAGAAAAACATCAGAAAGTTCAAAAATAAAGGAGCAAAATTCCACGCTCCTATCCTGATTTAAATCGGGGGACACTCTCACTGAACACAGTGTCCGGTATTACTGTGAAGTCGGATGCCAATGCGACGAGCTCCAATCATATAGGTAGTAGAAAAGATCCAGTTATCTGCCAGTAAATCAGGATTCCTGTCCACGTGAGCCTTTATGGGACCGCACCCAATCCATTGCCTCCGCTTGGTTCGTAAAAAATATGGAGGAGCCTTCATGAGCAATTCGAAGTTGGGCTGGATATATCATTGAATAAAGAATATTCTTTTCCCTGAGCTTCTTCTTGACTTCCATGAATTGGGCCCGCTGCTTCTAAAGTTCCATGGAGAAATCAGGAAATATTGAAATCATAGCACCATTAAACTTAATAGGACTCTTTTGTCTCGCCATCCTTAATACAACATCTTGGTCTTTGCAGTTAAGGAGACATGCTAAAAAAGGCCAAGGTGGAGCGCCCAGTGGAAGCGGTTTTGTAGGGACTCTATGAGCCCTTTCCACTGAAAAGGTGGAAGAGAAATTATCCCCTAAAGTATGTTTAAGCCAGCCTTTTAAAAAATCCTCAGGCTGTTGACCTTCTGAGCGCTCCGGCAATCCTATAATCCGGATAGTATTCCGGCGCAGTCTGTTTTCAAGGTCGTCTGCCTTTTGTTTCCAGGCATTTATGGAGCCCGTCACTTTTGTTAGCCTAGCCTCCAAAGGTATAAAGTTATCTTCCAGATTGGACACTCTTCTTTCAACTTCTGTAACACGACCACTCATAGCATGTATATCTTGCCGGAGACGCCCCACCTCAGAATGCACGTCTTCTATTTTCTCTGTCAGGGACATTCTAGTTAAAAATATGGCCTGCATTAACTGTTTGGATGTCTGTCTAAGGGTTAGATCCTCCTGTATACCATCCTCCTCACCATCAGAAGCACGGTTTTTACGTTGATCAGCAGCTTTAGCTTGTGATGTAGCATTCCTAAGGGATCGTGCATTATCAGATGGATCAGTCCTTGCAAATTCTTTCATTTTATCAGCTATCCCTGAGCCTTTAGAATGACTCATAGTTAATAATGATGAAATATAATAAGCTGAATAGTATGGTTATAGAGTCTCCTCTTCCTGAAGACCATCCATAGCAGTCACAAGATAATGAGCATAAATCAAGAAGCTCTGATCAGGTTTATAGAGCGAGATATCAAGTATTATGACAGATTTGCTGGTAGTATGCAAGTCTTATATAGCAAGGTTTGAAAAAGCGCCTGCAGGGACAGTGGTAGGAGTACAGAAACCTCTCAGGGTGACAGGAGCTTTTGTGCCGTTAATTTATCACCTAAGGGAGTATGGGGCTCATATCTCAGAGCACAAACTGCACCTCCCTCCAAGTACCTCCAGGATGCAGCCGCACCACTCCGTCAGCCCTCTCAGAAGCAGAGTGTGCAGCGCCGTGCCTCTTCCTGATAGAGCGGACAACAGATAATGGCTGCCATCCACAAGCCTCACTTTCCCGCCAGAGCCCTCACACAGCCCGATGCACCGGAAAGGCTCCACACCGCTCTCCCCCAAGAACGGGAGGTCTCCAGGAGTCCGGGATCCCACTGCTGGCAGGTAAGTATAAATATCAGCGATTAAATGCAGGATTTCGTCCATGATTATGGGAGCTCCGTCTAACTGCGTCCTCTTAGCACCGTTACATCACTCCGCCCCAAGTACCCTTAATTGCCGCCGTGAAAAGGCATATCGGCGGTCGTTAAGGGGATATGATTGTCAATATGACCAACAGCTAGTGAAGGGCATCCTTTTGTCACAGTCCACTGATTATGGTGGTCTATAGATTGCTCTTGGGTACATTAGTGATGACCTCTTAGTGCTTCTCTAAACTTCTGTAACCTATTGCATAGAATATACATATAACCGGATGATATGTAATGAATGATGTATGATGAAGATATAAGGTCAGCAGTAAATACAGCAAAACTTATAGAGCTACAACCCAGGTAAATAAAGACACTCGGTGCCCTGTGAAACTTGTTTGGGTATCATGTAACAAAACATTCAGATGCTTTCATAATGTGTTGAAAGATAATAGAGAATGGGAAGTGGAATATGAGAAGTCATTAGTTTGCAGATCTTTGTTAATGTGCTTTTGTACTCCATTGGCATTATCACAACTATGATAGATTTGAATAAAAGCAGGTCTAAAGGATTTTACTGTAGGGCAAGATGCCAAGGAGCCATACATGCCTGATAACCTTTATCACATTGCCATGGCAGCAAGGTTTGCCCTCACTTGATCCAAACAAATCCACCTTTTTGTATCCACTAATGTCCCTGTCAACTTCTGTCTTATACAGTGCTTAGCATAAATGAGTACACGTAACAGATTTTGACATAAATCCTTTAGCTTGCTATCAGAATCAACATTTTTTTATGGGATACCATATAGCAAAATACTGCCACAAATGTGGGCCATTGATTGCAAGCATGATTTGTTGTTTTGAACAGCTCAAAAAGTTTTTTTTTTTTAACCAAAAATTAATGTAAGACCATGTTGCAAAAATAAGTACACCTCAATCGAATTCTTAGGAGCCAAGCAAAAGTTTAGACTACAACATTGTAATGACTAATAATTCAACTTCAGGTTAGTCTAATTATTCATTAAACAGATGTCCATAAACCAGTTGACTATGAAAGGGCATTACTTAACAAAGAAAACCCATTCCCATTTCATGCTGATAGCAATAGCACCACATGGAAGAGAAATGTCACAAGGCCTAAAAAGAAAATTATTTTTTAAGCAAAAAAGGTGAGTTGCTTGCTCAAAACTTGTCCGTAGAAGCCCTTGTAAGTGCTACCAGCCTTCCACTGCAGGCATTTCTTTCCAGTATGTTAATACATATTTCCTTGGCAAGGATATTCATTTGGCATAAGTTACTTCAGTGGGGATCTCTGGATATGTTCACAGAGCTATGTGTGATTATGAGAGCAGGTCTCACACTGGTAACATTCCCTTTCATTTATAATTAGCTCTGGAGGCAGATTCTCATAAAGATCAGTATCCGGCCTGTAGATTTGAATATTTCATTTGCATATAGGAAAAATATGAATTTCTCCAAAATAAGATATTGAATCGCAGATATCAAGATATCATTTTATTCAGATTTCTGTAACCTGTATGCCCATATAGATGGCTTAGAAGGGCTGATCCTACTGACAGATTTCCTTTAACAAAGAAAATTATTAAGTGATATATTACAAACCATTAGAAGCTAAGACTACATTGACACTCATATTACTATCACAGACATTGTCATGCCCTTTAGCAACCTAAAAACTCAAACAGAAGACTAGACTGGTCACAGCATTTTGTAATTTATATGAATTTGATAGCGTATAATAGGAACATAAGACACCCACATAATACAAACAATTTCCTCCCTAACTACAATGTAATGTGTTGAGTTTTTGAAGGTCAGAACTGATCAATTTTCATCTCCATTTTGGAGCAATGAAATGCAACACAATAAGACATTAAACAATCTCTTCTTTGGACACAATTCACACGTGTAAATTATTTATCCCCTGAGGAAACAGATATTTGGTCCCAGAAAAAAATCTAACATGTGTTTTGTTATAAAAAGGGCAGATGACCTATATTTGTAAAGTGAGGAAAAAGATCAGACAACTACGTCCATCTCTGATAAAACTTTAATCAAGAGGTGTCGGTGTGAGCTTACAGCCTGTCCTCGATGGTGACACTGTGTCAGTAACTTTCTGTCTGGCCTTTGTTGGGGATGCAATATCAATCTTTTATCTCCATTATAAAAGAAGGACCCATTATTCTTCTTCTCTATGTTCCCACCAGCTTCACATGGACAAGAGACCTTCGGACAGAAACCTCAGCTTAAAAACAATGGAACTGGAAGAAATCGCAACCAAAATTTCTGCTCTGGACAAATGGAGAGCAATATTCAGTTCTCAAGGGTGAGGCGGTCAATCATAGGGGGAGTAAATTACTTTGCCGGTATTGATTTCCTGGTCCAGCTTTTGCAATATGTTTGAAAGCATCTATTACTTTTATTGATTGCAGATTGGAGATCAGAAATCCAGCAAATCAGGTAATTCAAGTCGATTTATCATGATAGTACAATGGACTTTTGCAACGTCTTTGTTTATACTCCATTATTGATAGAAATGTGCGATGAGTTAGTGTTCAAGAAAACTTTGTATTTTGTAGAAAATACTATGTGCTATGTGTGTAGATGAAGAACACACCAGATACATCAATTTAAATATTTTGCCCAGAAATTAACAGGATCTAAATGGCATATACACATTTCTAACCCGTGAAGTACAGATCTATAGTAGGTCTATTGGCCCCACTGTATGACAAAATGCTTCCAATTTTATCTGGAGGCTTTTTTTATGTTCCTTTATTTTTTATGTATTTTTTCCACTATTTCATCAGATATATTCCATTGTATCCTACAAAATTATAAGCCATGAAAAGCATTACAACACTATAGCACATTAATATTAATATACGTAATGGATTGTACTGCAGCAGACGTGCAAAGAAAATGTCAGATTACCAGCATTTACCCCAAGATACTGCAGGGTGACCTTCATCCACAGCACTTACACATCTCGTCCGTGATAGCATAAATCATTAGTGCTAGGTTTTGAGGAAGAGGACCGGCACCACTAAATACATAGGGAAATGTGCCATATACCGAAGAACGAATGTAAGGAACCAAAGAAGTATGAAATAGGCACTAATATCCCAGCAATATCGCCAAAAACCAAGGATGGTAAAAAGGAAAATATTTATTAAACATGTAATGAAAAAACAAGGGTTAAAAACATATAAAAGACTATAAATTCCTTAATCCATATTAACAAATATTAATAAAACAGTGATGGAATATGAAGATAAATGGGAAAAAGTCAAATGTTAGTATGCAAAATGAAAACCTAATAAAGTATAAAGGCTATAAGACACCAAGATAGTACACAAATAAGAGGAACAAGTAAATGCTGTAGGATATATAAGAATAAACCAAATATCAGATTCTAAAGGCCTGTGACCAACTGGTGCTACACATAATAGGATAATATGAATGGATAAGGTGCAATCCCTCCACGAAGAGGTGCCAATTTCATAGCCTCTTCTGTTCCTTAGTATAACTTATTAGTAACAATTAATATTTACTGGATATAAAAATAAATTATGTACTAATTGTTTCCCTTCTTACATCCCTTTCTTCTATACATCAGTATCCCATCTCTTGGTCATATTAGATACATCTACATTATTGACATTACATGTGAGTAACTAAGGACCACTGAGGATAGGAGAATTCCCGTCCCTGATCTCTTACATTCGGAGAATCTGCTTGCAGCATGTTCACATCAGGACTTTGTGCAGAGAAGTATAATTTATAGTAACAGATGTCGGTGTCACATAGAAGTTACAAACATGAACTAGAGAATTCAGTCCTGAGCTTGAGAATAGGATTACCGTACATCTGCTTTCTGGCATTGTCAGTTCTCGGCCAACATTCAGCATCATTGCCTCACCAGTTACCAAAATTGAACAGAAAATAGGATCTTGAGAATCAAGAGCAAAGTCATTGGCTTAGAAATGGATTTTAGGACTATAACATAATATATAAAACTGGATTGTAATGAAAAACATCTAAACAAAGCACAACCTAAAGTAAAATCGCCATCGATAATGCACCTAAAGCATTCTTGCAATTGTAAAGAAGTTGTATCCTTAGACTATAGTAGGTAATGGCATAAGTAACAATTCCCTCCTGTAGCATTCCTCCTGTATGTTATGTAGGTAAAACAGACAATGCTCTTCCAATGCATTTGAAGGTAATCTGCCACTTTTTTTTTATTTCTAATAAATAAATTAGTATATTTGATAACCTTGTATTAAAAAAAAGTGAAAATATAAATTGCTGTCATTTTTTTAATTCATTAATTTAATTCATTTTTATGTAGCCACTGGGGGCTGCCATTTCCATTTGCTAGTGGATGTGTCACCGTCACTGCACACCACTTATACACAGCAAATATGTCACTTACAAGGCAAAGGAGACAAGGACTGGTCTCCAATCTTCTATGCTGAGGCCGTATCAGTGGTGTACGGCGCATGCTCTCTGCAGACATGTCTGTTTTTAACTGTGTCATGGATCAAAATGACATATATGAGCTTATGGGTCTATGAAAACCACGGCCGGCACACGGCTGTCATCACTGTGCAATCCGTGCACTGTCTGTAATTACCATTGCAATGAATAAGAGAAGCTATTCAATTATTTATTTTTTATCAATGAAAATGACTGATGGAAAAACTGATTTTCCACTGATGGAAAAACTGACACTGACCAAACACTGATGAAAATCGGATTGATAACTGTGATGGATAATCATCCGAGTTTTTACTTACGGGAAAAAACACGAACATCTGAGAGAGGCCTAATTCTCGGCCAGTCGCTGTGCACGATTGGATCGGAGTGGGTTTGCAAATGTATGCAGCTGCTTTCCATAGTGTGTAAAATATGGAAATCATATTTAATTTGTCATGCTTTCTATCTGTGAACAAATATTACTAATTGTAGGGAAAAAGTTTCATTTTCATTAAAATAGAAAAATGTGGAAGACACTCCCTGCCTGTAAATTCTTAGCCACTTAGGAAAGAATAACTAAAGTCCCGATAACCTCTTTAACTGTTTCTAAACCATAGACATAGTTCTTGTTTAATCCATTAGACACCAGACATGCCGGCAGTGACTCCTGACGGGACATCAAGGGTGCAGACATGTGCTCCTTACGGCATAAGGGGTCCCACATATTCTCTTGTTGTGGGGCCCAGAAATGATTTGGGCAGCGAAGGTTACAACAGCTACATATTTATCTATAGCTGATAGGTTTTACAAATAGGAAAACAGAAAGAATTATTGTTTTTCTTATTAAAGTACTATAATTCTTAAGATATTACTTCAGAAATTAGATTTTTGAGCCACAGAGTCAACAATAAAATCTTTTTTAGGTTTCTTCTGCCATTGGCAGATTTTTCAACATTCTTTTGCTGCTTTGGGTTTAGTATTCTACATGGCATGTTAAATACACTGTTATCCATGACTCAACTTATCCATTCAACAAGGTAGAACGTGTCAAATTATCTGGTAATCAAGAAGAGTCAGGAAGGCAGTAACTTGGCAGGAGCTGGTAGAGAGGCCGAAGCTTCAGTCATCACAAGCTCCTCCATCGGTGACTTCTTCCGTTACATTGTTATTATGAATATTTGTGCAAAGGTCCATGTGAATGGAGACGCCTCAAAGCTAAATTACATTCAATTACTGCAGGAGGACGTCATGAAGAAACCAATAGTAAGTGACCCCTCACTTCATGAGCAGGTTTGTGCACTGCAGCTTCATGATAATTACGCACAACAGTATTAGTTTGTTAAAGATCCTTGTACAAGCACGTGCTGAGTATTGATTTTCTGCTGATGCCATCTAAAATATGTCTCCATGTTGCAGAAATTTTTTGTTTCTTACTGATAACTGACTTTAATTTACATTTTATTACAAAATCATATTCTCATGTGGTGGAATTAGTTCGTCTAAGGGCTCACACAGGCGACCTTAATAATCGGATGAGTGCTAGCCAGCATTTTGACAGATAGCACTTGTCCACATGTTATGCTATGGGGTTGTACACATGTGCAATTTTTTCCAGGGAAAAATCACGTGCTGATATTCGGATTGCACTCGGCCATGCAAGTCAGTCCATCTTCTCCTCTTCCGAGAGAATGGGATCACACTATGAACATACTCTCATCAGCATTTCATAAGAGTGTGATTTGTATAATTGACCCGTTTTTCTTGGATTAGAAAACATGCACCTAGCCTAAGGAAAAGCTAATATTTTGGGGGTGAAAGTAACTTTAAATATGATATTAATGTTTCTGTAATTCCAAACAATTGTCAAACTGATGTTTTGTAAAATGAAGTACCGGTAATCAGTATCAATGCCATGTAACATAGAATGATGTAAATATGTCTAAAATGCAATAAACACCTAAACATAGTGTCTTTAAGCTTCTTCTGAAGTGACCCATCTTTACTATATCATTACTAGACTTTGTATTGAACAACTGCATTCTGTGAATATTGGCATTCTAACATTGGTTATATTTCCTTGTATTTTTTTTATATAACTATATGTAAAAAATAATTCAAAATGCAAATACAGATGGACACAACTGTTCGTGCATTGGTATTCTTGTTCTTTTTTGGAATGTGCGCATTGTAGATTCAGACTGAAGGAAGCAAAACCATGAAGGAACAATGTGGAATCAAGGAGTAAAGAACTCCTTCAAGACTGTTGTAAAGCCACTCCAGGTAAACTACCTGATGAAGCTACTCGAGAGAACGCCAGTGGGGTCTAAAATGGTCATCAGAGTAAAAGGGTCATGAGTAGTGATGGGCGAATATACTCGTTACTCGGGATTTCCCGAGCATGCTTGGGTGACCTCCGAGTATTTTTTAGTGCTTGGAGATTTAGTTTTCCTCACCGCAACTGAATGATTTACATCTGTTAGCCAGCTTGATTACATGTGGGGATTTCCTAGCAACCAGGCAACCCCCACATGTACTTATGCTGGCTATCAGATGTAAATCATTCAGTTGCGGCAATGAAAACTAAATCTCCGAACATTAAAAAATACTTGGAGGACACCCGAGCGTGCTCGGGAAATCTCGAGTAATGAGTATATTCGCTCATTACTAGTCATGAGTAAGACTGCTTAGTGCATTCGAAACGCGTCGACTGGGTCATGTTGACCATGTACATTTTTCTTTTGTACGCACTATAATTTCTTTAAAAAGAAAAGAAAATCCAGCCCTGTTGAGCCAGACTGCAATTTTTTTCTATTTTCCTTGATGTGAGACCAGGGCGAGGCCAGTGTCTGGGCCCCAGGTGGATGAGTATAGAGCAACTGGGTGAGCTGGAATTAAGTTTTTACAAAAGGGGGTATGTTGAGGAATCTAAGGTTTCATTCATATTATTATTATTATTATTTATTTATATAGCACCATTAATTCAATGGTGCTGTACATGAGAAGGGGTTACATCAAAATACAAACATCACTTACAGTAAACCAAACTAACAATGACAGACTGGAAGAGAGGGAAGAGGTCCCTGCCCTTGCAGGCTTACATTCTATAGGATTATGGGGAAGGAGACAGTAGGTCGGGGTTGCAGTAGCTCCAATGGTGTTGAGGTGGCCGTGTGGTTTGTTTCAGATGTTTCTTTACTCTTGGTTCACATATGGGTTCTTTCGTAGGATTGCTTCCTTCAGTCTGAATCGACAATGTGCAGATTTCAATAAAAAGAAAAATTATTGCATGAACAACAGTTGTATCCAAACTCTTAACTGGTACTGTACATCTAGGAGATCACTGTCAAACAAAATGTGATGACATGTTATCAATATTAGGGCAGTGAGAATCTGGAGAATCTGGAATTGCTTGCCTGAGGAGGTGGTGATGGCGAACTCAGTCGAGGGGTTCAAGAGAGGCCTGGATGTCTTCCTGGAGCAGAACAATATTGTATCATACAATTATTAGGTTCTGTAGAAGGACGTAGATCTGGGGATTTATTATGATGGAATATAGGCTGAACTGGATGGACAAATGTCTTTTTTCGGCCTTACTAACTATGTTACTATGTTACTATGTAATATTGATGGTGACCCACTTGCCAGATCAGTTTCAGTGCCCTAAACAAAACAAGATATAGTATTTGTCTTTGTGATTTTACCATTTTGCTATTGTTTGGGTTTTTCTGTAAAGAGGAAAGAGACTAAGCGGGAAGTCCAGGTGATAAATAAGTGAATCTCCTGAAAGTGTCAGTGAAAAAAAACACAAACTGCTGAGAATTCTGTCATATTTTATTACAGCAATCCAAGTTATAAGGAAGTGGTTATAAGATGTATGTTACATCAAGACAACTCTGCCGTGAAGCGTAGCCCCCTGATAAGCACCTATTTGTTAGGGATCAGGCAATACAATATTTACAGGTGTCCAAACATTGACCCTTTTAACTTAGGCCTGTTTCACATGCACGTTTTATTTCTCATATGTGAAAAATGGATGGACTTTCATCAGTGTCAGTTATTACCATTATTTCTTCATCAGTTTTTTTGGTACACAAAAATAATAGCTGATAGAGGTTTCTCACAGCTAACAGTCAGTGAAAAATGAATAGCGTTATAAGTGTGCTGTCTGACTTTTTCACTGTCCAGTAGACTGGCATTGGTGATTTTGATCCGTGACTCGGATCAAAATTAAATGCGTCTTTATTTTTTGCCTATACTGTAAAATATCTGACATCTGAATACCTCATAGACTAGAAAGGGTTCTCTTGGAAAACAAATAGAGATAAAACATGTATAATAAAATTGAATGTGTGAAAGTGGCCAATTGTATTAGCACCAAAACTTTTTTTTTAAAATAGACATTCATTGAAAGCGTTACACCACATAAATGAATAATGAGAGTGTAGAACAGGACTGGTGGCAGACTTAAAGGGTTAACTTTTCTGGTACCCCACTGCAGAAAGAGTAGAAAAATACATGGTGTAGCATTTTTCCCAAAAAAAGAGATTGCTGTGAAATTGGATCTAAGAGGTCTATAAGGGAAAGGTAAAATAGATGTCTTCAAGCAGTTAACATGTTCAGTAAGGTAAATCACCATGGAAAATGTTATTAGTAAAAGAAAAGTTGAAGCTAAGAACACTAACATTATACATAACTAAAATCTCTACACACACATCTACTGGTGCTTAGTTCTCCACCCATTAATGCAATGTGTTGTTGTTTAAAGACCACCCAAGATCCCCACAAAGCAGATGAAGACATTGAGGAGAGAGCGGAGGCCACAAGCGGCAAGAAGCATGGGACGTTTCCAGGCAGTATTTTCTATTCCATTCCAAAGGAGTTGATAATAGCCTCCAACCTCGGTGGTCAGCCCATCTCAATAGAAATGGCAACGGTAAGAAGAGCTTATCAGTTAAGGAAGAGGTGAAATCTAAACCAGGCCCAACAAAGAGCCCATGAAATACTATCTGTCACACTGTAAGAACAGGCAGGGTGTCATGAATGCATATAAGTCAGTAGAAGGTTGAACGAGAAGATAAAGCAGTAGTATACTCCTCAATATATAAATTGCAACACCAAGAAGAAAGAATCATTAAATTATGGAAATCATTTTAATAATATGCAAATAATGAATAAATAGGAACAACATTTTCAAAACATCTTGAATTTTACAGTATTGAATAAATCAGAAGTCCCCGAACTTAGACACCTTGGCTGCTATCATTTAAGTTATTGTGTACTTGGGCACACAAATCATCAAGATCCACTTCTGGCAGCTCCCTGTGCAAGTGCTGACTAATGATATCCCAGATGTGCTTGATGGTAGGCTAGTGCGGAGACGCTGCAGGCCATCGTAGCAGGCTATGCAGGTTGCTCACAACGCACAAAAAACATGTGACCTTACATTGTCATGTTAAAATATGGCTAATGGTACTCTTTTATGTTCCCTCATGAAGGCCTCTTTATGGTGTTGCCCACATGGTCTCCAGACCAATCTCTGGCTATCACTGCGTCCAATACAAAAGCAGACCAAATCACTGAAGAGGATAGATCTTGATTCCAGCCTCCATTGCCATCTTTCTCTGCACCAAGATAGGCTTTCAGATCAATGGTGTGATGCTATTGGACGCCTGTAGCTGGATACCAGTAACCAGCGCCATCCTACTCACTGCATTAACTGTGCTGCTCCATCCAGTGACAAGCCATTGCACTGAACTGCCTCTTCCGCACTCCTAGTGCTGCTGCATTCCCCAGTCGCTGGAGAGTTTGCACCTGGCTTTAGGGAGACATGGCCAGACTCTACCTGAATTTAACCCTGCTGTGTCCTGCACAGTTCAGTTTCCTTGGCCTATCCCCTGCAAGAAGGGGATATATTAGACAGCTCATCCTTCCGCACCTGGCTTGAACTTAGGTTCCTAGTGAGCAGTCAGTCTCTTACTTACTTATTTTGGTGCTTTATTGTCTATTCTTTCCTTTGACCGACCCAACTTGTTTACTGATCTACTCTGATCCGTTTTCTGATCCTGTGCTCCCTGCCCCGACCTTGTACTGTCTGATCATGTCTCTGACCTCTGTATCTTGTGTTCTGCCAGCTGACCCTTCGGTCAGCTGCTGCAGGTCCGGGGACTGCCCTGGAGTGGCACTGTGACTACCCTAATGGCTAAGCCTATCATTATGATCAGCAGCTCTAGTGAAAATCAGGTAGATACACTTAGTCACGCTTTCAACACAAGAACACCATGCCATATATTGCTATTGCCACTGTGAGCTGGCCTAAATGTGCAACCATGACTTGTAATGTTTCTGGGCTGTCTCCCATCTAACCCCACCGTTCGGCAATTGCAAAGCGAACTGCCAGTACAGGATCAGATCTTGATGATTTGTGTGTCTAAGGCCGGCATCACACTACCGTGTTTTACGGACGTAAGAGAGGTGCTGAAAATACGGATTGCATAAGGTACAATGCTTCTCTATGCCCCTGCTCCTATCAGCCGTATTTTACTGATCCGTATTATACGGTCTTCTACGGCTGTAGAAAATCGCAGCATGCTGCGTTTGTCACCGTATTGCGCAAAAAATACGCCAATGAAAGTCAATGGGGGCCAGAAAATTATGGATTACACACGGACCAGCAGTGTGACTTGCGAGAAATACGCAGCGGTGTTCTATAGAAAAGCCGGCAATTCAGTGCGGTGTACAGTAAAATCACACTGACAGGTTACAATAGAATAGCTAAAATAAATGTCTACACATAGTATAGGGGTATATATATATATATATATATGTCATTGAGACACATATATGTATATATATTATTTCATACAGCGCTAGATAGCTTAAAAGCCGGTAATTCAATTACCTTCCTAAACCCGACATGATATGAGACATGGTTTACATACAGTAAACCATCTCATATCCCCTTTTTTTTGCATATTCCACACTACTAATGTTAGTAGTGTGTATGTGCAAAATGTGGGCTCTGTAGCTATTGAATTAAAGGGTTAAATCGCGGAAAAAATTGGCGTGGGCTCTCGCACAATTTTCTCAGCCAGAATGGTAAAGCCAGTGACTGAGGGTAGATATTAATAGCCAGGAGAGGGTCCATGGTTATTGGCCCCCCCTGGCTAAAAACATCTGCCCCCAGCCACCCCAGAAAAGGCACATCTAGAAGATGCGCCTATTCTGGCACTTGGCCACTCTCTTCCCATTCCCGTGTAGCGGTGGGATATGGGGTAATGAAGGGTTAATGTCACCTTGCTATTAACCCCTTCGCGACGTGCGCCGTACTAGTACTGCGCTGCCGGCACTGTATTTGTGCCAGCAGCAGTACTAGTACGGCACACTGATCACCGCGGTCTCGCGCTGAGCGCCGCGGTGATCGGGTGCGGGTGTCAGCTGTATAAGACAGCTGACACCCCGCAGCAATGCCTATGATCGGCGCTAGCGCTGATCGCGGGCATTTAACCCCTCTGATGCCACTGTCAGTAGTGACAGCGGCATAGAGGGGGATCGCACAGGGACGGGGGCTCCCTGCGCTCTCCCACTGGAGCAACGCGATGAGATCGCGTTGCTCCGGTGATCCGGAAGGAGTCCCCAGATCCAAGATGGCCACGGGACTCCTTCCGGGTCATGAAATGACCTGGCTAGCCGGCGCCTGCTGAGAGTTGCTGAGAGCAGGCGCCGGAAAGCCACCTAAACTTGCCTGTCAGATCAACGATCTGATCTAATACAGTGATGTCCCACCCTGGGACAATGGTAGAAAGTTAAAAAAAAATAAAATAGAATGTATAAAAAAATTTTTTTAAAATCCCCAAATAAAGAAAAAAAAAACATTTCTCAGTAAATCCATTTATGTAAATTAAAAAAAACAATAAAAGTACACATATTTGGTATCGCCGCGTCCGTAACGACCCGCTCTATAAAACTATCCCACTAGTTAACCCCTTCAGTGAACACCACAAAAAAAACAAGGCAAAAAACATTGCTTTATTATCACACAGGCGAACAAAAAGTGGAATAACACGCAATCAAAAAGACGAATATAAATAACCATGGTACAGCTGAAAACGTCAACTTGTCCTGCAAAAAAAAAGCCGCCATACAGCATCATCAGCAGAAAAATAAAAAAGTTATAGCTCTCAGAATAAAGCGATGCAAAAACAATTATTTTTTTTATATAAAATAGTTTTTATTGTGTAAAAGCGCCAAAACATTAAAAAAATTACATAAATGAGGTATAGCTGTAATCGTACTGACCTGAAGAATAAAGCTGCTTTATCAATTTTACCACACGTGGAACGGTATAAACACCTCCCCTAAAAGAATTTCAAGAATTGCTGGTTTTTGTTCATTCCACCTCCCAAAAATCGGAATAAAAAGCGATCAAAAAATGTCATCTGCCCGAAAATGGTACCAATAAAAACATCAACTCGTCCTGCAAAAAACAAGATCTCACATGACTCTGTGGGCCAAAATATGGATAAATTATAGCTCTCAAAATGTTGCAAAAACTATTTTTGCAATAAAAAGCGTCTTTTAGTGTGTGACAGCTGCCAACCCTAAAAATCCACCAAAAAAACGCTATAAAAGTAGATCAAACCCCCCTTAATCACCCCCTTAGTTAGGGAAAAATAATAAAATGTAAAAAAATGTATTTATTTCCATTTTCCCATTAGGGTTAGGGCTAGGGTTAGGACTAGGGTTAGGGCTAGGCTTAGGATTGGGGTTGGGGTTAGGGCTAGGGTTAGGGTTGGGGTTAGGGTTTCAGCTAGAATTGGGGAGTTTCCACTGTTTCGGCACATCAGGGGCTCTCCAAACAAGACATGGCGTCCGCTCTCAATTCCAGCCAATTCTTTGAAAAACTAAAACAGTGCTCCTTCCCTTCCGAGTTCTCCTGTGCGCCCAAACAGTGGTTCCCCCCAACATATGGGGTATAAGCGTTCTCAGGACAAGTTGGACAACAACTTTTGGGGTCCAATTTGTCCTGTTACCCTTGGGAAAATAAAAACGTGGGGGCTAAAATATCATTTTCATGGAAAAAAAAATATTTTTTATTTTCACGGCTCTGCGTTATAAACTGTAGTGAAACACTTGTTGGTTCAAAGTTCTCACAACACATCTAGATAAGTTCCTTGGGGGGTCTAGTTTCCAATATGGGGTCACTTGTGGGGGGTTTCTACTGTTTAGGTACATCAGGGGCTCTGCAAATGCAACATGACGCCTGCAGACCAATCCATCTAAGTCTGCATTTCAAACGGCGCTCCTTCCCTTCCGAGCTCTGCCATGCACTCAAACGGTAGTTCCCCCCCACATATGGGGTATCAGCGTACTCAGGACAAATTGGACAATAACTTTTGTTGTCCAATTTCTACTGTTACCCTTGGGAAAAAAAATTGCGGGTTAAAACATCATTTTGTGGAAAGAATGATTTTTTAATTTTCACAGCGCTACATTCTAAACTTTAGTGAAACAATTGGGGGTTAAAAGTGCTCACCACACATCTGGATAAGTTCCTTAGGGGGTCTTCTTTCCAAAATGGGGTCACTTGTGGGGGGTTTCCACTGTTAAGGCACATCAGGGGCTCTCCAAATGTGACATGGGTTCCGATCTCAATTCCAGCCAATTTTGCATTGAAAAGTCAAATGGCGCTCCTTCACTTCCGAGCTCTGCCATGCGCTCAAACAGTGGTTTATCCCCATATATGAAGTATCAGCGTACTCAGGACAAATTGTACAACAACTTTTAGGGTCCAATTTATCCTGTTACCCTTGGGAAAATAAAAAATTTGGGGCAAAAAGATCATTTTTTGTGAAAATTAATATGAATTTTTTTTTACGGCTCTACATTATAAACTTCTGTGAAGCACTTGGAGGTTCAAAGTGCTCACCACACATCTAGATTAGTTCCTTAGAGGGTGTACTTTCCAAAATGGTGTCACTTGTGGGGGTTTCCACTGTTTAGGCACGTCAGGGGCTCTCCAATCGCGACATGGGCTCCGATCTCAATTCCAGCAAATCTTGCATTGAAGAGTCAAATGGCGCTCCTTCCCTTCCGAGCTCTGCCATGTGCCCAAACAGTGGTTTACCCCCACATATGGGGTATCGGCGTACTCAGGACAAATTGTACAACGACTTTTGTGGTCCAATTTCTCCTGTTACCCTTGGTAAAATGAAACAAATTGGACCTGAAGTAAACATTTTGTGAAAAAAAAGTTAAATGTTCAATTTTTTTTAAACATTCAAAAAATGAGAAATCGCTGGTCAACTTTTAACCCTTATAACTCCCTAACAAAAAAAAATTATGTTTCCAAAATTGTGCTGATGTAAAGCAGACATGTGGGAAATGTTGTTTATTAACTATATTATGTGATATAACTCTCTAATTTAAGGGCATAAAAACTAAAATTTGAAAATTGCTAAATTTTCATAATTTCTGACAAATTTGTTTTTTTCACAAATAAATGCAAGTCATATCGAAGAAGTTTTACCACTATCATGAAGTACAATATGTCATGAGAAAATAATGTCAGAATCACCAGGATTCATTGAAGCGTTTCAGAGTTATGACCTCATAAAGTGACAGTGGTCAGAATTGTAAAAATTGGCCCTGTCACTTAGGTGAAAACAGGCTTCGGGGTGAAGGGGTTAAGCCAGATTAATAATGGTGAGGCGTTAATTATGACACCTATCCATTATTAATCCAATAGTATGAAATGGTTAAAAACCACACACACACATTATTACAAAGTCTTTTAATGAAATAAATAGACAGGTTGTTGGAATATTTTATTATTCTATTAATCCACCTGAAGACCCTTGTCCTGTAACAAAGTTAAAATAAAAAACAACAATATCCCATACCTTCCGTCGTTCTGTAACGTCCCACGATGTAAATCCATCTGAAGGGGTTAACTTTTTTTACAAACAGAAGCTCTGCTAATGCAGCTGTGCTTCTGTCTGTAAAACCCCAGCGAATGAATGGAAAGTAGGTCAATGACCTGTATTTACCTTCAGTTGCGGTGAGGTGCCCTCTGCTGGATGTCCTCATATGAACTCGAGCGTGAGAAAATATTCTGAAAAGTTCCCAGGCTCGAGTTCATATGAGGACATCCAGCAGAGGGCGCCTCACTGCAACTAAAGGTAACCACAGGTCATTGACCTACTTTTCATTCATTCGGTGGGGTTTTACAGACAGAAGCACAGCTGCATTAGCAGGCTTCTTCTTGTAAAAAAAGTTAACCCCTTCAGAAGGATTTACATTGTGGGATGTTACAGAACGACGGAAGGTATGGGATATTGTTGTTTTTTTATTTTAACTTTGTTACAGGACGTGGGTCTTCAGGTGGATTACGAGAATAATAAAATATTCCAACAACCTGTCTATTTATTTCATTAAAAGACTTTGTAATAATGTGTGTGTGTGGTTTTTAACCATTTCATACTATTGGATTAATAATGGATAGGTGTCATAATTGATGCCTCTCCATTATTAATCTGGCTTAATGTCACCTTACAATGCCAAGGTGATATTAACCCTTCATTATCCCATATCCCACCGCTACATGGGAATGGGAAGAGGGCAGCACGGTGGCGCAGTGGTTAGCACTACAGCCTTGCAGCGCTGGGGTCCTGGGTTCTAATCCCACCCAGGACAACATCTGCAAAGAGTTTGTATGTTCTCTCCGTGTTTGCGTGGGTTTCCTCCGGGCACTCCGGTTTCCTCCCACATTCCAAAGACATACTGATAGGAATTCTAGATTGTGAGCCCCATCGGGGACAGCGATGATAATGTGTGCAAACTGTAAAGCGCTGCGGAATATGTTAGCGCTATATAAAAATAAAGATTATTATTATAGAGTGGCCAAGTGCCAGAATAGGCGCATCTTCCATTTGTGCCTTGGCTGGGGGCAGATGTTTTTAGCCAGGGGGGTGCCAATAACCATGGACCCTCTCCAGGCTATTAATATCTGCCCTCAGTCACTGGCTTTACCATTCTGGCAGAGAAAATTGCGCGGGAGCCCACGCCAATTTTTTCCGCGATTTAACTCTTTAATTCAATAGCTACAGAGCCCACATTTTGCACATACACACTACTAACATTAGTAGTGTGGAATATACAAAAAAAAGGATATGAGATGGTTTACTGTATGTAAACCATGTCTCATATCATGTCGGGTTTAGGAAGGAGAAAGCAAAAGCCAGAAATTGAATTACCGGCTTTTAAGCTATCTAGCGCTGTATGAAATATTAATATATATGTACAGTTAGGTCCATATATATTTGAACAGAGACAACATTTTTCTAATTTTGGTTATAGACATTACCACATTGAATTTTAAACAAAACAATTCAGATGCAGTTGAAGTTCAGACTTTCGGCTTTCATTTGATGGTATCTACATTAAAATTGGATGAAGAGTTTAGGAGTTCTAGCTCCTTAACATGTGCAACCCGGTTGGTAAAGGGACCAAAAGTAATTGGACAGATTAAATAATTTTAAATAAAATGTTCATTTCTAGTACTTGGTTGAAAACCCTTTGTTGGCAATGACTGCCTGAAGTCTTGAACTCATGGACATCATCAGACGCTGTGTTTCCTCTTTTTTGATGCTCTGCCAGGCCTTCACTTCGGTGGTTTTCAGTTACTGTTTGTTTGTGGGCCTTTCTGTCTGAAGTTTAGTCTTTAACAAGTGAAATGCATGCTCAATTGGGTTGAGATCAGGTGACTGACTTGGCCATTCAAGAATATTCCACTTCTTTGCTTTAATAAACTCCTGAGTTGCTTTGGCTTTATGTTTTGGGTCATTGTCCATCTGTAGTATGAAACGACGACCAATCAGTTTAGCTGCATTCGGCTGGATCTGAGCACACAGTATGTCTCTGAATACTTCAGAATTCATTCGGCTGCTTCTGTCCTGTGTCACATCATCAATAAACACTAGTGACCCAGTGCCACTGGCAGCCATGCATGCCCAAGCCATCACACTGCCTCCGCCGTGTTTTACAGATGATGTGGTATGCTTTGGATCATGAGCTGTACCACGCCTTCGCCATACTTTTCTCTTTCCATCATTCTGGTAGAGGTTGATCTTGGTTTCATCTGTCCAAAGAATGTTCTTCCTGAACTGTGCTGGCTTTTTTAGATTTTTTTAGCAAAGTCCAGTCTAGCCTTTTTATTCTTGATGTTTATGAGTGGCTTGCACCGTGCAGTGAACCCTCTGTATTTACCATCATGCAGTCTTCTCTTTATAGTAGATTTGGATATTGATACGCCTACCTCCTGGAGAGTGTTGTTCACTTGGTTGGCTGTAGTGAAGGGGTTTCTCTTCATCATGGAGATTATTATGCGATCATCCACCACTGTTGTCTTTTGTGGGCGCCCAGGTCTTTTTACATTGATGAGTTCACCAGTGCTTTCTTTCTTTCCCAGGATGTACCAAACTGTAGATTTTGCCACTCCTAATATTGTAGCAATTTCTCGGATGGGTTTTTTCTGTTTTCGCAGCTTAAGGATTACTTGTTTCACCTGCATGGAGAGTTCCTTTGACCACATGTTTACTTCACAGCAAAACATTCCAAATGCAAGCACCACACCTAAAATCAACTCCAGGCCTTTTATCTGCTTATTTGAGAATGACATAAGGAAGGGATTGCCCACACCGGTCCATGAAATAGCCTTGGAGTCAATTGTCCAATTACTTTTGGTCCCTTTAAAAACAGGGTGGCACATGTTAAGGAGCTGAAACTCCTAAACCTTTCATCCAATTTTAATGTGGATACCCTCAAATGAAAAGTGAATGTCTGAACTTCAACTGCATCTGAATTGTTTTGTTTAAAATTCATTTTGGTAATTTCTATAACCAAAATTAGAAAAATGTTGTCTCTGTCCAAATATATATGGACCTAACTGTATATGTGTCTTACTGACATATATATAAAGACAGTATATATGTTTTTATGATTTTTTGAGCACATGGATCCATTGTATGTCCGTATGTCGGTTTTGCAAGCCTGCGAGAAAATCTTGCAGTACGGATGCCATACGGATTACATACGGAGGATGCCATGCGCAAAATACGCTGACACACCCTGCCTGCGGAGTACTTACGGATCACCATTTTTTTACTTTTCTGGCGTATTACGGCCGTAAAATACGGACCGTATTTTTATACGCTGAGTGTAACGCCGGCCTAATTCAGAGTGCCAGTACATTCATTCCTCAAACAACCATTAATAACCTCGTTGATAGCGGTCAAGGCATGTAAGTGCGGGTATTTCTGTGTGTGAGGCTCATACTCAAGACTGAATAAATTGATATGTTCTGAAATGTTTCCATTTTTTTAAATAATTTGGACATTAATAACATGTGTATCGATTCTGAGATTCTCATAATTCCACAACTTTTTTCTTGATGTTGCAATGTAAACGTGGAGGAGTGCATATTTATGATGAAGCAGAAAGGTCTAATTACTGCACCTTGCCAATTAGCAACATGCTTGACAATTGGCAGTAATTTAATAGCCTGTTTAAACAGGAAGACCATGGTAAACAATGCGCACTGAACAATTTGTAATAGATTATTTAGTGCACATAGGCTGCCATTGTTCTCTGCAGTGCAGGTACTGCTTTCACAGGATGATGATCATTTAGACAAATCGAAAAATCATTTTACCTGACAAATGAGTGTTTTGATTGGCAGCCTGTTTACACTGCGTGATTTTTGTAAAGAATACTTATCTATATATATAATTGTCTAAGGGTTTTTCCGTCTGTCTGTCTGTCTGTCTGTCTGTCTGTCTGTCCTGGAAATCCCGGCTCTCTGATTGGTCGAGGCCGTCAGGCCTCGACCAATCAGAGACCGGCACAGCATCGACGTAGAAATACCGCGTCTCTGATTGGTCGAGGCCGCCAGGCCTCGACCAATCAGCAACGGGCACAGCGACGATGATGTCATAATGGTTGCCATGGCGACGATGATGTCATAAAGGTTGCCTCGACCAATCAGCGACGGGCACAGTCTGCCACGAATTCTGGAATCATCATTGTCCATATACTATGGGGACATGCATATTCTAGAATACCCGATGCGTTAGAATCGGGCCAGAATCTAGTATATATATATTTGTCTAAGGGTTTTTCCGTCTGTCTGTCTGTCTGTCCTGGAAATCCCGCGTCTCTGATTGGTCGAGGCCACCAGGCGACGATGATGTCATAAAGGTTGCCTCGACCAATCAGCGACGGGCACAGTCTGCCGCGAATTCGCCTCGACCAATCAGCGACGGGCACAGTATCGACGTAGATGTCATAATGGTTGCCATGGCGACGATGATGTCATAAAGGTTACCTCGACCAATCAGCGACGGGCACAGTCTGCCGCAAATTCTGGAATCATCATTGTCCATATACTACGGGGACAAGCATATTCTAGAATACCCGATGCGTTAGAATCGGGCCACAATCTAGTTCATGATAATCAGGCAGTGTAAATGCAACTTTAAAGAGGACCTTAACCAGTCTGAGTATGTTGAATTGGTCACTGTATGGAATAGTGACGGCAGAGATAAATAAAACATACTTTTTAATTTTTCATCTCCATTGTATTGATTTGTAAAGTTTAGATTCCAAATTTATTAAGACTAAGTGGGCATTGACAGAGGTTCGTCTCTGAGGGCATTGTCCTTTACCTCTGCATGGAAAAGCAGGAGAAATCATTCAAGGGGAAAAAAAACATGCCCCAGAAAATGACACAAGTGGTTTTCTCTGTGTGAAAAATTTAACAACAAACAGCCCTACTGTTTCCAGTAATATCACTGCCAACATCTTCTGTGATTACAAGCGGGGGAGGGGAGTAGAGTCATTACAAACATCTTTTGCAGCTCTCCTCTCACAGCACTGTCAGCACTGCTCTATTTCCCTCAAACCCACACTGACTACTGTCAGATGAGTACTGTAAGAAGTGTTGGTAATGACACACAGCTCTGCTCTACTCCCTTCCCTTGATTGTACTCACCAGAGGATCCATTCAGTGATATCAGTGCGTCATTACATGTCTCATACAGAAGAAGCCGGGTCTGACATTCTCTGGGGCGTATTTTTTTTCCCTGCATGACGTTTCTACTTATGATTGGGCAACGTCATGCAAAGGAATAGGTTAATGCCCTTATAGAAAAATCTCTTCTAACGCTTCCTTATTATTTAAATTATAATTTAAACTTTACTAGCTAATAACTGCACAATGGACACGAGAATTTTTAAAATATAGAAGCACATTTTATTCAGCTCTGCAGCCATTATTCCATCATGTGGCCAGTTCAACTTACTCAAACTGGTGGAAGGTTCTCTTTAAAAAAAAACTAAAACCTATTTTATCTCCTCAAAATCTTATGCTCAGTGTCTGCGTGATGCCATGATCTGCATGAAGTGGTCAGGAGTGTGATATGAAAAATATATGTGTAATAACTTCCAATTAGGCACATGGTCATTATAGAGAATATAACTTACAGCAGATGGAACAACATTGATCCACTGAAGGGGCAGAATTTATAATAAAAGGGGTTGCCCACTATTTTTTATTTATATGATTCCTATACTAATGTTTTATATATATTTTTAAGGCAATGAGGAAAATTCTGTTTGGAAACACATTTCAAACATTCAACTATGAATGGAAAAAGTCATTTTTCAAGTTTAGAGAGGCCTTTTCTGAACTGGCTTATGCCATTGAAGCAGAGAAGGTGAGTGACTGTAAATAAAAACAGAATAGATTTTACTATTACAAATAATGTACAGAAATAGAAATTAAACCATAAGTGGATATCTGAAAATGCTGTGACTTTGATATAATCGCCATGACACATTCCTAATGACCTGGCATTAATGGTTTGAATACAGAAATTCCACTGACTATAAAGCTATCATGGCTCAATGAAGGGTTATGTTTGGTTTTCTGGTCGGCCACCAGGGTTGAAGGGGTTAGAGGTTTGTCTACACCTGCTTCTACTGTCAACACCTATCTGGCATGAGAAAACATGAGATTGCACTCCGATGTCATCCGAGTGCAGTCTCATTTAGGCCGGTTTCACACGTCCAGATAATTCCGGTACCGGAAAAAAATCGGTACCGGAATTATCCGTGTCCGTGTGCCCCTACGTTTCTGTGGCACATCAGTGTGGCACACATGTGCCGCCCGTGTGCCCACTGGGTACCACACGCACCGTGCTGGGTACCACACGTACCAGCATCTGGTGCTGAAGCCGCGATTCATATCTTCCCTGCAGCAGCGTTTGCTGCAGAGAAGATATGAATAATAGTGTTTAAAATAAAGATCTATGTGACAGTAATGAATAAGCGGCTCCACCCCCCATGGGAGATGGAGCCGCATATTCATTACTGTAAATGAGCGGCCCCACGTGACCGCATACAGGAGAAGATGCGGCCAGAACAGGAAGCAGCGACAGCCAGCGAGGGAGCTGGGTGAGTATTTTCAGAACAACGGGGGGGCGCACAGGGAGTGGGGGGGCGCACAGGGAGTGGGAGGGCGGGGGGCACATAGATCTTTATTTTAAACACTATTGTTCATATCTTCTCTGCAGCAACCGCTGCTGCAGAGAAGATATGAATCGCGGCTTCAGCACCAGTGGGGGGGACAGTGCTAAATGTAGCGCTGTCTCCTGCACGGCACACGGACTGCACACGGACAACGTTCGTGTGCGGTACGTGTTTTACACGGACCCATTGACTTTAATGGTTCCGTGTAATACGTGTGCTCCCACGAACACTGACATGTCTCCGTGTTTGGCACACGGAGACACGGCCCGCAAAAAATCAATGACATCTGCACAGATGCATTGATTTCACTGTGTCTACGTGTGTCAGTGTCTCCGGTACGTGAGGAAACGGTCACCTCACATACCGGAGCCACTGACGTGTGAAACCGGCCTTACACGGACTCAAACTACGGAGAAGCTGGACTACTTAAGTGCTCCGTCTTCTCCTCACCTGTGATATGAGTTCAGCTCACACTAAGGTGACATTCAGTTCAATCTCTGAGCAATTGTCATTTACACAATTGAAGCCAATTCTCTCACATGAGAGAAACATCGCTCATGTGACTCCAGCTTTAGAGGGGTATTCTCATCTTCAAGATCCTTTCACAATATGTATTAGATGTAATAATAATATTAGCAAATACCTTCAATTAGAAAGATAGAGTTCTTCTGATTAGCTATGTCTCTTACCCCATGTGGAGGGTATTGCAATAGCTTAGGTATTCGTGATTACGACCATTAACAACCAACTAACTAAATGTTAGGTATAAAAGCAAAAATAGAGCTCACTACGCCAGCTGATCATCCAGATAGCCAAGTGCCTTGTAACCGGAGGGTGCTAGATCCAGCTGGAGCAGCACAGCAACAACAAAAGGAAGGAGAGGGAATGCAGCACAGATGGTAAGTATAAAAAAACTATTTAGTTAAAGCCATTAAAAAGAACAATGTCCAGGAAAAACATTAAAACTGAAGCATTTCTAGCAAAAAAAACGCCCTTAATGATACTATAGAGTATATACTATGATTAAGGGCGTTTTTTGCCAGACACGCTTCGGTTTTATTGTTTTTCCTGGACATTGTTCTTCTTAATGGATTGAAATAAATGTCACTATATGAGTGGTCATAACCATGGATCCCTAGGATACTGCACATCGGGTAAGTGACATAGCCAATCAGAAGAACTGTGTGTGACGCCCAGGAGACCGAGGTACCCAGCACCGGACCAATGGGGTCTGTCTCTTGAGGGAGATGTCACGGGTGGCTTGACCCGATGCTGTGGCCTCAGGCAATGCACAGTGTAAGGGGTATCATGAGGGAACAGGCACTTACTTGATCAGCAGCAGGTTCTCTCAGCGGTGATGATCCTGATCCTGGATAGATAGCTATTGTCCAAATGAAAGTCTGAGGCACTGAAACGTTTAACCAGTTTACTTCAACATAAAGGGATTTACAACCAGTCCTGTCACCGGAGTCTGTATGGGAACTCTGAGTTACTTTGACCCTGCCGGGGTCTTCGCCTCTTATTGTACGCAGTTTCTGTGTGGCCCTGCTGCTGTATGTGAACTGGCTGCCGGCCCAATCTGTCCCCTCCGGGTCCTGGTTCGATGGGCAACCCGAGTCCTTTTATCGGCTTACCCCCTCCAGGAGTACCGCTGAACTCTGTGTCTGTTGCTGCGTCCGGCCCTAGTGAAGCTGATGTCACCTCACGTTTTTCCGGTTGCTGTATTATATATAATGAATACAGCCACGGATCCGGTATCCGTCTTTGCGCCTGTTCTGGGTAGTGATTAATGCTACCCGGTTCTCACAATGTCCTTTTTCTGTGTCCCTTTTCTCCTCAGGCCGGTGATTTGGGCCTGGAAACCGTCATAGGGCTGTTAGAAATTCAGCTGTATGACCTCTCACTTTCAGCTCCTTAGCCCAACTGCCAGTTCTTTTCTCAGACCAGAATGGATCAAGGGGAGTCTCTGGAGCTCCCCCTTCTGGCCGGAGGTGGTAGTGCAGTCTTGCTATTTTAGTATTTGTATTTAGTGTCAGTAACTATTTTTGTGGCAAATACCCCTAGGGGTGCCACATTCCCCCTTAGTTAAGAACAGTACTCCGGGACTGTGGGCCGATAACATTTTGAAATAACAATTAATATGTACAGAGTCTTAAAAATGAAAAGTTACAAAAAACCACTCAAGGAAACAAAAATAGAGTTCTGTAAAAAGTCACTTCAAATAGCGTCCGTTAATACAGTTCTATCCTTGAAGGTACTAGGAAAGGCACTGCACTTTGTGTCCAGGAATTTAGTTCCATTTTTCCAACGGAGTTATCAATATAAAGTCTAAAGAAAGTTCAAAAAGAGCAAAAAGCAAAGTTCAAAAAGCAGTCTTTCCGGAGCTTTCATTTAGTGCCTCCGGGCTGATAAAAAGTTCAAGAATATGCAAGAAGTTCATACAGACAAGTCTCTGTAGGTACTGGGCTTAAATGTTGCAGAATGATAACAATGACTATAGTTTTATAGTTGGTAATCCGCATACCTGGCCGGTAATTGACCCCGGGTACTATGCTGTGATCTACGTAATAGCGGTGTCTCTTCATGTGGTGTACTACTGTCTACTGCGGATGTAGTATCTGCCCGCTCTACTAAAGATAATTCCACGACTATGGAGTTGGCAAGTCCACCGTGAATGGGTTGAATAACTTCTGGTTCTGGCTGGACAACTTCTGGCTCTTTCAATGCTTCCGGACACAATTTAAGATTGTCTCTTGACACTAATACAGATGTTAAGCCTCCGTTTTTGCTAATGAGACACATTTTAGGATTATCCATTCTTGTTGGTAAAACTGTGTAGGGTACGGCTTCCCACTGATTGTCTAGTTTATTGGTTCGACGGTTTCTCTTGAGCACTTGGTCACCCGGTCTTAATGGGGTCGCTAGAGCATTCTGGTTGAAAGTTCGCTCTTGTTTTTTTCTAGTTTGCTGAAGGCTTCTTTCCACACTCTCTTGCACTTGGCGATACTGCTTTTGCCGTATGATATCCCAATTGGAGTCTTGAACTTCTGCGTCTGGTTTCAGACTTCCCATTTCTAAATCGATTGGTAATTGGCCGGGTCTTGCACGCATAAGGTAAGCTTGGGTGCAGTTGGTGGAGCTCACCGGGACATGATTATACAGATCCACCAAGTCAGGCAATTTCTCTGGCCATTGATTCCTTTCTATCTCAGGTAAAGTCTTTAGTAGGTCTATTACAATATGGTTCATCTTCTCGCATAAGCCGTTTGTTTGTGGATGATAGGCCGTCGTCCGGATCTTTTTGCAACCATACATATTACAGAATTCTCTGAAGATCTCTGATTCAAAGGCTGTACCTTGGTCGGTGAGAACCTGTTCCGGATATCCATGGGGTCTACAAAAGTACGTTTGGAACGCTTTGGCTGCTATTTTTGCTGTCAGATCTTTACACGGGTACTACTACCAAGAAGCGTGAATAATGGTTCACGATGGTCAAGGCATAGACATAGCCGGACCGGCTTGGTGTCAACTTCACGTGGTCTATGGCTACAAGTTCAAGTGGTTGTTTGGTGATAATGGGCTGCAGTGGTGCTCTTTGGTTCTTTTGATCGTTTCTTCTGAGGTTGCACGGGCCACAGTTTCTGCACCACTGTTCGATTGATTTTCTCATCCTGACCCAATAAAATCTTTCTCTTAGAAGTACTTCTAACTTTTTCCAACCGAAGTGACCAGCACCATTATGGTAAGCTTCGAGGACCATCTTCACATCTTGTTTAGGCACGATAATCTGCCAAACCAATTCATGTGTTTTCGGATTGGTGTACCTTCTACAGAGCTTCCCTTGATACAGGAACATTTTGCCTCTCTCTTTCCAGAGTTGATGCGTCTCTTCTGCGGCATTCTCATCGAGATATGCACTTTGCTCAGTCAGCAGTTCCTTCACCAACTTCACAGCCAGATTGCTGTCTTGGGTATCAGCCCATCTATGGTGTGCTAACGGATTAAAATTCACCTCTTGTTGTTTCTGATAGGTACTTGACTGATGATGTTTTGCCTTGGGATGATGGAAGGCTGGTAGTTCAATTTCTTCAAGCTCCCCCGTTTCTTCTTCTACATCTCTCAAGTGTGGCATCCGGGATAGGGCATCGGCATTTCCATTCTTGCGACCTGCTCGATACTTGATTATGAAGTTGTAATTAGATAACCGGGCTATCCATCGCTGTTCTAACGCACCTAATTTGGCTGTGTCCAGATGGGTCAACGGATTGTTGTCAGTATAGACAATAAATTCTGCAGCGGCCAGATAGTGTTTGAAACGTTCAGTCACAGCCCAAACTACTGCCAGTAGTTCCAATTTGAAGGAGCTGTAATTTTCTGAATTTCTTTCAGTTGGCCGGAGCTTTCTACTTGCAAAGGCGATGACTTTCTCCCGACCTTCTTGCTTTTGTGACAGCACCGCTCCTAGTCCCACATTACTAGCATCGGTGTAGAGGATGAAAGGCTGATGGTAATCTGGGTATGCCAGAACCTCTTCTCCGGTTAGTGCCTTCTTTAAATGTTCAAAGGAGTCTTCCCTTTCGTCGTTCCACTGAAAAGGAGGGTTTCGGTTTGAAGGTTTCTTCGTCTGCCCTACCAAGGCGTCTTGCAAGGGTGCTGCCAACTTGGTAAACCCTTTTATAAATCTGCGATAGTAACCCACCAATCCCAGGAATTGCCTCACTTCTTTTGCGTTGGTAGGTCTTGGCCAATCCCTTATGGCGCTTATTTTCTCGGGATCCGGTGCTACTCCCTCCGAACTCACGATGTGTCCCAGGTACTGTACCTTTGGCTTGAGAAGGTGACATTTGGATGGCTTGATTTTCATGCCATACCTGGATAAGGCTTCGAACACTTCTGCCAGGTCTTTTAAGTGTTGTTCGTAAGTCTTTGAGTAGACGATCACATCATCTAGGTACAGGAGGACGGTCTCGAAGTTCTTGTGTCCAAGGCAGCATTCCATCAGCCGCTGGAAGGTACCGGATGCGTTGCAGAGTCCGAATGGCATGCGATTAAATTCACATAGACCCATTGGTGTGGTGAATGCCGTCTTTTCCTTATCTCGCTCAGCCACAGGGACTTGCCAATACCCGCTTGTTAAGTCTAAGGTGGAAAAATAATTAGCAGATTTCAAAGCAGTCAAGGACTCTTCTATCCTAGGCAAGGGGTAGGCGTCTTTATGGGTGATGTTATTAATCCGCCGGTAGTCTACGCACATTCTCATGGTTCCGTCCTTTTTTTTGACAATCACTAGAGGGGCCGCCCAGGGGATACAGCTGTCTCTTATTACCCCGGCCTGTTTCATCTCTCTCAGCATATCTTTTGCACATTGATAGTGAGCGGGCGGTATGGGTCTATCTCTTTCTTTTATTGGGGGATGGTCAACGGTGGGGATTGTGTGTTCTACCCCTTCTATCCGTCCGAAGTCCAATGGGTGTTTACTGAAGACTTGTTCATATTCCGTCACTAGCCTATACACCCCTTGTTTTTGATGGGTAGGTGTTGAATTTATGCCCACGTGTAGCTGTTGGCACCAATCTTCCAATTCTCCGTCTGAGCCGTTGCCTTCCACCTGACAGGTTGGTTCTAAGGGCTCAATGGTTGTGATGGCGTTGTTGTCAACAGTATATAGCTTTGCCACTGTAGCATACCTTGGCAAAGTGACCTCTTCCTCTCCACAGTTCAAAAGTCGTACCGGCACTCGTCCCCGGTGTACCTCGACTACCCCTCGTGCTGTGAGTATAGTGGGCCTGCTGTCGGTGTACACTGGTTCTATTAAGGCTTGATAATCTCGTCCCTTAGTACCAACGGCTGCTCTACACCATACCAGCATTTCTGTTTTTGGTGGGATTACAATAGACGTTGGATCACTTACCCTCACACTGCCGATTTCTCCACCTGCAACTTCTACCTGTTGCCTTAACATCAATACTTTTATTTCCCTCCGGAGAACTCTCTGCTGGCAGGATTGGGCAGTTTCAGCAATTTGCTGTAAGACAGAAATAACTTCGGACAAGCAGTTCTCTAACACATTCATTCCTATCAATACAGTTGGTTCACAGTTCCGCCGGTCAACATCAACAACAATTATACCCTGTTTCTTCAATTCTACTTTACCAATCTTTATGGTCATCTCCCTGAATCCTAGTTTCGGTACCAACTTACCATTACTAGCCCATATATCTAGTTCAACATCAGAGGGCCCTTTATCAATATCTGCATCAGCCCAGTACCTCTTATAAAGGATATACGGTATAGATGAAATCTGGGAACCTGTGTCCAGCAAAGCGTTGAGGGGAATTCCGTCCAGCACAATAGGGATAATGGGTCGTCCTCCGATGTACCTGTTGTGCCAGGGTGTTGGGCCTTGAAAGTTCATTCCTGCGAAGCGGCCCGCATTCCCAGGGGATTCCCGTTTAAATCACAATCTCGTGCAAAGTGGCCTGGCTGCTGGCAACGGCGGCAAATGGGCTGTCCATCCGGTTGGTAGCGGTCGCGGGGTCGTCCTCTCCATGTCGGGTATCTCCGGGGTCTCATCCATGGAACATCCTCTCTACGGTTTGCCAACTCCATCTTGGGTCCTCTCATCTCCTGCATGGTTTTAGCCATTGAAGCAACAACATCAGTTAAAGAGTCAAGCTTTTGTTGAAGAGCCTCATTAGTACTGGTCCCGAGGGGCTTAGCAATGGCCCCGGACATAGCTGATGTCACTGGCAATCCCTGTTGTTGAGGTGCCTCTGCCATGGGTTGTGCAGGATCCTGATCCCGAGGTGCCTCTGCCAGCTGGAGACGTATAGCGCTCTCCTTTAATTGGGCAAATGTCAATTCAGGGTTCTTAAAAACAAGCATGCTCACATGCCCCCGGTGAGAAGGGGTGTAGAGTCCCTCAATAAATTGATCTCTTAGCAGTTTATCCGCTCCGGTGTTAAAAATGGGTTCAGCCAGTGTAAGTGATTTAAGGGCTTCCTGCAGGTTTAAGGCAAAGTCTCTCACGCCCTCATTAGCTTTTTGTTTGCAATTAAAGAATCGTACTTTAGCTTTGCTGCCGGCAGTGGTTTCAAATGTAGCTTTTAATCCAGCAAATATGCGTTCAACAGTGCCTTTTAGATCAGCTGCCCGTGCTGTGACTTCTCGCTTAGCATGGCCACTTAACTGCATCATCAGGAGACTAACACGCTGAACTTCACCCACGGGGAACATGTCAAAATGGGCCAGCATCTTTTCTCTGAAATCGTCAAGGGTATTAGGCTCACCTTCATACATTGGAAGCCACGGGCCACCCGGGGTATATGGCATCAGCACCGGCATGATGGGCGCCACTCCTTGCACTGCTGCGCTACCGGACTCTCTATCGACACTCTGTCTTTCAGCTGCATTAGCATCGCCGGGTGCTGCGGCGTCTCCGTGCTGCGACATACTGTGCCCCCTTAGTTAATCCGGACCCTTCCGGTCCTCCGCTTCCGTCGGGATAGTGTAGATTCGTTCCGCTGTGCAGCAGGATTGGTTTTCCCCTTGCTCTGACGTCAGAGCGCTCAGCTTGGTGCCGCCCACAATGACACGCCCCCTGCTGCTCCCGCCCGCCACGCGCTCTGTAATGGCGGATTCTGAAGTTTTTCAGTCAGACTGGGGCTCAGGTAATGGCGTAGCTCAATTAACAGTCTCGTGCCTAACGGTTATGAGGTGATGGCGGCCATCTTTACTCCATTATAACCAATGGGGAAAAGTCACTTTCAATAGTTTTTAATGGGAAATGGAATTTTCTTTAATAAAGTCAATTTTCAAGATTTTTCATCCAAGTTTTCACAGTTTTGGGCTCCAATCACGGCACACAATACCCAGTATACAGGCTGGCTGAATCCTGTTCGTGACGCCAATTGTGACGCCCAGGAGACCGGGGTACCCAGCACCGGACCAATGGGGTCTGTCTCTTGAGGGAGATGTCACGGGTGGCTTGACCCGATGCTGTGGCCTCAGGCACTGCACAGTGTAAGGGGTATCATGAGGGAACAGGCACTTACTTGATCAGCAGCAGGTTCTCTCAGCGGTGATGATCCTGATCCTGGATAGATAGCTATTGTCCAAATGAAAGTCTGAGGCACTGAAACGTTTAACCAGTTTACTTCAACATAAAGGGATTTACAACCAGTCCTGTCACCGGAGTCTGTATGGGAACTCTGAGTTACTTTGACCCTGCCGGGGTCTTCGCCTCTTATTGTACGCAGTTTCTGTGTGGCCCTGCTGCTGTATGTGAACTGGCTGCCGGCCCAATCTGTCCCCTCCGGGTCCTGGTTCGACGGGCAACCCGAGTCCTTTTATCGGCTTACCCCCTCCAGGAGTACCGCTGAACTCTGTGTCTGTTGCTGCGTCCGGCCCTAGTGAAGCTGATGTCACCTCACGTTTTTCCAGTTGCTGTATTATATATAATGAATACAGCCACGGATCCGGTATCCGTCTTTGCGCCTGTTCTGGGTAGTGATTAATGCTACCTGGTTCTCACAATGTCCTTTTTCTGTGTCCCTTTTCTCCTCAGGCCGGTGATTTGGGCCTGGAAACCGTCATAGGGCTGTTAGAAATTCAGCTGTATGACCTCTCACTTTCAGCTCCTTAGCCCAACTGCCAGTTCTTTTCTCAGACCAGAATGGATCAAGGGGAGTCTCTGGAGCTCCCCCTTCTGGCCGGAGGTGGTAGTGCAGTCTTGCTATTTTAGTATTTCTATTTAGTGTCAGTAACTATTTTTGTGGCAAATACCCCTAGGGGTGCCACATACAGTGGGGCAAAAAAGTATTTAGTCAGTCAGCAATAGTGCAAGTTCCACCACTTAATAAGATGAGAGGCGTCTGTAATTTACATCATAGGTAGACCTCAACTATGGGAGACAAACTGAGAAAAAAAATCCAGAAAATTACATTGTCTGTTTTTTTAACAATTTATTTGCATATTATGGTGGAAAATAAGTATTTGGTCAGAAACAAACAATCAAGATTTCTGGCTCTCACAGACCTGTAACTTCTTCTTTAAGAGTCTCCTCTTTCCTCCACTCATTACCTGTAGTAATGGCACCTGTTTAAACTTGTTATCAGTATAAAAAGACAACTGTGCACACCCTCAAACAGTCTGACTCCAAACTCCACTATGGTGAAGACCAAAGAGCTGTCAAAGGACACCAGAAACAAAATTGTAGCCCTGCACCAGGCTGGGAAGACTGAATCTGCAATAGCCAACCAGCTTGGAGTGAAGAAATCAACAGTGGGAGCAATAATTAGAAAATGGAAGACATACAAGACCACTGATAATCTCCCTCAATCTGGGGCTCCACGCAAAATCCCACCCCGTGGGGTCAGAATGATCACAAGAACGGTGAGCAAAAATCCCAGAACCACGCGGGGGGACCTAGTGAATGAACTGCAGAGAGCTGGGACCAATGTAACAAGGCCTACCATAAGTAACACACTACGCCACCATGGACTCAGATCCTGCATTGCCAGACGTGTCCCACTGCTTAAGACAGTACATGTCCGGGCCCATCTGAAGTTTGCTAGAGAGCATTTGGATGATCCAGAGGAGTTTTGGGAGAATGTCCTATGGTCTGATGAAACCAAACTGGAACTGTTTGGTAGAAACACAACTTGTCGTGTTTGGAGGAAAAGGAATACTGAGTTGCATCCATCAAACACCATACCTACTGTAAAGCATGGTGGTGGAAACATCATGCTTTGGGGCTGTTTCTCTGCAAAGGGGCCAGGACGACTGATCTGGGTACATTAAAGAATGAATGGGGCCATGTATCGTGAGATTTTGAGTGCAAACCTCCTTCCATCAGCAAGGGCATTGAAGAGGAAACGTGGCTGGGTCTTTCAACATGACAATGATCCAAAGCACACCGCCAGGGCAACGAAGGAGTGGCTTCGTAAGAAGCATTTCAAGGTCCTGGAGTGGCCTAGCCAGTCTCCAGATCTCAACCCTATAGAAAACCTTCAGAGGGAGTTGAAAGTCCGTGTTGCCAAGCGAAAAGCCAAAAACATCACTGCTCTAGAGGAGATCTGCATGGAGGAATGGGCCAACATACCAACAACAGTGTGTGGCAACCTTGTGAAGACTTACAGAAAACGTTTGACCTCTCTCATTGCCAACAAAGGATATATTACAAAGTATTGAGATGAAATTTTGTTTTTGACCAAATACTTATTTTCCACCATAATATGCAAATAAATTGTTAAAAAAACAGACAATGTGATTTTCTGGATTTTTTTTTCTCAGTTTGTCTCCCATAGTTGAGGTCTACCTATGATGTAAATTACAGACGCCTCTCATCTTTTTAAGTGGTGGAACTTGCACTATTGCTGACTGACTAAATACTTTTTTGCCCCACTGTATGCTACAATTCTAATTGGAGGTATTTGCTAATATTATTATTATTACACATACTACATATTGGGATAGGATCTTAGAGATGGGAATACTCATTTAATCACTCTGCCCCCAGCAAAACGTAAAAAATATCACCTTGTCTACAAAACTCCAGGTAGAAGACTTTGTAGGATAAGGCCTCCTCAACTGATTCCAAGAAAGGGGCTCTGAAGGGCCCCAGCTCATTGCCTGCAGGAATGCCCACTAGTGGGACCACCAGTGATTTGCATATTATTGCCATCCTGTAGATGTTCATGTTGAATTTTAACCCTTTTGCTACTGCAGGAAAATGCTGCTACTAGGGGCACCAGGCAGCGGCTTATTCCCCTATCCCCGCTAAGAACATGTAGATGTTTGGCTCGGCTGAGTATGAATATGTAAGGGGTGGTCTGCCAACAGCCATCTAAGGTTAGATCACTTAGCAGGGTTGTGAGACAACGTGCACATGTTGCGGGTTGGTGTGAGGTTTTTTCTGCACTGTTTGTGCAAAATCCGCAGGTAATCCGCACTGTGGATTACCCGCGGATTTACTGCAGTTTTTGTGCTGTTTTTGTGCAGATTTCACCTGCGGTTTTACACCTGCGGATTCCTATTGAGAAGCAGGTGTAAACCGCTGCAGAATCTGCACAAAGAATTGACATGCTGTGGAAAAAACACAGCTGCGTTTCCGCGCTTTTTTCCGCAGCATGTGCACTGCAGATTTTGTTTTCCATATGTTTACATGGTACTGTCCACCGCATGGAAAAGAGCTGCAGATCCGCGGCGTCAAATCCGCTACGGATCGGCAGCAAAATCCGCAACGTGTGCACATACCCTTAGATGGCTAAAGACATCAAATTAGCTACTGATATTAATGCGATTTTAACCCCCTCATGACATCTGCCATACATTCAACATACATGTCAGAAGTGGGTGTATGGAGCGGGTTTACTCAGCCAGGTCGCCCCATACCTGGTAGGTGATGGCTGCGCATAGCCAGGACCAGCCTCTAACAATTATGGGTGGAGCAGAGCTCTGCCGCGATTGTTAATTTGTTAAATGCGGCTGTCAATATTGGATAGCAGCATTTAATACGTGTTGCACCACTGCATATAGCACAAGCTATCTGACATAATGTGGCTAACACTAACAATAAAAAGTAAAAAAAAAAAAGTTGAAAGAAATAAAAAATACTAAAAGTACAAATCACTCCCATTTTCTCCCACTGAAAATGAACATATTAAAAAAAAACTAAATACACATATGTGGTATCGCCAGATTCAGAAAAGTCCAATCCATTAAAATATAAAAACAATTAACAGGATCGGTAAACACCTTAGACAGAAAAAATTAAGAGCGCTAAAAGTATATTTTTTGGTCACCGCAATTCCACAAAAAAGGCTGTAACAAGCAACCAAACATTCACATCTATTCCAAAATGGTAATAACAAAAATGTCATCTCGCCCCACAAAAAAATAAGCCATCACACACACTGCTGAAAAATAAAAATGTTACAGGTCTTGGAAAATGGCAACAGAACCCAAAAAATTGTTTTTGAAAAATTCTGATTTTATTTTCACCACTAAAATAATAAAAAAAAACTGGACATGTTGGGTATGGCCGTAATCGTACTGATGAGCAGAATCATATTGCATGCTCACTTTTATCACAAAACGTACACTTTATGAACATCTCCTAAAAAACAATGTCAGAATTGTGGTGGTTTCCACAATTTCACCACATTTGGAATTTTTTTGCCATTTTTCAGTGCCCTACGTGGTAAAATGAATGCTGTCATTCAAAAGTACAACTCGTCCTGCAAAAAACAGGCCCTCATATGTCAATGTGGACAGAATTGTCCGCAGCGTGAAGGGGTTAATAAAGTGCAATCATTTTCTGCAATGCTGTGTAATAAGTTACAGGAAACAGTAACATACAGTCAGGTTCATGTTATAATATGAAAATAATGAGAGATGGGTGTACATGCAAACCTACAATCCACAAAGAAAGAGTGTGATTACTGCGATCCAACATTAAATGTTGCTTTCCGCTGCATCAGTAGAAATAAATTACAAATACCTTACTTATGTTTAATGCCCCCCAGTTTCTACAAACTTGTGCTGCCATTAATAATGTGCAAGGAAACAGAGAGACCTGTAGCCCTTACTACGACCATTTTACAGCACCAAACTCAGGATCACCATTGACTTCTATGTGGTTTGAGTTCAGGGTTAAGTTCTGGTACCTGAACCGAACTTTGGAGTACAGATCTACCAAACCCACCAAACCCAAACATCCACGTATCTACTTATCCCTAGTGGTGATATTTAGAAAGCAGAGATGGATGTTGAGATCCAGCGAGTTTGGCCGAAAAGTTAAAAAAGTTCAGGTCTGGGTACCAGAACAGTACCCGGACCCCATTCACTTGAATGGGGGGCCTGAACACCCAGTGTTTGCCAAGCTGTGATGTGCATGACAGCGCAGCAAACATTGCTTCTGATCGGCGGTAAAATCATTACCACCAGTCAAACAGCCACAGTTCACATGCTGTCAAATTACAGCATGAGCCTGCAGCTGTTGCAGCTGTGATCGGAGGTAAAAAGTTTATCTCCGAACACTGGAGTAGGCTGATAGGACTACTCTTCCCATAAGACACCTATCTATTACTAATCCTATAGTTGTCTGGTAAATAGAAACACAAATAAAAAATAAAACACATTTTTTTCATTTTTATTTAAAAACTAGCTGAAGAGCCCGGCGTTGCCTGGGCATTGTAAATATCTGTGGTTAGTTATAGCACCTCCCATCTCTTATTTTCCCATCATGCCTCTCATTTTCTCCCTAACACCTCTCATTTTCCCCCTCACTCCTCTCATTTCCCCCTAACACTTGTCATTTCGACCTCACAACTGTCATTTTCCGATCACTCCACTATTTTCCCTCACTCCTCTCATTTTGCACTCACACCTTTTCATTTTCATCTCACACCCCTCATTTTCACCTCAGTATATGCATGTTTGTCATCTCCCTTATATATAGTATACACCTGTATGTCTTCTCTGGTATATAGTGTATACCTGTATGTCATCTCCCCTATAAATAGTATATACCTGCTGTATGTCATCTCCTCCTGTATATTGTATATACCCATGTGTCATCTCCTCCTGTATAAAGTATATACCTGTATGTCATCACTTCTGTATATACTATATACCTGTATGTCATCTCCTCCTATATATAGTATATACCTGTATGTCATCCCCTGTATATAGTATATACCTGTATGTCATCTCCTGTATATAGTATATACCTGTATGTCATCTCCCCTGTATATAGTATATACCTGCTGTCTGTCATCTCCTCCTCTATATGCCTATGTGTAATCTCCCCTTTTATATAGTATATACTTGTATGTCATCTCCTCCTGTATATAGTATAAATGTGTGTCATCTCCTCCTGTATATAGTATGGACCTGTAAGTCATCTCCTCCTGTATATAGTATATACCTGTGTGTCATCTCCACTGTATATAGTATATACCTGTGTGTCATCGCCCCTGTATATAGTATGTACCTGTATGTCATCTCCCCTGTATATAGTATATACCAGGTTGTCATCTCCTCCTGTATATAGTATATACCTGTATGTCATCTCCTCCTGTATATAGTACATACCAGGTTGTCATCTCCTCCTGTATATACTTATACCTGTATGTCATCTCCTCCTGTATATAGTATATACCTGTGTCATCTCCCCTGTGTATAGTATATACCTGTGTCATCTCCTCCTGTATAGTGTATACCTGTGTGTCATCTCCCCTGTGTATAGTATATACCTGTGTGTCATCTCCTCCTGTATAAAGTATATACGTGTGTCATCTCCTCCTGTATATAGTATGGACCTGTAAGTCATCTCCTCCTGTATATAGTATATACCTGTGTCATCTCCCCTGTATATAGTATATACCTGTGTGTCATCTCCTCCTGTATATAGTATATACCTGTGTGTCATCTCCTCCTGTATATAGTATATACCTGTATGTCATCTCCTCCTGTATAAAGTATCTATGTGTGTCATCTCCTCCTGTATATAGTATATACCTGTGTATCATCTGCTCCTGTATATAGTATATACCTGTGTGTCATCTCCACTGTATATAGTATATACGTGTGTAATCGCCCCTGTATATAGTATGTACCTGTATGTCATCTCCCCTGTATATAGTATATACCAGGTTGTCATCTCCTCCTGTATATAGTATATACCTGTATGTCATCTCCTCCTGTATATAGTATATACCTGTGTCATCTCCTCCTGTATATAGTATATACCTGTGTGTCATCTCCTCCTGTATATAGTATATACCTGTGTGTCATCTCCTCCTGTATATAGTATATACCTGTAAGTCATCTTCTCCTGTATATAGTATATACCTGTGTGGCATCTCCTCCTGTATATAGTATATACCTGTATGTCATCTCCTCCTGTATATAGTATATACCTGTATGTCTTCTCCTCCTGTATATAGTACATACCAGGTTGTCATCTCCTCCTGTATATAGTATATACCTGTATGTCATCTCCTCCTGTATATAGTATATACCTGTGTCATCTCCTCCTGTATATAGTATATACCTGTGTGTCATTTCCTCCTGTATATAGTATATACCTGTGTGTCATCTCCTGTATATAGTATATACCTGTAAGTCATCTCCTCCTGTATATAGTATATACCTGTGTGGCATCTCCTCCTGTATATAGTATATACCTGTGTCATCTCTCCTGTATACAGTATATACCTGTGTGTCATCTCCTCCTGTATATAGTATATATGTGTGTCATCTCCTCCTGTATTAGACCGTGTTCACACGTTATTTGGTCAGTATTTTTACCTCAGTATTTGTAAGCTAAATTGGCAGCCTGATAAAGCCCCAGCCAACAGGAAGCCCTCCCCCCGGCAGTATATATTAGCTCACACACACACATAATAGATAGGTCATGTGACTGACAGCTGCCGTATTTCCTATATGGTACATTTGTTGCTCTTGTAGTTTGTCTGCTTATTAATCAGATTTTTATTTTTGAAGGATAATACCAGACTTGTCTGTGTTTTAGGGTGAGTTTCATGTGTCAAGTTGTGTGTGTTAGTTGCATGTGGCGACATGCGTGTAGCAACTTTTTGTGTGTCGAGTTGCATGTGACAGGTTAGTGTAGTAAGTTGTGTGCAGCAAGTTTTGCGCATGGCGAGTTTTTCGTGTGGCAAGTTTTATTTGTGGTGCATTTTGAGTATGTGCAAGTTTTGTGTGAGGCAACTTTTGCATGTATTGCAACTTTTGTGCATGTGGCAATTTTTCCGCGTGTGCAAGTTTTGCGTGTGGCGAGTTTTCCATGAGGTGAGTTTTGCACGTGTGGCGAGTTTTGCGTGAGCCTAGTTTTGCATGTGGCGAGTTTTGCGCGTGGCGAGTTTTGAGCAGCGACTTGTGTTTCGACTTTTATGTGGCGAGGTTGGTGTATGTGTGGTGAAATGTGCGTTGAGGGTGATGTGTTCAAGCATGTGGTAGTGTGTGGCGCATTTTGTGTGTGTGTTCATATCCCAGTGTGTGGTGAGTATCCCATGTCAGGGCCCCACCTTAGCAACTGTTCGGTATATACTCTTTGGCGCCATCGCTCCCACTCTTTAAGTCCCCCTTGTTCACATCTGGCATCTGTCAATTTGCCTCCAACAATTTTCCTTTCACTTTTTCCCCATTATGTAGCTAGGTGCAAAATTGTTTGGTGAATTGGAAAGCGTGGGGTTAAAATTTCACCTCACAACATAGCCTATGACGCTCTCAGGGTCCAGACGTGTGACTGTGCAAAATTTTGTGGCTGTAACTCTGTAACTGCGATGCCTCCAACACTTTTCCTTTCACTTTTTCCCCATTATGTAGATAGGGGCAAAATTGTTTGGTGAATTGGAACGTGCGGGGTTAAAATTTCGCCTCACAACATAGCCTATGACACTCTCGGGGTCCAGACTGTGACTGTGCAAAATTTTGTGGCTGTAGCTGCGACGGTGCAGATGCCAATCCCGGACATACACATATACATACACACACACACACACACACATTCAGCTTTATATATTAGATAAGAAACACAGTTATATTATACTCAAATAACGCCCATTCAATTGAAGCTTTTGTGTCCTGTAAAACAAAAATAAAAAGCCACAATATCCCTCACCTGTCCGTTGTTCTGTCCCATGCCGTAATCCATGTCTGGGGATTAATAGTTTTCAACCTGGACGCTGCCAAGATGCGACCATCCAGGCTGAGAACCACTGGGAAAATCAGCTGCTGTGAGCTCAGCGTCAGTGACTAGAGGTGATCTCATTGAGGTTACCACCGGTCACTGATTTTGCGTTACCAGTCGGGTAAAAATGAACTGCGGTGACCTCGATGAGAACACCGCTGTCACAGTGAGAAAAGGTGTCACATTGCAGAGGTGAGTTCATCGGGAGAAATTTCTTACGGTGAACTCAGTACTGCACCTTGAGACTTTTTCTCATTGTGCTAGCGGTTGATCACCGTAGTTCATGGGCCCGCTCGCTGCAGCTCATACTTCCTTGCTTCTCAGCATGATACCACCATTCAGGCTAAAGAGCACATGTCACAGAGATGGATTACAGCATGGGACACTATGGATTCCAGCCATCCCTCCATCCATATCTCATCCATCCCTCATCCATCCTTCCCTTCATTCATCCCCCATACCTCCCTTCATCCATCCCCCATCCATCCATCCCTCTCTCATCCATTCTAAAGGAAACTGTAATTTAGTACACGACTTGCAGATAAACAGGCAGAAAACGTAATCTAGATTGAAACATTTTCTATTAGATATGAAAACCTATTGATTTTTATTATATGGTGCCGTTTAAAAGCGAAACATAATTATGTGTAGCTAACGTTCATCCAATTAATAATAATACAAACATATATATTAAAGGGGGGAACAAGAGCCATTCAGCTGGTGGTGCAAGCTCACATCATTAAGTACCTGCTGTTTACAAAGAACAAGCATGAATACACTTCTATAAAGAGGTAAGACAATGGGAAGGGATGGAACATGTATATATGGGCATGATTTATCAATGGCAATGTGTGTTTTACATAAGACATGAGGTTAAGCTGCAGAACATACTATGACGTGAAATTAGCGTCCTACAGATCATGGTATCCTAGAAAGCATAGCCATTAACCGATGAGTTGATATCTCGTGTGCCTAAAATCAGGATTACAGCTCACAATCTGTAATGTTATGCTTTAAATGTATGGCTAATATTTTAAATGCAACTGTGACATTTCAAGGTAAATAAGTCCAGCTTACTTCACTGATTAGCAATGACTGTACATACTGGATGTATATAGGAATACGGGTATCGGGTGTAAGTAGAAGTGGATATGGTGGTCTACTACTGGATTTAAGGTATAGGGGGAAGACTGTGGGGCAATAGGAAGGGGAGGAGTTTCTATCTATTTAAATGAGGATGTATGTGTCTGTAACATACCGTGCTGGGCTTATCACATGGATTCACAGCTGTATCAGCCTCCTGAGGAACCTTGACATGGGGAAACTTGTTGAGGCTTTACCCAAGTTACAGCAAAGTGTTTTATCAAGCTAAGTACCTTCTGATTGCTAACCACAGCATTTTTTTCTCACTGCCTTTATGAAACAGTTGATTCCTCTTTTTCTCATGACTGGGTATCAAATGTAGTCAGGGAGTTGTCAAGGAGCAGGAGCGCCATAGTCGTCATCAAATAGGGCGCCCGCCAACCTCCGCAAGATATTCAGGTGTGGAGTATAGGGCATCAGATACAGATTGTACTGTTGATAACATCTGATTACTTTGTTTTTTACTTTGCACATAGTCACCTTGCTTCTGATACTGGCCTTTATCTGGGCTGGTGTGAGCAAGGCCAGATCAGTTTTCGCACACTAACCTTTATCACCCCACTGTAACATTAGGGATATCAAGGGTTACACAGGGAGAGTCGACAATGATTGGGGGGTATTCTCCTCGTAATAGGGTGCCAACCTCCACTGGTGGGTAAGTGCTAAAGTCAGGCCTAGAGGAGGGGGTCGTCAACGCTGATTGCTTCCCTTTTCTGGCAAGGAGGGTATTTGATTAGTGTCAAGTATCAGAATATTGTTTTTATTTTTGGTACGGTTTGTTATAATTCTTGCCTTAAGTTTTAATGTGTATCTAATAAATGATAGTTTTAAAAGTTTAATCTTTTAGACATATTGTTCACATCCTGAGCACATATAGAAATTGTGATATGTATATTGGACATAACTTCACCAGCCGACCTTCTCATGTGTGTGGGAACCTCCCGACGTTCCCCTGATGACATTAAAGCAGTGATGTTAGCTTTCTGTTCTGCGCTCATCACGGAATAGAGGAGAAGCGGCTGAGATAAATGATCTGGCATTTTATTCATTGGAATCCCGGGTGTCTGTATGGATGGCAGAACAGTGGGTGGTCCTACTAATGATCGACAGCTGTCTCTGCACAGTCATACAGAAGACTGGTAATAATTGAATAGGACCAACCACTGGACTAATATTCGCACAAACAATCGATTCAATTAATAAAATGCAAGTTTTCATAAACTTTTACCACAAAAATGTATATCAATCTGATCAGCTCCTTCTGCTCTATAACATCCTGCCGGCAGTTCAGATACCATTTTCATCATGACAGATTCCCTTTAATGTCCTTCATGTAATGCATCAACAATGGTGGCGCGGAAGGGGCATTCTTTACCTGCTGCTTCATACCTCCACATATGATTGAGCTCCCAATTGCAGGAGACCTTCTGATCGGTCTATTTTTGGTGATCTCTTCAATCAAAAAGGGATTACCGAAGTGTCCCTTTAAAGGGGTTTGTCCGATGAAAACAAGTTAAAGCCTGTCCACTGAATAGATGGTAACTTGTTGATCGGTGGGGCTCCAACCGCTGAGAACCGCTTGTACTTGCTGAATGGAGCACCTTTTAGTATGGAGCGGCAGTGCGCATGCGTGACCTGAGCTCTAATCATTCCCTGTGGGGTTGATGAACAGCTTTATCCGGCAGTGAATGGAGCAGTGATCAGGAGTACAACCTGATAGATCATTTTATAACTGGCAGAAAAGTTTCCCAGTCAGAGATAAATACTCTCGGCAGTGACACTCAGTAATCAGCAAGTTATCACTTGTGGATAGGTGATGATAACCTGTTTTAACTGGACCACCCCTTTAAGGGACCTGATTTACTCGGTCCTTGTACTTAAAAACATGTAAAAATTCATACATTAATGTAATTTAATTAATGCACATTTTACAATAACTTTCTTTAAAATGTGTGTTTTTCTCAATTAGTTTATCAGAATTAAGCCAAAAACAGCAAGAAAGGGCCCTGGCAACATCAATGGCGGACATCCTTTGGACCACAGGAGAAATGAAGAGAGCCACCATCTGTCTCATCACGAGTGATTCATATTTTACAGAGAGCCCTGAGTATAAAACAGATAATTTTACAGAAAGAGTATGTAAGAGCGACACTTCTAATGGGATTCAATATCTAGAGCACTTAGGGCAAAATTTCCTAAATGCGACAGAATTTGGACTTAAATTGCGTCAGTAGGCTGGTGTACGCACAGGTCATAAAATGTCTTATTCGTTTTAGATGCTATGCATACCTCACTAGACTTCTTAAAACTTTTCTAAAAAAGATAAGAGCAAATACCACAATATTGTAAAAGATAAAATCACAAAAGATGAATCAGGGCCACATGATTTACATAACAAAATATGTCAGCAGGTTTTGCTATGTAGTCTGAGAGCAGCATGACGTAGGGGAAGAGACCTTGATTCCATCAATGTGTCAGAGATCAGCGCACAGGCTGTAGTTTCCCCATTTTGAAAATGATCCCCCCAGTACGTTTTGCCCAGCTCGTGCTTCTGGAGACATGCAGCGGCAAATTAAGCAGGCTCTCATTGCTACAGAAATGCCAAACATGTGGATGCTAAATGTGGTTTAGGCAGACTGGGGCTCAGAAGGGAGGGGGCATTTGGATTTGGGAGTGCAAAGTTCACTAGATTTTTTTTGGGGGGCGAGGAACCTTAGTGCTTTTCCAGAGCCTTTGTACTACTTTGTAACGTAGAAGGCCCCCATATTTCCATTAACAGATGATGGACCTGAGTGGGGACATGTTTTTCTTTTGTGCAAGGAGTTGAAGCTTTTATTGGGAACATTTTATATAATGTTTGTGATCACATTTATCAGGCGCTGAGCACTTATATTGGTGTTTCCATCTAAATCTTCAAATGATGTGATTCAGATGAAACCCCAGAGGGATCCATTCACTATAATAAGGCAGCAGAGTTACTCTGAACTCCATCTGGCCTCTGTTCAGCAGTGTCCTTCTTTTCAGAGGTGCACAAAACTGTGGCCACCTGCGCTTTTATGCACACCCAGGGCCGCCATCAGGGCACTACAGCCGTGACTGGCGTATGGGGCCCGGTGAGCAGAGGGGGCCCGCATCGGGCCCCCTCTTACCTGCTCACCGGGCCCCTACCGGCAGCCGCAGGCTGAACCGGGCCCTTAGCGGCGGCCGGCGCTACAGCTATACGCTATTGACGTGCGGGCCCGCGCCCGCACGTCAATAGTTAACAGCCGCCAGCCGCAGCGTGCAGGTCGCCGGCGTCTGACGTCAGTCGCCGGCGAGTGCACGGTGCAGCTGCGTGGAGAGAGGAGCGCGGCAGGTAAGTAGAACTTTTTTGTTTTTTTGAGAGCGGCGATGCGGGGGCGGGGGGTTGGGCCCAGGGCAGTAAAGCTGAACACAGGGTGGGGGCCCGGGGGCAGTAAAGCTGGACACAGGGTGGGGGCCGGGGGGCAGTAAAGCTGGACACAGGGTGGGGGCCGGGGGGCAGTAAAGCTGGACACAGGGTGGGGGCCGGGGGGCAGTAAAGCTGGACACAGGGTGGGGGCCGGGGGGCAGTAAAGCTGGACACAGGGTGGGGGCCCGGGGGCAGTAAAGCTGGACACAGGGTGGGGGCCGGGGGGCAGTAAAGCTGGACACAGGGTGGGGGCCCAGGGCAGTAAAGATGGATACAGGGTGGGGGCCGGGGGGCAGTAAAGCTGGACACAGGGTGGGGGCCGGGGGGCAGTAAAGCTGGACACAGGGTGGGGGCCGGGGGGCAGTAAAGCTGGACACAGGGTGGGGGCCGGGGGGCAGTAAAGCTGGACACGGGGGGCAGAGTGCTGGGCAGAGTGCTGGACAGAGATGGGGCAGAGTGCTGGACAGAGATGGGGCAGAGTGCTGAACAGAGATGGGGCAGAGTGCTGAACAGAGATGGGGCAGAGTGCTGGACAGAGATAGGGCAGAATGCTGGACAGAGATGGGGCAGAGTGCTGGACAGAGATGGGGCAGAGTGCTGGACAGAGATGGGGCAGAGTGCTGAACAGAGATGGGGCAGAGTGCTGGACGGAGATGGGGCAGAGTGCTGGACGGAGATGGGGCAGAGTGCTGGACAGAGATGGGGCAGAGTGCTGGACAGAGATGGGGCAGAGTGCTGGACAGAGATGGGGCAGAGTGCTGGGCAGAGTGCTGGACAGAGATGGGGCAGAATGCTGGGCAGAGATGGGGCAGAGTGCTGGGCAGAGTGCTGGACAGAGATGGGGCAGAGTGCTGGACAGAGATGGGGCAGAGTGCTGGACAGAGATGGGGCAAAGTGCTGGACAGAGATGGGGCAGAGTGCTGGACAGAGATGGGGCAGAGTGCTGGACAGAGATGGGGCAGAGTGCTGGGCAGAGATGGGGCAGAGTGCTGGGCAGAGATGGGGCAGAGTGCTGGGCAGAATGCTGGACAGAGATGGGGCAGAGTGCTGGACAGAGATGGGGCAGAGTGCTGGACAGAGATGGGGCAGAGTGCTGAACAGAGATGGGGCAGAGTGCTGGACGGAGATGGGGCAGAGTGCTGGACAGAGATGGGGCAGAGTGCTGGACAGAGATGGGGCAGAGTGCTGGACAGAGATGGGGCAGAGTGCTGGACAGAGATGGGGCAGAGTGCTGGCCAGAGTGCTGGACAGAGATGGGGCAGAATGCTGGGCAGAGATGGGGCAGAGTGCTGGGCAGAGTGCTGGACAGAGATGGGGCAGAGTGCTGGACAGAGATGGGGCAGAGTGCTGGACAGAGATGGGGCAAAGTGCTGGACAGAGATGGGGCAGAGTGCTGGACAGAGATGGGGCAGAGTGCTGGACAGAGATGGGGCAGAGTGCTGGGCAGAGTGCTGGACAGAGATGGGGCAGAGTGCTGGACAGAGATGGGGCAGAGTGCTGGACAGAGATGGGGCAGAGTGCTGGACAGAGATGGGGCAGAGTGCTGGACAGAGATGGGGCAGAGTGCTGGGCAGAGATGGGGCAGAGTGCTGGGCAGAGATGGGGCAGAGTGCTGGGCAGAGTGCTGGGCAGAGATGGGGCAGAGTGCTGGGCAGAGATGGGGCAGAGTGCTGGGCAGAGATGGGGCAGAGTGCTGCACAGAGATGGGGCAGAGTGCTGGGCAGAGTGCTGGACAGAGATGGGGCAGAGATGGGGCAGAGTGCTGGACAGAGATGGGGCAGAGTGCTGGGCAGAGTGCTGGACAGAGATGGGGCAGAGTGCTGGGCAGAGATGGGGCAGAGTGCTGGGCAGAGATGGGGCAGAGTGCTGGGCAGAGATGGGGCAGAGTGCTGGGCAGAGATGGGGCAGAGTGCTGGGCAGAGATGGGGCAGAGTGCTGCACAGAGATGGGGCAGAGGGCTGGACAGAGATGGGGCAAAGTGCTGGACAGAGATGGGGCAGAGTGCTGGACAGAGATGGGGCAGAGTGCTGGACAGAGATGGGGCAGAGTGCTGGGCAGAGATGGGGCAGAGTGCTGGGCAGAGATGGGGCAGAGTGCTGGGCAGAATGCTGGACAGAGATGGGGCAGAGTGCTGGACAGAGATGGGGCAGAGTGCAGGACAGAGATGGGGCAGAGTGCTGAACAGAGATGGGGCAGAGTGCTGGACGGAGATGGGGCAGAGTGCTGGACAGAGATGGGGCAGAGTGCTGGACAGAGATGGGGCAGAGTGCTGGACAGAGATGGGGCAGAGTGCTGGACAGAGATGGGGCAGAGTGCTGGCCAGAGTGCTGGCCAGAGATGGGGCAGAATGCTGGGCAGAGATGGGGCAGAGTGCTGGGCAGAGTGCTGGACAGAGATGGGGCAGAGTGCTGGACAGAGATGGGGCAGAGTGCTGGACAGAGATGGGGCAAAGTGCTGGACAGAGATGGGGCAGAGTGCTGGACAGAGATGGGGCAGAGTGCTGGACAGAGATGGGGCAGAGTGCTGGGCAGAGTGCTGGACAGAGATGGGGCAGAGTGCTGGACAGAGATGGGGCAGAGTGCTGGACAGAGATGGGGCAGAGTGCTGGACAGAGATGGGGCAGAGTGCTGGACAGAGATGGGGCAGAGTGCTGGGCAGAGATGGGGCAGAGTGCTGGGCAGAGATGGGGCAGAGTGCTGGGCAGAGTGCTGGGCAGAGATGGGGCAGAGTGCTGGGCAGAGATGGGGCAGAGTGCTGGGCAGAGATGGGGCAGAGTGCTGCACAGAGATGGGGCAGAGTGCTGGGCAGAGTGCTGGACAGAGATGGGGCAGAGTGCTGGGCAGAGATGGGGCAGAGATGGGGCAGAGTGCTGGACAGAGATGGGGCAGAGTGCTGGGCAGAGTGCTGGACAGAGATGGGGCAGAGTGCTGGGCAGAGATGGGGCAGAGTGCTGGGCAGAGATGGGGCAGAGTGCTGGGCAGAGATGGGGCAGAGTGCTGGGCAGAGATGGGGCAGAGTGCTGGGCAGAGATGGGGCAGAGTGCTGGACAGAGATGGGGCAGAGTGCTGCACAGAGATGGGGCAGAGGGCTGGACAGATTTGGGGCAGAGTGCTGGGCAGAGATGGGGCAGAGTGCTGGGCAGAGATGGGGCAGAGTGCTGGGCAGAGATGCTGGGCAGAGATGCTGGGCAGAGTGCTGGACAGAGATGGGGCAGAGTGCTGGGCAGAGTGCTGGGCAGAGATGGGGCAGAGTGCTGGGCATAAATGGGGCAGAGTGCTGGGCAGAGTGCTGGACAGAGATGGGGCAGAGTGCTGGACAGAGATGGGGCAGAGTGCTGGACAGAGATGGGGCAGAGTGCTGGACAGAGATGCTGCAGAGTGCTGGACAGAGATGGGGCAGAGTGCTGGACAGAGATGGTGCAGAGTGCTGGACAGAGATGGTGCAGAGTGCTGGACAGAGATGGGGCAGAGTGCTGGACAGAGATGGGGCAGAGTGCTGGACAGAGATGGGGCAGAGTGCAGGACAGAGATGGGGCAGAGTGCTGGACAGAGATGGGGCAGAGTGCTGGACAGAGATGGGGCAGAGTGCTGGACAGAGATGAGGCAGGATTGGAAACAGATGGGGCAGAGTGCTGGACTGATGGGGCAGGATTGCACAGACTGGGCAGAGTGCTGGACACAGATGGGGCAGGATTGGACACAGATGGGGCAGGATTGGAAACAGATGGGGCAGGATTGGAAACAGATGGGGCAGAATGGAGACAGATGGGGCAGGATGGATACGATGGAGACAGATGGGGCAGGATGGGGAGATCATATGGGGCAGAATGGATACCCATGAGGGCAGGATGGGAGAACATATGGCTGGAGCCTGGAATGAGACACACGGGGGCTAGGATGGCGAATATTACCATAGGGGCTAATTAAGGGATATTATTATTGCAGTGATGTATTTATTTTATTTTTTGAGTATACTGTTTTAAATGGGGGGGAGGTCCTGTTACTGTGTAGAGTGATACTATGTTGCCTTCTTCATGTGGTGTAATGTAGAAGTTGGGAAAATTAAGTAATGTGTTCTACAAGCGGAACTCGAGATAACTGTTTTATTTCCTGCAGAGACGAGTCCTGGCTGGATGAAGTGATGGCGGTCTGTGCTGGATGAAAGATGAAGGACTTCACCTAGAGACGTCACTGGTGAGTCAGTGTTACCTATACACTGACACTATACACTGCATACTATATACAGAGGTCCTGTGTACAATGTCACCAGTGATCACTGTATTACCTATACATTATATACACAGACACTGCATACTAATTACAGATCTCCTGTGTATAATGGCACTGCTGGTGATAGTATTGTGGTTTTTTTTTTAATTACTGATCAGTATTGTAGTATTCAGTCATTTGTGGTTATATGCGGTCTGGTCATGGTGTAGCGGTATTTGTTCCTTGTATTTTATATTATTCGATCACTGTGGTGGTAATATGTCATCTGGTCATAGTGCGGTGGTATTTGTTCCTTGTATGTAGTATTATAGGTCATTTTAAAAATTGAAAAATAAATAAAAATATACCTAAATTGTATTGCATATTTTAACAAATATTTAGTAGGTTACAGTAGAGTAGGGCCCGGCCAAAAGTGTCTACCGTGTTATGGTGGCGGCTTAAAAAATCTTTTGGCCAAAACAAAAGCTGCCGGCTATGTGTGTGATCTGGTGATGGGAACTGTCAATGTGTGATAGGTGAGAAGTGGAGATTTTCCAAGAGAGAGCGGTGGGACTGTGGACAGTTCGAGGGGTGGAGCCTGGAGGCGGGGCTGGGGTGGAGCCTGGGCGGAGTTTCAAGGGGGCCCCGAAAATTTTGCCAGTATGGGGCCCCGAAATTTCTAGTGGCAGCCCTGTGCACACCTAAAAAGATGGACACCGTCAGATTATAGGCCAGACGGCATCCACAGTGCCTCTACCTTATTATAGGGAATCAAAAATCAGCAATTTAGGAATTTTGGGGGGTTATGGTGTTCCGTGTGTGTTCAAATTGATAACGCAGTTTTATTCTTCCAGTCAGTACGATTACAGCAATACCACATTTATATTTTTTTATGTTTTGCCGCTTTTACACAATAAAAACTATTTTATTGAAAAAATAATTATTCTTGCATCGCTTTGTTCTGGGAGCTATAACCTTTTTATTTTTCAACTGATTTTTTGTCTTTTTGATCATGTTTGATTTCACTTTTTGTTGGTTTTAATGGTGTTCACTGAAAGGGTTAACTAGTGGGACAGTTTTATAGGTCGTGTAGTTCCGGATTCGGAAATTCCAAATACTGTCAAATATTTTACATTAAAATACTTATTGATGGAACAATATATATATTATATATATATATATATATATATATATATATATATATATATATATATATATATATATATATATTTTTTTTTTTAATTTTTTTTTTTTTTTTTACTTAGTCCCACTATGGTACTTTGAGTTTCACAGCTGTGATCACGGTTATAAAGCATAGCAATGTAATAGCATTGCTATGCTTTATAAATTGTCAGTGCTGCACTGACACAAGTTAGATTTTGCACTTTGCGTGATCTAACTAATAGCTTGCTAGCCCTGGTGACCTAGATGTTGACATCTGGTCACTATAGCAATGATCGGCCACTTGAGACATCGCGGGGGCACTGACCGGATGATCGGAGGGAGCCCCCTCCCTCCGCCTGCCTTCTAAATGTTGCGTCTAAGGCTACTTTCACACTAGCGTCGGTACGGGCCCATCGCAGTGCGTCGGGCCGATGTACCGACGCATGCTGTGAAGAAAAATCACAACGGGGGCAGCGGATGCAGTTTTACAACGCATCCGCTGCCCCATTGTAAGATCTGGGGAGGAGGGGGCGGAGTTCCGGCCGCACATGCGCGGTCGGAAAAAGCGGACCCAACGGACAAAAAAACGTTGCAAGCAACTTTTTTTTTGTCCCTACGGACTGCAAAAACACATCGCATCCGTCGCACGACGGATGCAACTTGTGGCAATCCTTCGCAATGTGTCACTAATTAAAGTCTATGGAGAAAAAACGCATCCTGCAGGCAACTTTGCAGGATGCGTTTTTTCTTCAAAACGACGCATTGTGACGTGCGTCAAACGACGCTAGTGTGAAAGTAGCCTAAATGTTGCGATCGATATCAATTGCAGCATTTAGAGGGTAAGACTGCCAGGAGCGCTACGGGCACGGCTCCTGGCAGTGAGTGCAGGGTGTCAGTTGTCATTTCAGCTGAACATCTGGCGGCGTTCGCATGCACACAGCTCCTGTGTGCTAAAATAGCATGGACGCATCCATACGTCGATGGTCGGGAAGTACTTCCCAACCTGGAAGCATGAATAAGTCTAAGGTCAAGAAGGGGATAATGACGCTGTCAGAGTTTGGCGGTGGCATTTAACAAGTTGCGAGCATCTTTCATTGCCAAAAAATAGTGCATCTCCAATAATGATATGAGCCATGTTTCCTGATTTTTAACATATGCAATCATAGTAACCAGAAGCTTCTCAATCACAGATACTAAGCTACGTAGCCAACCGGACTCTCACTCCCCCGGCTGTGTTTCTTCTGCACTCATCATCATTGGATGTATATTCCAAATATTGATATTTTTTTATCGCTGCTTAGGTGGAGCTTCACTTCAAGGGAGTGTATCACCAGAAAATGGCCTGTTGCTTAAATCAAGTTTTTGTGTTACATGTACATATTTTTTAATTAGCATCATTGCTATGTTTTTTCACTACTTTTGGACTGTCCATAGACTATAAAGGTCCATGCGGTCCACTCTTATTCCTGCACTGACACTCTGAAATAAAAATGAAGTCTAAGAAACTTTCAGAAGATTGTAGGGAAGGAAGGAAGGAGGCTGCCACATAGACCCAGAGAGAATCTAGAAATGTATTGTTTATTATGTTGGTATATGTTTATTACCATGTTTACAGTCTCCATCTCTCTATACATAGTACAGAACCAGCGCTTGTGTAAGTAGATTAGGAAGAACTTACCTTGCTTCCTCCTCCAGACCCAGTGATTATGTGATGACTGGGTATACGGAGGGAAAAGGAGCTGCTGGGTCCCATGAAATCCTGGGAGTTCTGCTATACAGCCAGCAGGCTGAAAGTTACCTGAAGACATTATACCAGCCCCAGTTACAAAAGGAAAAAATTAAATAGTTAAAGAAAGCTTGAATAAAAAAATAAAAAAAAGACACCACCAGCCTAAATCTCTGTTTCTATTCCCTTGGAAAAAATATGTCCAATATGGAAAAATAAATTCTACAGAATAGAGAACACAATTTGAAATGTTTTCCAGTCTTTTGTGGTTATAAAAAATGAGAAAAATCGACATGTATTTCATATTTTAATTGAAATTTTCCCTTTAAACAAAAAAAGTCATAAAAATGACAAAAAAATGAATCCCCCGTGTGTCACTAAAAAAAGAGGCAAAAATTGATTTGATTGTCCAAAAATGAACTCATTTTAGAACCGTTAAAAGCGTGTATACAATAAAACCTAAAAATGTGTCAGAAGGAGGAGAAATGACCAGGTAGCAAACTCTAGCTTTTAAGGAGTCCTTGCAAAGGGAAACAAACACCAGGGGGCGCCATAACAAGTTTGTAACAGCAAAATCTAGATGTAGAAGCAATTTTTGCTTCACAACTTTTCAACTGGAATAAATTATGTTTTACACGATCTAACAGGTAAATGTAATTTGTATTCATGGGACAACAGTCTTGATGCAATCAGTTGTGAGATATCAGTTTCTGTATTGTGTAAATTACTACCCAAAAGATAGTGCTGCCCTATATTGTACATGCAATATTGGAAGTCCTTTTGCAGAATTAATGAATCTTTCCTTTACGGAATATGTCTAAATTGAATTAGTAAAATAAATTAAAAAAAAGAAGGTATGATTGCTTTACACAACAAATGGAACATAAGACAGTTAATGAGTAAATGATTTATTACATGTTATAGCGATATTTTATTGTATTACACTTAACCACATTTCTTTTTCCATTGACAGCTCCAGTTATTTGAGTTTGTAGAAAAAGACAGATTGGAAAAATTCATTTGTGCCCACATACACTGCGTGAGTCTGAATACGTGTTATTTTTCATTTTTTGTAGTTGAATATCTGCAATAGAAACTCTTCTTTAAGCCTTATGCTTATGACTCTACGTTACACAGGGGTTCAGAGGGTGTAGGACTCTGCATTCAGCTCCATCTATTTTGCCATACACGCCATCCTAATGAGATCATTAATGGGTTGCACTAAGTATATAGTTTATCAGCTATCATTAGGATAGGGAATAACGTATTGATCATAGAAAACCAGACTATTGGCACCATACCAATCCTCAAATCTTTGCAAAGTCCCATCTGAGAGAAGTGGAATTAGAGCATGTGCACCATCGCTCCATTCATTCCCTGTGAGACCGCCGGAAATTACATAACACCGTACTCAGTTGTCTCAGGCAGTCCAATAAGGAATGAAAGGGGTGAAGGTGTGTGTGCCCCACCTCTACGCCATTCAGACTCTGCAGAGCCCCATTGTCGGAATCAGTGGTATCTCACCAATCAGAACACTGGAAATTAAATCAGTTCCTTTAATTTTCATATGTTGCATGTGATGATGACATCCATTAGTTAATTGTTTGGGGAGTCATTTAGTGGGTGCAAATAGTGCCTGAGCCGCTACTACTCTCTCAGAGCATTGAAAAGATGAACTCGTTCTTTGTTACTGGCAGTAAGTTTTCCCCTACCCTGCTATCTGTTGAGCACTACTCAGAGTTTCTGTTGGAACCCCTAATAAACTATATTCTAGATGAAACTCTGACAGAGCCCTAATGAAAACCTTCGGAACAAAATAGGAAATAGATTTATAACTGTATTTATTGAGCCATACAGTGACAAACAACATGGATATCTTCTATCCACTGACGAGCACCTGGACAGATAGAGGCCAGAAGGGCCGAAACGTTGGCATGTAATCTGTCTCATAAGGGTTTGGCATGTAATCTGTCTCATAAGGGTTTGGCATGTAATCTGTCTCATAAGGGTTTGGCATGTAATCTGTCTCATAAGGGTTTGGCATGTAATCTGTCTCATAAGGGTTTGGCATGTGATCTGTCTCAGAAGGGTTTGGCATGTAATCTGTCTCATAAGGGTTTGGCATGTAATCTGTCTCATAAGGGTTTGGCATGTAATCTGTCTCATAAGGGTTTGGCATGTAATCTGTCTAATAAGGGTTTGGCATGTGATCTGTCTCATAATGGTTTGGCATGTGATCTGTCTCATAAGGGTTTGGCATGTAATCTGTCTCATAAGGGTTTGGCATGTAATCTGTCTCATAAGGGTTTGGCATGTAATCTGTCTAATAAGGGTTTGGCATGTAATCTGTCTAATAAGGGTTTGGCATGTGATCTGTCTCATAATGGTTTGGCATGTGATCTGTCTCATAAGGGTTTGGCATGTAATCTGTCTAATAAGGGTTTGGCATGTAATTGTTCTCATAAGGGTTTGGCATGTAATCTGTCTCATAATGGTTTGGCATGTAATCTGTCTCATAATGGTTTGGCATGTAATCTGTCTCATAAGGGTTTGGCATGTAATCTGTCTAATAAGGGTTTGGCATGTGATCTGTCTCATAATGGTTTGGCATGTGATCTGTCTCATAAGGGTTTGGCATGTAATCTGTCTCATAAGGGTTTGGCATGTAATCTGTCTCATAAGGGTTTGGCATGTAATCTGTCTAATAAGGGTTTGGCATGTAATCTGTCTAATAAGGGTTTGGCATGTGATCTGTCTCATAATGGTTTGGCATGTGATCTGTCTCATAAGGGTTTGGCATGTAATCTGTCTAATAAGGGTTTGGCATGTAATTGGTCTCATAAGGGTTTGGCATGTAATCTGTCTCATAATGGTTTGGCATGTAATCTGTCTCATAATGGTTTGGCATGTAATCTGTCTCATAAGGGTTTGGCATGTAATCTGTCTCAATGGTTTGGCATGTGATCTGTCTCATAAGGGTTTGGCATGTAATCTGTCTCATAAGGGGTGGGTTAATAAATAGTTATTGCAAATGTATTACCTATTTTGTGCCAAAGTTTTACTTCTAGAAGTGGTTACTCTATTTTTCCTTCTGGGCGCTCATTTTGGGGTAGTGCAGACCTTCTTATTTACTACTGCGTGCCCAGATGAAGCCATTCTTTTTATGAAGCCAATGGAGTCATGGTGCAGTTTTCTCTGCATACTCTATTCAGTCGAATGAAGCCGTCAGAGTCACCGTGGACAATGTGTGGCCCCCGGTAAGGCAGAATTAGTCTTTTCAGAACTTGGACATTTTTGTGCACGTCTGAGAAAGACGAATTCTGCCACTGCGGAGGCCACACAGTGTCCACGGTGACACCGACGGCTTCATTTAACTGAATACAGTATACAGAGAAAACGGACAAAAATCACAGGCACTAATGCAATAAAGAAGGTTTATTAGTCATTTAAAATAAGGGGTTAAATGAATCTATTCAAGAAGCGCTAAAGCCTGAGGATTTTTATATTTTTTCTCTGCCTACTGCATACCATACATCCACGTGGCTATTACATTATATGTTAAGCTCTGATTTTTTTTGTTCAGCCAGTTTCACTCTAGTGGACAGCTCCGTTACAGCTCTGTCAGGTTCCCTTGGCGGGGAGCGCTCATTAGTGTCACCCCAGGCTTAGAGGTCGGGAAATGCCTGAACATCAAGCAGCTACTCTAGAGCAGTGCTGCCACCTGATGGCCAGAATTGGAAACAAAAACTTTTTTTTAATAATTGTAATTTTTATTGATTTTCATATTTAATAAAAACAAGTTTCAGATAAGAAAGGGATATACAAATTACAATGAAAACAGAGTAAATCAGCTTTATAGTATAGATGTTAGATGTAACATATTATAGTGATATTCAAATTTCTTTTATACATATATATATATATATATACATATATATATATATAACAAAGTAAATAAAAATGAGGATACATAGAAGACATACAAACAGAAGGAGGGGTAAGGGGATAAGTAATGATATTAAGTGTTGAAGGAAGATAGGAAGTATATGACCTTGTGAGTGGGGTTCCTAGGTTCCTAAATACTAAGAAGTACCCAAAAGGTTTCCCATGGGGATCAAATGAGGTTGAATCTCTCGACCATTTCATCATTCAGAGCAGCACGATATTCAAAATTTCTGATATCTTTGATCTTAGTGTATAAGTCATACAAAGACGGGAGGAGGTTTGTTTTACCATTTGTACTACATGGGACCTGCATTATACTGTATCGAGGACTATCTGTGCCAATCACTCTTCCTCAGCCGGAGTAAGGGTATGTGTACATGGTCAGTAAACGATGCGGGTTGAACGCTGCCTACTTGTGCAGTGTCCAGATGTTACCACATAGTGGATGGGATTTCAAGAAATCCCATGCCCACAATGCGTGTACAGACGCCCGCAGCTCACCCGTGGAGACGGACATGTGGCACTTCTCTCCAGACCGCAACATGTCTATTTATCTTGCAGAGACATGAGCCTACGCAAGATAAATTTCACCCATACTATGTATTGGACACGGTGAATCCGTACGGTTCAATGAACGCATGCGGAATCACCTACGTTCAATAGCCGGCAGCGCTTTGGACGCAGCGGACATGTGCTGCTGCCAATTACTGAACATGTGCACATACCCTAAAGAGACTGGGAAACCAGCGTCGAATGACTTCAATATTGTCAATCACTCTCGTTTACCAGCCTGGACTCAGCGCTTGTAAATGTAACAGAAATGTTTGTGTGATGGTGCAATATGTGAGCATTTGGGGCCCCACTTTACACTTTTGCCCAGGGCCCCACTTTGTCTAAAACCGGCCCTGATTATATACATCAGAGATTAAGCCCTTCGCTGAGGAACCATTTCTACAAAGTCTTTCAAAGGGTGTTGGAGTTAGAACCTGTAAACTGTTAAATAGGGATGAGGCAAATGCCTGATCTTCATGTATTGGAATAACGGGAGCGTAGGAACGGCTAATTTAGATTACATCTCATCATCAGGAAGCAAAGTCCTTGTTTTATAATTAGTTTTGTCTGCAAAATTAAACAGGCCAGTGTGAGCTCGCGTACCTGTTATTGAGGGAGGCGAGCTCTCAGGGAAATTAGGGTGAAATAGGAAAGAAGTAAGAGGGCAGCTTATGGATAGTATCTTGAATTTTTTGGAGCAGGTCCTCCAAATGTCTCAGTTGAGACTCATTGGGCCTAGGAGTTCGTTTGAAGAAGGGTGGTTGTAACAACCATTCCATATTAGAGAATTAATGTGGGCTGGGGCAAGCCAAAGTTTTTCAATTTCCATCCATTTCATGTAAGCAGGTTTAGATGACCATGTCAATTATTCTGCGTAAATGAGCAGCCCAGTAATAATGGATAAAAGGAAAGAAAAGCGTTTTGCTATTCATAGCTGTATGTTAATATGCTTTTTTCATGTTAGTTTAAGGAGGAGGGCAGCCATGGAGTCATACTGTTTCTGTACAGTTTGCTTTTCTCCAGGACAATTGAAAGGTGAGATTTTTTTTGTGTTAAATTTAGTTTGGTTTTAATACTATTATAATCTTTTTCATAATAAGTGGTTGGGAACATGTATGAAAACAGTCACAGACTGGAACAAGAAAAACTATTTCCGATTTTGCATAGCATCTATTGATGCTGAATAGGCAGCATCAATAGTAAAAACTTGGTCACACAGGGTTAATAGCGGCGGTAACGGAGCGAGTTACACACAGCATAACAGTCCGTTACCGCTGGCATTAACCCTGTGTGAGCGGTGACTGCGGGGAGTATGGAGCGGACGCAGGGCTCTGACTGCAGGGGAGGGACTAATCGGACTGTAGCCTTCGCTGATTGGTCGCGGCAGCCATGACAGGCAGCTGGCGAGACCAATCAGCGACTTGGATTCCATGACAGACAGAGGCCGCGACCAATGAATATCCATGACAGACAGAAGGACAGACAGAAAGACGGAAGTGACCCTTAGACAATTATATAGTATATAGGCTCCGCAATATAATAAATGAACTCACAAACACATTAATTCATTAAGTGATATTTCAGTAACATAAAATGCATAGTGCTAAATAAATAATCAGAATTTGAAAATCACTAAAGATTTCAAATGAAAAGAGCCAGATATAAGATTTAGACCACAATATTTAGTATACCACCTATTTATAAATATGAGACCTTATCCTATAAAGTGTATGTCACAAGACAGTGTAAAGTAAATCAATAAGGAGCATAATACATTAGACCAAGATAAGATATTTACCAAACCGGTCCACTGTCGCACTGATATCGACATGTGTTTCACCACGTTTCATCAAGGGACGATCACCCATAATCTGTACAATTCAATTGAAAGACAAATTAAAATCTTCTAAATGGAACAAAATCAAAAGCTAAAAGTAATGTCTTTTGTATAAATATGCACACACTTAAACTATAATCTTTTCAAAGTACATTTTGAATTCTTGACAGCGTTCAGTCTTTTTTGGTAGGAGTTTATCAGCATGGCCCAAATCTGTCAGATTGTGAGGGCATCTACTATGCACAGCACCATCTGGAGGTCAACCCGAAGATTTTCAAATGGATTCAGCTTCAGGCTCTGGCTGGGCCATTCCAAAACTTTGATCTTCTTCTGATGAAGCCATTCTTTTATTGATTTAGAGGTATAGTTAGGGTCATTGTTGTGCTGAGGGCGAAATTCCTCTCCATCTTCAGCTTTTAGGTCTGAAGGTATTGATGCTAAATTAACTGATATTTGGAAGTGTTCATAATTTGATCTATCTCCAATAAGCCTTAGTTCCAGCTGCCAAAAAAAAGCCCCAAAACACAATGCCTCTGTTATACTTCACTATGGGTATGATGTTCTTTTGGTGAAGCACAGTGCAAGATTTGCACAAAACCTACCTTTTAAAATTATGGCCAAAAAGTTTAACCTTGGTATCATCAGACCAGAACAGGAGATTGTTGTCACATTCAGTACATAACCTGTACTTGTCAGAAACTCCTGCTGCTCATCTGTTGCCCTAAGCCTCTTGACAGTCTACTGGACCAATTTTCTTGTCTTTTCATCAATTTTTGAGGGACATCCAGTTCTAGGTAATGTCACTGTTTGCCAAATTTAAGCCACTTCTTGAAGACCATCTTCACTGTGTTACATGTTGTATCAAACGTCTTGGAAATTTCTTTTGTACCCTTCTCCTGACTGATAACTTTCAACAATAAGATCCCTTTGCTGTGTTAAAAGAGGCTAACAGACCATGGCTTTTGCTGTAAAATGTGGCTAAGAAAATGAAGGGAAAATCCTAGAACAGTTAAACATTATATGCAGTATATCAGAATCACTTGAAATGATGTCTACTATTTAACATGAGTTTAAATGTGATTGGCTAATTCTGAACACAGCCACATCCTCAATTATAAGAGGTTGTTCACACTTATGCAACCACATTATTTTAGTTTTGTACATTTTATTTCCCCCCCATCCAAATTATTATTCATTTCTTTAATGAATTTTTACAGATTATGGGTGACATTGAAGCTGGAAAAAGCTCTGAAATGATTCTTTTTTTATATGATTTTTTTTAACATGACAAATCTATCTCCTGTATATTCCTTAGTTATTTTTTTATATATATTTTGTCTTTTTTTAGGATTCAACAAGATCTGGATCACACCATATCTCACCTCTTCCATTTTTGTATGGGAAACTACACAGTCAGACAGGTGACTATGTAAAGTGTTTGCCTTTTTAAAACTATTGCCCAAACATCACCATATCTACAAGATTTAACGGCATTGCCTCAACATCTTAAATGTATAAAACTGCAAAGTGTTTAGAAATACACGCAACTTTGCAATTTACCCTTTATGGTATGTCACAAACCAGGAAGCATGGCCAGTGTCCTGCTGCTTGTAAGCCACACCATGAGCAAGGCTTATCACAGTCTGTGCTCGAGTTTGATGCCTCCCTTCCCCTTTATCTTCCTCTTCACAGCTGGTATAACAGCCGTCAAGGAGCATGGAGTGAAAGTTGAAGAAGCAGAGAGAGAAAAGTGACATCTGTGATGACACAGCATTTAATCTGAATTATCCAGACATATTATTTCAGTAGGCCCAAAGAGATGAGCTAGAGTTTATGTGAGAATGAATGTTGAGTCTTATTGTCATTGAATTAATGTTCAATGGATGCCATTTGATGACTGGCTGCTGATTAGCTATTATATCTGTCCTGGTATTGTTCTACTATCCTTGGAAAACAAAGGCACATTCTTTGTTAATATGTTGATGACCCATTTATGCTCTGAAAATATGAAGGACAATCTATGCATGTTGTCTGAACACTCCAGCAGTGAGAAATGGGCCCCTACCACCTTCTCCCAAACCTGTGAAAGGATGACTGAATGAGAAGTTGTGACCTATAAAAAGGAGGATCCGCCTGTGTTTAGGGAGACTCTAGATTCCAGTAGCCATAGCATCATGGCTCCAACTGAAATACAGAGCTACTTCATTGACCATCACTGAACCCTCAAAGAAGTTTAGAGAATCCAGGTTGAGACAATCAAGTCACCTGGCCTCGTACATCAATGGACTGTTAGCTTCACTGACTGTCTAGGTTATCGGTCTCCTCTGCAGTCTATCAGAATATTTTGGTTTCTTAGGCAAGGAGAGCACATTTGCAAGATTCTTGTCATACAGCTTAAAAGCCCAACTCTGAAGTTGGCCATATAAGTGGAGCAGGCCAGTTTTTGTGTCTCTGCACCCCTCCGATATTGTAGAGGTAAAGTAGACTCTGCTTGTAGCATCATAGAGAGCACATCTGCGACCATTCCACTTGTATGAAATGTCAATCTTCAGGAGCACACCACCTCCTGGCAAGCAGGAAACTGAGATGCAAAGAAGGATAAAGTATAGAAACCCTATTTAAGGTCCCTATATATATTAGATAGCTGTTGGCTGAACTGTCATTTGGCCGATAGCTATCTTTCCTGACTCCCCAATATACAGGAATACTCAGCTCAGCACAGCTCTTGTGGGTTCTATAAGAGAGGGCTGCAGTCAGACTCCTCTGTCAGTGATGTATCTCCAGGTAGAACAAAAGGATCGGCTAATGAAATTCATCATGTTGGAGCCTTCGCTCCAACTACAACATCTGTCAAGAGAGAGTTTACAGGCTACATTGGGAATTTTACCACCCTTAAGAAAAGGACCTTTTTATTTGCATTTGTCTTCCATGTTGCATCCATTTTTAAATAGAGCCCATTATTCAAATTTATCACCAGTGAGACACGGATATAAAATGGATGCAAATCACAATAGGACTTGATCTTAATCTTACAGATCTCACACACGGATCCATGTTTCTCACAGATATATGTATAGATCCATGAAACGCTATGGGTTATTGTGCTGCCTGTGAAAAAATGGACAGCACATGGATGCTTCACGGAATGTGTGATTGTAACCTTAAAGTGAACCTGTCATCTAAATAATGCTGCCCGATTCAGGGGCAGCATGTATCAGGCACTAGCTGTATGAACACAGCCAGGTAAGTTTGACTCAATCAATGCAGCACTTGTAAGAAGAGACCTGTCAATCCAGGGCAGCATGCAGGGAGAAGCCACCGGGGACCCGCCTGTCTGACTGGTTTCTACTTCGGCTTGCTCCTCGGCAGCTTTAAAAGTGTGTTTTCTTCTAAAATGTTGAAGTGTTTCAGGATCAAGCATACCTGGCTGAGATCATACAGCCAGTGCCTCGTACATGCTGCCCTTGGATCGGGCACCATGTATCAGCTGTCAGGTTCTCTTTAAGATGAAGAGTTGTGTCAATTGTGACTATAAGGTCTCATGCAGATTACCATGAATTGGCTCCAAAACAATATTAATATTACTGATACTGCTCAATATTCCTAATAATTAAATATTTGTCAAAATGAACTGTTTCAGATCTGAAAGCTGACAGAATATTAGAATTAGAACCTGAATAAGCACCTAGAACATTTTTCAATGAGTTGGTTTTAAATCCATTTACTACTTTTTTTGCAGGCAGTATTGAATCTTATGCTAACTGGTAGAGCAAGTCCACATATCTTCAATGGGGACCAGGCTCTGGATGACCAAAATGTGGAGCAGAAGTACCATGGAGTCCTTACACGCAGTGATGTGGGCTACTTACATTGGAGTAGAGAAGAAATGGAACAAAACAGACTTCCCCAGGTAAGAGATGAAAGACATGATATACTTACTTTTGGCAGCTTGATTTATCCATATGTTTAGAATTGAAAGCTGCCTGTTTATATCAGAACAGTATTTGTCCATTGTCCGCGTCTATGGGAGATTAGCACTTTTTCAATTTTATAGGGTGAATTTGCAACACAAGATAAAACTTATGGACAGACATTTAGCTGCTTCTGGAAAGAAGCATAACTTTAAAATTATACATACTGTGCTAAACGTTTGGGGCATATGTGGAGACGATGCTTCAAGTAAGAATGCTTTAAAAAATAGAAGTGTTAAGAATTTATTTTAATCAATGAACAAAATGTAAAGTTAATAAATAAAAATGCAAATCAAATCAATATTTGGTGTGACCACCCATTGCCTTCTAAACAAGAACAAAGAATCAATTTATCATACATTTACACTCAGTTTTTGAAGGAACTCAGCAGGGAGGTTGTTCCAAACATCTTGGCAAGCTAACCACAGATTTTCTGTGGATGCAAGGTTGTACAGACCGTTAGTGATGTAATCCCAGACACACTTGATGATGTTGAGATCAGGGCTCTGTGCAGGTCAGATCATTACTTCCAGGACCCCTTGTTGTTCTTAACGGCATTGGATACATATTTGAGATCATTGTCCTGCTTCAGAAAAAAATTTAGAGCCATTCAGACATTTCCTCGACGGTATTTCATGATGGATAAGTATCTGACTGAATTTCTCAAAAAGGAGGGCACGAAGAAATGGTCAACGCTGATGGCCATAGGCTAGGTTTCCATTGCGTTATGGTGGTACGTTTAACGGACTACGTTACACCATGGCATAATGCTGTGTAACGTAGTCTGTTAACGCCGCCATTGCTTGTAATTGCGAACGCATCCCTAGTGCACGCCCACAATGGGTGTGCGCTAGCGATGTGACGTCATTTGAGTGACAGACCTCGAACGCTGCTTGCAGTGTTCGCGGTCCGTTCCCTGCTAGCGCAGATCGGGGATCTGTGCTAGCGGGATAGGCAAACGCGATCCCTTTTGGGACATTGCGTTAGCGCAGTCTGTAGCGCTATACGCTAAACGGACTGCCCTAACGCAATGTGAACCTAGCCTTAGACACATTGATTGGAAAGGAAACTTAGTGTAACAGAAAAAAACACATCATGCTTATATCCATTTAAACAAAAATTGGTCTTTGTGGAAGAATTGTGGAAACAAAACATGCCTTCAATATGGAAACAATGCCAAGTGACTTGAAACTATAGGAACTGGGATGCATAAAAATGGCCCAGTTACACTGGACTGACAAGTGAAAATTTTAAATATTTGACTGTAACAAAAGGCGTTATCTGCAGGAAAAGTAGAGTGGTGTAATATTTTTGCAAGTTTGGGGCTGCTTTTCAGTATATGGAGTTGGTAATTTGGCCAGGATTAATGGTGTCCTCAATACTGAGACATATAGGAAGATACTTAGCTATCATGTAAAATCAACAGGGAGCTATCTGATTGGCTCCAAATGTATTCTGTAACAGGACAATAGCCTCAAACATATAACCAATGTAATTAAGAACTATCTGCACCTTAACCCTTTCGCTCCCGAGCCTGTTTTTGCCTTCGTGACCGGGCCAATTTTTTCAATTCTGACCAGTGTCACTTTATGAGGTCATAATTCTAGAAAGCTTCAATGGATCCCGGTGATTCTGAGATTGTTTTCTTGGGACAAATTGTATAGTGGTAAAATTTCTTTGATATGACTTGCGTTTATTTGTAAAAAAATGGAAATTTGGCAAAAATTTTGAAAATTGTGCAATTTTCAAACTTTTAATTTTTATGCCCTTAAATCAGTCATATCGCACAAAATAGTTAATAAATATCATTTCCCACATGTCTACTTTACATCAGCACAATTTCTGAAACATAATTTTTTTTGTTAGGAAGTTATAAGGGTTAAAAGTTGACCAGCGATTTATCATTTTTCCAACAAAATTTACAAAACCATTTTTTTTTAGGGACCACACTACATTTGAAGTGAGTTTGGAGGGTCAGTATGACAGAAAATGCCAAAAAGTTACCCCATTCTAAATACTGCACCCCTCAAGGTGCTCAAAACCACATTCAAGAAGTTTATTAACCCTTCAGGTGCTTCACAGGAATGAATGGAATGTGGAAGGAAAAAACCTTCTATGCGAGCATGCTCGGGTGTTATCCTAGCATCTGGGAGTGCTTGTTTATTATGTTCGAGTCCCTGTGATTACATTATTTGCGGCTGTTACATGCGGGGATTGTCTGTTTGTTAGTAACAAGTTCAAAAAGGTGCATTTAATACAGGCAATGAGAAACTAACAGATCTGTGCCAGCCAGAATTCTTGATGGTAAATAATTATTTCATGCAATAAAATGCATTTTAATTATTTAAAAATCATGCAATGTGATTTTCTGGTTTTATTTTTAGATTCTGACTCTCAGTTGGAGTACCTCCAATAAGTCACAATTACTTATTTCCCCACTATAGATAGATAGATAGATAGATAGATAGATAGATAGATAGATAGATAGATAGATATACAGTAGCTCTGGCAAAAATTAAGAGACCACTGCAAAATTGTAAATTGCTCTTTTATTCTATAAACTATTGACAACATATCTCCGAACTTCAAAGCAATAAATTTTGTATTTATTTTCTGAAAATGAGAAATGCATTCTGTAATGCTGTAGATAAGCCCCTGATATACCCTGAAAGATGAGAAAAAGAGATTAGAACATACTCACCCAGGGGCGGTCCAGCTCCGATGGGCGTCGCGGTCCGGGGCCTCATCTTCTTACGATGACGTCCTCTTCTTATCTTCACGCTGCGGCTCCGGCGCAGGCGTACTTTGTCTGCCCTGTTAAGGGCAGCGCAAAGTACTGCAGTGCGCAGGCACCGGGAGAGGTCAGAGAGGCCTGGCGCCTGCGCACTGCAGTACTTTGCTATGCAAAGTACGCATGCGCTGGAGCCGCAGCGTGAAGCCAAGAAGAGGACGTCATCCTATGAAGATGGGAGGCCCCGCACGGCGACGCCCATCGGATCGGACCGCCCGCCCAGGTGAGTATAATCTAACCTCTTTTTCTCATCTTTCAGGTTTCATCGGGGGCTTATCTACAGCATTACAGAATGATGTAGATTAGCTCCTGATGGCGGAGGGCTTAGCTCACCTTCGATTTTAGGGGTGACAGGTTCCCTTTAAGGACACCATCATTTTGGTCCAGACCGTTTTCATTAGTTTGGTTTGTTAAATTTTTCTGTTGAACAAAAGTTCAAAAGTAAGGTCTGATTTTCAATAGTTGATATTCAGTAACTTTAAATTGAAAATGACTTTTATCAGTTTCAAATTATTTTAGTGACCAATGGGAGTTTTTCCTACTTTATCTGAAGGGTACCAACAATTATGTCCACATAAGTACATGCAAGTCATGTTGCACAAGAAATTTGTATGTCTATATGTTTTATTAATTTGACATTAACATTTTGTTAATTCCTCACAGGTGGGCAGCATGCTAAAAACGCCAAAGTATCCTATCTGGCTGTGCAATATTAATGGAACCTACAGCGTTCTGTTTGGAACAAATACGTCTCTATTGTGTGACTGGAAAATGGAACATAATTTTGAGCTTTATTTCTACAGTGGGCAGTTTACCCAAAAGAAAACAGCACATCTAACAGTTGGTAAGTCTCCATCGCATTCATGAAATCTTTGGCTTATACAGTTATATGAAAAAGTTTGGGCACCCCTATTAATCTTAAGCTTAATGTTTTATAAAAATTGTTTTTTTTGCAACAGCTATTTCAGTTTCATATATCTAATAACTGTTGGACACAGTAATATTTCTGCCTTGAAATGAGGTTTATTGTACTAACAGAAAATGTGCAATCTGCATTTAAACAAAATTTGACAGGTGCATAAGTATGGGCACCCTTATCATTTCTTGTTTTAAATACTCCTACCTACTTTTTACTGACTTACTAAAGCACTTGTTTTGGTTTTCTAACCTCATTGAGCTTTGAACTTCATAGCCAGGTGGATGCAATCATGAGAAAAGCTACTTAAAGTGGCCACTTGCAAGTTGTTCTCCTGTTTGAATCTTCTCTGAAGAGTGGCATCATGGGCTCCTCAAAACAACTGTCTAATGATCTGAAAACAAAGATTATGCAACACAGTTTTTCAGGGGAAGGAAACAAAAAGCTGTCTCAGAGATTTTACCTGTCAATTTCCACTGTGAGGAACATAGTAAGGAAATGGAAGAACACAGGTACAGTTCTTGTTAAGGCCAGAAGTGGCAGGCCAAGAAAAACATCAGAAGGGCAGAGAAGAAGAATGGTGAGATCAGTCAAGGACAATCCTCAGACCACCTCCAGAGAGCTGCAGCATCAACTTGCTGCAGATTGTGTCACTGAGCATCGGTCAACTATACAACGCACTTTGCACAAGGACAAGCTGTATGGGAGAGTGATGCGAAAGAAGCCGTTTCTGCAAGCATGCCACAAATAGTCGGCTGAGGTATGCAAAAGCACATTTGGAGAAGCCAATTTCTTTTTGGAAGGAGGTCCTGTGGACTGATGAAACCAAGATTGAGTTGTTTGGTCATACAAAAAGGCGTTATGCATGGCGGCCAAAAAACACAGCATTCCAAGAAAAACACTTGCTACCCACAGTAAAATTTGGTGGAGGTTCCATCATGCTTTGGGGCTGTGTGGCCAATGCCAGCACCGGGAATCTTGTTAAAGTTGAGGGACGCATGGATTCCTCTCAGTATCAGCAGATTCTTGACAATAATGTACATGAATCAGTGACAAAGTTGAAGTTACGCAGGGGATGGATCTTTCAGCAAGACAATGATCCAAAACACCGCTCCAAATCTACTCAGGCATTCATGCAGAGGAACAATTACACTGTTCTGGAATGGCCATCTCAGTCCCCAGACCTGAATATCATTGAACATCTGATGTGTTGGATCATTTGAAGAGGGCTGTCCATGCTCGGCAACCATCAAACTTAACTGAACTGGAATTGTTTTGTAAAGAGGAATGGTCAAAAATACCTTCATCCAGGATCCAGGAACTCATTAAAAGCTACAGGAAGCGACTAGAGGCTGTTATTTTTGTAAAAGGAGGATCTACTAAATATTAATGTCACTTTTATGGTGGGGTGCCCATACTTATGCACCTGTCAAATTTTGTTTGAATGCAGATTGCACATTTTCTGTTAGTACAATAAACCTCATTTCAAGGCAGAAACATTACTGTGTCCAACAGTTATTAGATATATGAAACTGAAATAGCTGTTGCAAAAAAAACATTAAGCTTAAGATTAATAGGGGTGCCCAAACTTTTTCATATAACTGTATGTGTAACGGGGTCTACCAAGCTGGGGTACCTCTTTCAGTACCACCCCGTGTTTCAGGAGGTCCACTCTGCTTTGGCTGGAGTCTGAATGAAGGACGCTGGCTGGAATTGCTTGGTTACATGGGCACATATAAAACATCACTGCTTCTCCATGTATTTCTAGTCTGCCAAAACTTTACTCACAGGACACAGAATATATCACACCGCTACAGAGGGCAGGCCGATAGAAAAGCGGCAGGCCAGACATACATTACAATAGCCGCAGGTGGCCGGAGCCTGCCGATATTTACTGTGGGAATTACAAAGGTGGGGGGGTGGACAAAAGGGGAATATCGTGTCCCCTCTGCCCAGGGGCGCAGCCTGTGGGCTGATGCATTAGGGACATGCATCTCACATGGAACCTATTATACATACATATAACTGCACAACATATTCTGGGTGCTGAGTGGTTCCGTAACACGTAACAATATGTTATAGATTTTACTATCCATCTCTGGATATAAATAATAATTGCTCTCCATGCCAACAAAAACATCACACAACTAGATGTGGTCAACATAACATTTAACAAATTACAAATGGAATCAATACAGTGGCATGTAATAGTTTGTGCACCCCGGGTCAAAATGACTGTGTGAACAGTTAAGCAAGTTGAAGATGAAATGATTTCTAAAAGGCGTAAAGTTAAAAATGACACATTTCCTACTCATAACATATTACGATAGCGCATATTGTAAAATATTCTTATCAGTAGCAGCTGATCAATGTCATATAGTTTACTGCTTTTTATTAAGCTAATAAAAAGCAGTGAATCATACTGCTCCTACTATTCAGCCATTGTACCTTGATCAATAGCTCACACATTATGATGCCCCTCCACACACACACAGAATGATGGCCCTCACAGCCACCCACACACACTGAGGGCCCTCACAGCTCCCCCACGCAGTGTGATAGCCCCCAATTTCTCCCAACTACTGACAATTAAAAAAATATAACTAATCACCTAGGCATGTTCCAATCCAATACTCTGGTGTGCCTTGTGTGTGGACTGAGGTTCCATGTAGCAGCACGATGTAGTGATGTCATTACACCTGCTGCGCTGAGACACAGACGCTTAGGCTAAATGGTGGAAAAGTGAGCAGGTGTCTCCCTAATCTACTGTTGCATTCATGATTATCTGCATCCTGAAATAAATATCAGATTATTCTGAAGTGTCAAATACACATTTCTTTTGCATGGCTTTGACAGCTATCTTCTGTGAAAATTGTGACTTGCACTGACCAGTCTAGTAACCAAAACTATATGGTGTGTGAAAAAGTCGCCGGCAAAGTACTGGAGGAACGATATGTGTCACTGAGGTTATTAACTTCAGTGATATGAGCCTAGGAAAATGTTCCAGCACACTGAGTGCTCAGCAGGGTTAATCGGCCATATTAAGGGCTAGGTTTAGTGAATAGCTGAAGAGTGGGTGGGAAGCTGCTCACCATATCTCCACCCCAGGGTGGATTCCAGAAGGTTAATACAGTCTTCTGGCTCATTCAGCATTAAGTGTGCCTGGAGAGGAGAACTCCAGAAAGGCAGTGTTTATTTTGCTAACTCTACATTGGTTTATGCAGTACATATTAATAAACCATTCTAAGATTTAAAGAGACAGCATTACTGTGTCTACCTCTGTGTACAGCTGAGTGAGATGATCTACCACAGCTGTTGCTAGACGTTTAGGCAACTTCCCCAAGAAGCACTTGTGATGGCTGTGGACAAACCACTTGTCTTTGGTGAAGGCGGCCTTAAGCCAAGAAGCAACATCAGACATCATAGAGGAGCTGATCAAAAAAGCGTCAGCAAACCCAACAGCAGCTGCAGCTAGCACAACCGGAAACTAATAAACTGTTAGTGCAGAAGCTCCAACAACAACTGTAGCAGTTTAACCCCTTAAGCCAGGGCCATTTTCCATTTTCTTTTTTTGCTCCCCTTCTTCCTAGAGCCATAACCTTTTTATTTTTCTGTCAATATGCCCATGTGAGGGCTTGTTTTTTGTGGGACACCATTGGTTTTAACATATCATGTACTGGAAAACGAGAAAACAATTCCAAGTGTGGTGAAATTGCAAAAAAGTGCAATTCCACAGTTTTTTCTTTATTTTTTACCATTTTCACTAAATGCTAAAGCTGACCTGCCATTATGATTCTCCAGGTCATTACAAGTTCATCGACACAAAAATGTTTAGGATCTTTTTTATTTAAGTGGTGAAAAAGAAATAAAAAATTTGTTAAAAAAACACGTCAAGCTGACGTTTTTATGGATATGATTTTGGTGTTTAAAGGGACTCTGTCACCTGAATTTGGCGGGACTGGTTTTGGGTCATATGGGCGGAGTTTTCAGGTGTTTGATTCACCCTTTCCTTACCCGCTGGCTGCATGCTGGCTGCAATATTGGATTGAAGTTCATTCTCTGTCCTCCATAGTACACGCCTGCGCAGAGCAATCTTGCCTTGTGCAGGCATGTACTATGGAGGACGGAGAATGAACTTCAATCCAATATTGCAGCCAGCGGGTAAGGAAAGGGTGAATCAAACACCCGAAAACTCCGCCCATATGACCCAAAACCAGTCCCGCCAAATTCAGGTGACAGGTTCCCTTTAATACGATATTTTGATTGCCTGCTATTGCATTGTATTGCAATGTAGCGGCGACCAAAAAAACATAATTCTGGCATTTTGAATTTTTTTTCTCATTATGGCGTTTAGTGATTGGGTAAATTTTTTTTTTATAGTGATAGATCAGTCGATTCTGAACACAGCAATACCAAATATATGTATATTTGATTTTTTTTTAATTGTTTTATTTTGAATGGGGCAAAAGGGGGGTGATTTGAACTTTTATATTTTTTTTTATTTTTTAACCCTTTTGAGACGAAGCCTGTTTTCATCTTAATGACCAAGACAATTTTTACAATTCTGACCACTGTCACTTTATGAGGTAATAGCTCTGGAACGCTTCAACGGATCCTAGTGATCCTGATTTTGTTTTCCCAAGACATATTGTACTTTATGATAGCGGTAACATTTAATTGATATGACTTGCATTTACTTGTGAAAAAAATGGAAATTAGATGAAAATTTTGAGAATTTGGCAATTATCAAACTTAATTTTTATGCCCTTAAATCAGAGCGTCATATCACACAAAATAGTTAATAAATAACATTTCTCACATGTCTCACTTTACATTAGCACAATTTTGGAACCAACATTTTTTTTGTTAGGAAGTTATAAGGGTTAAAATTTGACCAGCGATTTTTCATTTTTTCAACAAATTTTACAAAACCATTTTTTTAGGGACCACATCACATTTGAAGTCACTTTGAGATGCCTATAAAAAAGAAAATACCGAAAACTGACACCATTCTAAAAACTGCACCCTACTAGGTACTCAAAATCACATTCAAGAAGTTTATTAACCCTTCATGTGCTTCACAGGAATTTTTGGAATGTGGAAGGAAAAAATAAACATTTACTTTTCTTTCACAAAAATTTTCCTTTTCTCAGTCGCCCATGACAGCACTACCAGAGAGAGAGGGAATCCGCCCTTCAGGAGAGGAAACCTACAGGATAAAAAGGGCGGTACCTCTCTCCTGCGTCAGTTTGGTTTCCTGTCCTGACAGGGAACCCTCTAGGATGGTACCTGAGATCCGGAGCCGACCTATGACGGCGGGGAGGCCCCTGTCACGGCTGGCGCGGTATCCGACGCTGCCGCTGCTGGGTCCGATGGGGCTGCAGAGTGCGCGGAGGGAAGCGCGGCCGCCTCCCCAGATTGGGGTAGGGGCTTCGGGGACCCGGTGTGCCTCGGCGGTGAGCAGGCACTTCCTGATTCGGAGCGGTGGCGTGGTGTGTGTAAGGACACCAAGATGGCCGCCGCACCGGATATAGAAAGTACTACTTCCGGGTCCCGGGCAGAGCGCGCATGCTCAGTGATCCAAGGGGGATCAGCGCTTTCCGGGAACGCAGCCCTGGAGGAGGGGGTGAATCGGCGCCAAAAGATATGATATTTAAACACCGCTGTGGAACCGCTCCTTGCTGCATGCAGTCCTAATAATGGAGGACAGCGACCAGCAGCTCCAGCAGGCGCAGCCCTTGCAGCAGCAGCAGCAGCCACCGCAGCAGCAGCAGCAACGCCAGCGGCACCACCAGCGCAAGCCAGATGACCAAAAGAAAAGGTCCTCTGCAGGCACCCGCAGTACCCGCTCCAGCAGCCATTCCACGCCGCGGAGTAAAGCCAATATGCCTAACCAGTTGACACCGCAGACTACGGATCTGATACAGGATCCTATACCTCCTCCAGAACCGGTACCTGTGGCTGCGCAAGATGGGTGAGTGATCTTCGTGAAAGTTCACCAAATAATTGGGGTCCCCCTTTTCCGTTTGTTTTTAGGCAAGAAAAAAAACAGAGAAAACTAAGAATAGAGTCTGCCCCTTATGCAGTGAACCCCTGTTGCAAAACTGGGATAAGAAATTGTGTGGCTCCTGTATAGGACAAGTCCTATGTGAAGAAACCCCTAGTTTCGCCTCTGAATTGCGATCTGTAATAAGATCAGAGGTGGAAACAGCATTTAAATCTCTTAAAGGGGAAGGGGTCGAGGAAAAAACACCTGTGCCCTATTCTCACTCTGATTCTTCTAGTCCTGAGGGGGACGCTTCAGACAGACAGGGTTCCTCCTCCTCCTCGGATTCTGAGAGCGGAGGCCGCCACTGCTTCCCATTAGACGAAGTAGATGCCCTTGTAAAGGCCGTAAGATCAACCATGGGGGTTGTAGATCCTCGTCCTGACAAAACAGTACAGGACATTATGTTTGGGGGCCTAGGACAGAAAAGGCGCAGAGTCTTCCCACTTAACGAGAATATTCAAGCATTAATTAAGAAAGAGTGGGAGAAACCAGAAAGGAAAAATTCATCTGTCCCCTCCCTTAAAAGAAAATATCCCTTCGAGGAAGAGGCTTCTACGTCATGGGACAAGGCACCAAAACTCGACGTAGCAGTAGCCAAAGCGTCAAAAAAATTCGCATTGCCCTTTGAGGACATGGGAACTCTGAAGGATCCCCTCGATAAAAGAGCTGATACTTTCCTTAAATCGGCAGGGGGGTGTCTAAGACCTGCAATAGCAGCCGCATGTACTTCCAGATCTTTAATGATCTGGATAGATAACTTGGAAAAGCAACTAAAAGATGGAGTATCTAGACATAAAATGATTGAATCAATTCCCATGATTAGAGGGGCGGCAGCCTTTTTGGCAGATTCATCAGCCGATTCAATCAAGCTTACTTCAAAATCGGCAGCCCTGTCCAATGCAGCTCGTAGGACGCTGTGGTTAAAAAGCTGGCCGGGCGACCTACAGACCAAACAAAAACTCTGTTCAATTCCATGTGAAGGGAAATTCTTATTTGGGGAAACCCTAGATGACATTTTGCAAAAAGCAGGGGATAAGAAAAAGGGGTTCCCTATCTTAGCCGCACCATTTGTTAGACGGCCCTTTCGGAGTAGGAAGTTTTTTCGCAGACGTCCCCCAAGGGAACAGAACAGATGGGATGATGGGAGAAGGAAGGATAGGGGCTTCCTCTTCGGTAATTCTCCAAGAGATAAAAAAACCCCTAAGTGACACCTTCCCCAGGGTGGGAGGGAGATTGTCTCAATACCTTCCGGCCTGGGAAAAAATTTCAACCAATTCTTGGATTTTAGATCTGATAAAGATGGGACTTCAAATAAACTTTACCTCCCTTCCTCCCCAAAACTATGTGGTCACCCCACTAAAACCCTCACCTCAGCAACAACAGGCCTTGGAACAAGAAATTTCAAAGCTCATAATGAAAGATGTGATCCAAGAAGTTCCCCTACTGGAAAGAGGCAAAGGGTTCTTTTCCCCACTATTTCTAGTCCCAAAACCGGATGGTTCTTTCCGCACAATAATCAATTTACGGAAACTAAACAGTTATGTAAAAAAATCAATCCTTCAAAATGGAATCAATAAAATCAACAATAAAAAACCTGTTTCCGAATTGCTTCATGATAGTGTTAGATCTCAGCGACGCGTACTATCATGTCCCCATCCACAAAAATGCCCAGAAATACCTCAGACTAGCAGTAGTCATGGGAGGAGAAATAAAACAATACCAGTACAAGGCCCTTCCATTTGGCATCTCGGTAGCGCCTCGTATATTTACCAAATTGGTAGCGGAAATGATGGCCCACATAAGAGAAAAAGACATTCTAATAATACCGTATCTGGACGACTTCCTAATTGTCAGCAACTCGGCCCAACATTGTCGCCAACAATGCGACAGAGTGATAAAAATCCTAACAGAGTTAGGTTGGCTCCTAAATCTCCAAAAGTCAAAACTAGAACCGACCAGGGTTCAAGAGTTTTTAGGCCTCACTTTGGACTCGATAACACAGGAATGTCGTCTTCCAAACCAGAAAAAACAGAAAATATCAAATCTTGTGTCCAGAGCTCGTTCAAACCCTCATATGACCCTGAGAGGGGCGATGTCACTGCTGGGGTCCCTTTCTGCTTGTCTCCCGGCAATACAGTGGGCACAAATTCACACGAGGGATCTCCAGTGGGATATTCTGAGGAATCAGGTTACACTGGGGGGACACCTAGAAGGAAACATGTCTCTAAATTCAAACACTATTCGTTCCCTAGCCTGGTGGTTAGATCCCAACAACCTATCAAAGGGGGTTCCGTGGGTAATAGAAACATCTCGGATAGTTACCACGGATGCCAGTCCCACGGGGTGGGGAGCTCACCTGGACGACAGTATCACTCAGGGGGTCTGGACAGATCAAGAATACGAGGTATCTTCAAATCAAAAAGAACTTTGGGCAGTGAGTCACGCTCTATCATATTTTCTTCCCAGCCTACAGGGGCATCATGTCCGGGTTTTTTCGGACAATCAGGTAGTGGTAGCCTACCTGAACCATCAGGGGGGAACCAGATCCCAAGCTCTAATGAACACCACTTCCCAGATCTTCACATTAGCAGAAGTCAACTTCCTATCCCTCTCTGCGCTGCATATAAAGGGGGTAGAGAACCAAAAAGCAGACTTCTTAAGCCGTACCCGATTAAAACAGGGGGAATGGGCACTAAACCAAAGCATCTTCGATCGGATTACCAAAATCTGGGGGGTTCCTGTAATAGATCTCTTTGCCAGCACAGAAAACAGGAAAGTAAGGGAATTTTGTTCTCTGAACCCCAAAGGGGGCCCTCGGGCTCTGGATGCATTTACGATCCCATGGACTCAGGGTCTAGCATACGCGTTTCCTCCTTACATCCTTATTCCGGCTGTTCTGCGGAAAATCAGGCAGGACAGGGCGAGAATCATCCTAATAGCCCCCTTCTGGCCCAAAAGGGCCTGGTTTTCCTGGCTGAGAATTCTATCGGTCTCCGATCCCTGGGTTCTCCCGGATCTTCCGGATCTTTTATACCAGGGACCGGTGTTCCACCCTCAGTCAGCAAACCTCCACTTGACAGCGTGGAACTTGAAAGGTCACTACTAAGGGCAAGGGGCTTTTCAGATAAGTTAGTATCTACACTATTAAAAAGTAGAAAATCAGTAACAACTAAAATCTACGGTAAAACTTGGAAAAAGTTTTTGTCCACCTCTGGGGTAAAATTACAAGACGGGGTCCAAGTGGTCAAAATATTAGAGTTTCTGCAAAAAGGCTTAGATATGGGCCTCTCGGTGAGCACCTTAAAAGTGCAAATAGCGGCCTTAGGTGCATTATACAGTGAGAGTATTGCCTCTAACCCATGGGTAACAAGGTTTATTAAAGCTGCAATACGGTCTAAACCTTTAAAAATCAGAAGCCTTCCGACCTGGGACTTAAATTTAGTCCTATCAGCTCTGACAGAACCTCCATTCGAACCCATAGATTCATTACCAATTAAAATCTTATCTCTCAAAACGGCCCTTCTCACAGCGTTGACATCTGCCCGTAGAATTAGTGACCTCCAGGCTCTATCTGCGAACCCTCCATTCACACAAATCATGGATGATAGGGTAATACTAAAAACAGATCCCGCTTATCTACCCAAGGTTGCTTCCAATTTCCACAGGTCCCAAGAAATAATCCTTCCCTCCTTTTGTCCAAACCCTAAAAATAAAAAAGAGGAAAAGTTCCACACCTTAGATGTGAGAAGGTGTTTAATACACTACTTAGAGTCCTCCCGACAGTATAGGAAGGAAGGGTCTCTCTTTATCTGTTTTCAGGGACCTAGGAAAGGACTCAAAGCCTCCAAAAGCACTATAGCTCGCTGGGTAACTGATGCGATAGCCTTGGCATACTCGTCCACGGGAAACGCAGTTCCTGAGGGGCTCAAGGCGCATTCTACAAGAGCCATGGCGACCTCCTGGGCCGAAAGGTCGGAGGTACCAATAGACAAAATCTGCAAGGCGGCCACCTGGTCATCACCTTCAACCTTCTTTAGGCACTACCGCTTAGACTTGGCCTCTTCGTCTGACTTAGCCTTCGGAAGAAGGGTCTTGCAGGCTGTGGTCCCTCCCTAAAGCAATGATCTCTGTAATTCTCTCTGGTAGTGCTGTCATGGGCGACTGAGAATACGGTAGTTACTTACCGATAACGGTATTTCTCAGAGCCCATGACAGCACCTGCTTATTCCCACCTTATCACGTGTGCGGTGAGCACCTTATTATATGAAATGTGGGTTTCTAATTTAGACATGGTGTAATCCTGATAAGTATTTTGTTAAAATTGTATATTTTCCTGTTGTCACTAACCTGGAGGACCTCTGATGCTATGTAAACCAAACTGACGCAGGAGAGAGGTACCGCCCTTTTTATCCTGTAGGTTTCCTGTCCTGAAGGGCGAATTCCCTCTCTCTCTGGTAGTGCTGTCATGGGCTCTGAGAAATACCGTTATCGGTAAGTAACTACCGTATTTTCCCCTATTTCTTTTTACTTTCGTAAGGGTAAGAGGAGAAAATGGACAATACATTTTGTTGTGCAATTTCTCCTGAGCATGCCGATACCCCGATAACATATCTATTGTTTGGGCACACAGCAGGCCTCGGAAGGGAAGGAGCGCCATTTCGCTTTTTGAATGTAAAATATTCTGGAATAATTAGCTTTTGGAGGAGCCCCTTATGTGCCTAAACAGTGGAAGCCCCAAAAAGTGACACCATTTTGGAAAATAGACCCCTTAGGGAACTTATCTAGATGTGTATTGAGCACCTTGAACCCACAGGTGCTTCACAGAAGTTTATAGCGTAGAGCCGTGGAAATAAAAAAAAAAAAAAAATCACATTTTTCCAAAATAAATCATTTTAGCTCCAAATTTTGCATTTAAATAAGGGTAAAAAGAGAAATTGTGGCATAGAATTTGTCGTGCAATTTCTCCTGAGTGCGTAGATACCCCATATGTGGACGAAAACACCTGTTTGGGTGCACGGCAGGGCTTGGAAGGGAAGGAGCGCCATTTGACTTTTGGAATCCAAAATTTTATGGAATAATTAGCAGACACCATGTCGCATTTGAACAGCCCCTGATGTGCCTTAACAGTGGAAACCCCCACAAGTGACACCATTTTGGAAACTAGACCCCTTATAGAACTTATCCAGATGTGTATTGAGCATCTTGAACCCACAGGTGCTTCACAGAAGTTTATAGAGTAGAGCTGTGGAAATAAAAAAAATCTAATTTTTCCCAAATAAATCTTTTTAGCTCCATATTTTGCATTTTCATAAGGGTAACAGGAGAAATTGCACCATACAGTTTGTTGTGCAATTTCTCCTGAGTGCGCTGCTACCCAATATGTGGGGGAATACTACTGTTTGGGAGCATGGTAGGGCTTGGAAGGGAAGGAGCACCATTTGACTTTGTGAATGCAAAATTTGATGGAATAATTAGCAGAGGCCATGTCGCTTTTGAAGAGCCCCTGATGTGTCTAAAGAGTGGAAACCCCCCACAAATTACACCATTTTCGAAACTAGACCCCTTTTGGACCTTATCTAGATGTGTATTGAGCACCTTGAACCCCCACATGCTTCACAGAAGTTTATAACATTACATTAAAAAAAAAATCCAATTTTTCCCACAAATCTTTTTTTTTAGCTATAAATTTTGTATTTTCACAAGGGCAAAAGGAGAAAATGGACCCCAAAGTTTGTTGTGCAATTTCTTCTGAGTTCACCGATACCCCATATGTGGTCGAAAACTACTTTTGAGGTACAGAGCAACGCTCAGAAGGGAAGTAGCACCATATTACAGTGCCGATTTTTCTGCACTTGAGGGTGCCATGTTACATTGACAGAGCCCCTGAGGTGCCAGAACAGCAGGACCCCCCATAATTGACCCCATTTTTCCATTTAAACCTCTCAATGAATTAATCCAAGGGTGCAGTGATTATATTGACACCACAGATGTGTCACAAACGTTTATACCATTGGGCAGTGAAGAAAAAATAATTTACATTTTTACCAGCAAGATTGTGTGTTAACTCCAAGTTTTTTTTTTCACAGTGGTAAAATGAGTAAAAGTGGCACCAGAATTTGTCCCACAATTTCTGCTGAATGTTGAAATACCCGATATGTGGCTGTACAGTATTACTACGCCATATTGAGTGACTCTGGAGGGACAGAGCGCTATTTGCCTCCTAGAACGTAAATTTTCCTAGACTAGTTTGCGGATTCCATATAAAGAGCCCCTAATTGCTAGAAGAGCAGAATCCCCCCTCAAGTGACCCCATTTGGAAATTATAACCTTTGGGAATTTATCTACAGATGTAGTGATGATTTGGACTACATGGGTGTTTTCCATAAACAGGCAGCAGTGGATTTTGCTGAGTAAAAATTGCAAGCTGCCATTGTAGTGAGCAGTACGCTGTAGTGACCAATACATTATACACAGCTCATGCTTCCGGAGACACAGACCTGTAAAGGCGGGCTCTCATCACTACAGAAATGGCAAACATGTGGGCGCTATATGTGGTACACTGGAGCTCAGAAGGGAGAGGGCATTTGGATTTGGGAGAGAAAAATTTGCTGAATTTCTTTTGGCGGGGGAGGAGCCATTTTGCTTTTCCAGAGCCTTTGTGCTACCAGTAACGTGGAAACCCCTATATTTCCGTTAACAGATGACAGATCTGAGTGGGGACTTGCTTTTTTTGTGGATTGAGTGGAAGCTTTTATTGGGAACATTTTACATAACATTTGGGATCACATTTATCCAGCACTCTACGCTGAGCACTTACTTTATGGTTTCCATCTAAATCTCTGAGTGACGTGATTCAGATGAAACCCCCGATGGATCCATTCACTAGAGTGAGGAAGCAGAGTTACTCTGGACTCCATCTGGGCTCTGTTCCGCGGTGTCCTTTTCAGAAGTGCACAAAACTGTGGCGAATGGCACTTTAATGCAATCCTAAAAGGACAGACCCCATCGGATCACAGGTCCTATGGCGTCCACAGTGCCTCCATCTGCCTCATTATAGGGAATCTTCAGCCAGAGGGTCTGTCTGAATCACATATTTCAGAGATTTCCACGAAAACCCCGATGTTAGCGCTCAGCTCAGAGCGCATGATAAATATGCGCCGAGTCTTACTGCGATCTTGGGGAGGCAGAATGAAAAAATCAACAGCATGTGAAGAATTGGTTTTATTTATTTTTTTATGCCATTCCTCGTGTGGTAAAAGTAATTAGGTGACTTTATTCTTCGAGTCGGTGTGATTACAGCGATACCAGATTTATATCGGGTTTTTATGTTTTGCTGCTGTCGCACACTAAAAGACGCTTTTTATTGCGAAAACTAGTTTTTGCGTCACCATATTTGAGAGCTATAATTTTTTCATATTTCAGTCAACAGTCATGTTATGGCATGTTTTTTGAAGGACGAGTTGACTTTTCTATTGGTACCACTTTTGGGCACATGACAATTTTTAATTGCTTTCTATTCAGATTTTTGGGGAGACAGAATGAACAAAAGCAAGCAATTCAGGAATTGCTTTTTTTTTATACCGTTCAACGTGTGGTAAAATTGGTAAGACAGCTTTATTCTTTGGGTCAGTACAAGTACAGCGATACCAAATTTATATCTTTTTTTAGCACTTTTACACAATAAAATCTATTTTAGAGCTATAACTTTTTAATTTTTCTGCTGATGGAGCTGTGTGGCAGCATGTCTTTGCGGGGCAAGATGATGTTTTCAGGGGTACCATTTTTATTTACATCCGTCTTTTTGATCGTGTTTTATTGCACTTTTTGTTCAGCGGTATAATAAAGCATTGGTTTTTGCCTCGTTTTTTTATTTTTTTTACAGTGTTCACTGAAGGGGTTAACTAGTGGGACAGTTTTATAGAGCGAGTCGTTACAGATGCGGCGATACCAAATGTGTACTTTCACTGTTTTTTTATTTATAAAAATATATATTTTTACACTTTATATTTTTTTAACTGTATTACATTGTCCCAGTATGGGACATTATTATTTTACAGCAGATTGCTGAATTGCTGATGACACTCTGCACAGCAGATCCTGATTTGACAAGCAGGTAAAGAGACATGCCGGCGCCTGCTCCCAGCAGGCGCTCACAAGCCACCTCCCTGCAGGACCCGGTGGCCATCTTGGTGCCTGAGGTCTCCATGGAGACCATCAGAACAATGTGATCGCATTGCGTTATTCTGATGGAAGCGCACAGGGAGCCCCGTCACTACTGACAGCGGCTAAGTGTGAACAGGTGCTGAACCCAGAGTCGCCAACTCGTATATAGTTAAGTAAATAAGGCAGCACACTGCAGCGCTAAAACATGCAAACTTGAAAACACGAAATTTGAACTGCATTACTGTACTAGAAATATGAAAAATGAGAGCTTTTAGCGCATAAAAATGTTTTAATTACAGCAGGTCCAATACCCCTCCACAGAGAGAGAGAATTTTAGTCTAAGAAGAGGTTTCACATGTACCCATTCAGATGGAAACGTTTATTCTCAGCGAGGTAAGGCAAGCGTAGGACCTGGTATAAGAGATGCCGTAAAGGGGCTACCAGGTACACATAAAATTGGCCATTTTTATGCGCTAAAAGCTCTCATTTTTCATATTTCTAGTGCAGTAATGCAGTTCAAATTTCGTGTTTTCAAGTTTGCATGTTTTAGCGCTGCAGTGTGCTGCCTTATTTATTTAACTACTGACAGCGGCATCAGAGGGCTTAAATGCCCACGATCGGTGCTAGCACCGACAGCAGTCACATACAGCTGACACCTGCACACGATCGCCGCAGCACTCAGTGTGAGGCCGTGCGATAGCGGCGCCGTACTAGTACTGCTCTGGGCACGATCGCATCTCCCGCAGAGCAGTACTAGTACGAAGAATGTCACAAAGAGGTTAATATTTTAAAAACTTTTTTTTACTTTTTGCATGCTTTAATAGTCTTCAAGGGAGACTAGAAGCTGCAGTACTTTGATCGGCTTTGCTTCACAAAGGCGATGATCAGATCTCGGAGGAGCGCTCATAGAAATCGGTCTGCTGCAGACCTCTGGTTGTCATGCCGACCCATCGGTAACTGACGTTAATGTGACAGGGTCACCAACGGGTGGAGACAGTGATGCGCTTCCTGTAAGCGTGAGTTAAATGACGCTGTCAGAGATTGAGAGCAGCATTTAACTACGGTAGTTAATAGCCTTGCATGGATCGCGATTCCACCCGCGGCTGTTGTGGGCACGTGTCAACTGTATAGATCAGCTGTCATGTGACTGGAATGGTGTGGGCTCAGTTCCGGAGCCCGCACCAAACAGGAGATTGCTACGTATGCGTATTATTACGACACGTCGAAAAGGGGTTAAGTGTTTGCTAAGTACCCTATTGTTATTTACATGCACTATTGCTTTTTACTTACGTATAGCAGGGGTACATGTTCATTTTGCTTCTTTCTTAGGTTTTGACTGTTTGATGGCCAGTATGCACATGCTCCTACACGTTGCATGTATACCAACTTGATCTCCATTGAATAGTTGGTTAACCACTCTGAGGATGTGCATAAGGCTAGGGTCACACGACAGTATAAAAATGAGTCCGATTTTCATCCAGAAAAGAATGATTTTTTCTCAGTTTTCATCCATATACAATCCTTTTTTTATGGCATCAATTAATTATTTACAAGACCAGTCACATTTTTTAATGTTACAGAATTGTAATGTATCCGTAAAAATGGGTTGTCATACCGTGACTCCATATGGCATCCATTTTTTTTCTCGTACCCATAAAGTTGAATCACTGAGACTTATCCGATCTGTCAGTGAAAACAATTGACCAACTGCAGTGTCTCACTGAATAACATGGATCAAAATTGGATATTCCTCGTCCGATTTATAGGCTCCGGTGCACGAGCCCTTAGACTGTGGACCGTATGAGGATTTCAAATTCACAAATAATGCAGTTTATTTTATAAATTACTGTTGTTTTTCTTTCAGATACCCACTCACATCACTGGGAGGAATCATACAAAATAGATGAAGGTGATCATGAAAAGAAATTTCCATCACTTGAGATGATCATTAGAACCAAATGGGAAGGGGCTGCTATAAATTGGCATGGGACGGTGCCATTTTTCTAAACATACAAGTATATGGATTCTAAAGGAAAGAAAATTAAATGACAAAATTCAGCACTGGACACTTTCTTTATTATATTGGGCCTCCAGCCAATGGATAGTTAATGGCTTTCCATAATATACTGGAGCCTTGATGGTTTGAACAAAATCAAAGCAATAAATAAGACTATATAAATAAATGTAAAGTCATTTTGCGAGAAGATTTCTGCAGTCATTTAAAGATCATTCATTTAAGTATGTAAGCTAAATACCATGAATATGGAAAGCAGTCTGTATTTATGGTCAGAGGAAGTGAAGTCACATTCACAGAAATACATTTATCTCACTATAGCTATGAATAACAAAAACTAAAAATTGAGCATAGACAATTTATTTTACTTGCTTATATAGCGCCATCATATTCTGCAGCGCTGCACAGACATTATCATTACTGTCCCCATTGGGCTTCATAATCTAGATTCTCTATCAGTATGTCTTTGGAGCGTGGGAGGAAACCGGAGAACCTGGAGGAAACCCACAAAACATGGGGAGAACATGCACACACCTTGCAGATGTTGTCCTTGGTGGGATTTGAACCTAAGACCCCAGTGCTGCAACGTCACCGTGCTAACCACTACTTCCAACATTATCTTATATTATTTTTTTTTATTTCTTGACATACTCTAGCAAATAGATGTATAAATGGTAGGAATGACGTTCCTTTGCATTTCCTCAAATATCTCCATATTAGAACATGTGCAAACGATCAGAGATGGTTCAATGTTTGTTCAGGATTTGACACAGGTAAAATCTGCACCAAATCTGCATCTGTGGTCACTGGCAGGTCACCTGCACTTTAACCTGCTTTTTTGATGCGTTTTTTCATTACATGTGTTTGTTTTATTGCTTGAAATAAAGCTAATTGAAAGTTGGCTTCTGGGAAGGAAAAAAAAGTGTTTTCCTGTTTGCAGACATATTGGGGGTATGTTCCCGGGGTCAGTAAATGCTGCAGGTTGGACGCTGCCTACATCTGCAGTGTCCAACCCGCAGCGTCCAGCTGTTACAGCATAGTGGATGGGATTTCAAGAAATCATGTGCCCTCTATGCGTGCACCAACGCCCGTGGCTCACCCGCAGAGACGGAAATGCGGCACGTCTTTCCAGACAGCAACATGTCAATTTATGTAGCGGAGACGCTCAGTCTCTGCTGCGTAAATTACCCATAAACTTTCATTAGATACTGTAAAACCGCATTACATTCCTAATCACATGCATATTAAGTGCAGGAACGCAGTTTACTACACGTGTACTAATTTACATAATGGTGAATCTTGTGACACAGAAGTACATGACACAGGAAATCAAGAAAAGCACAGAAAGGTCAGTTTAATGTAATGTCCTCCCCTCTTTTTTTAATAAATAATAATTTTTTTTTAAATAGTGTGGGATCACCTTATGTTTGTTAACCAGCTAGAGTAAGGCAGACTTTCAGGCTGGTAAGGATCCAATATCCATGACCCATGACTCCCGCGCCGCTCTTCCTGGCTACAGCATAAGGTTCCACCTTAGTGACATATTCCTTATTCAAGCGCTGCAAACCATTTTTCTAGCAAACGAACTGAATACATTATTTTCTTCCTTTTGGGGTTGTACGTATACTACTCATTCTCTGATTAAGCGGTATATGATTAAGGACCCGTGGGTTCGAAAAGTCATATATTCATAACTCTTTTTGTTACATTTATTTAGAGATGATTCATTTGTGTTTGTACACAATAAATTGTTCAAGATTTTGCATGATATTCCACTTGTGAGTGCGGTGTATTTTCAAAATTACTAGAATTTAGGACTTTGATCCACTATACCAGCACCACGAATTTATTCTTTAAAAGAGTGCAGACCAATTTTTTACAAATCGATGGCCAAAAGTAAAGACACCCCTGCAATTCTGTCAGATAATACTCAGTTTCTTCCTGAAAATGATTGCAAACACAAATTATTTGGTATTATCTTCATTTAATTTGTCTTAAATCAAAAAACACAAAAAGAATTGTCCTAAAGCCAAATTGGATATAATTCCACACCAAACATAAAAAAGGGGGTGGACAAAAGTATTGGCACTGGTCGAAAAATCATGTGATGCTTCTTTAATTTGTGTAATTAACAGCACCTGTAACTTACCTGTGGCACCTAACAGGTTTTGGCAATAACTAAATCACACTTGCAGGGAGTTGACATGGATTAAAGTTGACTCAACCTCTGTCCTGTGTCCTTGTGTGTACCACATTGAGCATGAAGAAAAGAAAGAAGACCAAAGAACTGTCTGAGGACTTGAGAAACCAAATTGTGAGGAAGCATGAGCAATCTCAAGGCTACAAGTCCATCTCCAAAGACCTGAATGTTCGTATGTCTACCGTGCGCAGTGTCATCAAGAAGTTTAAAGCCCATGGAACTGTGGCTAACCTCCCTAGATGTGGACGTAAAAGAAAAATTGACAAGAGATTTCAACGCAAGATTGTGCGGATGTTGGATAAGGAACCTCGACTAAAATCCAAACAAGTTCAAGCTGCCCGGCAGTCCGAGGGTACAACAGCGTCAACCCGTACTATCAGTCGGCGTCTGAATGAAAAGGGACTGTATGGTAGGAGACCCAGGAAGACCCCACTTCTTACCCCGAGACATAAAAAAACCAGGCTGGAGTTTGCCAAAACTTACCTTAAAAAGCTTAAAACGTTTTGGAAGAATGTTCTCTGGTCAGATGAGACAAAAGTAGAGCTTTTTGGGCAAAGGCATCAACAGAGTTTACAGGAGGAAAAAAAAGGAGGCATTCAAAGAAAAGAACACGGTCCCTACAGTCAAACATGGCGGAGGTTCCCTGATGTTTTGGGGTTGCTTTGCTGCCTCTGGCACTGGACTGCTTGACCATGTGCATGGCATTATGAAGTCTGAAGACTACCAACAAATTTTGCAACTTTATGTACGGCCTAGTGTGAGAAAGCTGGGTCTCCCTCAGAGGTCATGGGTCTTCCAGCAGGACAATGACCCAAAACACACTTCAAAAAGCACTAGAAAATCATTTGAGAGAAAGCACTGGAGACTTCTAAGGTGGCCAGCAATGAGTCCACACCTGAATCCCATAGAACACCTGTGGAAAGATCTAAAAATGGCAGTTTGAAGAAGGCACCCTTCAAATACCCATCCTCTGTATCTAGCTATTGCCCTATATCACTTCTCCCCTATGCCTCCAAGCTACTGGACAACACGTCTACCTTGAAAGGTCCTCCCATCTATCTTCCTGCTCCCTCTTCGACCGCTTTCAATCAGGCTTCCGGTCACACCACTCCACTGAAACTGCCCTAACTAAGGTCACCAATTACCTATTAACTGCCAAGAGCAAGCAACACTACTCTATCCTCCTCCTCCTGGACCTGTCCTCTGCCTTTGACACAGTGGACCATTCTTTATTACTACAGACCCTCTCATCCCTTGGCATCACAGACTTGGCCCTATCCTGGATCTCGTCATACCTAACTGACCGGACATTCAGCGTCTCCCACTCACACACCACCTCCTCACCTCGCCACCTATCTGTCGGAGTCCCGCAAGGTTCAGTTCTAGGGCCCCTGCTCTTCTCCATTTACACCTTTGGCCTGGGACAGCTCATAGAATCTCACGGCTTTCAGTATCATCTCTATGCTGACGACACACAGATCTACATCTCTGGACCAGATATCACCACCCTACTAACCAGAATCCCTCAATGTCTATCCGCTATTTCATCCTTCTTCTCCGCTAGATTTCTAAAACTTAACATGGACAATGCAGAATTCATCGTCTTTCCCCCATCTCACACGACCTCCCCAACGAACCTATCCATTACAGTAAACGGCTGCCCACTCTCCCCAGTCCCACAAGCCCGCTGTCTTGGGGTAATCCTTGACACTGATCTCTCCTTCAAACCACATATCCAAGCACTTTCCACTTCCTGCCGCCTCCAACTCAAAAATATTTCACGGATCCGTACATTCCTAAACCAAGAATCTGCAAAAACCCTAGTCCATGCCTTCATCATCTCCCGCCTCGACTACTGTAACCTCCTGCTCTGTGGCCTCCCCTCTAACACCCCTCCAATCTATTCTAAACTCTGCTGCCCGACTAATCCACCTGTCCCCCCGCTACTCCCCGGCCTCTCCCCTCTGTCAATCCCTTCACTGGCTCCCCATCACCCAGAGACTCCAGTACAAAAGCCTAACCATGACATACAAAGCCATCCACAACCTGTCTCCTCCATACATCTGTGACCTCGTCTCCCGGTACTTTCCTGCACGCAACCTCCGATCCTCACAAGATCTCCTTCTCTACTCCCCTCTTATCTCCTCTTCCCACAATCGCATACAAGATTTCTCTTGTGCATCCCCCCTACTCTGGAACTCTCTACGGCTACGTTCACACTAGCGTTGCGCCGCCCTGCGTCGGCGACGCAACGCGCGACACACGGAAAAACGCGCGCGTTTTGCGACGCGTGCGTCGTTTTTTGACGAAATCGGACGCAAGAAAAATGCAACTTGTAGCGTTTTCTTGCGTCCGACGCTAGCGTCTAAAACGACGCACGTGTCGGAAAACGCGTGCAAAAAGACGAAAGCGTCCCCTATGTTAAACATAGGGGCGCGTCGCCGCTGCGTCGCCGACGCAACAGCGACGCGACGCTAATGTGAACGTAGCCTACCACAACATATCAGACTCTCGCCTACCATTGAAACCTTCAAAAAGAACCTGAAGACCCACCTCTTCCAACAAGCCTACAACCTGCAGTAACCGATTGACTAAACCGCTGCACGACCAGCTCTACCCTCACCTACTGTATCCTCACCCATCCCTTGTAGATTGTGAGCCTTCGCGGGCAGGGTCCTCTCTCCTCCTGTACCAGTTGTGACTTGTATTGTTCAAGATTATTGTACTTGTTTTTATTAGGTACACCACTCCTCACATGTAAAGCGCCATGGAAAAAATGGCGCTATAATAATAATAATAATATCAGGGACCTGGAGCAGTTTGCCAAAGAAGAATGGTCTAAAATTCCAGCAGAGCATTGTAAGAAACTCATTGATGGTTACCGGAAGCGGTTGGTCGCAGTTATTTTGGCTAAAGGTTGCGCAACCAAGTATTAGGCTGAGGGTGCCAATACTTTAGTCTGAAATGATCAATGTTTTGCTTTTTGCTTCATGCTCTGTTGTGTTTTTTTCATTTAAGACAAATTAAATGAAGATACTGTATTCTCACCCATCCCTTGTAGATTGTGAGCCTTCGCGGGCAGGGTCCTCATTCCTCCTGTACCAGTTATGACTTGTATTGTTTAAGATTATTGTACTTGTTTTCATTATGTATACCCCTCCTCACATGTAAAGCGCCATGGAACAAATGGCGCTATAACAATAAATAATAATAATAATAATAAGATAATACCAAAGAATTTGTGTTTGCAATCATTTTCAGGAAGAAAAGTCGTAGTTACTCACCGATAACGGTATTTCTCGGAGCCCATGACAGCACTACGGAGAGGGGATCCGCCCTTCAGGGACAGGAAACCTACAGATAAAAGGGCGGTACCTCTCCCTCGCATCAGTTGGTTTACAGAGCATCGGAGGACCTCCAGGTTAGTTTACAACAGAGAAAAAATCATATTACAACATTTCTTAAAAGAGGAACCCCGTGCCTATACTCAAACTATATACAGTATATAAATTATATGTAATTAAAGGTGCTCACCGCACACGTGATGGGAGGGAATAAGCGAGTGCTGTCATGGGCTCCGAGAAACACCGTTATCGGTGAGTAACTACGACTTTCTCGGTCTCCCATGACAGCACTACGGAGAGAATTGCAGAGACTAAGCTTAGGGAGGGACCACCGCCTCGAGAACCCTTCGTCCGAAGGTTAAGTCAGACACAGAGGCTAGATTTAATCTATAGTGTCTAAAAAAGGTCGATGGTGATGACCAGGTGGCCGCTTTACAGATTTGCTCTATTGATACCTCTGACCTCTCAGCCCATGAGGTAGCTACTGCTCTTGTGGAATGTGCTCTTATACCATCTGGGATCTCATTCCCCGAGGATGAATATGCCAAGACTATCGCCTCCTTTATCCACCTCGCCAAAGTACCCTTGGATGCCCGAAATCCTTTTCTGGGACCCTGGAAACAGACAAACAGAGAGCCTTCCTTCCTATACTCTCTGGTGGAATCTAAGTATTGGATTAGGCACCTTCTGACGTCTAGATTATGGAAGTTTTGCTCTTTCTCATTTCTTGGGTTTGGACAAAAGGATGGCAGGGAGACTTCTTGTGACCTATGGAATTTTGATGCCACTTTTGGCAAATAGGCCGGGTCAGGTCTAAGAGTGACTCTATCATCTAATATTTAGTGAAGGGTGGATTAGAGGATAAGGCTTGAATGTCACTTATTCTGCGTGCGGATGTTAACGCTACCAAGAGAATGGTTTTAAGTGATAGAGTTTTAATGGAAATCGTCTCTATGGGTTCGAATGGAGGACTCGTTAATGCTGAGAGGACTAAATTTAAGTCCCATGAGGGCACTTTCTGAGCGACTAATGGCTTTGATCTTGTCACCGCCTTAACGAATCTAATTATCCATGGGTTGGCTGCAATATTATGGTTATAGAGTGCTCCTAGAGCTGCTATTTGTACTTTAAGAGTACTAACCGACAACCCCTGTTCCAGACCTTTTTGTAGGAACTCCAGTATTTTAGGAATTGAGGGCCCATCTTGGACCTTTACTTTGGAGACGGACAGAAATTTTTTCCAAGTTTTCCCATATATTTTAGTAGTGATGGGTTTTCTACTTTTTAACAACGTGGTAACTAAATTATCCGAGAAACCTCTTTCTTTTAATAGTCCCCGTTCAAAAACCAGGCTGTCAAATGTAAGTTCGATTCCTGTGGGTGGAAGATTGGCCCTTGATGTAGAAGGTCTGGTATATTCGGCAGGACCCATGGGTCCGAGACCGAAAGCATCCTCAGCCAGGAGAACCACGTCCTTTTGGCCAGAACGGGGCTATGAGGATCATTTTCGTTTTGTCCTCTCTGACTTTCCGAATGACTGCCGGGATCAGAATAGTTGGAGGAAAGGCATAAGTTATTTTTGAGTCCACGGAATCATAAAGGCATCTAGAGCCTGTGGATTCCCTATCGGGTTCAACGAGCAGAATTTTTTCACCTTTTTGTTTTTGTAATTGGCGAATAGATCTATTGTCGGTGCTCCCCACATTTTTGTGATCTGATCGTAGATGGAATGGTTTAGGGACCACTCTCCTTGTTTTAACAGCGATCGACTCAGGTAATCTGCTCTCTCGTTGTTTGAACCCTGAATGTGTAGCGCAGAGAGGGATAGTAGATTTTCTTCTGCAAGGTTGAAAATTTTGGCTGAAGAACTCATGAGTGCCTGAGACCTTGTTCCTCCCTGGTGGTTTATATACGCTACAGTCACTTTGTTGTCTGAAAAAATTCGGACATGATGTCCCTGAATATAGGCCAGAAAAGAAAGAAGAGCCTGAAGCACTGCCCAAAGTTCTTTTTGGTTTGAGGATGCTGATATTTCCTGAACTGACCAGGTTCCCTGGGCCACTCTGTCCCCCATATGAGCCCCCCACCCTGTGGGACTCGCATCGGTTGTTATCACCCGGGATATTTGTGTCACCCAAGGAACTCCCTTTGATAAGTTTTGGCTCTCTGCCCACCAACGAAGGGAATGAATAACTGAGGAACTCGGGGTGATTTGACTTTCCAATTTGTCTTTTAGTATTGACTGCCATTCGAGTACGTGCCACTGAAGTTCTCTTGTGTGGAACTGTGCAAAGGGTATCGCTGGTAGGCATGAGGAAAGAGAGCCTAGTAGTGACATTGCTCTCCTTAGAGTCATGGAAGGATGGTGAAGAGTTCGCGATATCATGGCTAATATGTTGTCTTTTTTGGGGTTTGGAAGTCGGCATTCTTGTACTCGGGAGTCTAATGTCAGACCTAGGAACTCCTGTACTTGACAGGGTTCCAACTTTGATTTTTTTAAGTTTATGAGCCACCCCAAGTCCGTCAAGATAGTCATTACCCGGTCCCTCTGTTCTTTGCAACTTTGGGCCGAGTTGCTTACGATGAGAAAATCGTCTAGGTAAGGGACTATTAATATATTTTGTTCCCTTATGTGGGCCATCATTTCCGCTATTACCTTCGTGAATATTCGAGGGGCTATAGAGATTCCGAACGGAAGAGCTCTGTACTGAAAAAATCTTAATTGTCCTTTTATGGGAACTGCCAATCTCAGGAATTTTTGAGACTGATTGTGGATGGGCACATGATAATATGCATCGGTTAGGTCTATCACGACCATGTAGCAATTTGGAAACAGGATTTTTATGGTGGACTTTATTGTTTCCATTTTGAATTTGTAATTTTTTACGTATTTGTTCAGGTTTTTTAGATTTATAATGGTCCGAAAGGACCTGTCGGGTTTTGGTACTAAAAAAAAAGAGGGGAGAAAAACCCTTCTCCTACTTCCTGAGGAGGGATTTCTTGAATTACAGATTTTTGCAGTAGGGAAATGATTTCTTTCTCTAAAGCTGCTTGTTCTGCCACTGAAGATCTTATTTTTGTTTCTATGTACTTCCGGGGAGGAAAAGAAATAAAATCTATTTTTAGACCGTACTGTATGATGTTTAGAATCCAGGTGTTGTTGGATATTTTCTCCCAGGCGGGAAGGAAAGATGTGAGTCTTCCCCCTACCGTAGGCACAATGTCATTTGGCGGGTTTTTTGTCACGAGAGGTGTTGCCAAAGAGGTAACCTCTATCCCTTCTCCTGCCTTCTTCCCATTTATTCTGCTCCCTGGGGGGTCTGCGGCGGATAAATCTCCGATTCCGAAAGGACTGCCTGAATGGGGCTGGGCCCAAATTTGGAAACCCTTTCTTTTTGTCTCCTGCTTTTTGGAGAATGTCATCCAGGGTCTCTCCAAACAGAAAATTTCCTTCACACGGAATAGAACATAGCTTCAGCTTTGTCTGGAGATCCCCAGGCCAGCTTTTGAGCCATAAGGTTCTTCTGGCTGCATTGGAGAGAGCAGCGGCCTTAGATGTTAACCGTACGGAGTCTGCCGAGGAGTCCGCCAGGAATGCTGCTGCTGCTCTGATTGCAGGGATAGAATCTAGTAATTTATTCCTGGGTAGCCCGTCTCTAATTTGACTCTCTAATTGATCGATCCATACCATCAGAGATCTGGAGGTGCAGATAGCCGCAACAGTAGGCCTCAAGCTACCCCCAGGCGATTCCCATGCCCCTTTAAGAAATGTGTCTGCTTTTTTATCTAAAGGGTCTTTGAGGGTACCCATGTCCTCGAACGGGAGCGCAAATTTTTTCGAGGCTCTTGCCACCGCTACATCCAACTTTGGTGCCTTATCCCAGGAAGTGGATGCGTCATCATCAAAGGGATACTTTCTTTTAAGCGAGGGCACTGAAGAGTTTCTCCTATCAGGTTTTTCCCATTCTTTTTTAATTAGGGATTGGACATTGGGATTTAAAGGGAAGGTTTTCCGTTTTTTTTTGTCCCAAGCCACCAAACATAACGTCTTGGGCTGTTTTGTCAGGTTTAGGCTCCTCCACCCCCATAGTAGCCCTAACAGCTCTCACTAAGGCATCCACTTCCTCGAGAGGAAAACAATGTCGGCCTGAATCTTCCTCGGAGGAGGATAGGGAGGAGTCAGAATCGTCCGAATCTGCGTCATCAGATGAGGATCGGACAGAGTGGGATTGTACTGTTTCTTTTACTTTATCTTTTCCTTTTTTGGAGGAAGATACAGCATTCTGAACCTCAGATCTAATAATATTTTTTAGCTCTGATGCAAAGTCGGGAGTCTCCTCACATAGCACACGCTGGATGCAGGATTTACAAAGCTTTTTGTCCCAGGCTACTGGTAAAGCTTTGTCACAGATGGGGCAGGATTTGTTTTTCCTTTTCTCCAGCTTCTTCTTTCCCTATTAAGGGAGAAGAGGGAGCCCTATTATAATACATTCACGAAGATCAACTCACCATTCGGACGTGCAGGCAGGTACCGGTTCTGGAGGGGGCCCTGGGTCTGGAATGGAAGGTTCCCGAGGAGGTGAACTAGTCTTCGCAGCAGACCTGCTGCGCTGTGTAGAACGGCTGCTAGACCCACTTCTGGCGCTCTTAGGGTCTGTCTTCTTGTGGTGCTGCTGCCTAGGCTGCAGCTCCTGTGGATCGCTGTCCTCCATGATTTACAGGGAGATGGTGCGACAACTGTGTGTGCACCATCTCCCTATTTGTATTTGGCGCCACCTCCGGCGTTCCCCCGCACTTCCGGTCCTGCGTCACGTCCAGGGAGAAGAGAAGCTACTGCGCATGCGCGCGGCGATGACCCGGAAGTCCTGCCGCATTTCCGGAGCGGCGGCCATCTTAGTACACCCGGAGCGTGCGCTTGTCGGCACAGAAGCTCCGGGTGATCCAGCGCCCCTTCCTCTCTCAGAATCGGCGGCGTTCTCCCTCCGCTCACCCTGAAGAACCCCTCGGTTCCAGCGGTGGCGGCTTCGGGAGCCGGACAAGCCGCGGCAGGAGCCTCCTCGCTGCCGGTACTCGACCGCCCGGTCCCGGTCCATCGGTCTTCATACAGGTACCACCGGAAAGAGGTTCCCTGTTCAGGGACAGGAAACCAACTGATGCGAGGGAGAGGTACCGCCCTTTTATCTGTAGGTTTCCTGTCCTGAAGGGCGGATCCCCTCTCCGTAGTGCTGTCATGGGAGACCGAGAAATGAGTATTATCTGACAGAAACTGTTCTTCAACTATATCAATAGAAAAAGAATAAAAACTGAAAATGTAGGCCCCTTAAAAAATAGTGAGGAAAGAATGGTTGTAGATGACGAGGAAAAAGCTAACATATTAACCACCTTCTTCTCCACGGTATTCACGGTGGAAAATGAAATGCCGAGAGACAAAGAAAACAATATATCTTAAGGGTCACCAATCTAACCCAAGAAGAGGTGCTAAACCAGCTAAATAAGATTAAAATAGATAAATCTCCGGGTCCGGATGGCATACACCCACGAGTACTAAGAGAACTAAGTCATGTAATAGATAAACCATTATTTCTTATTTTTAGGGACTCTATAGCGACGGGGTCTGTTCCGCAGGACTGGCGCATAGCAAATGTGGTGCCAATATTCAAAAAGGGCTCTAAAAGTGAACCTGGAAATTATAGGCCAGTAAGTCTAACCTCTATTGTTGGTAAAATATTTGAAGGGTTTCTGAAGGATGTTATTCTGGATTATCTCAATGAGAATAACTGTTTAACTCCATATCAGCATGGGTTTATGAGAAATTGCTCCTGTCAAACCAATCTAATCAGTTTTTATGAAGAGGTAAGCTATAGGCTGGACCACAGTGAGTCATTGGACGTGGTATATCTCGATTTTTCCAAAGCGTTTGATACCGTGCCGCACAAGAGGTTGGTACACAAAATGAGAATGCTTGGTCTGGGGGAAAATGTGTGTAAATGGGTTAGTAACTGGCTTAGTGATAGAAAGCAGAGGGTGGTTATAAATGGTATAGTCTCTAACTGGGTCGCTGTGACCAGTGGGGTACCGCAGGGGTCAGTATTGGGACCTGTTCTCTTCAACAAATTCATTAATGATTTGGTAGAAGGTTTACACAGTAAAATATCGATATTTGCAGATGATACAAAACTATGTAAAGCAGTTAATACAAGAGAAGATAGTATTCTGCTACAGATGGATCTGGATAAATTGGAAACTTGGGCTGAAAGGTGGCAGATGAGGTTTAACAATGATAAATGTAAGGTTATACACATGGCAAGAAGGAATCAATATCACCATTACACACTGAACGGGAAACCACTGGGTAAATCTGACAGGGAGGACTTGGGGATCCTAGTTAATGATAAACTTACCTGGAGCAGCCAGTGCCAGGCAGCAGCTGCCAAGGCAAACAGGATCATGGGGTGCATTAAGAGAGGTCTGGATACACATGATGAGAGCATTATACTGCCTCTGTACAAATCCCTAGTTAGACCGCACATGGAGTACTGTGTCCAGTTTTGGGCACCGGTGCTCAGGAAGGATATAATGGAACTAGAGAGAGTACAAAGGAGGGCAACAAAATTAATAAAGGGGATGGGAGAACTACAATACCCAGATAGATTAGCAAAATTAGGATTATTTAGTCTAGAAAAAAGACGACTGAGGGGCGATCTAATAACCATGTATAAGTATATAAGGGGACAATACAAATATCTCGCTGAGGATCTGTTTATACCAAGGAAGGTGACGGGCACAAGAGGGTATTCTTTGCGTCTGGATGAGAGAAGGTTTTTCCACCAACATAGAAGAGGATTCTTTACTGTTAGGGCGGTAAGAATCTGGAATTGCTTGCCTGAGGAGGTGGTGATGGCGAACTCAGTCGAGGGGTTCAAGAGAGGCCTGGATGTCTTCCTGGAGCAGAACAATATTATATCATACAATTATTAGGTTCTGTAGAAGGACGTAGATCTGGGGATTTATTATGATGGAATATAGGCTGAACTGGATGGACAAATGTCTTTTTTCGGCCTTACTATGTTACTATGTTAGAATTGCAGCGGTGTCAATACTTTTGGCCATGACTGTATATAGCAGCCACATAGTATATAGCAGAGGCCACGTAGTATATAGCAAATACTACGTAACCTGTGCAATATACTATGTGGCTGCTATATACATACATACATATTGTAGAATACCCGATGCGTTAATACAGGCCACTGTGACGTCTGAGAATGACGAAAAGAGAGTGGACCCTCTGGGTCACGGTACTGACGCACCCAGGGGCGAGCGAACCCGGGATGAAAACCCCTATACAGGGATAGTTGGGAGCAGGCCCGATGGGGACAAATACCGCAACAACCGGTACCAAGAGGGACGGCTCTGGAAGAGACAGGAGAGGGTGGACGGGAGTGAAGAGGGAAGATCGGTAGGAATATATGGAAAAGGTAGCGGGAAACAAGGAACGGACTACAGGAGACAGGGCTGGAAAACGGAGGGCAAACAGGAGGAGAAATAGCCTGCGAGGACAGACCAGACTGGAGCAGAAAAGGATCAGAACCAGACAAGACCCAAAGAGAGTACAAACTGCACACAATAATCAGGTGCCTCCATTATGGAGGAGACGCCTGATATAGCCCAAGGAAGTACCTGATTGGAGGACCCTGGAGCAGAGAGGACGCGGAAGGGGTTAAGTGGAAGGAGTGCGCGCCTGCGTCCTAAGGCGCATGTGCGGAGCAGGCACAGGACGGGAGAAGGAGGAAGTGCGGACACCACGCCAGAATCACTGAGCAGCAGGAAGAGGAACCGGCGCGATGCTGAGAGCGGCGAGTGGGGATGCAGTGAGCGGAGCCGACAGGAGAAGCGGCCGCAGCGTCAGAGGAGGCCGGTATAACAGCCACGCAGTATATAACAGTGGCCACGCAGTATGTAACAGTGGCCACGCAGTATATAACACAGCCCAAACAGTATATAACACAGCCCACATACTATATAACACAACCCACGCAGTATATAGCAGCCACGCAGAATATAACACAGGCGACGCAGTATATAACACAGGCCACGCAGTATATCACACAGCCCACGGAGCATATAACACAGCCCACGCAGTATATAGCAGCCACGCAGTATATAACGCAGGCGACGCAGTATATAACACAGCCCACATAACATATAACACAGGGCACGTAGTATATACCACAGCCTACGGAGTATATAACACTGCCCATGTAGTATATAGCAGCCAAGCGGTATATAAGGGTACGTGTCCACGTTGAGGATGGCCGGCGGTTTGGACGGAGCGGCAAAATCGCTCCACCCAAGGCTCCGCCCCCTTCTGGGGACGCGATGATGCTGGATGTGTTCATTGCACACATCCGGTATCATTGCACCGCACACATAGGGCCCTGTGTTATACCTTGCGGCGGCGCAGCGTCGCTGCAAGGTAAACGGACATGCTGCGATCTAAAAAAAAGACGCGCCGCATGTCCGGAATTGCAGGGCCGCCGGATGCATGTTACCACACATAGTGGAGATGGGATTTCATGAAATCCCCTCCACTATGCTGTAACATCTGGACGCTGCGTTTTTGACGCTGCAGCTCAACACAGCGTCAAATACGCGTTTCCTGAATGTGGAAACATACCCTAACACTGCCCACGCAGTATTTAGCCGTGTGGGCACCATATCCCTGTTAAAAAAAATAATTAAAATAAAAAAGTTATATACTCACCCCCTGGGATCCAGCGAAACTCTGGCGATGCGCAAGCGGCTGCTGCCATCTTCCGTTCCCAGGATGCATTGCGAAATTACCCAGATGACTTAGCGGTCTCGCAAGACCGCCAAGTCATCTGGGTTATTTCACAATGCATCTCTGGGAACGGAAGATGGCGGCCGGCGCGAGCGCATCGTCGGACGACGGAAGGTGAGAATAGCAGGGTTTTTTTTTTTTCATTATTTTTAATATTACATCTTTTTACTATTGATGCTGCATAAGCAGCATCAATAGTAAAAAAAGTTGGGGACACACAGGGTTAATAGCAACGGTAATGGAGTGCGGTACCTGCGGCCCGTTACCGCTGGCATTAACCCTGTGTGAGCGGTGACTGGAGGGGATTACGGAGCGGGCGCCGGGCACTGACTGCAGGAGAGTAGGGGGACTAATCGGACTGTGACCGTCGCTGATTGGTCGCGGCAGCCATGACAGGCAGCTGGCGAGACCAATCAGTGACGTGGGATTTCCGTTACGGAAGTTGCCGACAGAAAGACGGAAGTACCCCTTAGACAATTATATATATACTAGATTGTGGCCCGATTCTAACGCATCGGGTATTCTAGAATATGCATGTCCACGTAGTATATTGCCCAGCAACGTAGTATATTGCCCAGCCACGTAGTATATTGCCCAGCCACGTAGTATATTGCCCAGTGACGTAGTATATTGCAGTGACGTAGTATACAGCAGAGAGCCACGTAGTATACAGCACAGAGCCACGTAGTATATTGCCCAGCCACGTAGTATATTGCCCAGCCACGTAGTATATTGCCCAGTGACGTAGTATATTGCCCAGCCACGTAGTATATTGCCCAGCCACGTAGTATATTGCCCAGTGACGTAGTATATTGCCCAGCCACGTAGTATATTGCCCAGCGACGTAGTATATTGCAGTGACGTAGTATACAGCAGAGAGCCACGTAGTATATTGCACAGCGACGTAGTACACAGCACAGAGCCACGTAGTATATTGCCCAGCCACGTAGTATATTGCCCAGTCACGTAGTATATTGCCCAGCCACGTAGTATATTGCCCAGTGACGTAGTATATTGCCCAGCCACGTAGTATATTGCCCAGTGATGTAGTATATTGCCCAGCCACGTAGTATACTGCCCAGTGACGTAGTATATTGCAGTGACGTAGTATACAGCAGAGAGCCACGTAGTATATTGCACAGCGACGTAGTATACAGCAGAGCCACGTAGTATATTGCCCAGCCACGTAGTATATTGCCAAGCCACGTAGTATATTGCCCAGCCACGTAGCATATTGCCCAGCTACGTAGTATACAGCACAGAGCCACGTAGCATATTGCCCAGCTACGTAGTATACAGCACAGAGCCACATAGTATATTGCACAGCGACGTAGTATATTGCCCAGCCACGTATGTCACATGTTAAAAAATAAACATACTCACCTTCGGATCCGAGGGCCCATTGTAGTTGTAACATACTCACCTTCGGATCTGGCGCAGGCGATGAGCGCGTGGCTGCCGCCATCTTCCGTTCCCAGGATGCATTGCGAAATTACCCAGATGACTTAGCGGTCTCGCGAGGCCGCTAAGTCTTCTGGGTCATTTCGCAATGCATCGCCGGGAATGGAAGATGGCGGCCGTCGCGAGCGGCTCGGCGGACAACGGAGGGTGAGTATAGCAGGGTTTTGGTTTTTTATTATTTTTAACATTAGATTTTTTACTATTGATGCCGCATAGGCAGCATCAATAGTAAAAAGTTGGGGACATGCGGTTAATAGCGGCGGTAACGGAGTGCGTTACCCGCGGCATAATGCGGTCCGTTACCGCCGGCATTAACCCTGTGTTAGCGGTGGCTGGAGGGGAGTATGCGGGCGCCAGGCAGTGACTGCGGGGAGTAAGGAGCGGCCATTTTCTTCCGGACTGTGCCCGTCGCTGATTGGTCGTGGCTGTTTTGACGCGACCAATCAGCGACTTGGATTTCCTTGACAGATAGAGGCCGCGACCAATAAATAACCGTGACAGACAGACAGAAGGACAGATGGAAGTGACCCTTAGACAATTATATAGTAGACTAGATTGTGGCCCGATTCTAACGCATCGGGTATTCTAGAACAGAGGTCCCCAACCTTTTTTGCACCAGGGACCGGCTTTAAGCAAGACCAGTTTTCCATGGCCCGGTGGGGTGGGGGTGGGGCAGGGGTGGGGCTCTGGTCATATGGGGGTGGGGTTATGGAGTGGTGGAGCTTAGTGCATACTTATCATGTAATTATGACATTTATAATGAGAATGTGATTCACACATTCACACACACACACATTCACACACACACACACACACACACATTCTCATACACACACACTCTCACACACACACACATTCACATTCTCACACACATTCACACACAGACATTCTCACACACACACACACATTCTCGCACACACAATCACACACCCCTCTCACCTCTCCTCGCACTCTACCACAGCATCTCATTGCCTTCCTCTGACACAGCCGGCCGCTGAATGATGACGTCATCCAGCGGCGCGTCTGTGTGAGAGGAAGCAGGAAGACAGATCGCTGGGCAGCGGAGCTGCGGGGATTTCTCCCTGCCCGTCGCAGCCACCCTGCAGGGGCTCCCCTCCACCTCTGCACACGTTGGGAGCCGGCGCTCTGCAGCTTGACAGTCGGCACAGAGAACAGCTGACTCCCTGACCGGGGGCGGCAGAATGCAGCCGCCGGGGGAGACACTGCGGACCGCCGAATGAGGCGGCCCGACTGCGACCCTCCCTGCCGGCTGCGCCCGGGGCAAATGCCCCGGCTGCCCCCCCCCTAGATACGCCACTGGGCGTGTCAGTGAGGAGAGCCTGCCGCCCCACCCCATCAGGAACACACCATGCTGCGCAGGAGGGCTGCGTCACTAAGACCCGCCTGACGCCCTGCCCCGTCCTGCATAATGTTCTCTGCCGGGAGCTGCGAGCTGTCACAGAGTGTGCTCTGACCAGGCGCAGGGCCGCGAAGCTAGCTGTCAGCGGCGCCGCGGACCGGCTGAAAAACCTCAACGGCCCGGTCCTGGTCCGCGGACCGGCGGTTGGGGACCTCTGCTCTAGAATATGCATGTCCCAGTAGTATATGGACAATGATGATTCCAGAATTCGCGGCAGATTGTGCCCGTCGCTGATTGGTCGAGGCGACCTTTATGACATCATCGTCACCATGGCAACCATTATGACATCATCGTCGTTGTGCCCGTTGCTGATTGGTCGAGGCCTGGCGGCCTCGACCAATCAGACGCGGGATATCTACGTCCTTTATGACATCATCGTCGCTGTGCTCGTCGCTGATTGGTCGAGCCTGGCGGCCTCGACCAATCAGAGAGCCAGGATTTCCAGGACAGACAGACGGAAAAACCCTTAGACAACTATATATATAGATTAGTATCTTATATTAGTATTTCAGCAATGCAAAAAACAAATGTAGGAGTGGTTTATATCCAAAACAACTGTTCTGAATGTTTCTATTTCTTTTTTTATTATCTCTGTAGGTTAAACACCTGAATTTGGTTCAAGGCTTTATTAGCACCTCATATAATACCTGATGAAGGCCGTTGTGGGCTGAAACGCGTTGTTTTGTTCTTATTAAAGTGTTCTAATAAATTTGGTACTGAGCAAATTATCTCAACCTTCAAATTATCCTTGTCTTCCGGAAGCGCCTAGAAAGGAATTTTTTTTTATTGCTCTAACCATTGTATTCACATGCAATCCTTGGATCAAGGCTGGCATAGTTCCTGCAATAGTGCTGCATACCGGAATATTATAAGGCGTGGATCCATCATACGGATCAATTGAATGCACATACAAGACATCCAAAAGGGTGAGTGCAACAATATATATTTCTTGCTGTGAATATACATCTACACTTAGACTCTGCGCCCCTTGTCTCCTTTTTATATCTCCTTCCGATATCCTTGTGAAATTTCTGACAATACAAAGGTGACATCAACCCCCCACTTGCCATTGCTACAGGGCAAGTGGGAAGAGCCGGGCAAAGCGCTAGAATTGGAGCATCTAATAGATGTGCCTTCTCTGAGCATCTGTGGGCTTTTTTTTAGGCTGGGGGCCTATATCAATGGCCTCTTACCAGCCTGAGAACATCAGCCCCCAGCTGTCTGCTTTAGCAAGGCTTGTTGTCAAAAATGTGGGGGAGGACCTCACGCCGTTTTTTTAATTTATTTATTTAAAAAACAGCATGGGGATGCCTCTATTCTTGATAACCATCCTTGCAGAAGCTGACAGCTGAGGGATGCAGCCCCCAGCTGTGAGTTATTCACTCATTTAATTAGACTGCAGGCGGCAGCTGAGGTACACCCCGATCATCCGCTCCTGCGGTCACTGTTATTAGCGGCAGCAAGTGACAGATGATGGGAGTAAGAGTCTCAACAGCCCCCACCTGCTGTCATGGTTCTCCTTTGCTCCCGCTGATCGCTGGCAGAACAGAGGAGAATAATGAGAGCAGTCGTCAGCATGGATGAGTGTGAACTGTCACCACACAGGTACCGGAGACACAGACGTGTGAAAGAGGCCAAGATAGGGAAAAACCCAGAGAAATCCTGCTATAATGTGATGGCCCTAACCGGAGAATCACACGGACATCATGTCCACAAGCAGCGCCATCAAAGCCAACACAATGCGGGAACTGCCGGCTGCACTGTGCCATTAGGTGACCGTGCTCCATGTCACCCCGACATACAAGGTGATGCCAGCAGCAAGACACCGAACACAGCTCGGCGGCCATGAGGGGAGAGAACTACCGCTCACCCTCCCGCCGGGCAGCCGGCACAGCACAGGAGGGCTCCGGCATCTCAGCCTTCCGCCCGGCAGTTGGCACAGCACAGGAGGGCTCTGGCATCTCACCCTCCCACCCGGCAGCTGGCACAGCACAGGAAGGCTCCGGCATCTCAGCCTCCCGCCCGGCAGCCGGCACAGCACAGGAGGGCTCCGGCATCTCAGCCTCCTGCCCGGCAGCTGGCACAGCATAGGAGGGCTCCGGAATCTAAGCCTCCCGCCCGGCAGCCGGCACAGCACAGGAGGGCTCTAGCATCTCACCCACCCGCCCGGCAGCTGGCACAGCACAGGAGGGCTCCGGAATCTCAGCCTCCCGCCCGGCACAGCACAGGAGGGCTCCGGCATCTCAGCCTCCCGCCCAGCACAGGAGGGCTCCGACATCACAGCCTAACGCCCGGCAGCTAGCACAGGAGGGCTCTGGCATCTCACCCTCCCGCCCGGCAGCTGGCACAGCACAGGAGGGCTCCGGCATCTCAGCCTCCCGCCCGGCAGCCGGCACAGCACAGGAGGGCTCCGGAATCTCAGCCTCCCGCCTGGCACAGCACAGGAGGGCTCCATCATCTCAGCCTCCGACCGGCACAGCACAGGAGGGCTCTGGCATCTCAGCCTCCCGCCCGGCACAGCACAGGAGGGCTCCGGCATCTCAGCCTCCACCCGGCACAGGAGGGCTCCGGCATCTCAGCCTCCCGCCAGGCAGCTGGCACAGGAGGGCTCCAGCATCTCACCCTCCCGCCCGGTAGCCGGCACAGCACAGGAGGGCTCCGGCATCTCAGCCTCCCGCCCGGTAGCCGGCACAGCACAGGAGGGCTCCGGCATCTCAGCCTCCCGCCCAGCAGCCGGCACAGCACAGGAGGGCTCCGGCATCTCAGCCTCCCGCCCAGCACAGGAGGGCTCCGACATCACAGCCTAACGCCCGGCAGCTAGCACAGGAGGGCTCTGGCATCTCACCCTCCCGCCCGGCAGCTGGCACAGCACAGGAGGGCTCCGGCATCTCAGCCTCCCGCCCGGCAGCCGGCACAGCACAGGAGGGCTCCGGAATCTCAGCCTCCCGCCTGGCACAGCACAGGAGGGCTCCATCATCTCAGCCTCCCCCCCGGCACAGCAAAGGAGGACTCCGGCATCTCAGCCTCCCGCCCGGCACAGCAAACGAGGACTGCGGCATCTCAGACTCCCGCCCGGCACAGCAAAGGAGGGCTCCGGCATCTCAGCCTTCCCCCGGCACAGCACAAGAGGGCTCTGGCATCTCAGCCTCCCGCCCGGCACAGCAAACGAGGACTGCGGCATCTCAGACTCCCGCCCGGCACAGCAAAGGAGGGCTCCGGCATCTCAGCCTTCCCCCGGCACAGCACAAGAGGGCTCTGGCATCTCAGCCTCCTGCCCGACACAGCAAACGAGGACTGCGGCATCTCAGACTCCCGCCCGACACAGCAAAGGAGGGCTCCGGCATCTCAGCCTCGTGCCCGGCAGCCAGCACAGCAAAGGAGGGCTCCGGCATCTCAGCCTCCCACACGGCAGCCGGCACAGGAGGGCTACGGCATCTCAGCCTCCCCCCGGCAGCTGGCACAGCACAAGAGGGCTACGGCATCTCAGCCTCCCGCCCGGCACAGCAAACGAGGACTCCGGCATCTCAGCCTCCCGCCCGGCACAGCAAAGGAGGGCTCCGGCATCTCAGCCTCCCCCCGGCAGCCGGCACAGCACAAGAGGGCTCCAGCATCTCAGCCTCCCGCCCAGCACAGCAAACGAGGACTGCGGCATCTCACCCTCCCGCCCGGCAGCCAGCACAGCAAAGGAGGGCTCCGGCATCTCACCCTCCCGCCCGTCAGCCAGCACAGCACAGGAGGGCTCCGGCATCTCAGTCTCCCGCCCGGCAGCCGGCACAGCACAGGAGGGCTCCGGCATCTCAGCCTCCCACCCGGCACAGCACAGGAAGGCTCCAGCATCTCAGCCTCCCGCCCGGCACAGCTCAGGAGGGCTCCGGCATCTCACCATCCCGCCCGGCAGCCAGCACAGCAAAGGAGGGCTCCGGCATCTCAGCCTCCCGCCCGGCACAGCACAGGAGGGCTCCGGCATCTCACCCTCCCGCCCGGCAGCCGGCACAGCACAGGAGGGCTCAGGCATCTCACCTTCCCGCCCGGCAGCCGGCACAGCACAGGAGGGCTCAGGCATCTCAGCCTCCCGCCCGGCACAGCACAGGAGGGCTCCGGCATCTCAGCCTCCCACACGGCAGCCGGCACAGCACAGGAGGGCTCCGGCATCTCACCTTCCCGCCCGGCAGCCGACACAGCACAGGAGGGCTCCGGCATCTCACCTTCCCGCCCGGCAGCCGACACAGCACAGGAGGGCTCCGGCATCTCACCTTCCCGCCCGGCAGCCGACACAGCACAGGAGGGCTCCGGCATCTCAGCCTCCCACACGGCAGCCGGCACAGCACAGGAGGGCTCCGGCATCTCAGCCTCCCGCCCGGCAGCCGACACAGCACAGGAGGGCTCCGGCATCTCAGCCTCCCACCCGGCACAACACAGGAGGGCTCCGGCATCTCAGCCTCCCACCCGGCACAGCTCAGGAGGGCTCCGGCATCTCAGCCTCCCACCCGGCACAGCACAGGAGGGCTCCGGCATCTCAGCCTCCCACCCGGCACAACACAGGAGGGCTCCGGCATCTCAGCCTCCCACCCGGCACAGCACAGGAGGGCTCCGGCATCTCAGCCTCCCGCCCGGCACAGCACAGGAGGGCTCCGGCATCTCAGCCTCCCACCCGGCAGCCGGCACAGGAGGGCTCCGGCATCTCAGCCTCCCACACGGCAGCCGGCACAGCACAGGAGGGCTCAGGCATCTCAGCCTCCCGCCCGGCAGCCGACACAGCACAGGAGGGCTCCGGCATCTCAGCCTCCCACCCGGCACAGCACAGGAGGGCTCCGGCATCTCAGCCTCCCACCCGGCACAGCACAGGAGGGCTCCGGCATCTCAGCCTCCCACCCGGCACAACACAGGAGGGCTCCGGCATCTCAGCCTCCCACCCGGCACAGCACAGGAGGGCTCCGGCATCTCAGCCTCCCGCCCGGCACAGCACAGGAGGGCTCCGGCATCTCAGCCTCCCGCCCAGCACAGCAAACGAGGACTGCGGCATCTCACCCTCCCGCCCGGCAGCCAGCACAGCAAAGGAGGGCTCCGGCATCTCACCCTCCCGCCCGTCAGCCGGCACAGCACAGGAGGGCTCCGGCATCTCAGCCTCCCACCCGGCACAGCACAGGAGGGCTCCGGCATCTCAGCCTCCCGCCCAGCACAGCAAACGAGGACTGCGGCATCTCACCCTCCCGCCCGGCAGCCAGCACAGCACAGGAGGGCTCCGGCATCTCAGTCTCCCGCCCGGCAGCCGGCACAGCACAGGAGGGCTCCGGCATCTCAGCCTCCCACCCGGCACAGCTCAGGAGGGCTCCGGCATCTCACCATCCCGCCCGGCAGCCAGCACAGCAAAGGAGGGCTCCGGCATCTCAGCCTCCCGCCCGGCACAGCACAGGAGGGCTCCGGCATCTCAGCCTCCCGCCCGGCAGCCGACACAGCACAGGAGGGCTCCGGCATCTCAGCCTCCCACCCGGCACAACACAGGAGGGCTCCGGCATCTCAGCCTCCCGCCCGGCAGCCGACACAGCACAGGAGGGCTCCGGCATCTCAGCCTCCCACCCGGCACAACACAGGAGGGCTCCGGCATCTCAGCCTCCCACACGGCAGCCGGCACAGCACAGGAGGGCTCCGGCATCTCAGCCTCCCGCCCGGCACAGCACAGGAGGGCTCCGGCATCTCAGCCTCCCACCCGGCACAACACAGGAGGGCTCCGGCATCTCAACCTCCCGCCCGGCACAGCACAGGAGGGCTCCGGCATCTCAGCCTCCCACCCGGCAGCCGGCACAGGAGGGCTCCGGCATCTCAGCCTCCTGCCCGGCATCTCAGCCTCCCGCCCGGCAGCCGGCACAGCACAGGAGGGCTCCGGCATCTCACCCTCCAGTCCCGCCCGGACTCCACCAGCATCGTCTCCGGCGTCGATCGCCAATATATGGTCACATGACTTCACCTCGCACTAAAAAAACAAAACAGACCAAAGTGATGTCACATGACTGGGCTGTACCATGTGACTGTGTCTCGTCTCAGCACCACAGCACCCCCACCCTATGCAGTGGACATTTTCCCGCCAAGTTTGCCACACTGACAGCTGACGTCACATCCTGAGACCAGTCTTATGTTAGCAGGCTCCGCCTCCGCTCCTCACGTGGCGGCTGTGACGTCGGTGGCGATGACGTGGGACAATGTTCCCGAATGTAGGCAGCGCCGTGTCGCCGCTGACAGCCTGGAGGGGCGGACTGTGTAGGAGCCCGGTGACCGCGGAGTGCTGAGCCGTTCTGCCTCCCTCCGGTGCCCGGAAGTTTCCTCTCTGCTTCCCCGTAGCGCTCCGCCCAGTTCCATGGTTGATTCGGACAGACATGAGCCGCCCGTCCTCCGCCGGACCCTGTGCCAGCAAGCCCTGCGGTAAACAGAAGCCGCCGCCACCGCACACGCCATCACCCGCGGTCACCAGCACCACGATATCCGCTGCCTCCGGCCCTGCCGCCCCTCCACCGTCCCCGGCGGCGGCAGCGGCGATCCCGGGCCCCGTGTCCCAGCAGCACCACGAGCTGACGTCGCTGTTCGAGTGTCCGGTGTGCTTTGACTATGTCCTGCCCCCCATCCTGCAGTGCCAGGCCGGGCACCTCGTGTGTAACCAATGCCGCCAGAAGCTGAGCTGCTGCCCCTCGTGTAGGGCGTCCCTCACCCCCAGCATCCGGAACCTGGCGATGGAGAAGGTGGCCTCCGCTGTGCTCTTCCCGTGCAAGGTGGGTGCTGATCCCCGCCCGGGAGTGTGTGTGACGGGGCTGCTACCGTACAGGAGTATACCTGCAGATATGGGCTGCTACCGTACAGGAGTATACCGGCAGATATGGGGCTGTGCTACCGTACAGGAGTATACCTGCAGATATGGGGCTGTGTTACCGTACAGGAGTATACCTGCAGATATGGGCTGTTACCGTACAGGAGTATACCGGCAGATATGGGCTGTTACCGTACAGGAGTATACCGGCAGATATGGGGCTGTGCTACCGTACAGGAGTATACCTGCAGATATGGGCTGTTACCGTACAGGAGTATACCTGCAGATATGGGGCTGTGTTACCGTACTGGAATATACCTCCTGATATGGGCTGTGCTACCGTACAGGAGTATACCTGCAGATATGGGCTGTTACCGTACAGGAGTATACCTGCAGATATGGGGCTATTACTGTACAGGAGTATACCGGCAGATATGGGCTGTTACCGTACAGGAGTATACCTGCAGATATGGGGCTATTACTGTACAGGAGTATACCTGCAGATATGGGCTGTTACCGTACAGAAGTATACCAGCAGATATGGGGCTGTTACCGTACAGGAGTATACCGGCAGATATGGGGCTGTGCTGCCGTACAGCAGTATACCGGCAGATATGGGGCTGTGCTACCGTACAGGAGTATACCGGCAGATATGGGGCTGTTACCGTACAGGAGTATACCTGAAGATATGGGCTGTTACCGTACAGGAGTATACCTGCAGATATGGGGCTGTGCTACCGTCCAGGAGTATACCTGCAGATATGGGCTGTTACCGTACAGGAGTATACCTGCAGATATGGGGCTGTTACCGTACTGGAATATACCTCCTGATATGGGCTGTGCTACCGTACAGGAGTATACCGGCAGATATGGGCTGTTACCGTACAGGAGTATACCGGCAGATATGGGCTGTTACCGTACAGGAGTATACCTGCAGATATGGGCTGTGCTACCGTACAGGAGTATACCGGCAGATATGGGCTGTTACAGTACAGGAGTATACCGGCAGATATGGGCTGTTACCGTACAGGACTATACCTGCAGATATGGGGCTGTGCTACCGTACAGGAGTATACCTGCAGATATGGGGCTGTGCTACCGTACAGGAGTATACCTGCAGATATGGGGCTGTGCTACCGTACAGGAGTATACCGGCAGATATGGGGCTGTTACCGTACAGGAGTATACCGGCAGATATGGGCTGTTACCGTACAGGAGTATACCGGCAGATATGGGGCTGTGCTACCGTACAGGAGTATACCTGCAGATATGGGCTGTTACCGTACAGGAGTATACCTGCAGATATGGGCTGTTACCGTACAGGAGTATACCGGCAGATATGGGCTGTTACCGTACAGGAGTATACCTGCAGATATGGGGCTGTGCTACCGTACAGGAGTATACCTGCAGATATGGGGCTGTGCTACCGTACAGAAGTATACCTGCAGATATGGGCTGTTACCGTACAGGAGTATACCGGCAGATATGGGGCTATTACTGTACAGGAGTATACCTGCAGATATGGGGCTGTGCGACCGTACAGGAGTATACCTGCAGATATGGGGCTGTGCTACCGTACAGGAGTATACCTGCAGATATGGGGCTGTGCTACCGTACAGGAGTATACCTGCAGATATGGGGCTGTGCTACCGTACAGGAGTATACCTGCAGATATGGGGCTGTGTTACCGTACAGGAGTATACCTGCAGATATGGGGCTGTGTTACCGTACAGGAGTATACCGGCAGATATGGGCTGTTACCGTACAGGAGTATATCGGCAGATATGGGCTGTTACCGTACAGGAGTATACCGGCAGATATGGGGCTGTGCTACCGTACAGGAGTATACCTGCAGATATGGGCTGTTACCGTACAGGAGTATACCTGCAGATATGGGCTGTTACCGTCCAGGAGTATACCTGCAGATATGGGGCTGCTACCGTACAGGAGTATACCTGCAGATATGGGCTGTTACCGTACAGGAGTATACCTGCAGATATGGGCTGTTACCGTCCAGGAGTATACCTGCAGATATGGGGCTGTGCTACCGTACAGAAGTATACCTGCAGATATGGGCTGTTACCGTACAGGAGTATACCTGCAGATATGGGGCTGTGCGACCGTACAGGAGTATACCTGCAGATATGGGCTGTTACCGTACAGGAGTATACCTGCAGATATGGGGCTGTGCTACCGTACAGGAGTATACCTGCAGATATGGGGCTGTGCTACCGTACAGGAGTATACCTGCAGATATGGGGCTGTGTTACCGTACAGGAGTATACCTGCAGATATGGGGCTGTGTTACCGTACAGGAGTATACCGGCAGATATGGGCTGTTACCGTACAGGAGTATATCGGCAGATATGGGCTGTTACCGTACAGGAGTATACCGGCAGATATGGGGCTGTGCTACCGTACAGGAGTATACCTGCAGATATGGGCTGTTACCGTACAGGAGTATACCTGCAGATATGGGCTGTTACCGTCCAGGAGTATACCTGCAGATATGGGGCTGCTACCGTACAGGAGTATACCTGCAGATATGGGGCTGTGCTACCGTACAGAAGTATACCTGCAGATATGGGCTGTTACCGTACAGGAGTATACCTGCAGATATGGGCTGTTACCGTACAGGAGTATACCTGCAGATATGAGGCTGTGCTACCGTACAGGAGTATACCTGCAGATATGGGGCTGTGCTACCGTACAGGAGTATACCTGCAGATATGGGGCTGTGCTACCGTACAGGAGTATACCTGCAGATATGGGGCTGTGCTACCGTACAGGAGTATACCTGCAGATATGGGCTGTTACCGTACAGGAGTATACCTGCAGATATGGGCTGTTACCGTACAGGAGTATACCAGCAGATATGGGGCTGTGCTACCGTACAGGAGTATATGGGGCTGTGCTACCGTACAGGAGTATATGGGGCTGTGTTACCGTACAGGAGTATACCGGCAGATATGGGGCTATTACTGTACAGGAGTATACCTGCAGATATGGGCTGTTACCGTACAGGAGTATACCGGCAGATATGGGGCTGTGTTACCGTACAGGAGTATACCTGCAGATATGGGGCTGTGCTACCGTACAGGAGAATATGGGGCTGTGTTACCGTACAGGAGTATACCAGCAGATATGGGGCTGTGCTGCCGTACAGGAGTATACCTGCAGATATGGGGCTGTTACCGTACAGGAGTATACCTGCAGATATGGGGCTGTGCTACCGTACTGGAGTATACCGGCAGATATGGGACTGTGCTACCGTACAGGAGTATACCGGCAGATATGGGCTGTGTTACCGTACAGGAGTATACCTGCAGATATGGGCTGTTACCGTACAGGAGTATACCTGCAGATATGGGCTGTTACCGTACAGGAGTATACCGGCAGATATGGGGCTGTGCTGCCGTACAGGAGTATACCTGCAGATATGGGGCTGTGCTACCGTACAGGAGTATATGGGGCTGTGTTACCGTACAGGAGTAGACCGGCAGATATGGGGCTATTACTGTACAGGAGTATACCTGCAGATATGGGCTGTGTTACCGTACAAGAGTATACCTGCAGATATGGGGCTGTTACCGTACAGGAGTATACCTGCAGATATGGGGCTGTGTTACCGTACAGGAGTATACCGGCAGATATGGGGCTATTACTGTACAGGAGTATACCTGCAGATATAGGCTGTGCTACCGTACAAGAGTATACCTGCAGATATGGGGCTATTACCGTACAGGAGTATACCTGCAGATATGGGGCTATTACTGTACAGGAGTATACCTGCAGATATGGGCTGTGCTACCGTACAAGAGTATACCTGCAGATATGGGGCTATTACCGTACAGGAGTATACCTGCAGATATGGGCTGTGTTACCGTACAGGAGTATACCTGCAGATATGGGGCTGTGTTACCGTACAGGAGTATACCGGCAGATATGGGGCTATTTCTGTACAGGAGTATACCTGCAGATATGGGCTGTGCTATCGTGCAGGAGTATACCTGCAGATATGGGGCTATTACCGTACAGGAGTATACCGGCAGATATGGGGCTGTGTTACCGTACAGGAGTATACCGGCATATATGGGGCTATTACTGTACAGGAGTATACCTGCAGATATGGGCTGTGCTATCGTACAAGAGTATACCTGCAGATATGGGGCTATTACCGTACAGGAGTATACCGGCAGATATGGGGCTGTTACCGTACAGGAGTATACCGGCAGATATGGGGCTGTGTTACCGTACAGGAGTATACCTGCAGATATGGGCTGTGCTACCGTACAAAAGTATACCTGCAGATATGGGGCTATTACCGTACAGGAGTATACCAGCAGATATGGGGCTGTGTTACCGTACAGGAGTATACCTGCAGATATGGGCTATTACCGTACAGGAGTATACCGGCAGATATGGGGCTGTGTTACCGTACAGGAGTATACCTGCAGATATGGGGCTGTGCTACCGTGCAGGAGTATACCTGCAGATATGGGCTGTGCTACCGTACAAGAGTATACCTGCAGATATGGGGCTGTGTTACCGTACAGGAGTATACCGGCAGCTATGGGGCTATTACTGTACAGGAGTATACCTGCAGATATGGGGCTGTGTTACCGTACAGGAGTATACCTGCAGATATGGGGCTATTACCGTACAGGAGTATACCGGCAGATATGGGGCTGTGCTACCGTGCAGGAGTATACCTGCAGATATGGGGCTGTTACCGTACAAGAGTATACCTGCAGATATGGGGCTATTACCGTACAGGAGTATACCTGCAGATATGGGCTGTGCTACCGTACAAGAGTATACCGGCAGATATGGGGCTGTTACCGTACAGGAGTATACCTGCAGATATGGGCTGTGCTACCGTACAAGAGTATACCTGCAGATATGGGGCTGTGTTACCGTACAGGAGTATACCGGCAGATATGGGGCTATTACTGTACAGGAGTATACCTGCAGATATGGGCTGTGCTACCGTACAAGAGTATACCTGCAGATATGGGGCTATTACCGTACAGGAGTATACCTGCAGATATGGGCTGTGTTACCGTACAGAAGTATACCTGCAGATATGGGGCTATTACCGTACAGGAGTATACCTGCAGATATGGGGCTATTACTGTACAGGAGTATACCTGCAGATATGGGCTGTGCTACCGTTCAGGAGTATACCTGCAGATATGGGGCTATTACCGTACAGGAGTTTACCGGCAGATATGGGGCTGTGTTACCGTACAGGAGTATACCGGCAGATATGGGGCTATTACTGTACAGGAGTATACCTGCAGATATGGGCTGTGCTACCGTACAAGAGTATACCGGCAGATATGGGGCTGTGCTACCGTGCAGGAGTATACCGGCAGATATGGGGCTATTACTGTACAGGAGTATACCTGCAGATATGGGCTGTTACCGTACAGGAGTATACCGGCAGATATGGGGCTATTACTGTACAGGAGTATACCTGCAGATATGGGGCTGTGCGACCGTACAGGAGTATACCTGCAGATATGGGCTGTTACCGTACAGGAGTATACCTGCAGATATGGGGCTGTGCTACCGTACAGGAGTATACCTGCAGATATGGGGCTGTGCTACCGTACAGGAGTATACCTGCAGATATGGGGCTGTGTTACCGTACAGGAGTATACCGGCAGATATGGGCTGTTACCGTACAGGAGTATATCGGCAGATATGGGCTGTTACCGTACAGGAGTATATCGGCAGATATGGGCTGTTACCGTACAGGAGTATACCTGCAGATATGGGGCTGTGCTACCGTACAGGAGTATACCTGCAGATATGGGGCTGTGTTACCGTACAGGAGTATACCGGCAGATATGGGCTGTTACCGTACAGGAGTATATCGGCAGATATGGGCTGTTACCGTACAGGAGTATATCGGCAGATATGGGCTGTTACCGTACAGGAGTATACCTGCAGATATGGGGCTGTGCTACCGTACAGGAGTATACCTGCAGATATGGGGCTGTGTTACCGTACAGGAGTATACCGGCAGATATGGGCTGTTACCGTACAGGAGTATATCGGCAGATATGGGCTGTTACCGTACAGGAGTATATCGGCAGATATGGGCTGTTACCGTACAGGAGTATACCGGCAGATATGGGGCTGTGCTACCGTACAGGAGTATACCTGCAGATATGGGCTGTTACCGTACAGGAGTATACCTGCAGATATGGGCTGTTACCGTCCAGGAGTATACCTGCAGATATGGGGCTGCTACCATACAGGAGTATACCTGCAGATATGGGGCTGTGCTACCGTACAGAAGTATACCTGCAGATATGGGCTGTTACCGTACAGGAGTATACCTGCAGATATGGGGCTGTGCGACCGTACAGGAGTATACCTGCAGATATGGGCTGTTACCGTACAGGAGTATACCTGCAGATATGGGGCTGTGCTACCGTACAGGAGTATACCTGCAGATATGGGGCTGTGCTACCGTACAGGAGTATACCTGCAGATATGGGGCTGTGTTACCGTACAGGAGTATACCTGCAGATATGGGGCTGTGTTACCGTACAGGAGTATACCGGCAGATATGGGCTGTTACCGTACAGGAGTATACCGGCAGATATGGGGCTGTGCTACCGTACAGGAGTATACCTGCAGATATGGGCTGTTACCGTACAGGAGTATACCTGCAGATATGGGCTGTTACCGTCCAGGAGTATACCTGCAGATATGGGGCTGCTACCGTACAGGAGTATACCTGCAGATATGGGGCTGTGCTACCGTACAGAAGTATACCTGCAGATATGGGCTGTTACCGTACAGGAGTATACCTGCAGATATGGGCTGTTACCGTACAGGAGTATACCTGCAGATATGGGGCTGTGCTACCGTGCAGGAGTATACCTGCAGATATGGGGCTGTGCTACCGTACAGGAGTATACCTGCAGATATGGGGCTGTGTTACCGTACAGGAGTATACCTGCAGATATGGGGCTGTGTTACCGTACAGGAGTATACCGGCAGATATGGGCTGTTACCGTACAGGAGTATACCTGCTGATATGGGGCTGTGCTGCCGTACAGGAGTATACCTGCAGATATGGGCTGTGCTACCGTACAGGAGTATACCTGCAGATATGGGGCTGTGCTGCCGTACAGGAGTATACCTGCAGATATGGGCTGCTACCGTACAGGAGTATACCGGCAGATATGGGCTGTTACCGTACAGGAGTATACCTGCAGATATGGGCTGTGCTACCGTACAGGAGTATACCTGCAGATATGGGGCTGTGCTGCCGCACAGGAGTATACCTGCACATATGGGGCTGTGCTACCGTACAGGAGTATACCTGCACATATGGGGCTGTGCTACCGTACAGGAGTATACCTGCAGATATGGGGCTGTGCTACCGTACAGGAGTATACCAGCAGATATGGGGCTGTGCTACCGTACAGGAGTATATGGGGCTGTGCTCCCGTACAGGAGTATATGGGGCTGTGTTACCGTACAGGAGTATACCGGCAGATATGGGGCTATTACTGTACAGGAGTATACCTGCAGATATGGGCTGTTACCGTACAGGAGTATACCGGCAGATATGGGGCTGTGTTACCGTACAGGAGTATACCTGCAGATATGGGGCTGTGCTACCGTACAGGAGTATATGGGGCTGTGTTACCGTACAGGAGTATACCAGCAGATATGGGGCTGTGCTACCGTACAGGACTATACCTGCAGATATGGGGCTGAGCTGCCGTACAGGAGTATACCTGCAGATATGGGGCTGTTACCGTACAGGAGTATACCTGCAGATATGGGGCTGTGCTACCGTACAGGAGTATACCGGCAGATATGGGCTGTGTTACCGTACAGGAGTATACCTGCAGATATGGGCTGTTACCGTACAGGAGTATACCTGCAGATATGGGCTGTTACCGTACAGGAGTATACCGGCAGATATGGGGCTGTGCTGCCGTACAGGAGTATACCTGCAGATATGGGGCTGTGCTACCGTACAGGAGTATATGGGGCTGTGTTACCGTACAGGAGTAGACCGGCAGATATGGGGCTATTACTGTACAGGAGTATACCTGCAGATATGGGCTGTTACCGTACAGGAGTATACCTGCAGATATGGGGCTGTTACCGTACAGGAGTATACCGGCGGATATGGAGCTATTACTGTACAGGAGTATACCTGCAGATATGGGCTGTGTTACCGTACAAGAGTATACCTGCAGATATGGGGCTGTTACCGTACAGGAGTATACCTGCAGATATGGGGCTGTGTTACCGTACAGGAGTATACCGGCAGATATGGGGCTATTACTGTACAGGAGTATACCTGCAGACATAGGCTGTGCTACCGTACAAGAGTATACCTGCAGATATGGGGCTATTACCGTACAGGAGTATACCTGCAGATATGGGGCTATTACTGTACAGGAGTATACCTGCAGATATGGGCTGTGCTACCGTACAAGAGTATACCTGCAGATATGGGGCTATTACCGTACAGGAGTATACCTGCAGATATGGGCTGTGTTACCGTACAGGAGTATACCTGCAGATATGGGGCTGTGTTACCGTACAGGAGTATACCGGCAGATATGGGGCTATTTCTGTACAGGAGTATACCTGCAGATATGGGCTGTGCTATCGTGCAGGAGTATACCTGCAGATATGGGGCTATTACCGTACAGGAGTATACCGGCAGATATGGGGCTGTGTTACCGTACAGGAGTATACCGGCATATATGGGGCTATTACTGTACAGGAGTATACCTGCAGATATGGGCTGTGCTATCGTACAAGAGTATACCTGCAGATATGGGGCTATTACCGTACAGGAGTATACCGGCAGATATGGGGCTGTTACCGTACAGGAGTATACCGGCAGATATGGGGCTGTGTTACCGTACAGGAGTATACCTGCAGATATGGGCTGTGCTACCGTACAAAAGTATACCTGCAGATATGGGCTGTTACCGTCCAGGAGTATACCTGCAGATATGGGGCTGCTACCGTACAGGAGTATACCTGCAGATATGGGCTGTTACCGTACAGGAGTATACCTGCAGATATGGGCTGTTACCGTCCAGGAGTATACCTGCAGATATGGGGCTGTGCTACCGTACAGAAGTATACCTGCAGATATGGGCTGTTACCGTACAGGAGTATACCTGCAGATATGGGGCTGTGCGACCGTACAGGAGTATACCTGCAGATATGGGCTGTTACCGTACAGGAGTATACCTGCAGATATGGGGCTGTGCTACCGTACAGGAGTATACCTGCAGATATGGGGCTGTGCTACCGTACAGGAGTATACCTGCAGATATGGGGCTGTGTTACCGTACAGGAGTATACCTGCAGATATGGGGCTGTGTTACCGTACAGGAGTATACCGGCAGATATGGGCTGTTACCGTACAGGAGTATATCGGCAGATATGGGCTGTTACCGTACAGGAGTATACCGGCAGATATGGGGCTGTGCTACCGTACAGGAGTATACCTGCAGATATGGGCTGTTACCGTACAGGAGTATACCTGCAGATATGGGCTGTTACCGTCCAGGAGTATACCTGCAGATATGGGGCTGCTACCGTACAGGAGTATACCTGCAGATATGGGGCTGTGCTACCGTACAGAAGTATACCTGCAGATATGGGCTGTTACCGTACAGGAGTATACCTGCAGATATGGGCTGTTACCGTACAGGAGTATACCTGCAGATATGAGGCTGTGCTACCGTACAGGAGTATACCTGCAGATATGGGGCTGTGCTACCGTACAGGAGTATACCTGCAGATATGGGGCTGTGTTACCGTACAGGAGTATACCTGCAGATATGGGGCTGTGTTACCGTACAGGAGTATACCGGCAGATATGGGCTGTTACCGTACAGGAGTATACCTGCTGATATGGGGCTGTGCTGCCGTACAGGAGTATACCTGCAGATATGGGCTGTGCTACCGTACAGGAGTATACCTGCAGATATGGGGCTGTGCTGCCGTACAGGAGTATACCTGCAGATATGGGCTGCTACCGTACAGGAGTATACCGGCAGATATGGGCTGTTACCGTACAGGAGTATACCTGCAGATATGGGCTGTGCTACCGTACAGGAGTATACCTGCAGATATGGGGCTGTGCTGCCGTACAGGAGTATACCTGCAGATATGGGGCTGTGCTGCCGCACAGGAGTATACCTGCACATATGGGGCTGTGCTACCGTACAGGAGTATACCTGCAGATATGGGGCTGTGCTACCGTACAGGAGTATACCTGCAGATATGGGGCTGTGCTACCGTACAGGAGTATACCTGCAGATATGGGCTGTTACCGTACAGGAGTATACCTGCAGATATGGGCTGTTACCGTACAGGAGTATACCAGCAGATATGGGGCTGTGCTACCGTACAGGAGTATATGGGGCTGTGCTACCGTACAGGAGTATATGGGGCTGTGTTACCGTACAGGAGTATACCGGCAGATATGGGGCTATTACTGTACAGGAGTATACCTGCAGATATGGGCTGTTACCGTACAGGAGTATACCGGCAGATATGGGGCTGTGTTACCGTACAGGAGTATACCTGCAGATATGGGGCTGTGCTACCGTACAGGAGTATACCAGCAGATATGGGGCTGTGCTGCCGTACAGGAGTATACCTGCAGATATGGGGCTGTTACCGTACAGGAGTATACCTGCAGATATGGGGCTGTGCTACCGTACTGGAGTATACCGGCAGATATGGGACTGTGCTACCGTACAGGAGTATACCTGCAGATATGGGCTGTTACCGTACAGGAGTATACCGGCAGATATGGGGCTGTGCTGCCGTACAGGAGTATACCTGCAGATATGGGGCTGTGCTACCGTACAGGAGTATATGGGGCTGTGTTACCGTACAGGAGTAGACCGGCAGATATGGGGCTATTACTGTACAGGAGTATACCTGCAGATATGGGCTGTTACCGTACAGGAGTATACCTGCAGATATGGGGCTGTTACCGTACAGGAGTATACCTGCAGATATGGGGCTGTGTTACCGTACAGGAGTATACCGGCAGATATGGGGCTATTACTGTACAGGAGTATACCTGCAGATATAGGCTGTGCTACCGTACAAGAGTATACCTGCAGATATGGGGCTATTACCGTACAGGAGTATACCTGCAGATATGGGGCTATTACTGTACAGGAGTATACCTGCAGATATGGGCTGTGCTACCGTACAAGAGTATACCTGCAGATATGGGGCTATTACCGTACAGGAGTATACCTGCAGATATGGGCTGTGTTACCGTACAGGAGTATACCTGCAGATATGGGGCTGTGTTACCGTACAGGAGTATACCGGCAGATATGGGGCTATTTCTGTACAGGAGTATACCTGCAGATATGGGCTGTGCTATCGTGCAGGAGTATACCTGCAGATATGGGGCTATTACCGTACAGGAGTATACCGGCAGATATGGGGCTGTGTTACCGTACAGGAGTATACCGGCATATATGGGGCTATTACTGTACAGGAGTATACCTGCAGATATGGGCTGTGCTATCGTACAAGAGTATACCTGCAGATATGGGGCTATTACCGTACAGGAGTATACCGGCAGATATGGGGCTGTTACCGTACAGGAGTATACCGGCAGATATGGGGCTGTGTTACCGTACAGGAGTATACCTGCAGATATGGGCTGTGCTACCGTACAAAAGTATACCTGCAGATATGGGGCTATTACCGTACAGGAGTATACCAGCAGATATGGGGCTGTGTTACCGTACAGGAGTATACCTGCAGATATGGGCTATTACCGTACAGGAGTATACCGGCAGATATGGGGCTGTGTTACCGTACAGGAGTATACCTGCAGATATGGGGCTGTGCTACCGTGCAGGAGTATACCTGCAGATATGGGCTGTGCTACCGTACAAGAGTATACCTGCAGATATGGGGCTGTGTTACCGTACAGGAGTATACCGGCAGCTATGGGGCTATTACTGTACAGGAGTATACCTGCAGATATGGGGCTGTGTTACCGTACAGGAGTATACCTGCAGATATGGGGCTATTACCGTACAGGAGTATACCGGCAGATATGGGGCTGTGCTACCGTGCAGGAGTATACCTGCAGATATGGGGCTGTTACCGTACAAGAGTATACCTGCAGATATGGGGCTATTACCGTACAGGAGTATACCTGCAGATATGGGCTGTGCTACCGTACAAGAGTATACCGGCAGATATGGGGCTGTTACCGTACAGGAGTATACCTGCAGATATGGGCTGTGCTACCGTACAAGAGTATACCTGCAGATATGGGGCTGTGTTACCGTACAGGAGTATACCGGCAGATATGGGGCTATTACTGTACAGGAGTATACCTGCAGATATGGGCTGTGCTACCGTACAAGAGTATACCTGCAGATATGGGGCTATTACCGTACAGGAGTATACCTGCAGATATGGGCTGTGTTACCGTACAGAAGTATACCTGCAGATATGGGGCTATTACCGTACAGGAGTATACCTGCAGATATGGGGCTATTACTGTACAGGAGTATACCTGCAGATATGGGCTGTGCTACCGTTCAGGAGTATACCTGCAGATATGGGGCTATTACCGTACAGGAGTTTACCGGCAGATATGGGGCTGTGTTACCGTACAGGAGTATACCGGCAGATATGGGGCTATTACTGTACAGGAGTATACCTGCAGATATGGGCTGTGCTACCGTACAAGAGTATACCGGCAGATATGGGGCTGTGCTACCGTACAGAAGTATACCTGCAGATATGGGCTGTTACCGTACAGGAGTATACCGGCAGATATGGGGCTATTACTGTACAGGAGTATACCTGCAGATATGGGGCTGTGCGACCGTACAGGAGTATACCTGCAGATATGGGCTGTTACCGTACAGGAGTATACCTGCAGATATGGGGCTGTGCTACCGTACAGGAGTATACCTGCAGATATGGGGCTGTGCTACCGTACAGGAGTATACCTGCAGATATGGGGCTGTGTTACCGTACAGGAGTATACCTGCAGATATGGGGCTGTGTTACCGTACAGGAGTATACCGGCAGATATGGGCTGTTACCGTACAGGAGTATATCGGCAGATATGGGCTGTTACCGTACAGGAGTATATCGGCAGATATGGGCTGTTACCGTACAGGAGTATACCGGCAGATATGGGGCTGTGCTACCGTACAGGAGTATACCTGCAGATATGGGCTGTTACCGTACAGGAGTATACCTGCAGATATGGGCTGTTACCGTCCAGGAGTATACCTGCAGATATGGGGCTGCTACCATACAGGAGTATACCTGCAGATATGGGGCTGTGCTACCGTACAGAAGTATACCTGCAGATATGGGCTGCTACCGTACAGAAGTATACCTGCAGATATGGGCTGTTACCGTACAGGAGTATACCTGCAGATATGGGGCTGTGCGACCGTACAGGAGTATACCTGCAGATATGGGCTGTTACCGTACAGGAGTATACCTGCAGATATGGGGCTGTGCTACCGTACAGGAGTATACCTGCAGATATGGGGCTGTGCTACCGTACAGGAGTATACCTGCAGATATGGGGCTGTGTTACCGTACAGGAGTATACCGGCAGATATGGGCTGTTACCGTACAGGAGTATATCGGCAGATATGGGCTGTTACCGTACAGGAGTATATCGGCAGATATGGGGCTGTGCTACCGTACAGGAGTATACCTGCAGATATGGGCTGTTACCGTACAGGAGTATACCTGCAGATATGGGCTGTTACCGTCCAGGAGTATACCTGCAGATATGGGGCTGCTACCGTACAGGAGTATACCTGCAGATATGGGGCTGTGCTACCGTACAGAAGTATACCTGCAGATATGGGCTGTTACCGTACAGGAGTATACCTGCAGATATGGGCTGTTACCGTACAGGAGTATACCTGCAGATATGGGGCTGTGCTACCGTACAGGAGTATACCTGCAGATATGGGGCTGTGCTACCGTACAGGAGTATACCTGCAGATATGGGGCTGTGCTACCGTACAGGAGTATACCTGCAGATATGGGGCTGTGTTACCGTACAGGAGTATACCTGCAGATATGGGCTGTTACCGTACAGGAGTATATCGGCAGATATGGGCTGTTACCGTACAGGAGTATATCGGCAGATATGGGCTGTTACCGTACAGGAGTATACCGGCAGATATGGGGCTGTGCTACCGTACAGGAGTATACCTGCAGATATGGGCTGTTACCGTACAGGAGTATACCTGCAGATATGGGCTGTTACCGTCCAGGAGTATACCTGCAGATATGGGGCTGCTACCTTACAGGAGTATACCTGCAGATATGGGGCTGTGCTACCGTACAGAAGTATACCTGCAGATATGGGCTGTTACCGTACAGGAGTATACCTGCAGATATGGGGCTGTGCGACCGTACAGGAGTATACCTGCAGATATGGGCTGTTACCGTACAGGAGTATATCGGCAGATATGGGCTGTTACCGTACAGGAGTATACCTGCAGATATGGGGCTGTGCTACCGTACAGGAGTATACCTGCAGATATGGGGCTGTGTTACCGTACAGGAGTATACCGGCAGATATGGGCTGTTACCGTACAGGAGTATATCGGCAGATATGGGCTGTTACCGTACAGGAGTATACCGGCAGATATGGGGCTGTGCTACCGTACAGGAGTATACCTGCAGATATGGGCTGTTACCGTACAGGAGTATACCTGCAGATATGGGCTGTGCTACCGTACAGGAGTATACCTGCAGATATGGGGCTGTGCTGCCGTACAGGAGTATACCGGCAGATATGGGGCTATTACTGTACAGGAGTATACCTGCAGATATGGGCTGTTACCGTACAGGAGTATACCGGCAGATATGGGGCTGTGTTACCGTACAGGAGTATACCTGCAGATATGGGGCTGTGCTACCGTACAGGAGTATATGGGGCTGTGTTACCGTACAGGAGTATACCGGCAGATATGGGGCTATTACTGTACAGGAGTATACCTGCAGATATGGGCTGTTACCGTACAGGAGTATACCGGCAGATATGGGGCTGTGTTACCGTACAGGAGTATACCTGCAGATATGGGGCTGTGCTACCGTACAGGAGTATATGGGGCTGTGTTACCGTACAGGAGTATACCAGCAGATATGAGGCTGTGCTACCGTACAGGAGTATACCTGCAGATATGGGGCTGAGCTGCCGTACAGGAGTATACCTGCAGATATTGGGCTGTTACCGTACAGGAGTATACCTGCAGATATGGGGCTGTGCTACCGTACAGGAGTATACCGGCAGATATGGGCTGTGTTACCGTACAGGAGTATACCTGCAGATATGGGCTGTTACCGTACAGGAGTATACCTGCAGATATGGGCTGTTACCGTACAGGAGTATACCGGCAGATATGGGGCTGTGCTGCCGTACAGGAGTATACCTGCAGATATGGGGCTGTGCTACCGTACAGGAGTATATGGGGCTGTGTTACCGTACAGGAGTAGACCGGCAGATATGGGGCTATTACTGTACAGGAGTATACCTGCAGATATGGGCTGTTACCGTACAGGAGTATACCTGCAGATATGGGGCTGTTACCGTACAGGAGTATACCGGCGGATATGGGCTGTGTTACCGTACAAGAGTATACCTGCAGATATGGGGCTGTTACCGTACAGGAGTATACCTGCAGATATGGGGCTGTGTTACCGTACAGGAGTATACCTGCAGATATGGGGCTGTGTTACCGTACAGGAGTATACCGGCAGATATGGGGCTATTACTGTACAGGAGTATACCTGCAGATATAGGCTGTGCTACCGTACAAGAGTATACCTGCAGATATGGGGCTATTACCGTACAGGAGTATACCTGCAGATATGGGGCTATTACTGTACAGGAGTATACCTGCAGATATGGGCTGTGCTACCGTACAAGAGTATACCTGCAGATATGGGGCTATTACCGTACAGGAGTATACCTGCAGATATGGGCTGTGTTACCGTACAGGAGTATACCTGCAGATATGGGGCTGTGTTACCGTACAGGAGTATACCGGCAGATATGGGGCTATTTCTGTACAGGAGTATACCTGCAGATATGGGCTGTGCTATCGTGCAGGAGTATACCTGCAGATATGGGGCTATTACCGTACAGGAGTATACCGGCAGATATGGGGCTGTGTTACCGTACAGGAGTATACCGGCATATATGGGGCTATTACTGTACAGGAGTATACCTGCAGATATGGGCTGTGCTATCGTACAAGAGTATACCTGCAGATATGGGGCTATTACCGTACAGGAGTATACCGGCAGATATGGGGCTGTTACCGTACAGGAGTATACCGGCAGATATGGGGCTGTGTTACCGTACAGGAGTATACCTGCAGATATGGGCTGTGCTACCGTACAAAAGTATACCTGCAGATATGGGGCTATTACCGTACAGGAGTATACCAGCAGATATGGGGCTGTGTTACCGTACAGGAGTATACCTGCAGATATGGGCTATTACCGTACAGGAGTATACCGGCAGATATGGGGCTGTGTTACCGTACAGGAGTATACCTGCAGATATGGGGCTGTGCTACCGTGCAGGAGTATACCTGCAGATATGGGCTGTGCTACCGTACAAGAGTATACCTGCAGATATGGGGCTGTGTTACTGTACAGGAGTATACCGGCAGCTATGGGGCTATTACTGTACAGGAGTATACCTGCAGATATGGGGCTGTGTTACCGTACAGGAGTATACCTGCAGATATGGGGCTATTACCGTACAGGAGTATACCGGCAGATATGGGGCTGTGCTACCGTGCAGGAGTATACCTGCAGATATGGGGCTGTTACCGTACAAGAGTATACCTGCAGATATGGGGCTATTACCGTACAGGAGTATACCTGCAGATATGGGCTGTGCTACCGTACAAGAGTATACCGGCAGATATGGGGCTGTTACCGTACAGGAGTATACCTGCAGATATGGGCTGTGCTACCGTACAAGAGTATACCTGCAGATATGGGGCTGTGTTACCGTACAGGAGTATACCGGCAGATATGCGGCTGATTACTGTACAGGAGTACACCTGCAGATATGGGCTGTGCTACCGTACAAGAGTATACCTGCAGATATGGGGCTATTACCGTACAGGAGTATACCTGCAGATATGGGCTGTGTTACCGTACAGAAGTATACCTGCAGATATGGGGCTATTACCGTACAGGAGTATACCTGCAGATATGGGGCTATTACTGTACAGGAGTATACCGGCAGATATGGGGCTGTGTTACCGTACAGGAGTATACCTGCAGATATGGGCTGTGCTACCGTTCAGGAGTATACCTGCAGATATGGGGCTATTACCGTACAGGAGTTTACCGGCAGATATGGGGCTGTGTTACCGTACAGGAGTATACCGGCAGATATGGGGCTATTACTGTACAGGAGTATACCTGCAGATATGGGCTGTGCTACCGTACAAGAGTATACCGGCAGATATGGGGCTGTTACCGTACAGGAGTATACCGGCAGATATGGGGCTGTGTTACCGTACAGGAGTATACCGGCAGATATGGGGCTGTGTTACCGTACAGGAGTATACCTGCAGATATGGGCTGTGCTACCGTACAAGAGTATACCTGCAGATATGGGGCTATTACTGTACAGGAGTATACCGGCAGATATGGGGCTGTGTTACCGTACAGGAGTATACCTGCAGATATGGGCTATTACCGTACAGGAGTATACCTGCAGATATGGGCTGTGTTACCGTACAGGAGTATACCTGCAGATATGGGGCTATTACCGTACAGGAGTATACCGGCAGATATTGGGCTGTGTTACCGTACAGGAGTATACCTGCAGATATGGGGCTGTGCTACCGTGCAGGAGTATACCGGCAGATATGGGCTGTGCTACCGTACAAGAGTATACCTGCAGATATGGGGCTATTACCGTACAGGAGTATACCTGCAGATATGGGGCTGTGTTACCGTACAGGAGTATACCGGCAGATATGGGGCTATTACTGTACAGGAGTATACATGCAGATATGGGCTGTGTTACCGTACAAGAGTATACCTGCAGATATGGGGCTGTTACCGTACAGGAGTATACCTGCAGATATGGGCTGTGCTACCGTACAAGAGTATACCTGCAGATATGGGGCTATTACCGTACAGGAGTATACCGGCAGATATGGGGCTGTGTTACCGTACAGGAGTATACCGGCAGATATGGGGCTGTGTTACCGTACAGGAGTATACCTGCAGATATGGGGCTGTTACCGTACAGGAGTATACCGGCAGATATGGGGCTATTACTGTACAGGAGTATACCTGCAGATATGGGCTGTGCTACCGTACAAGAGTATACCTGCAGATATGGGGCTGTGTTACCGTACAGGAGTATACCGGCAGATATGGGGCTTTGTTACCGTACAGGAGTATACCTGCAGATATGGGGCTATTACTGTACAGGAGTATACCTGCAGATATGGGGCTATTACTGTACAGGAGTATACCTGCAGATATGGGCTGTGCTACCGTACAAGAGTATACCTGCAGATATGGGGCTATTACCGTACAGGAGTATACCGGCAGATATGGGGCTATTACTGTACAGGAGTATACCTGCAGATATGGGCTGTGCTACCGTACAAGAGTATACCTGCAGATATGGGGCTGTGTTACCGTACAGGAGTATACCGGCAGATATGGGGCTGTGTTACCGTACAGGAGTATACCGGCAGATATGGGGCTGTGTTACCGTACAGGAGTATACCTGCAGATATGGGCTGTGCTACCGTACAAGAGTATACCTGCAGATATGGGGCTATTACCGTACAGGAGTATACCGGCAGATATGGGGCTGTGTTACCATACAGGAGTATACCGGCAGATATGGGGCTGTGTTACCGTACAGGAATATACCGGCAGATATGGGGCTGTCTTACCGTACCGGAGTATACCTGCAGATATGGGCTGTGCTACCGTACAAGAGTATACCTGCAGATATGGGGCTATTACCGTACAGGAGTATACCTGCAGATATGGGCTGTGCTACCGTACAAGAGTATACCTGCAGATATGGGTTTATTACTGTACAGGAGTATACCTGCAGATATGGGGCTGTTACAGTACAGGAGTATACCGGCAGATATGGGCCTATTACTGTACAGGAGTATACCTGCAGATATGGGCTGTGCTACCGTACAAGAGTATACCTGCAGATATGGGGCTATTACCGTACAGGAGTATACCGGCAGATATGGGGCTGTGTTACCGTACAGGAGTATACCGGCAGATATGGGGCTGTGTTACCGTACAGGAGTATACCGGCAGATATGGGGCTGTTACCGTACAGGAGTATACCTGCAGATATGGGGCTGTGTTACCGTACAGGAGTATACCTGCAGATATGGGCTGTGCTACCGTACAAGAGTATACCTGCAGATATGGGGCTATTACCGTACAGGAGTATACCGGCAGATATGGGGCTGTGTTACCGTACAGGAGTATACCGGCAGATATGGGGCTATTACTGTGCAGGAGTATACCTGCAGATATGGGCTGTGCTACCGTACAAGAGTATACCGGCAGATATGGGGCTATTACTGTACAGGAGTATACCTGCAGATATGGGCTGTGCTACCGTACAAGAGTATACCTGCAGATATGGGGCTATTACCGTACAGGAGTATACCGGCAGATATGGGGCTGTGTTACCGTACAGGAGTATACCGGCAGATATGGGGCTGTGTTACCGTACAGGAGTATACCTGCAGATATGGGCTGTGCTACCGTACAAGAGTATACCTGCAGATATGGGGCTATTACCGTACAGGAGTATACCTGCAGATATGGGGCTGTGTTACCGTACAGGAGTATACCGGCAGATATGGGGCTGTTACCGTACAGGAGTATACTTGCAGATATGGGGCTGTGTTACCGTACAGGAGTATACCGGCAGATATGGGGCTATTACTGTACAGGAGTATACCTGCAGATATGGGGCTGTTACCGTACAGGAGTATACCTGCAGATATGGGCTGTGCTACCGTACAAGAGTATACCTGCAGATATGGGGCTATTACCGTACAGGAGTATACCTGCAGATATGGGGCTGTGTTACCGTACAGGAGTATACCGGCAGATATGGGGCTGTTACCGTACAGGAGTATACCTGCAGATATGGGGCTGTGTTACCGTACAGGAGTATACCGGCAGATATGGGGCTATTACTGTACAGGAGTATACCTGCAGATATGGGGCTGTTACCGTACAGGAGTATACCTGCAGATATGGGCTGTGCTACCGTACAAGAGTATACCTGCAGATATGGGGCTATTACCGTACAGGAGTATACCGGCAGATATGGGGCTGTGTTACCGTACAGGAGTATACCGGCAGATATGGGGCTATTACTGTACAGGAGTATACCTGCAGATATGGGCTGTGCTACCGTACAAGAGTATACCTGCAGATATGGGGCTATTACTGTACAGGAGTATACCTGCAGATATGGGGCTATTACTGTACAGGAGTATACCTGCAGATATGGGGCTGTGTTACCGTACAGGAGTATACCGGCAGATATGGGGCTATTACTGTACAGGAGTATACCTGCAGATATGGGCTGTGCTACCGTACAAGAGTATACCTGCAGATATGGGGCTATTACCGTACAGGAGTATACCGGCAGATATGGGGCTGTGTTACCGTACAGGAGTATACCTGCAGATATGGGGCTGTGTTACCGTACAGGAGTATACCGGCAGATATGGGGCTGTGTTACCGTACAGGAGTATACCGGCAGATATGGGGCTGTGTTACCGTACAGGAGTATACCTGCAGATATGGGCTGTGCTACCGTACAAGAGTATACCTGCAGATATGGGGCTATTACCGTACAGGAGTATACCGGCAGATATGGGGCTGTGTTACCGTACAGGAGTATACCGGCAGATATGGGGCTGTTACCGTACAGGAGTATACCTGCAGATATGGGCTGTGCTACCGTACAAGAGTATACCTGCAGATATGGGGCTATTACTGTACAGGAGTATACCGGCAGATATGGGGCTGTTACCGTACAGGAGTATACCTGCAGATATGGGGCTGTTACCGTCCAGGAGTATACCGGCAGATATGGGGCTGTTACCGTACAGGAGTATACCGGCAGATATGGGGCTGTTACCGTACAGGAGTATACCTGCAGATATGGGCTGTGCTACCGTACAAGAGTATACCTGCAGATATGGGGCTGTTACCGTCCAGGAGTATACCAGCAGATATGGGGCTATTACCGTACAGGAGTATACCTGCAGATATGGGCTGTGTTACCGTACAGGAGTATACCTGCAGATATGGGGCTGTGCTACCGTGCAGGAGTATACCGGCAGATATGGGGCTGTTACCGTACAGGAGTATACCGGCAGATATGGGGCTGTGTTACCGTACAGGAGTATACCGGCAGATATGGGGCTGTGTTACCGTACAGGAGTATACCTGCAGATATGGGCTGTGCTACCGTACAAGAGTATACCTGCAGATATGGGGCTATTACCGTACAGGAGTATACCGGCAGATATGGGCTGTGTTACCGTACAGGAGTATACCTGCAGATATGGGCTGTTACCGTACAGGAGTATACCTGCAGATATGGGCTGTTACCGTACAGGAGTATACCTGCAGATATGGGTCTGTTACCGTACAGGAGTATACCGGCAGATATGGGCTGTGTTACCGTACAGGAGTATACCTGCAGATATGGGTCTGTTACCGTACAGGAGTATACCGGCAGATATGGGCTGTTACCGTACAGGAGTATACCTGCAGATATGGGCTGTTACCGTACAGGAGTATACCGGCAGATATGGGCTGTTACCGTACAGGAGTATACCTGCAGATATGGGGCTGTGTTACCGTACAGGAGTATACCGGCAGATATGGGGCTGTTACCATACAGGAGTATACCGGCAGATATGGGACTGTGCTACCGTACAGGAGTATACCTGCAGATATGGGGCTGTGTTACCGTACAGGAGTATACCGGCAGATATGGGGCTATTACTGTACAGGAGTATACCTGCAGATATGGGCTGTGCTACCGTACAAGAGTATACCTGCAGATATGGGGCTATTACCGTACAGGAGTATACCGGCAGATATGGGGCTGTGTTACCGTACAGGAGTATACCGGCAGATATGGGGCTGTGTTACCGTACAGGAGTATACCGGCAGATATGGGGCTGTGTTACCGTACAGGAGTATACCTGCAGATATGGGCTGTGCTACCGTACAAGAGTATACCTGCAGATATGGGGCTATTACCGTACAGGAGTATACCTGCAGATATGGGGCTGTGTTACCGTACAGGAGTATACCTGCAGATATGGGGCTGTGTTACCGTACAGGAGTATACCTGCAGATATGGGGCTGTGTTACCGTACAGGAGTATACCTGCAGATATGGGGCTGTGTTACCGTACAGGAGTATACCTGCAGATATGGGGCTGTGTTACCGTACAGGAGTATATCGCAGATATGGGGCTGTGTTACCGTACAGGAGTATACTTGCAGATATGGGCTGTTACCGTACAGGAGTATACCTGCAGATATGGGGCTGTGTTACCGTACAGGAGTATACCGGCAGATATGGGGCTGTTACCATACAGGAGTATACCGGCAGATATGGGACTGTGCTACCGTACAGGAGTATACCTGCAGATATGGGCTGTTACCGTACAGGAATATACCTGCAGATATGGGGCTGTGTTACCGTACAGGAGTATACCTGCAGATATGGGGCTATTTCTGTACAGGAGTATACCTGCAGATATGGGCTGTGCTACCGTGCAGGAGTATACCGGCAGATATGGGGCTGTTACCGTACAGGAGTATACCGGCAGATATGGGGCTGTTACCGTACAGGAGTATACCGGCAGATATGGGGCTGTGTTACCGTACAGGAGTATACCGGCAGATATGGGGCTGTTACCGTACAGGAGTATACCTGCAGATATGGGCTGTGCTACCGTACAAGAGTATACCTGCAGATATGGGGCTATTACCGTACAGGAGTATACCGGCAGATATGGGGCTGTGTTACCGTACAGGAGTATACCGGCAGATATGGGGCTGTGTTACCGTACAGGAGTATACCTGCAGATATGGGCTGTGCTACCGTACAAGAGTATACCTGCAGATATGGGCTGTGCTACCGTACAAGAGTATACCTGCAGATATGGGCTGTGCTACCGTACAAGAGTATACCTGCAGATATGGGGCTATTACTGTACAGGAGTATACCGGCAGATATGGGACTGTGCTACCGTACAGGAGTATACCTGCAGATATGGGCTGTTACCGTACAGGAATATACCTGCAGATATGGGGCTGTGTTACCGTACAGGAGTATACCGGCAGATATGGGGCTATTTCTGTACAGGAGTATACCTGCAGATATGGGCTGTGCTACCGTGCAGGAGTATACCGGCAGATATGGGGCTGTTACCGTACAGGAGTATACCGGCAGATATGGGGCTGTGTTACCGTACAAGAGTATACCTGCAGATATGGGCTGTGCTACCGTACAAGAGTATACCTGCAGATATGGGGCTATTACTGTACAGGAGTATACCGGCAGATATGGGACTGTGCTACCGTACAGGAGTATACCTGCAGATATGGGCTGTTACCGTACAGGAATATACCTGCAGATATGGGGCTGTGTTACCGTACAGGAGTATACCGGCAGATATGGGGCTATTTCTGTACAGGAGTATACCTGCAGATATGGGCTGTGCTACCGTGCAGGAGTATACCGGCAGATATGGGGCTATTACTGTACAGGAGTATACCTGCAGATATGGGGCTATTACCGTACAGGAGTATACCGGCAGATATGGGGCTGTTACCGTACAGGAGTATACCGGCAGATATGGGGCTGTTACCGTACAGGAGTATACCGGCAGATATGGGGCTATTACTGTACAGGAGTATACCTGCAGATATGGGCTGTGCTACCGTACAAGAGTATACCTGCAGATATGGGGCTATTACCGTACAGGAGTATACCGGCAGATATGGGGCTGTGTTACCGTACAGGAGTATACCGGCAGATATGGGGCTGTGTTACCGTACAGGAGTATACCGGCAGATATGGGGCTGTGTTACCGTACAGGAGTATACCTGCAGATATGGGCTGTGCTACCGTACAAGAGTATACCTGCAGATATGGGGCTATTACCGTACAGGAGTATACCGGCAGATATGGGGCTGTGTTACCGTACAGGAGTATACCGGCAGATATGGGGCTGTGTTACCGTACAGGAGTATACCTGCAGATATGGGCTGTGCTACCGTACAAGAGTATACCTGCAGATATGGGGCTATTACTGTACAGGAGTATACCGGCAGATATGGGGCTGTGTTACCGTACAGGAGTATACCTGCAGATATGGGCTGTTACCGTACAGGAGTATACCTGCAGATATGGGGCTGTGTTACCGTACAGGAGTATACCTGCAGATATGGGGCTGTGTTACCGTACAGGAGTATACCTGCAGATATGGGGCTGTGTTACCGTACAGGAGTATACCTGCAGATATGGGGCTGTTACCGTACAGGAGTATACCTGCAGATATGGGGCTGTGTTACCGTACAGGAGTATATCGCAGATATGGGGCTGTGTTACCGTACAGGAGTATATCGCAGATATGGGGCTGTGTTACCGTACAGGAGTATACCTGCAGATATGGGGCTGTTACCGTACAGGAGTATACCTGCAGATATGGGGCTGTGTTACCGTACAGGAGTATACCTGCAGATATGGGTCTGTTACCGTACAGGAGTATACCTGCAGATATGGGGCTGTGTTACCGTACAGGAGTATATCGCAGATATGGGGCTGTGTTACCGTACAGGAGTATACCTGCAGATATGGGGCTGTGTTACCGTACAGGAGTATATCGCAGATATGGGGCTGTGTTACCGTACAGGAGTATACTTGCAGATATGGGGCTGTGTTACCGTACAGGGTGTCAGTATACCTACAGATATGGGGTTGTTACCGTACAGGGTGTCAGTATATATACCTACAGATATAGCGCTGTTACTGTACAGGGTGTCAGTATACCTACAGATATAGCGCTGTTACCGTACAGGGTGTCAGTATACCTACAGATATGGGGTTGTTACCGTACAGGGTGTCAGTATACCTACAGATATAGCGCTGTGTTACCGTACAGGGTGTCAGTATACCTACAGATATAGCGCTGTTACCGTACAGAGTGTCAGTATACCTACAGATATAGCGCTGTGTTACCGTACAGGGTGTCGGTATACTAACAAAAGGAGAAACATAGGAGTTTTATGGTAGAAAAACTTATGACAAATCTTTATTAACCCCTTCATGACCCAGCCTATTTTGACCTTAAAGACCTTGCCGTTTTTTGCAATTCTGACCAGTGTCCCTTTATGAGGTAATAACTCAGGAACGCTTCAATGGATCCTAGCGGTTCTGAGATTGTTTTTTCGTGACATATTGGGCTTCATGTTAGTGGTAAATTTAGGTCAATAAATTCTGTGTTTATTTGTGATAAAAACGGAAATTTGGCGAAAATTTTGAAAATTTCGCAATTTTCACATTTTGAATTTTTATTCTGTTAAACCAGAGAGTTATGTGACACAAAATAGTTAATAAATAACATTTCCCACATGTCTACTTTACATCAGCACAATTTTGGAAACAAAATTTTTTTTTTGCTAGGAAGTTATAAGGGTTAAAATTTGACCAGCGATTTCTCATTTTTACAACGAAATTTACAAAACCATTTTTTTTAGGGACCACCTCACATTTGAAGTCAGTTTGAGGGGTCTATATGGCTGAAAATACCCAAAAGTGACACCATTCTAAAAACTGCACCCCTCAAGGTGCACAAAACCACATTCAAGAAGTTTATTAACCCTTCAGGTGCTTCACAGCAGCAGAAGCAAAATGGAAGGAAAAAATGAACATTTAACTTTTTAGTCACAAAAATGATTTTTCAGCAACAATTTTTTTTATTTTCCCAATGGTAAAAGGAGAATCTGAACCACGAAAGTTGTTGTCCAATTTGTCCTGAGTACGCTGATAACTCATATGTGGGGGTAAACCACTGTTTGGGCGCACGCCAGGGCTTGGAAGGGAAGGAGCGCCATTTGATTTTTTTGAATGAAAAATTGGCTGCACTCTTTAGCGGACACCATGTCACGTTTGGAGAGCCGCCGTGTGCCTAAAAATTGGAGCTCCCCCACAAGTGACCCCATTTTGGAAACTAGACGCCCCAAGGAACTTATCTACATGCATAGTGAGCCCTTTAAACCCCCAGGTGCTTCACAAATTGATCCGTAAAAATGAAAAAGTACTTTTTTTTTCACAAAAAAATTATTTTACCCTCAATTTTTTCATTTTCACATGGACAACAGGATAAAATGGATCCTAAAATTTGTTGGGCAATTTCTCCTGAGTACATTGATACCTCACATGTGGAGGTAAACCACTGTTTGGGCACATGGTAAGGCTCGGAAGGGAAGGCGCGCCTTTTGACTTTTTGAGTGGAAAATTAGCTCCAATTGTTAGCGGACACCATGTCGCGTTTGGAGAGCCCCTGTGTGCCTATGCATTGGAGCTCCCCCACAAGTGACCCCATTTTGGAAACTAGACCCCCCAAGGAACTTATCTAGATGCATACTGAGCACTTTAAACCCCCAGGTGCTTCATAGAAGTTTATAATGCAGAGCCATGAAAATAAAAAATAATTTTTCTTTTCTCAAAAATGATTTTTTAGCCTGGAATTTCCTATTTTGCCAATGGTAATAGGAGAAATTGGACCACAAATGTTGTTGTCCAGTTTGTCCTGAGTACGCAGATACCCCATATGTGGGGGTAAACCACTGTTTGGGCGCACGGCAGGGCTCGGAAGGGAAGGCACGCCATTTGGCTTTTTAAATGGAAAATTAGCTCCAATCATTAGCGGACACCATGTCGCATTTGGAGAGCCCCTGTGTGCCTAAACATTGGAGATACCCCACAAATGACCCCATTTTGGAAACTAGACCCCCAAAGGAACTAATCTAGATGTGTGGTGAGGACTTTGAACCCTCAAGTGCTTCACAGAAGTTTATAACGCAGAGCCATGAAAATTTAAAAAAAAAAATTATTTTCTCAAAAATGATTTTTTAGCCCGCTATTTTTTATTTTCCCAAGGGTAACAGGAGAAATTTGACCCCAAAAGTTGTTGTCCAGTTTCTCCTGAGTACGCTGATACCCCATATGTGGGGGTAAACCACTGTTTAGGCACATGCTGGGGCTCGGAAGTGAAGTAGTGACGTTTTGAAATGCAGACTTTGATGGAATGCTCTGCGGGCGTCACGTTGCGTTTGCAGAGCCCCTGATGTGGCTAAACAGTAGAAACCCCCCACAAGTGACCCCATTTTGGAAACTAGACCCCCAAAGGAACTTATCTAGATATGTGGTGAGCACTTTCAACCCCCAAGTGCTTCACAGAAGTTTATAACACAGAGCCGTGAAAATAAAAAATCATTTTTCTTTCCTCAAAAATGATGTTTTAGCAAGCATTTTTTTATTTTCACAAGGGTAACAGGAGAAATTGGACCCCAGTAATTGTCGCGCAGTTTGTCCTGAGTATGCTGGTACCCCATATGTGGGGGTAAACCACTGTTTGGGCGCACGTCGGGGCTCGGAATTGAGGGAGCACCATTTGACTTTATGAATACAAGATTGGCTGGAATCAATGGTGGCGCCATGTTGCGTTTGGAGACCCCTGATGTGCCTAAACAGTGGAAACCCTTCAATTCTAACTCCAACACTAACCCCTAATCCCAACTGTAGCCATAACCCTAATCACACCCCTAACCACAACCCTAATTCCAACCCTAACCCTAAGGCTATGTGCCCACGTTGCGGATTCGTGTGAGATTTTTCAGCATCATTTTTGAAAAATCCGCGGGTAAAGGGCACTGCGTTTTACCTGCGGATTTACCGTGGATTTCCAGTGTTTTTTGTGCGGATTTCACCTGTGGATTCCTATTGAGGAACAGGTGTAAAACGCTGCGGAATCCGCACAAAGAATTGACATGCTGCGGAAAATACAACGCAGCATTTCCGCGTGGTATTTTCCGCACCATGGGCACAGCGGATTTGGTTTTCCATATGTTTACATGGAACTGCAAACCTGATGGAACACTGCTGCGAATCCGCAGCGGCCAATCCGCTGCAGATCCGCAGCAAAATCCGCACCGTGTGCACATAGCCTAATTCTAAAGGTATGTGCACACGCTGCGGAAAACGCTGCAGATCCGCAGCAGTTTCCCATGAGTTTACAGTTCAATGTAAACCTATGGGAAACAAAAATCGCTGTACACGTGCTGCTGAAAAACTGCACGGAAACGCAGCGGTTTACATTCCACAGCATGTCACTTCTTTCTGCGGATTCCGCAGCGGTTTTACAACTGCTCCAATAGAAAATCGCAGTTGTAAAACCGCAGTGAAATGCGCAGAAAAACCGCGGTAAATCCGCGATAAATCCACAGCGGTTTAGCACTGCGGATTTATCAAATCCGCAGCGGAAAAATCCGCAGAGGAACAGAATACGTGTGCACATACCGAAACCCTAGCCCTACCCCTAGCCCTACCCCTAGCCCTAGCCCTAGCCCTACCCCTACCCCTACCCCTAACCCTAACCCTATTCTAACCTTAGTGTAAAAAAAAATAAAAATTCTTTATTTTTTTTATTGTCCCTACCTATGGGGGTGACAAAGGGGGGGGGGGGGGCGCTCATTTACTATTTTTTTTTTTATTTTGATCACTGAGATAGGTTATATCTCAGTGATCAAAACTCACTTTGGAACGAATCTGCACATGCGCCCGCCATTTTGGAAGATGGCGGCGCCCAGGAAAGAAGACGGACGGATCCCGGGAGGTAAGTATAAGGGGGGGGGGAGGAGATCGGAACACGGGGGGGTGGATTGGAGCACGGGGTGGGGGATCGCTGTGCAGGGGGGTGGATCGGAGCACGGGGGGGGATCGCTGTGCGGGGGGGGAGTGATCGGAGTGCGGGGGGGGGGGTTGATTGGAGCACGGGGGGGCGATCGGTGGGGTGGGTGCACATAAGTGTTTCCAGCCATGGCCGATGATATTGCAGCATTGGCCATGGCTGGATTGTAATATTTCACCAGTTTTTTAGGTGAAATATTACAAATCGCTCTGATTAGCAGTTTCACTTACAACAGCCAATCAGAGCGATCGTAGCCACGGGGGGGTGAAGCCACCCCCCCCTGGGCTAAACTACCACTCCCCCTGTCCCTGCAGGCCGGGTGAAATGGGAGTTAACCCTTTCACCCGGCCTGCAGGGACGCGATCTTTCTGTGACACAGCATATGCGCCACAGGTCGGATTGGCACCGACTTTCATGACGCATACGCTGTGTCACAGGTCGGGAAGGGGTTAATACAATCACACATATATTGACTAACAATTTTTTTTTAAAGAATATATATGATGGTAAAGGACACCAATGAGCAACATACGCACCATATGAATATGAACGTCCAATGAAAAGGACTTAAAGTATATAAGGTCAATAACCCTACCCAATAGTGTCCAAACATATCCCCTCAAGACCTCTAGGGGGAGGACAGCACAAGTTCTGTCCCAATAGTTAATGCATGATAATGTCCACAGTTCATAATAGCTCCGTCTCACATGCCACCATGTAGGTACAAAGCTATAACATGGGTATTAGACAGAAAGAATAAGGGTTAACCTTACCGATGCCGTAATGCGCAACTGGACGCACCCCGACGTACGTTTCGCCGCTTTACAGCCTGGCTTTCTCAAGGGGAGGGTGTCAGTATAACTACAGATATAGCGCTGTGCTACCGTACAGGAGGAGTGTCCTACGGCCCTCAGGGCCCTATATGCCAGTGTATTGGTCTCTTATTCAGTGCAGTCACATGTGCCATGCGTGTAATCAGTCGCCAAGACATTCGCCTGTTGTTAATTTTTAAATACTTTTTTTTATGACTAGTGCCATTTTATCTGTGTGACTGATACCTGTAAAATAATGTGGTCTCCTTGTCCGTGCTGAAATAAAAATTCTGCAGTCACTTTGAAAGACTACCAGCTGGTGACAGCATGCAGAACGCACACTCACGATTCCCCTGCACCCCGTGGGCGGTTATGTGCTGACACCTTTTATCGCCCACTACAGTGGAATCATGACAGTATATATATTACATACCCACTGTCACTATTCAGTAGTCTCACAGAGCAAACAGACATTTTTTTTCTTAAACTGGACAACCCCTTTAACCAGGGTGTTATGAGGTTTTCAGTACATATCTGATGCACACGCCTCTTCAGTATGGGTGACGAAGGTCCGTAATGACATAAACCTCAATTAACTAAAATCCACACAATTATTGTGTTTACTGCCCCCATGAGGCAGGACTCTGGCCACCGTCTGAATGGATTTGATGCAATAATAGTGTACCGCATGCTATGTGTTTTTTTTTGTGGTGAATGGAGGCCTATGACAACATCAGTCTATGCGGGGAGAAGTTCCTGGCAGATTGACATTCAGACTTTGACCATAGTAACGTAAACTAGACTTGCCAAGACACGGATCACAATATTCCGTTTTGTTGTGGTCCTGCCGTGCCGTGGCTATACGCAGGGCTGTGGAGTCGGGAAGCCAAACCCTTAACCCTGACTCCAGACTCCACAGCACTGGTCACTACTGAGCATGTGCATAAAGTGCAGCACAGATTCATCTCCGCTAAAAGCCCAGATTCCTAGATCCGGAACAGAACAAACATTTATAACATTTCATAACTTCCCCAAATCCTTATGATGATGCAGTGCCCAAGGGGGGAAATAGATGTTATAAGTGCCAGGGTCAGCCAGTAATAAAGAAATGACTGATGTCACAGGCGGCGTTGTGGTGTGCTAGCCCTGTGTCCCTCACACTGAGCCCATACAGCCTTGGGGGATTCTTTGTCACAATTGGTGCCCTCAGATCATGATTGTGTGGTCCTGATGTTTGCCATGGCAATTCATGACCAAATAGTGGCCTTAGAGTCTGACAGCTGTAGTAATCTGTTTAGAAGTTAGCAACATTTAGGTGGTAAAAATACACATTTTCATTTCTGTCATACCACTTTGCATTAATTCCTGTAAATCACCTGAAGGGTTAATAAACTACCTGACTGCAGTTTTCAATATGTCTGGGGGTGCTGTTTTTAAAATGGTATCACGTTTGGGGGTTTCCCAATATATGGGACCCCTAAAGTCACTTCAAACATGGATAAGTCCCTAAAAAAATAAATTTTGTAAATTTCTTTGAAAAAATGAAAAATTGTTGCTACATTTTTAAACCTCCTAAAATGCTAACAAAATAAAATAACATTTTACAAATGGTGCTGATGTAAAGCAGACATGTGGGAAATGTTATTTATTAATGGTTTGCTGTTGTATGACCATCTGGATTAAAGGGATAATCATTCAAATTTAGAAAATTGCTAATTTTTTAACATTTTTCTAAAATTTTTGATATTTTTTATAAATAAACACAAAAAATGTTGAACAAAATTTACCATTATCATAAAGTATAATGTGTCACGAAAAAACAATCTCAAAATCACTGGGATTTGTTGAAGCATTGCAGAGTTATTACCACATAAAGTGACACTGGTCAGATTTCAAAAATTTGGCTCGGTCACTAAGGGGTTAAGGCCGCTATTGAAGCATCCTGGGCCTCCATAACATCTCAGCAGTGTCACAGGCTGATTGCCTCCATGCCACGCCGCATTGAAGCAGTCATTTCTGCCAAAGGATTCCCGACCAAGTATTGAGTGCATAACTGAACATTATTATTTGATGGGTTTTTTGTTTGTTATTAAAAAACACTTATTTGATTGGATGGGTGAAATATGCTAATTTATTGAGACAGGTTTTTTGGGTTATCAGGAGTTGTATGCCAAAATCATCAGTATTAAAACAACAAAAGACCTGACAAATTTCAGTTGGTGGATAATGAATCTATAATATATGAAAGTTTAATTGTAATCATTACATTATGGTAAATAATGAAATTTAACACTATATGCTAATTTTTTGAGATGGACCTGTATTGCTACCAAGGATGGGCCTACACAGTTTGGCTCACTGTGGAAATCAGGGCTGTGGAGTCAGTAAGCCAAACCTCCAACTCTACCAAAATGGCCTCCGACGCTATGACTCCGACTCCAGCTCTGGTGGAAATGGAGTTCACTGCTTAGAATTGAGTCCTGATACAGTTCCATGTCGCAGGGCGTACAGTAGAACATGAGGCACTCACACTGGCGGAACCATTAAAGGCGTAGAGTGTAGCAGAAGAGCCCTCTATCTCTTCTGTCTCTATGAAGATCTAAATTTTAAGATGCTCTCCTGGTGTAGGCCGATTGAAGATTGACCCCTTTCCGACATTGGGCTTAATGGTACGCTGACATCGGACACATCCCTTTGATGTGGGCTCCGGCGGTGAACCCACATCTTTCCTGGCACATGAAAACTGTGTTTTGAACAGCTGACATGTGCCCGAGGACAGCCGCGGGAGGAATCGCGATCCACCCGCAGTTATTAACCTGTTAAATGCGGCTGTCAAACGCCGACAGCGGCATTTAACATGCACTTCTGGCAATTGTGCCAGAAATCCGACCCATCGGTGACCCCCATCATGTGATCGGTGGTCACCTATGGGTTGGCATGACAACCAGAGGTTTCCTGGAGACATCTATGGTTGTCACTGCCGGCTTGCTGTGAGCACCGCCCAGTGGTCCGCGCTCACAGCAAGTGAGTAATTTACATACAGGTGAACTGATCATCGCCTGTATGTACCAAAGCTGATCGGGTTAATGCAGCTTCTAGTCTCCCATGGAGACTATTGAAGCATGGCTAAAGTTTAAAAAAAGAAAAGTTTTTGAAAATATAAAAAAATTAGTTTAAATCGTCCCCCTTTCGCCCCATTCAAAATAAAACAATTATAAATCAAACATACACATATTTGGTATCGTCTCGTTCAGAATCGCCCGATCTATCAATAATAAAAAAAAAAAGATAAACCTGGTCGCTAAACAGTGTAGCGAGGAAAAAGTCAAAACGCCAGAATTACGTTTTGTTTTGTTTATCACAATAACTGGCAAAAGATTGTTTAGGTACCAAAATGGTATCATTAAAAACATCAGCTTGGCGTGCAAAAGTAAGCCTCATCCAACCCAAGATCACGAAAAATGCAGACAGAAAATGGTGCAATTTTTTTTTTTTTTTTAAAGTTTGGATTTTTTTTCACCACTTAGGTAAAAAAGAACCTAGACATGTTCGGTGTCTATGAACTCGTAGTGACCTGGAGAATTGTAACGGCAGGTCAGTTTTAGCATTTAGTGAACCTAGCTAAAAAGCCAAATAAACTGGGATTTCACTTTTTTTTGCAATTTCACTGCACTTGGATTTTTTTTCCCCATTTTTCCAGTACACGATATATTAAAACCAATGGTTTCTTTCAAAGGTACAACTCGCCCTGCTAAAAACAAGCCCACACATGGACATATTAAATAAAAAAGTTATGGCTCTGGGAAAAAGGGGAGACGAAAACGCAAAACCGAAAATACCTCCGGTCATGAAGGGATTAAGGATAGCGGGGCCTAGGCTAAAGGCAGAGCCGCCTAGGAAGTAGACTTCTCCTCAAGAGGTTTATTATTTTTCTTCACTCCTCACAGGAAGGAGAGGAACTTCTCCCCTTCTCCTCCCTCAGCAGCTTCTAGAGGCTTCCGCATGAAACCAAGCGGAGTGTCATGTGACCAAACTCTTGCACCTTTACTCTTTGGACAGTAGATGGCAGTATAGGACAAGTTATCAAATAAAAATAAAAAAAATTTTTCCAGCTCCTGGTAAAGTTCCCTCATTTCTGTATGTTATACACCTTGTTTCACCTGTTTTGGATTTGTGAATTATCTGCCTGTGCATTTAAGGGTATGTGCACATGTAGATTGAATCTTTGCACCTGGTTTTTGTAAATCCGCAGGTAAACCGCAGATTCCACCTGCGGTTTTCCACCTGCGGTTTTCCACCTGCGGATTTCCACCTGCGGATTCCTATTATGGAGCAAGTGTAAACCGCTGCGGAATCCGCACAAAGAATTGACATGCTGCGGAATAAACAACGCAGCGTTTCCGCACTTTTTTTTCCCCACAGCATGGGCACAGCGGTTTTTGTTTTCCATAGGTTTACATTGTACTGTAGACGCATGGAAAACTGCTGCGGATCCACAGCGGCCATTCCACTACGGATCCGCAGCAAATTCCGCAACGTGTGCACATAGCCTATGACTGGACTACTTGAACTGGTGAGCTGGCATAATACTCTTAGTGAAGAGGAAGTGCCTCAAGTTCCCTAAAGCGGTATATGAAAATGGGCTTTGGAGAACTTCTTTAGAGACATGTGTATGCCGGGTGTTGTGTATAATGATGAATTCACCAATCCACGTGTCCCGGTCGGAGTACTGGACAACGGTCTTCTAGGATTTTGTGTGGCTGCCGGTTTCAGGTTGGGAGACCCGCAGCCGTTCCGTACACAAAGCATGGCACGAGTGTGTGAATACGCAGGATTCATATGGTTACCTGAAGGTAATGTCCTATTTATGACCGAACCGTTTAATATGGAAATACTGCTTTAAGACTCAGGCAGACTTGCCAAGCTATTATCGGCGGTTTTCTTTCACTTGCCCTAAATGGTGTGATTTATTTTTTTTTTCTGGGAAAAATAGCCCTGCTACATTCTTTCCTATTTATAGATGAATAAAAATAAATCTTCAGTAGAGAATACTGAGGAGAGTCTTTAGTATGAGGGTCAGTGCGCACAGAACGTCAGCCCAGAGACCTCAGCTATCTGGTTTTGTTTCAAGCCTCCGGCATTTGGGAGAAGAAAATTTTACTTGTGATTGATCTGTCATAAACAACTGAGGTCACCAGTGGCCACACCTGATGTGTATGCTGTGCGGAGAGCTGCCCTCTGACACACGGAGGTGGAATAGAGCTGGAGCTAGAAATGGCCAAACATATACAGTGGGGCAAAAAAGTATTTAGTCAAAAAGATGAGAGGCGTCTGTAATTTACATCATTGGTAGACCTCAACTATGGGAGACAAACTGAGAAAAAAAAATCCAGAAAATCATTGTCTGTTTTTTTTAACATTTTATTTGCATACTAGCTGAAGAGCCCGGCGTTGCCTGGGCATAGTAAATATATGTGGTTAGTTATAGCACCTCACTTCTCTTATTTTCCCATCACGCCTCTCATTTTCCCCATCACATCTTTAAATTTCTCCCTCACACCTCTCATTCCCCCCTAACACTTGTCATTTCGACCTCACATCTGTCATTTTCCGATCACTACACTATTTTCCCTCACTCCTCTCATTTTGCACTCACACCTTTTCATTTTCACCTCACACCTCTCATTTTCACCTCAGTATATACATGTTTGTCATGTCCCTTATATATAGTATACACCTGTATGTCATCTCCTGTATATAGTATATACCTGCTGTGTCATCTCCCCTGTATATAGTATATACCTGTATGTCATCTCCTCCTATATATAGTATATACCTGTCATCTCCTCCTGTATATAGTATATACCTGTGTCATCTCCCCTGTATATAGTATATACCTGTGTCATCTCTCCTGTATATAGTATGTATCTGTGTGTCATCTCCCCTGTATATAGTATATACCTGTGTGATCTCCTGTATTAGACCTCGTTAACACGTTATTTGCTCAGTATTTTTTTTTACCTCAGTATTTGTAAGATAAATTGGCAGCCTGATAAATCCCCAGCCAACAGGAAGCCCTCCCCCTGGCAGTATATATTAGCTCACACATACACATAATAGACAGGTCATGTGACTGACAGCTGCTGTATTTCCTATATGGTACATTTGTTGGTCTTACCAGACTTGTGTGTGTTTTAGGGCGAGTTTCGTTTGTCAAGTTGTGTTTGTTGAGTTGCATGTGGCGACATGCATGTAGCGACTTTTGTGAGATGAGTTTTGTGTGGCAACATGCATGTAGCAACTTTTTGTGTGTCGAGTTGCATGTGACAGGTTAGTGTAGCAAGTTGTGTGCAGCAAGTTTTGCGCGTGGCGAGTTTTGAGCGGCGACTTGTGTTTCGACTTTTATGTGGCGAGGTTGGTGTATGTGTGGTGAAATGTGTGCTGAGGGTGGTATATGTGTTCAAGCACGTGGTAGTGTGTGGCGCATTTTGTGTGTGTTCATATCCCCGTGTGTGGTGAGTATCCCATGTCGGGGCCCCACCTTAGCAACTGTACGGTATATACTCTTTTGCGCCATCGCTCTCATTCTTTAAGTCCCCCTTGTTCACATCTGGCAGCTGTCAATTTGCCTCCAACACTTTTCCTTTCACTTTTCCCCATTATGTAGATAGGGGCAAAATTGTTTGGTGAATTGGAAAGCGCGGGGTTAAAATTTCACCTCACAACGTAGGCTATGACGCTCTCAGGGTCCAGACGTGTGACTGTGCAAAATTTTGTTTCTGTAGCTGCGACGCCTCCAAAACTTTTCCTTTCACTTTTTTCCCCATTATGTAGATAGGGGCAAAATTGTTTGGTGAATTGGAACGCGCGGGGTTAAAATTTCGCCTCACAACATAGCCTATGACGCTCTCGGGGTCCAGACGTGTGACTGTGCAAAATTTTCATCTCAATACTTTGTAATATATCCTTTGTTGGCAATGACAGAGGTCAAACGTTTTCTGTAAGTCTTCACAAGGTTGCCACACACTGTTGTTGGTATGTTGGCCCATTCCTCCATGCAGATCTCCTCTAGAGCAGTGATGTTTTTGGCTTTTCGCTTGGCAACACGGACTTTCAACTCCCTCCAAAGGTTTTCTATAGGGTTGAGATCTGGAGACTGGCTAGGCCACTCCAGGACCTTGAAATGCTTCTTACGAAGCCACTCCTTCGTTGCCCTGGCGGTGTGCTTTGGATCATTGTCATGTTGAAAGACCCAGCCACGTTTCATCTTCAATGCCCTTGCTGATGGAAGGAGGTTTGCACTCAAAATCTCACGATACATGGCCCCATTCATTCTTTCATGTACACGGATCAGTCGTCCTGGCCCCTTTGCAGAGAAACAGCCCCAAAGCATGATGTTTCCACCACCATGCTTTACAGTAGGTATGGTGTTTGATGGATGCAACTCAGTATTCTTTTTCCTCCAAACACGACAAGTTGTGTTTCTACCAAACAGTTCCAGTTTGGTTTCATCAGACCATAGGACATTCTCCCAAAACTCCTCTGGATCATCCAAATGCTCTCTAGCAAACTTCAGACGGGCCCGGACATGTACTGGCTTAAGCAGTGGGACACGTCTGGCACTGCAGGATCTGAGTCCATGGTGGCGTAGTGTGTTACTTATGGTAGGCCTTGTTACATTGGTCCCAGCTCTCTGCAGTTCATTCACTAGGTCCCCCCGCGTGGTTCTGGGATTTTTGCTCACCGTTCTTGTGATCATTCTGACCCCACGGGGTGGGATTTTGCGTGGAGCCCCAGATCGAGGGAGATTATCAGTGGTTTTGTATGTCTTCCATTTTCTAATTATTGCTCCCACTGTTGATTTCTTCACTCCAAGCTGGATGGCTATTGCAGATTCAGTCTTCCCAGCCTGGTGCAGGGCTACAATTTTGTTTCTGGTGTCTTTTGACAGCTCTTTGGTCTTCACCATAGTGGAGTTTGGAGTCAGACTGTTTGAGGGTGTGCACAGGTGTCTTTTTATACTGATAACAAGTTTAAACAGGTGCTATTACTACAGGTAATGAGTGGAGGAAAGAGGAGACTCTTAAAGAAGAAGTTACAGGTCTGTGAGAGCCAGAAATCTTGATTGTTTGTTTCTGACCAAATACTTATTTTCCACCATAATATGCAAATAAATTGTTAAAAAAACAGACAATGTGATTTTCTGGATTTTTATTTCTCAGTTTGTCTCCCATAGTTGAGGTCTACCTATGATGTAAATTACAGACGCCTCTCATCTTTTTAAGTGGTGGAACTTGCACTATTGCTGACTGACTAAATACTTTTTTGCCCCACTGTAATTAGCCCTATCCTTCCATTAGGTCGCCACGCGCCTTATGTCAGCTCTGTACTGTGGAGCTTTTAACGCTCAGTCCTGTTAATGGTTGTGTACTGAAGCTCCCCAAATAGTGACGATGATTTGCCATCTCCCTGGAGAGAGATGTTGCCACACTATGCACTGCCGCTTATTTAGGGGCAATTAAAGTCACATTCTAGGGTTGGGGTTTTTTTTTTTTTTTTCCCCATCCGTGAGTTCTGTTGTGTGTATTGTGTTCCAGGAGAAGGCCGACTTATCACTTGAAACGTCAGTAGACAGTGACTGATGGGTATTTTCATGCACACACTGTGCATGCCTTACTGATGGCTAATAGATGGTGAAATAACATTAAAATATAATTATTTGACTGAACAAAATATATTTGGTTCTGTTCCTATTTCGCAGAATACATGGATTCTCGTAATTAGACATGAAATTTTTAGCAGACTGTGGCAAACACCAGCTTTAGGAAGTGGTTGAGGTAGAATTGTTTAATTTTGCTGCAAATTAAATCTGCTATAAATTCAGCACAAAGAGTTGACAAGTTGCAAATTTTCCATGTCAGTGTAAGGATTGCCGATAAAGTGTAGATAAGGTTTGTTGAAATCTCGTCTACTTACCAGGTCTACTATTCTGGTGCCGATCTTCCACCGCAAATATCTGTTGTGTGGCCATATTGTCACTGTGCTCAAGCTGAATTGGGCAGTGAGCCCACATCAAAATCGCGACATGTCGGCTGTTTTGTACAGCTGACATGTGCGCGCAATAGCGGCGGGTGAAATCGCTATTCACCCGCCGCTATTAACCTGTTAAATGCCGCTGTCAAACGCAGACAGCGGCATTTAACTAGCGCTTCCGGCCGGGAGGCCGGAAATGTCATAGTCGACCCCCGTCACTTGATCGGGGGTCGGCGATGCATCAGGAAGGTAACCATAGAGGTCCTTGAGACCTCTATGGTTACTGATGCAGGCCTGCTGTGAGCGCCCCCCTGTGGTCGGCGCTCACCGCACACCTGCATTTCAGCTACATAGCAGCGATCTGATGATCGCTGCTATGTAGCAGAGCCGATCAGGCTATGCCAGCTTCTAGCCTCCCATGGAGGCTATTGAAGCATGGCACAAGTAAAAAAAAAAAATATATATATTTTTAAAAATATAAAAAATATAAACGTTTAAATCACCCCCCTTTCGCCCCATCCTAAATAAAACAATAAAAAAAAAAACAAACCTACACGTATTTGGTATCGCCGCGTTCAGAATCGCCCGATCAATAAAAAAAGCATTAACCTGATCGCTAAACAGCGTAGCGAGAAAAAAATCAGAAATGCCAGAATTACGTTTTTTTTGGTTGCAACGACATTGCATTAAAATGCAATAGCGGGTGATCATAAGAATGTATCGGCACCGAAATGGTATCATTAAAAACGTCAGCTCGGCACGCAAAAAATAAGCCCTCACCCGACCCCAGATCACGAAAAATGGAGACGCTTCGGGTATCGGAAAACGGCACTTTTTTTTTTTCACCACTTGGATAAAAAATAACCTAGACATGTTAGGTGTCTATGAACTCGCAATGACCTAGAGAATCACAATGGCAGGTTAGTTTTAGCATTAATGAACCTAGCAAAAAAGCCAAACAAAAAACAAGTGTGGGATTGCACTTTTTTTGCAATTTCACAGTCACTTGGAATTTTTTTCCCGTTTTCTAGTAAAAGACATGGTAAAACCAATGGTGTCGTTCAAAAGTACAACTCGTCCTGCAAAAAATAAGCCCTCACATGACCATATTGACGGAAAAAAAAAGTTATGGCTCTGGGAAGGAGGGAAGTGAAAAACGAAAACGCAAAACCGAAAAAGGGCCGCGACTTGAAGGGGTTAATATTGCCCAGGTGAGAATTCCATCACCTAAACGGGCAACAATTCCATCACCTGGACCATAGCCCCCTCTCCCCCCCCCCCCCCCCTTCGTGTCCTGGGAGTGAGTGGGAAAACTGTGCAGTCACTGCTGGATAAAGGCTATCACCTCTACACCGACAACTTTTAATCCAGCATACCACTTTTCAAATCCCTCTCTGCGCAAGGTACCGCATCCTGTGGTACTGTCCGCAAAAATCAGAGAGGCTTCCCAAAAAACGCTACTTGGTAAGAAGTTCAAAAGTGGTAACAGCAGAGCCCAATGTAGCGACCACCTGCTGGTGGTCAAGTACAAGGACAAGAGGGATGTCCTTCTCTTGACCACCATACATGGTGATGGCAGCACCCTCAGCAGTGTACGAGGTACCTCTACACAGGTCTGCAAACTGGGGTACAACAAAAACATGGGGGGCGTTGATCTCCCGGAGAAAAGCCAGGGTTTGGTACAAAAAGCTGGCCGTGCACATCGTACAAATGGCAATGCTCAACGCTTTCCTGCTGTCACGATGTGCACGCCACACCGATACGTCGTACCTTCAGTTCCAGGAGGTAGTGATTAAGGCCCTGATAATTGGCACTCAGGAAGGAGCGGACCCCAGTACTTCCGGAACTGAAGGTGCTCGTATCGTACCAGGTCAGCATTTCTTGGGGGAGGTCCCACAAACTGGAAAAAGAGGTAAGTCGCAAAAAAGGTGCCAAGTGTGTTACAAAACGGGAATAAGCAAGGACACCACTTATCAATGCGATACCTGCCCTGAAAAACCTGGCCTGTGTATGAAGGGATTGCTTCAAATTGTAGCACACCTCCATGTACTACAGTAGATTAGTTCCAAAAAGGGGCACATCAAGAAGTTCCTTGGGGGGTGTAGTTTCCAAAATTGTCACTTGTTTTTTTTGTTTTTGTTTTTTTAACTATTTAGGCACATCAGGGGCTCTGCAAACGAAACATGATGCCCGCAGACCATTCCATCATTCCAAAACATCACTACTTCCCTTCTGAGCCCCGACGTGCACCCAAACAGTAGTTTTCTCCCACATATGGGGTATCTGCGTACTCAGAACAAATTGGATAACAACTTTTGGCATCCAATTTCTCGTGTTACCCTTGGGAAAATAAAAAATTGGGGACTAAGCGATCATGTTTGTGGAAAAAATGTTTTGTTTTTTTTTCACGCCAGGGCGTTATAAACTTTTGTAAAGCACTTGGGGGTTCAAAGTGCTCACCACACATCTAGATAAGTTCCTTAGGGGGTGTAGTTTCCAAAATGGGGTCACTTGTGGGGGGTTTCCACTGTTTATCCACATCAGGGGCTCGCCAAATGCGACATGTCGTCTGATCTCAATTGCAGCCAATTTTAGCTTGAAAATGTCAAATGGCGCTCCTTCCCTTCCGAACCCTGCCGTGCTCCCAAACAGTGGTTGCCCCCCCCTCCCCACATATGGGGTATCTGTGTACTCGGGACAAATTGGACAACTTTTGGGGTCCGTTTTCTCCTTTTACCCTTGGGAAAATAAAAAAATTGTTGCTGAAAGATCATTCTTGTGACTAAAAAGTTAAATGTTCATTTTTTTTTTTCCTTCCACGTTGCTTCTGCTCCTGTGAAGCACCTGGAGGGTTAATAAACTTCTTGAATGTGGTTGTGATAAGCTTGAGGGGTGCAGTTTTAAGAATGGGGTCACTTTTGGGTATTTTCTGTTATTGACCCCCCTTTCCCCCCCCCCCCCCCCCCAAAGTCAATTCAAATGTGAGGTGGTCCCTAAAAAAATGGTTTTGTAAATTTTGTTGGAAAAATGAGAAATCGCTGATCAACTTTTAACCCTTATAACGTCCTAACAAAAAAAAAAAAAAAAAATTGTTTCCAAAATTGTGCTGACGTAAAGTGGGAAATGTTTTCTATTGGGTAACTATTTAGTGTGACATATTTCTGTTTTAAGGGCATAAAAATAAATTTTTTTCCAAATTTTAAATTTTTTTTTTTTTAAACAAACACAAGTTATATCAAAGAAATTTTACCACTAACATGAATGTTATGTGGCGAGAAAACAGTCTCCAAATCGCCAAGATCCGTTGAAGCGTTCTGGAGTTATCTACTATATAATTCTCTAAGGGTCTCTGTCATAGAATCCAAGTCGCTGATTAGTCGTGGCAAAACGCCCACGACCATTGCCACGACCAATCAGCGACGGCCACTGTCCGGCGGCAATATGGCCGCTCTTTCCTTCCCGCAGTCAGCTCCATACTCCCCTCCAGTCATCCAGTCAGCCCTCACACAAGGTTAATGCCAGCGTTACCGGAGCGCGGTGTAACGCACTCCGGTTACGCAGCTATTAACCCTGTGTGACCAACTTTTTACTATTGATGCTGCGTATTCAGCATCAATAGTAAAATGATCTAATGTTAAAAATAATAATAATAATAAAAAAAAAGTTATTCTCACCCTCCGACGTGCGTGCTGTCCTCGGCAGTGCAAGCGGCAGGTCCCGGTTCCAAAGATGCTATGCGAGAAGGACCTTCCATGACGTCACGGTCATGTGACCGTGACGTCATCACAGGTCCTGCGCTCATACCAACCCTGGGAGCGGAAGCTGCCACGTGCACCGCACACAGGCGACAGGACTACAAGGGGCCTTCGGAGGGTGAGTATGTTTATTTTTTATTTTTTAACCTGTTACATACGTGTCTGTGCTGTATACTACGTGGACATGCATATTCTAGAATACCCGATGCGTTAGAATCGGGCCACCATCTAGTTACCCCATAAAGGGACAGCGGTCAAAATTGTAAAAATTGGCCTGGTCATTAACGTGCAAACCACCCTTGGGGGTAAAGGGGTTAAAGATGAAAAATTACTTCAAAATATTATCAAGGAAATTTACAAAACCTATTTTTAGTGACCTATGCAGATTCAAAGTGACATCAGGGGACCTATTCTTTGGAAACCACTGCGCTCACCACCCCCACCAAAATGATTCCATTTTAACCCCTTCATGACCCAGCCTATTTTGACCTTAATGACCTGGCCGTTTTTTGCAATTCTGACCAGTGTCCCTTTATGAGGTAATAACTCAGGAACGCTTCAACGGATCCTAGCGGTTCTGAGATTGTGTTTTTTCATGACATATTGGGTTTCATTTTAGTGGTAAATTTAGGTCAATAAATTCTGTGTTTATTTGTGATAAAAACGGAAATTTGGCGAAAATTTTGAAAATTTCGCAATTTTCACATTTTGAATTTTTATTCTGTTAAACCAGAGAGTTATGTGACACAAAATAGTTAATAAATAACATTTCCCACATGTCTACTTTACATCAGCCCAATTTTGGAAACAAAATTTTTTTTTTGCTAGGAAGTTATAAGGGTTAAAATTTGACCAGCGATTTCTCATTTTTACAACGAAATTTACAAAACCATTTCTTCCAGGACGTCCCTCCTGACAGCACCCCGGAAAACGTCCTCCTCCTCCTCGCAGGGACAGGAAACACATGAGAGTTCAAATATCCGGTTCCACCCCCCGATCCTCAGTGTTTTTCCTGTCCCTGCACGGAGGGACACGCAGAGAAGCAGCAGGCTTACCGGGCTCAGGGGGATCAGGCGGGCATCCAAACCTTCCCCCTGTCAAGCGGCCCAGGGTCGAAACTCCCCGGGGGGGGGGGGTTTAGTCCCTCTACCCCAAAGGCCCGGTGGGAGGCTCTCGGTTCAGGACGCAGCGGCGATCCAGGAGCGACTCCATCTGGCAGAGCGCGCAGTATTGGAGACGCTACAGCGGCTGGCACTTCCGCGTATGGGGAGTCGCGTCACTTCCGGTTTCATCGGAGCCAGCGAAACGTCACTTCCGGTGGCGTTCTATGAGAGGGAAAGCAGACGCTCCAGCAGGAGAACGCCGACAAAGCGGTCGCTACTGTGCTAGCGTCCAGCACCTGAGAAGGGGGTCGTATCGTCTGCTACAGGTCCGGCTATGGAAGAAAGAAACGTTGAGGAGGGGGTAAGTCTGCCCAGGGCAGTACACCCCTTTATCCAGGAGATCCCTCATTCCATCTAGCCTATTCTCCCTATCTTATGTTTAGGATAAGGGAAACCCCGCTGCTCCCCCGGTCACGACTAAAAAGTCTGGGAAGGTCACGGTGAAGAGCAACAGATGTCCTGTATGCCATATTAAACTACCAGACTCCCATGGCAAGACCCTCTGTGACACCTGCACGTCTAAAATCATGAAGGACGAGTAGTCATCACTTTTTTCTGAGATGAGATCCCTTATTCGGGAGGAAGTGCAGGCTTCTATATCCAGCCTCTCACATTCTCGGCCTGCCAGTCCCATAGCTGGTCGCAAGCGGGCCAGGAAGGAGGAAGCTCATGGGGAGCCAGAGTATTCTTCTGATGAAGGTTCCGAGTTCAGGGACTCTCTATCAGAGGAGGAGGGAGAAATTCCCGTAGAAAACCAGGACCGAGGCAGGAAGTACCTCTTCCATTCTGAAGAGACAGATGATCTGGTCCAGGCGGTCAGGAATACGATGCAGATTGAAGACACTGCTAAGCCACAGTCCAGACAGGACTTAATGTTCGGGGGTCTTGTGGCACGAAACCAGACTGTGTTTCCCATTTGTGACCATATTAAAGCTATGATCCTGGAGGAATGGAAGGAAGCTGAATGCAGACTAGTGTTATCTCGTGACTTTAAAAGTCGCCTGCCATTTGATCCTGAGGATGTCAAGCTATGGGAGGAGATCCCTAAAATTGATGTTCCCGTTGCTAAAGTCACAAAAATGACTGCTATACCCTTCGAAGACTCCTCTAGTCTTAGTGATCCTATGGACAAGAAGGCTGACATACTACTTAAAAGGGCTTGGGAGGCTTCCGCAGCCCTGATTGAAACTAACATAGCGACCACTTCGGTGGCCAGATCTATGTACCTATGGATGGGGCAGTTGGAAGAGCAACTGTCCAATAAGACCCCCAGATCGGATATTCTGCATTCCCTTCCCATAATGAAATCAGCAATGGCTTTCTTATCAGATATGACAGCCGAATCTGTTAGATTTTCAGCCCGTAATAGTTCTCTATCTAATGCGGCTAGGAGGGCGGTGTGGCTAAGGTCATGGTCAGGTGACAATGCCTCCAAATCCAAACTCTGCTCTATTCCGTTTTCGGGACAGAGGGTGTTTGGACCTGCTTTAGACTCCATCCTCGAGTCAGCCTTGGATAAAAAGAAGGGATTTCCGGAGGACAAACCTAAACATTCTCAGTCCTTTCGGAGAGGTTTCTTCTCAAGAAAGCAGTTCGATCATAGGGGTCAGGGTCGGTCCAGCAGAGGATCCTACAGAGGCTCCCGGGGACAAAGTAGTAGGAACAGAGGTTCTTTCTTTAGCCCTTCCTATAAAAACAAGTCTTTGACGCCACTCGCATCGGGGGGAGGCTTCGGAGGTTTGCAGGAAATTGGGCGCAAAATCAGTGGGTTCTCAGTACTGTATCCGAGGGTTACAGTGTAGAACTTTATTTTCCTCCCCCAGAAAGATACATTACACCTACATTAGTCATGGCAGATTCGGCTATTCTGAAAGACTTACAGGACATGCTCAGGATAGAGGTAATAATTCATGTCCCTCAGTCAGAGTTGGGGATAGGTCACTACTCTTCCCTTTTCACTATCGCACGGCCATCAGGCGACACCCGCACTATAATAAACTTAAAGCCTTTAAACCATTGGGTGAGATACAAAAGGTTCCGCATGGAGTCCATTCGTTCAGCAATCCCGCTGATAAATCAAAATGCAGTCATGTGTACTATCGACCTAAAAAGGGCCTACTACCAGGTCCCAGTACATCCTTTATCTCAGAACCTGCTGAGATTTGCAGTAGCTCCGCCATCTCGGACCTGCCACTATCAATTTCAGGGCCTTCCCTTCAGTCTGGCTTCTGCTCCTCGTATTTTTACCAAACTTGTATCAGAGATGGTGGCCTTCCTAAGGAAACAAGGCATCATAATAATTCCGTATTTAGACGATTTCCTTCTCGTGGCAGATTCCATAAAGCTTCTGGAAGAACACAGAGAGCGGACTATTGCTCTAATGAGACATCTCGGATGGGTGATAAACTGGCAGAAATCCGATCTTCTACCAGAACAAAGGAAAACCTTCCTGGGAGTGCTTCTGGACTCCAGACGCAGAATATCTTCACTACCCAACATCAAGAGAATGATAATTCAGTCCGATATCTGTTGGAACATCGAGTTACCATAAGGATGGCTATGAAGGTTCTAGTCCTAATGACAGTCTGTATACCATGCGTCAGATGGGCACAGACACATTCAAGACAGCTACAAAAGCAGATCTTGTCCAGCTGGGACCGACGTCAGTCCTCACTAGAAGCTCCATTAAGGCGGACTGGTCTAACACGAAGATCTCTCTTCTGGTGGATACGATCAGAAAATCTAAAGGTGGGAGTTCTATGGATCACTTCCCCTTATGTAGTTATTACTACGGACGCCAGCGCATGGGGCTGGGGAGCTCATCTACAAGGCAGAATTTTGCAAGTCAAGTGGCCAGAAAGTCTAAAAAACAGATCGTCCAATTTCAGAGAACTCTACGCCGTATGGCAAGCATTGAGACACAATCAGCTCAGCCTCTCAGATTGTCACGTAAGCATATTCTCCGACAACGTAACAGTCTCATTCCTGAACCATCAGGGAGAACCAAGATATCAACCACTGCAGGACCTAGCAGAGATGATCTTCAGCTGGGCAGAAGACACAGTGCTATCCGTAACGGCGATCCATCTAGAAGGATCCCAGAATGTGGTAGCGGATTACCTAAGCAGGCGGAACCTGTGCCCAACAGAGTGGGAATTGGAGCAGAGCATATTTCGAAGGTTATGTCTCAGATGGGGAACTCCCAACATCGACTTATTCGCAAGCAGGAGGAACGCGAAGACCCCAAGATTCTTCTCCCTGAACCCCTCGGATATGCCAGAAGGGGTAGATGCTCTGAGCCAGCGATGGGATCAACGTCTGTCATATGCATTTCCACCACTGGCGTTTATTCCAGCTGTGCTGCGAAAGATCAAGGAAGATCAGGTGGCCGTCATCCTAATCGTACCGCATTGGCCAAGAAGGAGCTGGTTTCCAGTGCTGGGGACTGTAGCAATGGACAATCCAGTCGAATTGCCCATCAGAGAGAAAGTCATTCACCAGGGTCCAGTGTATCATCTAGACCCAAGCAAACTCCGTCTTTCAGCCTGGATCCTGAAAGGGACATCCTGAAGTCAAAAGGCCTATCAGACAAAGGTCATATCTACTATCCAAGGTAGTAGAAAACCAGTTACCTCAGCCATTTACTGGAAGATCTGGAAACGCTTTTGTCTAGAAGGTGGCAGGTCTGATGTTGTATCAGACTCTCCGGACATCCCTGGTATCTTAGACTTTCTACAGAAAGGGTTTAATTTGGGTCTTCGTCCCAGCACATTGAAGGTCCAGGTGTCCGCGCTAAGTTCATTCCTAGACTATCCTTTGGCATCTCACCCATGGATAATAAGGTTTATTCGGGCCACTCAGAGGATGCGTCCCTCCATTAGACAGCTGTCACCATCTTGGGACCTTAACTTGGTTCTTAGGGCTCTATGCAAGGGTGTCTACTCTTCGGGGGATAATATGCCTATTTCTATTCTCACTCGTAAAACAGCTTTTTTAGTGGCGATCACTACGGCTAAGAGGGTTGGAGAGATTCAGGCTCTATGTATCAGAGATCCTTACCTACAGATCAGGGAAGACTGCCTAATCCTGAAATTAGATCCAGATTTTATCACGAAGGTAGCCTCTACTAAAAATAGAAATCAGGAAATTATTCTCCCTTCATTTTGTAATAACCCAGCTAACGAGAAAGAAAGGGCCCTCCATTCTCTGGATGTTCGACGGGGTATTAGATTACTTAAAGGCCACAGACTCTTGGCGTGTAGATCCAAACCTTTTCATTCTGTTCGGGGGAAAGAATAAGGGTAAGAAGGCCTCTATTGCACGCTGGATCACTAATGTAATCTCAGACGCTCATCGGTGAGAGGGTATTTCACCTCCTTCAGGCTTAAAAGCACATTCCACCCGTGGTGTTTCTGAATCCTGGGCGGAGCGTGCAGGAGCTTCTGTAGAACAATCTGTAGGGCCGCAACATGGGCCAAGGCTGACACTTTCTGTAGACATTATAAGCTTGATGTAACATCTGGTCAGCACACTGCTTTTGGGAGGAAAGTCCTCCAAGCGCTAATCCCACCCTGAGGAGGTCCTTTGGTACACTCCGGGGTGCTGTCAGGAGGTACGTCCTGGAAAATAGGTATTAGTCATACCGGTAATTGTTTCCAGGAGTCCATACTGACAGCACCAGTAGTTTCCCCCCCATGTATGTAATAAACTCAGGTGTATTCAGAATTGTGCCTACATACTATTTTGTAATGTGATTGTGTCATTAAAAGTTTTATGTGCATTATTCTATGATTTGGTTCTTGTTACAACACTGAGGATCGGTGGGTGGAACCGGATATTTGAACTCTCGTGTGTTTCCTGTCCCTGCGAGGAGGACGACGACGTCCTCCGGGGTGCTGTCATAATACCTATTTTTTTAGGGACCACCTCACATTTGAAGTCAGTTTGAGGGGTCTATATGGCTGAAAATACCCAAAAGTGACACCATTCTAAAAACTGCACCCCTCAAGGTGCACAAAACCACATTCAAGAAGTTTATTAACCCTTCAGGTGCTTCACAGCAGCAGAAGCAACATGGAAGGAAAAAATGAACATTTAACTTTTTAGTCACAAAAATGTTCTGATTGGCAGTTTCACTTTCAACAGCCAATCAGAGCGATCGTAGCCACGGGGGGGTGAAGCCACCCCCACTGCGCTGTACTATCACTCCCTGTCCCTGCAGATCGGGTGAAATTGGAGTTAACCCTTTCACGCGATCTTTACATGACGCCACATAGGCGTCATGGGTCGGATTGGCACCGACTTTCATGACGCCTACGTGGCGTCAAAGGTCGGGAAGGGGTTAAAAACCGCACCCCACGACATGTTCAAAACTGCGGTCAGGTAGTCTATTAACTCTTCAGGTACTGTTCGGGAATTAATGCAAAGTAAAATGATAGAAATGAAAAACGTTGCTAACTTCTGAACAGACCGATGTAGCCAGCAGACTCAGGCCGTTATTTGACCGTGAATTGGCATGGCAACCATCAGGACTACAGTCATGATCTGAGTGCTAATGGGAAAGAGGGAGCCCCACACTCTGTTCACTGTCTTTATGCCATAGTGGCTTTTGACATCAGCATCTAAGGCGTTAACAGCCATAGTCGGTGTCCTCACTAATCGAGGCCGATGCAGCAGGGTGAGAGCTACAGTGTACAACCGACAGCTGCTGCATGTTCACCAGTCGGCGATTTTATTCTCTTGTATGTCAGGTCAGTAAAAATACATATTGGCCATCACTATGGGGCTAGAGGGGTTGTTCTCTACTAGGACAACCACTTCTTGAAGTAAGTGTTTGGTCCCAATAAAATAATAAAGCCTGTGCTCGCCTCCCATACGGCTCCGTTCTCGGTGTTGTGACCCTGGCGTCACTGTCCCCGCCTACGTACGGATTGAACATAGAGGAAGCCAGGACTGCAGCTGATCATAGGCTTCCTCTTCATGTTCAATCCATATGTACGCGGGGATGAGGACGCCAGTGTCACAACAGGACGAGAGCCCTGGCAACAGCAAATGCAGACACGGCATTTAAGAAGGGGTTGTACTAGTAGTGGACAACCCCATTAAGCATACTTATAATGTTCCTCAATTTCTGAGCTGCCTCACCATTTTCTAACATGGATGACGCAGTAAGAGAAAGTTCTGCAGTCATTATACAATGATCATGTTTTAAAATGCACAGGATTTTTTTATATATACTGTATATACTCGAGTATAAGCTGAGATTTCAGCCCAAAAAAATGGGCTGAAAGTTCACCTCTCGGCTTATACTCGAGTCATGGAAGGCGGGGTGGGGGGGTCGGCGGGTGAGGGGGAGCAACGACTGTCAAATACTCACCTGCTCCAGCGCTCCTGACGCGGTCCCTGCATGTTCCACAGTCTCCAGGCGCCTGCAGCTTCTTCCCCTGTTCAGCGGTCACTGGTACCGCTCATTAAAGTAATGAATATGGACTCCACTCCCATAGGGGTGGAGCCGCATATTCATTACTGTAATGAGCGGTACCATGTGACCGCCCACTACAGGAAGACCATGGGACATGCCCGGAGACCGTGGGACATGCAGGGACCGCGCCGGGAGCAGGTAAGTATATCATATGCACCTTTCCGCGTTCCACTGATGCTCCGTCTTCTGCGTAGAGGTGGTCATTAGGGGGTGTAGGGTACACCAGGGCTCCTAGGGATAGTCATCGTGGAGTGGGGGCGCCAGTACGTTCCCCCTAGGGTGTCAACCTCCGCAGCTAGGTAGGAGAGTATCTAGGTTGCCTTACTAGGGTTATATAGCCAACCCCATTAGTTCAATGGTGTTTTTATAGCACTTTTTGTATGTTTTCTTGGTTGTTTTTGTTTATTGGTCACTAGGGGTTGGGTTCGTCGCCTTGATTTTAATCAATAAATAGTGTTTATATTTTTCCTGAGGTTTACTTTGAGTTTAATTGTATATACCTCGTACCTATAGATATTTTGTAATGCACTATTACATTTGGCACAATGCTATATGGAGCGTCTATGGCGCCATAAAGAACTGCATGGAGCATTATATGGAGCATCTATGGGGCTATAATGAACTGCATGGAGCAATATATGGTGCATCTATGGGGCCATAAAGAACTGCATGGAGCATTATATGAAGCATCTATGGGGCTATAATGAACTGCATGGAGCATTATATGGTGCATCTGTGGGGCTATAATGAACTGAATGGAGCATTATATGGGGCATCTATGGGGCCATAATGAACTGTATGGAGCATTATATGGGGCTCCTGATTCAATATAGATATTCAAAAACACTTAACCTACTGATGTCTCAATTTTACTTTTATTGGTATCTATTTTTATTTTTGACATTTACCGGTAGCTGCTGCATTTTTGCACCCTAGGCATATACTCGAGTCAGTAAGTTTTCCCAGTTTTTTGTTGCAAAATTAGGGGGGGTCGGCTTATACTCAGGTCGGCTTGTACTCGAGTATATACGGTATATATTATATCTCGATCGCAGATCTGTCTGCTTTAAAAGGGTTTTTAAAAACAAAGAAATTGCAGGCACCTTAATGTGATCACTGCGATTGCGGTCCAAGGTTGGTAAGTAGTTACCAACCATGATGTACTGGGTACATTCAAGGTCGGGAAGAGGTTAATCATGAGCACCTATATAACCTCCAATCGGTAAACCTTTACCAATCGGCAGTCATTTAATTGCCTACGTAAGACCAAAGGAAACCCTCATTGCACATGGGCTGCATTTGATCTTGGCAGCGCACGTCCTGTTTACACATGAGGAAATGTCTCTGGAAAACTGTATTTCATTTCACCTGACGAATGAGGGTTTTGCTCTTTCATCCAGAGTTCATCAGCCTGTTTACACTGCAAGATTGTGGTGAAACGAGACCGATCACTATGATCTTTCAGTGTAAATGCAGCTTAAAGGTACCTTCACACTCAGCAACTTTACAACGAGAACGACAACGATCCGTGACGTTGCAGCGTCCTGGATAGCGATCTCGTTGTGTTTGACACGCTGCAGCGATCTGGATCCCGCTGTGCCATCGCTGGTCGGAGCTGAAAGTCCAGAACTTTATTTGGTCGTCAGGTCGGCGTGTATCGTCATGTTTGACAGCAAAAGCAACGATGCCAGCAATGTATTACATGGAGCTAACAACCAGCGAGAACGAAAAGTGAGTCGCCGTTACGTCACTGGATCGCTCCTGCATCGTTCTGGAGTTGCCGGTGTTTGACATCTCTACAGCGACGCTGCAGCGATCGGCTCGTTGTCTATATCGCTGCAGCGTCGCTGAGTGTGACTGTACCTTTAGACTTTAAATACAGCAACTAAAGAATGATCTAAAGCGCACCACAAACTATTCCAGTATATGTTGGTCACAGCCCCGGATGTCAGGCTTTCTGTGGTCCCCTTTCTGCAGGTTGCACTTCCGATTTAGCTAGTCCTGCTTCCTGCAGAAGCCAATGATGTCCTGTACAAATAAACATGTGGTCTCAGTTCATCTTCCCATTCTGGAGACAATTGAATGCTGAGTGAAGAATATGGATCCAAATCTATTTTTGTTCCCAACAACAATGTGAACATGGAAAAGTCTGACGGCAAAATCCTGCACCATACTTGTTGATAGTGATAATACAATTATGAAGTTTGAGTATTTGTGTGGGATGTTTTTTTTTTTGTTTTGTTCTCATGCACAATCAGTGCTTGTATAAGAACTTGTCATAGCAGCACTCGGAGAATAGTAAGTGTTACAGAGCTGGTGGATGCTCATTTATGTACACTGCATGGTGTAAAGTATTCTTATCTCTAGTCCCATTCTGTCAGGTATAGAAATCAGCCACCTTATCAGAACCCACAGAAGTGGCAGTATATGTAAAGTTATAGAGCGGCCATCCTTGGGTCACCTGAATATCTGCAGAGTACCAGACCTCCAAGGGGACTTGAACCTGCGATCGTTTGATAGTACAATATATCCGTATTCAGACTGACACTAGACTTAACTGGAAGACCAAGACCAAGGTGATGAGGGTACTTGGCATTTACCTGGAAAGGGGATATTACACACCAGAACACACGCTCCCTTTGAGATCCTGATGCTACAGGCTGCTGTAAGAGCTTGACACTGTTATTTAACTAGTTAAACAGCGACCGGTGGTGGTATCAGTTGTGTGGCGTTCGGCTCCTAAACCGCTCCATACACCGCACACTCCCTGCCATGTAATGTTATGTCCAGAGAAGATGTTAGAATTTTTTGTGTGTGGCCACATTCCTAGAGCTCTAGAAAAGAAATTCTATGCAGTGTATCACAATGGTATTAACTGTATCAGCTGTGAGTGGCCACATCACCTATACAGACGGCATCTGCAGATGGAACCGCCAGACATGGTGTGAACTAGTGCAAGCACCAGTTCCCTGTATGTTTGTTTGTTTTTAATGGATATGCATATTTACCAAAATATAATTTTGCAATTGTTTCATAAAAATTTTAGGACCAATTCATGAAGACATTTTCACTCCTCTTTACAACAGTCCCATCTAGCCTTGTTGTGCGAACCTGAGACATGGCTTAGCAAAGCCTGCCTGTCTAATGCATCAAAATGTGTGTGATTTCAGTGGGATAAATTGTTACAAATGTACCCCAGTCACATAGAATGACACGTCCCCAAGCCGGCATTCGGTCAGTCTCTGACAGCGGCATTTAACAGGTTAACAGTTGCACGCAGGCCTCCATTCCACCCGCAGCTCTTACAGGTGGGTCCTGGCTATGTCCCAGCCATTATCTGCAGGTATGGGATGGGTTCACTCTGCGAGCCCGCTCCATACACCCTGCTCCATACACCCGCTCCAGTCTTGCTTCGTACATGTATGCCAGATGTCATTAAGGGGTTAAGGCTGAGGCTACACGGCTTCTTTGGTTTTGACATCGGTTTTGCCCTATGTCGCTGATTCATCGCAACGCAACAAGTGAATAGTCGCATTGCGACCATGAGGGTGCTGTGACAAACAAGTAGCACAAAGTTCAGCCTCTCCATTTCTTTGTGACTTGCTTTTTGCAATATCCTAATGGTTGCAATGTGTCCCCATTCAATTGCATTGCCGTGTAGCTCCATCCTAAGAGTAAATCCTGAGATCAGCACTGGTCTAATTCAGCAAATGTCTAGAGACACATCTCTTGGTTGATTTCAGTTTCCGGTAGAGGTCTTCTGCTTGAGGGAAAAAAGGTATTTTAAGTATGTAGGGCATGTCCTGATTGAGGCAGATTACATTACTGTACAATGCTGTCCTTTGTGTCCTTTTACATCTATAACAGGCTGTTCTCTGTAGTATTTTGACTACAGATGTTATATGGTAGCCAGTTGAATGTACACTTTGTGGCCTTGTCAGATTACATAAGCAACAATAATGGAAGTGGACAATGAAGGGTTAAATTAAGGGGCTTTCATTAATTTGAAGCAAAATTGTAATTCTGTAACTAGAAGAGTGTGTGTAATATGATTGGAAAATCTAGGCCCTTGTATACGAGAAATGCCTTTATCTTGGCTACAAGTTACACATAAATTGGCCAATTTATGCGCTAAACTTTCTCAATTTTTCATATTTCTAGTGCAGTAATGCAATTTAATGTTCATGTTTCATATTTGCAGGTTTTTTCACTACAGTGTGCTGCCTTATTTAATTGACTGGAAAATCCAGGCAGACGTTTGTTACATATGTGAACCCTGGCAGATAACCCTCTTGCCACTCTACCCTCTGTCTGCAGGGGTTTGTGCCATCTGCCAGTACTAATGTTTTCTGTGCACCATATACGAGTTGGGGTTAGTCCCACAATCATATTTTTCACATGGCTCAGTACATATATACTTGTAACACTGGTGTACAGTCATTTTGGTGCCTGAATGGTCTTATATTAAAGCGAACCTGTCATGTCCTTTGTAGTAAAGTCTCCAGTGCGTTGTTAGTGATGCAATGTGCATCACTGTTAAAGGGCACGTTTCCTACCAAAAATACTAAATTATAGTTATTGAAGGTGAACTCTCCCTCCACCGCTATTGAGGTCTGATATTAACTATTAATGTTGATCTCGACTATTAATATCCACTTAGTAATGCCTTAACGTTATCTTTCCCTTATCTAATATATAATTGTCTAAGGGTCACTTCCGTCTGTCTGTCACGGATATTCATTGGTCGCGGCCTCTGTCTGTCATGGAGTCCAAGTCGCTGATTGGTCTCGCCAGCTGCCTGTCATGGCTGCCGCGACCAATCAGCGACGGCCACAGTCTGATTAGTCCCTCCCCTGCAGTCGGCGCCCGCTCCATTCTCCCCGTAGTCACCGCTCACACAGGGTTAATGCCAGCGGTAACTGTCCGCTTTATGCCGCGGGTAACTCACTCCGTTACCGCCGCTATTAACCCTGTGTGACCAAGTTTTTACTATTGATGCTGCCTATGCAGCGTCAATAGTAAAAACATTAATGTTAAAAAATAATTTTAAAAAAATCATTATATACTCACCTTTCGCAACGCTCCAGTGACCGCTCCATGCAAGCGGTAGGTTCCGGTGCCAAGGATGGTATGGGAGAAGGACCTGCCATGACGTCACGGTCATGTGACCGCGACGTCATCACAGGTCCTGCGCGAGACAGCAATGCATGGAGCGGTCACCGAGGCGTCGCGAGGAGCAGGAAAGGCCTGTTCTGGATCCGAGGGGCCGACGGAAGGTGAGTATAATCACTTTTTTTATTTTAATTTTTTTTTTTATTCTAAAATCTTCATAAATAAACTACATACATATTCTACAATACCCGATGCGTTAGAATCGGGCTACCATCTAGTATTATATACTAGCTGAGACAAAACTATGTATGTGTGGTTAGCATGCATACATATATAACACACACACACTAATATGCCCGAATTACCCAAATTAGACATGCAATTTCAGCACTCCCATTTATGGCTCACTATCCCTAAAGGTACCGTCACACTGAACGATATCGCTAGCGATCCGTGACGTTGCAGCGTCCTGGCTAGCGATATCGTTCAGTTTGACAGGCAGCAGCGATCAGGCCCCTGCTGTGCCATCGTTGCTCGCTGCAGAAAGTCCAGAACTTTATTTCGTCGCTGGATCTCCCGCAAACATCGCTGAATCGGCGTGTGTGACGCCAATTCAGCGATGTCTTCACTGGTAACCAGGGAAACATCGGGTTACCAGCGTAAAAGTAAAAAAAAAAAAAAAACAGTACATACTTTCCTTCCGCTGTCTGTCCCCGGCGCTGTGCTTCTCTGCACTGGCTGTGAGCGCCGGCCAGCCGGAAAGCACAGCGATGATGTCACCGCTCTGCTTTCTGGCCGCTGTGCTCAGTCAGTGCAGGAAAGCACAGCGCCGGGGACAGACAGCGGAAGGTAAGTATGTACTGTTTGTTTTTTTTACTTTTACGATGGTAACCAGGGTAAACATCGGGTTACTAAGCGCGGCCTCAGCTCTCCAGCGACCAAACAGCGACGCTGCAGCGATCGACATCGTTGTCAGTATCGCTGCAGCGTCGCTGAGTGTGAAGGTACCTTAAGGCCTTGTAAGTAAGAGGTTAGACAATACTCAGCCGCGTGGTCTTCATGTTGTCCAGAAGAGATAAATACAAGAGGTGCTCTTTTGTATCTCTATGCCCAGCTAAAAAGGTGTCCAGGTGTGGGGGGAGGATGTCACCAGTATATTGTCCACAAAGATACATCCAACCTCAATCCTGTTAGTGACAGAGCCAATTTTTACAATTCTGACTACTGTCAGTTTGAGGTTATAGCTTTGGAACGCTTCAGCGTATCCCACTGATTCTGAGATTGTTTTTTCCAGGGCTGTGGAGTCGGTAAACTAAATCTCCAACTCTGACTCCTCAATTTCCATGACTCTGACTCCACGACTCCGACTCCCTCATACATGGCTCATGTTTTAATGACAAATTTACTGTGGCCATTTAGATAGAACATAAAATGTATTTATTGGAATACAACTTTAGAACAAAAAACTTTCATATTAACAATTTATTATACACTCTGCAGTAAGTGTAAAAAAAACAAAACAAAAACAAAATTTTTCAACAAATGTACTGAATAGCATTTGTGCAGTCTATGAATTTGTTCTGAGAAATAGTATCGCCTCGATCAGATCCTCCTTCATAGATTACCTCAAATCTGACCTAATTATTTTAAGGCTAGAGAACAACCTCTCTACACTAAATTGGGTTGGCAGCAAAGCAGTAACCACATGGGCAATGTCTCAACAATTTCAGGGTATAAAAGAATTGCCTCGTGCACAGTCAGTTTTGATGAACGATTGATCTTACACTTCTTTGAGAGCAAGTGAAAAACATTGCTGAAATATGGTCAATCTGTTTTCTATGGGAGTGGAATCTTTATTCCTGCAGCAACGCTTTGCCTGCTTCTTGTCGTTCAAATACTTGTCGAAATCAAACTCCTCATCTGATGAGGATGAAGGAACGGCGGCAGCAGCAGCACTGGCAGGACCCGAGTCCTCTTGCTCTTGGCCATCCTGTAGCTCATCCGAACTGCTACCTCAATCAAAGATTCTTTTCATTTAGTAAGCTGTTGATCATCCAGCAATATAAGATGACTCTGGTCCACATAAACAGCCGCTAGAAGATTTTTTTTTTTTTTTCTAATAGCAGTGTCTCTCTCTGTTTCATTGAAGCAGCAATGCCATCTGAGTCTTTTTAAGATCTTCCTTTTGGTTAAGGGCTTCTTCAATCACTAATATTCTAATACGTTCTCGTTCAAGAGAAACGGCAAGTTTGTGGGCCATTTCTCTATTAAAAGCTGGTCATGTACACAGTCCTTCACAACAAGCTCGATGAGCTGTCTTTCAAACACATCTTATGTCATTGTTACAGTAACTTTGTCACTTACAAAATATCTTGTAACTGATCTTTGAGATTCTTTCCTCCTCCTTTGCCTGGCGGGAAGTGCTGGTCTCTGGTTTCTTGGTGCTGCTGTGATCTTTTTTTAATCACAGCTTTGTAAATTTATGGGTGTCAGCATTGTAAATGTCTTCTTAGAGTGGAAGCTCTTGAAGGAGCATTTTTATCACTGCCTGAGTATGCACTGATTTTTGGCAGATGCATTTGTTTTCATCTGGGTCACTTATACACTGATTGTGAAGGATTACCCCTTCCTCCCACGTCACCAATCCGTGACGTCACTACACAGGTCCAGCTCTCCGGCGCCCCCTTTGTCTCTCAGGTCAGTAAAGGGACTGCACCTAGAGCAAATGGCCGCCGGGGAGACTGCCCTGTTACCCACCCTGGGTATTCTAAGATTCGCAATCAGAGTAAAAGGATCAGCCCAAAATTAATTTATGATTTAATTGCCTTAAGGGCGCACTAGATAATTACAAGAAATATACAATCACAATATATCAAGAGTTACAGTCAGAGTACAATATAACAACAATAATACAAGGCTTAAAGGTATAAAGCTGGAGGTCAATTTACCAGGTCGAAGGTCGCTTGTGGAAGCCGGGGGGCATAGCATTCCGCAGGTCCAAAAGCTTAGTTGCCGGGCAGCCCCCAGAAAGCATGTGCTTGCTCCCCTCTGGCTGGCATACCCTGTTCCTTAAGATGTCATCATCATCATCTTCTTCTGTGGAGTGAGACCCTCCCAGTGACCTCAGCTTCTTCTTATACCTGGCTGAGCCCCCCTGCCTGCAGCTGGGTGGGCTTTGCAATCTCCACCCCCTCTGTCTCCCTGCAAGATTTATTCCAATATCTAATAAATGGGATAACTTCTCTCAGGATGATCGGATCAGCACACGGGCAGTACCAGCGCCTGTGGTTTGTTCTGCCGGTCGTACTGGGATCAAACCTGGACCCATTCGGTCCCTGTGGGAGGCTGATAATTCACAATTCCATGTTGGAGACGGTTTGGCTGGGCTGCCATAATAGATGTGTATCCAGTGGCCACTTGGCATGCGTGTTTTAATTAAGCCCCCAAGCATTTCCAAGCCCCCTGGTGGCGTGGTTTCCTCATGGGGCTTTGAACTACCGTCTACAGTTTACACTGAGCTCAGCCCGTTAGCATACTAATAGGAACTCTATTCATTAGCAAAGGTGGGGGCCAGGAGCACTCCTGTGTCCAGGAGACAAAATGGAGTCACGCCAATCTGATAGCATGCCTGTTCCAAGATGGCGGCTGTTCCCTCATCACACCTCCCTGCTTTAGAGGGCGCTAGGGGGCATCACATTCCTGTGTTCCCCCATGCGCCCTTCCACACCTTCTCCTTGCCGGGACAACCCATCAGCATTACCATGGTATCTGCCACTTCTGTGGCGGATGCTGAAGTGATACTGCTGGAGAGCCAGGCTCCAGCGTAGCAACCTCCCATTCGTCCCAGAGACCGAGTGTAACCAGCTGAGGGGGTTGTGGTCTGTTTCCACGGTGAAGTGGCGTCCGTACAAGTATGGCTGCAGACGTTGCAGGGCCCATACAATTGCCAGACATTCCTTCTCCATCGTGGAATAGGCCACTTCCCTCGGCAGGAGCTTCCGGCTCAGGTACAAAACGGGGTGTTCATGTCCCGTAGTGTCGACCTGGCTGAGCACAGCACCGAGGCCAAAGTCACTGGCGTCGGTCTGTACTACGAACGGCCGCGTGAAGTCGGCTGCCTGTAGTACAGGAGAGCTAGACAAGGCGGTTTTGAGCGCCTGGAAAGCTGTCTCGCAGGCGACTGTCCAGTCGACTGCGACGGGCAGCTTCTTCTTGGTGAGGTCCGTCAGGGGCTTGGCCAGGGTGCTATAGTGTGGAACAAACCTCCTATAGTACCCGGCCGTCCCCAAGAAGGACATCACCTGCTTCTTGGTCCTGGGGGAGGGCCAGGAGGTGATGGCATCCACCTTCCCGGGCTCTGGCTTAGAGCTCCCCCACCTACCCGGTGTCCCAGGTACTGGACCTCACTCATACCCAGCTGGCACTTTTCCGGCTTAATGGTCAACCCTGCCCTCTGGATCCTCCCCAACACCTGCGCCAGGTGCTGTAGGTGATCTTCCCAGGTGGGACTGAAGATGGCAATGTCATCCAGGTACGCAGTCGCATACCCTTCCAGTCCCTTGAGCAGCGTGTTGACCATCCGCTGAAAAGTGGCAGGGGCATTCTTCATGCCGAAGGGCATCACCGTGGACTCGTACAGTCCAAATGGGGTGATAAAGGCAGAGCGTTCCCGTGCCTTAGGGGTCAGGGGAATCTGCCAATATCCCCTGCTCAGATCCATGATGGTCAGGTACTTGGCCCCGGCCAGCTGATCGAGCAGGTCATCGATGCGCGGCATTGGGTACGCATCGGTGACCGTCACAGCGTTGAGCCCCCGGTAGTCCACGCAGAACCGCGTAGTCCGGTCCTTTTTAGGGACGAGGACTACCGGCGAAGCCCACGCGCTGTTGGATGCTTGGATCACCCCCAGCTTCAGCATCTCGTCTATCTCTTGGCGCATGTGCTGCTGCACCTCGAGAGAGACCCGATATGCTGAACGCCGGATCGGGGGGTGATTGCCGGTGTCCACATCGTGGACGGCTGCCTCAGTCCTTCCGGGCAGGCTGCTAAACAGCTCCTGAAAGGGGTGTAGGGTGACCCCCAGCTGGGAACGTTGGTCCTCCGAAAGCTGGTGGCCAACCTCCACATCCTCGATGGATCCACCCGCCTTGACTTGGGCAAGCAGATCCAGGAGGGTTTCTACCTCCCCTTCCTCCGGGAGGTTGCACACTGGGTGGGCACAAGCCTCCCGCTCATGATGTGCTTTCATCATGTTCACGTGGAAGGCCTTCCTCCTTCCACGGGCGTGGTCCAGGGTGACCAGATAGGTGACGGCGTTGAGCTGCTGGTGCACGAGGTATGGACCCTCCCAGGCTGCCTGAAGCTTGTTTTGTGGGACGGGGACCAGTACCCACACCTTTTGACCCACCTGGTAGGTCCTCTCACAAGCATTCTGGTCGTACCACCGCTTCTGGTCAGCTTGGGCCTGGGCCATATTGTCATGCACCAGCTGCGTCAAGGCCGTCATTCTGTCCCGGAAGCGCACAACATACTCAATGGCCGACACTAAAGGGGTGGCCAAATCTCCTTCCCACGCTTCCTTCACTAGAGCAAGAGGCCCCCGTACACGTCGCCCATACAGGAGCTCAAAGGGGGAGAACCCCGTTGAGGCCTGTGGAACCTCCCGGTAGGCAAATAGAAGGTGTGGGAGATACCGCTCCCAATCTCTCCCGTGGGAGTCGACCAACATCTTAAGCATCTGCTTTAAGGTGCCGTTGAACCGCTCACACAGGCCATTGGTCTGTGGGTGATACGGGCTGGCTACCAGATGTTGCACCTGGATCTGCTTACAGAGAGACTCCATCAGCTGGGACATGAACTGGGTCCCTCGGTCGGTGAGCATTTCCTGGGGAAACCCCACTCTGGAGAAGATCTCCAGTAAGGCAGTGGCCACTTTGTCAGCCCGAATGGATGACAAAGCGACCGCCTCCGGGTACCGAGTGGCATAGTCCACTACCGTTAATATGAAGCATTTCCCGGAGCGACTGGGAGTGGACAGAGGTCCAATGAGATCCACAGCCACCCTCGAGAAAGGCTCTTCAATGATGGGCAGAGTTACCAGTGGGGCTTTGGGGCGCCGCCCCGCCTTCCCCACCCTCTGGCAGGTGTCACACGAACGGCAGTAGGCAATTACCTCGGTCCTCATTCCAGGCCAGTAGAAATGCTGCGCTAGCCTGGCCCTGGTCTTAGCGATCCCTAGGTGTCCGGCCATGGGAATCTCGTGGGCTATCCGCAACAATTCCGCCCTGAACGGATAGGGTACCACTAACTGTCGGTCCCTGGGCCACGCCTCCGGTGAACCCTGCTGGACCGATACCCGGTACAGCCGTCCCTGGTCCCAGACCACCCGCTCGCGGTCTGACTCCCCAGGAGGCTGTGCCGCCTGCTCCTTGAGAGCTTTCAGGCTAGCGTCGGCTTCCAACGCTGCCTGAAATCCCTGACTCGATGTGGCGAGAATGGACGACACCGCCACATCCGCTGTCAGCTCCCCGGGATCTGTCTCCTGGCCGCTGTCTGACTCGGCAGCCACTTGGTCAGAGAGGGGGAAGCCGTCGGACCTCTGCAAGGCTCCTTGGGCTCCGGCGCTCCCACTCCGGGTGACAGCGGCCACGACCGCTGTGCCCATGGGTAGCACCTGCTTCCCCCCGGCCCCTGACCAAGTCGCCGGGTCAGGCAGACTTTCCTGCCCTCCTGACATCCCGGGGGTGGGGAACTCCTGCCCTGGGGTCTTACCTGGTGGCTCCTCTCCCGGGACACCTCCTCCCCCCATGGCCTGTTCCTCTTCCTGCAGGGGTCCTAGACTCAGCAGGCTGGATTCACTTAGGGGCCCTACACTGCCCATAGCAGCCCCTCCCTCCACCTCTGAGCTCTCCCCTACAGTCTCCTCACCTGTCCTCCCCGTGAGCCCCGTGTGTGTGGTGTCAGTGTATGGAGTACCCTCAGGTTTCACTCCCTCCCCCACTGTTGGAGGCACATTCAACACATCAACATTCACAGTAGAGTCATGACATTCTTGGGGAGCCGAACTTGGGGGTTAAGTGGCCACATACTGAGACACTAGCCGCCCCAAATCGGTCCCAAGTAATACATTAGCAGGAATATTTGACGTTACTCCCACCTCCCGCATTCCCCTCCCGGCGCCCCAGTCCAAAAACACCTTTGCGACAGGCAGCGCCGGTTCCACGCCTCCAATTCCGGAGACGGAAAGGGTTTTCCCCGGTACCAAGTCTTGAGGGGACACCACCTCAGGACGTACTAGGGTTCGTTCAGCGCCTGTGTCCCGCAGTCCCATGACCGCTGAGCGGCCGATAGTGACGGGTTGGTAATTGTCCAGGGACCTCCCACCACCCCCTCCCACACATAAAACAGTGGACGGTTTCGGGGACATGGATGGGGCCTTAAGACGCTGGGGACATGCTGTCTTGAAGTGCCCCAGCTGGTTGCAGTGATGACAACGTCTGGGTTCTGCGCCTGGCCTGGAGAGGGCAGCAGGGGGGTACACCCCTTGCACTCTGGGGGCTGGGGAAACAGGGGCAGGATTGGGCTTACCCCCTCTCCAGGAGCTGCTGGCAGGCTTCTTCGGCTCAGGCGCCCTGTTATTGGCATACTCATCTGCCAGGGCGGCTGTAGCAGAAGCCCCCTTCGGTTTCCGGTCACGGAGGAACTGCTGGAGGTCCTCTGGGCAGTTCCACAAGAACTGCTCCATGACGAACAGTTCCTGGACCTCCTGGCGGGTGGTGAGCGCTAGACCCGAGGTCCAGTGCTCTGCAGCTCTCAGCAACGCCCGCATGTGGTCGGTCCAGGTGTCCTTTGGGCCCCGCTGCAGGCTCCGGAACTTCTTGCGGTAGGACTCTGGGGTGAGGTTGTAGTGCTGGATCACCGCCCGCTTGATGCTGCTGTAGTCCTGCTCCGCCCCGGCAGGTAAGTCCCCCAAAACTTCCAGGGACTTACCCCTCAAACGGGGGGTCAGGTATCTTGCCCACTGATCCGGGGCCAGATGGTGTTGAAGGCAGGTCCTTTCAAAGGCCAGCAAGAAGGAATCCAGGTCTCCATCCTTCTCAAGCAGAGGGAAGTCCTCGGCCCGGACTTTGGAACCCTGGACTCTGGCGGTGCTGGGGCGTCCAGCGGGAGCCCGCGTTGAGCCATCTCCAGTTGGTGCTGGCGCTCCGCTGCTCTCTCTGCCGCTGCTTGCTCCGCTGCCCGCTCAGCAGCTCTCTCTGCCCGCTCCGCTGCCTCACGGCGTTCTGCCCTCTCTCGCTCTGTTGCTTCACGGCGTTCTGCCCTCTCCCGCTCCTCTGCTTCACGGCGTTCTGCACGCTCGGCCTCCGCTGCTTTCTCTGCAGCTGCCATGAGTCTCATATAGGCGTCTTCATTACCCGCCTCGAGACGTGCTACTGCCGCTGCAACAAAGGCCGCTGATGTGGAGAGGCTGGGGCGGGTAGGTGGTGGGTAGTCCCTTGCCGGACTAAGCACGGGTGGCTGGCTCCTTGGGGAGTCTGGGCTGAGCTCCCCCTCGCCTGGAACAGTACCGTCCACCACCACCTCCTCATAGGCCATAGCACTGGCCTGCGCCCTCACTGCACTCCTGGTGCCCTCCGCCATCTTTGGAACCTCTGGTTACTGACACGGCTGTACCCCTGACCTTGCACACAACTTATTATATCTACACTCTGACCGTCTAGTGCTGGGCTGACCTTAAGACCCCAGCAGTGAAAGTTACCACTGGTAGTCTTTAGTGTCTGGGAGTAGGGGTCCCACGCACACTATTACTCTGATCCCACGTACGCTGCCACCACTGTGAAGGATTACCCCTTCCTCCCACGTCACCAATCCGTGACGTCACTACACAGGTCCAGCTCTCCGGCGCCCCCTTTGTCTCTCAGGTCAGTAAAGGGACTGCACCTAGAGCAAATGGCCGCCGGGGAGACTGCCCTGTTACCCACCCTGGGTATTCTAAGATTCGCAATCAGAGTAAAAGGATCAGCCCAAAATTAATTTATGATTTAATTGCCTTAAGGGCGCACTAGATAATTACAAGAAATATACAATCACAATATATCAAGAGTTACAGTCAGAGTACAATATAACAACAATAATACAAGGCTTAAAGGTATAAAGCTGGAGGTCAATTTACCAGGTCGAAGGTCGCTTGTGGAAGCCGGGGGGCATAGCATTCCGCAGGTCCAAAAGCTTAGTTGCCGGGCAGCCCCCAGAAAGCATGTGCTTGCTCCCCTCTGGCTGGCATACCCTGTTCCTTAAGATGTCATCATCATCATCTTCTTCTGTGGAGTGAGACCCTCCCAGTGACCTCAGCTTCTTCTTATACCTGGCTGAGCCCCCCTGCCTGCAGCTGGGTGGGCTTTGCAATCTCCACCCCCTCTGTCTCCCTGCAAGATTTATTCCAATATCTAATAAATGGGATAACTTCTCTCAGGATGATCGGATCAGCACACGGGCAGTACCAGCGCCTGTGGTTTGTTCTGCCGGTCGTACTGGGATCAAACCTGGACCCATTCGGTCCCTGTGGGAGGCTGATAATTCACAATTCCATGTTGGAGACGGTTTGGCTGGGCTGCCATAATAGATGTGTATCCAGTGGCCACTTGGCATGCGTGTTTTAATTAAGCCCCCAAGCATTTCCAAGCCCCCTGGTGGCGTGGTTTCCTCATGGGGCTTTGAACTACCGTCTACAGTTTACACTGAGCTCAGCCCGTTAGCATACTAATAGGAACTCTATTCATTAGCAAAGGTGGGGGCCAGGAGCACTCCTGTGTCCAGGAGACAAAATGGAGTCACGCCAATCTGATAGCATGCCTGTTCCAAGATGGCGGCTGTTCCCTCATCACACTGATGATTTTTTTTTTTTTTTATCTTGCGTCACTGTGAAATGCTCAAATACAGCTGACTTCATAAGATGCTTCTTAGACATTTTGTAATTATGTAAATTCACTCAAAATAATTTTTGTCCTGTAAAAAAAAAAATTAGGTATATTGTAATTCTTGCAAGAATACGGAATCATGCACTGTATAATTTAGGATATTAATAAAACACTCTTTGCATAAATCAATAGTACAGATAAGTATAAAGTTTGTAAAATATGTTAGATAGCTTTATGCTGAACTTTCAGTGTCAGGCTTGTCTCGGTATACTGCTCACTAAATGCTTCACATCATATTTCTTCACAGTCTATGAAGAGGGGAGGAGGGAGGGATCATGTTTGTGCTGAATCATATTGCAGAAAACACACACAAATGTATACAATTAAGTCCATATATATTTGGACAGAGACAACATCTTTCTAATTTTGGTTGTAGACATTACCACAATGAACTTTAAACAAAGCAATTCAGATGCTGTTGAAGTTGACTTTCAGCTTTCATTTGTGGGTATCCACATTAAATTGGATGAAGGATTTAGGTGACTCAGCTCCTTAACATGTTTTATAAAAAAAAAAATATATATATATAATCACACACACACACACACACACACACACACACACACACACACACACACACACTTATATTTATATTAGATGGTGGCCCGATTCTAACGTATCGGGTATTCTAGAATATGTAGGTAGTATATAGCACAGGCTACTTGTTATATTGCACAGTGACGTAGTATATAACACAACCGACGTAGTATGTAACACAGCGTACGTAGTATATAGCAGAGCTACGTCATATATAACATAGCCACGTAGTGTATTGCACAGCTACGTAGTATATTGGACAGTCACGATGTATATTGCCCCGCGACATAGTATATAGCATAGAGATGTAGTATATAACAGAGCCCACGCAGTATGTAACACAGCCCACGTAGTATATAGCAATGTGGGCACTATCTGCGTGTTTAAAAAAGACATAAAATAAAAAATAAACATATACTCACCTTCCGAGGGCCCCTTGAAGTCCTGGCGTCTGTATGCGGTGCACGCGGTAGCTTCTGGTCCCAGGGTTGGTATGAGCGCAGGACCTGTGATGACGTCGCGGTCACATGATCGTGACATCATGGCAGGTCCTTCTCGCATAGCATCCTTACCACCCTTATAACCTTTTTTTTTTTATTATTATTTTTAACATTGGATCATTTTACTATTGATAGTTAATGGTTAAGGGTTAATAGCAGCATTAATGGAGTGCGTTACACCGCGGCATAACGCGGTCCATTAGCGCTGCCGTTAACCTTGTGTGAGCGCTGACTGGAGGGAAGTACAGAGCAGGCACTGACTCCAGGGAGTAAGGAGCAACCATTTTGCCGCCGGACTGTGCCCTTTGCTGATTGGTCGTGGCAAAACAGCCACGACCAATTAGCGACTTGATTTCCATGACAGACAGAGGCCGCGACCAATGAATATCCGTGACAGACAGGACAGATAGAAAAGCCGCGGAGACACCATCACGTGTTTCTCAACGCAAGCAATGAATAGCCAGGTCTTTCACCGGGAAGGAACAATCACGGGAAGGGCAGCATCCAATGAAGGAAAACCACCTATGCCAAAACATGGTATCCATCCACAGACAGCTGTTTCGGGGTATTTGCCCCTCCTCAGTGTGGAGTAGGAAACTGGCTACCCCGAAACAGCTGTCTGTGGATGGATACCATGTTTTGGCATAGGTGGTTTTCCTTCATTGGATGCTGCCCTTCCCGTGGTTGTTCCTTCCCGGTGAAAGACCTGGCTATTCATTGCTTGCGTTGAGAAACACGTGATTGTGTCTCCGCGGCTTTTCTACATGCATTTGCATATTTCCCATTAGGGATGGGGGCAGTGTTCTGGATCACTGCGTTGAGAAACACGTGATGGTGTCTCCGCGGTGTTGGATGTTTTGATCTCCCCGAGGTCATTCATCCTTATGTTTATAGACAGGACAGATAGACATAAAACAGCAACGTTTCGACCAAAATCTGGTCTTTTTCAAGCTTGAAAGACCAGATTTTGGTTGAAACGCTGCTGTTTAATGGCGAAATAAACTACTTTTTGATACCAATACACCCGGTTGGAGCGCTGTTCATCTACTTTGCACTATTTGGAGGATCTAGGACGGTTCCCTGGACATGGAACGTGCGCCCCTTTGAGTGAGTGCTGTCAGCCCCTTTCTTTTTTCTACTATAAGTACAGATAGACAGACGGAAGTGACCCTTAGACAATTATATAGTAGACTAGATGGTGGCCCGATTCTAATGCATCGGGTATTCTAGAATATGCATGTCCTCGTAGTATATTGCCCAGTCACATACTATATTGCTCAGCCACGTAGTATACAGCACAGAGCCACGTAGTATATTGCCCAGCCACATAGTATATTGCCCAGCCGGCAGTCATGTATGTAACAGGTTAAAAAATAAAAAAAGAAACACTCACCATCCGAAGAGCCTGTTGTAGTTCCGGCGCTTGTGTGCGGTGTTCGGTCCCAGGATTGGTATGAGCGCAGGACCTTCCATGACGTCGCGGTCACATGACCGTGATGTCATGGAAGGTCATTCTCCCATAGCATCTTTGGAAGCGGAACCTGCCGCTTGCACTGCCGAGGAGAGGATGCGATGGTGGAAGGTGAGAATAAGGTTTTTTTTAATTATTATTATTATTATTTTTAACATTAGATCGTTTTACTATTGATGCCGCATACGCAGCATCAATAGTAAAAAGTTGGGGACACACAGGGTTAATAGCAGCGGTAACGGAGTGCGTTACCCGCGGCATAACGCGGTCCGTTACCGCCGGCATTAACCCTGTGTTAGCGCTGATCGGAGGGGAGTATGCGGGCGACAGGCACTGACTGCGGGGAGTAAGGAGCGGCCATTTTCTTCTGGACTGTGCCCGTCGCTGATTGGTCACGGCAGCCATGACAGGCAGCTGCCGAGACCAATCAGCGAATGAATAACCGTGACAGACAGAAGGACAGACAGACAGAAGTGACCCTTAGACAATTATATAGTAGATAGATAGATATATACACATATTCACACACATTTGCTATCGCTGCGTTCAGAATAGCCCAATCAATAAAAAAAAAAATTAACCTGATCACTAAACGGCATAGCGAGAAAAAAAGTAAAAGCGCCAGAGATAAATTTTTTGGGTCGCAATGATTTTACATTAAAATGACGGGCGATCAGAAGATTGTATCTCCACCAAAATGGTATGAATTAAAAAGGTCAACTGGGCACACAAAAGATAAGCCCACACCTATCCCGTGATCACGCAAAATGGAGACGCTACGGGTATCGGAAAATGATGCAATTTTTTTTTATTTAACAAACTTAAAGCAGATCTTAGACATGTTTGGTGTTTATGAACTCGTAATGACCTGGAGAATCATAATAGTAGGTCAGTGTTGGCATTTGGTGAACATGGTTTAAAAAAAAAAAAAAAAAAAAAAATCCCCAAAATTTATGGAATTGCACTTTTTTTTGCAATTGCACCGCACTTGGAATTTTTCTCCCTTTTTGAGTACACGATATGGTATAGCAAATGGTATCGTTCAAAAGTACAACTTGTCACCCAAAAATCAATCCCTTACATGGCCATATTGATGGAAAAATAAAAAAGTTATGGCTCTGGGAAGAAGGGGAGAGAGAAACAAACGCCTAAATGAAAATGGGATGCGGCGCGAAGGGGTTAGGCCGGGTTCACATTGCGTTAACCCCTTCCTGACCTGTGACACAGCGTATGCGTCATGAAAGTCGGTGCCAATCCGACCTGTGACGCATATGCTGTGTCACAGAATGATCGGGTGATCTGCAGGGACAGGGGGAGTGGTAGTACAGCCCAGGGGCTTCACCCCCCAGTGGCTACGATCGCTCTGATTGGCAGTTTCACTTTCAACAGCCAATCAGAGCGATTTGTAATATTTCACCTATGAAAAGTGGTGAAATATTACAATCCAGCCATGACCGATGCTGCAATATCATCGGCCATGGCTGGGAACACTGGTCTGCCCCACTGCCACCGATCGCGGCCCCCCCCTTCCCAAGCCACCGATCTGTCCTGTGCACGGCTCCGCTCCCCCTGTGCTCCAATCCACCCCCCCCCCCCCCCCGTGCTCCAATCCACTCCACCCCTTTCCCCCCCCCCCCCCCTGTGCTCCGATCCACCCCATTACCCCCCCCCCCCCCCTCAACCCCATCGTACTTACCGAGCCTCCCGGGGTCCGTCCGTCCGTCTTCTCCATGGGCGCTGCCATCTTGCACAATGGCGGGCACATGCACAGTGCGCCCGTCGAATCTGCCGGCAGATTCGTTCCATGTACATTTTGATCACTGTGATAGGTTTTATCACAGTGATCAAAATAAAAAAAAGTAAATGACACCCCCCCCCCCCCTTGTCACCCCCATAGGTAGGGACAATAATAAAATAATTTTTTTTTTTTTTCCACTAGGGTTAGGGTTTTAGGGTTTCGGTATGTGCACACGTATTCTGGTCCTCTGCGGATTTTTCCGCAGCGGATTTCATAAATCCGCAGTGCTAAACCGCTGCGTATTTACCACGGTTTTTCTGCACATTTCACTGCGGTTTTAGAACTACGATTTTCTGTTGGAGCAGTTGTAAAACCGCTGCGGAATCCGCAGAAAGAAGTGACATGCTGCGGAATGTAAATCGCTGCGCTTCCGTGCAGTTTTTCTGCAGCATGTGTACAGCGACTTTTGTTTCCCATAGGTTTACATTGAACTGTAAACTCATGGGAAACTGCTGCGGATCCGCAGCGTTTTCCGCAGCATGTGCACATAGCCTAATTCTAAAGGTATGTGCAATGTACACACGGTGCGGATTTGGCTGCGGATCCGCAGTGGATTGACCGCTGCGGATTCGTAGCAGTTTTCCATCAGCTTTACCGTTCCATGTAAACCTATGGAAAACCAAATCCGCTGTGCCCATGGTGCAGAAAATACCGCGCGGAAACGCGTTGTATTTTCCGCAGCGCATCAATTCTTTGTGCGGATTCCGCAGCGTTTTACACCTGTTCCTCAATAGGAATCCGCAGGTGAAATCCGCACAAAAAACACTGGAAATCCGCGGTAAATCTGCAGGTAAAACGCAGTGCCTTTTACCCGCGGATTTTTCAAAAATGGTGCTGAAAAATCTCACGAATCCGCAACGTGGGCACATAGCCTTAGGGTTAGGGTTGGGGTTGGGGTTGTGATTAGGGTTATGGGTATAGTTGGGATTAGGGTTAGGGGTGTGTTGGGGTTAGTGTTGGAGGTAGAATTTAGGGGTTACCACTGTTCAGGCACATCAGGGGTCTCCAAACGCAACATGGTGCCACCATTGATTCCAGCCACTCTTGTATTCAAAAAGTCAAATGGTGCTCCCTCACTTCCGAGCCCTGACGTGTGCCCAAACAGTGGTTTACCCCCACATATGGGGTACCAGCATACTCAGGACAAACTGCGCAACAATTACTGGGGTCCATTTTCTCCTGTTACCCTTGTGAAAATAAAAAAATGCTTGCTAAAACATCATTTTTGAGGAAAGAAAAATGATTTTTTATTTTCACGGCTCTGCTTTGTAAACGTCTGTGAAGCACTTGGGGGTTCAACGTGCTCACCACATATCTAGATAAGTTCCTTGGGGGGGTCTAGTTTCCAAAATGGGGTCACTTGTGGGGGGTTTCTACTGTTTAGGCACACCAGGGGCTCTGCAAACGCAACGTGACGCCCGCAGACCATTCCATCAAAGTCTGCATTTCAAATGTCACTACTTCCCTTCTGAGCCCCGACGTGTGCCCAAACAGTGGTTTACCCCCACACATGGGGTATCGACGTACTCAGGAGAAACTGGAAAACAATTTTTGGGGTCAAATTTCTCCTGTTACCCTTGGGAAAATTAAAAAATTCTGGGCTAAAAAATTATTTTTGAGGAAAGAAAACCTATTTATTATTTTCATGGCTCTGCGTTATAAACTTCGGTGAAGCACTTGGGGGTTCAAAGTGCTCACCACACATCTAGATTAGTTCCTTTGGGGGTCTAGTTTCCAAAATGGGGTCATATGTGGGGGATCTCCAATGTTTAGGCACACAGGGGCTCTCCAAACGTGACATGGTGTCCGCTAATGATTGGAGCTAATTTTCCATTTAAAAAGCCAATTGGCGTGCCTTCCCTTCCGAGCCCTGCCGTGCGCCCAAACAGTGGTTTACCCCCACATATGGGGTATCAGCGTACTCAGGACAAACTGGACAACAACATTTGCGGTCCAATTTCTCCTATTACCCTTGGCAAAATAGGAAATTCCAGGCTAAAAATCATTTTTGAGGAAAGAAAAATTATTTTTTATTTTCATGGCTCTGCATTATAAACTTCTGTGAAGCACCTGGGGGTTTAAAGTGCTCAATATGCATCTAGATTAGTTCCTTTGGGGGTCTAGTTTCCAAAATGGAGTCATTTGTGGGGGATCTCCAATGTTTAGGCACACAGGGGCTCTCCAAACGTGACATGGTGTCCGCTAATGATTGGAGCTAATTTTCCATTTAAAAAGCCAAATGGCATGCCTTCCCTTCCGAGCCCTGCCGTGTGCCCAAACAGTGGTTTACCCCCACATATGAGGTATCGGCATACTCGGGAGAAATTGCCCAACACATTTTAGGATCCATTTTATCCTGTTGCCCATGTGAAAATGAAAAAATTGAGGCTAAAAGAATTTTTTTGTGAAAAAAGTACTTTTTCATTTTTACGGCTCAATTTGTGAAGCACCTGGGGGTTTAAAGTGATCACTATGCATCTAGATAAGTTCCTTGGGGCGTCTAATTTCCAAAATGGGGTCACTTGTGGGGGAGCTCCAATTTTTAGGCACACGGGGGCTCTCCAAACGTGACATGGTGTCCGCTAAAGAGTGCAGCCAATTTTTCATTCAATAAGTCAAATGGCGCGCCTTCCCTTCCAAGTCCTGCCGTGCGCCCAAACAGTGGTTTACCCCCACATATGAGGTATCCGCGTACTCAGGACAAATTGGACAACAACTTTCGTGGTTCAGATTCTCCTTTTACCATTGGGAAAATAAAAAAAATTGTTGCTAAGAGAACATTTTTGTGACTAAAAAGTTAAATGTTCATTTTTTCCTTCCATGTTGCTTCTGCTGCTGTGAAGCACCTGAAGGGTTAATAAACTTCTTGAATGTGGTTTTGTGCACCTTGAGGGTGCAGTTTTTAGAATGGTGTCACTTTTGGGTATTTTCAGCCATATAGACCCCTCAAACTGACTTCAAATGTGAGGTGGTCCCTAAAAAAAATGGTGTTGTAAAAATGAGAAATCGCTGGTCAAATTTTAACCCTTATAACTTCCTAGCAAAAAAAAATTTTGTTTCCAAAATTGTGCTGATATAAAGTAGACTTATGGGAAATGTTATTTATTAACTATTTTGTGTCACATAACTCTCTGGTTTAACAGAATAAAAACAAAATGTGAAAATTGCGAAATTTTCGCCAAATTTCCGTTTTTATCTCAAGCGCAGAATTTATTGACCTAAATTTACCACTAACATGAAGCCCAATATGTCACGAAAAAACAGTCTCAGAACCGCTAGGATCCGTTGAAGCGTTCCTGAGTTATTACCTCATAAAGGGACACTGGTCAGAATTGCAAAAAACGGCCAAGTCATTAAGGTCAAAATAGGCTGGGTCATGAAGGGGTTAACAGCAGCCCGTTCAACACAAACGTTAACGGGCTGCTGTTAACGCAAGTGCCGGTATGGCAGCGCGCTAGCGCAGATAGAGCATCTGCTAGCTCTATCTGCGCTAGCGGTGACGGACCTGGAAACGCTGCAGCCCGCGTCTCTGGGTCCGTCACTCAATGACTGCACATGCGCTAGCTATGCGTCCGACATTGGATTCAATGGCGGCGTTAACGGACTGCGTTACACCGCGTTATGCCACGGTGTAACGTAGTCCGTCTAACGCAATGTGAACCCAGCCTTAGAGTGAACAAGTCAGCTGGATTTTGCGAAGTAAACTACAGGCATTGTCAGTTTGACATTGTTACACTGATTAAAATACCTGGAGTGAAGAAATCCATCTTGTGTATAAGTGTAAGGCCGGCGTCACACTAGCGTATTGCATCCGATGCGAGATCATCGGATGCGATATGCTAATGACACTCGGCTCCTGCTCGCAGCAGAGCAGGAGCCGAGTGTCATGCGTCTGTGCTCCGATTCTCTCGCACAGGGAGGATCGGAGCACAGCTGCGGAGGAGGCGGAGAAATGAATTTCTCAATCTCCTCCATTGCCGGGTCCGCTTATAACGCACAGCACTCGGATGTTATCCGAGTGGTGTGCGCTGTCTCACTCGCACCCATAGGCTTATATGGGTGCGAGTGAGCCGAGAGTTTTCCTTGGTCCGAGACAATCGCAGCATGCTGCGATTGTCTCGGACCGAGAAAAACGGCCGACGTAAAGTCGGCTGCTGGGAGCGGCCCCATATGTTAACATTGGTCCGAGTGCAATGCGATTTTTTTTTTTTTTTTTCTTTTTTTTTTTCGCATTGCACTCTGCCGTTTTAAACGCCAGTGTGACGCCGGCCTTAGGGTACCGTTACACTATACGATTTACCAACGATCACGACCAGCGATACGACCTGGCCGTGATCGTTGGTAAGTCGTTGTGTGGTCGCTGGAGAGCTGTCACGCAGACAGCTCTCCAGCGACCAACGATGCCGAGGTCCCCGGGTAACCAGGGTAAACATCGGGTTACTAAGCGCAGGGCCGCGCTTAGTAACCCGATGTTTATCCTGGTTACCAGCGTAAAAAAAAACAAACACTACATACTTACATTCCGGTGTCTGTCCCTTGCCGTCTGCTTCCCGCACTGACTGACTGCCGGCCGTAAAGTACAGCGGTGACATCACCGCTGTGCTCTGCTTTCACTTGACGGCCGGCAGTCAGTCAGTGCGGGAAGCAGATGGCAAGGGACCTGACGGACACCGGAATGTAAGTATGTACTGTTTGGTTTTTTTTTACATTTACGATGGTAACCAGGATAAACATTGGGTTACTAAGCGCGGCCCTGCGCTTAGTAACCCGATGTTTACCCTGGTTACAAGCAAACGCATCGCTGGATCGGTGTCACACACACCGATCCAGCGATGACAGCGGGAGATCCAGCGACGAAAGAAAGTTCCAAACGATCTGCTACGACGTACGATTCTCAGCAGGGTCCCTGATCGCTGCTGCATGTCAGACACCGCGATATCGTATGGATATCGCTGGAACGTCACGGATCGTACCGTCATAGTGACAAAAGTGCCACTGTGAGACGGTACCCTTAGAAACGTTCAGTTAATGAGATGCACGTGCTCCAGACCGGGACTGTAGGCAGTCTTATCTTCCTGCTCTAAGCCAGAGAAACCAAGGAAAGACCTGCCCATAGGCCGCCCGAAGCACAAACCTGTTCTTTGTCATAGAGGCAGAGAGAGACACTTTGAGCTTCGCAGCAGCCTTTAACCCCTTCATGACCCAGCCTATTTTGACCTTAATGACCTGGCCGTTTTTTGCAATTCTGACCAGTGTCCCTTTATGAGGTAATAACTCAGGAACGCTTCAACGGATCCTAGCGGTTCTGAGATTGTTTTTTCGTGACATATTGGGCTTCATGTTAGTGGTAAATTTAGGTCAATAAATTCTGCGTTTATTTGTGATAAAAACGGAAATTTGGCGAAAATTTTGAAAATTTCGCAATTTTCACATTTTGAATTTTTATTCTGTTAAACCAGAGAGTTATGTGACACAAAATAGTTAATAAATAACATTTCCCACATGTCTACTTTACACCAGCACAATTTTGGAAACAACATTTTTTTTTGCTAGGAAGTTATAAGAGTTAAAATTTGACCAGCGATTTCTCATTTTTACAACGAAATTTACAAAACCATTTTTTTTAGGGACCACCTCACATTTGAAGTCAGTTTGAGGGGTCTATATGGATGAAAATACCCAAAAGTGACACCATTCTAAAAAATGCACCCCTCAAGGTGCTCAAAACCACATTCAAGAAGTTTTTTAACCCTTCAGGTGCTTCACAGCAGCAGAAGCAACATGGAAGGAAAAAATGAACATTTAACTTTTTAGTCACAAAAATTATCTTTTAGCAACATTTTTTTTATTTTCCCAATGGTACAAGGAGAAACTGAACCACGAAAGTTGTTGTCCAATTTGTCCTGAGTACGCTGATACCTCATATGTGGGGGTAAACCACTGTTTGGGCGCACGGCAGGGCTTGGAAGGGAAGGAGCGCCATTTGACTTTTTGAATGAAAAATTGGCTCCACTCTTTAGCGGACACCATGTCACGTTTGGAGAGCCCCCGTGTGCCTAAAAATTGGAGCTCCCCCACACGTGACCCCATTTTGGAAACTAGACGCCCCAAGGAACTTATCTAGATGCATAGTGAGAACTTTGAACCCCCGGGGGCTTCACAAATTGATCCGTAAAAATGAAAAAGTACTTTTTTTTCACAAAAAAATTCTTTTAGCCTCAATTTTTTTCATTTTCACATGGGCAACAGGATAAAATGGATCCTAAAATTTGTTGGGCAATTTCTCATGAGTACACCGATACCTCACATGTGGAGGTAAACCACTGTTTGGGCACATGGTAAGGTTCGGAAGGGAAGGAGCGCCATTTGACTCTTTGAATGAAAAATTATCTCCATTGTTAGCGGACACCATGTCGTGTTTGGAGAGCCCCCGTGTGCCTAAACATTGGAGCTCCCCCACAAATAACCCCATTTTGGAAACTAGACCCCCCAAGGAACTTATCTAGATGCATATTGAGCACTTTAAACCCTCAGGTGCTTCACAAATTGATCTGTAAAAATGAAAAAGTACTTTTTTTTTCACAAAAAAATTCTTTTCGCCTCAGTTTTTCATTTTCACATGGGCAATAGGATAAAATGAATCCTAAAATTTGTTGGGCAATTTCTCCCGAGTACGCCGATACCTCATATGTGGGGGTAAACCACTGTTTGGGCACACGGCAGGGCTCGGAAGGGAAGGCGCGCCATTTGACTTTTTGAATGGAAAATTAGCTCCAATTGTTAGCGGACACCATGTCGCGTTTAGAGAGCCCCTGTGTGCCTATGCATTGGAGCTCCCCCACAAGTGACCCCATTTTGGAAACTAGACCCCCCAAGGAACTTATCTAGATGCATATTGAGCACTTTAAACCCCCAGGTGCTTCACAGAAGTTTATAATGCAGAGCCATGAAAATAAAAAATAATTTTTCTTTCCTCAAAAATGATTTTTAGCCTGGAATTTCCTATTTTGCCAAGGGTAATAGGAGAAATTGGACCGCAAATGTTGTTGTCCAGTTTGTCCTGAGTACGCTGATACCCCATATGTGGGGGTAAACCACTGTTTGGGCGCACGGCAGGGCTCGGAAGGGAAGGCACGCCAATTGGCTTTTTAAATGGAAAATTAGCTCCAATCATTAGCGGACACCATGTCACGTTTGGAGAGCCCCTGTGTGCCTAAACATTGGAGATCCCCCACATATGACCCCATTTTGGAAACTAGACCCCCAAAGGAACTAATCTAGATGTGTGGTGAGGACTTTGAACTTCCAAGTGCTTCACAGAAGTTTATAACGCAGAGCCATGAAAATAAAATAAAAATTTTATTTTCTCTAAAATGATTTTTTAGCCTGCAATTTATTATTTTCCCAAGGGTAACAGGAGAAATTTGACCCCAAAAGTTGTTGTACAGTTTCTCCTGAGTACGCTGATACCCCATATGTGGGGGTAAACCACAGTTTGGGCACATGTCGGGGCTCGGAAGTCAAGTAGTGACATTTTGAAATGCAGACTTTGATGGAATGCTCTGCGGGCGTTACGTTGCGTTTGCAGAGCCCCTGATGTGGCTAAACAGTAGAAACCCCCCACAAGTGACCCCATTTTAGAAACTAGACCCCGAAAGGAACTTATCTAGATGTGAGGTGAGCACTTTGAACCCCCAAGTGCTTCACAGAAGTTTATAACACAGAGCAGTGAAAATAATAAATACGTTTTCTTTCCTCAAAAATAATTTTTTAGCCCAGAATTTTTTATTTTCCCAAGGGTTACAGGAGAAATTGGACCCCAAAAGTTGTTGTCCAGTTTCTCCTGAGTACGCTGATACCCCATATGTGGGGGTAAACCACTGTTTGGGCACACGTCGGGGCTCAGAAGGGAAGTAGTGACTTTTGAAATGCAGACTTTGATGGAATGGTCTGCGGGCGTCACGTTGCGTTTGCAGAGCCCCTGGTGTGCCTAAACAGTAGAAACCCCCCACAAGTGACCCCATTTTGGAAACTAGACCCCCCAAGGAACTTATCTAGATATGTGGTGAGCACTTTGAACCCCCAAGTGCTTCACAGACGTTTACAACGCAGAGCCGTGAAAATAAAAAATCATTTTTCTTTCCTCAAAAATGATGTTTTAGCAAGCAATTTTTTATTTTCTCAAGGGTAACAGGAGAAATTGGACCCCAGTAATTGTTGCCCAGTTTGTCCTGAGTACGCTGATACCCCATATGTGGGGGTAAACCACTGTTTGGGCACATGTCGGGGCTCGGAAGTCAAGTAGTGACGTTTTGAAATGCAGACTTTGATGGAATGGTCTGCGGGCGTCACGTTGCGTTTGCAGAGCCCCTGGTGTGCCTAAACAGTAGAAACCCCCCACAAGTGACCCCATTTTGGAAACTAGACCCCCCCAAGGAACTTATCTAGATATGTGGTGAGCACTTTGAACCCCCAAGTGCTTCACAGACGTTTACAACGCAGAGCCGTGAAAATAAAAAATCATTTTACTTTCCTCAAAAATGATGTTTTAGCAAGCAATTTTTTATTTTCTCAAGGGTAACAGGAGAAATTGGACCCCAGTAATTGTTGCCCAGTTTGTCCTGAGTACACTGATACCCCATATGTGGGGGTAAACCACTGTTTGGGCACACGTCGGGGCTCGGAAGGGAAGGAGCACCATTTGACTTTTTGAATAAAAGATTGGCTGGAATCAATGGTGGCGCCATGTTGCGTTTGGAGACCCCCTGATGTGCCTAAACAGTGGAAACCCCTCAATTCTTACGCCAACACACCCCTAACCCTTATCCCAACTGTAGCCGTAACCCTAACCACAACCCTAACTGCAACACACCCCTAACCACAACCCTAACCCCAACACACCCCTAACCCTAACCACAACCCTAATTCCAACCCAACCCTAACCCTAAGGCTATGTACCCACGTTGCGGATTCGTGTGAGATTTTTCCGCACCATTTTTGAAAAATCCGCGGGTAAAAGGCACTGCGTTTTACCTGCGGATTTACTGCGGATTTCACCTGCGGATTCCTATTGAGGAATAGGTGTAAAACGCTGCGGAATCCGCACAAAGAATTGACATGCTGCGGAAAATACAACGCAGCGTTTCCGTGCGGTATTTTCCGCACCATGGGCACAGCGGATTTGGTTTTCCATAGGTTTACATGGTACTGTAAACCTGATGGAACACTGCTGCGGATCCGTAGCGGCCAATCCGCTGCGGATCCGCAGCCAAATCCGCACCGTGTGCACATAGCCTAATTCTAAAGGTATGTGCACACGCTTTGGAAAACGCTGCGGATCCGCAGCAGTTTCCCATGAGTTTACATTTCAATGTAAACCTATGGGAAACAAAAATCGCTGTACACATGCTGCGGAAAAACTGCACGGAAACGCAGCGGTTTACATTCCGCAGCATGTCACTTCTTTCTGCGGATTCCACAGCGGTTTTACAACTGCTCCAATAGAAAATCGCAGTTGTAAAACCGCAGTGAAATGCGCAGAAAAACCGCGGTAAATCTGCCATAAATCCGCAGCGGTTTAGCACTGCGGATTTATCAAATCCGCTGCAGAAAAATCCGCAGAGGACCAGAATACGTGTGCACATACCGAAACCCTAACCCTAACCCTACCCTTAACCCTACCCCTACCCCTAACCCTAACCCTACCCCTAACCCTAACCCTACCCCTAACCCTACCCCTACCCCTACCCCTAACCCTACCCCTAACCCTAACCCTAACCCTAGTTCTAACTCCAACCTTAGTGAAAAAAAAAAAAATTCTTTATTTTATTATTGTCCCTATCTATGGGGGACAAATGGGGGGGGTCATTTACTGTTTTTTTATTTTGACCACTGTGATAGATTATATCACAGTGATCAAAATTCACATTGGAACGAATCTGCCGGCCGGCAGATTCGGCGGGCGCACTGCGCATGCGCCCGCCATTTTGGAACATGGCGGCGCTCGGGGAAGAAGACTGACGGACCTCGCCAGGATCGGTAAGTATAAGGGGGGGAGATCAGGGCACAGGGGGGGGAGATCGGGGCACGGGGGGGCGTCGGAGCACGGGGGGGGGAGGGATCGGAGCATGGGGGAGAGTGATCGGTGTGCGGGCGGGTGGATCGGTGTGCAGGGGGGGGGGATCGGTGTGCAGGGGGGGTGGTTCGGAGCACGGGGGGGGATCGGAGTGCGGGGGGGTTTGATTGGAGCACGGGGGGGTGTGATTGGAGCACGGGGGAGCGGACAGGAGGACGGGGGAGCGGAGCACAGGACGGAGGGGAGCGGACCACCGATCGGGGGGCTGGGGGGGCGATCGGAGGGGTGGGGTGGGGGCACATTAGTATTTCCAGCCATGGCCGATGATATTGCAGCATCGGCCATGGCTGGATTGTAATATTTCACCATTTTTTTAGGTGAAATATTACAAATCGCTCTGATTGGCAGTTTCACTTTCAACAGCCAATCAGAGCGATCGTAGCCACGAGGGGGTGAAGCCACCCCCCCTGGGCTAAACTACCACTCCCCCTGTCCCTGCAGATCGGGTGAAATGGGAGTTAACCCTTTCACCCGGCCTGCAGGGACGCGATCTTTCTGTGACACAGCATATGCGTCACAGGTCGGATTGGCACCGACTTTCATGACGCATACGCTGTGTCACAGGTCGGGAAGGGGTTAAGCAGGTCTCTTCCTGGTCTAAAGCAATGCCTGTAATTTACTTGGTTTAGTTAGCAAAATCCTGCTGACAGGTTCACTTTATAAGAGTATAAAATGAGAGCCTACCACAGCACTAGTACTTCGATGTTTATGCATTTTTGTAACAGCCAGATTCATGAGCTGCAGTTGGCATATCTCAACTAGTATGTAGTGCTCAGCTTGACCCCTTAGTGACAGAGCCAAATTTAAAAAATCTGACCAGTGTCACTTTATAGGATAATAACTCTGGAACGCTTCAACAAATTCCAGTGACTTTGAGATTGTTTTTTCGTGACACATTATACTTTATGATAATGGTAAATTTAGGTTATGTTTTGTGTTAAACTAAAGAGATAATCATTCAAAGTTTGAAAATAGCTAACTTTTCTTTTACATTTGTCAAATTTCAGATTTATTTGCCGAGCTAAAGCAGACAGCTGGGGATTGTTATTCTCAGGCTGGTAAGGGGCTATGGATATTGCCACCCTTTCCCCACATCCTAATAGCAGCCTGCAGCTGCCCCAGAAAAGGTGCATCCAGTTCTTGTTCTTTTCCTATCTATTCCCACTTGCCCTGTTGTAGTGGCAAGTGAGGTATTATTATTTTGGATAATGGCACCTTTGCATTGTCAGGTGACATCAAGCCCACAGGTTAGCAATGAATGTCTGTAAGACTCCTCTCCATTACTAATCCTATAGTTGTATTGTAAATAATCACATAACAAGAATAAAGTCCCTTATTTTGAAATAGACACACAATTTTTACTTTTTTTCTTTAAACATAACAAGCAGAGTTATTCTAACCTTATGACCATTCCATAGAAGCCCTCATCCCCTGTAAAAAAAAAAAAAAATAATAATAATAATATTAATTTTATTATTATTATTAAGTAAACAGCAATAATACTTGGCTAATGCCCATGAAGCCCTTGTCTCCTGTTAAAATAAATAAAAAAATAAGCATATCCCGTCCGACGTTCTGTCCTACGCTGTAATCCATGTCTGCAATAAATGTTTTGAACCTGGACAGTGCCAAGATGGGACCAACCAGACTGAAAACCATTGGAAAATAAGCTGTTGTGAGCCGCAGTGACTGGTGGTGATGTCATCAAGGTTACAGCTGGTCACTCAGGCTGTGTTCCCAGCCGGGCAAATGAATTGCGGTGACTTCATTGAGATCAATGCTCGCTCCGTGAGAAAAAGTCTCACTGCAACGCTGAGCTCAGTGAGTGAACTCGGTGAGTTCACCCTTGGGGATTGTATTACAAGTTTAATTTTTACAGATGTGGATAACAGGGAAAAAAAAACACTGAATGTTTGAAACTACTGTAGATGGTGGCTGTGCACTTGGTTCAGTATTTGCATGTTCATATCATTGTCGTCATCAGTTTTATGTTCCCTGTTTGGGATGCTGTGAGCCCACAAGTCATACATTGATCCTTTATATGTGGCCATCAATGCTTTATTTAATACTATATTGCTTTATTCTTTTCTAGTATTCTTCTACCGGATGCTCTCTGTCTCTACATCACACAGAAAAACCTGAACATGAGGACATCTGTGAATATCGCCCCTACTCCTGCCCCTGCCCTGGAGCTTCGTGCAAATGGCAAGGTTCACTGGAAGCGGTTATGCCCCACCTCACCCATGCTCACAAGAGCATTACCACACTTCAAGGAGAAGACATAGTCTTCCTTGCTACCGACATTAACTTGCCAGGAGCTGTTGACTGGGTCATGATGCAGTTCTGTTTCAGCCACCACTTTATGTTGGTTCTGGAGAAACAAGAGAAGTATGAAGGACACCAGCAGTTCTTTGCCATCGTCCTCTTGATAGGGACACGAAAACAGGCTGAAAACTTTGCCTACAGACTTGAGCTGAATGGAAACCGTAGACGTCTAACCTGGGAAGCCACACCGAGATCCATCCACGATGGAGTTGCGGCAGCCATCATGAACAGTGATTGTTTAGTTTTTGACACAGCTATTGCACATCTTTTTGCTGATAATGGGAACCTGGGCATCAACGTGACCATATCTACTTGTTGTCCGTGATCTTAGTTTTTTGTGTTCTTTGTAATGAAGGTAGATATTTATGTGGCTCATTTGGAAGTGCTGTCCACATTTTATATTTTAATAAAGTGAACTCACTTTTTTCCAGTTATCATTGCCAACCTTTTCTAGAGACTGGATGTAGTTGAATTTTATGAAAGTCTATTGATTATTACCCGAAAAGTTTTTATTTTTTTCCTTTAAATTTTTTCCCAAATAAAATGACTTTCCTTTTTAATTGATGAGAAGAGATTTCAGAAAAAAAAAATTACAGGAGGAGAAATCTCAGCCTCAATGCATGGCGTTTACGTGTCATAAAAAGGTCATGTTTTGTATGTGCAAATGAACCGCGTTCAGCAGAGCATTGCTGTGTAATGTTTTGTGGGCGATGTATTGACCAAATTTTCTATGTGCCAGAGTCCAATTTGTTTATTTCATGTCTTTATATTAAAGCACACACTTTGCAATGTTTCATCCAGGAATGTCAACCTAGTTTGCCTTCAGTTTTGTTGAGTTGTATTTTTGACCATCTCCAATAAAATTAATTCTGTGGGAATTTTTCTGTTTGAGTTGACTGGACGATCTGCATTATAACTATAAACTTAACCCCTTTCTGACCTCGGAGGGGATAGTACGTCCGAGGTCAGAAGCCCCGCTTTGCTGCGGGCTCCGGCGGTGAGCCCGCATCAAAGCCGGGACATGTCAGCTGTTTTGAACAGCTGACATGTGCCCGTAATAGTCGCGGGCAGAATCACGATCTGCCCGCGCCTATTAACTAGTTAAATGCCGCTGTCAAACGCAGACAGCGGCATTTAACTACCGCATCCGGCTGGGTGGCCGGAAATGACGGCATCGCCGACCCCCGTAACATGATCGGAGGTCGGCGATGCTTCAGTATTGTAACCATAGAGGTCCTTGAGACCTCTATGGTTACTGATCCCCGGCAGCTGTGAGCGCCACCCTGTGGTCGGCGCTCACAGCACACCTGATTTTTACTACATAGCAGCGAACAGCAGATTGCTGCTATGTAGCAGAGCCGATCGTGTTGTGCCTGCATCTAGCCTCCCATGAAGGCTATTGAAGCATGGCAAAAATAAAAAAAAAAAAAGTTTAAAAAAATGTGAAAAAAATATAAAAGTTTAAATCACCCCCCTTTCGCCCCAATCAAAATAAATCAATTAAAAAAAAATCAAATCTACACAAATTTGGTATCGCCGCGTTCAGAATCGCCTGATCTATCAATTAAAGAAAAGCATTAACCTGATCGCTAAACGGCGTAGCGAGAAAAAAATTTGAAACGCCAGAATTACGTTTTTTGGTCGCCGCGACATTGCATTAAAATGCAATAACGGGCAATCAAAAGAACGTATCTGCACCAAAATGCTATCATTATAAACGTCATCTCGGCACGCAAAAAATAAGCCCTCACCCGACCCCCAGATCATGAAAAATGGAGACGCTACGAGTATCGGAAAATGGCGCAATTTTTTTTTTTTTTTTTTTAGCAAAGTTTGGAATTTTTTTTTCACCACTTAACCACTTAGGTAAAAAATAACCTAGTCATGTTAGGTGTCTATGAACACGTACTGACCTGGAGAATCATAATGTCAGGTCAGTTTTAGCATTTAGTGAACCTAGCAAAAAAGCCAAACAAAAAACACTTGTGGGATTGCACTTTTTTTGCAATTTCACCGCACTTGGAATTTTTTTTTTACCGTTTTCTAGTACACGACATGCTAAAACCAATGATATTGTTCAAATGTACAACTCGTCCCGCAAAAAATAAGCCCTCACATGGTGATATTGACGGAAAAATAAAAAAAGTTATGGCTCTGGGAAGGAGGGGAGTGAAAAACGAACACAAAAACGAAAAATCCCAAGGTCATGAAGGGGTTAAAGGGAACCTATCATGTAAAATTTGTATTAACCTGCAGGTATGGGGTTGATTTAGAAGATTAATAGCATTCTGAAGCTGCTCAGCTCCCAAACTGAGAGCCCCACTGCCGGGAGGAAATTAATTTATTGCTTCTGGCAGCCTCCGGCTATGTGCACACGTTGCGGATTTTGCTACAGATCCGCAGCGGATTTGACGCTGCGGATCTGCAGCTTTTTTCCATGTGGTTTACAGTACCATGTAAACGTATGGAAAACAAAATCTGCAGTGCATATGCTGCGGAAAAAAACGCACGGAAACGCAGCAGTGTTTTTTCCGCAGCATGTCAATTCTTTGTGCGGATTCCGCAGCGATTTACACCTGCTCCTCAATAGGAATCCGCAGGTGTAAAACCACAGGTGGAATCCGCACAAAAACTGTGGTAAATCTGTGGGTAATCCGCATTGTGGTTTACCTGTGGATTTTGCAAAAAGTGCTGAAAATTCTGCACACCAATCCGCAACGTGTGCACATAGCCTCAGGCTTTCAGTCAGAAGTGGGGCTTCAGTCACCTCTCTCGGTGCATAGTCAGCAGCTGCTGTAACCACACCCCTGGCACTGACTGACATCCAGTTCTAATGCTAAGCATCAGTCGGTGCCAGGGCATGGTTTCAGCCTCCGCTCACTATGCACTTAGCCGTGACTGAAAGCCTGAGGCTGACGGGAGGAATAAGTTAATTTCCTCCCGGCAGTGGGGCTCTCAGTGCAGGCGCTGACCTGCATCAGAGCGCTATTAATCAGCATATTCTGTATTTGCAAGTTTTTTTCTGTTTTTGTTTTTTTACATGAAAGGTTCTTTTTAAAAGTATAGCCTGCAAGTTAGAAATGTAATAGGTAAGAAATGGTATTTTTACTATTATGCATGATTGTTTGTAGCAGTCAAGGTAAAAAAAAAATAAAATTGACAGTTCTACCAAATTGATAATTTCAAGTTCCCCCTGCACATATGTCCGGCACTGCGTCTTGGTTTTCATCCAACCTTTAACTAAAACACGGGATGTAAAATAATGGAGGATCTGATCTTATTGTTTCCATTGGGCTAATTCCCACCTGGCCGGAGCACTGGAGTGGTGCAGGTGGTGGTCCGGTGGCCTGAGAATGACTTTCTGAAGTGTTGGGTTCTGGCCTTAGGCCGAGGTTTAAAACGGAGGGTGGGTGGAGGAGGACTAATGGCAACTTTTGCATTAGTTGTGCCATCATCTGTGAGCCAGCTGATTGCAACAGGTTTAAAAAAGAAAAAGAATGAGCTTTATACAATGGCTGTTAATGCAGCCTAAGTCGCCTTTGAATTTACACTTATATGAGCGCTTAGTATTTTTCTGTCTCTGTCTGGAATAATTTTTCACACCTTTTTCTGGCTATGGGACAATCTAAAGTTAAAGGGAATCTGTCACCAGAAAAAAACACTATTAACCTGAAGATATTGGGTTAATCTGCAGGTTAATACGTAGTATTGTTAACCTGCCCGGCACTTGCACTTGGCCGTACGCTGCAGGGAGAGAATGAACGTTACAACCCCGGCAGCATTTGGTTTGTCAGCACATTGTGCACACAGCGTGGCGGCTGTAACCGCACCCCCGGTTACTGAACCCGTGCCAACTCTGCCACTGCGACCGGAAGACTAATGATGCTGGCGGGAATAAAGTTTAATTTTCTCCCCACAGCATTGGGCTACTTGCGGGCGCTGAGCAGGTTAGTAATGCTATTAACCCCACATCTGCAGATGGTTTTTTTTTTTTGTGGAGACAGGTTCCCTCTTAAGCAAATTTATGAAGTACCTTTTTAAATAAGTAGGTGGAGGCCGCACATAGAAAGCAGCAGCGCTTAGTGTGTGGTGTTTTTCGTGTTTTTTTTGCAGCGCCACCATATCCATGGGCTATCCCATAAATGTACGATCGATGCAGGTCCTTTTGCTGAATGTGCCAATAACACTTTAATCATTACAAAGTTCTCCCTGAAGGTAGGGGTAGACAGACAGGTTTTGGAAGGGGTACACAGATTTGGTAAGTTAGTAATTTCAATAGATCATAGGAAAATGTGTTTTCTACAGCAGGCTGACCTTTTTAAAGGGACATGGTAATTGGTAAAATTACAATTTTTCTTTCTGTTCATCCATCTTTAACTGTTCTGCTATTCTCACCACAGTCTCATCGCATCCAAGCATTTTATTATGTGCAGTTTTTTCTCTACTTTGAATGTTACTAGATAATCTATTGTGAAAACCTCCGTCCACTGAAATAAGAGCATACGCTTAGATATCTCCATCTATTTGCTGCTTAGTCTCCATCTGCGGTCCCTTTTTGGGGCACTTGGACCAGGCTGTATAGCTGATTGCATTGGGATGCTAGGTGATCAAAATCGCATGACACTCATCAGACTTATCAGGAACAACATTGGACAGATTTTATAAATACAGATGAGTGCGAGCCCAAAAACTGATGGTTCTAGTTGTCAGACAAATTCTGCAAAACATCAGTGAAAACAAAGAAATTAACCGAGTGATTGCTTTATTTCCAGAGACTAGTTCCATTAACTTTATTGGAGTCTTATGACTATTACCGTAGATCAAATATTTATTTTGTGACGTTTTTTTTCCTGCCATATTTATTATTTTTAGTATATTTCCCTGACTACATACATGTGTTCTGTTTTCTGTAGTTCACTTAGAAGAGGCTTGAAACAACTGTCTTTGGGTATACTAAAGAAATGGATAACACAAGGATTAAAAACTGATGGAAATAGCACCCGACAAACTGTACAGACTTATCGATGGAGCCTAATGGTATAGAGCCATACAGGTCGGGATTATCACTAATGACCTGGGTGTTAATGCGTCCAAACCTGTATAAAATTAGTACTTATCTGGCCCAGTCATCCACGTGGATTATTGTTTTTCGCATTGTCCTTGCATAGCACGTCTGAAGCAGCGTGGCTGCACATCTTGTCTGAGATTCTAGTAGGTTAGTAAGAATTTGGGGCTAAGAAGTTGATTTTAGGGGTATGCTCTCCCCCAATGATGCTGCTTTTTAGTATCCCAGTATGCACTGGTATTACTCAAATATATTGTCATCAGATTGGAATAAAACAATACAAAAGCAGCTTGTGTAGATTGGGGACAGTAGGAAACTTTTAATAAAAGTACGGTATATTAGAAAATGGCTTAGAATTATGGGAATATATAGGGAGCTAGGAGTAAATTGCTTTGCCTTCGTTCCACCCCTGTAAGGGAAATCCACACACAATCTCATTCACCCACTGGAAAGTAAATCTGATGTGTAACCTGAGCAGCGATCCAGATTCCATCCTACCCAATGCCCGGAGTGAAACCTACGGAAACGGCAGCATTAGGTAGGGATTAGTGATGAGCGAGTAAACTCGTTGCTCTGGTGGTCTCCGAGTATTTGACTGCTCGGAGAGTTAGTTTTCATCACCTCATCTGAATGATTTACAGCTAGTAGCCAGCCTGAGTGGGGATTCCCTAGCAACCAGGCAACCCCCACATGAAATGAGGCTGGCTAGTAGCTGTAAATCATTTAGCTGAGGTGATGAAAACTAAATCTTCGAACACTAACAAATACTCGGAGGTCACCCGAGCAATGGCTATACTCACTCATCACCAGTAGAGATTTTGACACTGCAGTTGAGCTGTTCGGTGTCTGAAGAATCCTCATACCATTATTTGTCTGTTTCTCTTATTAATATTTTGAGCCATCTGATCACACTGTACTCAATTTATTTCTATTATCTCTAATGTCGCTGTTTGATGCCATTAAATATTTGCATTTGAGGCATATGTGGGTATTTCTCATGACTGGCGTACGCATGGCTGAGCTGCCCACTGTTACAATGCTACACGTACATTCTCTTGTACCATATTTATGAAAGAAAAGACGAATAAAAAAAATGGCAGCAAATTGGAGAAGTGTGAAAACTGTACTCTGAGTTTTGCCTTTGAGCAAACAAATTGCTTTCTGTAAATTTGGCTGATTTGTCTCCTGCTTCCCGGTCATTTCACTTTGACAGACTGATTGTAGTTGTAATGTGAGCGCCCGCATGAGATTCTCGTAACAGAAGGGGCTGGTGACCTCAGACGGGCATTTGAGGCTGAGATTCATCTGAGGCTGAAGTCCAAAAAAGTAAATAGGCAAAAAAAATGAATGTGTAACCAGCATACTGTTTCACCATGGCTCCTCTTTCAATGTTGCCTGGATCACTACTCATGTTGCTTTTTCTGACCAATGATTAGCTGCAGCGATCATGTGCCTATCTGGCAAAAAGCGCAAGTATGGAAAACCCGTTTATATATAGATACACACGTGGGGCTTTTACCTCAGCTTATTTTCTAGGGTAGGCTACATGAGGAATATGCCAATTTGTGTAGCCCCCATCTTTAAGCTGGCACTGTGTGGTCAGCATTGGTATGGGGAGTACTATTCACGACCTATGACGTATAAGTACGTCATAGTTCACCTCCCCCTATTTGATGCTGGCTGCGGCGATGAGCCTGCATCTTTTCCAACATATGACAGGTCATTTGATCCCTAACAACTGCTGGTAGAATCGAGATCCACCCGCGGTTGTTAACATGCTAAATGCCTCTGTAAACCTCTGACACTAATCCTGCCCATTAGTGCCCCGTCACTTGATCGAGGGGCACTGATGGGTTGTCATGACAAACGGGGCTCTGCAAGAAACCCCTGTAGTTGTCATTGCTGATCTGCTGTGAATGTCACCTCGTGGCTGGTGTTCATAGCAGATGAGCATTTCTGCTACACAGAGCAGGGCTCAAGCACAAGCGATCAGAAGATCACAGCTTCTAGCCTCCTAAGGAGACTACTGTTGGAAGTAAAAAAAAAAATGTTTAAAAAAAAAAAAAAGATATAAAATTTCAAATCACCCCCCATTCAAAATAAAAAATATTTGGCATCGCTGCGTTCAGAAACTCCCGATCTATCAAAACATGAAAAGATTTAATCCAATCCGTAAATGGCGTAATGAGAAAAAAAAAATCAAAACACCAGAATTACATTTTTTGGTTGCCACAGCATTGCAATGAAATACGCCCTCCCCCAGACCCTGAAAAATGGATATGCTACAGGTCTCAGAAAATGAAGTTTTTCTGTTGTTGTTTGTTGAAAAAAAAAAAGTTTGATTTTTTTTTTTTCACCACATAAAAATTAACCTATACATGTTTAGTGTCTGCAAACTCAATTACCTGGGGAATCATAATGGCAGGCCAGTTTTAGCATTTAGTGAACATGGTAAAAAAAAAAAAAAAAAAGATAATTGTGGTATTGCACTTCTTTTTTTGTAATTTCGCCACACTTGTAATTTGGAATAAGTCCAGGGTCACACTTGCGAGTGCAATACAAGAAACTCACGTGAGTCTCTCACCGTAACCCCTTTACCCCCAAAGGTGGTTTGCAAGTTAATCACCGGGCCAATTTTTACAATTCTGACCACTGTCCCTTTATGAGGTTATAACTGAAAATTTCTTTGATATTACCTGTGTTTATTTGTAAAAAAACCGGAAATTTCGCAATTTTCCAACTTTGAATTTTTATGCCCTTAAATCACAGAGATATGTCACACAAAATAGTTAAGTAACATTTCCCACATGTCTACTTTACATCAGCACAATATTGGAAACAATTTTTTTTTTTTTTAGGGAGTTATAAGGGTTCAAAGTTGGCCAACAATTTATCATTTTTACAACACTATTTTTTTTTAGGGACCACATCACATTTGAAGTCACTTTGAGGGGTCTATATGATAGAAAATACCCAAGTGTGACACCATTCTAAAACCTGCACCCCTCAAGGAGCTCAAAACCACATTCAAGAAGTTTATTAACCCTTCAGGTGTTTCACAGGAATTTTTGGAATGTTTAAAAAAAAATGAACATTTAACTTTTTTTCACAAAAAGTTTGTTCAGCTCCAATTTGTTTTATTTTACCAAGAGTAACAGGAGAAATTGGACCATAAAAGTTCTTGTACAATTTGTTCTGAGTACGCTGATACCCCATATGTGGGGGTAAACCCCTGTTTTGGCGCACGGGAGAGCTCGGAAGGGAAGGAGCACGGTTTCACTTTTTCAACGCAGAATTGGCTGGAATTGAGATCGGATGCCATGTCGCATTTGGAGAGCCCTTGATGTGCCTAAACATTGAAACCCCCCACAAGAGACACTATTTTGGAAAGTAGACCCCATAAGGAACCTATCTAGATGTGTGGTGAGCACTTTGACCCACCAAGTGCTTCACAGAAGTTTAAAATGTAGAGCTGTAAAAATAATAAATCACATTTTTTCGCAAAAATGATATTTTCACCCCCAATGTTTTATTTTCCCAAGGGTAACAGAAGAAATTGGACCCCAAATTTTGTTGTGCAATTTGTCCTAGGTACACTGATACCCCAAATGTGGGGGTAAACCACTGTTTGGGTGCATGGCAGAGCTTGGAAGGGAAGGAGTGCTGTTTGACTTTTCAATGCAATATTGACTGAAATTGAGATGGGACGCCGTGTCGCATTTGGAGAGCCTCTGATGTGCCTAAACATTGAAACCTCCCACAATTACACCATTTTGGAAAGTAGACCCCCTATGGTGAGCACTTTGAACCCCCACGTGTTTCACTACAGTTTATAATGCAGAGCCGTGAAAATAAAACTTTTTTTCCACAAAAATTATTTTTTAGCCCCCAGTTTTGTATTTTCCCAAGGGTAACAGGAGAAATTGGATGACAAAATTTGAGTGCGCTGATACCCCATTTGTGGGACAGAACTACCGTTTGGGCGCATGGCAAAGCTTTGAAGGGAAGGAGCGCTGTTTGGAATGCAGACTTAGATGGAATGTCTGCAGGCGTCACGTTGCGTTTGCAGAGCCCCTGGTGTACCTGAACAGTAGAAACCCCCCACAAGTGACCCGATATTGGAAACTAGACCCCCCAAGGAACTTATCTAGATGCGTTGTGAGAACTTTGAACCCCCAAGTGTTTCACTACAGTTTATAACGCAAAGCCTAAACAGTGGAAACCCCCCAATTCTAACTGAAACCCTAACCCAAACACACCCCTTTCCCTAATCCCAACCCTAACCATAACCCTAACCACACCCCTAACTGGAACATGCCTGTAACCCTAATTCCAACCACATCCCTAACCCCAACACACCCCTAACCCTAATCCCAACCCTAACCACACCCCTAACTCCAACACACCCCTAACCCTAATCCCACCCTAACCACACCCCTAACCCTAATCTCAACTGTAAATGTAATCCAAACCCTAACTTTAGCCCTAACCCTAACTTTAGCCCCAACCCTAACCCTAACTGTAGCCCCAACCCTAACTGTAACCTTAACTTTAGCCCCAACCCTAACCCTAATGGGAAAATGGAAATAAATACATTTTTTTAATTTTATTATATTTCCTTAACTAAAGGGGTGATGAACGGGGTTTGATTTACTTTTATAGCGGGTTTCTTAGCGGATTTTTATGATTGGCAGCTGTCACACTAAAATACACTTTTTATTGCAAAAAATAGTTTTTGCGTCTCCACATTTTGAGAGCTATAATTTTTCCATATTTTTTTGCGGGACACTGACGTTTTTATTGGTAACATTTTGGGACACGTGACATTTTTTGATCGCTTTTTATTCCGATTTTTGTGAGGCAGAATGAACAAAAACCAGCAATTCGTGAATTTCTTTTGGGGGGGCGTATATACCGTCCCACGTTTGATAAAATTGATAAAGCAGTTTTATTCTTCGGGTCAGTACGATTACAGCGATACCTCATTTATATCATTTTTTTATGTTTTGACGCTTTTATACGATAAAATCTATTTTATATAAAAAATAATTATTTTTGCATAGCTTTATTCGGAGGATTATAACTTTTTTTTTTTTTGCTGATGAGGCTGTATGGCAGCTCGTTTTATGCGGGACAAGATGACGTTTTCAGCTGTACCATGTTTATATCCGTCTTTTTGATCGCGTGTTATTTCACTTTTTGTTCAGCAGTATGATAATAAAGCGTTATTTTTTTGCCTCTTTTTTTTTCGGTGATCACTGAAGGGGTTAACTAGTGGGACAGTGTTATCGGTCGTGATACTAAGTATGTGTACTTTTATTGTTTTTTTTTATTTAGACAAAGAAATATATTTATTGGAACAATGTATATTTTTTTTCTTTATTTTTTCTTTAGGATTTTTTTTTTTCTTTATTACACTGCCTCAGGGGGGACATGACTATATAGTGTCAGATCGCTGATCTGACACTTTGCAGTGCACTGTGTCAGATCAGCGATCTGACAGGCACTGCAGGGAGGCTTCCCGGCCACTGCTCTGAGCAGGTGCTTGCAAGCCACCTCCCTGCAGGACCTGGAAGGCCCCCCACAGCCATTTTGGATCTTGGGCCTGCAGCGAGGAGGAGGTAGGAGACCCTCGGAGCAACGCGATCATATCGCGTTGCTCCGAGGGTCTCAGGGACGCACGCAGGGAGTCCCCTCCCTGCGCGATGCTTCCCTGTGCCGCCGGAACGCTGCTATTGCATTTGATCGCAGTGTTCCGGGAGTTAATGTTCCAGGAGCGGTCCGTGACCGCTCCTCGCACATAGTGCCGGATGTCAGCTGCGATAGTCAGCTGACACCTGGCCCCGATCAGCCGCGCTCCCCCCGTGATGACGTATTATCCCATCGTGGTTATATGGGCCCATACCACCTTGACGGAATAGTACGTGATATGTCAGAAAGGGGTTAATACCCGGGCACTGCCACCGGCACTCAGACCGGAGTGTGCGGCTGCATGTATTCTTATGCAGCTAAACACTCCGGTCCCGAGTGCCAGGTATTGAGGCGAGAGACTCACTTGAGTTTCTCGCACTTAGGGTATGTGCACACGATGCAGATTTAGTGCAGAATTGGTGCAGAACTGCAGCAGATTTTTCTGCTGCAGAAACGCTGCAGAACTGCACTGTGATTTACAGTACAATGTAAATCAATGTGAAAAAAAAGCTGTGCACATGGTGCAGAAAAATCTGCGCAGAAACGCTGCAGATTTCAAAGAAGTGCACGTCGCTTCTTTTGTGCAGTTCTGCAGCGTTTCTGCGCAGATTTTACTGCACCATGTGCACAGCTTTTTTTTTCACATTGATTTACATTGTACTGCACAGAAACTGCATCAAATCTGCAGATGCAGATTTAGTGCAGAAAATTCTGCACCACAGTTCCTACGTGTGCACGTAGCCTTAGGAACTGTGCACACGTTGCAGATTTGACCGTGGAATTTTCTGTGCAGATTCTGCATCTCTTGGCAGAAAACGCAGGTCAGAATCTGCTCCTTTTTAGGGCAGAGACAGACTGCCGTAGTTCTCATGGGAGAATCGCATCGTGAACCACGTACTGGCTGTCGGCTCTTCTGACCTGAGCTTGACAGCTGCATAGTAGTCCATCACGCTGTCTTTCTCAGGTCATGAGAGGTGCCAGGCCAGTCCATGCAGTGCGATGCGATTCTCGCACGAGAAATACAGCAGTCTGTCTCTGCCCTAATACTGCCTATTCAGGCCCTTAATATATCCACCTTACTCCATTAAGGCCAGTCTCACACGTCCAGATAATTCCGGTACCGAAAAAGTCGGTACCGGAGTTGTCCGTGTGTCCGTGAGCTCACGTAGGCCATCCGTGTGGCACACGTGCTGCAGGGGGTGGGGGACAGGGATCTTTATTTAAAACACGAAAAAACGAAAAAAAAAAACGGATTTTTCATATCTTCTTTCCAGCGAACGCTGCTGGAGAGAAGATATGAATGGCGGCTTCAGCACCACGTGGGGGGGACAGTGCTTACTGTAGCGCTGTCTCCTGCACGGCACACGGACACCGTCCGTGTGCGGTACGTGTTTTACACGGACCCATTGACTTTAATGGGTCCGTGTAATACGTGCGCTCCCACGAACACTGACATGTCTCCGTGTTTTGCACACGGACACACGGTTCATGAAAACATGCTGACGTGCAGAGACACATTGATTTCAATGTGTCTACGTGAGTCAGTGTCTCTGGTACGTGCGGAAACTGACACCTCACGTACCGGAGCCACTGACGTGTGAAACCGGCCTAACAAGGTATTCCAATGTGTATGACTAACGATGTGAGAGCATCAGATGCGATATACTAATGACCCTCGGCTCCTGCTCTGCAGCGTGATCCAAGTGTCAGTGCTCTGTGCATGACAGGATCACAGGTGGTGGAGATGAAGAAAGTAATTTCTACTTCTCCATTGCTGGCATCCGAGGGAATCGCACTGTACTAGACTTATATGGGTGCGTGTGATCCTAATTTGGCATGCAATCTCAGCATGCTGCGTTTTTTTTCCATTTGATCGCCACAGAATCATAGGATTAAATCTGCAATCAGATTTTTAATCGGATTGCATTAGTCCGATTTAATCACAAGTGGGAGCGAGCCCTTACACTCCTGGGCTCCCACCTGTCAGATATCTACAGTACAAATTTCTCATATGTCTCTAAATCTTACTGTGACCATTGCAAGGTGGACATTCGGAACCTAGGGACAGACAAGGTTGTACACCCCTGCTTTAGATTACAGGGTGCATTTCTTCTTACTTCAGGGGAGGGGATTTGTGCCTATTTTCCTTTTTTTAACAGAGGTTATTGATAAATAACAAGCATTATTGATATTGGTGACTTATTCTATGCTCTTGGCTATGCTGTTAGGTTAGAATTATTATTCCTTCATCATACAGGCTATGCTTGTATTCTGCCCTACTCTTTGCATTGGTGTCATCCATTATGCATCCTAAAGCAAAACAACGGCCCCATAGCCGTAATCTATTCTAGTGACTATATCACTAGAATGGCAGGCACGGCTCTGAATAAGAATGGTGCCTCTGACTGCGGTGCCCTTTGCCCTTCTGTTGCCATGGCCACGTTGTTATCCCTTCACATTTATGAGTATTTATAAGGGGGCGGTGTTTACGGTCATAAGCCAATCATTATGCGTGGCTTATTATTCCCCCCTCCTTCCCCTTCCTCACGGGCTATAAAATGCTCAGGTAATCTCTTTTCCCCTCATTCTCCCCAGTTTAGTGGGGCCCGGAGGTGCCTTTTTTGCTGTCCGGATTGAAGCATGGCAGACCCTTTTTGGAAGCCCTGCGGTGTAGATTTGAGAAGGAAGGTGAGCAATGGTTAATGTCCCTGTTTGCTGGGATCAATGCTCACCCCTCTAGCTCAGCGGGAGCGCTTTTAGCGCAACCCCCTCTGTCAGTTATCCCCCTCACGCCACCCACGGTCGAGCCCTCGGTCCCATGGGCACTCACTGACAAGGAGACGGCGGCGGCAGCTGAAGGACGAGGATGCAGGCGTTCCGCGTGGCGTTCCCGCCCTCCTGCACGCCTCAGGGAGAGCTCTCCTGTCCTGACAGGAAGCTCACGTCGGCGCCATGACAGGAGATTAGGCCCGCCCACGAAACTCCTGCCCTCACGTCGGCTGCGGTCTGAAGTCGCACAGTCTTGCGGCGGGAAATACACAACTCTGGCATCCTTAATTCCTGTCATTTACTCCCAGGGGCCACTACAGGTACACAGGAGCCCCGTTGACATAGTGGTCATTGCCGCCGCTCAATTGGAAGTCCCACCCCATAGCTCTGTGCCGGTTGTGGGTGCAATGGGTGGCGGTAACAGCGCACACTCATCAGGCTCCTCAGGAGAGCCGATTAACCCCTCGCCTGCCATCCATAAAGAGGTTGCCTCTAGTGAATTGCAGAAAAGTGTGACCGCCGCACATGATGTGGTAGCAGCAGCGGGGGTCATTCAACATTTTACTGCCTCTCCTCCTTTTTCTCAACATTATGAGGCTTTAACCCCGTCCGCTCCAACATTATTTGACGTTCAGCCTCATTCGCAGCCTTTACCCTCTTTTAATGCTACCCCTATAGTTTCACAACTTCCTCCTGATGGTAACACAGTAACCCACATTCAGATCACTCACTCTCATGAAAGAAGACACGACAGGCGTAGGCACCGTAGGTCATACTCATCATCTTCATCTTCTCATTCACGCCATAGCCACCGTACGTCTGACCATCACAAGAGGCGTTCCGTTCACTCACATAGGAGATCAAGATCTCATAGATATGCTAAATCTCGGTCCTCGAGACGACGCTCACCATCATCTTCATATGAGATGTCCAGCGAGTCTGCGAGTCCCGTTAGAGCAGGGCTCCCCAACCTGTAGCTCAGGAGCCACATGTGGCTCGCGGCCCCATGAATTGTGGCTCGCGACTGTCTGCCAGCTTGATGCATTATGTCTAGGTCTAGCAAACATTTATCAAGACCATATCTCAAAATGGTGAATTTTTGTGAGTAGCCCTGCACAGAATTGCAGATCTTGATGAACATTTACTTGTCTTAGGGGTTTCGAGATGTTTTAGGTATGGTACGCTGGAGGTTTGTACTACGTGTTAGAGGAGATGCTCAAAGCTGGATGTGACAGTGTGTTGAGAGAATACTGAATGGGGATATTGTGGGAACCCCTGGATCTCAGTGTACGGCTCTGGAGTGATTTCTGTGGAAAAGCTTTGGTTATCATTATACCTGTAATGGGGGCTTTGGTTGCCACTATGAAGAGGGTGGGAGCTGGATGTGGCTCGCGACCCTCTCTCAGTGCTGGATGTGGCTCGCAACCCTCTCTCTAAGCTTAATGTGGCTCTCAAGATCAGAAAGGTTGGGGTCCACTGCGTTAGAGAGACTGGTCCTTCTCGGGACAGAAGAGAGTCACGAGCAGCGTCAAGGGTTTACAGCCCGGTCGAGCTGAATGCACCTCACGGGGTTTCAAGCCAAGGTTTCAATATTTCATCCGTAGCTGCTGGAGCCGGAGTTCCTCCATGTATGGGAGTCCCTCCTCCAGTCGTTGGTTCTGGTGAGTGTTCTACTTCAACGGTTAATTATTCTGATAATAATATGTTAATGGCTCTTCTTAAAACAATGATTGATCAAATTCCAATGGTAAATTGTCGCGTGAAGGATGATTCAAAAATACAATCCTTAGCCAGCGTGCACAGAGACGCTTTTTATTGCGGGGTTAGCGCGCTTGGTTCTCATGTTGATGATGATACCAAACATAAGATTTGGAAAAACTAATATTTTGACATTTGGACTTTGATTTCTGTAGATCAGCATACGGTATATAAAGAAAGACGACAAGTTGATAGGGTTTTTGATAGGAGTAAGCAGAAAGTAGCAAAAATAATAAACATGCCTCATGTTAGCCCAGAAACAACCCCCCTTTTCCACACAGACTGCTGGACACACATCAACAGGCACCAATTCAGTGGTCGTGCATAGACCCGGAGCCTGTTGGCTGTTTAACGAAGGGCATTGCCGATTCTTCGGCATGTGCAAGTTCAAGCATGAATGCTCTGCTTGCGCAGGAAGCCACCCCGCAGCAAAGTGCACTCGCCCGGCAGGAACATTGCCTTCCAAACCACAGCAAACCGATCACAAGGACCTCGGTGAGCGTAACCGCGATGGGTACGTGGCTAAATCGATACCATAAAAAAGATGCAGCTGGTCAAATTCGTTTCGGTTTTACGTTTGTTTTTTTCATCCCGTTTAAACTCCAGCATACAATATCCTTTTCCAAAAATTTGAAATCTGCAGAGGCTCATCCGGAAATTCTTCGAGAAAAAATTTCCAAGGAAGTAGCATTAGGTAGAATTGCTGGGCCATTTTCAGTTCCGCCCTTTCCAAATTTCAGGGTTTCTCCTTTGGGGGTCATCCCTAAGAAGGAACCCAGCTCGTTTCACATGATTCATCATCTGTCCTATCCCAAAGGTAACTCCGTTAATGATGGTATACTACTGGAGGATGCTTCAGTGTCATATGCATCATTTGACAGAGCCGTAGTAATAGTTCGGGATGCAGGCTCTAGTGCCTGGCTGGCTAAGGTTGTGTGCACACGCTGCGGTTTTTGCTGCGGATCCACAGCGGATTTGACCGCTGCGGATCCGCAGCAGTTTTCCCAAAGTTTACAGTACCATGTAAACCTAAGGGGGAAAAAAACCCGCTGTGCACATGCTGCGGAAAATGCCGTGCGGAAATGCAGCATGTCAATTGTTTGTGCGGATTCCGCAGCGGTTTGCAACCAGCACCAATAGGAAAATGCTGGTGAAAAACCGCAGAAGAATCCGCTGAAGAAACCGCAAGAAAATCCGCAGTGAAAACCGCAGTGGTTTTGCACTGCGGATTTTCCAAATCCGCAGGAAAATCCGCAGCGTGGGCACATACCCTAAAGCAGACATTGATTCTGCTTTCAGGTTATTACTGGTTCATCCCGATTGTTTTCACTTATTAGGATGTAGAGTAGATGACAATGATTATTATGATATGTGTCTCCCTATGGGATGTTCTATCTCATGCTATTATTTTTAACTTTTTAGTTCATTTTTGGATTGGGTAGTGCGTTACGAGACGCAATGTGATGCCGTCACGCACTACTTAGATGACTTTCTTTTTTGGGGCCCTGAAGACTCTGACTTACCGTATGTTCATTTCTGATTAACAAATTCAAGCAGATAGCGGGAGAATTCGGGATACCTTTATCTGCGGAAAAGACGATCGGTCCCGTTCAAACGTTGACATTTTTTGGAATAGAGATTGTCTCTATTTCTATGGTTTTTCGATTACTGGCTGAAAAAATTAAAAAAATGTTGAGTCTAATTGAAGGTTTTATTTCAGTCAAGAAGGTATCATTGCAGCAGATGCAATCCTTGTTGGGCTTATTAGTTTTCGCTTGCAGGGTGATGCCTGTCGGCAGAGTTTTTTCTCGCCAATTGTCTATGGCTACCAGGGGTTTGTCCCAACCTGGTCATAGACTTCGTACCACCAGGTCCATGCGGGCTGACCTTGAAGTTTGGAAGTCTTTTCTGCAGTCGTACAATTGCCAAACGTACTTTATGCCAAGGGAGGTTCTTAGCCAGGATCTTGAGCTATTTACGAGTTTGGATTTTTCTTCGGGTTTTTTAGTAGTTTTTGGAGATCAATGGTGTACTGACAACTGGCCATCATCTTGGCAAATGCTAGGCATTTGTCGTGACCCTGTTTCTTGCGAGGTTTTTGCTATCGTTTTATCGATCGAGCTTTGGTTTGACAGTTTAGCGAACAAAAAGATTGTTTTCCAGTCCTGTCACCCTAAAACCGCGCATTGCATTAATTTTATGTCTTGCACGTCACTCTCAATTTTATGCCTGCTTCGCCGTTTAGCTCTGTTATGCCTGAAATATAATATTTGGCCCCGTGCTCAACAAATTTCAGTTCCCGATAACAGGCTGTCTGACATGCTACCACATTTTGATTGACATGTTTTCAAGAACAGATTTCCCAATGTGCAACCGGAGGGCTTGCCTTGCCCCCTTTCTCTCTGGGATGCAGTGGCGAACAGTTGATGCCTATGGTCCGTTCTTCAGTGGCCCCAGCAACATGGCAGTCTTACGGTAAGGCATGGGAGGAATGGTGTTCATTGATTCAAGGCAGGCCTGTGCATGTATCTGATCAATGTAGATTGCAAGTCACGGTTAATTTTATTGGTCAGATGGTAGGAAAAGGTATATCGGGTTCTTCTGCGCAACAGCGTTTATCTGGTTTAGCATTTTATCAGTCCAGTCTTATCTGGGGATTATATCTCCTGTTAGTCTTTGACTTATTTACCATGTAGGCTATTACTTTCTGGGTATTTTTGTTTGGTATTTAATAAAGTATACAATTTTTACGGGGGTTTTTTCTTTTTGTAAACTGGTCTTTTCCCTTGTTGGATATATAGTTTGTGAGTCATCTTTATTGTTATCCGCAGCACTCGGTTTACTTTTTTCGGGGCACTTCGTATTAGTGAGCTAGTTCCTCAGTCTAAGAGTAGTCTTAAGGGAGGGTTATTATACGACGACGTTTTTCTGGTAAAAGATTCAATTCGCCTTTGCAAGTCAAAGACTGACCCAGCAGGCAGAGGTACTTGGCTTTTGTTGCACCATCAGTTAGGGCAAGTTTGCCCTGTTCGTTTAATCAATGCCTACCTGGAGGTTAGACGCTGTGGTAGGTTGTTCCTTGTTCATCTAGACGGTTCTCCGTTGACTAGGTATCAATTTCATGCATTATTTGTCAAGTGTTTGACGAAATAGGGGGTTCCAGTTCATGAATATGGCACTCACTCATTTCGTATTGGAGCTGCGACGGAAGCAGCTAAAGCGGGTTTACCTGATGCAGAGGTACAAAGGATCGGCAGATGGCGCTCAGCTTGTTTTGTGAGGTATATTCGTCCTGATCTTTTAAATTAACCTCGTCATCTTTATTTTCAGGTTCTGACAGTCCAACTGTGTGGTTGCTAGGCCACTCCTACATATTCTGGGCTGGTCAAAGGGCTGAGTGTCACCCTGGTGGTAGAACTCTAGGCTTTCAAGGCCCGAATTTTTCTTGGAGAGGTATAAGAGGCTTACAGTGGCCGCAAGTCTTACCAGAAATAGTGGGCATCTCAAGAGATGCCAGGGGACCGGTAGTTCTCGCTCTACATGCCGGCGGTAACGATTTGTGTTCCTACAAAATCACTGACTTGATAACGATGATGAGGTCAAATATAGCCCGTTTTCACGTTTTTTCCAAGAGCTTATATTCGTGTGGTCTGAAATCGTTACCAGAGCAGTCTGTCATGGTGCCAGAGATGGCTTGGCGGTTGAACGCACCAGGAGAACGATCAATGCCCAGATTTCGAAATTCCTCAGAGAAAGGCTGGGTGTTGTTATAAGGCACAAGCAATTAGAAGGGGATAACAGAGCGCTGTTAAGACCAGATGAAGTACATCTTACAGATATCGGGTTGGATATCTTTTTATCAGGCCTCCAAGATGGAATTGAGCAAGCTTTGCTATTGATGGGTGGGGGTCAGAGTCATGTGTGAAAACACATGATCCTCCCGTGGCGTGAATTAAAGAATGGACACAGTGGTACGGCTTGTCGGCTGACGTGCCTGTGATTTGACTACAGGGCATTTGGTTAATTAACTTTATGTGCCTTTCTAAGAGTTTAAAAAATATGTTTACAAGTTACATGAAATGCATTAATAAAGCTGTGACCGACCTTCACCCATCAATTTTAGTTGTTTGGTCTTATTTTGTATGTCTAAGGGTTATATGTGAGAGGGATCATGGGTATGCTGGATTGGGGTCTCCGCAGTCTGGCAGGCACGGCTCTGAATAAGAATGGTGCCTCTGACTGCGGTGCCCTTTGCCCTTCTGTTGCCATGGCCACGTTGTTATCCCTCCACATTTATGAGTATTTATAAGGGGGTGGTGTTTACGGCCATAAGCCAATCATTATGCGTGGCTTATTATTCCCCCCTCCTTCCCCTTCCTCACGGGCTATAAAATGCTCAGGTAATTTCTTTTTCCCTCATTCTCCCCAGTTTAGTGGGTCCCGGAGGTGCCTTTCCCGTCCGCCCTCCCTCCCCATTTTAATGTTCATATTGTAACATTGGTATTTTGTTTATTTTAGATGCAAGTCACAGCGGGAATTAAAGAAAGGACACAGGGGTACGGCTTGTCTGCTGACGTGCCTGTGATTTGACTACAGGGCATTTGGCGGCGAGCGTGGTTAATTAACTTTATGTGCCTTTCTAAGAGTTTAAAAAATATGTTTACAAGTTATAAGAAATGCATTAATAAAGCTGTGACCGACCTTCACCCATCAATTTTAGTTGTTTGGTCTTATTTTGTATGTCTAAGGGTACCGTTACACTATACGATTTACCAACGATCATGACCAGCGATACGACCTGGCCGTGATCGTTGGTAAGTCGTTGTGTGGTCGCTGGAGAGCTGTCACACAGACAGCTCTCCAGCGACCAACGATGCTGAGGTCCCCGGGTAACCAGGGTAAACATCGGGTTACTAAGCGCAGGGCTGCGCTTAGTAACCCGATGTTTACCCTGGTTACCAGCGTAAAAAAAAACAAACAGTACATACTTGCATTCCGGTGTCTGTCCCTTGCCGTCTGCTTCCCGCACTGACTGACTGCTGGCCGTAAAGTGAAAGCACAGCACAGCGCGCTGTGCTCTGCTTTCACTTTACGGCCGGCAGTCAGTCAGTGCTGGAAGCAGACGGCAAGGGACCTGACCGACCCCGGAATGTAAGTATGTACTGTTTGTTTTTTTTTTACGATGGTAACCAGGATAAACATCAGGTTACTAAGCGAGGTCCTGCGCTTAGTAACCCGATGTTTACCCTGGTTACAAGCGAACGCATCGCTGGATCGGTGTCACACACACCGATCCAGCGATGACAGCGGGAGATCCAGCGACGAAAGAAAGTTCCAAACAATCTGCTACGACGTACGATTCTCAGCAGGGTCCCTGATCGCTGCTGCGTGTCAGACACAGCGATATCGTATGGATATCGCTGGAACGTCACGGATCGTACCGTTGTAGCGACAAAAGTGCCACTGTGTGACGGTACCCTAAGGGTTATATGTGAGAGGGATCATGGGTATGCTGGATTGCGGTCTCCGCAGTCATATCTTGGCCTGCGACTTAAAACGTGCAATGCGGACATCTGACTATGTATAGCATTATACTAGCTGCAGGTAACCCAATCATACATGGCCAGATGTGCCAACCAAAGTGACTGTCTATGAGACACCTATCTGCCAACCCTGCCAGTCAGTGGGGATGGGGTTATACAGAGCTCAAGAATATGGAGGACTACCTGGCAGCAGGTAACTAATCTTCTACTGTAGTGTTAATCTCCTTCTGATAAAACTGATTTTATCAAAACTGCAGCAAGCAGCCAAGTAAGTGGCACATCCCTGGAATCATGCTCTATTATTTCTACATCATGCTGCTCTCAGATTAAGTCAAAAAATGGGCTGAAAGAGATTTTTTAATACCCTTTAAAATAAATACAATTTAGCATACTGTGGTCTAAGCACTCTGGGTCACATACCCTTATGGCCGGTTTCACACATCTGCTAAACACGGACTGTGCTTGGATTGGAAACCCTGTCTAACCACCAGGTCGTCTGACATGAGATAACTTCACATGTGAAGCAATTCGCTCAGGTCAAGGGACGGTCAGGCCAGGTCTCAAGTTTTGAGCACAGTCTGTGTGTCATTATTATTATTTATTATTATTATTTATTTATATAGCTCCATTGATTCCATGGTGCTGTACATGAGGAGGGGTTACATACAAATTACAGATATCACTTACAGTAAACAAACTAACAATGACAGACGGATACAGAGGGGCGAGGACCCTGCCCTTGCGAGCTTACATTCTACAGGATGGTGGAGAAGGAGATTATGGGCTGGGGGGGTTGCGGCAGCTCCTGTGTTGGTGAGGCTGTAGCTCCAGTGGTGGTGAGGAGGCAGCAGGGTCATTGAAGGCTGTAGGTTTTCTTGAAGAGGTGGGTTTTCAGGTTCCGTCTGAAGGATCCAAATGTGGTTGATAGTCGGACGTGTTGGGGCAGAGAGTTCCAGAGGATGGGGGATATTTTGGAGAAGTCTTGGAGGCGATTAGGTGAGGAGCGAATAAGTGTGGAGAGAAGGAGGTCTTGGGAGGACCGGAGATTATGTGAGGGAAGATATCGGGAGATTAGGTCAGAGATATATGGAGGAGACAGGTTGTGGATGGCTTTCTAGGTCATTAATAGTAATTGAACTGGATGCGCTGAGAGAATGGGAGCCAGTGTGAAGAGATTTGCAGAGGGAAGAAGCGATGGAGTAGCGAGGAGAGAGATGAATTAGTCGGGCAGCAGAGTTAAGGATGGACTGGAGAGGTGCAGGGGTTTTAGCAGGGAGGCCACAGAAAAGGATGTTGCAGTATTCGAGCTGGGAGATGATGAGGGCATGCACAAGCATTTTAGTAGATTGAGGGTTGAGGAAAGGACGGATTCTGGAGATATTTTTGAGCTGGAGGCGACAGGAGGTGGATATGCGGTTTGAAGGACAGGGCAGAGTCAAGGGTTACTCCGAGGAAGTGGACTTCAGTTACACGGGAAAGGGTGATGTCATTAATGGTGATAGATCAGGTAAGAAAGATCTGTAAGATGGGAGAAAGATGATGAGTTTGGTTTTGTCTACATTGAGTTTTAGGAAGTGAGAGGTGAAGGAGGAGGATATGGCTGATAGACACTCTGGGATTTTGGACAGCAGAGAGGTGACGTCTGGGCCAGAGAGGTAGATCTGAGTGTCGTCAGCATACAGGTGGTACTGGAATCCATAGGACTTTATGAGTTGTCCCAGGCCAAGTGTATAGATTGAGAAGAGTAAGGGACCCAGGACAGAGCCTTGGGGGACTCCAACAGAGAGAAGATGGGATGAGGAGGTAGTGTGGGAGTGGGAGACACTGAATGTGCGGTTGGAAAGGTATGAGGAGATCCAAGATTGGGCGAGGTCTTTGATACCAAAGGAGGAGAGAGGATCTGTAGTAGGAGGCAGTGGTCAACTGTATCGAAAGCAGACGACAGGTCTAGAAGGAGGAGTATAGAGTATTGTCCTTTAGCTTTGACTGTAAGTAGGTAGTTAGTAATTTTGGTTAGGGCAGTCTCAGTGGAATGATAGTGGCAGAAACCAGATTATAGATTGTCAAAGAGCAATTTAGGTGAGAGGTGGAAGGAAAGTTCAGCGTGGATGTGCCGTCATGAATTTGTGACACCAGCCTAAGTCATTATAAAGTTTTAAGCAACCATAAACTGTACACATTAATTCTTCCACCTTCAGTCATAAACCCTTCTGTAAGTATTTTAGATGTCTGTATTTCTGCGTGCCACAGGACCAATATCCATACATCCATATTCAAACACCTTTCTAGAGTTTACATTTATATGCTTTTTAGCCAGTCGTGTATATTCTACATCTGCTGCACACAAATGCTATGCAAATAAATAGCTCTAGGTGTCAACCGATCAGTGCCATGGTTATGCAGGAGGCAGTCACCTGCCTGGGTGTGTGATTGCGATGGTTGTGCTGAGCGGAGCCTGGTTATAATGTCGATGACAGAGAGAAAACATTAAGCCACTGACTGAGCAAAGAAACAGAGTAGTAATGTGAAGTCAGAGACTGAGCGAAGACAGAGAGTAGTCATGTGAAGTCACAGACTGAGCGAAGACACAGAGTAGTCACATGAAGCCACAGACTGAGCGAAGACAGAGAGAAGTCATGTGAAGCCACAGACTGAGTGAAACAATCAAAGAACAAGAAGACTTGCACAAAAGCAGGGATCACCTTTTAACAAATTACCAAATATTTTTATTATTGCACACCAAAACCCACAACAAATACATTTAAAAACATTTAAAATAACATTGTCCCCGCTTAGTGTGGTTACAACCAAACAGGAACATCATATGGCCCAATACCACCAAATGGTCAAATATACAGGATCATGGGGTTCCATAAGTTGGACACAAAATAATAAAGGATTTCATTAACATTTTCCAACAACAATTGCAGTATGGTCATATATGATTATCACCAAATACCAGAGGGGAAATTATAACCATAGATTTGTTGAAGGGGATGTTATAACATACCCATTAGACAGCCCCTAAAAAAATTTCCTCCCAAGGCCACAATAGAGTCATTCACCATCAAGGATACATTACCATTCATACTGCAAGTATAGGATGATTCAGAAACCCCATGCATCAAAGACTCTCATAAAGGTGACGGACCATTAAGATGCCCTATTTGCCCGATGCGTATCGTCACCAACATGACTTCATCAGGGGCAAATAAGAAGTGTGGTGGTGACGATACGCGATTCCGCCTCCTTCAGCTCTGCTCTTTGCTCCGCCTCTTGCGGTTCTGGTCTTTGCTTCGCCTCCTGTGGTTCTGGTCTTTGCTCTGCCTCTTGCGGTTCAGCTCGCTGCACTGCAACCAGCATCTCTGCTCTGCTACCAGCATCTCTGCTCTGCTCTCGACTCCGCAACCTTGCGGTCCTGCTCTACTTCCGTTCTGCAGCCTGTGGGTCAGGTCTCTACCTGTTCCCATATACTCTCCAGTCTAAACAGGTCCCTACCTGTTTCCATATACCTGCCTGTATTCCTGTCCCTACTTAGTCAGTACATGTCCTGCCAGAGTGCCAGCTGTGCCCACCTGTCAGTGTTTCAGCCGTGCCCACTTGCCAGTGTCTCAGCTGTGCCCGCCTGCCAGTGTCTCAGCTGTGCCTGTCTGCCAGTGTCTCAGCCATGCCTGCTTGCCAGTGTCTCACCTGTGTCTGCCTGCCAGTGTCTCAGCCGTGTCTGCCTGCCAGTGTCTCAGCCGTGTCTACCTGCCAGTGTCTCAGCTGTGCCTGTCTGCCAGTGTCTCAGCCATGCCTGCTTGCCAGTGTCTCACCTGTGTCTGCCTGCCAGTGTCTCAGCCGTGTCTGCCTGCCAGTGTCTCAGCCGTGTCCACCTGCCAGTGTCTCAGCTGTGTCCGCCAGTGTCTCAGCTGTGCCCACCTGCCAGTGTCTCAGCCATACCTGTCTGCCAGTCAAGCCCGTTGCTTGATCCTGTCCTAACGTTCCGTCCCCAGTGGGATCAGCAGCCACAACCAGACACCACCCTGGAGTGGTACCTGGCAGCTACCTGTCGCACAAGTCTGACCTCACCATCAGAGGCTCCAGTGAACACCAAGGTAGCTGCTTAGTCACACCCCTTCCAGAGTAGTCTGGTCTGTGGCACAGTGGGGCCACAATCCCCTCACTCACGCCACCCAGTCTGGGTGCGAGGGTGACACCAGCCAGATCAGCCTATCTCTAGTGATCAATGGGGTGACAGATGTTGCAGCCAGATCTCCCTCACATCCAGTACTAGCCGCCTTCACCTATCTGGAGAGGTTGCATGGCCTGGAGAGGTCGCATTAGGCTTCTCCATACGGCGCTCGCACAGGGCATCGGCTCAGACCTTCTCCATTACTGCCTGTTTTCTGCTGATGTAATGTGTAACCTATGTGACTATGTGAGGTCACTGCTATCATATCTATAGTGGATGTATATTATGTCTCACTGCAAATATGGCAACTGCACAGGTACAATACCAAATGAAACAGCCATCCTTCATTCAGGGATTGGCCATGTGGCACACCAATGCAAAAAATATACGGTACTCTGTATGTGGCAATGTTCCCACAAGGAATGCAGAGCATCTGGTTCTCAGCCTATTAATGACGCGCTATGGCGGGCTGCCCAGTGCTAACTATAATGCATCCTGTGTGAACAGAGGCCACAGTTTACAGAACCATTTGGGCCCAACAGCACCCTAAAAAAAATATATAACGTGCAAAAAAACATATCAAGATATGTAAGGTATTGGTTGATATTCTGGCCATAATATGTAAGCTGGCAACCCGCGTTAAGGATCCTTACGTTTGCCAGTCCTACTGTAACATGAAAACCACAAAAAGAGGAAAAAATCCTCCAATATTCAAGAAAAAAAACAAAAATAGGCAGAGATGCATACCTTTCTAAATGGGCCTCAATATAATTACACTACCAGGGTGCAGCGGACTCAAGTAAAATAGCAACTGCTTAGGTGCAATACCAAATGAAATAGCCAGCCTTCAATCTGGGATTGGCCGTGTGGTACACCAATGCAAAAAAACACAAATATGACACAATGTACAAATTCTGATATAATTTGCTGTTTCATGTTGGCATTAACCTTCAAAGCCCAAGTGTCTTTTTCATAGCAATTGGCTGATTCTAAATTTTAGACACTGAATGAAATAATAGTAAAGTGATTTGTAATAAAATTTGGTTGATTTAACATCCAATAAAAGTGTACTGGGTGTTTCACAATCTTCGGTAGGTGGGATTTTCTTGGAAGTCAGGAGCTACAGTGCCTTGCGAAAGTATTCGGCCCCCTGGAACTTTTCAACCTTTTCCCACATATCATGCTTCAAATATAAAGATACCAAATGTAAATTTTTGGTGAAGGATCATCAACAAGTGAAATACAATTGTAAAGTTGAATGAAATGTTTTGATTATTTAAAATTTTTGTGGAAATTCAAAAACTGAAAAGTGGGGCGTGCAATATTATTTGGCCCCTTTACTTTCAGTGCAGCAAACTCACCCCAGAAGTTCATTGTGGATCTCTGAATGATCCAATGTTGTCCTAAATGCCTAATGATGATAAATATAATCCACCTGTGTGTAATCAAGTCTCTGTATAAATGCACCTGCTCTGTGATAGTCTCAGGGTTCTGTTTGAAGCACAGAGAGCATCATGAAGACCAAGGGACACAACAGGCAGGTCCGTGATACTGTGGAGAAGTTTAAAGCCGGATTTGGATAGAAAATGATTTCCAAAACTTTAAACATCCCAAGGAGCACTGTGCAAGCGATCATACTGAAATGTATTAAGTATTATACCACTGCAAATCTACCAAGACTCGACCGTCCCTCTAAACTTTCATCTCAAACAAGGAGAAGACTGATCAGAGATGCAGCCAAGAGGCCCATGATCACTCTGAACTGCAGAGATCTACAGCTGAAGCGGGACAGTCTGTCCATAGGACGACAATCAGTCGTACACTGCACAAATCTGGCCTTTATGGAAGAGTGGCAAGAAGAAAGCAATTTCTCAAAGATATCCATAAAAAGTGTAGTTAAAAGTTTGCAACAAGCCACCTGGGAGACACACCAAACATGTGGAAGAAGGTGCTCTGGTCAGATGAAACCAAAATCGAACTTTTTGGCAACAATGCCAAACGATATGTTTGGTGTAAAGGCAACACAGCTCATCACCCTGAACAAACCATCCCCACTGTCAAACATGGTGGTGGCAGCATCATGGTTTGGGTCTGCTTTTCTTCAGTAGGGAAAGGGAAGATGGTAAAAATTGATGGGAAGATGGATGGAGCCAAATACAGGACCATTCTTGAAGAAAACCTGTTGGAGTCTGCAAAAGACCTGAGACTGGGACGGAGATTTGTCTTCCAACAAGACAATGATCCAAAACATAAAGCAAAATCTACAATGGAATGGTTCACAAATAAACGTATCCAGGTGTTAGAATGGCCAAGTCAAAGTCCAGACCTCAATCCAATCGAGAATCTGTGGAAAGAGCTGAAAACTGCTGTTCACAAACGATCTCCATCAAACCTCACTGAGCTCGAGCTGTTTGCCAAGGAAAAATGGGCAAGAATTTCAGTCCCTTGATGTAAAAAACTGATAGAGACATACCCTAAGTGACTTGCAGCTGTAACTGCAGCAAAAGGTGGCGCAACAAAGTACTCAGTTAAAGGGGCCGAATAATATTGCACGCCCCACTTTTCAGTTTTTGAATTTCCACAAAAATTTAAAATAAGCAATAAATTTCGTTCAACTTCACAATTGTGTTCCACATGTTGTTGATTCTTCACCAAAAATTTACATTTGGTATCTTTATGTTTGAAGCATTATATGTGGGAAAAGGTTGAAAAGTTCCAGGGGGCCGAATACTTTCACAAGGCACTGTAGCATCTACAAACAAGCCATGAAGCCAGATATGGAGTTGAAACATTTTTAATCCTGTGCCGGAAGACAGGACGGAGCAGAGATGACAAAGTGTAACTGCAGAATTAGCACAAGTTTGATTCAGGGCCGGACTGGGACTAAAAAGCAGGAATGGTACACAAAATTCACCAGCCAACATATGTGTCCTCAACTCAAATCGTAGAATACTGACAGGTTTTGTCGAATTTTGCTTTACTTGTTACATCCCTTGCTTAACCTCTTCAAGACATTTGACATACCTAAATGTCATGTTCGGATAAGGGTTCCCGACTTATGACATATAGGTACATCATGGCAATCGTGTGGGCACAGGAGCTCTGCACTTGAAACCGCTGCCAGGAGCTCGGCTTGCATGATAGCTCTCACAGCCAGGAATGGTGTCCGCACCTCCACTGACTGTTTAACCCCCAAATTCCTTGATTGATAACGATTGCAAGTTTTAGGAGGCTGGGAGAGGGAGGGGGCTGTCTCTACCATCCGATTGGCATTCCGGCAATGCCATAGTAAGGGCCCTATCATCGTCATGGCAACCTGAGGTTGTCAGTGAAGCATTGACAGGTATAAGACATTGCAGTGATGTTGCATGCAATGCATTATATCAGCGAGCAGAGTGATAAAATTCAAAGCCCCATAGAGGGACTAAATAAAAAAGTTTATATAAGAATTGTAAAAATATATTTTTTTAAATTTGCAAACTAATAATAATTAGAATGTATGTGTATATTATATCCATAAATACGTAATTTTATATAAAAACTAAAATAAACAAAAAAGTGCACATATTTGGTGTCCCCGCATCTAAAGAGACCTGACTCATAAAACTGTCCCACTAGACCTGACCCTGTAAAAAATAAATAAAAACCAATGAAAAGACTATGCTTTGTCATCATGCCGCTGAACAAAAAGTGGGATAAAACGCGATCAAAAAGACAAATGTAAATATAAATGGTGTGTCTGAAAACGTCATCATGTCCTGCAAAAAAACAAGCCGCCATACAACTCCAAAAGTGGAAAAATAAAAAAAGCTTATAGCCCTCAGAATAGAGATGCAAAAAATTTTTTTTCTACAAAATTGGATTTTATTTTATAAAAGCGCCAAACATTGAAAAAAACAATATAAATGTGGTATCGCTGTAATCGTACTGACTGAAAAATAAAGCTCCTTATCAATTGTACTAGACTCGGAATGACATTAGAAAAAAAATAATTCCTGAATTGCTGTTTTTCGTTCATTCTGCCCACCAAAAATCGGAATAGAAAGCGATCAATAAATGTTATGTCCCCGAAAATGGTATCAATAAAAACGCCAACTCATCCCACAAAAAACAAGACCTCACATGACTCTGTTGGCAGAAATATAGAGAAATTATAGCTCTCAAATATGGCAATGTTTTTGCAACAAAAAAAGCATCTTTAAGGCCTCCTTCACATGTCTGTTTTTTTGTGTCCACATGCGGTCCATTTTTTTTTAAGGGCTGCAAATACAGACACGTGCACATCCATTGAATTCTATGGTGGTGCGCACATGTCAGGTTTGAAAACATGGTCCGTGTGAAAAACCCACAGACATGTCAGTCTTTATCAGCAGCACAGACAAAATGCGTGCCATACACATGCGCACTGATGACACATGGATGACATCCGTGTGTCATCAGCGTGACACGTACTGGCGCCTGTGAAGAAGCGGTACAGTTCACGCTGTTCCCAGGCGCCGGCCTGCTGATAAAACCAGCTCTCATCATTGATGCCTGGTGTCCCTGTGATCAGCGCGACCAGGCGACAATGATGGACGTTATATTTAGCACCCGCTGTGTCCTTTCTGTGTTAAATAAAGAATTAAGTAAAGGAAAACAGCATGGGCTCCCGTGTATTTTTCATAACCGGCAGAGGGAGAACCCATGGCTGGGGACTGATGTTAATAATCTGGGAAAATCTCACGGTGTTAGCGGTGATCTCGTTGAGGTAACTGCAGTTCATCGGCCGCTCACAGCGAACTGTCAGTGGAAATGCAGCTTGAGTGACTGGCGGTAACCTCTATAACATCACTGCTCATTAGGGTTGAGCGAAACGGATCGGACAAATTCAAAAATCGCCGACTTTCGGCAAAGTCAGGTTTCATGAAACCCAACCCGATCCTAGTGTGGGATCGGCCATGAGGTCGGCGATCTTCGCGCCAAAGTCACGTTTCGTATGACGTTTTCAGCGCCATTTTTTCAGCCAATGAAGGAGGACGCAGAGTGTGGGCAGCGTGATGACATAGGTCTCGGTCCCCACCATCTTAGAGAAGGGCATGACAGTGATTGGCTTGCTTTCTGCGGCGTCACAGGGGCTATAAAGGAGCGTGCACGCCAACCGCCATCTTACTTCTGCCGATTGTAGCATAGGGAGAGGTTGCTGCAGCTTCATCAGAAGGGATATAGTTAGGGAGGGAAGATTAAGCCCCGAAACTGCTTGTGCTGTAGCGATTTCCACTGTCCAACACCACCATTTCTTTGCAGGGACAGTGGAGGATAGATTTTTGTGCATCAGCACTGTAGCTTGTTAGGCTGCCTTATAAGGCTCCCTGATAGCTGCATTGCTGTTTGCACGCCGCTGTGCAAACCAACTGCTTTTTTAAAAGCAAAAATCCTGTTGCTCCTTTCTGCACAGTTATCTTGTTTATTTGTCCACACTTTTGTGTGCAGCAGTCCTTTTTATTGCTGCCATACTTCTCCTGAGATCATTGTAGGGAGATTGAAAGTGTACTACAGTCCTTGTATTTTTTCATATATCTTCCAGCCACTTTCTGCCACTTACATTGTGTTGTTTTATGCACAGGGCCTGAGGTTTGGTTTAGTCTCCCCCCCCAAAAAAGAGGGAGATTCAAATGATCACAAAGTGGATATATTTCAGTCCTGTTAGTTTGTGGTATTTCAGCCAGCCACTTTCTGCCACTTAGATTGCGTTGTTATATACACTGGGCCTAAGCTGTGGTTCAGTCTCCCAAAAAAAAGGGGAGATTCAAATTCTCACAAAGTGGATATACTTCTGTCCTGTTAGTTTGTCATATATCAGCCAGCCACTTTCTGCCACTTAGATTGAGTGGTTATATACACTGGGCCTAAGTTGTGGTTCAGTCTCCCCAAAAAAAGGGGAGATTCAAATTCTCACAAAGTGGATATACTTCTGTCCTGTTAGTTTGTCGTATATCAGCCAGCCACTTTCTGCCACTTAGATTGCGTTGTTATATACACTGGGCCTAAGTAGTGGTTCAATCTCCCAAAAAAAGAGTGAAATTCAAATTCTCACAAAGTGGATATACTTCTGTCCTGTTAGTTTGTTGTATATCAGCCAGCCACTTTCTGCCACTTAGATTGCGTTGTTATATACACTGGGCCTAAGTTGTGGTTCAGTCTCCCCAAAAAAAGGGGAGATTCAAATTCTCACAAAGTGGATATACTTCTGTCCTGTTAGTTTGTCGTATATCAGCCAGCCACTTTCAGCCACTTACATTGTGTTGTTTTTTTGCACAGGGCCTGATTTTATTGTTCAGTCTCCCAAAAAAAAGGGAGATTTAAAATACATATATACACATTCTACCTTGTTTTACAGTAACCATATAACGGTTGTTATTTTGGTTAGATTTTCCAAAAAATGAGGAAGTCAGGTGGAAGAGGCCATGGGCGGTGGTTGCGAGCTGGTACTGATGGTGGTGGTGGTGCATCTGGTGGTAGTGGCAAAAGCACAATAGCACCTAAGGCTGGAGGTGTTGAGCCAGCGTCATCGTCTGGCTACACAAGGCCTCGAAGGCTCCCTTATCTGGGAGTAGGAAAATGGCTTTTAAAGCCGGAGCAGCAGGAAAAAGTTTTGGCTTTCCTTGCTGACTCAGCCTCTAGCTCTTTCGCCTCCTCTTCAGAAAGTTCCAAATATAAAAGCAGCGAGTCGTAAGTGGATGCTCCCGGTCAGGAACAAGACGTTTCCCTGTGTCCTTCACCCAAACCAAAAGTGAAGGATGCGTCAGGCGACACTACAGGTTACTCCATGGACCTCTTTACACATACCGTGCCTGGGTTAGAACGGGAAATTGTTAACTGCCCATTACAAGATGAATCGGACATGGAGTGCACTGATGCACAGCCACAGCTAGATTACAATGCTGTTCCATTGACTCAGATCACTACATTGCCCTCGCAGTGTACTGAGCCAGAATCTGACCCTGATGAGACTATGGTGCCCCGTTCCGAACGCTATAGCACCTTACACGGTGACACAGAGGAAGGTGCACATAACATTGAAGAGGAGGTGATAGATGACCCAGTTGTTTACCCAAATTGGCAGCCATTGGGGGAAGAGGGTGCCGCTGCCAGTAGCTCAGAAGCGGAGGAGGATGATCCGCAGCAGCCATCTACATCGCAACAGCTGTCATCTGGTAGGCCCGTATCAGGCCAAAAAAGTTTGTCAAAAACAGTTTTAGGACAGCGTGGCCATCCGGTGAAAGTAGCACAGCGTGCAATGCCTGAAAAGGTATTCCATAGTAGGAAGAGTGCGGTGTGGCAATTTTTTTACCAAGATCCAAATGATCAGTCAAAAGTTATCTGTAAGAAATGCTCAAAGACATTTAGCAGAGGGAAGAATCTTCAAAATTTAAATACAACGTGTATGCTTAGACATTTAACCAGCATGCACTTGCAAGCCGGGACTAACTACCAAACGTCCCGTACCGTTGGTGCACCTGCTCAGAATGAAGGTAGTTAGCAATGCTACATTGCTTCTCTCACTGTAAGCCCACCGGTTAGGACACCACCAGCAGCAAATGTGGAGGTATCGTCGCAAGGCCAAAGCAGTCAGGGAATCACAAGGTTATTGGTAGGAAACACTGTATGTAGGCCAACATCGAGAATACCATCACCAACCCTCTCTCAATCCACCATGTTCACCACCACCACCGCTAGTTCCACCATATGCACCTCTCCAGTCCAGCTCACCCTACAAGAGACTCTCGTTAGGAAAAAAAAGTATTCATCCTCTCATCCGCGTACACAGGGTTTGAACACCAACATTGCTAGAATAATCTCGTTAGAGATGATACCCTACCGGTTGGTTGAAAGCGAAGCTTTCAAAGCCCTGATGGCCTATGCAGTACCACGCTATGACCTACCCAGTCGACACTTCTTTGCGAGAAAAGCCATCCCAGCCCTCCACCAGCATGTCAAAGACCGCATTGTCCATGCACTGAGGCAATCAGTCAGTAGAAAGGTGCACCTCACAACAGATGCATGGACCAGTAGGCATGGCCAGGGACGTTACGTGTCCATCACGGCACACTAGGTTAATGTGGTGGATGCAGGGTCCACAGGGGACAGCCATAGTGGGACAGTTCTGCCTAGCCCACGGTCTAGGAAACAGTTGGCTGTAGCCGTTTGCCACCCCTCCTCCTCCTTCAGAAGCGAAAGCTCGACCACAGAGCGCAGTCGCACGACCACTTCATCCGCAGCTGCCAGTGTTGCACACGAGGTGTCCCATTATCGAACAGCTAGTGGTAAGCGTCAGCAGGCTGTGTTAGAAATGAAGTGTTGGGCGACAACAGACACACCATGGAAGTACTAGCCGAGTACTTGCAGCAACAAACTCAGTCATGGCTGGGCAGTGTACATCTTGAGGCAGGCAAGGTAGTCAGTGATAACGGAAGGAATTTTATGGCTGCCAGAGCCCTTTCAGAACTGAAACACATACCTTGCCTGGCTCACACCTTGAACCTGGTGGTGCAGTGCTTCCTCAAAAATTATCCGGAGTTACCAGCCCTGCTCCTGAAGGTGCGAAGACTTTGCTCGCACATCCGCTGGTCGCCCGTACACTCCAGCCGTATGCTGAACCATCAGCGATCGCTGAATCTTCCCCAGCACCGCCTAATAATCTACGTTGCAACAAGGTGGAACTCCACACTGCACATGGTTCAGAGGCTGTGCGAACAGAGGCGTGCTGTAATTAATTTGTGGGAGGATACACATACACGGGCAGGCAGTTGGATGGCAGACATGGAGTTGTCTGGTGTGCAGTGGTCGAAGCTTCAAGACCTCTGTCAAGTCCTTCAGTGTTTTGAGGAATGCACACGGCTGGTAAGTACAGACGACGCCATCATAAGCATGAGCATCCCACTAATGCATCTGCTAATGCAAAGTTTGACGCACATTACGGAGCTGGCGTCTGCAGCTGAGGAGGAGGGAAGCCTTGATGACAGTCAGCCATTGTCTGCTCAGGGAGCTCTCCTGGACGAGGTGGCGGACGAAGAGGAGGAGGATGATGGGGATGAATATTTATGGGAGGAGGATGCTTCCCAGGGGGCAATAGAAACTGGTGGCGTTGCAAGGTCAGGTACAGGGTTTTTGTGGGACACAAGTGATGTTGATTTGCAAGAAAGTGCTCCTCAACCCAACACAAGCAGTGTATTGACACCTGGAACATTGGCCACATGGCTGAGTATGTCTTGTGTATCCTAAAAAGGGACCCCCACATGATCAAAATGATGACCGATGACGATTACTGGTTGGCCTGCCTCCTGGATCCACGATATAAAGGAAAATTAGAAAATATCATGCCACATGAGAACCTTGAGCAAATATTGGCTACCAAACAAGCAACTCTTGTAGACCATTTGGTTCAGGCATTCCCAGCACACAGCGGCGGTGATGGTTCTAACACGAGCCGTAGAGGGCAACATGGCAGAGGTGTTAGAGGTCCGCAAATCTGAAGTGGCGTTGGACAGAGGGGTTTTAATGACCAGGTTGTGGAGTGATTTCGCAATGACCGCTGACACGACAGGTAGTGCTGCATCGATTCAAAGTGACAGGAGACAGCATTTGTTCATTATGGTTACGAACTACTTTTCCTCCCTTATCGATGTTCTCCCTCACAGGTCATTCCCCTTTGATTACTGGGCATCTAAAATAGACACCTGGCCTGAATTGGCAGAATATGCATTACAGGAGCTCGCTTGCCCTGCTTCTAGTGTGCTATCAGAAAGAGTCTTCAGTGCTGCTGGTTCAATACTGACCGAAAAAAGGACACGTCTGGCTACCCAGAATGTTGATGATCTAACCTTCATTAAAATGAACCAATCATGGATTTCAAATTATTTTGCCCCACCTTCTCCTGCTGACACGTAGCTTGCCTGAAAATGTCTTGCTTTTGGCCTCCTCTTACTGACTTCTCCAATTCCGCCATTTGCAGCTGCTGAATGTCCACCATAGGCCATTTTTATACCTCCCTAAATGGGCTGACTCCCCCAACAGGGCCATGGTCACCACCTGGCGCAAGCACCCGTGCGAGTGCCGTTTGCCTGGACAGGTGGGTGCACCCACTCTTTGGCGACGGCACTGGCACAGGGTCCCTAATAGTACAATGAAGTGTCTCTGATGGTGGTGGTGCACAACCAACATCAGACACACTGTCGTAATATGAGGGGCCCTCGAGAGAGTGTTCCCCCCCATCCTGCCCATTGCCCAGCCACTGCTAGATGAGTCTGCTGGTACATTGACCCAGACCACTACATTCCCCTTGCACTCTACACAGCCTGAATCTGACCCTGCTGAAAGTCAGGTTCCCCTGCCCGCATACTATACCACCTTACACGGGGACAAAGAGGAAGGTGCAGATGAAAGTGCAGGTTCCTTCATCAGGTAGGGGCATACTCGTTGGCGATGTCACTGGCACAGGGCCCCTCATAGTACGCAAAAGTGTCTCTGGCAGTGGGAGGCGACACCTGCCGTCAAACACACCGCCGTACTATGAGGGGCCCTGTGCCAGTGCCAAGTGCCAACGAGTGGGCCCCCCTTGCTCGGGATCACAGCACTTTCAAAGTTGAAATACTTACCTCTCCCTGCTCCACCGCCGTGACGTATTCCGCGTTCCCTGGGCCCACGAAAATCTTGAGCCAGCCCTACCCCCCGCCCACAACTTTAGCCAAATGACCCTCTGTTTTCAATGCCTAACTATTATTATAAAGTTAATTAAGATTGACAAGCTTAAGAAATAAGAATTGATGTTTTTTGACATTAAAATGGGCACTGTAGGTGTTTTCCTGTCTTCCACTCACTGCCGACTTTGATACCCCATTGACTTGCATTGGGTTTCGTGTTTCGGTCGGCCCCCGACTTTTCAAAATAATCGGCCGATTTCACCCAACCCGACTTTTGACAAAGTCGAGTTTTGCGAAACCCGACTCGATCCTAAAAAAGTAAAAGTCGCTCAACTCTACTGCTCATCACTGAAGCTGTGCTCGCAGCACCTCATTGTCTCCTGGTTTTCAGCGTGAATGGTCGAATCAAGGCACCTTCCATTTTGAAAACCAGATTCCCAGAGATGGATTACGGCGCGGGACAGTATGGATTATCTTCATGTCGGACAAGTAAGGGATATGATTGTTTTTTATTTTGGTTTTTTTTTACAGGGGACATAGGCTTCAATGGATTAGGAATAAAGAGGGGAGTATCAGTTTGTTTTTTATTTTTAAATAAATGTGTAAAACAGGGTGTTGATTTTTATTTCAAATAAAGGATTTTATTCTTGCTGTGTGCTTATTTCAATACTTACTATGGGGTTAGTAATGGGGGCATCTTATAGAAGGCTCTCCATTACTAACCCCAGTGCTTGATGTCAACTGATAATACAAATCTCACATCAACCACAACCCTATTACCCCACTTGCCACCGCCACAGGGCAAGTGGGAAGAGAAAGGCTAATTGCCAGATTATGGATGTGCCATTTCTGTGGCGGCTGAATGTTAATGTTGGTAGCCTGGGGCCTTTTCCAGGCTATTAATCTCGACCCACATCTGCTTTTTCAGCCTTTTGCTGGTTTGAATTTATAGGGGGATCTTGCGTAATTTTTTTCTGGGTTTCACCAGGAAAGGCTAAGCAAACAGCTGTGAGGTACAGGAAGGCGGAGAGATACAGGCAGGCGGAGAGGTACAGGCAGGTAGAGAGGTACAGGAAGGCAGAGAGGTACAGGCAGGCAGAGAGGTACAGGCAGGCAGAGAGGTACAGGCAGGTAGAGAGGTACAGGCTGGCGGAGAGGTACAGGCAGGTAGAGAGGTACAGGAAGGCAGAGAGGTACAGGCAGGCGGAGAGGTACAGGCAGGTAGAGAGGTACAGGAAGGCAGAGAGGTACAGGCAGGCAGAGAGGTACAGGCAGGCAGAGAGGTACAGGCAGGTAGAGAGGTACAGGCTGGCGGAGAGGTACAGGCAGGTAGAGAGGTACAGGCAGGTAGAGAGGTACAGGCAGGCAGAGAGGTACAGGCAGGTAGAGAGGTACAGGCAGGTAGAGAGGTACAGGCAGGCAGAGGTACAGGCAGGTAGAGAGGTACAGTAAGGCAGAGAGGTACAGGCAGGCAGAGAGGTACAGGCAGGTAGAGAGGTACAGGAAGGCAGAGAGGTACAGGCAGGCAGAGAGGTACAGGCAGGCAGAGAGGTACAGGCAGGTAGAGAGGTACAGGCAGGCGGAGAGGTACAGGCAGGTAGAGAGGTACAGGAAGGCGGAGAGGTATAGGCAGGCGGAGAGGTACAGGCAGGCGGAGAGGTACAGGCAGGTGGAGAGGTACAGGAAGGCGGAGAGGTATAGGCAGGCGGAGAGGTACAGGCAGGTGGAGAGGTACAGGCAGGTAGAGAGGTACAGGCAGGCGGAGAGGTACAGGCAGGCGGAGAGGTATAGGCAGGCGGAGAGGTACAGGCAGGTAGAGAGGTACAGGAAGGCAGAGAGGTACAGGCAGGTAGAGAGGTACAGGCAGGTAGAGAGGTACAGGCAGGTAGAGAGGTACAGGAAGGCAGAGAGGTACAGGCTGGTAGAGAGTACAGGCTGGTAGAGAGGTACAGGCAGGCAGAGAGGTACAGGCAGGCAGAGAGGTACAGGCAGGTAGAGAGGTACAGGCAGGTAGAGAGGTACAGGAAGGCAGAGAGGTACAGGAAGGCAGAGAGGTACAGGCTGGTAGAGAGTACAGGCTGGTAGAGAGGTACAGGCAGGTAGAGAGGTACAGGCAGGCAGAGAGGTACAGGCTGGTAGAGAGTACAGGCTGGTAGAGAGGTACAGGCAGGTAGAGAGGTACAGGCAGGCAGAGAGGTACAGGCAGGCAGAGAGGTACAGGCAGGTATAGAGGTACAGGCAGGTAGAGAGGTACAGGCAGGTAGAGAGGTACAGGCAGGCAGAGAGGTACAGGCAGGTATAGAGGTTCAGGCAGGTAGAGAGGTACAGGCAGGCAGAGAGGTACAGGCAGGCAGAGAGGTACAGGCAGGCAGAGAGGTACAGGCAGGTATAGAGGTACAGGCAGGTAGAGAGGTACAGGCAGGCAGAGAGGTACAGGCAGGTATAGAGGTACAGGCAGGTGGAGAGGTACAGGCAGGCGGAGATGTACAGGCAGGCGGAGAGGTATAGGCAGGCGGAGAGGTACAGGCAGGCGGAGAGGTACAGGAAGGCAGAGAGGTATAGGCAGGCGGAGAGGTACAGGCAGGCGGAGAGGTACAGGCAGGTGGAGAGGTACAGGCAGGCGGAGAGGTACAGGCAGGCGGAGAGGTATAGGCAGGCGGAGAGGTACAGGCAGGTAGAGAGGTACAGGAAGGCAGAGAGGTACAGGCAGGCAGAGAGGTACAGGCAGGTAGAGAGGTACAGGAAGGCAGAGAGGTACAGGCTGGTAGAGAGTACAGGCTGGTAGAGAGGTACAGGCAGGCAGAGAGGTACAGGCAGGTAGAGAGGTACAGGAAGGCAGAGAGGTACAGGCTGGTAGAGAGTACAGGCTGGTAGAGAGGTACAGGCAGGCAGAGAGGTACAGGCAGGTAGAGAGGTACAGGCAGGTAGAGAGGTACAGGAAGGCAGAGAGGTACAGGAAGGCAGAGAGGTACAGGCTGGTAGAGAGTACAGGCTGGTAGAGAGGTACAGGCAGGTAGAGAGGTACAGGCAGGCAGAGAGGTACAGGCAGGCAGAGAGGTACAGGCAGGTATAGAGGTACAGGCAGGTAGAGAGGTACAGGCAGGTAGAGAGGTACAGGCAGGTAGAGAGGTACAGGAAGGCAGAGAGGTATAGGCTGGCGGAGAGGTACAGGCAGGTAGAGAGGTACAGGCAGGTAGAGAGGTACAGGAAGGCAGAGAGGTACAGGCAGGCGGAGAGGTACAGGCAGGTAGAGAGGTACAGGCTGGCGGAGAGGTACAGGCTGGTAGAGAGTACAGGCTGGTAGAGAGGTACAGGCAGGCGGAGAGGTACAGGCAGGTAGAGAGGTACAGGCAGGCAGAGAGGTACAGGCAGGCAGAGAGGTACAGGCAGGTATAGAGGTACAGGCAGGTAGAGAGGTACAGGCAGGCAGAGAGGTACAGGCAGGTAGAGAGGTACAGGCAGGTAGAGAGGTACAGGCAGGTAGAGAGGTACAGGAAGGCAGAGAGGTACAGGCTGGTAGAGAGTACAGGCTGGTAGAGAGGTACAGGCAGGCAGAGAGGTACAGGCAGGTAGAGAGGTACAGGCAGGTAGAGAGGTACAGGAAGGCAGAGAGGTACAGGAAGGCAGAGAGGTACAGGCAGGTAGAGAGGTACAGGAAGGCAGAGAGGTACAGGCAGGCAGAGAGGTACAGGCAGGCAGAGAGGTACAGGCAGGTAGAGAGGTACAGGCTGGCGGAGAGGTACAGGCAGGTAGAGAGGTACAGGCAGGTAGAGAGGTACAGGCAGGTAGAGAGGTACAGGCAGGTAGAGAGGTGCAGGCAGAGAGGTACAGGCAGGTAGAGAGGTACAGTAAGGCAGAGAGGTACAGGCAGGCAGAGAGGTACAGGCAGGTAGAGAGGTACAGGAAGGCAGAGAGGTACAGGCAGGCAGAGAGGTACAGGCAGGCAGAGAGGTACAGGCAGGTAGAGAGGTACAGGCAGGCGGAGAGGTACAGGCAGGCAGAGAGGTACAGGAAGGCGGAGAGGTATAGGCAGGCGGAGAGGTACAGGCAGGCGGAGAGGTACAGGCAGGCGGAGAGGTACAGGAAGGCGGAGAGGTATAGGCAGGCGGAGAGGTACAGGCAGGCGGAGAGGTACAGGCAGGTAGAGAGGTACAGGCAGGCGGAGATGTACAGGCAGGCGGAGAGGTATAGGCAGGCGGAGAGGTACAGGCAGGCGGAGAGGTACAGGAAGGCAGAGAGGTATAGGCAGGCGGAGAGGTACAGGCAGGTGGAGAGGTACAGGCAGGTAGAGAGGTACAGGCAGGCGGAGAGGTACAGGCAGGCGGAGAGGTATAGGCAGGCGGAGAGGTACAGGCAGGTAGAGAGGTACAGGAAGGCAGAGAGGTACAGGCAGGTAGAGAGGTACAGGCAGGTAGAGAGGTACAGGCAGGTAGAGAGGTACAGGAAGGCAGAGAGGTACAGGCTGGTAGAGAGTACAGGCTGGTAGAGAGGTACAGGCAGGCAGAGAGGTACAGGCAGGTAGAGAGGTACAGGCAGGTAGAGAGGTACAGGAAGGCAGAGAGGTACAGGAAGGCAGAGAGGTACAGGCTGGTAGAGAGTACAGGCTGGTAGAGAGGTACAGGCAGGTAGAGAGGTACAGGCAGGCAGAGAGGTACAGGCAGGCAGAGAGGTACAGGCAGGTATAGAGGTACAGGCAGGTAGAGAGGTACAGGCAGGTAGAGAGGTACAGGCAGGTAGAGAGGTACAGGAAGGCAGAGAGGTATAGGCTGGCGGAGAGGTACAGGCAGGTAGAGAGGTACAGGCAGGTAGAGAGGTACAGGAAGGCGGAGAGGTACAGGCAGGCGGAGAGGTACAGGCAGGTAGAGAGGTACAGGCTGGCGGAGAGGTACAGGCTGGTAGAGAGTACAGGCTGGTAGAGAGGTACAGGCAGGCGGAGAGGTACAGGCAGGTAGAGAGGTACAGGCAGGTAGAGAGGTACAGGAAGGCAGAGAGGTACAGGAAGGCAGAGAGGTACAGGCTGGTAGAGAGTACAGGCTGGTAGAGAGGTACAGGCAGGCGGAGAGGTACAGGCAGGTAGAGAGGTACAGGCAGGTAGAGAGGTACAGGAAGGCAGAGAGGTACAGGAAGGCAGAGAGGTACAGGCTGGTAGAGAGTACAGGCTGGTAGAGAGGTACAGGCAGGTAGAGAGGTACAGGCAGGCAGAGAGGTACAGGCAGGCAGAGAGGTACAGGCAGGCAGAGAGGTACAGGCAGGTAGAGAGGTACAGGCAGGTAGAGAGGTACAGGCAGGTAGAGAGGTACAGGCAGGTAGAGAGGTACAGGAAGGCAGAGAGGTATAGGCTGGCGGAGAGGTACAGGCAGGTAGAGAGGTACAGGCAGGTAGAGAGGTACAGGCTGGCGGAGAGGTACAGGCAGGTAGAGAGGTACAGGCAGGTAGAGAGGTACAGGCAGGTAGAGAGGTACAGGCAGGTAGAGAGGTACAGGAAGGCAGAGAGGTACAGGCAGGTAGAGGTACAGGAAGGCAGAGAGGTATAGGCTGGCGGAGAGGTACAGGCAGGCGGAGAGGTACAGGCAGGCGGAGAGGTACAGGCAGGTGGAGAGGTACAGGCAGGCGGAGAGGTACAGGCAGGCGGAGAGGTACAGGCAGGCGGAGAGGTACAGGCAGGTAGAGAGGTACAGGCAGGTAGAGAGGTACAGGAAGGCAGAGAGGTACAGGCAGGCGGAGAGGTACAGGCAGGCGGAGAGGTACAGGCAAGCGGAGAGGTACAGGCAGGCGGAGAGGTACAGGCAGGCGGAGAGGTACAGGCAGGCGGAGAGGTACAGGCAGGCGGAGAGGTACAGGCAGGCGGAGAGGTACAGGCAGGCGGAGAGGTACAGGCAGGGGGAGAGGTACAGGCAGGCGGAGAGGTACAGGCAGGCGGAGAGGTACAGGCAGGCGGAGAGGTACAGGCAGGCGGAGAGGTACAGGCAGGCGGAGAGGTACAGGCAGGCGGAGAGGTACAGGCTGGCGGAGAGGTAGAGGCAGGCGGAGAGAGTACAGGCAGCTTGTACATATGACCACACACTGGAGCACTGATCACTATCCCTCTGACAACACTGCAGATCACGGCTCTGGGTGACAGGAGAGTGCGAGCTAGAAGACGGTGGCGGAGTCTGCGCTGTATCCGGTTGTCATGGGGACCGGGAGACAACAAAGCGCAGCATGGAGGGAGCGGAGGAGGCCCGGGAGCCGGGTGAGTGATAGCTGCAGCTTCCTGGCGGCCCCGTGCCCGGCCCCGGTCTGTGCAGCAGCGGGGGATGTTGGCACCGTACGGGTCACGTTGTGTTGTCGGAGGCTGCTCAGGATGGCGCCCGCACAGCACTGAGAATCAGCTAAGGTGCGGGAAGATCCCGGCACGGTTCCTGGGACGATGGGAATCTGCAGAAGACGCATGCGGCTCCGGTATCTGCGGACAGCTGCCCTCCAACTGCGGAAGAGAACTATTGATTTTCTGCCATTATTGACTCCTTGCAGTTTTGTTGATTATTTTTGCTTTTAGTGTTATTAGATGACAATGAGCGATGTCAGGCAGTAGTGGGGTACACTGCACACCTACAAGGACTTGAAGGCTATGTTCATGACATGCTTTTAACACCGATTACGCCCCCAAATCCACCTTTAAAAAAATTGCTTGAGATCGGCTTAGGATCAGCTTTCCATCCATTCAAATAAGAAATTGAAAACAAGCCTATGGCGCACATGAGGGTTTTTCCCACAATTTGTGTTGTACATATATAGGAATGTTCACACTGAGTTTTTTGGTTTTGGATTTTTCTGTCTGAAAAACACCCCACATCTTATGTACAAATGGTTTTTGGTGCTGCTTTGTAAAACATGCAATTTTGATGCAGCATCGATGCATTTTTTAAATGTCTTTTTAATTATACTATGAGGAATAGCACTATGCCGGGGTCCCACTCGCATTTTAAAAATTGGTCTGATTTTGATCCAGAAAAGTCAGACAAGTGGCATGCAATTTTCATGTGAGTACAATGCGATTTGTAGCATCTGAATGTCATGCTGATGTGACTAATAGGCTGAGAACCAGCCACAATGCATTACCTTAATGTGAACAGCGCCCTACACAGGCCTTTATTGTGCAAAAGTTTACTAAGCAGTCACTCCATCCATGAATGGGTAGGTGGCGAGTGGCTGTCTAGTACTATGCACCTGTCTTGCCAACATCTTGCTATATGGGCTGGCTGCACCCTGTAGTGCATTTGTTCAAAGACCTGGACAGGTTAGCGGTTCTGCCTTTTTTCTGCTGTTTTTTTTTAATTTTTAGTCCTCTTTTGTGGCTTTGCTATTATTTTAATACCCATGAAGCTTCCCAGGCTATTAATATCAGCTCACAGCTGTATACTTGTTTTTTACTGGTTATTAAAATGGGCAACCCCCCCCCAAAAAAAAAAAAAATAACGTAGAGTCCCCCGATAAGTAAAAACCTGCAAAGGCTAGGCAGACAGCTGCTAGCTGATATTAATAGACTAGGAAGGAGACATGGATATTGGCCCACTCCCAGACTAACAACGTCAGAATTTAGCCAACCCAGAAAAGGCGCATCCAAAGATGTGCCTATTCTGGCACTTAGCCTCACTTGTCCCACTTGCACTGGTGTGGTGGCAAGTGGGGAATAGTATTGGGGTTGATGTCTGCTTTGTAATGACAGCTGACATCAAGCCCAGGGGTTAGTAATGGAGAGCAGCATATAAAACGCCCCCCACTACTAACCCCATAATCATAAAAAAAAATACCCTGAATTAAGTCCTTTGTTTGAAATAAAAGTATTGACACCTTTTTTTAATTAAAAATAAAAAAACAAAGGTATACTCACCTTGACGCCTAATCCATTGAAGCCCATGTCCCCTGTAAAATAATTAAAATAATAAACAACCATATCCCTCACCTCTCCAACGTAAAGATAATCCTCCAATGCCTATGTCCCCTGTAAAAGAGTAAAAAAAGAAACAACCATATTCCTCACCTCTCCGACGAGAAGATAATCCATTTGTCCATTGACGAGTCTAGCTCTGCTACATCTACTTGGCAGTCTGAATGCTTGCATGATACAAGCGGCCAGCCTGCCAGGCAGCAGAACTGCCCATGCCAAAGCCACTCAGTGCCTCAAGGTGACGTGAGTAAGTTGAAGGGAATTCATACCCAATGAACTCCGTTCACCTCACTAACGTCAGGACGAGCATGAGAACTTTCCCATGGCACTTGTGCTGATGTCAGTGAGGTGAACGGAGTTCATTGAGTATGAACTCCGCTCAACTTTTTGACGTCACTTTGAGGCCTGAGCTGCGCTAGCAAGCGCAGCTCAGTGTCTCTGCTGGCTGGCAGGCTGAATGCTCGCAGCCTACCAAGTAGATGTAGGAGAGCTAGATTTGTAAAGAGACAAATGCATTATCTTCTCATCAGGAGAGGTGAGGAATATGGTTGTTTTTTAATTTTACTCTTATTTTAAATAAAAATATTGACACTTTTTTAATAAAAAATAAAAAAGCTAAGTTATACTCACCTTGACGCCTAAACCACTGAAGCCCATGTCTCCTGTAAAAGAATGAAAATAATAAACAACCATATTCCTCACCTCTCTGACGAGAAGATAATCCATTTCTCCATTGAAGAGTGTAACTCTGCTATATCTAATTGGCAGGCTGAATGCACGCATCATGCAAGCATTCAGCCTGCCAGGCAGCAGAGACACTGAGCTGCGCTTGCTAGCGCAGCTCAGGCCTCAAAGTGACGTCAAAAAGTTGAGCGGAGTTCATACTCAATGAACTCCGTTCACCTCACTGACATCAGCACAAGTGCCATGGGAAAGTTCTCATGCTCGTCCTGACGTTAGTGAGGTGAACGGAGTGCTAACCAGTGCCACTCAGTGCCTCGCGATGACGTGAGAAAATTGAAGGGAGTTCATACCATATGAATTTTGTTCACTTCACTGACGTCAGGGCGAGCGTAAGAACTCTCCCATGGCACTCGCGCTGACCTCAGTGAGGTGAACGAAGTTCATTGAGCATGAACTCTGCTCAACTTTCTCACATCACTTCGAGGCACTGAGCTGCGCTAACACGTGCAGCTTGATGTCTCTTCTGGCTGGCAGGCTGAACCTTCGCATCATGCAAGTGTTCCACCTGCAAAATAGATGTAGCAGAGCTAGACTCGTCAAGAGACAAATGTATTATCTTCTCGTCGGAGAGGTGAGGAATATGGCTGTTTATTAATTTTACTCTTTTACAGGGCTTTTGTGGATTAGCTTTCAAGGTGAGCATATGTATTTATGGAAAAATTATAGCTCTCAAAATATGGTTATGCAAAAAAATAGTTTTTGCAATAAAAAGTGTCTTTTAGTGTGTCACATCAGCCAAACATATAAACCTGATATAAATCTGGTATCGCTGTAATCGCACCGACCCGAAGAATATAGTCATTTAATCACTCATACCGTACGAGGAACGGCGTAAAAATAAAACCAATTCTTCACCTGCTGTTGATTTTTTCATTCTGCCTCTCAAAGATCGCAGTAAGGTTCGGCGCACATTTATCTTGCGCTGAGCGCTTGTATCAGTGTTTCCGTGTAAATCTCTGAAATACATGATTCAGATGTGACCCTTGACAAAAGATTCCCAATAATAAGGCAGATGGAGGCACTGTGGACTCCGTCTAACCTGTGATCTGGCGGTGTCCGTCTTTTTAGGATTGCATAAAAGTGCTGTCAGCCACAGTTTTGTACTCTTCTGAAAAGAAGGACACCGCTGAAAAAAAGGCCAAACGGAGTCCAGAGTAAGGGTACCGTCACACTATAACATTTCGATCGCTACGACGGTACGATTCGTGACGTTCCAGCGATATCGTTACGATATCGCTGTGTCTGACACGCAGCAGCGATCAGGGATCCTGCTGAGAATCGTACGTCGTAGCAGATCGTTTAGAACTTTCTTTCATCGCTGGATCTTCCGCTGTCATCGCTAGATCGGTGTGTGTGACACCGATCTAGCGATCTAGCGATGCGATCCAGCGATGCGTTCGCTTGTAACCAGGGTAAACATCGGGTAACTAAGCGCAGGGCCGCGCTTAGTTACCCGATCTTTACCCTGGTTACAAGCGTTAAACTAAAAAAAAACAAACAGCACATACTTACATTCTGGTGTTCGTCAGGTCCCTTGCCGTCTGCTTCCAGCACTGTGACTGCCGGCCGTAAAGTGAAAGCAGAGCACAGCGGCTGTGCTTTCACTTTCACTTTACGGCCGGCAGTCACTGAGTGCGGGAAGCAGACTGCAAGGGACCTGACGGACACCAGAATGTAAGTATGTGCTGTTTGTTTTTTTTTAGTTTAACGCTTGTAACCAGGGTAAACATCGGGTAACTAAGCGCGGTCCTGCGCTTAGTTACCCGATGTTTACCCTGGTTACCCAGGGACCTCGGCATCGTTGGTCGCTGGAGAGCTGTCTGTGTGACAGCTCCCCAGCGACCACACTACGATTTACCTACGATCACGGCCAGGTCATATCGCTGGTCGTGATCGTAGGTAAATCGTATAGTGTGACGGTACCCTTACTCTGCTGCCTCATTATAGTGAATGGATCCCTCTGGGGATTCATCTGAATCACGTCACTCAGAGAATTAAATGGAAACCCCAAAGTAAGTGCTCAGTGTAGAGCGCCAGATAAATGTGATCCCAAGCATTATGTAAAATGTTCCCAATAAAAGCTTCAACTCAATCCACAAAAAAAGCAAGTCCCCTTTCAGGTCTGTCATCTGTTAACGGAAATATAGAGGACTTCCATGTTAGGCCTTTTTCAGACGTCCAGATAATTCTGGTACCGGAGAAATCGGTACCGGAATTATCCGTGTCCGTGTGTCAGTGTACTCACGTAGCACATCAGTGTGGCACACGTGCGGCATCCATGTGCCGTCCGTGTGCCGCCTGAGGACCACACGGACCGTGCAGGAGAGACAGCGCTACACTAAGCGCTGTCCCCCCTGTGTGGTGGTGAAGCCGACATTCATCTCTTCTCCCCCGCAGGAGAGAAGAGATGAAAGATCAAGTTTTTGTTATTTTTTGTTAAAATTAAAGTTTGCTGGTGAGCTCCCGCCTCCCATCCCCCGTGCGCCGCCCGGCCCCTTGCATATAAATACTCACCCAGCTTCCGCGATGTCTCCTCTCTCCTCTCAGCGCCGGCAGCAGGTCCTGTGTGAGCGGTCACGTGGGACCGCTCATTACAGTGAGGAATATGCGCTTCAGCACCACACAGGGGGGACAGCGCTTAGTGTAGCGCTGTCTCTTCTGCGGGCGGTACGTGCACACGGAGGATAGTGCACACTGTTCTCCGTGTGCACGTGTACAGGACGTATTGCGGTACGTTCTTCTGGCAAAAAACGGACATGTCTCCGTATTTTCAACACAGACACACGGTCCATGAAAACACGGAGACATGTGCATAGACCCATTCATTTGAATGGGTCTACGTGTGTCAGTGTCTCCGAGACGTGAGAAAACTGTCAGTACACGTACCGGAGACACTGACATGTGAAAGAGGCCTTACAGGTAGTAGAAAGGCCTCACCCGCAAAAGAAATTCAGCAAATTCTCAAATCCAAATGCCCCCCTCCCTTCTGAGCCCCAGTGTACGTAAACCACATATTGCGTCCACATTTGGCATTTCTGCAGCAATGAGAGCCTGCCTAACTTACGGGTGTATGCCTCCAGAAGCATGGGCTGGGCATAACGTACTGGTGACTGCAACGCACTGGTCACTACAGCGTACTGCAATTTTCACTTGGCAACATTCATTGCTGCTTGTTTCCGAAAAATACCCATGAAGTCAAAATCATCACTACACCTGTAGATAAATTCCCCAAGGGATATAATTTCCCAAATGGGTTCACTTGAGGGTGGATTCTGCTCTTCTAGCAATTAGGGGCTCTGTATATGGAGTCGGCAAACTGTTCTAGGAAAATCTGCGTTCCAAGAGGCAAATCCAATCCGAGCTGATAAAAAAATCACAGATGAGTATTGAGTAGTGTTGAGCGATACCGTCCGATACTTGAAAGTATCGGTATCGGATAGTATCGGCCGATACCCGAAAAATATCGGATATCGCCGATACCGATATCCGATACCAATACAAGTCAATGGGACATCAAGTATCGGAATGTATCCTCATGGATCCCAGGGTCTGAAGGAGAGGAAACTCTCCTTCAGGCCCTGGGATCCATATTAAAGTGTAAAATAAAGAATTAAAATAAAAAATATTGTTATATTCACCTCTCCGGCGGCCCCTGGACATCAGCGGGAGGATCCGGCGTCCGGCACGGCTTCTTTCTTCAAAATGCGCGCCTTCAGGACCTGTGGAATGACGTCCCGGCTTCTGATTGGTCGCGTGCCGCCCATGTGACCGCCACGCGACCAATCAGAAGCCGCGACGTCATTCCTCAGGTCCTAGAAGGCGCTCATTCTAGGACTTTAGCTGAGGAATGACGTCGCGGCTTCTGATTGGTCGCGTGGCGGTCACATGGGCGGCACGCGACCAATCAGAAGCCGGGACGTCATTCCACAGGTCCTGAAGGCGCGCATTTTGAAGAAAGAAGCCGTGCCGGACGCCGGATCCTCCCGCTGATGTCCAGGGGCCGCCGGAGAGGTGAATATAACAATATTTTTTATTTTAATTCTTTATTTTACACTTCCGATACCGATACCCGATATCACAAAAATATCGGATCTCGGTATCGGAATTCCGATACCGCAAGTATCGGCCGATACCCGATACTTGCGGTATCGGAATGCTCAACACTAGTATTGAGTCATTGACTAACATTGGTCCGAATGCAATCCAATTTTTTACCGGATTGCATTCGTCCGATTTCATTTCTTCAATGAAACTCTTGTCATTATTGATCATCACATTGAGTTCATGGAGTTTTATTTTACCAGATCAACTTCAAAAATGCCCGAAAAGTTTCTTAAAAACCTTTTAAAAAATTCTCCCTGTTCATTTCTATTGGAAAACCTCTTTACAAGTTTTTTATATGTTCAGTCTGTTGAACTTTTTTCCCGCTTCAGGTTTTGAACATTGCCTGATGGGGAAAAAAAAGGGAATTGTGAGTGACTACTATTCGAATTCACTTGACATTAAGCATTGTCCAATCAAAAGGCGGTAAAATAACACTTCTGGAAAAAAACACTTTTACAATGCTCCTATAAAGCTATATCCACACGGAGTCTTTTTCAGTCGGATTCTGCTCAGTATTTGCTCGCGAAAGCTCCCCATAAAATGGACATAGTTCACAACAATGTCAAAGTGGCATTGCTGTGCACAAGTTCCTTCTTTTAACCATTTCAGGGATCGGAAACTTTGAAGCAGTAAAAGAAGTGTCATGTTCAATCTTCGGGCATCTCTTGCTCTGAAGCCACTCGCAATCTATATTTAAAAGTATAGAGCGAAAGCCGCTGGCAGCAGAACCCACGCTTGGACGACAGCAAAGCCACCAACTGCTGTGTGCACATATCCAAACTCTTAAAAATCCCATTAGTAAACTTTAAAAAAAAAAGAAAAACTCGCCTAAGAAGGAGCATTTTTTGAAGCGGTCTCCACTAGACAACTCGCTGTTTCTGAACACCTCTCAGTGACTCTATGTGCCCATTCTCTTATCAAATCAAAGCGCAAAAACAGCGGGTACATCCCTTTGATTATGCTGCAGTCAATCTAGACAGTAGAAGTGAAGGGGCTAAGTGGGCACAATCAGAGGTTTGGGAATTATGCTCAGATAGTACATACAAAGTATGATTATTTCTGTGCATCATTTCCTTGTCCTATAGAGATATGGCGCCAACTAATCACATGGATTTGATGCATTTATTTTTCAGGAGCATCACATTTGCCGATAATGACAGTAAGAAGAGAGGGACAATCCCCATCTGTGGAAATGAAGACCCTCCAGACTGAGTAAGAATGATATACTAACTCCAATACTCCAGCTGAAACCGGAACTAGAGATTGCTATATTTTAGTCAAGTAAAATGTCTGGTAAAGAGCCCACTAGAAGTAATATGGTGGGCTCAGCGGTTCAGTAGAGTAATTCGTGCTACGCGGTAGAGAACAGCATGTATATCCTATAAAGCCACAACACTGAAAACTTGCAGGTGAAAACACACAAACTTTATTTAGTGCGGCCGAAAATCTGTACAAGTGAACAGGCCATTGTTTCAGTGGTCAAGATGATTTTTATCAGGCCCTACAAAAAAAAACAGATAAATAGCAAAAATCAGAATAAATATATATATAATGTACAAAATAATATTTATTTGTTCTATGCTACTGCCAATGATTGAACTAAGCAAAGAGTAAAACTATAAAGAAAAGAAGAAATGGAAAAAATATAGTATAATGATGAGAGAAGCCAGAGTTTATACAAAAGGGAAGAATTTATAAGCATGTACATTCAACTAAGGAGGAAAAAAGTACAAAGAGGAAAGAATGAGACTTCTAAAGAGACGGGGTGTACCAGAAACAAAGAGCCGTAGTCAGAATACATGAAAAGGGAAATGGTGCTGTAGAGGCTTATTAGATTATGTGGGGTGATATGTTTTCAGCTACATAATAGCAGGAGTATTATGTAACCCATATAGAGGGATATACCACCCATCCTCTGTTCCAACATGCCATTACATGGCTCCGTTATATAGGTGACATATTCTGTATCTGGAACGATGATCTGCATTTGTTTAACAAAGTTTTCAATTTCATTCACTCAGAACGTTGACTCCACGCAGGTCCATTTTTTGGATGTTCTAGTGATCAAAAATATGGTGGGCTCTCCGACAACAGATCTTTATAGAAAGCCTACTGGGTGAAATGATGTCCAATTTGCCTTTTTTTCTTTGTTTTTTTGTGTTGTTCCAATACATAGAAAGGAAATAGTGTATAACAAAACATGTAATCGCAATAATTTTCTGGGAGAAATACTGAATTTTATGGAACAATTTCAAGGATGCCAACACTTTCGTCCATGACTGTATCTTCTCCTTTCTCTGGCTCTATGAACCAAGATCTGTCAATCAAAGAAGAGGGGGTGTAGATATAGAGAAAACAAGCAGGTAGGAAGGTGTATATAAACATTTGGCTCCGCCGTGAACCACTGTACTTGGTTTGGACAGTCATTCTGTGCTGACAGAGTCCCGGTAATGGCTGTATGAACATCGGCTATTACTTTTCTGCTGATCACCACTTCAATCAAGTGTCATGACTCAGACATACAATCACTTGAATGATGAGAACAGATAGACTAGCGATGTGCCAATTATTTCGACATACTCTGTCCTCAGATCCTGTGTAACAAGGAGTAATTGAAAACAAAGTCAAGGCATAAACAAAACTATTAGGATCAGGATAAGTGAGCGTCCGCTGCACACAGGGTCACCTCTTTGATTTCCAGGAAATTTCTAACAGGAAACTTCAAGGTTGATCTTATAAGAGCCAGTCTTCAAGCATAATGATGTGCAGAACATACTGTGTGCCGCCATCTGTCCTCCCATGTCTACAAGCTCTTCTAATAATAAAACTCCTCAACTAATTAATTACTAAAGTAAAAATAGCTAAAAAAAACATGTATGCGTTTACTATAAAGGCAAAAACTATCTTCTCCCATGTTATGCTTCTACCATTTTCTGTACTAGATTCTACTCTTCTGTCATGTGTCAACAACGTCTACACTGCTCTGCCATATTGTGCATGGCATAAATTAATGCTTCACGCAAACTTTACCCTTACTAATGTTTTAATGCTAAATATGCTTCTTGTTGGATTAGTGCTGCTTGCTTTGCAGTCTCTGGGAACTTCAGCATTGTAGTTGCCAAAGTCTGCTTTCATAATATGACACATAGTCCAAGTCAAGAAAGTTAGCATCGGCACTTTAACCAAAAAACATTCTTCTCCACAAACTAGGGTCAAAATGCATAAAGAGGTAAAAATCCAATATGAAAAGAGAGTGAGTGTCTAGCACTCACCCGTGTAAAAAACTTCAGCAGGTTTTATTCCAAGCAGACACCTTGACAGTGTGGTGGCATTGGAAACTCTACAGAGCATGGACAACAGCTGTTTGGCGCCGAGCAGCTGCATGTTTCTGGACAAAGCGCCTGATCGGCGTGAAACGTCTGTTGTCCGTGCTCCATTGTGTTTCACATGGTACCACGCTGTCATTGTATCTGCTTGGAATAAAATGTACTGAAGTGTATTACACGATGAGTGCCACATACTCGTTCGCTCTTCTCATATTGGATTCATAATGTGACAGTTGAGAGCCTAACATAATTCTCCAGGGCTGATTAAATAAACCTTGAAAATAAAAAATAGGATATAACATTATTATTAGTATCATACTATTAATTAAATTTGCCAGATCACTAGTGGGTCTTCCCAAGACCCTATTATGTTGTGATGTATTGGCATAGGATGTGCGGATCTGAGCAGAGCTGCTTTCTGCAATTGACTGATGGTGACCATGTCATCATTGAGTTGCGGTAAGTGCTTCCTGAGGTTTTGGGGCATAGCATCCACTGTGCCGATGATGACCACTGGCACCGAAGCTGCTGATTTGTGCCGTAGTCTTTATATTTCAATTTTCAGATTTTTATATTTTTCAGCCTCTTTAATTTCCTCGACCCTGCTATAACCAAGTATTTCCATGTCAACGATCCATATCCTCTTTCTCAATGATGGATTAGTTGGGTGTGTTGTAGACCAGGTCTTTGTCCATTTGTGTGCAAATGTCCCAAAATGTTTCCACATGCTCAATATCAACCACTTTTTCCAGTGTGTTCTCACCAGTTCATCTTAGTAATTATTATTACAAATTATTTTGATAATTTTTTTTACACTGGAGGCCTTCTCACCCAGATGCACAAAACAAGCCTCTTAGTACTATGTGCACTGAAACATTACTACAGGTTTACAACACAGAGGACAACCACTTCTGTTATACATACCTCCCACCCTGTGAGTCTTGGCACCTTCTACCACTACACACAGGATTCTCGAGGGGGCATTGGTATTAGCTTCCTGGCTTTATGTTCCACATGGAAGCTGAAATCCTGCAGGGCTAGAAACCAACGGGTAACTAGAGCATTTTCCCCTTTTTCACCCTCATCCACCTGAGTGGGGCATAGGATGATACTAATTTAAATTTTCGACCTAACAGATAATGTGTTCACCGCCCACCTAATGGGAAGCATTCCTTTTCTTCGATGGAATAATTCTTCTCACATGCCGACAGCTTCCTACTCAGGTATAGAACAGGGTGTTCCTCCCCGTGCACCTCCTGAGAAAGGACTGCTCCAAAACAACTTCTGAGATGTCTGTCTGGAATACAAATTTCTTCTAAATGTCAGTGACCACCAGAATCAGCTGCTTACACTGAGCTACTTTCAATTCTTGAAAGGCCGTCTCTTCCTCTGCAGTCCATTTGGCCATAACTGATTTTGTCCCCTTAAGGAGGTTTGTCAGGAGTGCCGCCATCATGGCAATGTTTGGGAGGAACCTCCTGTAGTACTGCACGATTCCCAGAAAGGCTCAGTCAGTTTTGGATTTTGTCCACTTTACTGTTCTGGGGTTTGATCTCGCGTCTACCTACTACATATCCTAGGTATTTGACCTCTTCTTTTTCCATGGCACATTTTTTTAATTTATAGAATTCCTAGACCATTCCCAGATGACTTCCCCAATATGGGCTGAATATTGCAATATTGTCTATGTTTGCCACAGCATAGTTCTTCTGGAGTAGGGTTGAGCGAAACGGATCGGTCATTTTCATAAATCGGTGACTTTTAGGCAAAGTCGGGTTTCATGAAACCCGAACCGATCCTACAGTGGGATCGGCCATGCGGTACACGATCAGAGCGCCAAAGTCGCGTTTCATATGACGCTGTCACCGCCGTTTTTTCATCCAATGAAGGAGGACGCAGAGTGTGGGCAGCGTGATGACATAGGTCTCGGTCCCCACCATCTTTGAGAAGGGCATGGCAGTGATTGGCTTGCTGTCTGTGGCGTCACAGGGGGTATAAAGGGGCTGGCACGCCGACCGCCATCTTCTGCCGATCTGAGCATAGGGAGAGGTGTTGCTGCAGTTAGTCAGAAGCAGGGACAGAGTTAGGGAGGAAATATAAACCCCCAAACCGCTTGTGCTGGAGCGATTTTCACTGTCACACACCACCTTTTTGTGCAGGGACAGTGGAGGTCGTATTTTAGTGCAGCAGCTGCATAGCTGTGTGCACGGTGCTGTGCAAACCAACTGCTTTTTTAAAAGCAAAATTCCTGATGCTCCTTTCTGCACAGTTACCTATCTTGTTTATTTGTCCACATTTTTGTGTCAAGCAGTCCTTTTTATTGCTGCCATACTTGTCCTGAGCTCATTGTAGGGAGCTTGTTTTTTTTTTATTTTATTTTATTTTTTTAAATAATAATTCCAGCCACTTTCTGGCACGTTCATAGTGTTGTGTTATACCACTGGGCCAGAGTTGTGGTTCTGTGTCTCCCCCCCCCAAAAAAAAGGGAGATTAAAATTCGCACACAGTGTATATTCTGCTGTACTGCTAGTGTGTCGTATATATCAGGCAGCCACTTTCTGCCACGTTCATAGTTTACTGTTATACCACTGGGCCAGAGTTGTGGTTCTGTGTCTCCCCCCCAAAAAAAGGGAGATTAAAATTCACACACAGTGTATATTCTGCTGTACTGCTAGTGTGTCATATGTATCTGGCAGCCACTTTCTTCCACGTTCATAGTGTTGTGTTATCCCACAGGGCCAGAGTTGTGGTTCTGTGTCTCCCCCCCCAAAAAAAAGGGAGATTAAAATTCGCACACAGTGTATATTCAGCTGTACTGCTAGTGCGTCGTATATCAGGCAGACACAGAGCCAAAGTTGGGGTTCTGTGTCTCCCCCCAAAAGCAAGTCATCTTTCAGGCAAGCTACGTGTCAGCAGGGGAAGGTGGGGCAAAAGAATGTGAAATCCATGATTGGTTAATTTAAATGAAGGTTAGATCATCAACATTTTTGGTAGCCAGACGTGTCCTTTTTTCGGTCAGTATTGAACCAGCAGCACTGAACACTCTTTCTGAAAGCACACTGACAGCAGGGCAATCGAGGTTCTGTAATCCATATTCTGGCAATTCAGGCCAGGTGTCTAGTTTAGATGCCCAGTAATCAAAGTGGAATGACCTGAGAGGGAGAACATCGATAAGGGTGGAAAAGTAGTTTGTAACCATACTGCACAAATGCTGTCTCCTGTCCCTGTCGTGTCAGCAGTCATTGCAAAATCATTCCACAACCTTGTCGTAAAACCCCTCTGTCCAACGCCACTTGGATTTCTGCACCTCTAGCACCTCTGCCCCCTGCAGCTTGTGTGAGAACCATCACCGACGCTGTGTGCTGGGAATGCCTGAACCAAACGGTCTACAGGAGTTGCTTGTTTGGTAGCCAATATTTGACCTAGGTTCCCATGTGGCATGACATTTTGCAGTTTTCCTTTATATCTTGTATCCAGGAGGCAGGCCAACCGGTTGTCGTCATCGGTCATCATTTTAAAAATGCGGGGGTCCCTTTTTAGGATACGCAAGGCATACTCAGCCATGTGGGCCAATGTTCCAGGTGTGAATTAACTGTTTCTGCTGGGTTGAGGCCCACTTTCTTGCAAATCAACATCACAAGTGTCCCGCAATAAACCTGTACCAGACCTTGCAATGCCACCAGTTTCTATTGCCACCTGAAATCATCCTCCTCCCATACATATTCATCCCCATCATCCTCCTCCTCATCCTCTTCGTCTGCCAATTCGTCCTGTACAGTTCCCTGAGCAGACAATGGCTGACTGTCATCAAGGCTTCCCTCCTCCTCGGCTGCAGACGCCTGCTCCTTAATGTGCGTCAAACTTTGCATCAGCAGACGCATAAGTGGGATGTTAATGCTTATGATGGCGTCGACCACTGCACACCAGACAACTCCATGTCTGCCATCCAAGTGCCTGCCCGTTTATCCTCCAACAAATTTACAACAGCACGCCTCTGTTCGCACAGCCTCTGAATCATGTGCAGTGTGGAGTTCCACCTTGTTGCAACGTCGATTATTAGGTGGTGCTGGGGAAAATTCAGCGATCGCTGATGGTTCAGCATACGGCTGGAGTGTATGGGCACCCGGCGGATGTGCGAGCAAACTCTTCGCACCTTCAGGAGCAGGGCTGGTAACTTTGGATAATTTTTGAGGAAGCCCTGCACCACCAGGTTAAAGGTGTGAGCCAGGCAAGGTATGTGTTTCAGTTCTGAAAGGGCTATGGCAGCCATAAAATTCCTTCCGTTATCACTGAATACCTTGCCTGCCTCAAGATGTACACTGCCCAGCCATGACTGAGTTTGTTGCTGCAAGTACTCCACCAGTACTTCCGCGGAGTGTCTGTTGTCGCCCAAACACTTCATTTGCAACACAGCCTGCTGACGCTTACCACTAGCTGTTCGATAATGGGACACCCTGTGTGCAACACTGGCAGCTGCGGATGGAGTGGTAGGGCGACTGCGCTCTGTGCGCGAGCTTTCACTTCTGGAGGAGGAGGAGGAGTTGCGAATGCCATATGCCAACTTTTTCCTGAGACTGTGGGATAGGCTGAACTGTCGCACTATGACTGCCTCCTGTGGACCCTGCATCCTACACATTAACCCAGTGCGCCGTGATGGACACGTAACGTCCCCGGCCATGCCTACTGGTCCATGCATCTGTTGTGAGGTGCACCTTTCCACTGACTGATTACCTCAAGGCATGGACAATGCGGTCTTTGACATGCTGGTGGAGGGCTGGGATGGCTTTTCTCGCAAAGAAATGCCGACTGGGTAGGTCATAGCGTGGTACTGCGTGGGCCATCAGGTCTTTGAAAGCTTCGCTTTCAACCAAACGGTAGGACATCATCTGTAATGAGATTAGTATAGCAATGTGGGCATTCAAATCCTGTGTATGCGGATGAGAAGATGAGTACTTTCTTTTCCTAACGAGAGTCTCTTGTAGGGTGAGTGTCATGATCCCAATGGCAGGGGATCACTAAAGGACAAGCACAGATACAAACAAGCTCTAGGGCGATGGAACCTGAGCTGACCGCGACCCTGAACCTAACACACAAATAAAAGTAGCCGGGGAACGTGCCTACGATGATCCTAGACGTCTCGCTCCAGCCGAAGATCTAACTTCCCCTATTAGAAGAAACACAGACCTCTCTTGCCTCCAGAGAAATACCCCACAGAAATAGCAGCCCCCCACATATAATGACGGTGAAATGAGAGGAAAGCACATACGCAGTATGAAAACAGTTTCAGCAAAATGAGGCCCGCTAAAGCTAGATAGCAGAGGATACAAAAGTGAACTGCGCGGTCAGCGAAAAACCCTTCAAAAAACCATCCTGAAATTACTTGAACTCATGTGCCAACTCATGGCACATGAGGAGCAATTTCAGCCCACTAGAGCAACCAGCAGCAAAGAATCACATATCTGCAGGCTGGACTAAAAACCAAATAAAGCAAAACACCAAAACAGGAAAATCCAAACTTAGCTTGACCAGAAGGTTCTAGGAGCAGGGAGCAGAGGTAACAAGACACACTGGATACATTGATAACCGGCGAGGAAATGCCAGCAAAGCCAGGTTAAATAGGAAACTCCCATATCCTGATGGAACAGGTGGAACCCAGAGACCCAGGAAAGACAAGTCACCCAGTACCATCAGTAACCACCAGAGGGAGCCCAAAAACAGAACTCACAACAGTACCCCCCCCTTGAGGAGGGGTCACCGAACCCTCACGAGAACCACCAGGGCGACCAGGATGAGCCCTATGAAAAGCGCGAACCAAATCATCAGCATGAACATCCGAGGCAACCACCCAAGAATTATCCTCCTGACCATAACCCTTCCACTTGACCAAATACTGGAGTTTCCGTCTGGAAACACGAGAATCCAAGATCTTCTCCACAACATACTCCAATTCTCCCTCCACCAGCACTGGAGCAGGAGGCTCAAGCGAAGGAACAACAGGTACCTCATACTTCCGCAACAACGACCGATGGAACACATTATGAATAGCAAACGATGCCGGGAGATCCAAACGAAACGACACAGGGTTAAGAATTTCCAAGATCCTATAGGGACCGATGAACCGAGGCTTGAACTTAGGAGAAGAGACCTTCATAGGAACAAAACGAGAAGACAACCACACCAAGTCCCCAACAAGAAGTCGAGGACCCACGCGGCGACGGCGATTAGCAAACTGCTGAGCCTTCTCCTGGGACAACTTCAAATTGTCCACCACATGACTCCAAATCCGATGCAACCTATCCACCACCATGTCCACTCCAGGACAATCAGAAGGTTCCACCTGACCAGAGGAAAAACGAGGATGAAACCCCGAATTACAAAAGAAAGGAGAAACCAAGGTAGCAGAACTAGCCCGATTATTAAGGGCAAACTCGGCCAGCGGCAAAAAGGTAACCCAGTCATCCTGATCAGCAGAAACAAAACACCTTAAATAAGTTTCCAAGGTCTGATTAGTTCGTTCAGTCTGGCCATTCGTCTGAGGATGGAATGCAGACGAAAAGGACAAATCAATGCCCATCTTAGCACAGAACGTCCGCCAAAATCTAGACACAAACTGGGATCCCCTGTCAGAAACAATGTTCTCAGGAATCCCATGCAAACGAACCACATTCTGAAAAAACAGAGGGACCAACTCAGAGGAGGAAGGCAACTTAGGCAAGGGTACCAGATGAACCATTTTAGAAAAGCGATCACACACAACCCAGATGACGGACATTTTTTGAGAGACAGGGAGATCCGAAATAAAGTCCATGGAAATGTGCGTCCAAGGCCTCTTCGGGATAGGCAAAGGTGACAACAATCCACTGGCCCGAGAATAGCAAGGCTTAGCCCGAGCACAAACCTCACAAGACTGCACAAAAGAACGCACATCCCTCGACAAGGAAGGCCACCAAAAAGACCTGGCCACCAAGTCTCTAGTACCAAATATTCCAGGATGACCTGCCAACGCAGAAGAATGGACCTCGGAGATGACTCTACTGGTCCAATTATCCGGAACAAACAGTCTCTCAGGCGGACAACGATCAGGTTTACCCGCCTGAAACTCCTGCAAAGCACGTCGCAAGTCTGGGTAGACAGCAGACAAAATCACCCCATCCCTAAGGATACCAGAGGGCTCAGAATTTCCAAGGGAGTCAGGCACAAAACTCCTAGAAAGAGCATCCGCCTTCACATTCTTTGAACCTGGCAGGTATGAAACCACAAAATTGAAACGAGAGAAAAACAGTGACCAACGAGCCTGTCTAGGATTCAGACGCCTGGCAGACTCAAGGTAAATCAAATTTTTGTGATCAGTCAAGACCACCACACGATGTCTAGCACCCTCTAGCCAATGACGCCACTCCTCAAATGCCCACTTCATGGCCAAAAGTTCCCGATTACCAACATCATAATTCCGCTCAGCCGGCGAAAACTTTCTAGAAAAAAAACGCGCATGGCTTCATCACTGAGCCATCGGAGCTTCTCTGTGACAAAACCGCCCCCGCTCCAATCTCGGAAGCATCAACCTCAACCTGAAAAGGGAGCGAAACATCTGGCTGACGCAACACAGGAGCAGAAGAAAACCGGCGCTTAAGTTCCCGAAAGGCCTCCACAGCCGCAGGAGACCAATCAGCAACATCAGCACCCTTCTTAGTCAAATCCGTCAAAGGCTTAACAACACTAGAAAAATTAGTTATAAAACGACGATAGAAATTAGCAAAGCCCAAGAACTTCTGTAGACTCTTAAGAGATGTAGGCTGCGTCCAGTCACAAATAGCCTGAACCTTGACGGGATCCATCTCAATAGTAGAAGGGGAAAAAATATACCCCAAGAAAGAAATCTTCTGGACTCCAAAGAGACACTTTGAGCCTTTTACAAACAAGGAATTGGCCCGCAGGACCTGAAACACCTTCCTGACCTGCTGAACATGAGACTCCCAGTCATCAGAAAAAACCAAAATATCATCCAAATACACAATCATAAATTTATCCAGATATTCACGGAAAATATCGTGCATAAAGGACTGGAAGACTGAAGGAGCATTAGAAAGTCCAAAAGGCATTACCAAATACTCAAAATGACCCTCAGGCGTATTAAATGCGGTTTTCCACTCATCACCTTGCTTTATTCGTATAAGATTATACGCACCCCGAAGATCAATCTTAGTGAACCATTTAGCCCCCTTAATGCAAGCAAACAAATCAGTCAACAATGGCAAAGGATACTGATATTTTACGGTAATCTTATTCAAAAGACGATAATCTATACAAGGCCTCAAGGAACCATCTTTTTTGGCCAGGAAAAAAAAACCTGCTCCCAAAGGGGACAAAGATGGACGGATATGTCCCTTTTCCAAGGACTCCTTAACATAATCCCGCATAGCAGTATGCTCTGGCACTGACAGATTGAACAAACGACCTTTAGGAAATTTACTGCCTGGAATTAAATTTATAGCACAATCGCAATCCCTGTGAGGAGGAAGCGAACTGAGCTTAGGCTCCTCAAAAACATCCCGATAGTCAGACAAAAACACAGGAATCTCAGAAGGAGTAGATGAAGCGATAGAAATCGGAGGTGCATCATCATGAACCCCCTGACAACCCCAGCTTAACACAGACATTGATTTCCAGTCAAGGACTGGATTATGAGTTTGTAACCATGGCAGACCAAGCACTAGGACATCATGCAAATTATACAGTACCAGGAAGCGAATCACCTCCTGATGAACAGGAGTCATACGCATGGTCACTTGTGTCCAGTACTGAGGTTTATTCATAGCCAAAGGTGTAGAGTCAATTCCCTTCAAAGGAATAGGGACTTCCAGAGGCTCCAGACTAAACCCACAGCGATTGGCAAATGACCAATCCATAAGACTCAGGGCAGCGCCTGAATCCACATAGGCATCGACGGAAATGGATGATAATGAACAAATCAGAGTCACAGACAGAATGAACTTAGACTGTAAAGTACTAATGGCAACAGACTTATCAACCTTTTTTGTGCGTTTAGAGCATGCTGATATAACATGAGCTGAATCACCACAATAAAAGCACAACCTTTTTTTCCGCCTATAATTTTGCCGTTCACTTCTGGACTGAATTCTATCACATTGCATTATCTCAGGTGACGGTTCAGACGACACCGCCAAATGATGCACAGGTTTGCGCTCCCGTAAACGTCGATCAATCTGAATAGCCATAGTCATAGACTCATTCAGACCAGTAGGCGCAGGGAACCCCACCATAACATCTTTAATGGCCTCAGAAAGGCCATCTCTGAACTTTTCAGCCAGGGCGCACTCATTCCACTGAGTAAGCACCGACCACTTCCGAAATTTTTGACAATAAATTTCTGCTTCATCTTGCCCCTGAGAGAGGGCCAACAAAGCTTTTTCAGCCTGAATCTCTTGGTTAGGTTCCTCATAGAGCAAACCCAATGCCAGAAAAAACGCATCCGCATTAAGCAACGCAGGGTCCCCTGGTGCCAATGCAAATGCCCAATCCTGAGGGTCACCCCGCAGGAAAGATATAATAATCTTGACTTGCTGAGCAGGGTCTCCAGAGGAGCGAGATTTCAAAGAAAGAAACAACTTGCAATTGTTCCTAAAATTCAGAAAACGAGATCTATCTCCAGAAAAAAACTCTGGGACAGGAATTCTAGGTTCAGACATAGGAGCATGTACAACAAAATCCTGTATATTTTGAACCTTAGCGGCAAGATTATTCAGGCTGGAAGCCAAACTCTGGACGTCCATGATAAACAGCTGGGATCAGAGCCATTCAAAGATTAAGAGGAGGAGGAAGTAGCCAGGCTGCAATAAGACTAGGCAGTAAACTCTGAGGGAAAGAGAAAAAAAAAAAAAACTTCCTCAGACTACTTATCCTCCTACTTCAGCCAATACAATTAACACTTTGTGGGCCGGTTATACTGTCATGATCCCAATGGCAGGGGATCACTAAAGGAAAAGCACAGATACAAACAAGCTCTAGGGCGATGGAACCTGAGCTGACCGCGACCCTGAACCTAACACACAAATAAAAGTAGCCGGGGAACGTGCCTACGATGATCCTAGACGTCTCGCTCCAGCCGAAGATCTAACTTCCCCTATTAGAAGAAACACAGACCTCTCTTGCCTCCAGAGAAATACCCCACAGAAATAGCAGCCCCCCACATATAATGACGGTGAAATGAGAGGAAAGCACATACGCAGTATGAAAACAGTTTCAGCAAAATGAGGCCCGCTAAAGCTAGATAGCAGAGGATACAAAAGTGAACTGCGCGGTCAGCGAAAAACCCTTCAAAAAACCATCCTGAAATTACTTGAACTCATGTGCCAACTCATGGCACATGAGGAGCAATTTCAGCCCACTAGAGCAACCAGCAGCAAAGAATCACATATCTGCAGGCTGGACTAAAAACCAAATAAAGCAAAACACCAAAACAGGAAAATCCAAACTTAGCTTGACCAGAAGGTTCTAGGAGCAGGGAGCAGAGGTAACAAGACACACTGGATACATTGATAACCGGCGAGGAAATGCCAGCAAAGCCAGGTTAAATAGGAAACTCCCATATCCTGATGGAACAGGTGGAACCCAGAGACCCAGGAAAGACAAGTCACCCAGTACCATCAGTAACCACCAGAGGGAGCCCAAAAACAACTCACAACAGGTGAGCTGGACTGGAGAGCTGCATATGGCGCAACTAGCTGTGGTGGTGGTGGTGGACATGGCGGATTGAGAGAGAGTTTGTTATGGTATTCTTGTTATTGCCCAACATAGAGTCTTTCTTACCAATAACCTTGTGATTCCCTGACTGCTTTGGCCTTACGACGATACCTCCACATTTGCTGCTGGTGGTGTCCTAACCGGTGGGCTTACAGTGACGGAAGCAATGTAGCATTGCTGACTACCTTCACTCCGAGCAGGTGAACCAACGGTACGGGACATTTCGTAGTTAGTCCAGGCTTGCAAGTGCATGGTGGTTAAATGTCTAAGCATACACGTTGTATTTAAATTTTGAAGATTCTTCTCTCTGCTAAAGGTCTTGGAGCATTTCTTACAGATAACTTTTGACTGATCATTCTGATCTTGGTGAAAAAATTGCTATGCTACACTCTTCCTACTATCGAAAACCTTTTCAGGCATTGTGCGCTGTGCTACTTTCACCGAATGACCACGCTCTCCTAACACTGTTTTTGTTTTTCGCAAACATTTTTGGCCTGATACGGGCCTGCCAGATGACAGTTGTTGCAATGTAGATGCTGATGCGGATCATCCTCCTCCGCTTCTGAGCTAGTGGCAGCGGCACCCTCTTCGCCCAATGGCTGCCAATCTGGGTCAACAACTGGGTCATCTATCGCCTCCTCCTCAATGTCGTGTGCACCTTCCTCAGTGTCACCGTGTAAGGTGCTATAGCGTTCGGGACAGGGCACCATAGTCTCATCAGGGTCACATTCTGGCTCAGTAAACTGCGAGGGCAATGTAGTGATCACAGTCAATGGAACAGCATCACAATCTAGCTGTGGCTGTGCATCAGTGCACTCCATGTCCTATGCTTCTGGTAATTGGCAGTGTACAATTTCCCTTTCGAACCCAGGCACGGTATGTGTAAAGAGCTTCATGGAGAACCTGTAGTGTCGCTTGCTGCATCCTTCACTTTTGGTTTGGGAGAAGGACACAAGGAAACGTCTTTTTCCTGACCGGGAGCATCCACTGACGACTGGCTGATCTTACATTTACAACTTTGGGAAGAGGAGGCGAAAGAGCTAGAGGGTGAGTCAGCAAGGAAAGACAACACTTTTTCCTGCTTCTCCGGCTTTAAAAGCTGTTTTCCTACTCCCAGGTAAGGGAGCCTTCGAGGCCTTGTGTAGCCAGACGATGACGCAGGCTGAACACCTCCAGCCTTAGGTGCTACTGTGCTTTTGCCACTACCACGAGATGCAACACCACCAGCACCATCAGTACCAGCAGGCAACCCCCGCCCACGGCCTCTTCCACCAGACTTCTTCATTTTTGGGGGGAGACACTGAACCACAACTCATATTACACCGTCATAATATGAGGGGCCCTGTGCCAGTACCGCCGCCCACGAGAGTGTCCCCCCCCAGATTGAACTGTGCTCTACCACTTGCAATACTACCTCTCCTAGCTCCACCACTGTGTAGTCTGTGCGGGTAAAACCTGAAATGGCACTGCCAATACGAATTATTTGAAATGATAGATGATAGTTAAAATATACAGGGGCCCTGGACTCCATTTAATACTTTGCGCCTACTACCACTGTCTTTATTATTTGGGCGTAATAACGGTGTCTGCCGCTGCATCTTTTTTTTCCTTCACTGAACAAAGCTGAACTTCAACTGTTGTCCCGTTTCAAATATTAAACTGCATTTGCCCTACTTGTTGGGTTGGGGCCTACTAACGGTGTCTGCCGCTTCTTGGTGTTCTCCTGGTTTATTTTTCTTGCGCTTCAATCTTCAGGCTTTCGTTTAAATATTTTTTATATTAAACTGCATTTGGCCTACTTATTGGGTTGGGCCTAGTAACATTGTCTGCTGCCGCCTCTTGTTTTCCTCTACTAAACAAAGCTGAGCTTGAAGCTTCAGGCTTTCGGCCTGTAACAACAATATGAAACTACATTTGGCCTAGTTCTTGGTTTGGGCCTAGTAACATTGTCTGCTGCTGCCTCTTGTTTTCCTCTACTACACAAAGCTGAGCTTCAATCTTCAGGCTTTCGGCCTATATTTAGAATATGAAACTGCATTTGGCCTACTTGTTTGGTTGGGCCTACTAACGGTGTCTGCCGCTGATTGTTGTTCTCCTCCACTGAACAAACCAATGCCGCCTGTTTACTCCTGTTACCAATTTTTAACAGCTTTTAGCCTACTTTTTTATTTTGGGCCTATATCTGTGTTTCCTCCTCATTCCTGCCCATTGCCCAGCCACTGCTAGATGAGTCTGCTGGTACATTGACACAGACCACTGCATTCCCCTTGCACTCTACACAGCCTGAATCTGACCCTGCTGAAACTCAGGTTCCCCTTCCCGCATACTATACCACCTTACATGGGGACAAAGAGGAAGGTGCAGATGAAAGTGCAGGTTCCTTCAACAGGTGGGGGGGCATACTCGTTGGCGACGTCACTGGCACAGGGCCCCTCATAGTACGCAAAAGTGTCTCTGCCGGTGGGAGGCGCCCCCGCCGTCAATCACAACGCCGTTATTTGAGGGGCCCTGTGCCAGTGGCAATGCGAACGAGTGTGCCCCCCTGCTTGCTCAGGATCACAGCACTTGCAAAGTTGAAATACTTACCTCTCCCTGCTCCACCGCCGTGACGTATTCCACATTTCCTGGGCCCAAGAAAAAATTGAGCCAGCCCTCCCACCCCCCACAACTTTAACCAAATGACCCCCAATTTTCAATACCTAACTATTATTATAAGGTTAATTAAGATTGACAAGCTTAAGTAACAAGAATTGATGTTTTTGACATTAAAATGGGCTCTGTAGGTGTTTTTCTGTCCTCCACTCACTGCCGACTTTTATTCCCCATTGACTTGCATTGGGTTTCGTGTTTCAGTCGGCCCCCCGACTTTTCGCAATGATCGGCCGATTTCACCCGACCCGACTTTTGACAAACCAGTCGCGAAACCCGACTCAATCCTGAAAAAGTAAAAGTCGCTCAACCCTATTCTGGAGTTCAAAGATCCAGTCCATGACCCTTTGGAAGGTGGCTGGGGCTCCCTGCAGTCCAAACAGCATCCGAACGTATTGGAACCATCTGTTGGGCGTAAAGAAAGCGGTCTTCTCCTTAGCTTCTTGTGACTTGGGGATTTGCCAATATCCCTTCGTTAAATCCAAGGTGGTTATGTGTCTTGCCAGCCCAGGTCTCTCAATTAGCTCATCGACACGCAGCATCAGATATGCGACGAACTTGGAGACATAATTCAACTTCCTATAATTGCTACAGAATCTCTATTCACCATCGGGTTTTGGACACATTAGAATCGGGCTATATCACCCGCTCTTGGATTCCTCAATGACTCCGAGATTCAGCATACACTTTACTTCCTTGTAGATCAGCTCTCTCCAGGCTTCGGGAATTTGATAGGGCTTCAAGTTCACCTGCACATGTGATTATGTCAGACCCTCATGTTCTATTAACTTTCTACACCTCGGTTAATCTGAGAACACGTCCCTGCTTTGCTGCAGCAACTCCCAACACTGCTGTTTTTGGACCTTCAACAGCATCTCCGCTATTACATCTCCTTCAACATCTGCATATGGCTTGACCAGCAAACATGGAGTTTCAACAGGCTCCCTTTCTTGCGATGGTTTGATTAGATTGATATGGTACACTTGGTATGGTTTTTGTCTTCCTGGTTGATGAACCTTGTAGTTCACTTCACTAAGATTCTCCATCACCTCATAAGGGCCTTGCATTTGGCCAAGAACTTACTCTTCAGTCTAGGAATTATTACGAGGACTCGGTCCGCAGGGCTGAACTGTCTCACCTGGATGACCGGTTGTAAACTCTTGAGACTCTTCTGCCTGGAGAAGATGTCCTTTAATGATGGGCATCACCTTCCCATTCCTCTCATGCATTTGGGTGACATACTCTATGACGCTCCGGTGGGGCATGATTTCAGCTTCCCAGATTTCCTTCACTATATCAAGGACACCAAACAGATGTCGGCCATGCAGAATTTCAAACAGAGTCAATCTGGTAGAGGCTTGTGCAAACTCCCTGATAAAAAACAACAGATATGGTAGGACACAGTACCAGTCTCGACCATCCTTATTGAACATTTCCACAAGGTCATCTGTATGTGGATGGTACACCGACGTCTTCAGTTCTGTAATTTATAAGGCCTTACACCGTTCCCTCATCACCTTACTCATAAAGGGTGTTCTTTGGTTGGTCAGGATATCTGTCGGTAATCCTGTCTGGGCAAAAGCGTGAATCAACTCGCTGGCTAAACTTTTCAAAGGAATTTATCAGGGCAACTGTTGTGATAGGCAATTCAGTATCACAATGGACATAGCGGTCAGAGCACATACAGTGATCTGACAATAACCCAAAATAATAGAACGAGCTCTGAGACGTGGGAACTCTGCAGACCGCAATCCCTAATCCTCTCCAAACAACACTAGAGGCAGCCGTGGATTGCGCCTAACTCTGCCTATGCAACTCGGCACAGCCTGAGAAACTAACTAGCCTGAAGATAGAAAATAAGCCTACCTTGCCTCAGAGAAATACCCCAAAGGAAAAGGCAGCCCCCCACATATAATGACTGTGAGTTAAGATGAAAAGACAAACGTAGGGATGAAACAGATTCAGCAAAGTGAGGCCCGACTTTCTTAACAGAGCGAGGATAGAAAAGATAACTTTGCGGTCTACACAAAACCCTAAAGAAAACCACGCAAAGGGGGCAAAAAGACCCTCCGTACCATGACCCATTCTTGAGATTTGTCCGCCCCCAGCCCCCAGGGGACCACCCAAGACATGTTCAACACCCTCCATCTATAGGGTCCCAGTGCCAACAATTGTTCCACTATCTCCTCCCTCACCTTAGAAACCTGGTACAATAAGTCCCCATTCAACATAAAATAGGGAAACCTGGTGTCATCCCCCGACTCCTGCTGTATCCCATTTATGACAGTTACATTATTGAACACCTCCTTCAGAGTTAGGTCCCTATGTTGGGCGGACCCAAAAGTTTTATCGGCCACCCCTAACTCAGAAATGTTGGCCTCAGGAAACACTACCTCATCATCCCAAACAAGGACACAGAAGGGAAACCCGAGTTTGATGACACTTCTTTAGGGACAAGCAACCGAGCTCTGTCCCCTTCCCCTATAAGTCACAAAACAAACAAAAGTCCTGGCCTATGATAGTGGGGTGCAATAAGTCCTGGACCACAACCTCATGGAACTCAGTATTTTGAGCCATTTCAATGTCCACTCTGGCCACTGGATAGTCTTTAGTATCCCCGTGAATGCAGTGGACACAAACCTTCTTCCTGGGGATCAGCTGGAGAGGAAATGTGGCCTTCATGAGGGTCACCAAACTCCCTGTGTCTAGCAGTCTAGTCAACTGCTGACCATTCACCTTTACGTCAACTAAGATGCGAAACGGCCATAGTCCGTATCTTTTTCTTCCCCCCACTGTAATCCTTTTGCTTTTACCTGCATACCGCTAAGAAGATGTCCGCATGAATGAAATAAAGGACTTTTAGCCTAAAGGATATGTGTGAGTGCTGCTTTTATCACTTTATGAATATATGCTATGCTTGCAACCTTGCACCACCCAGGTGCATCCTGAAAGAAGTTGTATTTATCAGAAGCACTAACCAAAGAGAACATGTACAAAATTGGTGCCCCTTAACTTTTTCTACATGGTCACTAAGTCATAGTAGGCCTTCTTGAGCTCCCCCATTGAGTATGGCCCAGCACTTCCGTCCATTGCTCAGAAGGGGGTTTCTCCCTCTCGCGACCCTTTCAAAAACAGTCAAAAAGGCCTCTATGTCATCACCCTCAGTTATTTTCTGCAGGGCTCTCCTTACCGCCTTCCGGATTGAAAACTCATCAGCTGACCTTAGAGTGGGAGCTGCCACTATGCAATGAACTGCCTCTGTGAGTAAAACAAACTGCTGCTGCTGAGTCTGTTGCATAAGCTGCTTATTCATCTCCTGCTGTGCCAGCTGTTGTTGGTGCAGCTGTTGCTGATTCTGCTGCTGGGCTTGCACCAAGTGTGTAACCAGGTCATCCATGCTGACTGACGTTGCATGCTGCCTTAGGTCCACCTTCACCCAGGACATGCAGTACCTCTATAGCTGTCACACGTGTTACCTGGGAATGCTGCCCTCACTTCTAACACCAATTGTTGAATTGCTACTCACTTAGGTGCGTCGTGCGGCAACACAGAAAGAGTTTCCATTTAAATGTCCAGGCTGGTTTATTGGTACTTCATAAACCGTGCCACAAGCAAAGGAAAATAAATGGCCTTTCAGTGCAGGCAAAACAAAAGTAAACAGTTCTAACAAAGTCACTTTAGAGACAGTTCAGGACTCACAAGCTGAATAGCATCCAGCCTATTGGCTCAGTCTGGAGACAGCATACAGGAGGTCCTCTTACCTCCACACACAGGCCATGTGTCAAACAAACAGACTCAATTTTATCAGGTGAATCACACCCAGAGATGGGGTATGTTGGCAGCCAGATCTGCCCATCTCTCAGGCTGCCCATAAATCTCACCCAGCTGCACAAAACAAGCCTCTTACTACTGGGGGCACTGGAGCATTCCTCCAGGTTTACATCAAAGAGGACAACCACCTCTGTGATACATATCTCCCATCAATTATGTGTCTGGTAACCACATTACATTATCTTACTGGTCATCTCTCCAGCCCCTCTACTCTTTACCATCACCTGTATGGTCCTAATTGCATCGCCTGTTCATTGCCACAAGCGCTGAAATCACCTTTTTTTTCTAAACTCTTTTTATTGAAGGATTCCACAAAATAAGGTAACAAACATGAAATCATAGCATAACATCAAAATAATCCATATATCAACATTAATATTGACACAGATATGACAAAATATCTTCAATAATGAAATATACAAACAAAAAAACATAACCTTCAGTATAATACATTCTACCAGGCATTGCACCTCCTAATCAACAGAATTTTTATAAATGTTTTAAACCTCATATCAGATCAGGTTATAATAGATACATGTTGTTAATCCTACATAGATCATCACATTCATAATCCAGAATAGATATACACATCAGGGACTATATCGCAAGATTGAAGAGCGCATAGTGCCAGGAGACAGGTGCGTCAATGGCAAGTCACACCACCTTTCCCAAATCTTCTGAAATTTCTGGGGATATCCTCTGTTTCTGTATAATATGTTTTCATAAGGAACTACGTCATTCACAAGTTTCTTCCACTGGTTAATTGAAAGAGATTTCCCCCCATCCACCTCAATACTATCGCGCTTTCCTAGCGAAAAATAGAGCTTCCCTAAGAAATATTCTATCATGATGAAATCACCTTTTACGCTAGGCCAGAACTTCTGACTCTGACCAAGCCTGGGACTGATCTGTGGATGTGCACCCAAGGTCATGGCGCGCGTCATGACGTCGAGACCTTTCGCGCAAGGTCACAGCCTCAGAGCTGGAAGTCCCAGCCTAGCATGAAAGGATCAGGAATTTCAGTGCTCAAAGTGGTGTTGAGAAGATGTGGTGAGCTCCAGATAGGTGACAGGGTGGTGTGGAGGGACTGGAAAGGTGAGCGGTGAGATGAGTATAAGGATTTTTTTTACATCTTATATTTAATATGTTCTGGGGTCTAGAGTGACCCAATTCATAATATGGGACATTACGTTTACAGAGAATAACTTTTTTGCAAATACAATTTCCCAGGAAAATCTGCATGAACGGGTGAATTCAAACGTGGTCTGATCTGCTCATCACTATTGAAAATCTCTTAACATATGCGCAAAATATAAAGTCCAGACATAAAGCGCCGCATACCATACCGTTGCATATGTCACCTATGTCATCTAAAGACCATGAACTTTTGACCTATCTCAGGTACAGTACGTGCTGGGAGCATTTCCCACTGCATTCTTTTAACATAGACACCGAACATCGTGTGAAAATAGTCTGCACAAAACAAGTTAAGGGAATCAGAATGCACAGAGGCAAGGAACAAAGAAAATACCAAAATAGTCTTTATGCATAGGCTGAGGTCGCAACTGTATTTGTCTCTTTCATCAAGGCATCCATCGATGGAGTCAGTGGGGCACATCTGCCACACAGTGTTATGTGTCCCTTATTTATGGAAACCAAAGAACAGATGTGAAAGAGCCATAAAAAGTAAAAAATAGATTGTGATATTAAGTGTATTGTTCCTTCCCTTCCCCAACATTCTGCCAGTTGGAGTTTTCATTTGTATTTACATAGTATACTCATGAAAAGATTGATCACAAGTATCCTCCAATATAACCTGACAAATCTCTTTTAATATAAAAATTGCACAAAAAAGTCACCAGAATCCGAAAAATTGGGTCACTAAAACTATTGACGGTTTCACATTAAGGCCTCCTGCACAGATCCTTGCTTTCAGTATGTGTGGTGTCACGGATACCACACGTACCCATTATAACCTATGCTGCTATTCACATGTCCATGTTTTCCTCGGCGGCATGGATGCCAAGGGCAAATACAAGTCTATGGGTCCGTAAAAACACTCAAAGCGCATGGATGGCATCAATGTGCCATCCATGTGCTGTCCGTGTTTAAGGCCTTAAGGCCTTTTTCACACGTCAGTGTCTCCGGTACGTGTGGTGACAGTTTTCTCATGTACCGGAGACACCCATTCAAATGAATAGGTCTATGCACATGTCAGCATGTTTTCACGGACTGTGTGTCCGTCTGCAAAACACGCTGACATGTCCGTTTTTGAGTGACAGCACGGATCACACGGACCCATACAAGTCAATGGGTCCATGTACACACGTACTGCACACGGATGCCATCCGTGTGCGTCCGTGTGCTGTCCGTGTGCGTTTTTAAAGTCATAGGGTTAAAATACAAACAAATTGTTTCAATACACAGACACACAGACAGCACATGGATGCTGCCACATGGATGGTACACGTGGATAGCATACAGATGCCACATGGATGTGATAAACGGACACACGGACAAGGATATCTCTGGTACCGGATTTTCAACACAAAAATTTAAAATAACCAATAAATTTAATTCAACTTCACAATTGTGTTCCACTTGTTGTTGATTCTTCACCAACAACTTACATTTGATATCTTTATGTTTGAAGCATGATATGTGGGAAAAGGTTGAAAAGTTCCAGGGAGCCAAATACTTTCGCAAGACACTGTATCAGGATGTGTGAAACCGGCCTAAAATTGCAAAGTGTAGGAGAAGCTTTGTCATTTAATTCTTTATTTATCTATAGCTGAAAAATACAATGATGGTAAAAATGGACACACGGATGCCACACTCATGGTAAAAATGGACACACTGTCCATACACTGATAACACAGTGTACGTATTTTATTTATTTTTATTTCATGTACGTATTTTATAGAGATGTGTGAAGGAGGCCTAAGCTTGAATCCTGTTTTCCAGGGGCTTCGGATGTAACCCCCGATAGAGCCACCGAACAGGAGTCTGAATGCAGTGTGAAAGCACCATAAGTTCGCATTTTGCATTTTTGTAAAACCCAAATCAGAATTGGATAGAAAAATAAATGGATGTAAAAAAAAAATTTCATTATTTGAATTTGGATCTAGGATCCATTTTTAGTTTTAGCGTCAAAATATGGATGCCAAATATTTACCAGGTATCCATTGTGCGATTCAGGTGTAAAGGTATGTGCACACGACGCCTTTAAGATACCGGCGATTCAGCGAATATTCCAAAGTGTCTTTGGCAAAGCTGGCTGGCTGTTTTGGTGTCTTTTTGCCATGGCTCCGCCACCAGCATACAACTCTGTAATTTAAACCATCGTGATACTTCTTTTAGTCTCTCTATGGTTTCTGAAACCTAAACCGGTTATAAGAAGTTAAAAAATGAATAGGCATGTGCAATGTGACGTGCAATGCCGGTTTTACATTGCTGTAAATTGTTCACGTCTTTTCAGTGGGTCTTCGCCTGAAAAAGATGTTGTTCGTCCATACAATAAGTGTTGTGTAACTGTTTGCTGAATCTTCTGATATCTAAATTTTTCCATAGTGCTGAAACAAGTCGCACAGTCCAAAATCAAGAGTCCAATCCTGACAAAAATGGTAAGTCGTTTGACTGATACTTCTGTCAACTGCTTATGGCCTTAAATAGCAAATGTGCACGTACTTTCCCTTTTAAATGATTATCCGCTTTAGTACTGGCGCTCCCATGGTTCCCTGCCAGCCTCTGCTTTTTTTTAAATCAGATAATTTTTTATTAACAGTAGTCAAGTTGACAAACAGACACAATTGTGTCAAAAAAGAGAATAAACATGTTATAAAAAGTTTTTGAAACAGTCCCCCATTCCCCCCCCCCACCTCCCCCCTCCTTTAAAGCCTCTATAAACACGAATAGGACAATAGCATACATTGCTTACATAATAAAGCCACATTTCCTTGGAATCAGTTTCTCTCCATCCACGGTTTTCAAAGTGTTTCAAAGGTTTTCACACTTTTCCTTTTTTCATAAATACCCTTCTCCATATTAATAACCATATCAGCCTGTCTATAAAATTCCTGTAGAGTCGTCGGTAGCTCACTCAACCAGTGCTTGGCAATTAGCTTTCGCGCAACATACAATAATCTAGCTATGGCTACTTTATGATGATTTGGGACTCGAATCTCTTCCACATATCCCAAAATATATATCACAGGATCTCTTTCAATTGCACAGCTATACGATTTTCCAATTGCTTCTCCCACATCCAACCAATATGAATTCAATCTCGTACATTGCCAAAGCATGTGTAGAATCCCTGCCCCCTCGGACTGGCACCTAGGACACTCGGAGGTCTGTCTCAGCCCTGCCTTATAAAGCCTATCTGGAGTTCTATATACTCTGTGAAGTACATATAATTGCGAAAGTCTTCCCGGCTCACTTAATGATAATTGGCGAATATACCCCATGATATCCTCCCATTTATCCTCCTTCCCAACTCTTCCTCCCATTTCTCTTTTGCTCTAATAGGGAATCTATTAAGAAAGGTGTATAACAAATCCCTATAAATATTCGAGACTACCCCTTTCGTTCCTCCTGTTGCACAGACATAGTCTACCAGAATATCTCTATAAATTCCCATATCACCCGTTTTGCTCTGCACAAGATAGGCATGTCTCAACTGTCCATATTGAAACCTACAGGTCTCCTGCAACCCGTAAATCTCCTGCAGTGCCTCAAAGGATAACAGTCCTTGTGCGTCCTGAATCTGAGCCATATATTGAATACCTAATCCTTTCCAATTTTTGAATTCCCCCATTTAAATAAATTCAGGCAATATTTCATTGTGCCATATTGGGAGAGATTTGTTAAAAGTCCCACTCCCCTTGTCTTTTTAATTGTCTTCCATACCTTTTGAATCAATGTCAAGGTAGGATAGGCCGTTCCAAACTTCCTGAATGCCCCTGCCTCCAATCCCTGAACCAATGGGTCCATTCCCACTAACCAGACCAAAATCCGTTGAACCGAGCCCAGTCCATTCACCTCTCCCAACTTCTCATCTGCTGACCCTGCGCTGCCAAAAAAAGAGATCCAGGGATTCGGAAGGGCCAGTCCCCCCTCATCTTTAGGCCTCTGAAGCAATTCCAGCCTAATTCTTGCCTGTTTCTTCCCCCAAACAAGGTCTCGAAATATAGAGTTAATGGTGTGAAACCACTTAGGGGGCCAGCCTCTGCTTAATTTGCTGAACCAATGACGTGCAGTAATGACCAGTGCAAAGGATCACTGGCGTCATGACCTGTCCATACTGATATCATTGGGAATAGGGATTGGCTTTATTGTGAGTAGTGATTGGCTGCAGTGGTCACATGTCATTGTTGTAAAGGTATAAACCAAGACCAGCAGGGGATATTATGACCATCACCGTTGGGCTAGAAGAGAATGTAAATGGTGTATGTAGTAGTTTGTGCCTATGTGTTTTCTCACACCATAAGCAGCTCATAATATAGATTTTAAAACCTGGAAAATCCCTTTATGGATAATACTAATAACTGTAAAATACAAAATAGCGAAATTTATGTTTATGCTGTTTTCTAAAATATTCTTTCAATTATTGAGCTTTCCTTTAATGTAATTGAGAAGATGAAGTAACACAGATTTCTTAAAGCACTGTTTACCTGAACTTCTCTTCAGATGGAAGTAAATGTTGACAGTAGCTTCTTTCCAACCAGGAAATCTGCTCTGTGTCAGGCGATCTGAACAGAAGACATTTCTTCTATGTTCTGACATGTTATTAAATTCTATTGATGATCAAAGATATGTGAAGAAATCAGAGCTAAAACCTAAATGTGCACAACACTGTGCAATTCCATCAGGCCCCTTTAAACTAGTGATGAAGGGTCCCACCTTAAGATCTTTTTCTGATACTATCTACTGACATAGATAAGAGTGGATGCACTGTTTAAATCAGGTATGTATCTATAAGGGTATGTTCCCATGGTCAGAAACCGGCAGAGCTTTGGACGCAGCACATGTCCGCTCTGTCCAAAGCGCTGCCGGCTTTTGAACGCAGGTGATTCAACATTGTACGGGAAATATATCTTAATAAACATAACGCACCAACCCATTTCCTTAGGTTACGGATGGGCAACACTCCAAACTTGATATAAACATATTGACCATAAAGTTATTAAACTATACTCAGTCATGAAGTGTTTAATAATTAAAAAGAGACCTTTATACACATATAAACAATACACACAATTAAAAACAGTGCCTCAAAATCGGAACAAAATTTCATAGCAAAGGTAGACGAAGGGAACCGCAGATATCCAGATAAGATTACTCAAAATTACTGCTACACATACACTCATGAAAATTCATTAATCACTGGAAGAAAATTCCTTGCAGCAAATATCAAAGTTTTCAAGTGACAATGCAAAATTGCTGCTACACATATATTCATAAATGTTTATAGAGGATATTCGGTCGCTAGGTAAAAATTCCTTGTAGCATATATTTAAAGTATTAAGGTGACAGTGCAAAGTAGTTCATATTGAGTCAACAAATGACAGTGCAAAATGATCCTTATTGGGTTAAATCCCATACAAGTGCACTTACAAGATAATTATAGATAGTCAAAAGACAATTCATTGACCGGGAAAAAAGAATATTCCCAATACCCAAAGCCAGACCCCACCATCAGTAAATCAGAGTGGGACAGCCAAATATTGCACATTAATCCGCATGCCATTATAACAAACTACGTCCCTACAATGCAGGGCGCAGACCCCACTGTCACATTCAACCAAATGGAGCCCAAATTATATTGCACATTCCATCAACCTCATAGATGTCACTGTAAGGACTCTGGATTCCTTGTTTATCTGTGGTGTTTTATTGCCATTTTCCAAGATGGCGTCTGCTGCCTCAAATCTGCTCATGTGATCTGACTTGTGCTGCAAGAGACTTCCCCTCTCCAGATACTCAGGTTCCGCCTATTCAGCTAACCTTCTCAGCTCTGAGGTTCTCCTGCATTACTCTGCATTCTTCTCCTACCTACTGGGACATGTAAGCTTATCCTGCTACAGCTAAGCTTGATTTCCACTGCTGGTTTATTTGACTGTTTCTGGACTCGAAGCTCTGCACTGCTTCTGAACTCTTTGCTAATACTGCCAGCCCTGGTATTAACTGTGTCTTATGATCTGCATTTCCCCTGAAAGTGCTACACCCATAAGACTTTTCCTGCAGTCAAGCTGCAAACAAACTATTCCTAAGAAGGACCGAATTTGCCGTACACTTGAACTGTTGTGCACATGCTGCACCCACGTTTGTGCGTTTGAATACTGACTTTGCCTGCAGCCGAGCTGCAAGGAACTTATCCGGATTTCACCTTGTTTGCTGTGTTTTGAACTTGCTCACGCATTGCACCAGTGTTTGTTTTGAATAATACAGACTTATCACTATACTTGGTTCTGCTGCTTATTTGTCTCAAGCCAAGAGATTCCTGAGTGTTCCACTATAATTGTTACAGGATAGACAAGCCAAATAAGGAATCTGCTGAGACAATGGCTACTGAACCTAAGATTGAACAACTGTTTTCTAGGATGAGATTTCTGCAAAAAGAGATGGGCAGTCTGCAGAGTAAGGTTGGAGGCTTGGAACATAATCAGCAGGTGTTTGGACAGACTCTGCAGGATCTGAGTATTCGAATGGACGCTCAGGAAAATAAATTTAAAAACATGGAGTCCCAATATGGACAGGCTTTTCAGGACTTAAGTGCTCAGGTGGCCACACAAGTGGTCGTACCCCTGGGACAGCCGCAGGCAGTCAGTCCTCCTAAGCTGCCACCATTCCGATACAATGGAGATCGTGATAAATTTTGTGGTTTTGTAAATCAATGTTTGTTATATTTTGATGTGCATGCCGACCGCTTTCACACTGATCGATCTAAAGTGTTATGTATTATTATGCTATTGATATTACGAGCACTCGCCTGGGTAAATCCGATGATCGAGTCTCGTGATCCATGTTTAAATGTATTGGATGATTTTTTGGCTGTCATGGCATTAATGTTTGATGACCCTAACCGCCGCGCCACTGCTGAGACCGCCTTACTGTCCTTGCGTCAGGGTAAACGTTCAGTTATTGAATATGCCACTGATTTTAGAAGGCTAGCTGTGGATACTAACTGGGATTGTTATGCACAATTGCCTATTTTTAGGAGAGGTCAGTCTAGTGTTATAAAGGATGAACTAGCCTGCTCTGAGTCACCACAAGAGCTAGAAACATTTATCCAACATTGTGTACACATTGATATTCGCCTTACTGAACGTAGACAGGAGAAATTGGCGGTATTTAATCGTATGACTAATTATTCCCTTTCTCCCAAAGAACCTGCAGGTAAGACCACTCGGGAGACAGAGGTAGGGCCTATGCAAATTGACTCAGTGCAGAGACGTGAGAGCAATGAACGTCGGGAGCGCCGCCTTCGGGAGAGTCTTTGCTTTTATTGCGGCCAATCTGATCACTTCTTAATCAACTGTCCGAAGCGGCCTAACAAGGTGTTAGCAGCGGTAGGGGAATACGATAATGATGACGATGAATCTGATGTCTCTGAATTTAGTCTACCATTGAATGCTGTTTTTCATTCTCTCTCTGTGACTACTCCTTCCAGGGAGCAGAAGGAAAATGACTCTCACTGCTCACTCCCTATTAAAATCTTATATTCTGGACAGTGGATCTCTAGTGCAGCCATGATTGATTCCGGCGCAGGGGGTAATTTTATGGACATTGCATTTGCCAAGAAACACAGCATAGAGATTCAGCATAGAGCTTCTCCTATTGCTATGGAGACGGTAGATGGCTCACCTTTAATTTCTGGGCCTGTTGATCAGGAGACTGTACCACTTGTCATTCTGTTGGAACCGGACCATCAGGAGCAACTCTCATTTTTAGTAATTTCTTCTCATTTTCCAGTGATTCTAGGCATTCCTTGGCTGCGCTCACAGAATCCAACAATCAACTGGGAGACCAAGGAGATTACATTCCCAACCAGGAGTGGTTCAGCTGTAACGGAAACTGTTCCAGAGTCTCTTGATTCGGAACCCCTGAACCAGTCTTTACATTACCTGCTGTGTATAAGGAATACTCCGACATCTGTGATAAGACGAAGGCAGACCAGCTTCCCCCACATAGGGATTAGGATTGTCCCATTGAACTGCTTCCAGGGGCAGCTATTCCTTTCAGTAACGTCTACCCTTTGGCAGCTCCTGAGCTCCAAGCTTTGAAAGAGTATATTGATGAAAATTTGGCTAAAGGTTTTTATACATTCTTCTTCCTCACCTGCAGGGGCACCTATTTTTTTTGTAAAGAAGAAAGATGGGACCCTAAGACCCTGCATCGACTATCGGGAACTCAATAAGGTGACCAACCGGAATAGTTATCCCTTGCCTTTGATCCTAGAACTGTTGGAAATAATCCGTCATGCCAAGGTATTCTCTAAATTGGATCTTCGCGGGGCGTATAATCTGATACGTATCCGACCAGGTGATGAATGGAAGACGGCATTCAGATGTCGGTATGGACATTTTGAGTACTCGGTGATGCCTTTTGGGCTGTGCAATGCCCCAGCAACGTTTCAACATCTCTCCAATGATATTTTTAGAGATTTACTGGACCAGTTTGTTGTAATCTATCTGGATGACATTCTAATTTTTTTCGGAGTCTCTACAGGAGCATCAAGAACACGTCAAAATGGTTTTGAAGCATTTGCAAGAGAACCATCTTTATATCAAGCCGGAGAAATGTGAGTTTCATCGTTCTGAAATTCAGTTCTTAGGTTATGTCATCTCTCCTCAGGGGATAAACATGGAATCCAGTAAGATTCAAGCAATCCTGGTTTGGCCGGTGCCTAAGAACCCAGCACTTCCTTTCATCGTGGAGGTGGACGCTTCTGATTGGGCACTGGGTGGCATGAACTACGATGGTAGTTGATCGTCTGACTAAGGCTGCTCATTTTGTTCCTTGTGTCGGCCTCCCCTCAGCTAAAGAGACTGTAAACTTAATAATACAGAATATTTTTCGGCTGCATGGGGTCCCAGATGAAGTTATTTCTGACCGTTGAGTACAGTTCACTTCAAGATTCTGGAAGGGGTTTTGTTCTGCACTTAATATTGATGTTCGTCTTTCTTCCGCATATCACCCTCAGACGAATGGTCAGACCGAGCGAACCAATCAGACTCTGGAGCAATATCTACGATGCTACATCTGCCCTCTTCAGGATGACTGGTTGGAACTGCTTCCATTAGCTGAATTCTCCTACAATAATTCTCAGAATGCCTCCACTATGGTAACACCTTTCTTTGCGAATCTAGGTTATCACCCAAGCATCTTTCCTAGATCTCCAATGGATATTCCAGTTCCAGCAGTGAAGGAGAGATTGACTGCTTTGAGGGAAAATCTAGAAGTCCTTAAGAAATCCTTAACTTCAGCTCAGGAACGTTACAAGAGGTCGGCGGATAGATTCCGAAAGCCGGCGCCCATGTTCAAGGTAGGGGAGATTCAGTATGGTTATCTACTAAGAATCTAAGACTGAACGTTCCTTCACAGAAACTGGGACAGAAGTTCATCGGTCCTTTCAAGATCAACAGTATCGTGAGTTCTGTGGCCTGCCGTCTAAAGCTTCCAAAGACTATGAAGGTACACCCAGTATTTCATGTTTCTCTATTGAAGCCTGTTTCTCCCAATAGCTTTCAGGGATGCATTGTGCCCCCTCCACGACCCATACTGGTTGATGGGCAAGAACAATTCTTGGTAGAGGAAATCATTGATTCAAGGATCCACATAAATCATCTTCAGTTTCTTATAAGATGGCAAGGATATCCACCTGAGCGTTTCATGATTGATATGCTAAAAACCTTCCTAATATCAATAAACCTTTTGAAAAATGAAACTAGTGGGGATAGGGACAGGGATTTACTACATGGCCATAACAAACAAAACAACCCTATGGCATCTGAAACTTTTATAAAAAAAAACTTTTCAAAGATACGCTCCTATCCGTGACTAATGACGCTGATTTAATTAACTCAGAATCCCCTATGGGTCCAAGTAACGCTTCTGAACCCAAAATCCCTGAATCAAAAAAATGAAGTAAAAGTCTCCCAAAGCTATTCCCTACCCCTAGAATCACTGCATAGGATTCAAAAGGATATTTCTGCCCTCAAAACTAATTTGGCTGAATACGAAATCTATAAAAGACAGAACAATGTTAAAATCAGAGGAATCCCAGAATCAGTCCAAAATTTCCAGCTCAAAAATACATTACATCAATGGTATCTCACTTGTTTCCCAACGTCAGTGAAAAATTCTTAATTCAGGATGCGCAGGCCACCATCTCTCCCACAGGACGTTTCGAGGGATGTAGTTGTCACCTTCTATCCTAATTGGATAAGAAATGCACTCCTCAACATATCAAGGGAATCAGAATTTTGTACTTCGCCATATAGCCACCTGGTCTTCTTTAAAGACCTATCAAAAGAGACTCTACAGAGAAGGAAAGCTTTTTCCCACATCACGTGTGGACTCAGACGGGCCGGAATCCTCTACACTTGGACACATGAATCGACTCTTAAGGTGAACTATGCCTTAAGCCTTATCTCTATCACCTCTCAGAACGAGGGTAAAGCGTTCATACAATCAGCCAGATTGCGACTTCCTGCGGACTCCTCTAGGTCTACCTCCAGATCTTCCTCTATGACGACATCAGATCTGAACTCCGATGGAGGACTGCAACATCCTATGACCTCCTCTGGATCTCCCTCTACGCCGACATCAGATTTGGACTCCGACGGGGGATTCTGAATCAGACTTGTCTATCTCCACTTTAGAGATTTTTGATTGAATCAAACATTGGCCCCCAATGGGTCTTAAGGTCACCTAAAGGTGCACCAGGACCAGACAGACGTCCATATTTATACATTGGTATATGCATACTGATATAGCCATTTTTTTTTTCCTAGGTACGGATTTACGGAATTTAAGCAACAGACTTTTAGCTAATTTCAGGCATATGTATGTCTGTCACTCTTTTTTTCAGGCATAGATACTAAGCAACTGGTCATGTGGTTAATCCTACTTGTATTTTCCCTTTCCCACCCCCCTCTTCCCACCCCTACTTCCCCAACTGAGAAGCATACTACTATCTACAAAATGTATTGTTAAAGTTCAAAATGTTCAATAAAAATTGATTGAAAAAGATAAATTCAGAATTAATCTTATTTTGTGCAGTGTATTGTGGTAGGTCAGATGAATGTTACATAAAAGTGATCTGTTAGGTCAGCTAAGTAAGGCTATCTTACATATACAAATTGGAAGTAATGGATTGCTGATACAATGTGTCAAACACTAAATAGCATATGAAAAAAATTAGCTAACAATGGTTTATTATGCCAATGATAAAGCTTTTATATAAACCCTTCCAATGTAAAAAAAAAACAAAACAAACAAAAAAAAACAACTACCAAAATAGAACTGCAGTCTTTGTTTTTTTTTTAATCAATCTTATCTCTGCAGTTAATTCTGGCACACATGTAGCTTTAAGCATTTTTTCCATTTTTAAGCCCCCGTCACACACAGCGAGATCGCTAGCGAGATCGCTAGCGAGATCGCTGCTGAGTCACAAGTTTTGTGATGCAACAGCGATCTCAGTAACGATCTCGCTATGTGTGACACGTAGCAGCGACCAGGCCCCTGCAGTGAGATCGCTGGTCGTGTCAGAATGGCCTGGACCTTTTTTTGATTGTTGAGGTCCCGCTGGGTAGCACACATCGCTGTGTTTGACACCTTACCAACAACCTCGCTGACAGGACGTCCCATTGAATCATCATGAAATAGCATCGTTCTACAGGTCGCTACAGGTCGCCGCATCGCTGCTGCGTCGTTGGTGAGATCTCACTGTTTGACATCTCACCAGCGACCACATAGCGACGCTTGAGCGATCCCTGACAGGTCGTATCGTTGTCGGAATCGCTCAAGCGTCGCTATGTGTGACGGGGCCTTTAGAGGTTGATTCCACTCAAACAGTAATCGAATCTGCTGTGACTGAGCAAGAGGAAGGTAAGACAATCTACCGTAAAACATTTTTTTACAGTTTATTTGCAAAATTAGGCAAACTTAATTAAAACTCTTTAATTAAAGTTTCTTATTTTGATGCTGTCGAGTCTGTGTAAATCTTTCACATAGCTGGCTGCTCTGGCGCTTTTGACATAGATCTGACAGCAAGTTGCCCGTGTCAGTTTTCTCTTATCTTCATCTCCCTATTAACATTATCTATGATGGCCATACATACAGGTGTGTGAAAAAGTTTTTGCCTCCTCAAAGTCCTGACCTTAATCCGATCAGATGCTGTGGCATGACCTTAAACACTGTTCATGCTCGGAAACCCGCTAATGTGGCGGAATTACAACAATTCTGCAAAGATGAGTGGGCCATGAATGCAGTTGTTGCTGCTAAGGTTGCCCAATCAGTTATTAGGTTTAGGGGGAAATATTTTTTTTCACTCAGGGCTCTGTAGGTTTGGATTTCTTTTTCCCTTAATAATAAAGAGCTTCATTCAAAAACTGCATTTTGTGTTATCTTTGTCTAATATTTAAATTTATTTGGTGATGTGAAACATTTAAGTGTGACAAACATGGAAAAGAATAGGAAATCAGGAAGGGGGAAAATACTTTTTCACACAACTGTATACGATAACTGCAAGCGAGCGCTCATGCAATCTTCAGCTGTTTTCCCCGACTGCCCCATTTAAATGGGTAGAGCAGGGAAAACTGTTCCCAATTGGTTCTGAAAGTGGCTTATCTCTCAAACTGTCCCTTTTCTCCCTTTATATAATCTGTTAGGGAGAATCCGCTGTGTCAGTTTAAATATATAAATTGGGGTAGTAATTTGTAAGTAATCATAGAAAACCCAAAAAAAGAATTTTATTGAATATTATTAAAGTGCTACCAACCTGTGGCTGCACCAAAACATAAACAAAAACACACTGTGAAAAAACTAGTATGGGGGAAGGGACCTGCCCTATGCGGTAAACTATGCTGAAGTCTGCCTACCTGCGGGGGTTGGCGCCCTAGGGGAAGCGTTTTTGCGCCCCCGCTCTGTGACGGTTGACCCTAGGGTCCCTAGATTGACCCTAGTGTCCCTAGATTGACCCTAGTAACCCAAATGGGTCCCTCTACCCACATAATCATGTACTAAAGGTCCCCTCTTGGCTAGACATAAAGCATACCTATAACTAGGGAGTCCTGTACCCCACACCGTGCAATAAAAACAATTGGAGAACATGTATAGGCTTTTGACGGCGATGTAATGCACTTTGCACACCTATTATACATAATCCATATCAAGCAGTCCCTTTGTATGAATCACTGTATTAAAGCTGTGAAATATATTATCATCAATATTGTCCGCCAGACAGATCAAGGCTGATATAGTATTCTGATGCAAAACTCTGGACTATATCCCATATGAACAAATATCCCACATAGGCAAAATAGCAGGAATCGATATCCTCCATTACCCGTATCGTCAGTCAGCCATAACCAATAAACCCCTGTCACATTCCATAGGACATAAATCACAAAGGTGGGAACATGCAAGTACAGCTGATACTCATCGTCAGGTGAGGTGACGTCCGCCTACTGTCTATGTAGCCTCAACGCGTTTCGGACTCCCTAGTTATAGGTATGCTTTATGTCTAGCCAAGAGGGGACCTTAAGTACGTGATTGTGTGGGTAGAGGGACTCATTTGGGTTACTAGGGTCAATCTAGGGAGCCTAGGGTCAGCCGTAGCTGAGCGGGGGCGCCAAAACGTTTCCCCTAGGGCGCCAACCCCCGCAGGTAGGCAGACTTCAGCATAGTTTACCGCATAGGGCATGTCCCTTTCCCCATACTATTTTTTTCACAGTGTGTTTTTGTTTATGTTTTGGTGCAGCCACAGGTTGGTGGCATTTTAATAATATTTAATAAAATTCTTTTTTTGGAGAATCCGCTGTCTATATGCATAATAAATGGACTCTATCAGCACAAAATGACTGTTCAAACTAAGCAGCTTGGCGGATGCAGAAAGGTGTGGCCAATCATTTAAATACTCATTCCTACCTTCTTGTTCTCCCTCAATCTCCACACCCCCTTCTGTTTTGATTGACGGATTTGGCTTTGTACAGCCAGAGAAAGGTAGAAATAGATGAAAAACAAGCAGGTGGAAGGACCCAACGAGCACCTGTAATTGCTTTTCAGTGCTGACAGTATTACTTTAAACAGGAGGCTGATTCTGCTAATATCGATAGGTTTGGCTGACTGTAGATTAATGTGTGTGGGGCCCTTAGAGATAGTAGCAGGGATGGGAGGAGGTTGCACACAGCAGATCAGAGTGTAGAGAGGAGGTTAGCATTCAGGTTATTAGGGAGGGAGGGTATAAAGATAGGTATTTAGAAAGGATATTTTAGGTACCAGGCCAACTCCTTAACCCTTTCCCGACATGCGCCGTACTAGTACTGCTCTGCGGGACCTGAGTTCCCACAAACCGCAGTACTAGTACGGCGGCACGATTGCGTGGTCTCACAGTGAGCACCGCGGCGATTGCGTGCGGGTGTCAGCTGTATGTGACAGCTGACACCCCGCAGCAATGGCCACGATCGGCGTTATTTTAAAAAGGGCATTTTAGATACCGAAGCACACAACCCCTTGAAGTCAGGAAGCAGAGGAGCAGCCTGCTCATGAAGAAACAATATGAGACCACTTGTTAAAAAAAAATAAGGTTACAATCTTCAATACTTTATTAATTTCTTAGACTCACTAACATGTCATTTGCTACCTTCTCTAAGTTCAACACTTTTTACCTTTATGCTGACAGATGCCGATACTCATGTGATTAAAATGCCATTCCTTTCTCTGTACATTATTTGATTTCTCTCTCTTTTTGTGAAAAAAATATGATTTTCTTTTACGGCTCTACATTATAAACTTCTGCGAAGCACTTGGAGGTTCAAAGTGCTCATCACACATCTAGATTAGTTACTTTCCACAATGGTGTCACTTGTGGGGGTTTCCACTGTTTAGGCATATCAGAGGCTCTCCAAACGCGACATGGTGTCCGATCTCAAATCCAGCAAATTTTGCATTGAAAAGTCAAATGGTGCTCCTTCGCTTCCGAGCTCTGCCATACGCCCAATCAGTGGTTTACCCCCACATATGGGTATCAGCGTACTCAGGACAAATTGTACATTCCAAAAATTCCTATGAAGCACCTGAAGGGTTAATAAACTTTTTGAAGGTGGTTTTGAGTAGCTTGAAGGGTGCAGTTTTTAGAATGGTGTTACTTTTGGGCATTTTCTGTCATATAGACCCCTCAAAGTGACTTCAAGTGTGAGGTGGTCCCTAAAAAAATGGTTTTGCAAATTTTGTTGTAAAAATGAGAAATCTCTGGTTAACTTTTAACCCTTATAACGTCCTAACAAAAAAATTGTTTCCAAAATTGTGCTAATGTAAAGCAGACATGTGGGTAATGTTATTTATTAACTATTTTGTATGATATGACTCTAATTTAAGGGTATAAAAACTAAAAGTTTAAAAATTGCAAAATTTTCACCAAATTTCCATTTTTTTCACAAAAAAACCCAAGTCAAATCAAAGAAATTTTACCACGATCATAAAGTACAATATGTGACGAGAAAACATTCTCAGAATCACAAGGATCCATTGAAGCGTTTCAGAGTTATGACCTCATAAAGTGACAGTGGTCAGAATTGAAAAAATGGCCTGGTCAGGAAGTTGAAAACAGGCTTTGGGGTGAAGGGGTTAAGGTTATCAGTTCAGACCAGCAGCATGGTGGCTCTGCCAGTCCAAACTGAGTACTCTCCAAGGCTGTTAATATTAGACATCTTTTCCTCTGAAGCTTGTGAGAAGCACTGTGGCTCCGAGGCTTGGTATATCCAACGATCCTGCCAGCTTCAGAGCAATGCTTGCTGGCTCTAAAGCTTAGAGCCTGCTAGTGGCAAGCTTAACTAGATACCCAACCACTGTGAGACTGCAGGGTGGCCATTGACCCTAGACAATAGACTGTAACCTACAGAATTACAAATTCCTCCGTTTTTGAGAACAGATAGGATTTCTAATAAATGGTAAACTGTAAAATTGTTTTTTTTTATGGCATTTTGCAATCATAACCATTTAAGAACTCGAGACAGCTGTATTAACTCCAGGTTGCCACTAACATGTCAAAATATTTTTCCAGTGATATCCATAGCCTTTAATGTCTTGCATTACTTGCAGACTTGTACTCCTCGATATCAGAAGACCTGAGTGAGCTAAGCACTCTTTATGACACGGAGGTAATGGCATCTAATCCTATCTTAGCTTAAACATTACTGGTTCCTTTAATAGCATGTGATCTTTTCTTGTAGTTCTCTCACGATTACAGGGCGTATTTTGAGAACCACCTAGAGACTTTGCCCAGTGTTGGCCCTCCGACTATCCTGGCATACAAAAGAGAATCCTCAGAAGACAACCGGCTACTGACAATGATGAAGGTAGTTAATTAGATACTTCTTGTCTAACATGCATGAAAAGGTCAGGAGTGTGATACTGCTGTGGAGCAATCCTCCCGGTATCAGGTAAGAGAGAATCCGATTAGAACATTTCAGCAATGTCTCAGTAGTTATGCCACTCTTTATTCCACATGTACATTATTCATGGAGTGTGGAATTCCTGCTCTTATGCCATCCAATGTGTTCTCTTTGATGTAGATCCTGAGGGAGCAGTCTGGAAAGCAACTGTGTGAATTCTGTGGAAAACCATTGCGGCCTTTCCATCTGGGAAGCACCACAGATAAAGCAATTTCTAATGAGGTACATTGTTCATATATGAAGGAGGCATGAGGCTACTGTGGTACGAGGGCATTGTGGGGTATTGAGGTATTCAGACAGATTTCAGCATCTGTGTTACGCCTCAAATACTCTACAGTTCAAATCTGCTGTACGTCCAGCATAGATTGGAGGCTTACAGGGGTTGTCCATTACTTAGGTATTGATGCGCTATTCTTATGTCATCAATATCATATTGGTGACTGTACGGCACCCAGCACCTCCGCTGATCAGCTCCAGTGGTGGGCAGATATAAGCCATGTATGAAGTCAGATGAGCACAGCGCTATACCCTGTGGAGTTGCCATGGCCGGGTACCACAGTTTTACTTCTCACTTGAATAGGAGCTGAGCTGCGGCCTTTGGTAACAGCCACTACATAGTGAATGGAGCGGTGCTGATCCGGCGCTGTACACTGCGCACATCCAGACGTCACCGGAGCTGATAGTAGCTGACCGGTGGGGAGTGCAGGATGTTGGACCCCACTGTGCTGATATTGAGCATATATCTTTTTTGATATACTGTAAATCGTGATCTAGCTGAGGAGTCTTTTTTTCAGCAGTGAAGTACAGTACATAGACAGTCTCCCATCAATTATTGACCCACCTCAAAGTGTAGGCCCAGCCAACAAGCATTAGATCATCATTCTCACCCACTGCCATAGTGCAAATAAAAAGCTACTGATGCAGTGGGCTGCAGAGACATTACTTTTAAAGGGAACCTGTCACATGAAAAACAAACGCTATTATCCTGCAGATATGAGGTTAGTCTGCAGGTTCTCGCATTCTGAACCTGCTCAGCGCATACACGGAAAAACCGCTGCAGGGAGAAAATGAACTTTATTCCTCTTGGTTACCTTTCAGGTTGCAGTCACAGGGGTGGTGCGAGATCAGTAAACAGACCACCAGCACTGAAGCTCAGCATTAGGGCCGTGTGTTATCTGCCTGTTTTGTGGTTCAATAAAGTATTGCAACACTGTTTTACCCTCACCCTCTGTTGTCTGAGTAGCGTTATGCCCATGTTAAAGGGAGCGTGGGCGTTCAGTGGGATGATCACTGGTTCATGCGGTTTCGGCTAGCGGACCGGAGCGCCTGCCGACCCCTCCCGTGTCTCCACATTATTATTATAAGACAGAGAGAAGGATTGTTGTTTTTTAATATTCATTATTTAAGGACATTATTACTATGGGAGCTGTAAATATGTAAGGAGGCACAGAGGTCATTCCTATTATAGGGAGGCACAGCGACATCTATATATATGAGGCATCGTGATTACTTGCTAATCCCGCCCCCTCCACATCACCACATAATCCTGCCCCCCACCCCATTACCACACACAATCCTGCCCCCACCACATTACCACACACAATCCCGCCCCCTCACAACATTACCACTTACAATCCCGCCACCACCACATTACCACACATAATCCCGCCCTCCACCACATTACCACACACAATCCGCACCACATCACAACACACAATCCCACCCCCACTACATTATCACACACAATCCCGCCCCCTACCACATCACCACGCACAATCCGCACCACATCACCACACACAATCCCGCCCCCCACCACATTGCCACACACAATCCCGCCCCCCACCACATTACCACACACAATCCTGCCCCCCACTACATCACCACACACAATCCGCACCACATCACCACACACAATCCCGCCCCCCAAATTACCACACGCAATCCCGCCCCCACCACATTGCCACACACAATCCTGCCCCCCACTACATCACCACACACAATCCGCACCACATCACCACACACAATCCCGCCCCCCAAATTACCACACACAATCTTGCCCCCCACCACATTACCACACACAATACCGCCCCCCCACCACATCACCACTCACAATTCGCACCACATCACCACACACAATCCCGCCCCCACCACATTGCCACACAATCCCGCCCCCCACCACATCACCACAGTCTGTTTAGAAAGGATCGTAAAAATCGGAGAGGAGGAGGGGTTTGTCTCTATGTAAAGTCTTGTCTAAAGTCCACTTTAAGGGAGGATATTAGCGAAGGGAATGAGGATGTCGAGTCCATATGGGTTGAAATTCATGGAGGGAAAAATGGTAACAAAATTCTCATTGGGGTCTGTTACAAACCCCCAAATATAACAGAAAGCATGGAAAGTCTACTTCTAAAGCAGATAGATGAAGCTGCAACCCATAATGAGGTCCTGGTTATGGGGGACTTTAACTACCCGGATATTAACTGGGAAACAGAAACCTGTGAAACCCATAAAGGCAACAGGTTTCTGCTAATAACCAAGAAAAATTATCTTTCACAATTGGTGCAGAATCCAACCAGAGGAGCAGCACTTTTAGACCTAATACTATCTAATAGACCTGACAGAATAACAAATCTGCAGGTGGTTGGGCATTTAGGAAATAGCGACCACAATATTGTGCAGTTTCACCTGTCTTTCACTAGGGGGACTTGTCAGGGAGTCACAAAAACATTGAACTTTAGGAAGGCAAAGTTTGAACAGCTTAGAGATGCCCTTAATCTGGTAGACTGGGACAATATCCTCAGAAATGAGAATACAGATAATAAATGGGAAATGTTTAAGAACATCCTAAATAGGCAGTGTAAGCGGTTTATACCTTGTGGGAATAAAAGGACTAGAAATAGGAAAAACCCAATGTGGCTAAACAAAGAAGTAAGACAGGCAATTAACAGTAAAAAGAAAGCATTTGCACTACTAAAGCAGGATGGCACCATTGAAGCTCTAAAAAACTATAGGGAGAAAAATACTTTATCTAAAAAACTAATTAAAGCTGCCAAAAAGGAAACAGAGAAGCACATTGCTAAGGAGAGTAAAACTAATCCCAAACTGTTCTTCAACTATATCAATAGTAAAAGAATAAAAACTGAAAATGTAGGCCCCTTAAAAAATAGTGAGGAAAGAATGGTTGTAGATGACGAGGAAAAAGCTAACATATTAAACACCTTCTTCTCCACGGTATTCACGGTGGAAAATGAAATGCTAGGTGAAATCCCAAGAAACAATGAAAACCCTATATTAAGAGTCACCAATCTAACCCAAGAAGAGGTGCGAAACCGGCTAAATAAGATTAAAATAGATAAATCTCCGGGTCCGGATGGCATACACCCACGAGTACTAAGAGAACTAAGTAATGTAATAGATAAACCATTATTTCTTATTTTTAGTGACTCTATAGCGACAGGGTCTGTTCCGCAGGACTGGCGCATAGCAAATGTGGTGCCAATATTCAAAAAGGGCTCTAAAAGGGAACCTGGAAATTATAGGCCAGTAAGTCTAACCTCTATTGTTGGTAAAATATTTGAAGGGTTTCTGAGGGATGTTATTCTGGATTATCTCAATGAGAATAACTGTTTAACTCCATATCAGCATGGGTTTATGAGAAATCGCTCCTGTCAAACCAATCTAATCAGTTTTTATGAAGAGGTAAGCTATAGACTGGACCACGGTGAGTCATTGGACGTGGTATATCTCGATTTTTCCAAAGCGTTTGATACCGTGCCGCACAAGAGGTTGGTACACAAAATGAGAATGCTTGGTCTGGGGGAAAATGTGTGTAAATGGGTTAGTAACTGGCTTAGTGATAGAAAGCAGAGGGTGGTTATAAATGGTATAGTCTCTAACTGGGTCGCTGTGACCAGTGGGGTACCGCAGGGGTCAGTATTGGGACCTGTTCTCTTCAACATATTCATTAATGATCTGGTAGAAGGTTTACACAGTAAAATATCGATATTTGCAGATGATACAAAACTATGTAAAGCAGTTAATACAAGAGAAGATAGTATTCTGCTACAGATGGATCTGGATAAGTTGGAAACTTGGGCTGAAAGGTGGCAGATGAGGTTTAACAATGATAAATGTAAGGTTATACACATGGGAAGAGGGAATCAATATCACCATTACACACTGAACGGGAAACCACTGGGTAAATCTGACAGGGAGAAGGACTTGGGGATCCTAGTTAATGATAAACTTACCTGGAGCAGCCAGTGCCAGGCAGCAGCTGCCAAGGCAAACAGGATCATGGGGTGCATTAAAAGAGGTCTGGATACACATGATGAGAGCATTATACTGCCTCTGTACAAATCCCTAGTTAGACTGCACATGGAGTACTGTGTCCAGTTTTGGGCACCGGTGCTCAGGAAGGATATAATGGAACTAGAGAGAGTACAAAGGAGGGCAACAAAATTAATAAAGGGGATGGGAGAACTACAATACCCAGATAGATTAGCGAAATTAGGATTATTTAGTCTAGAAAAAAGACGACTGAGGGGCGATCTAATAACCATGTATAAGTATATAAGGGGACAATACAAATATCTCGCTGAGGATCTGTTTATACCAAGGAAGGTGACGGGCACAAGGGGGCATTCTTTGCGTCTGGAGGAGAGAAGGTTTTTCCACCAACATAGAAGAGGATTCTTTACTGTTAGGGCAGTGAGAATCTGGAATTGCTTGCCTGAGGAGGTGGTGATGGCGAACTCAGTCGAGGGGTTCAAGAGAGGCCTGGATGTCTTCCTGGAGCAGAACAATATTGTATCATACAATTATTAGGTTCTGTAGAAGGACGTAGATCTGGGGATTTATTATGATGGAATATAGGCTGAACTGGATGGACAAATGTCTTTTTTCGGCCTTACTAACTATGTTACTATGTTACTATGTTACCACACACAATCCGCACCACATCACCATACACAATCCTGCCCCCTTAATTACCACACACAATCCCGCCCCCACCACATCACCACACACAATCCCGCCCCCCACCACATCACCACACACAATCCGCACCACATTACTACACACAGTCCCACCCCCCACCACATTACCACACACAATCCCACCCCCCACCACATCACCACACACAATCCTGCACCACCACATTACCACACACAATCCGCACCACATCACCACACAAAATCCCACCACATTACCACACACAATCCCGCCCCCACCACATTACCACACACAATCCTGCCCCCCTCCACATTACCACACACAATCCCGGCCTCTACCACATTACCACACACAATCCCGCCCCCCACCACATTACCACACACAATCCGCACCACATCACCACATTACCACACACAATCCCGCCCCATCACATTACCACACACAATCTCGCCCCCCCACCACATTACCACACATAATCCGGCCCCCCACCACATTAACACACAATCCGCACCACATCACCACACACAATCCTGCCCCCCACCACATCACCACACATAATCCCGCCCCCCACCACATCACCATACATAATCCTGCCCCCCACCACATTACCACAGATAATCCAGCCCTCTACCACATTACCACACATAATACCGCCCCCACCACATTACCACACACAATCCGCACCACATCACACTTAATCCTGCCCCCCACCACATCACCACACATAATCCTGCCCCCTACCACATTACCACAGATAATCCTGCCCCCCCACCACATCACCACACATAACCCCGCCCCCAACACATCACCACCACATAATCCTGCCCCCCACCACATTACCACAGATAATCCCGCCCTCCACCACATTACCATACATAATCCCACCCCCCCACCACATTGCCACACATAATCCCGCCCCCACCACATTGCCACACATAATCCCACCCCCACCACATCACCACACATAATGCCACCCCCACCACATTACCACACATAATCCCACCCCCCAACACATCACCACAGATAATCCCGCCCTCCACCACATTACCACACATAATCCCGCCCCCCACCACATCACCACAAATAATCCTGCCCCCACCACATCACCACACATAATCCTGCCCCCCACCACATTACCACACATAATCCTGCCCCCCACCACATCACCACACATAATCCCGCCCCCACCACATAATCACAGATAATCCCCCCACCACATTACCACACATAATCCCGCCCCCCACCACATTACCACATATAATCCCGCCCCCCCACATTACCACACAAGGCTCTGTCCCCACACATTACCACACGAGGCTCTGTCCCCACACATTACCACACGAGGCTCCGTCCCCACAAATTACCACACGAGGCTCCGTTCCCCCACATTACCACACGAGGCTCCGTCCTCACACATTACCACACGAGGCTCTGTCCCCACACATTACCACACGAGGCTCCGTCCTCACACATTACCACACGAGGCTCCGTCCCCCCACATTACCACACGAGGCTCCGTTCCCCCACATTACCACAGGAGGCTCCGTCCCCACACATTACCACACGAGGCTCCGTCCCCACACATTACCACACGAGGCTCCGTCCCCCCACATTACCACACGAGGCTCAGTCCCCACACATTACCACACGAGGCTCCAGTTTGTTTTTTATTTTACTCTGTGAATAGAATGTATTATTAGTATTATTCAGATTTTTAATGATTATTATAGATATTAACTTCATTTTAAGTTAATTTACCACCTGCGTAAGCGCTATGGAATGTTGTCATTATTTACTTTAGTTTAATCACCAGCAGCGTTAATTAGATAGCAATGAGCGTGCCGAGCGTTAGCTGGCTGGAAACAGCTAGTTATAACTATAAGAAGGCACAGAGGGCACTACTAAGGAGGCAAAGAAGGGATTATTACTATGAGGAAGCACTGATAGCCATCATTGCATGGTCACTGTATGGGGGAATATCAGTACTAGTATAGTGGTTTTACTAATCAATATGGGGATATTATCACTGCTGTACATGCTGGTCATATGTGGTTATGGTCTGGCAGTATTATTTGTCTCTTATATGATGGTAATGTTGGTTTTAACATAGTTGTGTTTGGTAACAATCAGTATGGTGAGTATGGTGGCATGAGGTATTATGTGGTTATGCAGTAATTATCTGGTGGATTCAACTCACCCTTGTAGAGGACATCACATGGTCCAAATGTGGATCACAGGATTCCGTCTCCTCCAGACGTGAGGATAATGTGCAGGAATATAGGTAGAAAAATCCATCTCCAACCGAGTCCGGTTATCTTCATGATAGACACCCACTACTCTCTTTAATCTGACTTTGGCTCTTCACAACAATGCCTTCAATTGTATTGTACTACAATTAAAGATTTACATTTGTTTTATTGTATTGTGTTGGAGATGGATTTTTCTACAAATATTCTTCACATTATGTGGTTATAGTGTGGTGGTATTAATTAACCTTATATAGCGGTATTATTGGAACTATTAGTTCTGCAGTAAATCTGGATTTCCTCAAATATCAAGCTGGGTCATACCTGTAATACAGACCCCCACCTGGGGAGGAAGGTGTGGGGGAAGTTGCATATACCTGTGAGCTTTCAGATGTCTCAAAAACGTTTCTAGAATTCGCCCTTTTCTTACTTTCGACTCTGCAAAAACTCTTATGTTTCACTTATTCATTCTTGTCTGGACTATTGTAACCAGGGGTGAACCTAGCCACACTGCTGCCTGGGGCCAACTTCAAAACGGCGTCCCCCCAAACACATATACAGTACAGCCCCCCTATAGGGCTCCCATCTCATATACAGTCCCCCCATACATTACATGAGTGATAACTATTGTACATTCTACAATAGGTCTTAAATCACAGTACAGTCCTTCATACAGTATTCTGGGCACCACAGTGCTCCATACAGAATAATCCACCTCTTCCGACAAGCCTACAACCTGCAGTAACCACCGATCGACCAAACCGCTGCCTGACCATCTCTACCCTCACCTACTGTATTCTCACCCATCCCTTGTAGATTGTGAGCCTTCGCGGGCAGGGTCCTCATTCCTCATGTACCAGTTATGACTTGTATTGTTTAAGATTATTGTACTTGTTTTTATGTATACCCCTCCTCACATGTAAAGCGCCATGGAATAAATGGCGCTATAACAATAAATAATAATAATAATAATAATAATAATGAGCCCCATATATTGCTCCATACAGAATAACATGCCCCATATATTGCTCCATACCATATAATGAGCCCCATATATTGCTCCAAACAGTATAATGAGCCCCACATGATGCTCCATACTGTATAATGGCCACACATGATGCTCCATACTGTATAATGGCCACACAGTGCTCCATACTGTATAATGGCCACACATGATGCTCCATACTGTATAATGGCCACACAGTGCTCCATACCGTATAATGGCCACACATGATGCTCCATACTGTATAATGACCACACATAATGCTCCATACTGTATAATGGCCACACATGATGCTCCATACTGTATAATGGCCACACAGTGCTCCATACGGTATAATGGCCACACATGATATGTAGCACTGTGTGGCCATTATATTGCTCCATACAGTATAATGAGCCCCACTTGATGCTCCATACTGTATAATGGCCACACAGTGCTCCATACTGTATAATGGCCACACATGATGCTCCATACTGTATAATGGCCACAAAGTGCTCCATACTGTTTAATGGCCACACATGATGCTCCATAATGTATAATGGGCACACAGTGCTCCATACTGTATAATGGCCACACATGATGCTCCATACTGTATAATGGCCACACATAATGCTCTATACTGTATAATGGGCACACATAATGCTCCATACTGTATAATAGTCACACAAGATGCACCATACTGTATAATGGCCTCACATGATGCTCCATACTGTATAATGGCCACACAGTGCTCCATACCGTATAATGGCCACACATGATGCTCCATACTGTATAATGACCACACATAATGCTCCATACTGTATAATGGCCACACATGATGCTCCATACTGTATAATGGCCACACAGTGCTCCATACTGTATAATGGCCACACATGATATGTAGCACTGTGTGGCCATTATATTGCTCCATACAGTATAATGAGCCCCACTTGATGCTCCATACTGTATAATGGCCACACAGTGCTCCATACTGTATAATGGCCACACATGATGCTCCATACTGTATAATGGCCACAAAGTGCTCCATACTGTTTAATGGCCACACATGATGCTCCATAATGTATAATGGGCACACAGTGCTCCATACTGTATAATGGCCACACATGATGCTCCATACTGTATAATGGCCACACATAATGCTCTATACTGTATAATGGGCACACATAATGCTCCATACTGTATAATAGTCACACAAGATGCACCATACTGTATAATGGCCTCACATGATGCTCCATACTGTATAATGGACCCACATGATGCTCCATACTGTATAATGGCCACACATAGTTACTCCTACACACGCGGCTGCGCTCCGTACACCTTGCAAATACGGCTCTACTCCGTACTCACGCGGCCCCGCTCCATTCACCTCGCACACACCCAGCTCTGCTCCATACACCTCATACACACCTGGCTCTGCTCCATACACCTCATACACATGCAGCTCGCTCCGTACACCTCATACACCCCCGGCTCCGCTCCGTACACCTCATACACCCCCGGCTCTGCTCCGTACACCTCATACACATGTGGCTCCGCTCTGTACACCTCGTACACATTCAGCTCCGCTCCATACACCTCATACACATTCAGCTCCGCTCCATACACCTCGTACACACAAGGCTCTGCTTCGTACACCTCGTACACATTCAGCTCCGCTCCATACACCTCGTACACACAAGGCTCTGCTTCGTACACCTCGTACACATTCAGCTCCGCTCCATACACCTCGTACACACACAGCTCCGCTCCATACACCTCGTACACACACGGCTCCGCTCCATACACCTCGTACACACACGGCTCCGCTCCATACACCTCGTACACACACGGCTCGGCTCCATACACCTCATACACACGGCTCCGCTCCGTACACCTCATACACACATGGCTCCGCTCCATACACCTCGTACACATTCAGCTTCGCTCCATACACTTCATACACACCTGGCTCTGCTCCATACACCTCATACACATGCAGCTCGCTCCGTACATCTCATACACACACTTGCAATTGCAACCAACACAGCAGAGTCCTGCAATCCATGGAGGTTCCGATCATGTGACCCGTGACTCCTCCCCTCCTGTGACCTCATCACAGGTCCTGTTTGCACAGAGCAGCCAATATGTGGTGTGCTGCTCTGCGGGTGCAGGGATGACCAGCTGATATTGCACACCGTGGGTTGTGAGCAGGGGCGCACGCACCGCACTAGTGACAGCAAACGTCAGGGATTATGGAGAGTCGGCACCAGGTGTTCTGACCGCCGCTCTGCCACCCCCTGTCTTTCAGTGAGGACTGCCGCCTGAAGCAAAGGGCTCAACTTGCCTCATGATAGCAGCGTCCGTGATTGTAACTCTCTACTAATCGGCCTCTCTCTTACCAAACTCTCCCCGCTCCAATCTGTACTGAATGCTGCTGCCAGGATCATATTCCTCACCAACCGCTACACCGATGCCTCTACCTTGTGCCAGTCTTTACACTGGCTACCCATCCACTCCAGAATCCAGTACAAAACTATTACCCTTATCCACAAAGCTCTCCATGGCTCAGCACCACCCTACATCTCCTCTCTGGTCTCAGTCTACCACCCTACCCGTACCCTCCGCTCCGCTAATGTCCTCAGGTTAGCATCCTCAATAATCAGAACCTCCCACTCCCGTCTCCAAGACTTTAGACGTGCTGCGCCGATTCTTTGGAATGCACTAATCAGGTTAAGACGATTAATCCCCAATCCCCACAGTTTTAAGCGTGCCCTGAAAACTCATTTGTTCAGATTGGCCTACCGCCTCAACGCATTAATCTAACTATCCCAGTTTGGCCCATTCAAAAAGCTTAAACCATAATGAAGTTCCTTGCATCATGTTCTCATACACTTTATGCAGTTATTAGCCCTCTGTGTCTGTACTGCAACATACTTAGGCAGTTAACTGGTTCATGCAGCTTTACATGAACACCCGAGCCTTACACTATGGCTGGTCCGAATAACTAAAGCAATTGCTACCATCCACCTCTCGTGTCTCCCCTTTGTCCTCATAGTTTGTAAGCTTGCGAGCAGGGCCCTCATTCCTCTTGGTATCTATTTTGAACTGTGATTTTTTGTTATGCTGTAATGTCTATTGTCTGTACAATTCCCCTCTATAATTTGTAAAGCACTGTGGAATATGTTGGCGCTATATAAATAAAATTATTATTACAAAAACCAAAACAGAAGAAAAAACACTTCCGCACTGCTGCAATCAGTTAGACCCAAGAATCTCTAACCCTTCTTAACTGCTTAAGCCGTAATGCTATGGCCCCATATATACCCATGGTGCTGCTTCCAAAAAACACATTTAGTAAGCAAAACAATAGCAAAAAAGTGGAGCGCACTCACCGGGGTAAGATTGTCATTTCTTTATTCGGACATACAACAACTCAGCAGGGAGGAAAGTGAAAACAAACGGACGACGACCGTTTCGTGCAGACGGCACTTCAACATAACATGTAGCCTGTGCATACACCTTCCAGGAAAGGGCAGGCTACGTGATGGGGAAATGTGGTGCCCTCTGTATACATTTATGTTGTATATTGCAGAGCTGAAATCCAATATTTGTAATTCTCAAGAATTAAGATCAGCAAGGAAAACACATTTTAATGGATTTCAAGAGATCAAGTGTGTATTAGATGTTATGTCTATATATACAGTACAGACCAAAAGTTTGGACACACCTTCTCATTTAAAGATTTTTCTGTATTTTCATGACTATGAAAATTGTACATTCACACTGAAGGCATCAAAACTATGAATTAACACATGTGGAATTATATACTTAACAAAAAATTGTGAAACAACTGAAAATATGTCTTATATTCTAGGTTCTTCAAAGTAAGAATTGAGTATATAATTCCACGTGTGTTAATTCATAGTTTTGATGCCTTCAGTGTGAATGTACAATTTTCATAGTCATGAAAATACAGAAAAATCTTTAAATGAGAAGGTGTGTCCAAACTTTTGGTCTGTACTATATATATATATATATATATATATATATATATATATATATATATATATATATATATATATATATACATTTTCTATGGAAATACAAGGGCACAGTCGTTTTCAAGCCAATTAAACTAATACAAAACACTTTCAGATTTTTTGCTGCAGGCAGTTTAGAAACATGTTCCAGCATTTGATGAAAGAGGAGAAGCGACTGCTTCAAAAAGATGAAATCGAGGTAATCTCGGTGGCCCCCCATGGACCCTATGGAAGTGAAGTTGAGAGACAGAAAGCAAAAGAGAAGACGGCACAGAGGTAAAGTCCTATCTGCACCGATCTTCCCCAACTATTATTCTAGGAGCTTCTGAAACCAGGCAGACTAATGATGACGCGTTGTGTATATGGAAATACATGTCATGAAAAAATACTCGCGTCTACTGCAAAATGTAAATAAAATGACCTGGAATATTTCCTAGTGACATTGTATTTGTAAAATATTCATTTCCTATCAAAATTCAGATTAACTCTTTCAACCCATTACAATGACAAAATATGTATCCTCACTAAGAGCTAGACGACTGTTATTCCTATCTGTGCTCCATTTACAGATGTCATATAATGGTGGCAGATTGCAAGTAATAAGCTGTGGTTCCACAGTTTTTACAGCATTGATATGAATTTCCATTAGATGCCAGTTGGATTTAATCATTGTTTAGGAACTGTTCATTTCCCTTAATGTCTGTAATCTCTGAAATCTAGAGATTTACCTTCTATCAGTGTAATGTATAGTGCCCAGGCCGGACAGTCATTTAACGCTCCAGCAACAATGCTGGAGGGTGCTCAAATAACATACACATACAGTAGTGTTCAAAATAATAGCAGTCTAATATGGCTCACCAGATTAATCACTGTTTTTGGTATAAATTAAATTACCACGTGTCAACCAATTTACCAGTTGGTGCAGTAGATTGTTAGAAAACCAGCAGACTCATCATTCATGAGCTGAATGTTTTTGAGTTTGTGTATTAGAATAATTAATTGAAGGGGGGGGGGGAGTTCATAATAATAGCAGTGTGGAGCTCAGTTAGTGAGGTCAATCATTCTGTGAATAAACAGGCTTGAATCAGGTGGGTGTAAACAGGACATGTTGTACATTCGTTTCTCCTTGAAAGCCTGAGAAATATGGGTCATTCGAGATTTTGTTCACAAGAACAGCGTACTTTGATTAAAAAGTTGATCGGAGAGGGTAAAACTTATAAAGAAGTGCAGACAATGATCGGCTGTTCAGCGCAAATGATCTCCAATGCTTTAAAATGGAAAGCCAAACCAGAGAGACATGGAAAAAAACGGAAGACCACCATTCGAATGGAGGGAAGAATAGCAAAAGGATCAGCTAATGATCAGCTCCAGGATGATCAAAGACAGTCTTAGGCTACGTTCACATTAGCGTTGCGCCGCCGTGCGTCGGCGACGCAACGCGCGACGCACGCTAAAACGCGCGCAAACGCGCGCGTTTTGCGACGCGTGCGTCGTTTTCCGACGAAAATCGGACGCACAGAAAATGCTACATGTAGCGTTTTCTTGCGTCCGACGCTAGCGTCGGAAACGACGCACGTGGCGAAAAACGCCACCAAAACGACGCACGCGTCCCCTATGTTAAACATAGGGGCGCGTCGCCGCTGCGTCGCCGGCGCAACAGCGACGCACATTGGCGGAACGCCAATGTGAACGTAGCCTTAGGTTACCTGTGAGGACTGTGAGGGTATGTGCACACGTCCGGATTTCTTGCAGAAATTTCCTGAAGAAAACCGGAAATTTTCTGCAAGAAATCCACATTTTTTTTTTTTGCGTTTTTTTCGCGTTTTTCTTAGCATTTTGCAAGCGAAATTAGCTTGCAGAATGCTAAAGTTTTCCAAGCGATCTGTAGCATCGCTTGGAAAACTGACTGACAGGTTGGTCACACTTGTCAAACATAGTGTTTGACAAGTGTGACCAACTTTTTACTATAGATGCTGCCTATGCCGCATCTATAGTAAAAAATAGAATGTTTAAAAATAATAAAAAAAAATTAAAAAATGGTTATACTCACCCTGCAGACAGCCGATCTCCTCAGCGGCGTCCATTCCTATAGATGGTGTGTGTGTGCAGGACCTTCGATGACGTCGCGGTCACGTGAGCGGTCGCGCGGCCAATCACAGGACCGCGACATCATCGTAGGTCCTTCACACAGACCATCTATAGGAACAGAAGCGGCAGCATGCAGCGCAGAGAGGCGGGAAGACACCGGGGCCATCAGAGGGTAAGTATGACTATTTTTTATTTTAATTCTTTTTTTTTTTTTTACTAATTATATGGTGCCCAGTCCGTGGAGGAGAGTCTCCTCTCCTCCACCCTGGGTACCAAGCGCACATAATCTGCTTACTTCCCGCATGGTGTGCACAGCCCCATGCAGAAAGTAAGCAGATCAATGCACTCCTAGGTGTGCGGAGTCACCACAATTCTGCATTTTTAATGAACATGTTGCTTTTTTTTCCGCAATGCGATTTTTTTCGCGGGAAAAAAAAGCAACATTTACACTAGAAATGCGGAATACACTGTAATTAATAGGAGGCATATGTAAGCGTTTTTTTCGCGTTTTTTTAGCGAAAAAACGCGAAAAAAATGCAAAAAATCCTGAACGAGTGCACATGGCCTGACAGTTAGAAGACGCCTGTGTGAAGCTAATCTCTTAGCAAGAAGTTCCTGCAAAGTCCCACTGTTAAAATAGACATGTACTGATGCGGATACAATTTGCCAAAGAGCACATCAACTGGCCTAAAGAGAAATGGAGAAACATTTTGTGGACTGATGAAAGTAAAATTCTTCGTTTTGGGTCCAAGAGCCGCAGACAGTTAATCAGACAACCACCAATCTCTGCATTCAAGCCTCGGTACTCGCTGAGGACAGTGAAGCATGGTGGTGCAAGCATCATGTTGTTGGCATGTTTCTCTTTCTATGGTGCTGGGCCTAGTTACCTCATACCCGAGATCATGGACAAGTTTGCAAATATTAAAATACCTGAAGAGTTCATGTTGCTTGATGATGAAGAGGTTATGCCCTTGAAATTGGTGTTTCAACAAAACAACGACCCTAAACACACCAGTGAACGAGCAAAATCATGGTTCCAGTCCAACAAAATTGAGGTTATGGAGTGGCCAGCCCAATCCCCGGACCTTAATCCGATAGAACACTTGTGGGGGACATCAAAAATGCTGTTTCAGAGGCAAAGCCAACAAATGCCAAAAAACTGTTGGATGTAGTTCAAGCATCCTGGGCTGGTATAACAGGTGACAGGGGCCAGAAGATGGTTGACTCTATGCCACTTAGATGTAAATCACTTCTAAAAAACTGTGGGAATACAACCAAATATTAGTTAGCGATTCACAGGAATGCTAAATCCACAAAAAAAAAATACATATTGTGAGTTTGTAAAGACAAATGCAGACACTGCTATTTTTTTGAACAGACCAATGTTCATTGTTTGTTATTTTCTTTGAAGTAGTTAAAAATATATATATACATTTCTCTTCATGTTTTGAATAAGAAAACATTGTGCAATGTTCCCAATACTGGAAATAGAAACTAGTATAAAGATTTTGTGATTTACTTATGTTTCTGGACACACTGCTATTATTTTGAACACTACTGTAAATAACCTAGGGAATGTGGCAACTAGCTGTCCTAAGGTTGGACCCAGGTCACTAAAGAGAGTGTGAGTACAAGTTCACATAACTGGGTCATCATGAGACATCTTTCACTAGTTAGGTTAGATGAGTCTTGTGTAGGCACACTGTTTGCCCACCTATAAGGCCAGCCCTATTTATGGGGATAATATTTAGATGATTATTTTCTAATACTCGCCATCATTAAATACATTGCATGTGCAGGTATCAGGATGCCTGAATATTTCAACTACATGTGCTTTCTGAACATCTGACCTCCACGGTCATAGATGGGAAGATACAGATGTCATCCACTCCCAGATTTGGGCACCTCTTCTTCGCGCTCTACACATCATTTTAGAACACAGCGGGAATTTAACAAAGCAGAATCTATTTGTAGACCTAATGAGCAGTACTTGTGAATATGTGAAATTCTGTTAATTGCAGAAAGTTTCATCCTACTTTTCTGTAGCTGCTTATTCTATGTAATTCTCCAGTAACCTGTTCAAATGTGTCATAGAGCAGTAAATAGAAGAGGCCAATGCCACCACATGGTTGTGAGCATTCTGCCATCTCGGACAGAAGGGCTTCCGCTTGAAGTGGCATCTAGTGTTGACTGCTCACAGGAGGAAATGGTCTATAACAAATGGAGGCAACACTGAGATAATGTGAGGAGGCATGTAACCTGGGTGGTTACAACAGTATGGTGCTTGAACAGGTTCACAACAGAAAACAATGTCACCCAATTCATAAGGTGATGGCTGCGCTACTTGTGGCTTAGAACGGTCTCATTTAACTGCACTCAGTTTTGTTGCCCAAATCGCTGAGAGACTCCCCCTAAATCTGTCTCTGGCACAAGCCTCTCCAAGGGGAGGCCTCCAGACCCCCCTTCAGCTCTAGAACAGACTTTGTAGTCAAGAGTAGAGGGATTGACATGCACTTATGGCAAAGACCACTTCAGCATTAAGGATCACCATCGAAGTCTTTATGGGAGCGGCACACGCAACATTAAACATCCTGTTTTACAGTGATGGTAATTATAAAGCCATACACAGAGGCATTTTAAAACTCTGTTACAGGTCTACAACTAAGTGCGTCAGCAGCTTGCAGGATCAAAACTGCTGCTGGACTCCTAAAGAAAACCTCACTTACCAATGGGTCAGTGTTCTCATCATGTTACAGTGGGGAAAAAGTATTTAGTCAGCCACCAATTGTGCAAGTTCTCCCACTTAAAAAGATGAGAGAGGCCTGTAATTGACATCATAGGTAGACCACAACTATGAGAGTCAAAATGAGAAAACAAATCAAGAAAATCACCTTGTCTGATTTGGCAAGATTTATTTTGCAAATTATGGTGGAAAATAAGTATTTGGTCACCTAAAAACATGTAAGATTTCTGGCTCTCACAGATCTGTAACTTCTTCTGTCCTCCACTCATTACCTGCAGTAATATGCAAATTGCCTCTTCTGAGGAAAAGAGGACTTAACTCTATAGCGCCACCTGTTGGAAGTAGCGATCCTACAAGTCACAATCAAACCTTTAACGAGTCGTGCAATATGACTTAGGATAAAAGCCAAATCAGTATCTCAATTGTAGTAATGGCACCTGTTTGAACTTGTTATCAGTAGAAAAGACACCTGTCCACAACCTCAAAGTGTCACACTCCAAGCTCCACTATGGTGAAGACCAAAGAGCTCTTGAAGGACACATCTTTTTAAGTGGGAGAACTTGCACAATTGGTGGCTGACTAAATAATTTTTTTCCCCCACTGTATATGGAGAAAATACTTGAGATAAAAGAAAAATGTGAAATTGCTCATTTCTCATTCCTTGTGTGGTTTCACTGATTAGAAATAAAGGGTATTTGCCTAATATATGTGTTATTCTTCCTCAGGCTGAGAGAAAGACATATGGCAAAAGTTTTTGAATCAGTTGTGACAGAGCCAACAACTTTTAATGAATGTAAGTGCAAAAAAACCTAAACAAAACATATCTACATGTAGTATACATCTTATTCTGATATCATTGGATTATCTGTTTGTCTGTATTTTACTCATTTACATATTGCCATCATATTCCGCAGCGCTGTACAAACATTATCGGCACTGTCACCATTGGGCTCACAATCTAGAATCCCTATCAGTATGTCTTTAGAGTGTGGGAGAAAACTGGAGAACCCGGAGGAAACCCACGCAAACATGGGGAGAACCTACAAAGTCTTGCATATGTTGTCCTTGGTGGGATTTGATCCCAGGACCCCAAGGCTGGAAAGTCACTGTGCGTTCCTATGTATGCTCCTCTCTGTTATCTCCCTGTGCCTGTCTGACATCTGCCGTTGTATACGGATATATAGTTTCTTTGTTTTCCAGAATAGGCTAGCCGGTCAGTATGGACGAGCTCCCACACGCTGTTGATACAGTGACGTTTCCATGTGCAGCCCTATAATTAGATATGTTTTAAGCCGTGACATGTCCAGGAGCCGTGTGTGCCCAGCTGGAGCTGTATTTACACGCGGCCTCTATTTCAGACTATAAAAAAGCTTTATCCTCAGGATTACATAACTATTACAAGAAGGGTCCAGGTATAATGCACTGTAGTCTGCAATATTTATTTTGTTTGGATGGCTGATAAATTGCACCGCTGATTCGGGTAAATGAGGAAGAGTCAGTGATTTATTGGGGCCAGAATGCACTCATTTGCTTTATATGGCTGTTATTGTGCAAGTACCTGGTACAATAAGCTCCTTAGCTTTGAGCTCAGCTCGTTTTCCTATAAATATAAGATTATCAGCCTGAATCCCCACTATGTGATGTATGGAAACTGCTAGTTCTGATCATTACTGATTCCATTGTACTCATTTATCTGCTTTATGGTGCTGTCAGGTGTACAGTCACTATGTATTCTGAAAATAATGCACCATTGTGACTAAACCGTAGCCTTAGTAATGTGAATACTGTTCAATAGTAAGGCTATGTACACATGTTGCGGATTTTGCTGCGGATCTGCAGCGGTTCTGCAGCAGCTTTTCATGCATTTACAGTACCATGTAAACCTATGGAAAACGCAATCCGCAGTGCCCATGCTGCGGAAAATACCGCGCGGAAATGCTGCGGGTTACATTCCGCAGCATGTCAATTCTTTGTGCGGATTCCGCCGCGGTTTACACCTGCTCCTTTATAGGAATCCAGAGGTGTAAACCGCAGGTGGAATCTGCACAAATTCCGCATAAAAACCGCAGTAAATCCGCAGGTAAAAAGCAGTGCCTTTTACCTGCGGATTTCTGAAATCCGCTGCGGAAGAATCCGCAGAGCTCCTTTCTACGTGTGCACATACCCTAACAGCCACAGTTTAACCCTGTAGTTCCAGACACATTGTTCTCTCCTCTCAATGGGCATTGTGCACCGCATTGACAATGGACAATCTATAAGTTTGATGCTGGCACGTTTAGGTGGGCTGCACTGTGGGAATGAAGAACCTTGGGATTCTAAAACGGTTTTCATTAATACCAACGTGTTTTTGCACCAAACCAGCGTCTTTCTCAAGGTATAAAAACCACTTGAGTTAGTTTAGATACCTTGAGAAAAGCATCGATCCTGCGCAGAAACGTGTTGGTGTTAATGAAAACCGTTTTGGAATCCCAAAGCTCTTCATTCACGCAGTGTAGCCCACCTAAACATGCGAGCATCCAATTATGCCTTTATACATCTGGGAGAAGCATTTCCACCAGCCACGGGGCCGCAGTGGTGACTTTCCACACCTTTATAGGTGATATACACAACACCTTGGGGTGAGCGCTACCATCGCTTATACCTATCCTTTATCACATGATATTGCCCTATTTTTTGAGCACTTCTGTCCCTCTCCAGAGCTTCTAAACAATCTGCAAGTTGTCAGACAAGGAGAGACTGGACAATGAAATTCAAGTTATATAAAAATCTTTAGAAATATGTTGCACAAGTATCATATCAAAATTAAAGGTATTGTCCACCACAATTATTTTAATGACCTAACAACAGGATAGGTCATCAATATCAAATATGTAGGGGTTTAACACCCGGCACTCTCTCCAATCACTTGTTACCAGCTCCGACAGTATTCAGATGAAATAGCAGCTCGCAGTACCTAGTAATGGCCACTGAGCAGTGTATGGAGCTGTGCTGCTCCAATTCGTATACTGCTTACATCCTGCCATTAAAGGAAACCTGTCACCCCCAAAATCGAGGGTGAGATAAGCCTACCAGCATCAGGGGCTTATCTACAACATTCTGGAATGCTGTAGATAAGCCCCCGATGTATCCTAAAAGTTAAGAAAAAGAGGTTAGATTATACTCACCCAGGGGCGGTCCCGGTCCAATGGGTGTCGCAGTCCGGTCCGGGGCCTCCCATCTTCATCAGATGATGTCCTTTTCTGGTCTTCACGCTGGGCCTCTCTGACCTTTCCCGGCGCCTGCGCACTGCAGTACTTTGCTCTGCCCTCAACAGGGCAGACAAAGTACGCCTGCGCCATAGCCGCAGCATGAAGACCAGAAGAGGACGTCATCCTTTGAAGATGGGAGGCCCCGGACCGCGACGCCCCCCACATCGGATGGCCTGCCCAGGGGACTATAATCTAACCTCTTTTTCTCATCTTTTAGGATACATCGGGGGCTTATCTACAGCATTACAGAATGCTGTAAATAAGCCCCTGATTCCGGTGGGCTTAGCTCACCCTCGATTTTGGGGGTGACAGGTTCCCTTTAACAGAGCTGGTAAAAGACGATAATTGGGGTGACGGGTTTGGACCATCACCGATCTTGTAAGGATAGGACATTAATATCAATGTAGTTTAAATCCTCTTTTCACATTGATAGTATTAATGGATAATGAGAAACAATTGAAGCTTTACCCTGGAGCCGCTGTGGATGTTATGTTAAAGAAGTGCATTATCAGCCAAAATGTAATATATTGTTATAATGTGTTCTGTAATCTCCATGCCCAATCTGTTAATAACATTTAAGAGCTGCTGGAAATTTCTATTTCTGGATGCACAGTGGATGGAAGCCAGAAGTTTGTCAATGGACTTCTCAGAGAAGTTGTGTCATTGTTCTCACAGGTCATTATCTGTTGTACATCAAGAAATATAAAGACCGGACAGTATATGCTATATGGTGAAAGGTATTAGTGCAATATGGCTTATTGTATACCTCAATTGTATATTAGGATTATTAGCAAAATGTACAAACTTTCTGCAGTCCACAATAAACAAATCAGACGAGCAATTGAAATACTTCAAGCACAACTAATACAAGTGAGTTCTCCAAATTCAACTAAAAATGCAACTTTTCGTTACTTTATTATTCAGTCCCATCATGACAAGCACTTTTAATATTTAGTAGAGCACCTATGGCTGTTATGACCCACTGCAAACATATTAAATAACTATTCCTCATGGGCAGAGGCAGAGGCCTGCAGTTCACTAGTAATTTTGAATTGTCTGGAGAATGGTTCAAAATGTTATGAGCTAAAATCTTTGCCTTGTACAAACACATCGAATTTACCTAGAGATACGAGATCAAAGCTATAAGAACACTGGTTATACTACTTGGCAGAAAGAGGAGGTTATCACCACCAGATTCTGAGGGGGTAGGAGATCCCAAACCCTCAAGTGACTGCAATATACCTGCAATAAGACTTGTTGGCAGCAGGCATTGAGGTTTCAGTTTGCATAGTAGAGCATATAATAAATTCTGAAGGTCTCAGTGTCTGCACTCCAAAACCAGCACCTCTATTGACCCAAAAAGCACCAGAAACGTTAGTTTAGAAATTCTGTTCTGTGGAACGATGAAACAAAATTGGAATATTTCAAATCTAGGGATCATCGTTTAGTCTGGAGGAGTAGAAGAATGAAGCATATGCTGAAAAGAACAACCTGACTACACTGAATAATGGCAGTGACTCTGTGATGCTCTGGTGCTGCTTTGCTTCTTTTAGCACTGGAAACCTGCAGCATGTGGAGGACAATCTGAATTAAACCGAGTATCAGGGAATCTTAGGAGAAAGCATCACCCTTCTGCGAGGAAGCTGAACTGTCATTAGACCTTCCAGCAGAACAATGATCCCAAGTATACCCCAAAGTCCATCAAGGTTTGGTTTCAGACGTCCTGGAAAATTCTGGAGAGGTCCTCAACTGCCTGATTTTCACCCCACAGAAAATCTTTGGTGGGCTTGAAGAACGATGTTGGTGTACGCAACTCAAGAATATTAGCGAATTGGAGGCCATTTTCCAGTATGAATGGGATGATACCTCAGGGACACTGCCAGAATCTGATGTCTGACAATACATCACATTTGCAGCAGATCATAACAGCTAAAGGGTTCTTTAATTAGTACTGTAGACTCTGTTAATAATCGTGTAGAATAAGTCTCAAAGTGCAGTATTCATTACAAGTGGAATTTTGTGATGAATTTGGAGAAACCACTTTTATTAGTTGTGTTGCACTATTTAAATTGTTCTTGTTTGCTTGATTTATTGTGAAGCGCAAAAAGTTTGAAATTGTGCTACTAAATCGAATTTGCATGGGGGGTTGATTGATTTTGATTGCAACTGTACATCTGAAGACAGCATAGGGGAGAGAGGATGCCACACAGCTTAGACGTACTGTAAAATGTTGCCTATGTGATTTTAAGGGAGAGCTGTCAATGACTCTACTTTGTGAGACCAGACAACATTTATATAACTTTTTATTGTCGTATATTATTAATTAGTGTAAAACTACATATGCCTGTCCTCTATAAAGCCTGTACCACAAACTGTCTTTAGATAAGACAAAATAAGAAAAGTTGACTTTGTCAGTATTCTGACAGGATCAAAGAGAACCATTTAGTTATGGAACCTCAAGAAAAGTTCTCTGCAATTATTAATAAAGGTATGTCTTATATGACAATGGATGCACAGTATTTGATGGTCTACCTTTTAATGACAGATGGGAGGCCCATGAAAACCATTTCCTACCAGTTGTCCAATGCCCCTCCTGCTGGAGACAACTGGACAGTTCCTCCAGATAATGAAGAAGTAACTTCTGATGCAGAATCTTTTGATCAAGAGGCAACCTTATATGACTTCACTAATGATACGGTAAGTTCTCGATTACTTTGTAGTATTAAAGGGAATCTGTTAGTGGGATCAACGCTCTTAAACTGTCTATATGGGCATGCAGGTCATAGAAAGTTGAAAAATATGATACCTTGATATCTGCAGTTCTAAGGCTTAATCCAGAGAAATCCACATTTTCCTTAATATGAGCTGTTAAGATTTATGGGCCGGACACTGATCTCCCTGAGAATCTGCCTCCAGAGATCATTTTAAATGAAAGGGGAGTTACCAGTGTGAGACATGTAGATCAGGAGGGCAGACTGTCAGTCATTACATGTCTCACACTGGTAACTCCCCTTTAATGTATAATAAGCTCTGGAGGCATATTCTTGGAGAGATTTGTGTCCTGCCTATAGATCTTAACAGCTCATTTAGATAATAATAATGATAAAGGCACAGATTTCTCTAGAATAAAACTTTGGATTGCAGATATCAATGCAACATTTTATTCTTCCAATGACCTACATGCTCATATAGACAACTGTTTTTAGAGTGAATGATGAGTTCAGGAGGCAGATGGAGGAGAAGAACTCTCATAAATAGAAATAGAAATACATACTCTGATAAGATATATTAGGGGGTTATCCTGGACTATTTTATTTTTTTCTTACAGGCAGTAACTACCCGTTTGTTCTGTCCGGCGCCAATCTCTGCCAGCTCAGAGTAGTCACAAACCTCTCCTGCCGGTGATTGTGTGGCTTCCTGTGAGGTCACATCAACAGAGCAGCTGCTTCTCGTCCGCTCTATTCTGTTCAGAGGGAATGACTTCCTACGTCATTCTCTCCACTGCCTAACTGCAGGGAGCTGGATGTCTGCCTATGGGGGATGCATTATACTATGTAGACTCTGCCTATGGGAGGTGCATTATTCTATAGAGTCTGCCTATGGGGGGTGCATTATACTATAGTCTGCCTATGGTGGGTGCATTTTACTATAGAGTCTGCCTATGGGGGTGCATATACTATAGAGTCTCCCTTTGGGGGGTGCATTATACTATAGAGTCTGCCTTTGGGGGTGCATTGTACTATAGAATCCACCTATGGGGGGTGCATTATACTATAGAGTCTGCCTATGGGGGTGCATTATACTATATGTAGTCTCCCTATGTGGGGTTCATGATACTATAGAGTTTGCCTATGGTGAGTGCATTATACTATAGGGTCTACCTATGGGGGATGCATTATACAATATAGAGTCTGCCTATGGGGGTGCATTATACTATAGAGTCTGCCTATGGGGAGTGCATTATACTATAGAGTCTGCCTATGGGGAGTGCATTATACTATAGAGTCTCCCTATGAGGGGGTGCATTATACTGTAGAGTGTGCCTATGGGAAGTGCATTATACTATATAGAGTCTCCCTATGGGGGTGCATTATACTATAGAGTCTGCCTATGGGGAGTGCATTATACTATAGAGTCTGCCTATGGGGGGTGCATTATACTATAGAGTCTGCCTATGGGGAGTGCATTATACTATAGAGTCTCCCTATGGGGGGTGCATTATACTGTAGAGTGTGCCTATGGGGAGTGCATTATACTATAGAGTCTGCCTATGGGGGGTGCATTATACTATATAGAGTCTCCCTATGGGGGTGCATTATACTATAGAGTCTGCCTATGGGGAGTGCATTATACTATAGAGTCTGCCTATGGGGAGTGCATTATACTATAGAGTCTCCCTATGGGGGGTGCATTATACTGTAGAGTGTGCCTATGGGGGGTGCATTATACTATATAGAGTCTCCCTATGGGGGTGCATTATACTATAGAGTCTGCCTATGGGGAGTGCCTTATACTATAGAGCAGTGTTCCCCAAGTCCGGTCCTCAAGAGCCACCAACAGGTCATGTTTTAAGGATTTCCTTAGTATTGCACAGGTCATTGAATGCTTGCTTGTCCAGGTGATGCAATTATCACCTGTGCAATACTAAGGAAATCCTCAAAACTTGACCTGTTGGTGGCTCTTGAGGACCGGACTTGGGGAACACTGCAATAGAGTCTCCCTATGGGGGGTGCATTATACTGTAGAGTGTGCCTATGGGGAGTGCATTATACTATAGAGTCTGCATATGGGTGGTGCATTATACAATATAGAGTTTGCCTATGGGGAGTGCATTATACTACAGAGAGTCCTCCTATGGAGAATGCTTTATACTATATAGAGTCTGCCTATGGGGAGTGCATTATACTATATAGGGTCTGCCTATGGGAAATGCATTTTACAATATAGAGTCTGCCTATGGGGAATGCATTATACTATATGGAAGCCTATGGGGAGTACATTAGACTATATGGAGGCCTATGGGGATTGCATTATACTATATTGAGGACTTTCTGGTGCAGTATACTAAATGGAGGCTATCAAGGGGGTCATCATACAGTGTGGAGAGTACAGTGACCGGGCCATCATACAGTCTTGGAGCCATCAGACAGTTTGGGGAATACTATGAGGTCAGTATATATACAGTGAGGGGGCATTACACTGTGTATAAGAGAGCATCATACTGTGCAGAGGGGAGCTGTACAGGGGGAGACTCGGGACATTGTAAATGTAAGGTGGGCACTTATTGTTATAGGGGAACTCAGGCTACTTTGACTGTCGAAGGGGCACACAAGGCAATATTACTTTGTAGGGGGCAAAATGTGGGCACTGTTTTCTAGGGCACTTGCACATGACATTACTATATTCTAACCACACAGTAGGTGCAGTAATAGGGTCACATACGGCAGCAGCATTGGGGTACCAACAGGATGAGGAGTTTGTGCAGGTTGGGGATAGTCCCATTGTGGAAGGGGCTGAAACTATAAGATGTGAATTGTGTCTTTGTTGTAATCTCTGCAGTCGAGTCCTGGCTGGAAGAAGTTATGTCGGTCTGGACCAGAAGGAAAAGAGGGGAAAAATGACCGATTCCATCAGAAGGAACATCAGCTGTGAGTCACCATCTATAACTGTGCTGCAATCTCTTATATGTTCTGTAGGGCTAATATCTACCACTGACCATATGGCGGTAATATCAGTGTTGGTCTTTGTATAGAGATTTTCAGCAACATCGCTGCCATCTGCTGAGGTTCTCCTCCACTATTAGGATGCGTCACGTCACACAGTTGTAATCAAGGTTACCTGGTTAGGGGCACTCTCAGAAGTTTTGCCCCCTCCCCCCCCCCCCCTTCCCCAAACCGAATCCCTAGCTACACCTCTGATCTGAGGTCTTTTCTGATAGATCAAGCCCTTTATTTTTTAATCTACAAAAAGCCTACAAATCCTAATAATTCTCTATAGTCTAGAGGTAAAGGCGTATTTGAGTTCTCCCCAAAGTTGTTCAATGATCATGATGACTGGAGATCAATGAAGGCCACTACAGAGCCAATAGTCTTCACTTTCTTACACTGCAGCTACTGAAGGGTCAACTTCAAGTGTAAATCCCAAAATTGACATGCAGAAAGCTCTGGAGGAGGATTTAGTGTCCCCAGCCCTTGGAAATATTTTTTTGCTTTGCAACTTAATCATCTTAAAGGCTGGGACTGCAATAATCCTCTTGACATAGTTCACTCTTTATGTCAGATTTTAAGCAGTACTTACAATATTCTTTATGCTCTGCAGGCCGAATAGTAAGGAGAGGTATATTGCTTACTATATCTGTATTTATTATGTCTGGAATGCCTTTAAATGGGAGCATTGGAATTGTACATACCTGTATACCTACTTGTATATGGAGGAATAATCAAATCCCAAATTTGAAAACTGTTTATCTGAAATAAAGATAAATTTAGTCTATGTAAAAATTATTTTTGAGTCTGTATGCCGATGACCTGCTACTGTATGTGGGTGATATAGAGTCATCTTTTGGCCCAATAATGACAGATATAAAGGAGTTTGGTCAGAGTTCAGGCCTAAAAAATCAATTGGGATAAGTCCTCTATATTACCACTGGACCCTCTTCCACATATGGAAATAATTGCACCAGCTCGGATACAAGGGGTGGAACAGTTTATATATCTCGGTGTGGTGGTCGGTTGTAATATTAAAGACTATATAGTCTTAAACATTAACCCCTTACTGGATAGATCTAGAACCAAAATAAATGTGTGGTGTAAATTACCTGTGTAATAGGTAGGGGGAATTTCATTAAAGTGATTTTGATGCCAAAATTGTTGTATTTGCATCATAATTCCCCATGTTGGATCCCCCTCCCATATTCCAAAAAGGTGCAATCATCGTTCAGAGAACTGATATAGTGCAAGACAAGGGCAAAAGTGCAAGGGACAAAACTGAGGGAGATTTGGAGATTCCAGATCCATGGAAATATTTTATAGATTCACAGATGCAATATTTTCATGGGTGGGAAAAAAGAGAGGTATGGTCAAGGATTGTAGTCTTGTCCTTCAAGACAAATATGGGTGTCGCCCAGATACGTACTGGAGGTGGGCACTAAGTACACAGAGAGACCCTCACCTTAGCAATGATGTACAAGGTGTGGAACATGGGGAAGACACTGTTAGGGATGAGGGTATACTCTAATTTTACCCCATTATTGTAAAATCAGCAACTGGTGGAGTTTGACAAATTGACTGGTTTCGGAGGTTGGAAATCAAGGGGAATTCAGACTTTAGATCAGTTAATAGAAATTAGAACACTTAAAAGCTTTAACAAACTTTAACAAGAGTTTGGATTGCCTCACGGCCTCTTCTTTCAATAGCTACAACTAAGGAATATATATGTCACTCAGTTTAACGCTGCGGAAAAATTATTTACTAGACTCAATAGCGGAGGGAAGATATACAACCGGTTTAATTTAAAAAATCCATCAGCAGCTCTCACAGTTTTGCATAGGAGACCATCTCCTGAAAGCTAAATTAAAATGGGAAGGCGATGTGGGGCCGATTACGGAAGAACAGGGGAAAGAGGTGTTGGAACTCACTGCTTGACTGTCCTCCTGTGAATCTCCGAGGTGGAGGAAAGCAAAAGGTTTTTAGTGAGGAATCGGAGGATATTAATGTCTGTAAGAGTAGTGATTGTTGTCCATATTGCTGCCAGAGTGATGTATTTACGGTATATTGCAAAGTTTCTATTTCAACCCCTTTCTTGGCCCTATTATGATGGAATAAGTTTAGGATGCAGGTGCCTAAAGAAGCACAGCTTTAGAGGAGGAAATGTGGAATGGTCGCCCCACCTGACTGTTTAGCTTTGCTCTGTAAATGATATGACAAACTGGGATGTTTCTGTGCCCAGATAAATCTGGTTATAGCAGCTTAAAATGTAAAATGAAGGAGGCAGGCAAGTAAATGGCTATGGTCTGGAAAAAGTATTTAAAGCTGGATAAGACATTCATTCTAATTGCGTTAATTATTCCAAACCACGATAACTGGAGCTTATTACTTTTTTCAAGATCCAACTTAACTTTACATAATGCGCAAATACAATTGGCATTGTATATACAGCTCTGGCAAAAATTAAGAGACCACCACATCAAAACCCTGTCATGGGCAGCCCAATCTCCAGACCTGAACCCCATTGAAAACCTCTGGAATATAATCAAGAGGATGATGGATAGTCACAAGCCATCAAACAAAGAAGAACTGCTTAAATGTTTGCTCCAGAAGCAGGGTGAAAGACTGGTGGAAAGCATGTCAAGACGCATGAAAGCTGTGACTAAAAATCATGGTTATTCCACAAACTGAACTCTTCCTGAGTTAAAACATTAGTATTGATGTTTCTAAATGATTGTGAACTGATATGAATGATTTCTTTGCATTATTTGAGGTCTGAAAGCACTGTTTTGTTCTGTTTTGTTTTTTGGACCATTTCTCCTTTTCAGAAAAAAACAAACAAAATTTATTGCTTGGAAATTCGGAGACAAGTTGTCAGAAGTTTATAGAATAAAATAATTTACATTTTACTCAAAAATATACCTATAAAGAGACAAATCAGACAAACTGAACATTTTGCAATGGTCTCTTAATTTTTGCCAGAGCTGTATGTATTTAAAAGGACGAATGTAAACATAACGTAGTCCACTAGGGAGTTAATGAATCCCAAACTGGGGCTCCTTAAACTGAAGGTAGGCCTCCATTTTAATAACATCTATTTTGAATAGGGGTACATACAGTATTTATAATTCTGCATTTGTCAAGTTGGTGAAGATCTGTAGTACACTGCAAAATCTGGACAGTAAAAATGTATATATAAAAAACTTTTTATAATACATTTTTTGTCTAATCTATGTATCATGTGGTGATAATGGTGGTGAGAAGGAGCAACAGACTATATAACATAATATGGCAAACCTGAAATACTCTATACCACAATTAGTTATCTTGTAGATGTCACATGTATGGCTCTTGTGCAGTTGTGCCAATATGAAAGCTAGATGCGTTGATACTATTACAATACTTCATGCTTTATTTCAGATAATCCCAGGAAGATTTGTCGAAAAATACTACAGGACAGGGAGGAAATTCCTTACAGTATTTCCAGATGGAAGTGCACAAATTTTGTATCCTTTGCACTCCAAACTTTGCCTTCTTTATTATGATAAATGTCTTAGTGTGTAGAGCCCTCGTGTATTCTCTGGTATTCCTCATAATGGGCATAAGCACGACACCAGGTAGGGAATAAAGACACTGAGCGTTATTCATATTTGTCCTGTGGCTTTGCTTGCATGGTTTAATATTTTTCTCATTAAATAGATACAATCTTTTGCTTTAATGCCAACTGAGAAAATAATATGCAGTTATTGTGGCACCGCCATGGGGCTTGTTGCCGCCTTATTGACCTGTGTGGAAAAATCCTCAGCAGGTTTTCCACTGCTTATCGTTGAGAGAGGTGTCATAAGAGAATTAAGTACAGTATACTGTATATATGCTCCTAAATATTACTTCGCTAGTTAAGGTTTGTTAGCAGATAATTGTTTAACCCCTTAACAACCAAGCAATTTTTCATTTTTAAGCTTTCATTTTTCCAGGATCCCTAATTTTTTTTTCTTCCCTCCGACATAGCCATATGAGGTTTTGTTTTTTTGTGGGACTAATTGTACTTTTGAATGACACCATCTATGTTATCATAGGATGTGCTGAAAAATTGGAAAAAAAAGTTAAAAGTTAGGTGAAATTACGGAAAAAAAAAATCCACAACTTTTTTAGGGTTTTGTTTTAATTGCGTCCATTCTGCACTAAAAATCACCTGGAAACATTATTTATTTTTTCATATTTTTAAAAAGCTTTTTTTCTCTTTTTCCTGTTTTACTTTGTTAGTTTCCAGTCTCCTATGATGCCAAACCACAGGCTAGACATCACAGGAGAGATCACATGACAGGCACAGGGGTGTTGAGTGGACCCCTTGCTTTCATAGTAACCCATCAGCTCCCTGCGATTGCGTCGCGGGAGGGACAGTGGACATCCAGACTAACGTCTGGGCCGAATTGCGGCACTTAAATGCTGCTGTGTAAAAGGTTAACAGCATCAATCGGTGAGCTTGCCAATTACTGCCATTGAAGGCAGATGTCAGTAATATAATGTAGTCGGCATCTGTCTTCTGTGGTGCGGATTCTTCCTCTGAGCTCACTCCAAAGTCCCTGACATGCTCAATGATGGATGCATACGTCATTTGAGCATTAAGGGATTAAACAATGATTGATGGGATGATAACTCACAACTTGCAAATAATGTCAGGCAGTTGTTTGACAGGATGAGAATCGTGAATGAAATGGTTGGACAGTGATCGTTACATTGTAACATTAAATGTCGTGCCCGTGCTCAGACGGACAGATGATATCTGAAGTGTATTTGTGTTCAATGTCCAAATCCCATATGTGATACTAAGTATATTGAACACATGAATTCATAAAGAACTGTACAAATATTTCTGTTGTGTATAAAGAACAGTTAATCAAATTGGCAATAAGATTATCAATTTCACGGATGTACATGAACAGTACTTAGAGTAATAATGAGGACCAATATGACACAAATATGCGTTCGTTCCACTACGCCAACTGCTAGAGAGCCAGACCTATTTAGGATTTGTATTCCCACACCTCCTTTTTGATGGTCAATAACTGAAAGAGCAAACACTCTCCATTTACTTTACACTATTCTAAAAAAATAATCAACATTTTTTTATTCGCATAAACGATTTTATGCACAATGGATGAGCGTTTTTGGACACATTGTTCAGTCATTCCATTCACTGTACATAATTATCGATTATTCTACTCAGCTTCTCCACACTGTTCAAACACCGGACTGCATGTACAACTTAAAGGTTTGGCCGATATATGTTACGGCCACCGCCTTTCAGGGCTTATCTACAGCATTGTATAATGCTGTAGATAAGCCCTCCATCCAACCTGCAAGAGAAGAAAAATAAGTTTTGCTATACTCACCCGGGGGCAGTCCGGTCCGATGGGTGTCGCAGGTCCTGGTCCGGCGCCTCCCATCTTTTTGTGATGCCGCCCTCCTGCTTGCTTCATGGCTCCCCGCATCACGCTCCTGCGCAGGAGTACGTCTTTTCCCTGTTGAGGGCAGAACAAAGTACTGCAGCGCGCAGGCATCGGGAAAGGTCAGAAAGGCCCCACGCCTGCACACTGCAGTGCTTTGCTCTGCCCTCAACAGGGAAAACACGAACTCCTGTGCAGGAGTATGATTCCGGGAGCCATGAAGCAAGGAGAAGGGTGGCATCACAAGAAGATGGGATGTGTCGGACCAGGACCTGTGACACCCATCGGACCGAATCTCCCTGCAGGTGAGTATAATAAAATGTATTTTTCTTCTCTTGCGGCTCAGATCGGGGCTTATCTACAGCATTATAGAATGCTGTATATCAGCCCTGAAAGGTGATGGCCGTATCTTATATCAGCCAAACCTGGTGACAGGTTCCTTTTGAAGGTTCCTTATAAGTTCTGTAGGCTTCCTTCACACATACACTTTGGTGGCCTTTTTTAAATGGCATGAATTTCATGTATTTTTTATAAGCATTCTTTTTATGCCAATTTTTGTGTTTGTGGTTATGTTACGTGGATTTTTTTCGCCTTTTTTTTTTCTATAGAGAAGTTTATGAAGAAAGCCCTGATAAAAGAACATGTCAAAAAGATGCTGCATTTTTGGGTGGGAGGAGGAACACCCAAAACATACTTTTAACAGTTTCCCAAAGCATGTCATGATTTTTCAAAATTAGTCCTCGCAATGTCAAAAATTTCTTGGGATCAAAGTGGAATTAATTTAAAAATGGAGTATTTGGGGGTGAGATGGTGTTGATTTTATTCAAATTTTGGGGGTCGATGTTGAGAAGAGAGACATTCATTGGTTGGACCACAGATGAGGCTTAATGTCCAAAATATCAACAACATTGTTGGTAACTATGTCAAAATATGCACTTAATTTGGATTAGAAAAACACCATATAAAAGGCCACTATTTGTAGTGTGTTTCATGTTTCACTACTTGCAGCTATTGTTTTGCAGCAATGTTTTTGTCCCCCAAAAAGTTGGCAAATAAACCTACTGTATGTGATAGCATGTAGTAATTATTTTATACATACCAATTAGCGGGGAAGCACAGCAGCAGAATATTCTCTCCCGCCAGCCTGGAGGCTGCATAGAATATCTGTGTATCATGCAGTCACAAATATGTGCCAATAAGATTACTGGTTATTGGCCTTATCTTGCAGCTATCCGTCGGGTAATCTGGCCATCATTATTATTCCAAGTAAAGTAAAAGAATCAGTCTGCATTGTTCAAGAAGACAGAGAGCACAGCGCAGACATCCTAGCGGTATTTGGATCTTCTGGGAAAGCTACCTGCTACCACCTAAACAAGAATGTATGGTATGTGCCACCCTACTTTTAGCTTACATAGTCCACATGTGCATCTTACCTAATGAGCCAAACGGTCCTGTCAGCATTATGATTCTTTTCAGGTAGTAGGGCTTGATGTAATTAAAGTCAATAGACCAGTCTGCTAAGGCTAATTTGCTGAGATATTAATAAGAGTCGCTCCCTGCACATTCACAGCTCTGCTGCTAATATTAACTGAGCTGGCCACCTTCCAATGCGTGTGTTACCATAAGCGGCCAACTCAAAGATTGTGGTGTGTTGCTGATGATCATGAAAATAGCATTTCTTGGAAGTGAACAAGCTGTAAGCAATAAAAGACATCCACATACTAAAAATACTATATTATATATATGAATATACAGTATATATATATATACATACAGTATATTATATATATATATATATATATACCGTATTTTCCGGCGTATAAGATGACTTTTTAACCCCTGAAAATCATCTCAAAAGTCGGGGGTCGTCTTATACACCGGGTACGGCGTGTGCAGGGAGCGGTCCTGGATGGTTCCCAGGGTCTGGTGGAGAGGAGACTCTCCTTCAGGAACTGGGATCCATATTCATGTAAAAAAAAAAAAAAAGAATAAAAATAAAAAATATGGGATATACTTACCCTCTGACGGCCCCCTGCTCTCAGCGGTGCAAGCGGCGGCCCGCGTTCCTAAGGATGCATCGAGCGAAGGACCTTAGATGACGTCATGTGACCGTGACGTCATCTAAGGTCCTTCACTCGATGCATCCTTAGGAACGGAGGCCGCCGCTTGCACAGCTGAGAGCCGGGGGCCGTCGGAGGGTAAGTATATCCCATATTTTTTATTTTTATTCTTTTTTTTACATGAATATGGATCCCAGGGCTTGAAGGAGAATTTCCTCTCTTCCAGACCCTGGGAACCATCCGTACTGCACATGCCGTATAAGATGACTGGGCGTATAAGATGACCCCTGTTGTGAATTCAGCTTTTGGGCTCCCTCCGGTGGTTGTAGAGGGTAATGCAGTTGTGTCTGGATTGCAGGAGTGGACATGTGTATCTACTAATTGCAGGACGGAACATTTGTTTTTGCTGTCCACCTGCAGTGGACCTTATAGTTCTGTGCATTTTCATGTTTTTATTTTGTCCAGCTTGGTCTGTGAAGGATTTTTTGCAGCCTAGCTATTTCTCTGGAGATGCAGATATACCCCCCATGTCTTTAGTCAGATGTGGTGATCCGTATTTTCTGCGGTGGATATTTTCTAGTGTTTTTATACTGACCGCATAGTACTCTGTTCTATTCTTTCTTTTTAGCTAGTATGGCCTCCTATGCTAAATTCTGATTTCATTTCTACGTATGTTATTTCCCTCTCCTCTCACAGTCAATATTTGTGGGGGGCTATCTATCCTTTGGGAATTTTCTCTGAGGCAAGATAGGTTTCCTGATTCTGTCTTTAGGGGTAGTTAGATCTTAGGCTGTGCCGAGGGGTCTAGGGAGAGTTAGGTACCCCCCACGGCTGCTTTTCGTTGCGTTGCTAGGTTCAGGGGTTGCGGTCAGTACAGGGACCACCTTCTCCAGAGTACGTCTCATGCTGCTCCAAGGCCACCAAATCATAACAGTACAACTGGCCAACAATGAGTTAATTGCATCTCAGAAGAAGGGTGGAAAGATTTTGAGCCATTTTTTTTTTCCTCAGCCTGTTTGGTCTGTTCCTCCCTCTTTACCTCTGGGTGGCTACGGAGTCTAGTATTAACATGAATCTTCAGGAGTTAGTTTCTCGGGTGGATCAGCTTGCTGCTAGGGTACAGGGGATTTCAGATTTCATTGTTCAGACTCCTGCCTTAGAACCTAAGATTCCCACTCCTGATTTATTCTTTGGTGACAGATCCAAATTTTTGAGTTTCAAAAATAACTGTAAACTGTTTTTTGCATTAAGAGCCCGGTCTTCTGGTGATACTATTCAGCAGGTTAAAATCATCATATCTCTGCTGCGTGGTGACCCACAGGATTGGGCATTTTCCCTGGAATCTGGCAATCCTGCTTTGCTTAATGTTGATTCGTTCTTTCAGGCATTGGGGTTGTTGTATGATGAGCCTAATTCTGTGGATCAGGCTGAGAAAATCTTGTTAGCCCTGTGTCAAGGTCAAGAAGCGGCAGAATTGTATTGCCAGAAATTTAGAAAATGGTCTGTACTGACTAAATGGAATGAGGATGCCTTGGCGGCAATTTTCAGAAAGGGTCTTTCTGAATCCGTTAAAGATGTTATGGTGGGGTTCCCCACGCCTGCTGGTCTGAGTGATTCAATGTCTCTGGCCATTCAGATTGATCGGCGCTTGCGCGAGCGCAGAATTGTGCACACTGTGGCGTTGTCTTCTGAGCGGAGCCCTGAGCCTATGCAGTGTGATAGGATTTTGTCTAGAGCTGAACATCAAACATTCAGGCGTCAGAATAGGTTGTGTTTTTACTGCGGCGATTCTGCTCATGTTATTTCTGATTGCCCTAAGCGTACTAAGAGAATCGCTAGTTCTGTTGCCATCAGTACTGTACAACCTAAATTTCTGTTATCTGTGACCTTGATCTGCTCATTATCATCATTTTCTGTCATGGCATTTGTGGATTCAGGCGCCGCTCTGAACTTAATGGACTTAAAATTTGCCAGACGTTGTGGTTTTCCCTTGCAGCCTTTGCAGAGCCCTATTCCTTTGAGGGGCATTGATGCTACACCGTTGGCTAAAAATAAACCTCAGTTTTGGACACAGCTGACCATGTGCATGGCTCCAGCCCATCAGGAAGATTGTCGTTTTCTGGTGTTGCATAATTTGCATGATGATATTGTGCTGGGTTTTCCATGGTTGCAGCTACATGGTCCGGTGTTAGATTGGAAATCCATGTCTGTGACTAGTTGGGGCTGTCAGGGGGTTCATGATCAGGTTCCTTTGATGTCAATTTCCTCTTCCCCCTCTTCTGAAGTTCCTGAGTTTTTGTCTGACTTCCAGGATGTATTCGATGAGCCCAAGTCCAGTTCCCTTCCACCGCATAGGGACTGTGATTGTGCTATTGATTTGATTCCAGGTTGTAAGTTCCCTAAGGGCCGACTTTTCAACCTGTCTGTGCCTGAACATACCGCCATGCGGAGCTATATTAAGGAGTCTTTGGAGAAAGGGCATATTCAGCCATCCTCTTCACCGTTGGGAGCAGGGTTCTTTTTTGTTGCTAAGAAGGATGGCTCCTTGAGACCCTGTATTGATTATCGCCTCTTGAATAAGATCACGGTCAAATTTCAATACCCCTTGCCTTTGCTTACTGATTTGTTTGCTAGGATTAAGGGGGCTAGCTGGTTTACTAAGATTGACCTTCGAGGGGCATATAATCTTATTCGTATCAAGCAGGGTGACGAATGGAAAACTGCATTTAATACGCCTGAAGGCCATTTTGAATACCTTGTGATGCCATTCGGACTCTCTAATGCCCCATCTGTGTTCCAATCCTTTATGCATGATATCTTTCAGAGTTATCTTGATAAATTCATGGTTGTATATTTGGATGATATTTTGATTTTTTTCCAATGATTGGGAGTCTCATGTGAAACAGGTCAGGATGGTATTTCAGATCCTCCGTAATAATGCTTTATTTGTGAAGGGGTCAAAGTGCCTCTTTGGAGTGCAGAAGGTTTCTTTTTTGGGTTTCATTTTTTCCTCCCTCATCTATAGAAATGGATCCGGTTAAGGTTCAGGCCATTCATGATTGGATTCAGCCCACATCTGTGAAGAGCCTTCAGAAATTCTTGGGCTTTGCTAATTTTTATCGTCGTTTCATTGCCAACTTCTCCAGTGTGGTTAAATCTCTGACCGATTTGACCAAGAAAGGCGCTGATGTGACGAATTGGTCATCTGCGGCTGTTTCTGCCTTTCAGGAGCTTAAACGCCGATTTACTTCTGCCCCTGTGTTGCATCAGCCAGATGTTTCTCTTCCATTTCAGGTTGAGGTTGACACGTCTGAGATTGGGGCAGGGGCCGTTTTGTCTCAGAGGAATTCTGATGGTTCCTTGATGAAATCGTGTGCCTTCTTTTCTCGGAAGTTTTCGCCTGCGGAACGCAATTATGATGTCGGCAATCAGGAGTTGTTGGCTATGAAGTGGGCATTTGAGGAGTGGCGACATTGGCTTGAGGGGGCCAAGCACCGTATTGTGGTCCTGACCGATCATAAGAATCTGATTTACCTCGAGTCTGCCAAACGGCTGAATCCTAGACAGGCTCGATGGTCCCTGTTTTTCTCCCGTTTTGATTTTGTGGTCTCGTACATTCCTGGTACTAAGAATGTTAAGGCGGATGCCCTCTCTAGGAGTTTTTTTCCTGATTCCCCTGGGGTTCTTGAGCCGGTCGGCATTTTGAAGGAAGGGGTGATTCTTTCTGCCATCTCCCCTGATTTGCGACAGGTTCTTCAGGAATTTCAGGCTGATGAGCCTGACCGCTGTCCTGTGGGAAAACTGTTTGTTCCTGATAGATGGACTACTAAAGTGATTTCTGAGGTTCATTGTTCTGTGTTGGCTGGCCATCCTGGGATTTTTGGTACCAGAGATTTGGTTAGGAGGTCCTTTTGGTGGCCTTCTTTGTCGCGGGATGTGCGTTCTTTTGTGCAGTCCTGTGGGATTTGTGCGCGGGCTAAGCCTTGCTGTTCCAAATCTTCTGATTTGGTTCCATTGTTTTTTCAGCATGTGGTCCGTTTGCATGGTATTCCGGAGAATATTGTGTCCGACAGAGGTTCCCAGTTTGTTTCTAGGTTTTGGCGGGCCTTTTGTGCCAAGCTGGGCATTGATTTGTCTTTTTCATCTGCATTTCATCCTCAGACAAATGGCCAGACTGAGCGAACTAATCAGACCTTGGTGACCTATTTGAGATGCTTTGTGTCTGCTGATCAGGATGATTGGGTGGCTTTTTTGCCATTGGCCGAGTTTGCCCTTAATAATCGGGCTAGTTCGGCTACTTTGGTTTCGCCTTTTTTTTGTAATTTTGGTTTTCATCCTCGTTTTTCTTCTGGGCAGGTTGAGCCTTCTGACCTTCCTGGTGTGGATTCTGTGGTCGACAGGTTGCAGCAGGTTTGGGCTTATGTGGTGTACAATTTGGTGTTGTCTCAGGAGGAGGCTCAACGTTTTGCTGATCATCGTCGGTGTGTTGGCTCCCGGCTTCGGATTGGGGATCTGGTTTGGTTATCTTCCCGTCATGTTCCTATGAAGGTTTCTTCCCTTAAGTTTAAGCCTCGATTTATTGGTCCTTATAGGATTTCTGAGACTATTAATCCTGTGTCCTTTTGCCTGGCGCTTCTGGCCTCGTTTGCTATTCATAATGTCTTCCATAAATCTTTATTGCGGAAATATGTGGAGCCCGTTGTTCCCTCTGTTGATCCTCCGGCCCCTGTATTGGTCGATGGGGAGTTGGAATATGTTGTTGAGAAGATTTTGGATTCTTGTTTTTCGAGGCGGAAGCTTCAGTACCTTGTCAAGTGGAAGGGTTATGGCCAGGAGGATATTTCTTGGGTTTCTGCCTCTGATGTCCATGCCGTTGATTTGGTTCGTGCCTTTCATCAGGCTCATCCTGATCGGCCTGGGGGCTCTGGTGAGAGTTCGGTGACCCCTCCTCAAGGGGGGGGGTACTGTTGTGAATTCAGCTTTTGGGCTCCCTCCGGTGTTTGTAGAGGGTAATGCAGTTGTGTCTGGATTGCAGGAGTGGACATGTGTATCTACTAATTGCAGGACGGACTGGGGTATATAGCTTTGCAGGATCCTTTAGTCAGTGCCAGTTGTCCATTGTTCTTGAAGGATTCACTTCCCTGCTGGTCTCTCCAGTTTGCTGTGCTTTTCTACAAAGATAAGTCCTGGCTTTGTTTTTGCTGTCCACCTGCAGTGGACCTTATAATTCTGTGCATTTTCATGTTTTTGTCTTGTCCAGCTTGGTCTGTGAAGGATTTTTTGCAGCCTAGCTATTTCTCTGGAGATGCAGATATACCCCCCATGTCTTTAGTCAGATGTGGTGATCCGTATTTTCTGCAGTGGATATTTTCTAGTGTTTTTATACTGACTGCATAGTAGTCTGTTCTATTCTTTCTTTTTAGCTAGTATGGCCTCCTATGCTAAATTCTGATTTCATTTCTACGTATGTTATTTCCCTCTCCTCTCACAGTCAATATTTGTGGGGAGCTATCCTTTGGGAATTTTCTCTGAGGCAAGATAGGTTTGTGTCTTTAGGGGTAGTTAGATCTTAGGCTGTGCCGAGGGGTCTAGGGAGAGTTAGTTACCCCCCACGGCTGCTTTTAGTTGCGTTGCTACTGTAGGTTCAGGGGTTGCGGTCAGTACAGGGACCACCTTCTCCAGAGTACGTCTCATGCTGCTCCAAGGCCACCAAATCATAACAGACCCCCGTCTTATATGGTGAGTATATCCCAAACTCCATATTTTATATGGAAAAGTTGGGGGTCGCCTTATACGCCCAGTCATCTTAGACACCAGAAAATACGGTATATATTATGCACATACAGTTAGGTCTAGAAATATTTGGACAGTGACCGAATCATCGTGCTTTCAGATCTGCATGTCTCTATTTTGGATTTAAAAAGAAACACATGAAATGCAATTCAAGTGTAGCCTTTCAGGTTTAACCCCTTTACCCCCAAGGTTGGTTTGCATGTTATGGACTGGGCCAATTTTTACAATTCTGACCACTGTCTATTTATGAGGTTATAACTCTGGAACGCTTCAACGGATCCCGGTGATTCTGACATTGTTTTCTCGTGACATATTGTACTTCATGATAGTGGTAAAATTTCTTTGATATTACCTGCGTTTATTTGTGAAAAAAACGGAAATATGGCGAAAATTTTGAAAATTTCGCAATTTTCCAACTTTGAATTTTTATGCAATTAAATCTCAGAGATATGTCACACAAAATACTTAGTAAGTAACATTTCCCACATGTCTACTTTATATCAGCACAATTTTGGAACCCAAAATTTTTTTTTTCTTAGGGAGTTATAAGGGTTAAAAGTTGACCAGCAATTTCTCATTTTTACCACACCATTTTATTTTAGGGACCACATCTCATTTGAAGTCATTTTGAGGGGTCTATATGATAGAAAATACCCAAGTGTGATACCATTCTAAAAACTGCACCCCTCAAGGTTCTCAAAACCACATTCAAGAAGTTTATTAACCCTTCAGGTGTTTCACAGTAATTTTTGTAATGTTTAAATAAAAATTAACATTTAACTTTTTTTCACAAAAAATTTATTCAGCTCCAATTTGTTTTATTTTACCAAGGGTTACAGGAAAAAATGGACCCCAAAAGTTGTTGTACAATTTGTCCTGAGTACGCCGCTCCCCATAAGTGGAGGTAAACCACTGTTTGGGCGCATGACAGAGCTTGGAAGTGAAGGAGCGCCATTTGACTTTTTAATGCAAAATTGACTGGAATTGAGATGGGACGCCATGTTGCGTTTGGAGAGCCACTGATGTGCCTAAACATTGAAACCCCCCACAAGTGACACCATTTTGGAAACTAGACCCCCTAAGGAACTTATCTAGAGGTGTGGTGAGCACTTTGACCCACCAAGTGCTTCACAGAAGTTTATAATGCAGAACCGTAAAAATAAAAAATAATTTTTTTTTCACAAAAATTATCTTTTCGCCCCCAATTTTTTATTTTCCCAATGGTAAGAGAAAGAAATTGAAACCAAAAAGTTGTTGCACAATTTGTCCTGAGTACTCTGATACCCCATATGTGGGGGTAAACCACTGTTTGGGCGCATGGGATTGCTCGGAAGGGAAGGAGCGCCGTTTGATTTTTCAATGCAAAATTCACAGGAATTGAGATGAGACGCCATGTTGCGTTTGGAGAGCCACTGATGTGCCTAAACATTGAAACCCCCCACAAGTGACACCATTTTGGAAACTAGACCCCCTAAGGAACTTATCTAGATGTGTGGTGAGCACTTTGACCCACCAAGAGCTTCACAGAAGTTTATAATGCAGAGCCGTAAAAATAAAACAAAAATTTTTTCCCACAGAAATTATTTTTTAGCCCCCAGTTTTGTATTTTCCCGAGGGTAACAGGAGAAATTGGACCCCAAAAGTTGTTGTGCAATTTGTCCTGAGTGCGCTGATACCCCATATGTGGGGGGGAACCACCGTTTGGGCGCATGGGATGGCTCGGAAGGGAAGGAGCGCCATTTGGAATACAGACTTAGATGGAATGGTCTGCAGGCATCACATTGCGTTTGCAGAACCCCTAATGTACCTAAACAGTAGAAACCCCCAACAAGTGACCCCATATTGGAAACTAGACCCCCCAAGGAACTTATCTAGATGTGTTGTGAGAACTTTGAGCCCCCAAGTGTTTCACTACAGTTTCTAACGCAGAGCCGTGAAAATAAAAAATATTTTTTTTTCCCACAAAAATTATTTTTTAGCCCCCAGTTTTGTATTTTTCCAAAAGTAACAGGAGAAATTGGACCCGAAAAGTTGTTGTCCAATTTGTCCTGAGTACGCTGATACCCCATATGTTGGGGTAAACTCCTGTTTGGGCACACGGGAGAGCTCGGAAGGGAAGGAGCACTGTTTTACTTTTTCAACGCAGAATTGGCTGGAATTGAGATCGGACGCCATGTCGCGTTTGGAGAGCCTCTGATGTGTCTAAACAGTGGAAACCCCCCCAATTATAACTGAAACCCTAATCCAAACACACCCCTAACCCTAATTCCAACGGTAACCCTAACCACACCTCTAACCCAGACACACCCCTAACCCTAATCCCAACCCTATTCCCAATCGCAAATGTAATCCAAACCCTAACCCTAACTTTAGCCCCAACCCTAACTGTGGCCTTAACCCTAACTGTAGCCTTTACCCTGGCCTTAACCCTAACCGTAGCCTTAACCCTAGCCCTAACCCTAACCCTAGCCCTAGCCCTAACCCTAGCCCTAACCCTAATGGGAAAATGGAAATATACATTTTTTTATTTTTTTTATTTTTCCCTAACTAAGGGGGTGATGAAGGGGGGTTTGATTTACTTTTATAGCGGGTTTTTTAGCGGATTTTTATGATTGGCAGCCGTCAAACACTGAAAGACGCTTTTTATTGCAAAAAATATTTTTTGCGTTACCACATTTTGAGAGCTATAATTTTTCCATATTTGAGTCCACAGAGTCATGTGAGGTCTTGTTTTTTGCGGGACGAGTTGACGTTTTTATTGGTAACATTTTCGGGCGCGTGACATTTTTTTGATTGCTTTTTATTCCGATTTTTGTGAGGCAGAATTACCAAAAACCAGCTATTCATGAATTTCTTTTGGGGGAGGCGTTTATACCGTTCCGCGTTTGGTAAAATTGATAAAGCAGTTTTATTCTTCGGGTCAGTATGGTTACAGCGACACCTCATTTTTATCATTTTTTTATGTTTTGGCGCTTTTATACGATAAAAACTATTTTATAGAAAAAATAATTATTTTTGCATCGCTTTATTCTGAGGACTATAACTTTTTTATTTTTTTGCTGATGTTGCTGTGTGGCAGCTCGTTTTTTGCGGGACAAGATGACGCTTTCAGCGGTACCATGGTTATTTATATCCGTCTTTTTGATCGCGTGTTATTCCACTTTTTGTTCGGCGGTATGATAATAAAGCGTTGTTTTTTGTCTCGTTTTTTTTTTTTTCTTACGGTGTTTACTGAAGGGGTTAACTAGTGGGACAGTTTTATAGGTCGGGTCGTTACGGACGCGGCGATACTAAATATGTGTATTTTTATTGTGGTTTTTTTTTTTTTTTAGATAAAGAAATGTATTTATGGGAATAATATTTTTTTCTTCTTTTTTTTTACACACTTGTAAAAAATGTTTTAAACTTTTTTACTTTGTCCCAGGGGGGGACAATACAGATCGATGATCTGCCAGTTTGCACAGCACTCTGACAGATCACCGATCTGTCTCAGAGTGCTGCAGCGTTACCAAGTGCCTGCTCTGAGCAGGCACTTAGTAAGCCACCTCCCTCCCTGCAGGACCCAGATCCGCGGCCATCTTGGATCCGGGACTTGCTGCAGGGAGGAAGGTAGGAGACCCCCGGAGCAACGCGATCACATCGCGTTGCTGCGGGGGGCTCAGGGAAGCCCGCAGGGAGCCCCCTCCCTGCGCGATGCTTCCCTGCACCGCCGGCACATCGCGATCATGTTTGATCGCGGTGTGCCGGGGGTTCTTGTGCCGGAGGCGGTCCGTGACCGCTCCTGGCACATAGTGCCTGATGCCAGCTGCGATAAGCAGCTGACACCCGGCCGCGATCGGCCACGCTCCCCCCGTGAGCGTGGCCGATCGCCTATGACGTACTATTCCGTCCTTGGGAAGTAGGGCCCACCCCACATGGACGGAATTGTACGTCTAATGGCAGAAAGGGGTTAATTAACCAGAGTTCCACAAAAATATCCTGCAAAACCTTTAGTAATAGCAACTAGTGATGAGCGAGTCTACTCGTTGCTCGGGTTTTCTCAAGCATGCTCGGGTGGTCTCCGAGTATTTATAACTGCTCGGAGATTTAGTTTTTGTTGCCTCAGTTGCATGATTTACAGCTACTAGCCAGCTTAAGTACATGTGGGGGTTGCCTGGTTGCTAGGGAATACCCACATGTATTCAAGCTGTGTAGTAGCTGTAAATCATTCAGCTGAGGTGACGAAAACTAAATCTCCGAGCAGTTACAAATACTCTGAGACCACCTGAGCATGCTCGAGAAAACCCGAGCAATGAGCATACTCGCTCATCACTAATAGCAACCATTTTTCTACAGAGCCTCCTTATATCAGGGGCTCAAAAGTAATGGAAAAAATTAACCTAAACATTTAATACTTATCAGAGAATCTTTTGCAGGCAATGACTGCCTGAAGTTTGGAAGTCATGTATGTCACCAAATGCTGAGTTTCCTCCTTTGAAATACTTTGCCAGGACTTTACCTCAGCTGACTTCAGTTTTTGTGTTTTTGTGTGCCTTAAATTTTGTTTTCACCATGTGAAATGCATGCTCGATGATGTTGAAATCTGGTGATTGACTCGGCCATTGCAGAATATTCCACTTTGCCTTAAACTCCTGTGTTACTTTCACAGTATGTTTTGGATCTATCTGTACTGTACTATGGAGCGCTGTCCAATCAACCTTTCTGCATTTGGTTGAATCTGAACAGAAAGTATAGCTCTGTACACTTCAGTATTCATCCGGCTGCTTCGGTCTTTAGTCAAATCATCAATAAACATTAGTAACCCACTGAATTTGGAAACTTTGCATGCCCATGCCATCACACTGCCTCCACCATGTTTTACAGAGGATGTGGCGTCCTTTGGATCATGAGCCTTTCCAAGCCTGCTCCATACTTTCTTTTTCCCATCATTCTGGTACAGGTTGATTTTAGTTTTATCTGTCCAATGAATGTTATTCCAGAACTGGGCTGGCTTCTATAGATGTTTTCTTAAGAAAAGTTTAATCTGAATTTTCTATTTTTAAGCCTGATTAATGATTTGCACGTTGTGGTGAACACTCTGTATTTGTGCTCATGAAGTTTTTTCTTTATGGTCTTCTTCTTTTGGGTAGATCTTGTGAAGGGCTTTTTCTTCACCATTAAAAGGATCAACCACCAATGTTGTCTTCCGTCGACATCCTGGCCTTTTTGAGTTCCCAAGCTCACCAGTGCGCTCTTTTTTTTTTTTGCAGAATGTACTGTATGAAACCATCGATTTTTCCATGTCTAACATTTCTGCTATCTTTCTGATGGCTATCTTTTTTTCAGCTTAATGATGGTCTGTTTCGCTTCCTTTGACCGCATGTTGTTGGTTAACAGTAACAGCTTCGAAATGCGAAAGCCAAACCTGAAATAAGCTCCAGACCTTTTACCTGCTTAGCCCCTTTCTGACATCGGGCGTAATAGTACGCTGATGTCGGACTCCCTCCCTTTGATGTGGGCTCCGGAGGTGAGCTTACATCTTTCCCGGGACATATTAGCTGTTTAGAACAGCTGACATGTGCCCAGAACAGCCGCGGGTGGAATCACGATCCACCCATAGCTATTAACCCGACAAAGGCAGCTGTCAAACAATGACAGCAGCATTTAACAAATGCACCCACCGGTGTCACGTGATTGAGGGTAACTGGTGGGTTGGCATGACAACCAGAGGCCTCTATGGTTGTCACCAGAGGTGTATCTAGGGTTTCTGGCACCCGGGGCAAGAATTCATTTTGGCGCCCAGCCCCCACCTCCCCTCCCCCCCCCAGCACATATGCGACTTTCACACTTATAGAGCCAGAAATACATGGGCTACTTGCACATTGAACAAGTCTGTAGGAACCTGTTCACACACCACCAAGAAACTTGAAAGACACAAAAGAGCACAGTGAGGTCAAAAATACTCTGTTGTAAAAAATCACAGTAATAAGCAAGTGCTAGTCAAAAGATGGAGAAAAAACAGGGTATTTAGTTGATACTTTTTTTGCAAAAAAATGTATACTAAGCTGCTCTTAGCTGCACTTAGTCATGTACCCACGAGCTCCTCTCCCTAATGCTCTCAATGTTCAGTGAAAAACAGAGAAGCAGAAGAGAAGCTCGTTGTCACAGGTCATTAAGTATGAAAATCACATATGAGTGAAGTGTCCATGTGACGACTACTGGGAACTGCAGAGCTGAATCCTGACATCGCAGGCTTCTCATCACACACAGCGTCTCATTATCTGTTGTGAATTCTGCTTTTGGGCTCCCTCCGGTGGTTGTAGGTGGTAATGCAGTTGTCCCTGGGCTGCAGGCCAGGACAGGTGTATCTGCTGATTGCAGTTCTGACTGAGGGAGCTAAGCACCGTATTGTGGTCTTGACCGATCATAAGAATTTGATTTACCTCGAGTCTGCCAAATGGCTGAATCCTAGACAGGCTCGATGGTCCTTGTTTTTTTCCCGTTTTGATTTCGTGGTCTCGTACCTTCCGGGTTCTAAGAACATTAAGGCTTATGCCCTCTCTAGGAGTTTTTCGCCTGATTCTCCTGAGGTCTTAGAACCGGTCGGTATTCTGAAAGAAGGGGTGGTCCTTTCTGCCATTTCCCCTGATTTACGACGGGTTCTTCAGGAATTTCAGGCTGACAAACCTGACCGCTGTCCTGTGGGGAAACTGTTTGTTCCTGACAGATGGACTAGTAGAGTGATTTCTGAGGTTCACTGTTCCGTGTTGGCTGGTCATCCTGGCATTTTTGGTACCAGAGACTTGGTTGGTAGGTCCTTTTGGTGGCCTTCTTTGTCGCGTGATGTGCGTTCTTTTTTGTAGTCCTGTGGGACTTGTGCGCGGGCCAAGCCTTGTTGTTCCCGTGCTAGTGGGTTGCTTTTGCCATTGCCGGTCCCTGAGAGGCCCTGGACGCATATTTCTTTTTTCATATTTTCATATGGATTTTATTTCCGATCTTCTGGTTTCCCAGAGGATGTTGGTTATCTGGGTTGTTTGTGACCGGTTCTCTAAGATGGTTCATTTGGTGCCTTTGCCTAAATTGCCTTCCTCTTCGGATTTGGTTCCGTTGTTTTTTCAGCATGTGGTCCATTTGCATGGTATTCTGGAGAATATTGTGTCCGACAGAGGTTCCCAGTTTGTTTCTAGATTTTGGCGGGCCTTTTGTGCTAGGCTGGGCATTGATTTGTCTTTTTCTTCTGCGTTTCATCCTCAGACAAATGGTCAGACCGAGCAAACTAGTCAGACTTTGGAGACTTATTTGAGATGCTTTGTGTCTGCTGATCAGGATGATTGGGTGGCTTTCTTGCCATTGGCCGAGTTTGCCCTTAATAATCGGGCTAGTTCGGCTACTTTGGTTTCGCCTTTCTTTTGTAATTTTGGTTTTCATCCTCGTTTTTCTTCTGGGCAGGTTGAGCCTTCTGACTGTCCTGGTGTGGATTCTGTGGTTGACAGGTTGCAGCAGATTTGGGCTCATGTGGTGGACAATTTGGTGTTGTCTCAGGAGGAGGCTCAACCTTTTGCTAACCATCGTCGGTGTGTTGGTTCCCGGCTTCGAGTTGGGGATCTGGTCTGGTTGTCTTCCCGTCATGTTCCTATGAAGGTTTCTTCTCCTAAGTTTAAGCCTCGGTTTATTGGTCCTTATAGGATTTCTGAGATTATTAATCCGATGTCTTTTCGACTGGCGCTTCCGGACTCTTTTGCTATCCATAATGTCTTCCATAGATTTTTATTGCGGAAATATGTGGAGCTCGTTGTTCCCTCTGTTGATCCTCCGACCCCTGTGTTGGTTGATGAGAAGTTGGAATATGTTGTTGAGAAGATTTTTGATTCCCGTTTTTCGAGGCGGAAGCTTCAGTACCTTGTCAAATGGAAGGGTTATGGCCAGCAGGATAATTCTTGGGTTTTTGCCTCTGATGTCCATGCCGCTGATTTGGTTCGTGCCTTTCATCTGGCTCATCCTGATCGGCCAGGGGGCTCTGGTGAGGGTTCGGTGACTCCTCCTCAAGGGGGAAGTACTGTTGTGAATTCTGCTTTTGGGCTCCCTCCGGTGGTTGTAGGTGGTAATGCAGTTGTCCCTGGGCTGCAGGCCAGGACAGGTGTATCTGCTGATTGCAGTTCTGACTGGGGTATTTAGGTTTGCAGGACTCATTAGTCCTTGCCAGTTGTCAATGTTTCTTGGGATGTGTTGGATCTCTGTCTGGCTTCTCCTGCTTAGCTGTCAATTCAGCAAAGATAAGTGTCTGTTTCTTTTTCTATGGCACACAAGCTGTGTGCTTGTTTTTTGATTGTATTCCTGCTCTGAGTTTAGTAGTCTCTGGAGTTGCAGATATACGTTCCACGTCTTTAGTTAGATGGAGGAATTTTTTGTATAATCTGCTGTGGATATTTTTGGAAGGGTTTTAATACTGACCGCACAGAACTCTGTCCTATCCTTTCCTATTTTAGCTAGAGTGGCCTCTTGTGCTAAATCCTGTTTTCTGACTGTGTGTGTCTTTCCTCTCCTTCTCACAGCCAATATTTGTGGGGGGCTGCCTATCCTTTGGGGTTCTGCTCTGAGGCAAGGTAGTATTCCTATTTCCATCTTTAGGGTTATTTAGTCCTCCGGCTGTGACGAGGTGTCTAGGGCTTGTTAGGTACACCCCACGGCTACTTCTAGTTGCGGTGTTAAGATCAGGATTTGCGGTCAGTATAGTTACCACCTACTCCAGTGAAAGTTTTCATGCTGCTCCAAGGTCACCGGATCATAACAATTATCCCCCCATTCCCCACACAGCGTCTCATCAGCCCCCCATTCCCCACACAGCATCTCATCATCCCCCCCATTCCCCACACAACGTCTCATCAGCCCCCCATTCCCCACACAGCTCCTCATCAGCCCCCCATTCCCCACACAGTGTCTCATCATCCCCCTATTCCCCACACAGCGTCTCATCATCCCCCATTCTCCACACAGCGTCTCATCATTCCCCGCACAGCGTCTCATCATCTCCCCAGTTCCCACACAGTGTCTCATCATCCCCCATTCCCCACACAGCATCTCATCATCCCCCAATCCCCACACAGCTCCTCATCATCCCCCCATTCCCCACACAGTGTCTCATTATCCCCCATTCCCCACACAGCATCTCATCATCCCCCTATTCCCCACACAGCGTCTCATCATCCCCCATTCCCCACACAGCGTCTCATCATCCCCCATTCCCCGCACAGCGTCTCTTCATCTCCCCATTCCCCACACAGCTCCTCATCATCCCCCCATTCCCCACACATCTCATCATCCCTATTCCCCACACAGTGTCTCATCATCCCCAATTCCCCACACAGCCTCTCATCATCCCCCATTCCCCACGCAGCTCCTCATCATCCCCCATTCCCCACGCAGCTCCTCATCATCCCCCCATTCCCCACACAGCGTCACATTATCCCCCATTCCCCACACAGTGTCTCATCATCCCCCATTCCCAACACAGCGTCTCATCATCTCCCTATTCCCCACACAGTGTCTCATCAACCCCCATTCCCCACACAGTGTCCCATCATCCCCCATTCCCCGCACAGCGTCTCATCATCTCCCCATTCCCCACACAGTGTCTCATCATCCCCCATTCCCCACACAGCGTCTCATCATCCCCCATTCCCCACACAGCTCCTCATCATCCCCCCATTCCCCACACAGCGTCTCATTATCCCCCTATTCCCCACACATCTCATCATCTCCCCATTCCCCACACAGCTCCTCATCATCCCCCCATTCCCCACACATCTCATCATCCCCCATTCCCCACACAGCGTCTCATGCCCCTATTCCCCACACAACGTCTCATCATCTCCCCATGCCCCACACAGCGTCTCATCAGCCCCTTTCCAAATTACATCCTGAGAGCCTCACACCAAGTTCTGCGTCCTCCGTCCTCATTCCCTTGTTATTTGTATCCTGAGTCCATGGTGCAGCTCCTCTCCTCACACGGCTCCATGCTGCAGCCCTCGGTCCTCTCCTCACACGGCTCCATGCTGCAGCCCCTCGGTCCTCTCCTCGCACGGCTCCTCATTTCCGTCTTCTCGTCTCCACCAGCAGCTTCCTGCAATCGACTCCTCCCCCTCAATTAATCAGCGTACTCAGGACAAATTGGACAACAACTTTTGGGGTCCAATTTCTCTTGTTACCCTTGGGAGAAAAAAAAATTGGGGGGGGGGGCTAAAAAAACATTTTTGTGGGAAAAAAATTAATTTTTATTTTCACGACTCTGCGTTATTAACTGTAGTGAAACACTTGGGGGTTCAAAGCTGTCAAAACACATCTAGATAAGTTCCTTGGGGGTCTAGTTTCCAAAATGGTGTCACTTGTGGGGGGTTTCTACTGTTTAGGTGCATCAGGGGCTCTGCAAATGCAACGTGATGCCTGCAGACCAATCCATCTAAGTCTGCATTCCAAATGGCGCTCCATCACTTCCGAGCTCTGCCATGCGCACAAACGGTGGTTCCCCCCACATATGGGGTATGAGCGTACTCAGGACAAATTGTATAACAACGTTTGGGACGAATTTCTCCTGTTACCCTTGGGAAAATACAAAACTGGGGGCTAAAAAATTATTTTTCTGAAAAAAATATATATATATTTTCACGGCTCTGCATTATAAACTGTAGTGAAACACTTGGGGGTTCAAAGCTGTCAAAACACAGGTAGATAAGTTCCTTAGGGGGTCTACTTTCCAAAATGGTGTCCCTTCTGGGGGGTATCTACTGTTTAGGTGCTTCAGGGGCTTTGCAAATGCAACGTGATGCCTGCAGACCAATCCATCTAAGTCTGCATTCCAAATGGCGCTCCATCACTTCCGAGCTCTGCCATGCGCACAAACGGTGGTTCCTGTATCGGCGTACTCAGGACAAATTGGATAACAACTTTTGGGGTCGAATTTTTCCTGTTACCCTTGGGAAAATACAAAACTGGGGGCTAAAAAATAATTTTTGCAAAAAAAAAAAAAATTATTTTCACAGCTCTGCATTATAAACTTCTGTGAAGCACTTGGTGGGTTAAATTGCTCACCACACATCTAGATAAGTTCCTTAGGGGGTCTAGTTTCCAAAATGGTGTCACTTGTGGGGGGGGTTTCAATGTTTAGGCACATCAGGGGCTCTCCAAACGCAACATGGCGTCCCATCTCAATTCCAGTCAATTTTGCATTGAAAAGTCAAAAGGCGCTCCTTCCCTTCCGAGCTCTGCCATGCGCCCAAACAGTGGTTTACCCCTACATGTGGGGTATCGGTGTACTCAGAACAAATGGCACATTAACTTTTGGGGTCCAATTTCTTCTTTTTCCCTTGGGAAAATAAAACAAATTGGAGCTGAAGTAAATTCTTTGTGAAAAAAAGTTAAATGTTATTTTTTTTTAAAACATTCCAAAAATTCCTGTAAAACACCTGAAGGGTTAATAAACTTTTTGAATGTGGTTTTGAGCACCTTGAGGGGTTCAGTTTTTAGAATGGTGTCACACTTGGTTATTTTCTATAATATAGACCCCTCAAAGTGACTTCAAATGGGATGTGGTCCCTAAAAAATATTGGTGTTGTAAAAATGAGAAATTGCTGGTCAACTTTTAACCCTTAGGGAGTTATAACAAAAAAAATTTTGGGTTCCAAAATTGTGCTGATGTAAAGTAGACATGTGGGAAATGTTACTTATTAATTATTTTACATGACATATCTCTGTGATTTTAGGGCATAAAAATTCAAAGTTGGAAAATTGCAAAATTTTCAAAATTTTCGCCAAATTTCTGCTTTTTTATATCGAAGAAATTTTACCACTATCATGAAGTACAATATGTCATGAGAAAACAATGTCAGAATCGCCAAGATCCGTTGAAGTGTTCCAGAGTTATAACCTCATAAAGGGACGGTGGTGAGAATTGTAAAAATTGGCCCGGTCATTAACGTGCAAACCACCCTTGGGGCTTAAGGGGTTAAAATGTAAATCAATTCGCATCTTTATATCTTCTATCTTTCCCTACATTCCTGAGAAATTAGCATGGTCATTCATATGCAAGTGATGTATCAAGTTCTCTGAGGCTATGTCCACACTTTGCAGATTCCACTGCGGATTTTTCCGCAGCAGAATTACAAAATCCGCAGTGAAAACCCGTCGCGGTTTTTACTGCGGATTTATCGCGGTTTTAACTGCGGTTTCTTCTGCGGATTTTCATCTGCAGTTTTCTATTGGAGCAGGTGAAAATCCGCAGAAAAGAAGTGACATGCTGCGGAATGTAATCCGCAGTGTTTCCGCGCGGTTTTTTCCGCAGCATGTGCACTGCGTTTTTTGTTTCCCGTAGGTTTACATTGTTCTGTAAACTCATGGGAAACTGCTGCGGATCCGCAGCGCTCAAATCCGCTGCGGATCCGCAGCAAAATCCGCAAAGTGTGAATATAGCCTAAGTATGACAGAGCATTTCCCCCAAGCCACTGCCTCCTGAGCTTGTCTCCCTGCTGGTACCAGCCTCTTTAGCTTGATTGACAGCTCAGAGTAATTAGACAGTGAGCTTTCAATCAATATCATCAGGTTAGTGCTGGACAGCGAAACTACCTGGGAAGGCAGAGTGCTCTCACACCCAAAGCACTTAACAACTCATTTGTATATAACCAAAACATTAATTTCTTGGAAATCCTCAAACAGATAGAAGATAAAAATGTGCTGATGGCTTTCCATTTCAAAGACGTGCGTGCTCATATATGCAGTTTAATGAGGGGATTAATCTTAATGACAGATTCCATTTAATAAGTTTAATTAGGCAATTCAAGCCAGGACTATCTGGATAGAGTGGGAGAACACCCTTCTGTCCTCCATCCATTTTCTCATATTTACATCCAAACAAGTACAGATCAATGTGGGCTTCACTGCTGCTTATACAGGGTGGAGCGCGGTAATTTGCTTTTTTGCACTGCATGCTGTGGCGGCACTGTCGGTCGAAGAGAGGGGAGAGTGGGTGTGGCTTACAGTGGCTGATGGGAGATTTGTATTCCTCTGCCTTTCAGTTGCCATCATGCAGTGGACACGTGAGGAGAGGTCATTTTGTGTTGAAGCGTATTTTTCAAATGCCCACTCGATCATTGCAGTGCAGCGTGCTTTTCGTTTACAATTCACTGTTCCTCCACGCGGACGTGTTCCTGGACGGCAATCAATTGTAAATTGGGTGAATGCATTCAGAACAGCAGGGAATGTGTCATGTGTACGAAGGGGACCTGAGAGAAGGATTACAACACCACAAAACATCGAGAGAGTTAGAGCAGCAGTACTGCAATCTCCGAAACGCTCTGCTCGGAAGCAATCATTTGCTCTTGGCATTTCAAGACGTTCTCTCCACCGGATTCTTCATGATGAACTGAATTTTCACCCGTATAAAATGTGCGTGGTCCAACATTTGTCAGCATGGGACTATTTGACACGGCGGACCTCTTGTGAAGACATGTTAGCAACGATACCCCGTGACGCAATTGTGTTTTTTTCTGATGAGGCACATTTTCACCTCAGTGGGTGTGTAAACAAACAAAATATGCGTTACTGGAGTGAAACAAACCCCAGAGAAGTTCACGAGAGACCTCTGCATTCGGACCGCGTCACTGTGTGGTGCGCCATATCACGAGTAGGCATCATTGGTCCTTACTTTTTTCAGGATAATGGTCGTGCCATAACTGTGAACTCCGAACGGTACTTGTCTATGATACAGGATTATTTTCAGCCGGCTCTTGAGGCAATGGAACTAGAGGATACATGGTTCCAACAGGATGGTGCCACTGCACACACAGCGAGGGTTACCATGAATTGTTTGAGGCAAATGTTTCCTGGACGGCTTATCTCTTTGAGGGGAGATGTGAACTGGCCAGCACGCTCACCAGATTTAGCCCCATGCGATTTTTTCCTTTGGGGTTACCTGAAGTCTAAGGTGTATATCAACCGTCCCAACACCTTGGAAGACCTAAGGAACAATATTGAAGCTGAAATTGGCAGAATACCAGTGGACATGCTTGTTAGAGTTCATGAAAACTTCAGAAAACGTATGCAGCAGTGTGTGGATAGCGAAGGTCGACATTTGCCAGATACACTATTTAAAACCATGTAATTTAAAAATTCCATTACTGTTCAGTATAATTAAAATATAAAATAAATTTTTTTAATGATCATAATTTTTTTATTTCATTCCCAAATCAGCAAATTACCACGCTCCACCCTGTACTACTTTGTTGCCTTTTCCATCAATTTATCTATCTATACACTTCTCAACATTGAAATTGTAACACCAAGAAGAAAAAGTTGTGGAATTATGGAAATCACAAGATTGATAGACATGTTAACTATATAAATATGATCCAAAAATGGAAACAACATTTTTAAAACATCTCAAATTATTCAATATGAAATAAGAGAGCCATGCGCAAAACCACATGCACTTAGGCTAGGTTCACATTTGCGGTTGAGTCCGCAGCGTATCATCCAACAAACGCATGCAAAAATGCATGATAATGCAGTTTTTTATCCACATCAGCTTACATATGATGGCAAAAAACCACGCTGCGTTTGCATGCGTTTTTGCATGGGTTTGCGCTTTTTATGCGCATGTGTTCGATATTTCCAGGAGGACGTGTCTCAATGGGCAGGTCCAAATAAGTTACTGGACATGCGCAGTCCGAAGTACGCAAGCGCATCAAACGCAGACATGCGTTCCCATAGACAGTAATTTGTTTTAACGCACTCATCCGCATGCGCATGCCTGCGCATAGTTGACGGAAATTTGCCACCTCAAAAATTGTACTCCGCGAAAAGACGCATGCGTAAGCAAATGCAGGCGAACTCATGCAAACGCATGCACCTGCGTCTACAATGTTAAAGATAGGAAATCAAGACTCATGCGGATGTATGCGTCAGAAATGCTGTGGATACAGCCACAAATGTGAAAACAGCCTTACACGCCTTGGCAGCTATCAGTGAGGTTATTAATGGTTGTCTGAGAAATGTTCTGCCGTGCTGATTGTACTTGGCCACGAAAATCATCAAGATCTGCTGTTGGCAGCTCCTCTAGCCATTGCCAACCAATAACGTCCCAGATGTGCTCAATAGGAGACAAGACCGAAGACACAGCTAGCCACACAGGCTACTCACAGTAGCACCGGGAACATTTAGCCTGGCATTGTCACATTGAAAAACAGCTCATGGGACATTTTGGATAATTGGCGTTACCATGGTTTTAAGGTACATTAACTGGTTGAATGGAACCAAATAGTAAAAAATTTATAACGCTCTGGCAAAAATTAAGAAACCACCACATCAAAACCCTACCATGGGCAGCCCAATCTCCAGACCTGAACCCCATTGAAAACCTCTGGAATGTAATCAAGAGGATGATGGATAGTCACAAGGCATTAATCAAAGAACTTTTTTTTACCTATCACCACATAGTCCTAGATTTGCCGCAACATAATAATGTTGCTTAGTGCATCCCAGACTATATAGATTGAAAAAGGAGGCCAAATAATGGTCTATACATATATAACGAAATATAGTACATTTTATTATATATATCAAAATAATGCATAAAAATCACATGAACAAGTCAAATACTGTGAGCAAGTACAAAGAGGGCAATCCAAGACAAAACATCAATATCCACCATAGTGGGACTAGCTGGGGGTGCCATTAAGTCAATGGTACTAGAGATGGAACACATGAAAAGACCTGAATAAGAGGGAACATAAATATTCCTATGGTAAAGTATATAGATTGCTGAGACCGTGGATGGATATCAAATTATATTTACACAAGTGGAGAAACTGTACCAAAGTAACATCATTAATATAGCATAAGTCCCTTTCATAATGCACAAATAGTGGAGCTTGTATGAGCCTATACCTATGTACAGTCACCAACTTGTGAGAAAAATCACAACTGGTCATAGCATCAACAAATATTCATGTAGTACCTGTGGCCATAGCTAAAGCTGTTGTATCTCCCCTGCTGTCACGCTGGTGGATTATTAATCTAAGAACTGCTTACATTTTTGCGCCAGAAGCAGTGCGAAATACTGGTGGAAAACATGCCAAGACGCATGAAAGCTGAGATTAAAAATCATGGTTATTCCACAAAATATTGATTTCTGAACTCTTCCTGAGTTAAAACATTAGGATTGTTGTTTCTAAATGATTATTAATTTGTTTTCTTCGCATTATTTGAGGTCTGAAAGCACTATTTTGTTTTTTTTTATTTTGACCATTTTTCTTTGTTAGAAAAAAAATACTAAATTTATTGCTTGGAAATTCGGAGACATGTTGTCAGAAGTTTATAGAATAAAAGAATAATGTACATTTTACTCAAAAATATACCTATAAAGAGAAAAATCTGACAAACTGAACATTTTGCAGTGGTCTCTTCATTTTTGCCAGAGCTGTATATGAAAAATATATATATGCCCTAGCGCTGCCACTTATATATGGGCGCTTATAGCCGCATGTGCTGATGCACCCCTTGCCCACATGCATAAAAAACTGTGCTCACTAGAAATAATGTACTGCCATGTGCTAAAAAGCTCCCATGATGAACATAAATGTTATGCCCAACAGTGGCGCACATGGATTTATGGACCCACTGTACCACAGAACCGGGCTGCCTCGTAAGGAGTGTAGCTAATCGGCTACCAGGTGTTCACTGGATCTCCTGATGGTTGAGATAGACGGGGCTGCAGGTGACCACCAGATACCAGTCCTGGACAGAGCCCGGTACTGCAGCTGCTGAAGTTCGCTGACACTGATTAAGGACTAGGGCTCCATTCACACTAATAAGTTCTGGCTCCTCTACAGAATGGTTACTAACACGGATTTGGGCTATGTTCAGACATGGCTGATTTGAAGACTGGTTCTTGCACACTGGATAGAAACAGACAAGGGGACAAGGTTTCAGACAGTGAATGCACACGGACCAGGGGAGCAGGTTCAGGCATGGCCGCCCACGGACCAGAGGAGCAGGTTCAAGCAGTAGCCGCACTCAGACCAGGGAAGTAGGTTCAGGCACAGGCTGCATATGGACCAGGGGAGCAGGTATTCGACTGGCCGTGTACTGACAAGGGGAGCAGATTCAGGCACTGTCCACACATGGACCAGAGGAGCTGGTGCAGGAACTGGCCGCACTTGGACAAGGGGAGCAGGTTCAGGATGCTGGCCACAGACAGACAAGGGGTTCAGGACCCTGGCCACACCGGGACCAGGGAACCTCACAAGTAGGAGAAACTACACACTAATGAACATTGTTGCTTGGGCAGCGCCCTAAGGGGAAGGGAGTCTTTTATACAAGATTCCTCTCAGCTATTGGCCGGGAGCCATCTTGCAGGTGTACTCTGATATTACAGTGAATGCCTCCCAGCCATTCACTGGAGGCATTTTACTTTGGTGCGTGTCCTGCCCCTTTACGAACAGGGGAGCACACGCATGCTGACACTGCTGCGAGGAAATGGGGCATGCCCAAGCAGGAGACATGCTAGCAGAAGGGGACCATGCCATGATGCTGGAGCAGTGAGTATGTCAGCGTCCCTGCATGGAGGGTGAGGGGGAACCATGCAGGGCTGCTGGCAATAGTGTTACAATTAATATGTGAATGAGCCTTACCTCTCAGTGATAATAATCTGTGTCTGACCAGCTTTTAAAGTTCTCTCTGATGAACAATGGTCCGCGATGTGCAGGATAATACTGCGATGGATCTTGTAACTTCAGATTTGTGCTGTGTTACACAAACAGTGTTGGCGGTGTTCTTGCTGTTCTTGCTCGGTTAGATATCTGTTTGAAAAAGAAAACTACTGCCCTGTGTACCTGTGACGTCACTAGCCACAAGCTCTCTACGAGGCAATAAAAAGAGTGTGAATGTACCTATCTGACGCGTTTCTGAGGTATTGTCCTCTTTTGTCAGACATTAATAGGTTGGCGTTACCGTGATTTGAAGACTAGAAGAATCAGTCTACCGTACACTATGCCACCCAACACAACAATCCAGTGAGTAGGACATTTCTTTGTGAAGGTCTCTTGATGGTGTTGCTCATGTGGTCTCCAGACCAATCTCCAGCTATCATTTCATCCAACATAAAAGCGGGACTCATCACAGAAAAGGAAAGACTTCCATTCCAGCATCCATTACCGTCTCGCTCTGCACCATGATAGCCATTGAGAGTTTTGGTGTGAAATCAATAGAGCACCTGTAGCTTGTTATCTGGCACATTGCTCAATGTCATGCCATCACCTTCTGAGGGCTTCTATAGACAGTTTGATGCCTTAGGCTTGGTATGTGAAGTCCAATTTCACTTGCAGTACAGAATAAATCAGTCGTGGAACCAGTGGTACAGCCATTTCTCAATAATGTCCAGATAGTCATTTTCTAACTCGACATTATTAGCTCGTACAGTGGGGCAAAAAAGTATTTAGTCAGTCAGCAATAGTGCAAGTTCCACCACTTAAAAAGATGAGAGGCGTCTGTAATTTACATCATAGGTAGACCTCAACTATGGGAGACAAACTGAGAAAAAAAAAAATCCAGAAAATCTCATTGTCTGTTTTTTTAACATTTTATTTGCATATTATGGTGGAAAATAAGTATTTGGTAAGAAACAAACAATCAAGATTTCTGGCTTTCACAGACCTGTAACTTCTTCTTTAAGAGTCTCCTCTTTCCTCCACTCATTACCTGTAGTAATGGAACCTGTTTAAACTTGTTATCAGTATAAAAAGACACCTGTGCACACCCTCAAACAGTCTAACTCCAAACTCCACTATGGTGAAGACCAAAGAGCTGTCAAAGGACACCAGAAACAAAATTGTAGCCCTGCACCAGGCTGGGAAGACTGAATCTGCAATAGCCAACCAGCTTGGAGTGAAGAAATCAACAGTGGGAGCAATAATTAGAAAATGGAAAACATACAAGACCACTGATAATCTCCCTCGATCTGGGGCTCCACGCAAAATCCCACCCCGTGGGGTCAGAATGATCACAAGAACGGTGAGCAAAAATCCCAGAACCACGCGGGGGGACCTAGTGAATGAACTGCAGAGAGCTGGGACCAATGTAACAAGGCCTACCATAAGTAACACACTACGCCACCATGGACTCAGATCCTGCAGTGCCAGACGTGTCCCACTGCTTAAGCCAGTACATGTCCGGGCCCGTCTGAAGTTTGCTAGAGAGCATTTGGATGATCCAGAGGAGTTTTGGGAGAATGTCCTATGGTCTGATGAAACCAAACTGGAACTGTTTGGTAGAAACACAACTTGTCGTGTTTGGAGGAAAAAGAATACTGAGTTGCATCCATCAAACACCATACCTACTGTAAAGCATGGTGGTGGAAACATCATGCTTTGGGGCTGTTTCTCTGCAAAGGGGCCAGGACGACTGATCCGGGTACATGAAAGAATGAATGGGGCCATGTATCGTGAGATTTTGAGTGCAAACCTCCTTCCATCAGCAAGGGCATTGAAGATGAAACGTGGCTGGGTCTTTCAACATGACAATGATCCAAAGCACACCGCCAGGGTAACGAAGGAGTGGCTTCGTAAGAAGCATTTCAAGGTCCTGGAGTGGCCTAGCCAGTCTCCAGATCTCAACCCTATAGAAAACCTTTGGAGGGAGTTGAAAGTCCGTGTTGCCAAGCGAAAAGCCAAAAACATCACTGCTCTAGAGGAGATCTGCATGGAGGAATGGGCCAACATACCAACAACAGTGTGTGGCAACCTTGTGAAGACTTACAGAAAACGTTTGACCTCTGTCATTGCCAACAAAGGATATATTACAAAGTATTGAGATGAAATTTTGTTTCTGACCAAATACTTATTTTCCACCATAATATGCAAATAAAATGTTAAAAAAAACAGACAATGTGATTTTCTGGATTTTTTTTTCTCAGTTTGTCTCCCATAGTTGAGGTCTACCTATGATGTAAATTACAGACGCCTCTCATCTTTTTAAGTGGTGGAACTTGCACTATTGCTGACTGACTAAATACTTTTTTGCCCCACTGTATGTTGCTTGTGCTACAATGAACACCCTGCATAGCCTAAACGTGGTACCATGGCCTGCAGCTTCTCTGTACTTGTCTCCCATTGAGCGCAATGGAGACGTCATTGGTCGGCAATAACAAAGTGAGCTGCTAGCAGTGGATCTTGATGACTTGTGCACAAGTACATTCAGCGTGGCAGAACATTCCTCAGACGACCATTATTATCCTTATTGTTAGCAGCCAAGATATGTAAGTGCGGGTATTTTTGCGTGTAGCCCTCAAACTTGATTCTGATTAACTGTTTTAAAAATGTTATTTCCTTTTCCTCATAATTTGGATATCATTAACATGTATAATATTCCTGTGATTTCTATGGTTCCACAACTTTTCCTTCTTGGTGTTGCAATTTCAGTGTTTACAAGTGTAATTCTTAATGGTTGTCTTGTTTGTGTGGTGGTCCAATCACTACCACTTATATAGTATTTAGTGTGCATCATAGCTTGTACCGTACAGTAAGACTATAATGATTGTGTAAGTGAACTATAACCTTGTCTGATCACTTCTAATCATTAATGAACACTGAAAAATGAAATCTAAGGCATAGCTGAATCATGGGGTTAGTGTTCATCTGACACTCTGGGCTTGGAGATAACCAGCTCCAGTATCAGCCAGTTCTGCTGTTCCTGCTTCCTGTGCTGCAGAAATGTAATCCTGTATCACTATAATATAGAACAGTCTGCCATCTTCAATATTTCTACTTAATGCTAAGACCATTTTACATTATTTTTAGAAAAGTGTGAAAATCAAGATTCCTATCATTCGACTGCAAAAACAACTCAATATGAATATAAAAAAAAATGGAATATCTGCCTTCGTAAATTCTATACGTATTGCTTAGAAATAGTATATGGCTCTCGCAGTGCTCTATGTAAACTCATGCTACTTGCATTCAGTGTGACGGAATCAAACTTAATTCCCATGAGTAAATATCTTCATGAAAACAATAACATTATCCATAGCCCTGAAGAGTATTACCGCTAATGCCTTATATTAGGGTCCCTAGGGCTACCGACTATCAGCGGGGCTGCCATCACGTCTACAACTAGGGTGCCAACCTCATCACTACCGGAGATACCGCCTCACCGGAGCTGCAGCAACCCTCAACCTATTGTCTCCTTCCCCACCATCCTGTAGAATGTAAGCCCGCAAGGGCAGGGTCCTCGCCCCTCTGTATCAGTCTGTGATTGTCAGTTTGTTTACTGTAAGTGATGTCTATAATTTGTATGTAACCCTTTCTCATGTACAGCACCATGGAATCAATGGTGCTATATAAATAAATAATAATAATAATATTATTTATAGACATCTTCTTGATGATAGAGAATCTGTCGGTAATATCAAGCCCTGCAAACCGCATATATTGGCACATTCATTGACACCTTCTCACTGGGTGCACAATTATTAGGCAAGTGAGTATTTTGACCAGATCAAAATTTTTATAAATGTTTTTCCAACTCCAAGTTGTATAAACTTGAATACTTATTGGTTTTAAGAAGATAAGGTGATGCGCAACCTCCATGGAGTGCCTGGAAGTACAAGGTGTCCAGTGCTCACAGACACGGCCAAGGAACGGAAGGCTGAAACCCAACCACCATGTAACAAGACATAGAAATGGAAACGTCAAGACTGGGCCAAGAAATATCTGAAGATAGATTTGTTAAAGATTTTATGGACTGAAGAGATGAGAGTGACTCTTGATGGAATAAATGGATGGGCACATGGCTGGATCAGTATCTAGCACAAACCTCCACTTCGACTCAGATGCCAGCCAGTTGGAGGTGGGGTACAGCTATGGGCTGGTATTATTAAAAATGAGCAAGTTGGACTTTTTAGGATTAAAGATTAACTAAAATTCAACTCCTTAACGCCAGCTTTTAGGTGATACTTTCTTGAAGCAGTGGTGCAGGAAAAAGTCTTTATATCGATCTGCAAGAGAGCACAGCTGACCGCACTACTGCTTAGGAGAATAATTATGCCTGCTCACCTGCGATGGGAGTGTGACCGCTGGATCACGGGTGCTCCAGCCCAAACATGTCATAAAGTCTATCCAAGTAGAAAAGAAAAGGCAGCACTCACCGATCCTTCCAAGAGAGGTAGCTTTATTTGCTTATGTTAAAATCCACAGCCGGGGTGCAGATTTACAGAGTGCGGCGAGCCTGACGGCCATTTCGCGCCCACAGTAGAAGCGCCAGGTGGGTGCGAAACGGCTGTCGTCAGGCTTGCCGCACTCTGTAAATCTGCACCCCCGGCGTGAAGATTTTAACAGGAGGAAAAAGTCTTTACCTGTCAAGAAACCCATGATTTTTATGGATGACAATGCTCCATTGCATGTATTGAAGTACTCCAATGCGTGGCTATTCATTAAAGGCATTAAAAATGACAGAATAATGACATGGCCCCATCTCACCTTAACTTAACCTTAATGAGAACTTGTGGGCCCTTCTTAAATAGGAGCTTTATGGTGAAGAAAAACAGTACACCTCTCTGAACAGTGTCGGGGAGGCTGTGGTTGGTGCTGCCCAAAAAGTTTATCATGAACAGATTAAGAAACTGACAGACTCACTCCATGGATAGAAGGCTTTTGTCTGCTATTGAAAAGAAGGGAGGCATATTGGTCACTCATATGTTATGTTAAATATTCAAATGAGGTGTTAAGTGCTCTGTGAATGACAAAGCACTTCCCAAGCCTCCACCTCATAAGGTTGTTTCTCCACCTAGCACCATCCTCTTTTGCTTTAATGATGGCTCATTGGCTGATTTCCTTACCTGGCGTCTGACCTCACACAGGTAATGAGCTATCAATTAAGCTAAATTCCCTGGTGCTAGGTGGGGAAATAACCCTGGGAGGCCAGTCTCACACGTCCAGATAATTCTGGTACCGGAGAAAACGGTACCGGAGTTATCCGTGACCATGTGTCCGCGTGCTCACATAGGCCATCCGTTTGGGATCCGTGTGATGTCTGTGAGTACGTTTTTAGGGTCCGTGTGCTGTCCGAGGGCTGTCCGTGTGTCCGTGTATTGCAACAATTTTTACAATTTTAACCCTATGACAGAAAAAACGCACACGGATGGCACACGGACAACATCCATGTGCAGTACGTGTTTACACGGACCCATTGACTTTAATGGGTCCGTGTGATCCGTGCGCTCCCACGAACACTGACATGTATAATAACCATGTATAAGTATATAAGGGGACAATACAAATATCTTGCTGAGGATCTGTTTATACCAAGGAAGGTGACGGGCACAAGGGGGCATTCTTTGCGTCTGGAGGAGAGAAGGTTTTTTCACCAACATAGAAGAGGATTCTTTACTGTTAGGGCAGTGAGAATCTGGAATTGCTTGCCTGAGGAGGTGGTGATGGCGAACTCAGTCGAGGGGTTCAAGAGAGGCCTGGATGTCTTCCTGGAGCAGAACAATATTGTATCATACAATTATTAGGTTCTGTAGAAGGACGTAGATCTGGGGATTTATTATGATGGAATATAGGCTGAACTGGATGGACAAATGTCTTTTTTCGGCCTTACTATGTTACTATGTTACTATGTCTCCGTGTTTTGCAAACGGACACATGGTCCGTGAAAACACGCTGACGTGCAGAGACACATTTATTTTAAATGAGGAAACTGTCACCACACGTACCGGAGCCACTGACATGTGAAACCGGACAGAGGCAGAGTCTCGGGAAGTGCTCTATCAGGCTAAGAACACTGAATGCCTCATTTTCATAATTTCTCAGGAATGCAGCAACAGATAAAATATATAAAAATGTCCATGCATTTAGCTGTCAAACATCTGCTTGCTCATATATTTAGTTTGGGGTGGCATGATCTTACTGACAGAATCCATTTAAAGCTGGTGCACTGGATAAACAATGTTGCAGTCTCCCTCTTGGTGCACTGTATGTCATAGTTATTAGCATAGTGTCTGTCATCATATACATAATGTATATATTATGTGCAACTTATTTAACTTTCTATTTAGAAAAGGTCCATCCTGAGGTTGATTATCCTCTGCACCATATTCATCAATATACGTGTTTATATAAAAACTGGAAAGACAAATAGCTCAATAGGGTCTTTTCGGGATTACAAAGAAAAGAGTAAAATGGGATTTGCTCACCCGGGGGCGATGTGAAAGTCACAACCCCTTTGCTTTTAGATCACGATAGCTGCTGCAGATCCACCAAAACAGAGAGTATACAAACTTGGAGATGGAAGTGGATAAGAATCCCTCGCTGCCGAGGATCCAAAATACAATAGGAGGCCAGATGCGGTATGGATGCGGTTTTATTTGTCAAAGTGTTTCGAGGTGATCATACCTCTTCATCAGGACAACCCACAACTCTCCTTTTCATCTTCACAAATAAAACCGCATCCATACCGCGGATTTTTAAAAAATGTTGGCTCAAAATATTGGTGTAAGTGAGGCAAGAGGTGCTGTAAGGAATAATGTGGAACATATCTAGCAATTTATCTTACAGAGTGCACAGTTCTGAGAAAATTGCCATTTTTTCTGCCTGTCTAATGTGGCTTTATCCTGCCTAGCCTTAGCGACATATTGTCACTGCATTTCCATTTTAAATATATTGTTCCATCTACCCCATTATCTATAATTATTATCTTTTCCGATTAGACTTCTCATTTTCTTATTTTGGCCTGTTTTAGTTGATAAAGTCGGAGATATGTTAATCCCCAGGTAAAGCTCAATTAATAGACTTTGGAGGTCTTTGTGCTTTATTGTGTTTGCATTGGAAGTTTACATAAAAACATGATTTGAACTGAAGGGCGTATTGTTATTGATCGCCTTCAAAAAGCAAAAATAAAGCAGGAGAATTGAATATAAGAATTATTGTATGATGAATCTTCTGCCTTATTTTAGAATACCGGAAAAATAAGGACTTTGTGTATTTGTGGGCTGTATGGTAAATGCCATGGGGCAGACGTCATTCTAACAATACAGCAATTAATAATCCATTCTTGGAAAGGGAGCGGACATCGCTTACAGACATTAGCCATAGAGTACAAATAGGCCGTAATCATCGCATGGACGCGGGCTGCTTGTTTGGGTATACATCAGAATATATTCCTCTTGATGACTTAGAACATGGTCAGTTTCCTCAGTGTGCGGCAGGAACCCTTCAGACTCAGACTTCAGAAAATGTGTAGCATAGTCCTGCTACAATACAGACATCTCTAAGGCCGGGTTCACATAAGCATATAAATAAATCATCCGCTTTTCATCCAGAAAATTCAGACGATTTGTCATCCGCGTGCAATTCTTATGCAATCTCTGCCCAATCCGTTTTTGTACAGCAGCAGTTAATAAAAGTTTACAACACTAAATGTATTAAAGAACTGCAATGTATATGTAAAAATCTATTCTCTGTCATTATACTGGGGCTCCATATGGAATCCGATTTTTTTTTTTTTTAAGGGAATCTGTCAGCAGCAGCTTTTTGCTATGTAATCTGAATACAGCAGCAGATAGAGACTGAAACACAGAATTCAGGGATGTGTCACTTGTCAAAGTGTGTACTGTTTACTATCTGTGAAGGATTTCTCTTTTTGGGTGCTTTTGCACCAGCTAGTTGGTCTCATCTCGGCTTACGCCCCTCCCCCCTTGTAAAATGGGACTCAGACGTATGTGCCAACGGGGCCATAGACTATAATGGTGCCAGCAGAGCGAAGGTGTGCTCTGTGGGGCATCATTTGTAGGCGTGAACGCTTACTGGAGGCAGACACTAATGCACCCCTGCGTCTGAGTGTCCTCCTAGAGATTCATGAAGTTCACAACAAGGAAAATGCCCTGTGTGATTGCACGATATATATGAATTGCCACATACAGAGCCATTATTGACTTTTTACATTGTTTGTGCTACCCCTTCTGAGAACAGCATAACGTCGGGGCAGAGACTCTCATTCCAGTGATGTGTCACTTACTGGGCAGCTTGTTGTCATTTTGATAAATTCTTTGTTTTCTCTGCTGCAGATCTACTGAATGCTGAGCTCTGTATAACCCCGCCCACAACACTGATTGGCAGCTTTCTGCCCATGTGCATTGTACATAGAAAGCCGCCAATCAGTGGTGGGGCGGGGTTACACAGAGCTCATAAATTATGCTTGACTACAAGGCAGCAGGTTTACTAGTCATCCTCTCTGGCTGATTATACTGTGATTTTATCAAAACTACAGCCAGCAGCAATCAGCGCCTCTGCCACTACATTATGCTGATTTCAGATTAGGTGGCAAAAACTTGGTGACACATTCCCTTTAAGACACGGGGTGCACAATATTGTAGTAAATGGTGTGCTCCACAGTAATTTTATGGGTTCTGGACACTACTAGCAGTTTGGACTATATGTGCCCCTTTGATAAATTTGAATCAGTAGGCGCCATGTTTTATGACTTTTGCATGCATGAATTCTACAGCACTAGTGATAGAGGGTCACACTACCTCCCCCTACAAGAAAACAAATTATCTCCTATCCATTGACTAGTGGAAAACTTTCTTTTCATTAGTGGCCCGACCAATTCTGTCTCCCGCACAATATTCTTTTGCTGCAGCCTTGCGGGCAGTCGGGAGGCTGCGTACCAGCTATATAGAAGGATCTGTCACATGTCGATTCCTGTTTCTGCTGATAAGTATCAGTGAAAACAGAATTGTCAAATATAAGAGCTGCTCCGTTCTATTTCTGACAAGTGTCTGCTGGATGTTCCCTGGCGTCATCTGCATATTGGAAGTATGTAATAAGTCCCATGCATTGTCCTACATACTGCACATAAATAGTTAAATGCCATTTTCTAGTAACGTAATACAGAATATCAGCTGTAAGAAGCTCTTGGGCTGCCGTCACACTATCAGTATTTGGTCAGTATTTTACATTAGTATTTTTAAGCCAAAACCAGGAGTGGGTGATGAATGCAGAAGTGGTGACATGTTTATATTATACTTTTCCTCTATTTGTTCCACTCCTGGTTTTGGCTACAAATACTGATGTAAAATACTGACCAAATACTGATAGTGTGACGGCAGCCTTATACCGATTAATATCCTGACACATGGATGAAATGCCTTACTATGTTCTTAAATATCCAGGATAATTCTGAATCCAGTGGGAGGACAATACTCGGACTGCACAGGAGGAAGAGTGCGGCGATGGCGGTGGAGGAGCCCTGACAGTGTCCGTCCTTGCGTTGAGTTCAAACCAATATTTATAGCCTTGAACCATCAAGTGGGGGTCAGAATATTCGAGAAAGATCGGATTTACGTCACATTTTTGGCAATGGGGAAGCAAGCAAAATTCAACGTTGGAGCAAGAAAATTGACATCACAGGTAAATGAGCAAAACTGGAAAGCAAGAATACGACCACTTGTTGGGGGGGAAGGAAAGGGTTGTACAGAGCAAATTCATCCTTCATGTATGTCTTCTGTGTGCATGAAAATGGAGGATGGCTGCTCAATCATAGTTATCCCAACAGCTTGGAAATGCTGCACCACTATGGGCAACAAGATGTAGTAGAAGCTGACAACTTGATCATTGTAGGAAAACTGTCCAGATGACATATATTTTATACACTACAATCCGTGCTCATCCTGGGCACAGGGGTCTACCTGCCAATCCCCCTCATGTTGACAGATTTTCTTGTGTAAGTGTGAATACTCAGCTGTCAATCCTGATTAGGGCTGCCCATCAGACTCCTATGCCCAGTGAGTTCTAAGCAGGGATTTCAATGAATAAAATACAAGTTTAACTAAAACTTTTTCACCAATCAGTATATCAATCTGTCCTTTCCCCCGGCAATGTTACATGCTGACGGCAGGTCAGACTGATTATTGTTTTATTGTTTATTTGTATGATTGAGCTATTTTAGACTCCATCTCATTTGGATTGCTTACCTTCTCTGCTTCCTGACCTTGCCTACTTTTAGTTTGCGCCCTCTTGCTTTGTATTTTCACTCTTCTAGTTCTCCATTCCGATCCAGGCTAGTTTTTGGCTCTACCTTTGCTTTGTCAATACATTGGACTGATTTATCCTGATCCTACATGACTAGGTAGCCTATGGCCCATGGGAACGTAGATCCAAGACCCAAAACCAAATAGCGGGACAAGTCGTCCTAGAGATAAAATATGCAATTCCTTTTTACACTTTCTGTAAATATCTCAGAACATTGATGGTTAGGAACATTGAGGCCGACGTCAGCTTGCTCAACACTGGACTGAGGAAAATCACATTATTGTGGAAGCAGAAAATAACCTCATCAAATTAAATGAACAGCGGCAATGTTCTTAGTACGGCTTTCCTTCACAATTTCACTATTACTTTTAATTGACAGGTGGTGAAAAGAGAAGGTGATTTACAGATGAAATCAGCGGAAGATGAGCTCATGCTGCTCGCCATGAAGATCAAGTTCCTGAGTTTGCTGAATAAATGTCACGAATGTCTGCATTTCCGGTCTAAAAAGCAGTGGGACAGAGTCCAGCCGTCCTCCTTTCTGGTGGCTCAAGCACAAAGGCTGATCTACCTCTGCAGCGTCTGTCACGTTAACAAGGATGTCTGCTCATCAGTCCAGGAGATCTTAAGCAATTATGTACCTTGTGACGTACGCGGTAAGAAGTACGGTAGTTCACATGCTCATCACATGCTGGATTCCTAGCACAAGTCATGTCGTGTAATATTTTACATTCCGTTTAGGCCGATTTACAACCATTTGTGCTAATAATTAAAATTTAATTGATTTTTTTCCTTTTATTTTGTATTTTTTCTTTTCTCGCTCTAAATAAATTGTTATCCCTTACAAGCATCCCAGTCGAGCTCCCTATCACACACAGACGAGAGCGGAGAGGAAACCCATACAAACATACAAGTTCTGGGCAGATGTCGCCCCTGACCATATTTGGCCCCAGGCCCCATGATGACCAAGTCATTTATATGTCATTTACTCATTGTGGCACCAACAGGACTTCTCCCATTTGGCCACTTTTCCATTATTATTTTTTTGTTAGTCCAAGGTCCACGATCATATGAAAGGTACTTAAAGGGAACCTGTCACATAAAAAAAACACTATTAACCTGCAGATATGGGGTTAATCTGCAGGTTAATAGTGTTCTGAACCTGCCCAGTGCTGGTGATGGAACTAAGAAGACAGACACCTAGTGTTCATAAACTCTGCAAGTTTGTGGAAATGACAGTATCCATTTAACCCCTTCAAGACGCAGCCCTTTTTCATTTTTGCGTTTTCGTTTTTCGCTCCCCTCCTTCCCAGAGCTATAACTTTTTTATTTTTCCGTCAATATGGTCATGTGAGGGCTTATTTTTTGTGGGATGAGTTGTACTTTTGACCGCCATCATTGGTTTTACCATGTCTTGTACTAGAAAACTGGACAAAAATTCCAAGTGTGGTGAAATTGCAAAAAAAGTGCAATCCCACACTTGTTTTTTGTTTGGCTTTTTTGCTAGGTTCACCAAATGCTAAAACTGACCTGCCAGTGTGATTCTCCAGGTCATTACAAGTTCATAGACACCAAACATGTCTAGGGTCTTTTTTATCTAAGTGGTGAAAAAAAATTCCAAACGTTGCTAAAAAAAATTGCGCCATTTTCCGATACCTGTAGCGTTTCCATTGTTCGGGATCTTGGGTCGGGTGAAGGCTTATTTTTTGTGTGCTGAGCTGACATTTTTAATGATACCACTTTTGTGCAGATATGTTCTTTTGATCGCCCGTTATTGCATTTTAATGCAGTGTCGCAGTGACCAAAAAAAGTAATTCTGGTGTTTTAAATTTTTTTCTCGCTACGCTGTTTAGCGATCAGGTTAATCCTTTTTTTATTTGATAGATCTGGCGATTCTGAAGGCGGCGATACCAAATATGTGTATGTTTGATTTTTTTTTATTGTTTTATTTTGAATGGGGTGAAAGGGGGGTGATTTAAACTTTTACACTTTTTTATTTTTTTCATATTTTTAAAACTTTTTTTTTTACTTTTGCCATGCTTCAATAGTCTCCATGGGAGGCTAGAAGCTGGCATAGCCTGATCGGCTCAGCTACATAGCAGCGATCATCAGATCGCTCCTATGCAGCTTTATTACAGGCTTGCTGTGATCGCCACCCTGTGGTCAAGGAGACCTCTACTTGTTATACCGAGTACCGACGCATCACTGACCCCCGATCACATGACGGGGGTCGGTGATGCGCGCATTTCCGGCCCGATAGCCGGAAGCGGTAGTTAAATGCTGCTGTCAGCGTTTGACAGCGGCATTTAACTATTTAATAGTGGCGGGTGCATCGCGATTCTACCTGACGCTATTGCGAAAGGGTTGTCCAGGCAGAAATGAAAAGTCTGCAGTTGTCCAATGTGAATGCAGATTGCCGAGTCGCGATTTCCCTGTATTTCACAAGCAGGTGTGCCACATGTATGTCATTTTCACACTCGCAACCACATGCCGACTTGACTCATCCAGCGTCTCTCAATAGAAGAGAATTAAGAGACACCAGATGAGTCTAGTCAGCATGTGACCAGAAGTATGAAAATGACATACTCTTAAGGTACCTTCACACATAACGATATCATTAACGATATCGTTGCTTTTTGTGACGTAGCAACGATATCGTTAAGGAAATCGTTCTGTGTGACAGCGACCAACGATCAGGCCCCTGCTGGGAGATCGTTGGTCGCTGAGGAAAGTCCAGAACTTTATTTCGTCGCTGGACTCCCTGCAGACATCGCTGGATCGGCGTGTGTGACACCGATCCAGCGATGTCTTCACTGGTAACCAGGGTAAACATCGGGTTACTAAGCGCAGGGCCGCGCTTAGTAACCCGATGTTTACCCTGGTTACCAGCGTAAAAGTAAAAAAACACACTACATACTTACCTACCGCTGTCTGTCCCCGGCGCTCTGCTTCTCTGCACTCCTCCTGCACTGGCTGTGAGCGTCGGTCAGCCGGAAAGCAGAGCGGTGACGTCACCGCTCTGCTTTCCGGCCGCTGTGCTCACAGCCAGTACAGGAGGAGTGCAGAGAAGCAGAGCGCCTGGGACAGACAGCGGTAGGTAAGTATGTAGTGTTTGTTTTTTTACTTTTACGCTGGTAACCAGGGTAAACATCGGGTTACTAAGCGCGGCCCTGCGCTTAGTAACCCGATGTTTACCCTGGTTACCCGGGGACCTCGGGATCGTTAGTCATTAAAAATGTAATTATTCTTTCTTGAACATGCTCACTGCACACCTAGATGAATTCATAGAGGGTGTAATTTGTAAAATGACATCCCGTATGGGGGGTTTCTGCTGTTCTGATACCTCAGGGGCTCTGCCAATGTGACATGGCACCCTCAAACCATTCCAGTAAAATCTGAACTCCAATATGGCGGTTCTTCCCTTTTGAGCTTTACACTGTGCCTCAAAAGTAGTTTTCAATCACATATGGGGTATCTGTGTATTCATGAGAAATTGCAAAACAAATTGTGTGTTCCATTTTCTCCTTTTAACCTTGTGAAAATGAAAAATTTGGGACAAAACCCAACATTTTTTAGAGAAAATTTTATCTTTTCATTTTCACAGTTACGTATAAACTTCTATGAAGCACATGGGGGTTCAAGTTGCTCAACACACATCTAGATAAATTTCGTGAGGCATCGTTTGTGTGGAGTTTCCACTGTTTAGTTACATCAGAGGCCCTCCAAACCCAATTTTGCGTTCACAAATTCAAATGGCGCTCCTTACCTTCTGAGCCCTGCCATGAGTCCAAACAGTAGTTTTCTAACATATATAGGATATCAGCATACTCAGGAGAAATTGCACAACATATTGTGTAATGTAATTTCTCCAGTTACCCTTGTAAAAATAAAACATTGGCGTTAAAACATTTTTCTGGTAAAAAATATGATTATTCATTTCCTCAGCTCAACATTTAAACTTCTGTGAAGCACCTTGGGTTTCACGGTGCTCACCACACATCTAGATACATTTTTTGATGGGTCTAGTTTCCAAAACAGGGTCACTTGTGGGGGGTTTCCACTGTTTAAACACATCAGGGGCTCTCCAAAAGTGACATAGGCTCTGCTCTCGATTCCAGATATTTTGGCGTTCAAAGTGTCAAATAGTGCTCCCTCTAAGCCCTGTTGTGCACACAAACAGTAGTTTTCCCCCTCATATGTGATATTGGCATTCTAAGGGGAAATTGCACAACAAATTTTGGGCTCCATTTTCTCCTGTTACCCTTGTGAAAATAAAAACAGCTGGGGCTAAAAGAACATTTTGGTTTGAAAAATTTGATTTTTATTTTCACAGCTCTACGTTATAAACTTCTGTGAAGCACCAGGGTGTTCAAGGTGCTCACCACCCATCTAGATACATTCCTTGAGGGGTTTACTTTCCAATATCAGGGGTTTCCCTTCTGAACGCTCCTGTGCGCCCAAACAGTTTTCCCCCATAAATCGGGTAACGGTGTACTCAGTGCAAATTGCACAAAAAAATTGGGGATCCATTTTTTCTTGTTAACCTTGTGAAAATTAAAAAATTTTGGCTTAAAATAATTTTTTGGTGAAAAAGTAAAATGTTATTTTTTTCCTTCTACATTGCATTAATTCCTGTGAAGCACCTGCAGGGTTAATAAACTTCTTGAATGTTGTTTTCAGGACTTTGAGGGGTGCACTTTTGGGTATTTTCTGTCATATAGGCCCCCAAAGTCACTTCAAATGTAACGTGAAAAAAGATTTTGTAAGTTTTGTTGGAAAAATTATTAATTGATGATCAACTTTTAACCCTTCTTACTTCCCAACAAAAAAAAATGTTTAAAAAATGATGCAGATATAAAGTAGACATGTGGGAAACGTTAATTATTAACTATTGTGTGTGACATAACTCTCTGATTTAAGGGCATAAGAATGAAAAAAAAGTTTGAAAATTGCAAAATTTTCAACATTTTCGGCAAATTTCCAATATTTTACCAAATAAGCGCAAGTGAAATCAAACAAATTGTAATGCTATCATGAAGTACAATATGTCACAAGAAAAAATTCTCAGAATCACCGGGATCCGTTGAAGCGTTCTACAGTTATTAGCACATAATTTCACACTGGTCAGAATTGTAAGATTTGACCTGGTTATGAAGGGGAAAAATGGCTTAGGTGCGAAGGGGTTAATGCAAAGTGGCCATGAAATGCCATTCTAGGGATAGGTGCTGAATTTATCAAACACAAGCACCCAAAAGGGGAGTAACCTATTACTTTCCAGAGCCACAATCTAAATTCTGCGAGAGATTCGCATCACACTCGCAAGTGTGACCCCGGCCTACGGTAGGAGAACTGTTAGTTTTACGCACATAAAATAATTGTAAATCATCTGAGCATGTTCTATTGTAGAAAATGAACCAGTAAGAAACACTAAGTGATTTTAACTATGAAGCCAACACAAATCTAAAACCTGACCTGGACTGCAAGGCTATGTTCACACGTTGCGTTTTTGCAGCGTTTATTTATGCAAATGTTCGGCTGCGTTTCACAGTACCAGCTAAGTCTATGAGATTTCAGAAATCTCATGCACATACCTTGGTTTTTCATTTCCTGAATGTTTTATCAAAGAGCTGCCTTTTTGCAAAATGCAGCACGTCACATCAGCATTTTTCATCACCCATTGAAAGCAATAGCGAGTGGAAAAAAACGCTGAAAAATGCTGACAAAACCCTGACAAAAAACACAGCATTAAAAATGCAGCAAAAATGAACCAAAAACTAAGCAAAACCTGCATTTTATAAGGAGATTAGACTTTGCATAAAAAAGCAGCAAAAACGCAACATGTGAACATAGCCTAAGACAGGCTCGGAAGTTGTATGAGAAATCTGATACACATGTATTTAAACATTTACTTAAGTTTTATGAAGATTTTATATGCAGTATTTACTCCAAATAGTGTACAAAGTAATCACACACTATAAAATACATTTTCTTTTACCTTTGTTTTGCACTCCGTGTCACCTGGTATATTTAATTATGACTTGGGAAGTTAACTGAAGAGCCATAGTACTGACCAGCTTACTTGCATCACTGATTATCTTGAAATTCGAGTGTGTATATATTTAATTACAATATGTATGTATTTATGTATATGTTTAATTCCAAAATTAATTCACCCAACTCCGTTCTGGTTGCAGTATATGATAGTGATTAGTGAGCCTGATATTAAAGAGGTCGTCCACTGCTCAGACAACCCCTTCTTAAATACTATATTCCCCAATGTAGAATAGAAATACTCTATAATCACCTCCCCGGACAAGCGCTTTTCCAACAAGGTTGACACGGGGCTCACTTGACATTATATCCCATGAGCCCTGCAGCCAATCAGTAGTCGCTAATAAGCAATTGTGTTCTCACTTTCTTTGCAGTTCTGAGGTTCGTCAAAACGAAGTGAGAGCAGAGCGGCTCAATGGTGACCACTGATTGACTGCAGGGCTCACGTGGCATACAAATGTCACATTAGCCCAGGCATTGACATTGCCGGTATGGCACCGGAATAAGGCTGCCGTCACACTAGCAGTATTTAGTCAGTATGTTACCTCAGTATTTGTAAGCCAAAACCAGGAGTGGGTGATAAATGCAGAAGTGGTGCATATGTTTCTATTATACTTTTCCTCTATTTGTTCCACTCCTGGTTTTGGCTTACAGATACTGATGTAAAATACTGACCAAATGCTGCTAGTGTGACGGCAGCCTAAGAGGTGAGTATAGGGTAGTTTTAGCTTACATTAGGGAATATAGTATTTAGAAGGGGTTGTCCAAGTAATGGACATCACCTTTTAGGTTACAATACTTTCATTATTTAACCCAATGTTCTTGACAATAAAGACATGCCTGACAATATAGACAGCTAAAATACAACTTTAAGTATGATGACATACAAAGCTTCTTAACAGAAAGCAAACCAAAACCTTATGCCCCCTCCCCCATCAGTTCCTTGTAGGCAGTTTACATACATCCAGGGAGTCTGACTCCATTTGGTATTTTCGCATCAAGCACACTCACCAATTACTGTATATCCAGTTTCAAGCACCCTTCTGTCAGTATTATCCTATTATCTTTATCTCTTCTCCCTGTATATGCACATCCAGATCTTCTCTTCCATGCAGGGCTATTCACCATTCCTTTTCTTCATAGCTGCCGATGATAATGCACCAAGCTGGCAGACAGCTGCAAGCCACGCTCTAGGCCCACGAGCCACATGCGGTTCCCAAGCTACAGGTTAGGGAACACTGCTCTACACAGTAGCTACAGAAAGGAGAGAAGGGCCTGTTCTTTTTTCCCTGTGTGCTGCTGCTTGCTTATTGGTCAACCTCATGTGGGTGAAGAAGTACAGGTTCGCAGAGAGTCTGTTATAAAGTTGGCTTCAGCATCCAATAAAGGCAAAGACTAAGACTAGGTTCGAAACATTGCTGATGTTGCTTTATTTGTTGTGATGCTATAACCAAGCAAGTCGATCTATTTAGAATGCAGAATTCTACCCTCTTTTAAATGGGTTTTGCCTCTGGAAAAACGGATCATCTCACTTTCGGCTTTCGCACATCTACATGGTATTGAAACATGATGCTGTCTCATCACTGTTGTTACATTTCTGGTAACACCCAGTTGAGCTGTAGCATAAATGATAAACTTTAGTAGCTAATATCTCCGTACCCAGAGGAAAAATGTAAAAATCTAAACAGTTTTTTTTTCATCTCTGCAGTCACTATTCCATGATGTGGCGAGCTTCTTTATTATTTTCCCTGTTCTTTCAATTTACGCCTTTTTACAGCCAATTTTATGTTTCCTCTTGTTTATTTTTAAGATGTTTTGGGCTGATTCATCATATAATGCTTTTTAAACCATTGCTAATCTTTTGTACAAATGTGCTCAAGCCTCCCCTAGAGTGATTTATGTGCATCATAAATTTAGGTCACAAATATTGCAAACACAAATATCAGGCCATGTGACAGATTAAAGACAAAAATAAAGACCATGTTTTTTTGCACACAATTCATAAATCAAGTGTGCTGCTTTGGAGAGTTTGATCCAAAATATGTCAACGAATACCACAAGACAAAAATTAGAAAAATTACTTTAATAAAAACACAAATAATGAATTGCGGCCAAAGTCTTTTCTTTGAATTTCTCCCTCTTTTATGATATTACCCCTTAAGTGTACATCTCGGAACAAATATTTTACCCAATGCATTACAGATCCAAAGCTCTTCTACTGTATATTAAACCTTTGGATTTTTTTTTTTACGCATTTTAAAATGAGTTCAGTTTTTCCCTTGTGTATGAATGGGGTTGGCTAAATCATATTAAATTGCATTTGCTGTATAGAAATGTGCACCGAGAACTCAAAGCAAGTACCGTATTTTCCGGCGTATAAGGTGACCTTTTGACCCCTGAAAATCTTCTTAAAAGTCGGGGTTCGTCTTATACGCTACGCCGGGTCTCGTCTTATAGGGCGGGTGCATATGGTGGGTGGGGGGGTGAGTGGTCCCGATGACGAAGAGAGGGGGCATCTCACTGGGAAGGTGTAAGTGGAGTATCCCCATGACCTTATTGTAGCAAAGCAGCGATGCTCTCTCTGCTGGGGGCGGCATCGGCGTATCTCAGTGCAGCATCGGGGCTCCTCCGGCATTTCCTTTAAAGCCCGGAGGCACCGGCAGCTCCATTGCTGAGATGTAGTGGTCTCCGGGAAAATGGCCACTGGGGGCGGCGCATGCTCAGATTCAGATCTCGTCCCGAGATTTCAGGAGACGAGATCTGAATCTGAGCATGCGCCGCCCCCAGCAGCCATTTTCCCAGAGGCCACCGCATCACAGCAATGGAGCTGCCGGTGTCTCTGGGCTTTAAAAGAAATGCCGGAGGAGCCCGGATGCTGCACAGAGATACACCGCCGCCGCCCCACAGCACAGAGCCCCCACACTGCACAAAAAGGAGCCGCCATCACCCCCAGCATGGAGACCCCACGCTGCACATAGAGGGGCTGCCGATGCTGCCCCCCCCCAGCACAGAGAGCATCGCTGCTACAATAAGGTAATGGGGGATACTCCACTTACACCTTCCCTGTGAGACGCCCCCTCTCTTCATCATCGGGACCACTCCACCCCACCATATGCACATTGGTCACCCACCCTATAAGACGACACATGGCGTATAAGAAGACCCCTGACTTTTAAGAAGATTTTATATTTTAACTAGAAAAGTTGGGGGGTCGTCTTATACGCCGGAAAATACGGTACTTATTATGTAAATATCATGAAAATAATTTTCTATTTTTCTTATGCTTTTTTCACATTTTGTACATCTTGAAACAAAGTCCATTGGTATAAAATTACCCATTCATTAAGATATGTGCTCTTCTTTATGAGGTTGATACATCTTTCATCTGCTATACATCATGTTGGCATCAGAATTGTACGAACATTTTTGGGTGAATTTTTGGACATAAATTAGGATCAATTTTTGGGTTTTGCCCCTCTGTTTGCAGTGGCTCTTTCCACCTTTTAAAAATTTGGTGGAGCTGGCATAAAACGCCAAAGTTACAAGACTTTTGTGCAACTATTAGTTATTGAAATAACTTAGTAAAATTTCTGTCAGTCTTACACCAGATTTCCGGGCAAGAAGTTTGATGACTAGAATCTATTATTAAATACCTGCTTGACAATTGAATATCCTTCCATATTCTATGCTAGTGTATTTTTCTTGGTTTATATTAAAGGTACCAAACAGCGTCCCCCTCTAGGATAGATGGTAAACACGATGGCAATAAAATCTGGATCGATCTATGAATCCAATTCTTCATGTGATTCAGACACTTGATAAAATGTATCAGCTTGCATGAGCTATTTTTACAGACCTCGAAAAAAAAAACACAACATACACTCGATGCTCACCGGTGGTTTGTATATGTGACTAATAATCTTCATCAATTTAAGTCTCATATATATGTAAATGTAAAGGAGCAATAGAAATCTGTTTCTTTTCTATGTTAAAAAAGCAATGTTAACAAAGCCTTATATTGTCTTTGGTCCTTTAAAAATTCATATTGGATACAATCCACCATCTTACCGACTTAAATAATGCAAAATCTTATAGAAATTGGACAAAATACACAAGGACCCACAAGTAAAATACTGGTCGATGGTCAATACTGTATTTCAAAGACGAACAAATGCATAAAATAAAGTGAGAAAATATTTTTTTTCCTGTATTCAAACAAGCCCTGAAAACTCAGTGACATTAAAAATGTAAATATATCAATAGACAAAAATAAATATATATCTAGATCTCTCTCTCCCTCTATATATATACATCTATATACACACACACATATATATATATATATACAGTACATACACACATACAAATCATAGAACTGCCTTTCTCCTATATGGAAATACTACAGCTATGAAATAAACTGTTTCTTGCAAAATGTAATTCATAACAAAAGGAATGCAGAATATAAAACACCAAGAAAAATGTTCTAATATTTTAGAGTTGTTCCACACTGTAAATATCGACAGGCAGCAATCCTAGCTTGATATCCGAAAAAGGGCAAGTACATTTTGGCGCAGAAACACACTTCTACTGCATTACAAGACTGGACACCCTGAATATTACAAGGCTATAGCACCAGTACTAATATCGAGGTGTGCAACCTGTGGCTTCAGGATCAAAATGGGGGCATGATATGTTCCCTGCACCAAAAATATTGTAGAAGTTATATCATGTCTCCGGCCTGTAGTGAAGAATCTTGGGCTTATCTTTGATGGTCAGAAGACTAATCAGACTAGGATATTACTTCTATTATTTGCCAGGCTTCAGGATGCTCCCTTACAATATTCGCCATTGCATGTTAAAATGGACAGGTTATTATGACCAGTGTCTCCAGATATTTGGGCCAATGTAGAGTTTTCATGGATGGCTGCTCCTGCAATATTGGTGAACTGAACTAATGCTAATCCCTGGGGCTTCACCTTCCTCCTTCTGCAGATAACATGCTGGTATAGGTAACTTCTTATGTCTCTACAGTAGAAGGTATAGATGATAGGGTTAAGAAGAGAGTTTGCTTCCCCCAATACAAATAAAATATCCTTTAGTAAGTCCACAAGCTTACAGGAGGTGCAGGTGGCTTGGATGATTCCAGTGATGTAGTAAGGACTCCATGATAGGGTGAAGCAGACAATGACTATAAGAACTGTCCTTGCTGCCTTGAAGTGTGATGAATGTGCTGGGTGGTTGCTGGGAAGACCACTAATAGCTCTTGTCCTTTGGATCCGTTTGTGGTGGAAATAGGCTATCCTTCCAACAGCCATGTGGAGACACACAATAGTCACCAAGGCTGGCAGGAAAATAAGGAAGCACAGAACATACAGATAGTCACTTTTTGCAGCATAGAAGAGTCCACAGATTCCAGTGTAATTGTTGTGCTGCAGTGAGGGGGCTATTAAGGGCATGTGGCCAACAAAGAAGGAGACCACCCACAACACTGCCAGAGAAATGCCAACACACTTACGATTCATGATCTTAATGTAGTATAGTGGCATCTTCACAGCCAGGTATCTGTCCAAGGAGATTAAGAGGAGAGTCAAAATGGACCCAATGCAAGGGGTGACTGTGAAGCATAACCTCAGCAGACAGAAGAAAAGGTTCTTGTCAAAGTCTTCATCAAAGATGTCATCTAGGGCTTCCATGATGCACATGAGTCCCACCAGCAGGTCTGCAGCAGCCAGGTTCAGGATGAAGATGTAACTCTTGCAGCGCTTTTTCTTCAGCAGCTTGGACAAGATGACAATGACGGGAATATTGGCAGTTGGGATGAGGATACTGAGCAGAATGTGGAGAGCAGCATATATGGCGCTGGACATCTTCTGAGACAGGTGACCTGAGAGCCCTACAAGTACTTTACATCTCCCAACCTCAGGTTAATTCTACCTGTGCTGCCAAGTTTTCTTCTTGATACATCTTTCTCTAATAATGAAGGGGGCATCCAGCAGATACTGGTAGTGGGTGCTCTGGTTGGATACAAGGGGCTCTGCTTGGCTTCCATTGCTTGGTTCCTTTTTCTGTGGCTTGTCTAGGTGAGCTCTGTCCCATTACTCTGCAATCCCTGTTAGTAGAAAGGTGGAGAGCAGCTCTGTGTAGTCAGAGCAGAGGAGTGGTTTCTAGGACTGTGGCTGCGGGGGAGTTCTGCTTCCTGCAAAGAGAGAGAGAGACAGGACCAGGCAGATATACAAGGATTAATCCTGAAGGAGGGGAAGAGACAGGGGCTACATATGTCCTCAGAGACATTCCACCCTGCAGCCTCCTGCCTGTGCTGCAGCAGAGCTGTCCCTCACTATGTAGTAATAGCTTCAGCACCCAGGACAGCACCTGCCAACACGTCTGCTGGAGCCAAGGATGCCTAGGTGTAGCATTATTGTAGGAGGACAATCCTATGACATCCTTGCATTACTGGAAACTGTCTCAAAGTGTGATGCTGGAATCCCTCACATAAAAGTGCTTCTCACTAAATTAGAATATCATCAAAACGTCAATTTCAGTTCTTCAATACAAAAAGTGAAACTCATATATAGACAGGCTGGAGCGAGCCGCCCGCCCCTCCCCCCCCGGGCGGCGTAGGTGGAAGCCGCCATGACAGGGGGTTTGGAGCAGGCGACAAGTGGTGGGGGCGTGTCGTTCGTTCCAGGGGGAGGGGTAGTGGTGGAGAAGGGGATGATGGGAGCGGGGGGTGGAGCGGTTCACTTCCCGCTCTACAGAATCTGGAGCAGGAGGGAGCATCCGTTCCTCCTGCAATGGCGGCCATAGAAAGAGTGCTTTCGCAGTTGCGGGCGGCGTCGCGGCCGCCCGGCTGGCTGGAGGCACAGGTAGCAGGGGTATTGAGCGGTTCCAGCGGTGGCGGCAGCAGCGGCGCTGATCCCTCAGCGGCTGGGCCTGGCGAGCGGCGGTCCAGGCGCGTGCGCCCCCCTCAGCGGCTATCCCCCGATGCTGCTCCGACTCCCCAGCGACGGCGCAGGAGCCCCTCTCGGGACCCTCCGGGCCGCGCGCCTGTGTGTAAGCGCCCCAGCAGGCCGCGGTCCGGTAGGAATCCACCTGCTGCGCTGGGGCCTGCGGCGGCAGTTGGGCCCTCTCCCTCATCCACTGGGGGGTCTGGTCCCACGCGCGCCAGAGCGGCTGCTGGACGTGGTATGGGCACGGCGGGCCGCGGCGGTTACGCCTGCCCCGGGCGGCCTGGTTCCGGCGGCGCCACGAGACAGCGGGGGAGCATCCTAGTTGCAAGCGGCGCCCCAGACTCGGCGGGGCTGCCAGACTCAGCCGGGGCACGCCATTCCCCCCATGCACCTGCGATCGGGCCCGCACCACTCTATGGGATGGCGGCAGGTGGCAGCGCTGTGGTCAGCGGGTCCGGGTCTGGGCCCGACGGATTCCTGGCGGCCTCCTGGAGTGACGGAGTCGGCTCGGTCCCCTCTGCTGGGGGCGGAGCAGCTGGATCGGTGAGGAGCGAGGTCCACGTCCGGGTGGACGCACAGACGGCTTCGCAGGCAAGAGACGGCGGGACGGCGACGACGTCTGCGGCTGGGGGGACTGCAGCTCCCTTGCAGCCTGGTGAGAACCATTCTATGTTTTGTTTGTCCCCGGCGTTGTCGACGCCGATTATGACTGCTGTTGATCGGGTTGGGGGGTGTGTGGAGCGCGGCGAGGGAGTCGCGGTGCGTGGGGATACGAGTCGGGAAGGAGTGGGTGAGTTGTTGTCGGGGGTGCGGGAGTTGTTGTCACGGTTGAACAGTGGTAGGGCAGGGCCGTCCCCTTTGTCAGCTTGGGTCGGATCGTCCGATTCAGGGTTAACGTTGTTGGGCAGCGGTTCAGGTGACCAGGGTAGGTCGGCCGAGCCGGTCTCGGTGTCAGTACAGACGGAGAAGGAGAAGGAAGGGGGTATTCGGCTGGATGATAAGGCACGTGGTGAGGTGTATGTGTGCTTTGAAGGGCCGTTGGGGGCGCATTTGAAGAAGGAAGTGCGCGAGAAGATTTGGAAAGATGAGTACGTGGAGATATTTTCACTGTTACCACTGGAGAAATTTAACTTGGACAAGAATAAAAAAGAGGATAGTAAGAAGGAGGATGAGGAGAAGCGGCGTTGGCGACTTATTCCTCAGACGTTTGTGAACTGGCTTCAGGCATTTGCGATTTTGGCAAGTGTTATTGGCGAAAAGGCTCCCGAGAATTGCTCAGCCTTGTTTTGTTATATGGATTCCATAGGGGAGGCGCATAGGGTTTATGGTGGTCAAGCATGGTCAAGGTATGATGAGCAGTTCCGGCAGCGGAAGGCGGTTCGTCCAGCGATCAGATGGGATCAGAAGGACATCGGTTTGTGGTTACGCGTAATGGCGCCGACGAAGTTTGGTCAATCCTTTCAAGGGGGGGCCGGAACTTCCGGCCAAGGCTTTGGACAGGGTTCCTCTGCGGGAGCCGGGGGTCAGGCGGGTCAATCCGGAAGTCAGAAGCATGGCGTGTGTTGGCAGTTCAACGAGGGCCAATGTAAGTTCGGGGCGACTTGCAAGTTCAAGCATTTGTGCTCGCACTGCAATGGTGCCTCCCACGGAGCCTCCAAATGTTTTAAGAAGAAAGGGAAGCCTGAGGGTAATCCCAAAGGGGGCGACTCCGGTGAGGTTGGACGCGATGGCCACCTATCTAAATAGGTATCCCGATAGGGAGGGGGCAGAGTTGCTCCGGGCTGGGTTTGATGTTGGTTTTTCTATACCGGCTCCGGGTTTTGCGATACCACCGACGCTGAAGAACCTGAAATCGGCCGGGTTGCACGCTTCGGTGGTGTCTGAAAAGTTGGGCAAAGAGGTGGCGTTGGGGAGGATGTCTGGTCCTTTTCTTACCCCCCCTTTGGAGGATTTGGTTGTGTCACCCCTGGGCGTTGTGCCCAAGAAAGAGCCGAATAAGTTCCAGCTCATTCAGCATTTGTCATACCCGAAGGGGAGGTCGGTTAACGATGGGATTGATCCGGAGCTTTGTTCGGCGGTTTATACTTCATTTGATGAAGCAGCCAGGTGGGTGCGCATTTGCGGCAAGGGAGCGTTGTTGGCCAAGACTGATATTGAGTCGGCCTTTCGTTTGTTGCCCGTTCATCCCGATAGCGTGAGGTTGTTAGGCTGTTATTGGGACGGTGCGTTCTACGTTGATCGATGTTTGCCGATGGGCTGTTCACTGTCGTGTGCTTATTTTGAGGCTTTCAGTTCCTTTCTGGAGTGGGCGGTGTGGGATGTGTCCGGTTTAGACTCAGTAATTCATTATTTGGATGACTTCTTGTGTATAGGCCCTGGGCAGTCTCAATGTTGTGAGGTCCTGTTAAGGACAGTTGTTTGGGTGGCGGAGCGCTTCGGGGTCCCGTTGGCACCGGGCAAGACGGAGGGCCCGTGTACGAGCTTGTCTTTTTTGGGCATTGTCATCGATTCTGAGAAGTGGGAGTTTAGGTTGCCGGTGGACAAGGTTTTGGGTTTGAGGGACGAGGTGGCGCGAGCTAGGCGTGTGAAATAATTGCCACTGCGTGAGGTGCAGTCGCTCTTGGGGAAGTTGAATTTTGCGTGTCGAATTATTCCCATGGGGAGAATTTTTTCACGTAGATTGGCCAGTGCTACGGCCGGGGTCACCGCCCTGCATCATTTTGTGCGTTTGTCAGCTGAGCACAAGGCTGACTTGGAGGTTTGGGACCGTTTTTTGTCCTGTTACAACGGGCGTTCATTGATGATGGAGGAGGCAGTGGGCAATGCTGATTTAGACTTGTTCACTGACGCTTCAGGCGGTATTGGTTTTGGGGCCTTTTTTGGGGGCCGTTGGTGTGCGGCCAGGTGGCCAGAAGCCTGGGTTGAAACAGGTTTGGTGCGGAACATTACGTTGTTGGAAATTTTTCCGATTTTGGTGGCGGTGCGGATCTGGGGCGACGAATTTCGGAACAAAAGGGTGCGCTTTAACTGTGATAATATGGCTGTGGTGTGCGCCATTAACAGTTTGACGACGGCGTCTCCCCCGGTGATCAGAGTGCTTCGGCAGTTGGTTTTGTCTTGTTTACACCTGAATGCTTATTTCACAGCTTCGCATGTGCCTGGTGTTAATAATTGTGTTGCCGATTCTTTGTCTCGTTTCCAGTGGGAGCGTTTCCGGTCGCTGGCGCCGGATGCCGAGCAGACAGGCCTGGAATGCCCGGCGGAACTTTGGAACGTGGTGTCCGGGCTGCAGAGCCTTTAATCCAAGCGTCTTTAGCCCCGAGTACGTGGTCGGTTTATCAGGCGGTATGGAACAGTTGGGAGAGTTGGCTGGCGACTTGTGGTGTCGGGAGTACGGGTTTTGATCAGGTGGGGGCATTGTTGCTGTGGTTGAGACATGGGGCGGATCAGGGATGGTCGGCAGCGAAGGTGGATAGGACGATTGCGGCTTTAGCTTTTGGTTTCAGGCTTCGGGGTTTTCAGGACGTGACAAAGTCCTTTCTGGTGAAGCAGGCTGCGAAGGGGCTGAGAAGATCAGGCAGCCGAGGAGATTGTAGGTGCCCGGTGTCCTTTGAAATGTTGGAGCGGTTGGGGGCACGTTTGAGTGACGTATGCTTTTCCAGTGTCGAGGTTGCGCTATTTCGCTTAGCTTTTTCCTTGGCCTTTTACGGAGCGTTGAGGATTGGGGAACTGGTGTCGCCCACTACGGTTCGTCAAGGGGGCCTGTGGGCGGTGGACGTTTTTGTTTCCGATGGGTCAATGCAGTTCTGGATTCGGAAGTCTAAGACAGATCAGATGGGGCGGGGTAAAAAGGTTGTTTTGGGCGCAGTTCCTGGTTCTGTTATGTGTCCTATTCGTTGCTGGCAGGTTTTTGTTAGGTTGCATCCGCGGGGTGATGGGCCTTTGTTGTGTCACGAGGATGGGTCTTTCCTGTCCAAATATCAGTTTGTAGCGGTTTTTCGGCAGTGTTTAAAGGCCATCGGGGTAGATGCGGCCAGGTTCGCCTCCCATTCTTTCAGGATTGGGGCTGCCACCGAGGCGGCACGAAACGGGTTGGCTCCGGAGGTGGTGCAAAGAATTGGGCGGTGGGAATCCGGCCGCTATTGGAGTTATGTGAGGCCTTGAACATCTGGGAACGGTTGATATTTTGCGTGTGTGGGCTTTTGTCTAAGTTGTTTATGTTTTTCAGGTCCATCCTCGTTGTTGGTGTGGATCGTCGGCCACTCATATGTGTACTGGGGCGCGAGACGGGCCGACGTCAGGCAGGATGGAAGACAGCTCGGGTTTTCCAGGGACGTGGCCGTCATCAGGTGGTTGGGGTTTCGGGGTTTAAGTTGGAACAGAGTCCTGGAGGAGGTACACAATGGCATTCGTCTGGATAGGCCTCCTGACATTTTGGTTCTGCACGTTGGGGGAAACGACCTGGGAATTCGTCCTTGTCGAGAGTTGATACGGGACATAAAACACGACATGCTCCGGCTATGGGTTTCGTTTCGGGAGATGTCGATCGTGTGGTCCGAGATTGTTCCTCGTACATCTTGGAGGCACGCCAGGTCGGTGGAGAAGATAAATAGAGCCCGGATTAAGGTGAACCGGGCCGTGTCGGGTTTTGTTGTGCGAAACGGAGGAATGGCCGTGCGCCATTTTGAGTTGGAGCGCGGTGGTGATCAATTTCTTTTGGGAGACGGGGTCCATCTAAACGCGGTAGGCATAGATTTGTGGGCTTTGGGGTTGCAGTCGGGAATTGAGCGGGCCATAGCGGTTAAGGTTGGTGGGGTTTCGGTTACTTGAGGGGGTCAAGTATCCTCATGGTGGCGGGGGGAGGGGTCCTTGGAGTTGGTGCTAAATTGGCCTGGACGGTCCGTCGGGATACGGACTCTCCAGTTGGTTTAAGTTTTGGTTGCGGGTCTGGTGATCTGGGGGAATCGTGGTAATGGTGGGCCAGATTCCTAAGTTGGAAGTGGACAATGGTAACCCTTCGGGGTATTTTGGTGCTCTCGAGCCTGTGGGGTAACGGCTGAGAGTAATCTACGGTTGGTCTCTTGTCCACTTGTTCATACTATGGGTGACACCAGATTTTAGCTTCAAGGACCCCTTCCCAGCTGTTTATGGTTATATGTTTTGTTTGTAATAATAAAGGCCGCTGTGGCCAATTATATCCAACTTGAGACTCATGTCGTTATTCGGAGGTTGGGAGGAAAAGGGGTCGGTGATCCCTTGGGAAGGCACTTAATAAGGGGGGTAGCCGACAATACCAATGTCAAGACAGGCTGGAGCGAGCCGCCCGCCCCTCCCCCCCCTGGGCGGCGTAGGTGGAAGCCGCCATGACAGGGGGTTTGGAGCAGGCGACAAGTGGTGGGGGCGTGTCGTTCGTTCCAGGGGGAGGGGTAGTGGTGGAGAAGGGGATGATGGGAGCGGGGGGTGGAGCGGTTCACTTCCCGCTCTACAGAATCTGGAGCAGTCCCGCCCGCCCTCCCCTTTTTTGTTGTGTTCACGGGTGGTTTGTCTTTATCTTTCGGGTCATAGTGGCTGTAGGCGGGGGGAGGGGTCCTTGGAGTTGGTGCTAAATTGGCCTGGGGGGTCCGTCGGGATACGGACTCTCCAGTTGGTTTAAGTTTTGGTTGCGGGTCTGGTGATCTGGGGGAATCGTGGTAATGGTGGGCCAGATTCCTAAGTTGGAAGTGGACAATGGTAACCCTTCGGGGTATTTTGGTGCTCTCGAGCCTGTGGGGTAACGGCTGAGAGTAATCTACGGTTGGTCTCTTGTCCACTTGTTCATACTATGGGTGACACCAGATTTTAGCTTCAAGGACCCCTTCCCAGCTGTTTATGGTTATATGTTTTGTTTGTAATAATAAAGGCCGCTGTGGCCAATTATATCCAACTTGAGACTCATGTCGTTATTCGGAGGTTGGGAGGAAAAGGGGTCGGTGATCCCTTGGGAAGGCACTTAATAAGGGGGGTAGTCGACAATACCAATGTCAAGAGTCTTTACAAACAGAGTGATCTATTTCTGTTTATGTTGATGATTACGGCTTACAGCCAATGAAAACCCAAAAGTCATTATCTCAGTAAATTAGAATACTTTATAACACCAGCTTGAAAAATTATTTTAAAATCCAAAATGTTAGCGTAGTGAAATGTATGTTCAGTAAATGCACTCAATACTTGGTTGGGGCTCCTTTCACATCAATTATTGCATCAATGTGACATGGCATGGAGTTGATCAGCCTGTGGCACTGCTGAGGTGTTATGGAAGCCCAAGTTGCTTTGATAGCAGCCTTTAGATTGTCTGCATTGTTGGGTCTGGTGTCTTTCATCTTCCTTTTGACAATACCCCATAGATTCTGTGTGGGGTTAAGGTCAGGCGAGTTTGTCGGCCAATCAAGCACAGTGATACTGTTGTTTTTAAACCAGGTATTGGTACTTTTGGCAGTGTGGACATGTGCCAAGTCCTGCTGGAGAATGAAATTTCTATCTCCAAAAAGCTTGTCGGCAGAGGGAAGCATGAGGTGATCTAAAATTTGCCTGGTAGACGGCTGCGCTGACTTTGGTCTTGATAAAAAATACAGTGGACCTACACCAGCAGATGACATGGCTCCCCAAACCATCACTGATTGTGGAAACTTCACACTAGACCTCAAGCAGCTTGGATTGTGGCCTCTCCACTCTTCCTCCAGACTCTGGAACCTTGATTTCCAAATGAAACGCAAAATTTACTTTCATCTGAAAACACCACCTTGGACCACTGAGCAACAGTCCAGTTCTTTTTCTCCTTGGCCCAGGTAAGACGCTTCTGGCATTGTCTATTGGTTATGAGTGGCTTGACACAAGGAATGTGACACTTGTAGCCCATGTCCTGGATACGTCTGTGTGTGGTGTCTCTTGAAGCAATGACTTCAGCAGCAGTCCATTTCTTGTGAATCTCCCCCAACTTTTTGAATGGCCTTTTCTTACGAATCCTTTCAAGGCTGCCGTTATCTCAATTGCTTGTGCATCTTTTTCTACCACACTTATTCCTTCCACTCAACTTTCCAGTAATATGCTTGGATACAGCACTCTGTGAACAGCCAGCTTCTTTAGCAATGACCTTTGTGGCTTACCCATACCTCCCAACTTTTGAAGATGGGAAAGAGGGACAAAGTTTGCGGCGCGCAACACGGCAAATTTTAGGCCACGCCTCTGACCACACCCATTCACTAGTCACACCCATATCCACGTCTCAACCACACCCATTTAGCACTGCTGATCACACTGTTCATAAAGAATAATTATAAACAAAAAAATATGGCCACACAGTGCTCCATACTGTATAATGGCCACAAAGTGCTCCATACTGTATAATTGCCGCACATAATGCTCCATACTGTATAATAACCGCACATGATGCTCCATACTGTATAATGACCGCACATGATGCTCCATACTGTGTAATGACCGCGCATGATGCTCCATACTGTATAATGACCGCACACGATGCTCCATACTGTATATTGGCTGCACATGATGCTCCATACTGTATAATTGCCACACATGATGCTCCATACTGTATAATGACTGCACATGATGCTCCATACTGTATAATGACTGCACATGATGCTCCATACTGTATAATAGCCGCACACGATGCTCTATACTGTATAATGACTGCACATGATGCTCCATACTGTATATCGGCTGCACATGATGCTCCATACTGTATAATGACCGCACATGATGCTCCATACTGTATAATAGCCGCACACGATGCTCCATACTGTATATTGGCTGCACATGATGCTCCATACTGTATAATGACCGCACATGATGCTCCATACTGTATAATAACTGCACATGATGCTCCATACTGTATAATGGCCGCACATGATGCTCCATACTGTATAATGACTGCACATGATGCTCCATACTGTATAATAGCCGCACACGATGCTCCATACTGTATAATGACCGCACATGATGCTCCATACTGTGTAATGACCGCACATGATGCTCCATACTGTATAATGACTGCACATGATGCTCCATACTGTATAATGGCTGCACATGATGCTCCATACTGTATAATGACTGCACATGATGCTCCATACTGTATAATGACCGCACATGATGCTCCATACTGTATAATGACCGCACATGATGCTCAATACTGTATAATGACCGCACATGATGCTCCATACTGTATGACTGCACATGATGCTCCATACTGTATAATAGCCGCACACGATGCTCCATACTGTATAATGACCGCACATGATGCTCCATACTGTATAATGACCGCACATGATGCTCCATACTGTGTAATGACCGCACATCATGCTCCATACTGTATAATGACCGCACACGATGCTCCATACTGTATATTGGCTGCACATGATGCTCCATACTGTATAATTGCCGCACATAATGCTCCATACTGTATAATGACCGCACATGATGCTCCATACTGTATAATGACTGCACATGATGCTCCATACTGTATAATGACCGCACATGATGCCCCATACTGTATAATTGCCGCACATAATGCTCCACACTGTATAATGACCGCACATGATGCTCCATACTGTATAATGACCGCACATGATGCTCCATACTGTATAATGACCGCACATGATGCTCCATACTGTGTAATGACCGCACATGATTCTCCATACTGTATAATGAGCGCACACGATGCTCCATACTGTATATTGGCTGCACATGATGCTCCATACTGTATAATTGCCGCACATAATGCTCCATACTGTATAATGACCGCACATGATGCTCCATACTGTATAATGACTGCACATGATGCTCCATACTGTATAATAGCCGCACACGATGCTCTATACTGTATAATGACCGCACATGATGCTCCATACTGTATATCGGCTGCACATGATGCTCCATACTGTATAATGACCGCACATGATGCTCCATACTGTATAATGGCCGCACATGATGCTCCATACTGTATATCGGCTGCACATGATGCTCCATACTGTATAATGACCGCACATGATGCTCCATACTGTATAATGGCCGCACATGATGCTCCATACTGTATAATGACCGCACATGATGCTCCATACTGTATATCGGCTGCACATGATGCTCCATACTGTATAATGACCGCACATGATGCTCCATACTGTATAATGGCCACACATGATGCTCCATACTGTATAATGGCCACACATGATGCTCCATACTGTATAATGGCCGCACATGATGCTCCATACTGTATATTGGCCGCACATGATGCTCCATACTGTATAATGGCCACACATGATGCTCCATACTGTATAATGACCGCACATGATGCTCCATACTGTATAATGACCGCACATGATGCTCCATACTGTATAATGACCGCACATGATGCTCCATACTGTATATTGGCCGCACATGATACTTTGTACCGTATAATGGCCACACATAGCTACTCCTACACACGCGGCTGCGCTTCGTACACTTTGCACACACGGCTCCACTCCATACATTTCATACACACACGGCTCTGCTCCATACATCTCGTACACACATGGCACTACTCCGTACACCTTGTACACACACGGCTCCGCTCTATACACATTGCACACACTCCGTATACTTTGAGCACGCATGGCTCTGCTCTGTACACCTCATACACACGTGGCTCTGCACTGTACACCTCGTACACACGTGGCTCTGCTCCATACACCTTTCACACTCTGCTCTGATCCGCACACCTCTTACACACACGACTCCGCTCCGTACACCTTTCACACGCTGCTCCGCTCCGTACACCTCATACACACGCGGCTGTGCTCCGTACAGCTCGTACACACGGCTCCGTACACCTCTTACACACACGACTCCGCTCCGTACACCTTTCACATGCTGCTCCGCTCCGTACATCTCGTACACACCCGGCTCAGCTCCGTACACCTCGTAAACACGCGGCTGTGCTCCGTACACCTCGTACACACGCGGCTGTGCTCCGTACACCTCGTACACACGGCTCCGTACACCTCTTACACACGACTCCGCTCCGTACATCTTTCACATGCTGCTCCGCTCTGTACATCTCGTACACACCCAGCTCAGCTCCGTACACCTCGTAAACACGCGGCTGTGCTCCGTACACCTCGTACACACGCGGCTGTGCTCCGTACACCTCGTACACACGGCTCCGTACACCTCTTACACACGATTCAGCTCCGTACACCTTTCACATGCTGCTCCGCTCCGTACACACGTGGCTGTGCTCCGTACACCTCGTACACATGCGGCTGTGCTCCGTACACCTCGTACACACGCGGCTGTGCTCCGTACACCTCGTACACACAGCTCCGTACACCTCTTACACACGATTCAGCTCCGTACACCTTTCACATGCTGCTCCGCTCCGTACACACGTGGCTGTGCTCCGTACACCTCGTACACATGCGGCTGTGCTCCGTACACCTCGTACACACGGCTCCGTACACCTCTTACACACGATTCAGCTCCGTACACCTTTCACATGCTGCTCCGCTCCGTACACACGTGGCTGTGCTCCGTACACCTCGTACACACGCGGCTGTGCTCTGTACACCTCGTACACATGGCTCCGTATACCTCTTACACACAACTCCGCTCCGTACACCTTTCACATGCTGCTCCGCACACCTCGTACACTCGCGGCTGTGCTCCGTACACCTCGTACACATGGCTTCGTACACCTTTCACAGTACGAGGTGCACCGAGCGGAGCCGCGTGTGTGTGTCTGTGTACGAAGTGTACTGAGCGGAGCCTCAGCCGCGTGTGTGCACCGAGCGGAGCTGCAGCTTGAAATTAGCACATGATGATACAGTGACTGACTGTCATAGGGGCTTAGCCCTTTTATGCCTGGGGAAATAAAGCAGCCACATTGATTAGTGTTGTCACTCTCTCCCAGGGAGCTGCTCCTCCTCCACAATGCACTGGACGGAGGAGTCATCTCTGTGACATCCACTAGTCACTGATCTGCATCTGTCCCATTAGCTAGCCTCCAGTCCACTCATGGTCTGCTGCTTACATTGCCGCCGGCACCCAGGCTGTGTCCGGCTGTGTTATGTACACACCTCAGGTGTCCCCTCTCTGAACTGTGAGGCACACTGGAAGACTCAGGAACACACCGACGGGGAAGGGGTGTGGCCTAACAAAAGGGGGCGTGTGACAGCAGCTTCAACTGTTCTGTCTGCGGGAAGCTCTGCGTCCCGGGCAGAACAGCCGGGGCAAGCATCAAATCCGGGGCAGTCCCGCACAATGAGGGACGATTGGGAGGTATGGCTTACGCTCCGTGTGGAGTGTGTCAATGACTGCCTTCTTGACATCTGTCAAGACAGCAGGCTTCCCCATGATTGTGGAGCCTACTGAAATAGACTAAACGACCTTTTTAAAAGCTTAGGAAGCCTTTGGAGGTGTTTTTTGTTACTGAGATGACTTTTGGGTTTTCATTGGCTGTAAGCCATAATCATCAACATTAACAGAAATAAACACTTTGAATGGATTTAGAAATTACATACACCATTCTTATCATATCTAGGAGATGTTCTTAATCATGTAGTTTATATCTGGAAATCTGGTGACAGATAAGGGTTAACCAGATCAAGAATTAAAGGGTTGTTTAACTATTATATTGTCTCGATTCACATCGTGACTGTCACCCCTCTGTTACGAATCGGGGTGACTTTAGGCCAACAGAGGGCTATCACATGTGCAGGGGGGCTTATCTTAGTTATCCCTCCTCTGCTACACTGTGATGAAAACACACACAAGGCTATTGACCTCTTAGTTTACCGCAGGGGCTTATTTTAGTTATCCCACTGCTCTGCAATATAACACGAACTGCAGGGATTTATGTATATCCCGCTTTACAGTTCCGCTTGAAAACTTGCAGCTCTCTGGCGCCCCCCTTACCCTCAGGTCAGATTAGGTACTGCACCTAGGGTAATTAGTCGCCAGAAAGGCTGCCTGCCAAGTACTGGCTATTGGGCATGCTGCAGCGAGGCGATATAACTACTCCCACTCAGGCAGGAACAATAATTATCAATGCCGCCGTCACTACAATGACTCCCAAAGGCACAGAACAAGGTATGCTGCCACCAGCTTCGATTAAACGGGTCCGAAGCCAACCCAAAACAGTAGCGTAGTTCCCTTCAGAAGACTTAGGGTACGTTTTAGAGCAGGAAGAATAAAAACTAGTAATTTAAATATTTTACTCTGAAAGATTAAGACAGTGTTTATCAAAATATTACAAGGATGTTACAATAAGAGACAATTGAAAATATGTACAAGCAATTATAAAATAACGGGATTAAATGAGAAAAGGTAAAACTCACATGTGCTCAGATCATTTCAGGCAAAACCATGCTGGCAGGCAGAGCCCAGATGTCCCAGTGCATAGTACAGCTCCTCAGGCAAAACTGAAGGCTGGGTTAAGTGTAGAGACTTATAAACTGCAGCCTCATGATATCACTAAAGGGCTGGTTAATGATATGTACTGAGGTCAGAGATATGTACGTTCTTAGACTCTGGAGACAAAAGAAATTCCTGACTGAGAAGGGAGGGACAACAGGTGGCTTTGCAGGATTGGTCACCTGCAGTTTAAAGCCACACCCTGCTCACACACTAGCATCAAGTTACCCAGTGTCTGCCATAGGGCTGGTTTGTTGTATTCAGGGAGGGGAGAGAGATTTAGGGGGGTTCACAGCTGCCATGTGCTTTCAGGACCATGGTCAGATGTGCAAAAATCCCTCAGCTATGGTTTTTGCATTATCGTGACACCTCCCCTTTTGGACTGTGCTACAGAGACAGAACCCCTAGGTATGCCTCCATGTGCACTTCAGTAGGTTCACCCTGGCGGGACAGTCCATCTGCATTGCAATGCTCCCTGCCCAATTTGTGTTTAATGGTGAAGTCAAACTGCTGAAGGGTAAGGCTCCAGCGTAGCAACCTTCCATTGGTTCCACACATGGCGTTTAGCCAGCGCAGAGGGTGGTGGTCGGTCAACACAGTGAAGGCACGGCCGTACAAGTAGGGCTGCAAGCGCTGCAGGGCCCAGACTATGGCCAGACACTCCTTCTCGACAGTGGAGTAGGCGACTTCCCTCGGCAGAAGTTTCTGGCTCAGGTATAACACGGGGTGCTCTTGGTCCTCTGAGTAAACCTGGCTGAGCACAGCACCAAGGCCAAACTCGCTGGCGCCGGTCTGCACCAAGAACGGTCAACTGCTGTCGTCTGCTTTCAGCACAGGGGCGTTGCACAGTGCTGTTTTGAATGCCTGGAAGGCCCCCTCACAGCCATTGGTCCAGTTGACAATGTGGGGTAGCTTCTTCCTGGTGAGGTCCGTCAAAGGTTTCTCCAGGCTACTATAGTGCTGTATGAAGTGCCTATAGTACCCTGCAGTGCCCAGGAAGGACATCACCTGTTTCTTGATCCTGGGGGTGGGCCAGTTCACGATTGATCCCACTTTCTCAGGCTCTGGCTTTAGGGTGCCCTCGCCTACCCGATGCCCCAGGTAGTGGACCTCACTCATGCCCATCTGGCACTTTCCCGGCTTGATAGTAAGTCCGGCTCGGTGAATTCGCCTGAGCACCTCCTCGAGATGCTGCAGGTGTTCATCCCAGGTGGAACTGAAGATGGCAATGTCATCCAAGTACGCCACCGCGTACTTCTCCAGTCCCTGAAGCAGGAGGTTGACCATCTGCTGGAAAATGGCAGGGGCATTCTTCATGCCGAAGGGCATGACTGTGGACTAGTACAGTCTGAAGGGTGTGATAAAGGCGGACTTTTCCTGCGCCTCGGGGCTCAGGGGAATCTGCCAGTATCCTCGACTTAGATCCATTATGGTCAGGTAGTTTGCGCCAGCTAACCTCTCAAGCAGCTCCTCGATGCTCGGCATTGGGTGCGCGTCAGAGGCTGTGATGGCGTTGAGCCCCATGTAGTCCACGCAGAACCGGGTGGTCCGATCCTTCTTTGGCACGAGAACTAGAGGTGAGGTCCACGCACTCTTTGACCGTCTAATCACCCCCAGCTGTAACATCTCATCGATCTCTTGGCGCATAACCTGCTGCACCTGGTTGGAGATTTGATAAGGTGTTCGCTGTAGTGGGGCATGATTCCCGGTGTCCACCTCATGGACTGCTAACTCAGTCCTTCCAGGTCGGTTGGAGAACACGGCCCGGAAGGGTTCCAGCTTGGTCCGCAGCTGCGACCACTGCGGTTCGGTTAGTGAGGCGCTTACCTCCACATCCTCGATGGACCCACCAGCCTTGGCTTGGGCCAACATGTCCAGGAGGTTGTCTTCCTCCCCGTCTTCGGGCAAGCTGCAGACCGGTAGTACGAAAGGTACACGTTCATGATGAGCCTTCATCATGTTGACGTGAAAGGCCTTTCGCCTACCCCGAGCGTGGTCAAGCGTGACCACGTAGGTGACCGGGTTGAGCTGTTGGTGGACGACGTACAGGCCCTCCCAGGTGCCTGAAGCTTATCCGTTGGCACAGGGACCAGCACCCACACCTTTTGACCCATGTGGTAGGTCCGCTCCCAGGCGTTCTGGTCGTACCAGTGCTTCTGGTCAGCCTGAGCCTGCATCATGTTGTCATGCACCAACTGCGTCAAGGTCTGCATCTTGTCACGGAAGCGCATGACATACTCCACTATGGACACTTCAGAAGGGTTCGGCTCCTCTTCCCAGGATTCTCTTACCAACCCAAGGGGTCCCTGGACTCGCCTGCCGTACAGGACCTCGAAGGGGGAGAACCCCGTCGAGGCCTGCGGAACCTCTCGGTAAGCGAATAGCAGGTGTGGGAGGTACCGCTCCCAGTCGCGCCCTTGGGTCTCAACCAGCATGTGCAGCATCTGTTTGAGGGTACCATTGAAGCGTTCACACAAGCCATTGGTCTGTGGGTGATTCGCACTCGATACCAGGTGCTTCACCTGCATTCTCTTACAGAGAGCCTCCATTAGGTGAGACATGAATTGGGTCCCTTGATCAGTAAGCATCTCCCTAGGAAATCCTACACGTGAAAAGATAGCCAACAGGGCATCCACCACCTTATCTGCCCTAGTTGATGACAGAACTACTGCCTCTGGGTACCGGGTAGTGTAGTCTACCACAGTAAGGATGTATTGCTTTCCAGAGCTGCTGGGGACGGCCAGCGGGCCCACAATGTCCACTGCGATCCTCTGGAAAGGCTCCTCTATCACTGGCAAAGGGATCAGGGGAGCCTTAAGAGTAGGCCCCGCCATCCCCACTCTTTGACAGGTGATACAGGAGCTGCAGTAGTTTGACACATCTGTCCCCATCTTAGGCCAATAGAAGTGTTGAGACAGCCGGGCCTTAGTTTTGTCAAGTAAATAAGGCAGCACACTGCAGCGCTAAAACATGCAAACATGAAACATGAAAATTGAACTGCATTACTGCACTAGAAATATGAAAAATGAGAGCGTTTAGCGCATAAAAATGGCCAATTTTATGTGTACCTGGTAGCCACTTTACGGCATCTCTCTTATACCAGGTCCTACACTTGCCTTTCCTCGCTGAGAAAAAACGTCTCCATCTGAATGGGTACCTGTGAAAACTCTTCTTAGACTAAAATTCTCTCTCTCTGTGGAGGGGTATTGGACCTGCTGTAATTAAAACACCTGTGGCTAGGAGGCGGAGTGCTCGATCAGAAGGCTGAAGAATACATTTCAAAAAACTGACCGTCACATCCAAACATAGACTAAGTGTGAACAGGTGCTGAACCTAGAGTCGCCAACTCGTATATAGTCAAGTAAATAAGGCAGCACACTGCAGCGCTAAAACATGCAAACATGAAACATGAAAATTGAACTGCATTACTGCACTAGAAATATGAAAAATGAGAGCGTTTAGCGCATAAAAATGGCCAATTTTATGTGTACCTGGTAGCCACTTTACGGCATCTCTCTTATACCAGGTCCTACACTTGCCTTTCCTCGCTGAGAATAAACGTCTCCATCTGAATGGGTACCTGTGAAAACTCTTCTTAGACTAAAATTCTCTCTCTCTGTGGAGGGGTATTGGAGCTGCTGTAATTAAAACACCTGTTGCTAGGAGGCGGAGTGCTCGATCAGAAGGCTAAAGAATACATTTCAAAAAACTGACCGTCACATCCAAACATAGACTAAGTGTGAACAGGTGCTGAACCTAGAGTCGCCAACTCGTATATAGTCAAGTAAATAAGGCAGCATGCTGCAGCGCTAAAACATGCAAACATGAAACACGAAAATTGAACTGCATTACTGCACTAGAAATATGAAAAATGAGAGCGTTTAGCGCATAAAAATGGCCAATTTTATGTGTACCTGGTAGCCACTTTACGGCATCTCTCTTATACCAGGTCCTACACTTGCCTTTCCTCGCTGAGAATAAACGTCTCCATTTGAATGGGTACTTGTGAAAACTCTTCTTAGACTAAAATTCTCTCTCTCTGTGGAGGGGTATTGGACCTGCTGTAATTAAAACACCTGTGGCTAGGAGGCGGAGTGCTCGATCAGAAGGTTAAGAATACATTTCAAAAAACTGACCTTCACATCCAAACATAGACTAAGTGTGAACAGGTGCTCAACCTAGAGTTGCCAACTCGTATATAGTCAAGTAAATAAGGCAGCACACTGCAGCGCTAAAACATGCAAACATGAAACACGAAAATTGAACTGAATTACTGCACTAGAAATATGAAAAATGAGAGCATTTAGCGCATAAAAATTGCCAATTTTATGTGTACCTGGTAGCCACTTTACGGCATCTCTCTTATACCAGGTCCTACACTTGCCTTTCCTCGCTGAGAATAAACGTCTCCATCTGAATGGGTACCTGTGAAAACTCTTCTTAGACTAAAATTCTCTCTCTCTGATCCCCAAGCTCACACACAAGCTTCAGGTTACCCAGTGTCTGCCATAGGGCTGGTTTGTTGTATTCAGGATGGGGGGGGAGAGAGGGGGGTTTTACAGCTGCCATGTGTTTTTCAGGACCATGGTTAGGAGTGCAAAAATCCCTCAGCTAAACACAGAGTGAAGGGGGGTCAACGCCCACCCTATATGTGCTGGCAGAGAAACTAAAACTTATATTATACATTTTCCTCACAACCACCTCTTTAAGTTTTTGGGAAATATCTAATATTTTCATGCCTTGACCAAGGCATTGCACTATTTGATGCTTTTTGACAACACAGAGATCCTTTCTCTTTCCCACATTGCTTGAAACCTGTGACCTGCTTAATAATGTGGAACATTCTACTTAAGTAGTTTGGCTTTAATTGGGCTCACTACACACGGGTCAAAATTGTTGGTACCCCTTGTTTAATGACAGAAAAACCCACAATGGTCACAGAAATAACTTGAATTTGACAAATGTAATAATAAAAAGAATCGATGAAAATGAACAAATGAAAGTCAGACATTGCTTTTCAACCATGTTTCCACAGAATTAAAAAAATAAAATAAAACTCATGAAATAGGCCTGGACAGAAATGATGGTACCCCTGTAAATAATGTGACAAAAGGGACATGTTAAATCAAGGTGTGTCCACTAACTAGCATCACAGGTGTCTACAATCTTGGAATCAGTGAGTGGACCTGTATATAGACCTACAGATACTCACTGTGCTGTTTGGTGACATGGTGTGTATCACACTCAACATGGATCAGATGAAGCGAAGGAAAGAGTTGTGTCAGGAGATTAGAAAGAAAATTATAGACAAACATGTTAAAGGTAAAAGTAATAAGACCACCTCTAAGCAGCTTGATGCTCCTGTGACTACAGTTGCACATATTATTCAGAAATTTAGGATCCATGGGACTGTAGCCAACCTCGCTGGATGTGGCCGCAGGAGAAAAATTGATGAGAAATCAAAGAGTTGGATAATACGAATGGTAACAAAAGAGCCCAGAAAAACTTCTAAACAGATTAAAAGTGAACTTGAAGCTCAAGGACCATCAGTGTCAGATTGCACCATCCCTCGTTGTATGAGCCAAAGTGAACATCATGGGAGATGACCAAGGAGGACACCATTGTTGAAAAGAAATCATAAAAAAGCAAGACTGGAATTTGCCAAACTACATGTTGACAAGCCTCAAAGCTTCTGGGAGAATGTCCTATGGACAGATGAGACAAAAATGGAACTTTTTGGCAAGGCACATCAGCTCTATATTCACAGACAGAAAAATGAAGCATATTGAGAAAAGAACAATGTCCCTACTGTGAAACATGGATGAGGCTCTATTATCGCCTGGGGCTGCTTTGCCGCATTTGGCACAGGGTGTCTGGAGTGCAGAGTACAATGAAATCTCAAGACTATCAAGGGAGCCTAGAGAGAAATGTGCTGCCCAGTGTCAGAAAGCTTGGTCTCATTCACAGGTCATGGGTCTTACAACAGAATAATGACCCAAACACACAGCTAAAAACACACAAGAATGGTTAAGAGGAAAACATTGGACTATTCAGAAGTGGACTTCTGTGAGCCCTGACCTAAATCCTATTGAGCATCTTTGGAAAGAGCAGAAACATGCCATCTGGAAAAAGCAATCTTCAAACATGAGACAACTGGAGCAGTTTGCTCTTGAGGAGTGGACCAAAATACCTGTCGAGAGGTGAAGAAGTCTCATTGACAGTTACAGGAATTGTTTGATTGAAGTGATTGTCTCAAAAGGTTGTGGAACAAAATATTAAGTTAAGGGTACCATTATTTCTGTCTAGCTCTTTTTCAGGAGTTTTATTTTTATTTTAAGTCTGTGAAATCATGGTTGGAAAGCAATGTCTGACTTTAATTTGTTCATTTTCATACACTCCCTGACAGAAGTTATGTCGCTTATCCATGTTATGTAAATAAAAGCATATAACCTGACGTTAAATTAATCTATTGGTTGTATAAATTATTCTTTTGAAAGCTGAAACCCTCCGAAATGTGGTTTAGGTTAAGAAAATAAATTGGCATCAATGCAGAAATATTGATCAGTTAATGGACACAGGATGGTCAGATTTTGGTAAGACAAAATGTTGTCACCTGGTCATATAATGCACCCAATCCTAGTATACATCCTCACCTGTGCTCAGTAAATGATCAGTTAATTAGTGTGTGTGTATAAAAAGAAACCCAGCACCCCAGACCTTTACTTGAACTGCAACTTGAGCTCTGACAACATGCCAAAAATCCACCCTGCGACCAAAGCCTGGATCATCAAGAGGCTGAAGACCAGATCCACTGCAGTGGTGACTGGCACCTTTAATGTGTCTCAGCGTCAAGTACAAATAATTAAAAAAATATTTGAAGAGACTGGAGATGTGTTTGACAAGCCCAGGTCCGGCAGACCCCGCAAGACAACTGCTCAGGAGGAACGTTTGTTGGTTAGAAAATCCAAATCAAGCCCCTCTTCCACTGTAACAGAGCTCCAACAGGCCTGGTCACCTCAAGACCCCGTGTCAACTAGAACAGTTTGTAGGATTCTGTCTCGAAATGGCCTCTATGGTCGAATCAGTGCCCAGAAGCCAGCACTAAACAAAAGGCAAATAAAAAACCGTGTGGCATTTGCAAAGTCCCACAGCCTGCTAAACAGATGGGCGCTGGAAAAGTGGCAGGAGGTGGATTTATCTGATGAATCTTTAGTAGAGTTTTACCACAGCCTCTGCAAATACTGCATGAGACCTACTGGAGCCCATATGGATCCAAAATATACCCAGAAAACAGTTAAAATTGGTGGTGGAAAGATCATGGTCTGGGGTTACATTCAGTATGGGTGTGTGTGAAACATTTGCAAGGTGGAAGGCAATATCAATAGCCTAAATATCAAGAAGTATTAGCTACCTCTTATATTCCAAATCATAAAAGGGGTCAAATTCTGCAGCAGGATGGTGCTCCATCTCATACATCCATCTCTACAACAAAGTTCCTCCAGGCAAAAAAGATCAAGGTGCTCAAGGGCTGGCCAGCCCAGTCACCAGACATGAACATCATTGAGCATATTTGGGGTAGGATGGAAGAGGAAGCTTGGAAGACAAACCAAAGAATCTAGATGAACTCTGGGAGGCATGTAAGACTGCATTCTTTGCTATTCCTGATGACTTCATTAATTACTTGTATGAATCATTGTTGAACCGCATGGATGCAGTCCTTCAAGCTTCAAGTCACACAAAATATTAAATATGACTCTAATAGCACCACAACTTCATTCACCAATGTTATGCAACATATACAGTGGGGCAAAAAAGTATTTAGTCAGTCAGCAATAGTGCAAGTTCCACCACTTAAAAAGATGAGAGGAGTCTGTAATTTACATCATAGGTAGACCTCAACTATGGGAGACAAACTGAGAAAAAAAAATCCAGAAAATCACATTGTCTGTTTTTTTAACAATTTATTTGCATATTATGGTGGAAAATAAGTATTTGGTCAGTAACAAAATTTCATCTCAATACTTTGTAATATATCCTTTGTTGGCAATGACAGAGGTCAAACGTTTTCTGTAAGTCTTCACAAGGTTGCCACACACTGTTGTTGGTATGTTGGCCCATTCCTCCATGCAGATCTCCTCTAGAGCAGTGATGTTTTTGGCTTTTCGCTTGGCAACACGGACTTTCAACTCCCCCCAAAGGTTTTCTATAGGGTTGAGATCTGGAGACTGGCTAGGCCACTCCAGGACCTTGAAATGCTTCTTACGAAGCCACTCCTTCGTTGCCCTGGCGGTGTGCTTTGGATCATTGTCATGTTGAAAGACCCAGCCACGTTTCATCTTCAATGCCCTTGCTGATGGAAGGAGGTTTGCACTCAAAATCTCACGATACATGGCCCCATTCATTCTTTCATGTACCCTGATCAGTCGTCCTGGCCCCTTTGCAGAGAAACAGCCCCAAAGCATGATGTTTCCACCACCATGCTTTACAGTAGGTATGGTGTTTGATGGATGCAACTCAGTATTCTTTTTCCTCCAAACACGACAAGTTGTGTTTCTACCAAACAGTTCCAGTTTGGTTTCATCAGACCATAGGACATTCTCCCAAAACTCCTCTGGATCATCCAAATGCTCTCTAGCAAACTTCAGACGGGCCTGGACATGTACTGGCTTAAGCAGTGGGACACGTCTGGCACTGCAGGATCTGAGTCCATGGTGGCGTAGTGTGTTACTTATGGTAGGCCTTGTTACATTGGTCCCAGCTCTTTGCAGTTCATTCACTAGGTCCCCCCGCGTGGTTTTGGGATTTTTGCTCACCGTTATTGTGATCATTCTGACCCCACGGGGTGGGATTTTGCATGGAGCCCCTGATCGAGGGAGATTATCAGTGGTCTTGTATGTCTTCCATTTTCTAATTATTGCTCCCACTGTTGATTTCTTCACTCCAAGCTGGTTGGCTATTGCAGATTCAGTCTTCCCAGCCTGGTGCAGGGCTACAATTTTGTTTCTGGTGTCCTTTGACAGCTCTTTGGTCTTCACCATAGTGGAGTTTGGAGTCAGACTGTTTGAGGGTATGCACAGGTGTCTTTTTATACTGATAACAAGTTTAAACAGGTGCCATTACTACAGGTAATGAGTGGAGGAAAGAGGAGACTCTTAAAGAAGAAGTTACAGGTCTGTGAGAGCCAGAAATCTTGATTGTTTGTTTCTGACCAAATACTTATTTTCCACCATAATATGCAAATAAATTGTTAAAAAAACAGACAATGTGATTTTCTGGATTTTTTTTTCTCAGTTTGTCTCCCATAGTTGAGGTCTACCTATGATGTAAATTACAGACGCCTCTCATCTTTTTAAGTGGTGGAACTTGCACTATTGCTGACTGACTAAATACTTTTTTGCCCCACTGTATTTCTATTTTATGTTAATTATTTGTTTGAATATCACATTACTTTCTGTGGGCGACAAAACTTTTTTCTTGCCAAAATCTGACCATTCTGTGTCCATTAACTGATCAATATTTCTGCATTGATGCCAATTTATTTTCTTAACCTAAACGACATTTCGGAGGGTTTCAGCTTTCAAAAGAATATAATTTATACAACCAATGGACGAATTTAACGTCAGATTATAAGCTTTTATTTACATAACATGGATAAGCGACATAACTTCTGTCAGAGAGTGTAGATTTTTTATTTATTATTACAAGTTATTTTTAACATTCAAGTTATTTCTGTGACCAGTGTGGGTTTTTCTGTCATTAAACGAGGAGTACCAACAATTTTGACCACGTGTGTAGGCAAATTAATTATCACGGATGTTTGAGATCGATTTCAGTGATCCAAAAAGCCCTGAGACCCAATGCCATCCATGAGTTTATTTGAAAAGCAAAAAGTTACCTCTTTATGACACTAAAATCCAATTTTCAGAATAATCTGGAACATGGTGTATTTACAAGGGCAAAAAAGAAAACATAATGTTATTTCCCATAACTAAATGTGGTGATTTGGTGAAAAGGGTTAGAGTTTAGGGTGCCTATATGAATGCACAGCTCTGGCAAAAATTAATAGACCACTGAAAATGTAAATTTTGTCTGATTTTTCTCTTTATAGGTATATATTTGGGAAAAATGTAAATTATTATTTTATTCTATAAACTACTGACGAAATGTCTCGGAAGTTCCAAGCAATTAATTTTGTATTTATTTTCTGAAAATGAGAAATGGTCAAAATAACAAAAAAAATGCATTGCTTGCAGACCTCAAATAATGCAAAAAAAAAAAAACCAAGTTCATAATCATTTAGAAACAACAATACTAATGTTTTAACTCAGGAAGAGTTCAGAAATCAATATTTTGTGGAACAACTATGATTTTTAATCACTGCTTTCATTCGTCTTGGCATGCTTTCCACCAGTCTTTCACACTGCTTTTGGGTGACCTTATGCCACTCCTGGTACAAAAATTTAAGCGGTTCTTCTTTGTTTGATGGCTTGTGACTATCCATCTTGCTCTTGATTACATTCCAGAGGTTATCAGTGGGGTTCAGGTCTGGAGATTGGCCTGGGCATGACAGGGATTTGATGTGGTGGTCCTTCATCCACACCTTGATTGACCTAGCTGTGTGGCATGGTGCATTGTCCTGCTAGCAAAAGGAGGCCTCATGTTGGAAAACATTGCCTGAGCCGAAGGAATCAACTGTTTTTCCAGGTATGCGGCTTGATTCATAAGTCCTTCGCAAAGAACAACCTGCCCAATTCCAGCCTTGCTACAGCATACCCAGATCATCACCGATCCTCCAACAAATTTCACAGTGAGTGCAAGACACTGTGGCGTGTACGCCTCTCCAGGTCTCCGTCTAACCATTAGATGACCAGGTGTTGGGCAAAGCTGAAAATTAGACTCATCAGAGAAGATTACCTTACTCCAGTCCTCTATGATCCAATCCTTATAGTCTTTGGCAAACTTCAGCCTGGCTCTCCTTTGCTTCTCATTGATGAAAGGCTTTTTTCTAGCTTTACATGACTTGAGTTCTGCCTCTAGGAGCCTGTTACGAACTGTTGTTGCCATGCACTTCACCCCAGCTGCCATTTGCCATTCCTTTTGTAGGTTACTTGATGTCATCCTGCAGCTGCTGAGTGACATTCGAATAAGATGACGGTCATCCCAGTCAGTGGAGAGTCATTTTCGCCCTCTGCCGGTCTGTAGCTTTGTTGTCCCCAATGTCTGCTGCTTGACCTTGTTGTAATGGAATGCCATCTTAGAAATTTTAAGGATGGAGGCAACATGACGCTCACTGTATCCCTCTGCTAGTAAAGCCAGAATTGAGCCCTTCTTTTCCTCACCCAAGACTTTTCTTTTCAACTCCTTTGGCTTCGTTAAAAGTTATGTTTTTTATTCCTATTACTTTTGTGATATTACTAGCACTTGTTTTGCATTCCAGCTTGTCCTGTTGCAAGAGGATTGTGAACACCACAGCAGGTTTTTTTTATACTTTCCTTTGTTAAATAAGATTTGGTTCAGATGATCACCTAATCAGAAGCAAATTAAGTAGAATGAGGTGTACTATGGTTGGAATTCAACTGACACTGGAATGGAATGGCTGTCAGACATGTAGAGAAGCTGATTTTTACAAAACTGTGCAGTGGTCTCTTAATTTATATATGTATTTATACATATCATTCTGGATACAAAGAGCTCTGACCAATGGTGGCTGCAGGTCCCGACTGAAAAACAGCACTGTGCATAGTAATCATTAAGCTGTTATTTTTACAGTGCTCTTTTACGGCAAATCCACGAGTTCTCATCAGATCTCATAAGATCACAGGTTCTGACATAGTATGTTGGCTTGGTTTGCAGGCTTTTGAGCTGGTCATGATTCTCGCTATACTCTGTTTTTTAAAATTTTTTTTTAGATATACTGTATTTAGGTAATTGATTCTATTTACAAGAGCAAATGATTTTTCCCATTAAAACCCATGAATACACAAGAGTAATAGGTCTTTTTTAACTATTACTAAGAAAGCAGAAACAGTAAAGCTCTAAATAACAAGAAAGCAAAACTGTTACCCCTATGAAGATTAATTGTGTAGTTGCTAGGATGACGTGAGCAAAGATAATGCAACAAAATGAAAAATTGCATGAACTGTTCGTATAATCAAATTTTCCATCCACATTACGTATAAAACAGGCATATATTATAGATTATATATTATATAATGGCATTAGCAGAATTGTTCACAGTAGCTGAAAGAGACACAGGATATTAATGTCAAATAGCCCACGTTGGCCCTGTATGCAAAGCAGTATAATCCAGGATGTATTACGGCATCCTTTCAGAGTTTAAATTTACACTACGTGTTGCTGTTAGTGTGCGGCCCGGTCTGTAAGACAAGCAGACACCTTCACATACATTTGCGTGTGATGCTAGCCGTAACAATACCTTAGGAATATGCTGTTTATTAGAGAAAATTGATTTGATCTGCAGCAAATCGACTTGGAGTCAAATTTCATGAGATTTGCAGATCCCGGCTAATTCAAATAATATGCAATTTGATTCACGCAGATTGCAGGAAAAAAAATGCCTGGTGCCATTTCACACATTGCTGAAGATTGCATCAGCCAGTCAGCCAGAGATGACTGTGACTTGATTGATCTGGGATATACTGACGTACAGAACTTTATGACAAAAGACAATTGTCAATATTCCATAAATTTTAATTTATCTCTTTGCCTCACAGTCTGCATATTTTAAAAAAAGATTTACATTCATTGGCACACTTGTTTTAATAATCCATCAAGACACCCACATAAACTATATATAAACATCTTTAAAAAAAATATTTTATAAATATATCTGCTATACTAGTCCAATTTAAGAACTGTACAGCCCCTGATAACACTGCATGATCACAAGTTCATTTTCTAGGCGTGTGCATACTTAGTAGTGCAGCTTCTTTTTTTAGCTATGCATTAGGCCGGTTTCACACAGCCATTTATTTCCAGTACCAGTTCTGGTACCAGAGATATCCATGTCCGTGTATCCGTTTTGTATTACTTGCAGCACACGTGTGGCAACTGTGTGCTGCCCGTGTGCCGCATGAGTACCACATGGACAGCTGCCAAGGAAGAAGCGCTACAGTGAGCGCTGTTCCCCGGCGGCAGGTGCTGAAGACGGCTGTCATCATTCTCCCCTGCTCTGCTGGCGATCGTCGCGAGCAGAAAGGAATGATGAGAGTTATATTAAAGTCAGAATGATGACAGCAGGTGGGGGCTTTTGAGATTATTTCTCCCATCATCCGACACTTGCTTCCTCTAATAACAGTGACAGCAGGAGCGTATTCCTCAACCGCCGCCTGCAATATAGCAAAATAAATGAATGAAAAACCTGGCATGGGTTCCCCCTAGTTTCTTGAACCAACCAGGCAAAACTCATAGCTGGGGGTTGCAACCCTCAGCTGCCAGCTTCAGCAAGGTTGGATATCAAGAATAGAGGGGTTCCAATGCTGTTTTTTTAAATTATTTAAATAAATAATTAAAAACCGGTGTGGGGTCCCAACCATTTTTGACAACCAGCCTTGCTAAAGCTCACAGTTGGGGGCTGGTATTCTCAGGCTGGTAAAGAGCCATTGATATAGGTCCCAACCAGCCTAAAAACAGCAGCCCACAGCTACCCAGAAAAGGCGCATCTATTAGATGCTCCAATTCTGGCACTTTGCTCTGCTCTTTCCACTTGCCCTGTAGTGGTGGCAAATGGGGTTCATATTTGATGTCACTTTTGTATTGTCAGATGACATCAAGCCCACAGCTTAGTAATGGAGAGTTGTCTATAAGACACCTCTCCTTTATTAATCCTATAGTTATATGTTAAATAAAGACACAGCCAGAATAAAGTCTTTTAATTGAAAAAATGACACAGACTCCTTTAATAATCTCAATTAAACTATACCTACAACATCTAACTCCAACGAAGACCTCGATCTCCTGTAATAAAAGTAAAATAAAAAAACAACAATATACCATACCTGTCCGTCGTTCTGTCCCACGCTGTAATTCACATCTGGGAGCTAAATAGTTTTCAAACTGGACTGTGCCAAGATGCGACCGTCCAGGCTGAGAACCACTGGTGAATGAGTTGCTAATAGCGCAGCATCATTGACTAGCGGTGACATCATCAAGGCCGGGCTGAACTGCGGTGACCTCAGGACCGTGAGAAAATACTAGTGATGATGTCACCGCCGGTCAATGTGTGAGGTTGTTATGGCATGTGAGCAAACAAATGGAACATCAATGGCTAGACAGAAAGCAGCTTCAGCCCTGGCATCCTGTAGGTGGCATCCAAAAGCGGGGATGGTGAAGCTGGCGCAGGGCTCAGGTGACGTCACAACCACGTGTTAGCTCCGAGAGTGCGAGTGCCAACACAGCTGGAATGGTGCCGCCACGGGAGAGAAGTATAGGTGGGTTTTTTCTGTAATTCAGATTTCCTATATTTCACATTTGCATGCTGTAGCGCTACAGAGTGCTTCTTTATTTGATGCTTTTATATGGAGATGACTACTCTTGGGCTAGGTTCAGATTGCGTTAGTGCAACCCATTTAGCGCCTAGCGCTAGCGGATTGCGCTAACGCAATGTGTTGTAAAGGGGTCGCGTTAAACGTCCCCGCTCTCGCAGATCTCCGATCTGCGAGAGCGGGGAACGGACCGCGGGCGCGCCTCGGACGCTGCCAGCAGCGTCCGCGGAGCGCCACAAAACACCGGCACATTGCTAGCGTGTGCTGAAAATGGCACGCACTAGTGATGCACGTCCCCATTGCTGTTAATGGGCGTGCTAACGGACGCATTGCACGGCGTTAATTTCGCCGTTCAACGCTGTCCGTTAGCGCGGTCCCATTAACGCAATGGGAACCTAGCCTTAGTATGCTCACACCTGATTTCAAGTGATGGTCAGTCTTTTGATATTTGTTTTAACGGGGCCAAACATGTGGAATGAGAAGGGATCGTCCTTTAAACTAAATTGAGGCATGTAATTGTACATGATACAACAATTTCCCATGTGGAGGAGTCTTCTCTGTAATTATGGTCAAGAACTTATTATTATTATTATTTATTTATATAGCACCATTAATTCCATGGTGCTGTACATGAGAAGCGGTTACATACAAATACAAATATCACTTACAGTAAACAAACTAACAATGACAGACTGATACAGAGAGGCGAGGACCCTGCCCTTGCAGGCTTACATTCCACAGGATTATGGGGAAGGAGACAGTAGGTCGGGGGTTGCAGTAGCTCCGATGGTGTTGAGGTGGCCGTGTGGTCATAATAGGTTGCAAGCTTTCTTGAAAAGGTGGGTTTTCAGGTTTCTTTTGAAGGATCCAAATGTGATCCAAAGAACTGATACAATATTCAACAATGAGATCACGGGCAAATAATGGAAGTCCAAGATACATGAGTATTTATAACCTAAAATAATCTTTAGCCAAAAAAGTGGTGTAATAAAAACAGTATTCCAAAAATCAGAGTGCAACAGAAATGCAGGGATACATAACATGTAATCATCTAGCAACATTGCCAATTTTATATGAGAGGATTAACAGCAATCGGGCCAATTAAAATTAAACGTTCATGCCCTAACCCTAACCCTAACCCTAACCCTAGCCCTAACCCTAGCCCTAGCCCTAACCCTAGCCCTAGCCCTAACCCTAACCCTAACCCTAACCCTAGCCCTAACCCTAACCCTAACCCTTAATGGGAAAATGGAAATAAATACATTTTTTTAATTTTTCCCTAACTAAGGGGGGTGATGAAGGGGGGGTTTGATTTACTTTCATAGTGTTTTTTTTAGCGGATTTTTATGATTGGCAGCCGTCACACACTAAAAGACACTTTTTATTGCAAAAAATATTTTTTGCGTTACCACATTTTGAGAGCTATAATTTTTCCATATTTTGGTCCACGAGTCATGTGAGGTCTTGTTTTTTGCGGGACGAGTTGACGTTTTTATTGGTAACATTTTTGGGCACGTGACATTTTTTGATCGCTTTTTATTCCGATTTTTGTGAGGCAGAATGACCAAAAACCAGCTATTGATGAATTTCTTTTGGGAGCACTTAGAGCACTGCAGGCTTACCAAGCGCATGCTCTGAGCAGGCACTTGGTAAGCCACCTTCCTCCCTGCAGGACCCGGATGCCACGGCCATCTTGGATCCGGGCCTGCTACAGGGAGGGAGGTAAGGAGACCCTCGCAGCAACGCAATCACATCGCATTGCTGCGGGGGTTTCAGGGAAGCCCGCAGGGAGCCCCCTCAGCGCGTGATGCTTCCCTGTACCGCCGGCACACCGCGATTATGTTTGATCGCGGTGTGCCGGGGGTTAATGTGCCGGGGGCGGTCCGTGACTGCTCCTGGCACATAGTGCCGGATGTCAGCTGCGATAGGCAGCTGACGCCCGGCCGCGATCAGCTGCGCTCCCCCGTGAGCGCGGCCGATAGTGTATTACGTACTATCCCGTCGGTGGTCATACGGGCCCACCCCACCTCGACGGGATAGTACGTCTAATGTCAGAAAGGGGTTAAGCAGCTTGTCCTGGATACAGTTGTGCTCAAAAATTTACATACCCCGGCAGAATTTTTGCTTTCTTGGCCTTTTTTCAGAGAATATGAATAACACCAAAACTTTTTCTCCACTCATGGTTAGTGGTTGGATGAAGCCAATTGTCAAACTACTGTGGCTTCTCTTTTTAAATAATGACAACCCAAAACATCCAAATGACCCTGATCAAAAGTTCACATACCCCATTTCTTAATACTGTGTATTGCCCCCACTAACATCAATGACAGCTTGAATTCTTTTGTGGTAGTTGTGGATGAGGTTTTTATTTTCTCAGCTGGTAAAGCTGCCCACTCTTCTTGGCAAAAAGCCTCCAGTTCCTGTAAATTCCTTGGTTGTCTAGCATGAACTGCGTGCTTAACCCTGCTGTTCTGTTCGCATTTGCTATACGCTTTTACTGTTCCCGGGTCAATATGACCCGACCTATTAATTCTTGATTTTTAGCTACTCTAAGTGTTTTATTTGAATACTTTTTTCATTATTATACTGTATGTGAACATGGTTGATCATAAACAAATGAAAAATTTAAATGTAAACTTAATAATTTATTTTTTTTCATAAAAAGGTTACACAGGCTTTTTACAATTATCTTTGATTGTTGGCATTCTGCACACAAATAACAAAGAAGCTTTACATTACTATTACTAAAACATGAAATTTAACTTTGAAAGAAATATTTATAAATCAACAAATGAAAAATCATAAAAACTTCAACCTTTTTAGAAAGAAAAAAGAAAAACTGAACATGTTCATGCGTTTTTACAGTGAACACAATAATAAGACACATGTCCTTTACACAGATATTTTGAACATCCAGCACTAGGGTTGAGCGAAACGGGTCGAAATTGTTCAAAAGTCGCCGACTTTTGGCAAGGTCGGGTTTCATGAAACCCGACCCGACCCCAGTGGGGGGTCGGCCATGAAGTCGGCGATCTTTTGAATCTGGAATCGGAATTCCGATCCCGATTCCCGATATGTTTAAGATATCGGGAATTGGTATCGGAATTCAGATTAAAGTGTAAAATATAGAATTAAAATAAAAAATATTGCAATACTTACCCTCTGACGCGCCCTGGTACTAACCGGCAGCCTTCCTCCTTCGAATCCGCGCTTCTAGGACCTTGCCGTGACGTCGCGGTGACGTCGCGGCTTGTGATTGGCCGCGCGGCCGCCCATGTGACCGCTCGCGCGGCCAATCACAAGCCGCGACGTCACCCGCGACGTCACCGAAGGTCCTGGAAGGGCTGATTCTTAGGAAGGAAGGCTGTCGGAAGGAAGCAGGGCGCTTCCGAGGGTGAGTATATACCTAATAGGAATATACTCACCCTCGGAAGCGCCCTGCTTCCTTCCGACAGCTTTCCTTCCTAAGAATCAGCCCTTCCAGGACCTTAGGTGACGTCGCGGGTGACGTCGCGGCTTGTGATTGGCCGCGCGAGCGGTCACATGGGCGGCTGCGCGGCCAATCACAAGCCGCGACGTCACCCGCGACGTCACCGAAGGTCCTGGAAGGCTGATTCTAAGGAAGGAAGGTTCCCGGTTAGTACCAGGGCGCGTCAGAGGGTAAGTAAAGGATATTTTTTATTTTAATTCTATATTTTACACTTAAATATGGATCCCAGGGCCTGAAGGAGAGTTTCCGCTCCTTCAGACCCTGGGAACCATGGAAACCCAATGCACTGCATTGGGTTTTGAGTTTCGGCCGACCCCGACCCCGACTTTTTTATAGGATCGGCCGATTTCACTCGACCCGACTTTTCCAAAAGTCGGGTTTCGTGAAACCCGACCCGATCCTATAAAAGTGAAGGTCGCTCAACCCTATCCAGCACATGTCAGATTAGTCTTATTGTCACAGGAAGATGGACAGAAGCTACATCTCTTCCTTTTTTGCTGGTAGCTGTGCTGCTGGTAGCTGTGCTGGTGGAGGCCGTGAATGTGGAGTCTCTTTCTTGAGCATGCTGGACACTTTTTACAATGGCTGTTGCTCCTTCACTTCTGGGGGTCACTTTTCTGCTCTCAATATATGGCCTAACCAGGGATTTGCCCAATTCCTGAAGAAATGATCTTCTTTTATGCAGCTTATTCCGGTTCCAATCGGGGTCGATTTCTCTCCATAAGACAAATGCATTGTATGCAGAAACGTCCAGAGGGGGGGGGGCTGTATGGGGCGCAGCTAAAAGGAAGCCCCCACATGACTGCGTTGCCATGGGGAGCAGTGCAGTATGTTTTAAAATTAAACAAGGGGGTCCCGGGATTGGTAGGATAGGATTGGGGGCGGGGATTTTGAGGAAAGGGGAGAGGGGCTTGGAAAAATGCGGGAAAGGGGATCAGTTCCTCAGAGACAGGCGAAGTGAGTCCCTCCCACCCTCCCTTTTTCAGTGGCATTATGAGGCAAACATAATCTTAGTTGAGGTCTGCGGTACGGTTTAATTCTTATTTTTGTGTAAAAATTTTTCTTTTCTGTTCGACTCATTAAAGGTAAAGAATTTTTGTTATTATCTTCACAGTGGCATTGGCTGGGGGTGGGGTTCTTGGAGTTGGTGATGATGCTTATAGGGTTGATCTGGCTTTTGTTATGGGCTCTGGACGGGGTGTTTACCTCGGGAGCTTTGTGGTTGGTTTGCCCGAAATGGGTTACATGGTGCTCTCGAGCTGGTGGTTACGGCTGAGGATTAATACGTGTTTTTGGTTAAATTTTTGGGTAGGCTCTCTGCCTATTATGAGCCAGATTTTTTAGCTCCAAGAACCCTCCCCTCAAGGTTTTTACATTTACAATGTTTACATGTTGTTATTTATGTATTTGTTTGTTAATAAAATGGCCGCTGTGGCCAAATTATCCAAAAGAAATTAACGTGGTGGTGTGTTTTCTTGGGTAGTTAAACAGAAGGGTTTAAAAGGGAACAGGGTAGTGGGGTTTGGGGATGTCTTACGGAAAGGATCCTTTATTAGTTATACGCGGTCAAGTATGTTATAAAATAAAATCATTGGCCACCGATTGGTTTTGCGTTTGCATGTATATGTTGATATTGCTTGGTCTAAAGTATCAACTGCTCCCTTTGTGGCATTATAATGTCAGGCTTTCTGTCTTCTCTATCACTTACGGCATTGTCATGGTGCATTGTGCTCATTAGAATTACCTAAGTTTGGAAAAGAAAAGAATAGTTGGAAAGATATGTATTCACAGCGTCAGTCAATAGACATTTTAGAAACATTTTTATCCAAGTTTTGAAAAAAAAGGAATACCTGTAAAGATGTGTATTCACAGCTCAGTGCTCTCTCTCACACAGATTCCAGTGTCTCTTTCACAGGACTTAAGGTATCTTCACACATAACGATACCGTTAACGATATCGTTCCTTTTTGTGACGTAGCAACGATATCGTTAAGGAAATCGTTATGTGTGACAGCGACCAACGATCAGGCCCCTGCTGGGAGATCGTTGGTCGCTGAGAAAAGTCCAGAACTTTATTTCGTTGCTGGACTCCCTGCAGACATCGCTGGATCGGCGTGTGTGACACCGATCCAGCGATGTCTTCACTGGTAACCAGGGTAAACATCGGGTTACTAAGCGCAGGGCCGCGCTTAGTAACCCGATGTTTACCCTGGTTACCAGCGTAAAAGTAAAAAAACAAACACTACATACTTACCTACCGCTGTCTGTCCCCGGCGCTCAGCTTCTCTGCACTCCTCCTGTACTGGCTGTGAGCGTCGGTCAGCCGGAAAGCAGAGCGGTGACGTCACCGCTCTGCTTTCCGGCCGCTGTGCTCACAGTGAGTGCAGGAGGAGTGCAGAGAAGCTGAGCGCCGGGGACAGACAGCGGTAGGTAAGTATGTAGTGTTTGTTTATTTACTTTTACGCTGGTAACCAGGGTAAACATCGGGTTACTAAGCGCGGCCCTGCGCTTAGTAACCCGATGTTTACCCTGGTTACCCGGGGACCTCGGGATCGTTGGTCGCTGGAGAGCTGTCTGTGTGACTGCGCTCCAGCGACCAAACAGCGACGCTGCAGCGATCGACATCGTTGTCAGTGTGTGTGAAGGTACCTTTAGCTTCATGATGTAAGTCAAATGACTGGTATCCAATTTTTAAGACAACAGTGTCTTCTCTCACAAACTGAAAATGCATTTGACTAAATAAATACTTGATTACTGATGACAGTGAAACCCCCAGGCTATGAATGATAGACATCCAGTCTCCTCTCTCACAAATAGCAAATGGATAATCTAATATATAATTGCCTAGAATACTACTTCCTGCAATTTGTGCCAACTTCCGTGGCTTTGTCCGGAGCTAATGTCCGGAGCTAATGTCCGGAGCTAATGTCCGGAGATTAATTGCCTAGAATACTACTTCCTGCAATTTGTGCCAACTTCCGTGGCTTTGTCCGGAGCTAATGTCCGGAGCTAATGTCCGGAGCTAATGTGCGGAGATAATGTCCGGAGCTAATGTCCGGACCTAATGTCCGGAGCTAATGTCCGGAGCTAATGTCCGGAGATAAGTGACGTCAACAGTGTCCAGTGTCTGATTGGTTGCCGCCTGCTGCGAGCGACCAATCAGAAACGTGCCGTACTGTGACACACTCCGCCCGCCATTTTGGTGTGATTTTTGAATTTTTACCTCACAGCAAGTTTCTACTGTGTGGAGGCGGGCCCAGTGACGTTGCTCTTCAAGCTCCTGCCGAATTTCGTCAAAAAAATGATAATACCATTTACCAAAACTATATATATTTAGTTGTGAAGTGGTTCAGTGACATTTTCACACCAATTTTGAACTTTTGTTTGGTGTTTTCTCCATATACTGCCTATTATTTTTGTTCTTTCTTACTATTATTTATTAATTGTATTATTCTTACATTTGAATAAATAAAGTATATATGGATTCTAGACTCCCGATTCTTTAGAATCGGGCTGCCATCTAGTACTAGATAATTACTTGTTTACTGATAAGAACAGTGAAACCACCACGATTTTGAGATGAAGTACACATAATAAAACCTAAGTTTTGCAGTCAGAAATAATCAGATACCTGTAGAACAGTATAAAATGCTATCGGGTCATATTGACCCGAACAGTACAAGTGTAACAATCAGCGTGTAGCAAAAAGTAAACAAAAAAAAAACAAAAACAAAAAAAAAATATAGAGCTCCACAAATGAGGAGAAGTCAAGATACCACTAGTTTCAAATCCTCATATAAAAAAATCTACAGGGTCTCAAAAATCATTTCGGGTCATATTGACCCGAACAGTACAGCAGGATTAAGATCTCCCCACAGTGGCTCAATGATAATGAGATCAGGAGACTGAGATGGCCACTACAGAACCTTCACTTAGTTCTGCTGTAGCCAATGATAGGTCGACTTGTGTTTTGGATGGTTGTCATGTTGGAATGTCCAAGTACGTCACAAGTGCAGCTTCTGGGATGATGAGTGCAAATTTGCCTTCAGTATTTGCTGATAATGTCCTGTATTCACCTTTCCTTCAACTTTGACCAAGTTTCCTTTGCCTTTGTAGCTCACACATCCCCAAAACATCAAAGATCCACCTTGGTGCTTTACAGTAGGAATGTTGTTCCTTTCATGATAGGCCTTGTTGACCTCTCTCCAAATGTTTATGGTTGCAGACAAAAAGTTAAATTTTGGTCTCAAACAAGAAAACAAACACACTGGCGCTAAGATAAACACCCCGAAGTAAAGCTGCAGGCACCTGGGCGGACTGTGTGCAAAACCCTGCCAGAGAAGAACTAAATCTGTAAAACAAACAAACAAGAGGTGCCGCGCTACACAAAGGCTATAGCTGTATGGTAAGTGAGTTCCAATATCCTACCTCACAGACGGAGGCTGACAAATGTCCTGGGTAAGAAGGTGGCTGCCACAGAACTGTATCCTCCGAAGTGTGAGAGGGCTGCGGCATCAGCAGTACATAACTGAAAAGGGAGCGTCCTCCCGTAGTCTAATAGTCCCCTGTACGCTCGCCGCTGGAGATCCCGGCTGGGCGCCTCGGCTGATGGCGCCGCCAAACAGTAGCGAAACGAAAAGGGGGCGTGGCTAAACGGTGACGTCACCAGTCCATAAGACGGACACAAACAGGGGCCAATCCCGACGCGTTTCGAGGGTAACGACCCTCTTCCTCAAGGTATGGCTGCCCTGCATGTGCTAGTTGTTTATATAGCCACAAACACTCAGTATCGTGCACAGCATAACGCCCACCTCCAACAGAGCCCACCCACATATACAAGAAAACAAGGATCCAAGCCTACCCGCTGGACCCTCCCAGATATATAGAAAGCTACTGAACCCTATTGGTGATACCCAAATAAAAAACATATAAATGAATGAGAATGCTAATGCTGTGTTGCCAGTTAAGAACAAGGTGTACCCCCACCCCCTAAACTTAAAAACTGCAACCTTTAATAATACCCTTAAAAACTAATAAATACATGGAAAAATACCCAACCCTGTTTAAAAAACACCACATACTTTAGATGCTTGCTTAAAAAAAAAAAAAAAAGGAAGAAAGGGGCAGTGATGTTTAATCGTTACTACCAGTGTTCACAGTAAATGCGGACTCCTCGAACGAAAAATGCCCTGCCCAAAGCCACCATCTTCGGACATTATCCCCCCTCCCCCTCTGAGTAAAATTGACGCTAGTGTGAACAGCACAAGAGCTAATTAAAAAACCCCTGCTCCTGTTTACAGTAACACTGCACATAACAGTACTCCTAATTTATCATTTACATTTTAAAACAACTGCTCCCATTACAGAAATCCTTCTCCTTATAGGGCATACAATTCAATCTCAAAATTTAATCCCTTAGGGGCCAAACTATCCAATGTGAAGATCCACTTCGATTCCACTCTTGACATACTTTTCAAATAGTCCCCGCCCCTGGGGTTTTCTTTAACAATTTGAATCCCACAGAAAGAGGTGCGGTGCCATGACCGCTTATGTTGATCCGCAAAATGGCGCGATAGCGGGTGCCCCATAAAACCCTTGCCAATGTTGTTCAAATGTTCTTTTATTCTATCTTTGAGCCGCCTCTTAGTGCGGCCCACATAGAGCTTATCACATGGGCATCTTATAGATGACCCCTTTGGAATGACAGGAGATGTTGTCTCTAATCAAAAATGATTCAGTTCTATTTGCATTCCAAAACAGCGTCTGAGCCGATCGTTTACTTTCTGTACGAACACAGCAAATACAACTTCCACAATTGAAAAATCCTTTATCCATAGAATGTTGGTGTCCTGATGATTCGCGCCCCATAATGCTCATTCCCATTTTAATAGTGGGGGCCAGAATGTTCCCCACGCTCCGGACCCTCCTATAGATAAACCTCGGATTCCCTGGAAGTAATTCACCCACACTTTTATCCCCTTTCAAGACGGACCAGTGTTTCTGAATGATATTGGTAAATTTCTTCCTATTAACATGAAATTGGGTGATGAAAGGTAACTTACTGATTGCTTGTGCCGTACCGCAGCTCTCATTCACTGGTCTTCCCCCATAAATTAAATCTGTTCTTACAAGGGTTTTTGCCTTCTCACTTGCTTCCTTAAGGAGTGGCAGATGGTATCCCTTTTCAGTGAACTGCTCCATCAAATATTTGGATTCTAAATCGTAATCAAGGTCTCTACTACAATTTCTCCTCACGCGTGTAAACTGACTCTTTGGGATGTTAAGTAGCCATACTGGTAGATGACAGGCAATCTAGGGCAAAACCGCCGCACAGCCTTTCCTTGACCAACAGCGATACACACGGTATACGTGTCACTTCTTATGGATCCGACTAGCCGGGCGAGGTGCGCGCTGGAAACAAGTCACGCCACTGGTACTGTGTGAGAAAAAGCGGCAACACTCACCGGTCCTGTGTGGTCCAAGTTTTTATTATTAAAACACATACATGGTATCTTCACGGCATCGGGAAACAGACGAAAGAGGAGGTGAGCAGGATGTGACGACGGCCGTTTCGCGCCGACGATAGCGCTTCCATGGGTCACTGGTAGATGACAACTGTCTACATGTATATAACTATTACAATCCACCTCCTTGCGGTAACACCTGGTAGAAAGCCTGTTGGCATCCACAAAAATGTTCAAGTCCAAAAAATTGATGTTGGTGCTACTAACTGTAGGGGTAAACTCCAGGCCAAATGCATTGTCATTTAGTCCTGCTAGAAACCCTTGTAGGTCAGCTTGTGACCCATCCCAAATAAAAATCACGTCATCGATAAAGCAACGCCACATAATTAGACCTTTGCGTAGTTGGCCATCCCCATGAACATGTGACTCCTCCCACAGTCCAACATACAAGTTAGCATAACTAGGGGCAAATTTTGTACCCATAGCTGTTCCCCAGGTTTGCAAATAAAATTGTTTACCGTAAACAAAATAATTATGAGTTAAAATAAATTTAATACTCTCCACGATAAAAGAAATCTGAGTAGCATTATAAATGGACAACCGTTTCAGGAAATATTCTGCTGCTATACACCCCTTTTCGTGATCAATGATTGTGTACAGGGATTTGATATCTAGGGTGCCGAGTATATAATTATCCGACCACCGTACAGTTTCTAGTGCTCTAATGGTATCCCCTGTGTCCTTCAAGTATGCTGGAAGGAGTGTGGTACATTTCTGTAAATGGATATCCACATATTCCGATAGGTTTGCCGTTAGGCAATTGATCCCTGACATTGATCCCTGACACAATAGGTCTCCCCGGTGGATGTACCGGATCTTTATGAATTTTCGGTATGTGATAAAATATTGCCACACTAGGTGTTTTATTATACACAAACTGAAACTCCTTTCTATTCAATACTCCTGAAGATTTACCCTGACAGGCCAATACATACAGCTGTTTGATGAATCTGCTGGTGGGGTCCCCCAGCAATTTCTTATAAGTAATTTCATCATCAAGAAGCCTCATTAATTCATCCTGATACATGGACCGGTCCATGATGACAATCCACCCTCCTTTGTCCGCTGTGCGGACAATGATGTCCTGGTTATCCTGCATGTTGACCAGGGCATTTTTTTCCTCCCGAGTGAGGTTACACGGTGCATATTTAAGGTTCCTTCTTTTAATTTTTCTGATATCCCTAGTAACCAATGTCTCAAATGTAATAAAAGCATTGGAATACTCATTGATAGGATTAAATGCCGATGGTTTGGCCAATGACGTGTGTATAAACTCCAAACAGCAAAATGGCGGCAGACAGCACTCTGTAGTATAAAATGGTTGCTCGTCCTAACTCCACAGGATCCAAGTGGAGGAGTACATACCAAAGTTTCAGAAGTGAAACCCCTTTGGGGTTGAAACGTTGCACCTATGGCACAATAAAGTGTTTATTTCTTCACCTGGATTGGATGCTGTCCTTCACTTCTGAAACTTTGGTGTGTATAAACTCGTCATTGACCATATATATAAATTTTGGTCTCATCACTCCAAATTACCTTGTTCCAGAAGTTTTGAGGCTTGACTCTGTGCTGTTTTGCTTATTGTAGGTGAGATACTTTGTGGCATTTGCATAGTAATGGCTTTCTTCTGGCGACTCAACCATTCAGCCCATTTTTCTTCAAGTGCCTCCTTACTGTGCATCTTGAAACAGCCACACCGCTAGTTTTCAGAGAGTCCAGTATTTCAGCTGATATTATTTGTGGGTTTTTCTTTGAATCCCGAACAATTTTCCTGGCAGTTGTGGATGACATTTTTGTTGGTTTACCTGACCGTGGTTTTGTTTTTATAGAACCTCTGATTTTCTATTTGTTAATCACAGTTTGAATGCTGCTGACTGGCATTATCAATTCCTTGGATATCTTTTTGTTTCCTTTTCCTGTTTTATACAGTTCAACTACCTTTTCCCAGGGATCCATTGACAATTCTTTTGTTTTCCCCATGACTCACAATCCTGAAACATTTAAGCAAGCACCTGGTCTGGGACATGTGAAATACAGGCTTTCCACATTCATCAACCTACTCAAGGATATCAAACAACGAAGAAGAAAGGAAAGGCGGCACTCACAGATCCATTCCGAGCGGTTACTTTATTGCTTAAAAAGTCATCACAGCCGGGGGTACTGAACAAACAGTGCGGCAAGCCTGACGACGGCCGTTTCACGCCCTCCTGGCGCTTCTACGGGTCAGTTGACTGACCCGTTGAAGCGCCAGGAGGGCGTGAAACGGCCGTCGTCAGGCTTGCCGCACTGTTTGTTCAGTACCCCCGGCTGTGATGGCTTTTTAAGCAATAAAGTAACCGCTCGGAATGGATCTGTGAGTGCCGCCTTTCCTTTCTTCTTCGTTGTTTGATATTGGACTTGTTCAGTGGCTGGAGCACCTCAGATTTGGCGGTCAGGACTCCCATCACAGGTGAGCAGGCACAAGTTATTTCCCTAGTACGGTGGTGCTGTCAGCTGAGTTTCTTCTGGATTGACTACTCAAGGATATCTCTTGAAAAATACCTTCCAGACTTAACGAATCGCACCTCCAGGGAAGAGAAATCCCTATCTAGAAGAGAATACCTACTGAGTGCAACTGTCAGGAAAAAGGCCTAGTTGGCCGAAACGCATTGACATTCAAAGGTTGCTCTTCTGTTTTGAACTTTAATAAAATACATTTTTTGCATTCAAAAGGAGTGTGCAATTGCTATTTATTCTGCACAATCCAGAAACGTATGAAAGATGCAAGAGTCTGTCTGGATCACAGAAACTCACTCCTACCTTTAATAGCCATTCAAATCCATTTGTGTCAATTTCTGTGCATGTTTATCAGGTCAAAATCTCCAGGGTATGTGAGCTTTTGATCAGGGTTATTTGAATGTTTTGGGTTGTTATTATGATTTAAAAATAAAGATTATTTATGTATTTATTATTTAAAAAGAGAAACCAGAGTAGTTTGACAATAAATGGCTTCACCCAACCACTAACCATGAGTGGAGAATAAGTTTTGGTGTTATCATTCATATTCTCTGAAAAAAGGCCAAGAAAGCAAAAATTCTGTCTGTGTATGTAAACTTTTGAGCACAACTGTATGTCTGTGTGTGGTGGCTCTTGAAGCAATGACTCCAGCAGCAGTCCACTCCTTGAGAATCTTTCCCAAACTTTTGAATGGCCTTTTCTTAACAATCCTTTCAAGGCTGCGGTTATCCCTGTTGTTTGTGCACCTTTTTCTACCACACTTTTTCCTTACACTCAACTTTCCATTAATATGCTTGGATACAGCCTTCTGTGAACAGCCAGCTTCTTTAGCAATGACCTTTTATGACTTACCCTCCTTTTGGAGTGTGTCAATGACTGCCTTCTGGACATCTGTCAAGTTAGCAGTCTTTCCTGTTATGAACTGGTGATTCAGAACCACAATGGACCTGGTGGTTAAGAGCACTGAAAATGACCTGATAGTTACTAATAACATAGGACGAGCTTTGAGACGTGGGAACTCTGCTGACCGCAATCCCTAATCCTATCACACCACACTAGAGGTAGCCGTGTAGCGCTCCTGACCAGACCTAGGCGCCTCGGGCACAGCCTGAGAAACTAGCTAGACCTGAAGATAGAAAAATAAGCCTACCTTGCCTCAAAGAAATTCCCCAAAGGAAAAGGCAGCCCCCCACATATAATGACTGTGAAAAAAGATGAAAATACAAACACAGAGATTAAATAGATTTAGCAAAGTGAGACCCGACTTACTGAATAGACCGAGGATAGGAAAGATAGCTTTGCGGTCAGCACAAAAACCTACAAACAACCACGCAGAGGGCGCAAAAAGACCCTCCGCACCGACTAACGGTACGGAGGTGCTCCCTCTGCGTCCCAGAGCTTCCAGCAAGCAAAACAAACCAATATAGCAAGCTGGACAGAAAAAATAGCAAACAAAAGTAACACAAGCAGAACTTAGCTTATGCAGGGCAGACAGGCCACAAGAACGATCCAGGAGAGAGCAAGACCAATACTGGAACATTGACTGGAGGCCAGGAACAAAGAACTAGGTGGAGTTAAATAGAACAGCACCTAACGACTTAACCTCGTCACCTGAGGAAGGAAACTCAGAAGCCGCAGCCCCACTCACATCCACCAAAGGAAGCTCATGGACAGAACCAGCCGAAGTACCACTCATGACCACAGGAGGGAGCCTGACCACAGAATTCACAACACTTTCCCATGATTGTGGAGCCTACTGAAACAGACTAAGGGACCTTTTTAAACGCTTAGGAAGCCTTTGCAGGTGTTTTTTGTTACAACCCCTGGCAAAAATTATGGAATCACCGGCCTTGGAGGATTGTTATGACCTGGTGGTTAGGACAATAATGGACCTGGTGGTTAAGAGCACACGGAATGACCTGATAGTTACTAATAATATAGGACGAGCTCTGAGACGTGGGAACTCTGCTGACTGCAATCCCTAATCCTATCACACACACTAGAAATAGCCGTGGATTGCTCCTAACGCTCCCTATGCAACTCGTCACAGCCTAAGGAACTAGCTAGCCCTAAAGATAGAAAAATAAAGCCTACCTTGCCTCAGAGAAATTCCCCAAAGGAAAAGGCAGCCCCCCACATATAATGACTGTGAGTAAAGATGAAAATTACAAACACAGAGATGAAATAGATTTAGCAAAGTGAGGCCCGACTTACTGAACAGACAGAGGATAGGAAAGGTAACTTTGTGGTCAGCACAAAAAACTACAAAAAGACCAAGCAGAGGGCGCAAAAAGACCCTCCGCACCGACTCACGGTGCGGAGGCGCTCCCTCTGCGTCCCAGAGCTTCCAGCAAGCAAGACAAAAAAATCAAAATAGCAAGCTGGACAGAAAAATAGCAAACCAGAGAAAAACAAGCAGAAACTTAGCTTCTGCTGGGAAGACAGGTCACAAGAACGATCCAGGAGTGAACTAGACCAATACTGGAACATTGACAGGTGGCATGGAGCAATGATCTAAGTGGAGTTAAATAGAGCAGCCAGCTAACGAATTAACTTCGTCACCTGTGGAAGGAAATTCAGAAGCCGCAGCCCCACTCACAACCACCAGAGGAAGCCCATGGACAGAACCAGCCGAAGTACCATTCATGACCACAGGAGGGAGCTTGACAACAGAATTCACAACAGTACCCCCCTCTTGAGGAGGGGTCACCGAACCCTCACCAGAGCCCCCAGGACGACCAGGACGAGCCAAATGAAAGGCACGAACCAGATCGGCAGCATGAACATCGGAGGCAAAGACCCAGGAATTATCTTCCTGACCATAACCCTTCCACTTGACCAGGTACTGGAGTTTCCGTCTCGAAATACGAGAATCCAAAATCTTCTCCAGCACATACTCCAACTCCCCCTCAACCAACACCGGGGCAGGAGGATCAACGGATGGAACCACAGGCGCCACGTATCTCCGCAACAATGACCTATGTAATACATTATGGATGGCAAAAGAAGCTGGAAGGGTCAAACGAAACGACACAGGATTGAGAAACTCAGAAATCTTATACGGACCAATGAAACGAGGCTTAAACTTAGGAGAGGAAACCTTCATAGGAACATAACGAGACGACAACCAAACCAAATCCCCAACACAAAGTCAGGGACCCACACAGCGCCGGCGGTTAGCGAAACGTCGAGCCTTCTCCTGGGACAATGTCAAATTGTCCACCACATGAGTCCAAATCTGCTGCAACCTATCCACCACAGTATCTACACCAGGACAGTCCGAAGACTCAACCTGCCCTGAAGAGAAACGAGGATGGAAACCAGAATTGCAGAAAAACGGCAAAACCAAAGTAGCCGAGCTGGCCCGATTATTAAGGGCGAACTCAGCCAAAGGCAAAAACGACACCCAATCATCCTGATCAGCAGAAACAAAACGTCTCAAATATGTTTCCAAAGTCTGATTAGTTCGTTCGGTTTGGCCATTTGTCTGAGGATGGAAAGCCGAGGAAAAAGACAAATCAATGCCCATCCTAGCACAAAAGGCTCGCCAAAACCTCGAAACAAACTGGGAACCTCTGTCAGAAACGATGTTCTCCGGAATGCCATGTAAACGAACCACATGCTGGAAAAACAATGGCACCAAATCAGAGGAGGAAGGCAATTTAGACAAGGGTACCAAATGGACCATCTTAGAGAAGCGATCACAAACCACCCAAATGACCGACATCTTTTGAGAGACAGGGAGATCTGAAATAAAATCCATAGAGATATGCGTCCAGGGCCTCTTCGGGACCGGCAAGGGCAAAAGCAACCCACTGGCACGAGAACAGCAGGGCTTAGCCCGAGCACAAGTCCCACAGGACTGCACAAAAGAACGCACATCCCGCGACAAAGACGGCCACCAAAAGGATCTAGCCACCAAATCTCTGGTACCAAAGATTCCAGGATGACCAGCCAACACCGAACAATGAACCTCAGAGATAACTCTACTAGTCCATTTATCAGGGACAAACAGCTTCTCCGCTGGGCAACGGTCAGGTCTATCAGCCTGAAATTTTTGCAGCACCCACCGCAAATCAGGGGAGATGGCAGACAAAATTACCCCCTCATTGAGAATACCCGCCGGCTCAGGAACACCCGGAGAGTCGGGCACAAAACTCCTTGACAGGGCATCAGCCTTCACATTCTTAGAGCCTGGAAGGTACGAAACCACAAAATCAAAACGGGAGAAAAATAGCGACCAACGAGCCTGTCTAGGATTCAACCGTTTGGCAGACTCGAGATAAGTCAAATTCTTGTGATCCGTCAAGACCACCACGCGATGCTTGGCTCCTTCAAGCCAATGACGCCACTCCTCGAATGCCCACTTCATGGCCAACAACTCTCGATTGCCAACATCATAATTGCGCTCAGCAGGCGAAAACTTTCTAGAAAAGAAGGCACATGGTTTCATCACCGAGCCATCAGAACTTCTTTGCGACAAAACAGCCCCTGCTCCAATCTCAGAAGCATCAACCTCGACCTGAAACGGAAGCGAAACATCTGGCTGGCACAACACAGGGGCAGAAGAAAAATGACGCTTCAACTCCTGAAAAGCTTCCACAGCCGCAGAAGACCAATTGACCACATCAGCACCCTTCTTGGTCAAATCAGTCAACGGTTTAGCAACACTAGAAAAATTACTGATAAAGCGACGATAAAAATTAGCAAAGCCCAGGAACTTTTGCAGACTCTTCACAGATGTCGGCTGAGTCCAATCATAAATGGCCTGGACTTTAACAGGGTCCATCTCGATAGTAGAAGGGGAAAAAATGAAACCCAAAAATGAAACCTTCTGAACTCCAAAGAGACACTTTGACCCCTTCACAAACAAAGAATTCGCACGAAGGACCTGGAACACCATTCTGACCTGCTTCACGTGAGACTCCCAATCATCCAAGAAGACCAAAATATCATCCAAATATACAATCAGGAATTTATCCAGGTACTCTCGGAAGATGTCATGCATAAAGGACTGAAATACTGATGGAGCATTGAAAAGCCCGAATGGCATAACCAGGTACTCAAAATGGCCCTCCGGCGTATTAAATGCTGTTTTCCATTCATCGCCCTGTTTAATACGCACAAGATTATACGCACCACGAAGATCTATCTTGGTGAACCAACTAGCCCCCTTAATCCGAGCAAATAAATCAGACAGCAGCGGCAAAGGGTACTGAAATTTGACTGTGATCTTATTAAGAAGGCGGTAATCAATACAAGGTCTCAAAAAACCATCCTTCTTGGCCACAAAAAAGAACCCTGCTCCCAATGGTGACGACGACGGGCGAATATGACCCTTCTCCAAGGATTCCTTTACATAACTCCGCATAGCGGCGTGCTCTGGCACAGATAAATTGAACAGTCGGCCCTTAGGAAACTTACTACCAGGAATCAAATTGATAGCACAATCGCAATCCCTATGAGGAGGTAGGGCACTGGATTTGGGCTCATCAAATACATCCCGGTAATCCGACAAAAACTTCGGGACTTCAGAAGGGGTGGATGACGAAATAGACAAAAATGGAACATCACCATGAACCCCCTGACAACCCCAGCTGGACACAGACATAGATTTCCAATCCAATACTGGATTATGGACCTGTAGCCATGGCAACCCCAAAACGACCACATTATGCAGATTATGCAACACCAAAAAGCGAATATCCTCCTGATGTGCAGGAGCCATGCACATGGTCAATTGGGTCCAGTACTGAGGCTTATTCTTAGCCAAATGCGTAGCATCAATTCCTCTCAATGGAATAGGATACTGCAAGGGCTCCAAGAAAAAACCACAGCGCCTAGCAAACTCCAAGTCCATCAAATTCAGGGCAGCGCCTGAATCCACAAATGCCATAACAGAATAGGATGACAAAGAGCAAATCAGAGTAACGGACAAAAGAAATTTCGACTGTACCGTACCAATGGTGGCAGACCTAGCGAAACGCTTAGTGCGCTTAGGACATTCGGAGATAGCATGAGTGGAATCACCACAGTAAAAACACAGCCCATTCCGACGTCTGTGTTCTTGCCGTTCAGCTCTGGTCAAAGTCCTATCACATTGCATAGGCTCAGGTCTATGCTCAGATAATACCGCCAAATGGTGCACAGCTTTACGCTCACGCAAGCGTCAATCGATCTGAATGGCCAAGGACATAGACTCAGACCAGCAGGCATGGGAAATCCCACCATGACATCCTTAAGGGCTTCAGAGAGACCCTTTCTGAAAATTGCTGCCAGGGCACATTCATTCCACTGAGTGAGTACAGACCACTTCCTAAACTTCTGACAATATATCTCTACCTCATCCTGACCCTGACACAGAGCCAGCAAGATTTTCTCTGCCTGATCCACTGAATTAGGTTCATCATAAAGCAATCCGAGGGCCAGAAAAAACTCATCAACATCACGCAATGCCGGATCTCCTGGCGCAAGGGAAAATGCCCAGTCTTGAGGGTCGCCACGTAACAAAGAAATAATGATTTTCACTTGTTGAACAGGGTCACCTGAGGAGCGAGGTTTCAAAGCAAAAAACAATTTACAATTATTTTTGAAATTCAGAAACTTAGATCTATCCCCAAAAAACAAATCATGAATTGGAATCCTAGGCTCTAACATCGGATTCTGAACCACAAAATCTTGAATGTTTTGTACCCTTGCAGTGAGATTATCAATACAAGAGGACAGACCTTGAATGTCCATATCTACACCTGTATCCTGAACCACCCAGAGGTAAAGGGGAAAAGAGAGACAAAACACACTGCAAAGAAAAAAAAATGGTCTCAGAACTTCTTTTATCCCTCTATTGAGATGCATTAATACTTTGGGCCACCTGTACTGTTATGACCTGGTGGTTAGGACAATAATGGACCTGGTGGTTAAGAGCACACGGAATAACCTGATAGTTACTAATAATATAGGACGAGCTCTGAGACGTGGGAACTCTGCTGACCGCAATCCCTAATCCTATCACACACACTAGAAATAGCCGTGGATTGCTCCTAACGCTCCCTATGCAACTCGTCACAGCCTAAGGAACTAAAAAGCCCTAAAGATAGAAAAAAAAAGCCTACCTTGCCTCAGAGAAATTCCCCAAAGGAAAAGGCAGCCCCCCACATATAATGACTGTGAGTAAAGATGAGAATTACAAACACAGAGATTAAATAGATTTAGCAAAGTGAGGCCCGACTTACTGAACAGACAGAGGATAGGAAAGGTAACTTTGCGGTCAGCACAAAAAACTACAAAAAGACCACGCAGAGGGCGCAAAAAGACCCTCCGCACCGACTCACGGTGCGGAGGCGCTCCCTCTGCGTCCCAGAGCTTCCAGCAAGCAAGACAAAAAAATCAAAATAGCAAGCTGGACAGAAAAATAGCAAACCAGAGAAAAACAAGCAGGAACTTAGCTTCTGCTGGGAAGACAGGTCACAAGAACGATCCAGGAGTGAACTAGACCAATACTGGAACATTGACAGGTGGCATGGAGCAATGATCTAAGTGGAGTTAAATAGAGCAGCCAGCTAACGAATTAACCTCGTCACCTGTGGAAGGAAACTCAGAATCCGCAGCCCCACTCACAACCACCAGAGGAAGCCCATGGACAGAACCAGCCGAAGTACCATTCATGACCACAGGAGGGAGCTTGACAACAGAATTCACAACGGAGGATGTTCATTCAGTTGTTTAATTTTGTAGAAAAAAGCAGGTCACAGACATGGCACAAAACTAAAGTCATTTCAAATGGCAACTTTCTGGCTTTAAGAAACACTAAAAGAAATCAAGAACAAAAAATGTGGTAGTCAGTTATGGTTATTTTTTTAACCAAGCATAGGGAAAAAATTATGGAATCACTCAATTCTGAGGAAAAAATTATGGAATCATGAAAAAGAAACAAAAAAACACTCCAAAACATCACTAGTATTTTGTTGCACCACCTCTAGCTTTTAATAACAGCTTTCAGTCTCTGAGGCATGGACTTAATCAGTGTCAAACTGTACTCTTCATCAATCTGGCTCCATCTTTCTCTGATTCCTGTTGCCAGATCAGCTTTGCAGGTTGGAGCCTTGTCATGGACCATTTTCTTCAACTTCCACCAAAGACTTTCAATTGGATTGAGATCCGGACTATTTGCAGGCCATGACATTGACCTTATGTGTCTTTTTTCAAGGAATGTTTTCACAGTTTTGTTCTACGGCAGGATGCATTATCATCTTGAAAAATGATTTTATCATCCCCAAACATCCTTTCAATTGACGGTATAAGAAAAGTGTCCAAAATATCAACATAAACTTGTGCATTTATTGAAGACGTAATGACAGCCATCTCCCCAGTTTCTTTACCTGACATGCAGCCCCATGTCATCAATGGCTGTGGAAATTTGCATGTTCTCTTCAGGCAGTCATCTTTAAATCTCATTGTAATGGCACCAAACAAAAGTTCCAGCATCATCACCTTGCCCATTGCAGATTCGCGATTCATCACTGAATATGACTTTCATCTTGTCATCCACAGTCCACGATTGCTTTTCCTTAGCACATTGTAACCTTGTTTTTTTCTCTTTAGGTGTTAATGATGGCTTTCGTTTAGCTTTTCTGTATGTAAATCCCATTTTCTTTAGGCATTTTTTTACAGTTCGGTCACAGACGTTGACTCCAGTTTCCACCCATTCGTTCCTCATTTGTTTTGTTGTGCATTTCCTCTTTTGGAAACATATTGCTTTAAGTTTCCTTGGTCTACCAGTATGTTTGCCTTTAACAAACTTCCCATGTTGTTTGTATTTGGTCCAGATTTTAGACACAGATGACTGTGAACAACCAACATCTTTTGCAACATTGCGTGATGATTTACCCTCTTTTAAGAGTTTGATAATCCTCTCCTTTGTTTCAATTGACATTTCTCATGTTGGAGCCATGATTCACGTCAGACCACTTGGTGCAACAGCTCTCCAAGGTGTGATCACTCCTTTTTAGATGCAGATTAACGAGCAGATCTAATTTGATGCAGGTGTTATTTTTGGGTATGAAAATTTACAGGGTGATTCCATAATTTTTCCTCAGATTTGAGTGATTCCATAATTTTTCCCCTATGCTTGGTTAGAAAGAGTAACCATTACTGACTACCACATTTTTTGTTCTTGATTTCTTTTAAGGTACCTTCACACTAAACGATATCGCTAGCGATCCGTGACGTTGCAGCGTCCTCACTAGCGATATCGTTCAAGTTTGACACGCAGCAGCGATCAGAATCCTGCTGTGATGTCGTTGGTCGGGGCTAGAAGGCCAGAACTTTATTTGGTCGCTGGCTCTCCCGCTGACATCGCTGAATCGGCGTGTGTGACACCGATTCAGCGATGTCTTTGCTGGTAACCAGGGTAAACATCGGGTTACTAAGCGCAGGGCCGCGCTTAGTAACCCGATGTTTACCCTGGTTACCATCCTAAAAGTAAAAAAAACAAACGCTTCATACTTACCTTCCGCTGTCTGTCCTCCAGCGCTGTGCTTTCCTGCACTCACTGTGAGCACAGCGGCCGGAAAGCAGAGCGGTGACGTCACCACTGTGCTTTCTGCCCGCTGTGCTCACAGCCAGTGCAGGAAAGCACAGCGCCGGGGACAGACAGCGGAAGGTAAGTATGAAGCGTTTGTTTTTTTTACTTTTAGGATGGTATCCAGGGTAAACATCGGGTTACTAAGCGCGGCCCTGCGCTTAGTAACCCGATGTTTACCCTGGTTACCGGCATCGTTGGTCGCTGGAGAGCGGTCTGTGTGACAGCTCTCCAGCGACCAAACAGCGACGCTGCAGCGATCCGGATCGTTGTCGGTATCGCTGCAGCGTCGTTTAGTGTGAAGGTACCTTTAGTGTTTCTTAAAGACAGAAAGTTGCCATTTGAAATTACTTTAGTTTTGTACCGTGTCTGTGATCTGCTTTTTTTCTACAAAATTAAACAACTGAATGAACATCTTCCAAGGCCAGTGATTCCATAATTTTTGCCAGGGATTGTAATTATTATAATTTACTGAGATAATTACTTTTGGGTTTTCATTTGGCTTTAAGCCATAATCATCAACATTAACAGAAATAAACACTTGAAATAGATAACTCTGTTTGTAATGACTCTATATAATATGAGTTTCACTTTTTGTATTGAAGAACTGAAATAAATAAACTTTTTGATAATGTTCTAATTTTGTGAGAAACACCTGTATAATGCTCCATGCAGAATGGTCCCAATATAATGATCCATACATAAAAAAATAAATAATCAAATACTTACGTGGCTTATTCTGTATGGAGAATTATACGGGGCCCATTATTCTAAATGCAGCATTATATGGGGCCCAATATTCTGTATGCAGCATTATATGGGGTACATTATTCTGTATGGAGTATTATATGGGCTACCTTATTCTGTATGGAGCATTATATGGGGTATATTATTCCGTATGGAGCATTACTGTATTTCTAAAAATGGTTTCAATCTGCTATTTTGCTATTTTAAAGATAAATTTGATGATTTAAAGGAACTGTATATACCCTCTATGAATGTTAATCCTTTTTAGGAAATGGCAAATGGAAGTTGGAGATTTAAGTGTAAAAAAAGAGAGAGTAAAGAGAAAGTTATCTTACCAGATGGCAACTTTAGTTAGGTTTAATTAGTTGCTGCTGGTGTAAATACTCTGCGACTGGCATTGGGGACACGCATCGCTATGAGGTCTTTGAGGTATGATGTGTGGAGTGCCCGCCAGGGCCGTGGGGATACTCGGTACCAGGTGGGTTCTTAAAGGAATGTGGTCAGGGCAGCAGTGACCCGGTCCGTGGCCCTGGATGTCCAATAAAAGAGTCAAAGAATTGAAAGGGGAAATAAAGTTGATAGGGTATACTTCGTGACGCCACTTGTGGTACTCGGCCAGGAATCGCCGATGCTGCTTAAAGGGAACCACTGGGGCTGATGTGATGTAGTAGAGTTGTTACAGCTCTCCACAGGTAGAGCTTAGTCCAAGGGCAATTACCGTGTTAATATCAATGATGGTTGAAGTGAATGTTGTAGTGCAGGTGGCGCAGCAATAATTCAGACGACACAGCAGGTTTCCACAGTTTACTCACAGTTTGACGTCTGGTTACAGATGACAATGGGAGTCCGGGGAGCCTGGAAGCAACTTAGGATCCACTAGCCAGATGAATTTTGAGGCCTCCTTACTGCGCCATCCTCTGAGGTCCTTGCTGCCTAAAGCTATGTTCAGTCCTCTGTTCCTTATTGGTCTGTAGTACTTGCCTGTATGGCAGGCAGCTTGAGCCTACTACAAGTGTCACTCCTTCGTGTTGGCTCTGGGCTCTCATCTGCTGCTGTGCCTTCAGATGTTGTGATGGGCCAGGAAACCTGCAGTCCCCTGCCCTCCGGATTTAGCTGCAGGGCCTGCAGTTTCCACACAACCACGGACTCCGGTGTCCGCTGTTTGGTGCTCAGTCCTGGAGTGAGCTCAGTCGCAGCTCAAATCTTTCAGGTTCTTCCTTGACTTCCTCTCTCCTCTCAGTCTCCCTCCAGACTCACTAACTGTGCCTCCAGGCCAGAACTTATATCAGGAAGCTCCCCTGAAATCAGGTATTACAGCTCCCTCTTCTGGTCTGGAGTAGGAAGGATGCTGGATGTAAGTGTTATCTAGTCAGGGAAACCTTCCTTGCTTCCAGGCATGTAATCACCCCCTATGAGGGAGGCAATGCCACTGTGGCAACTGGACCCCTAGGGTGCCACATGTGTTTGCGACATACAGGTAGTTTCTTCTTTTTGACAATAACTGTATGTTGGACTTTGTGTGTGATGCTACTGTATATGGTGGCTGTGTGGTATTGTAAGTATTTTGTAGACCATCTTTGACATTCCCTAATGAATACTCTCAGCACTCAGCATGTAAAGGAGTGTCCAAAAACATTGTAGTCAATTGTTTAGCAACAGGCAGAGGTTGTACTTCAGAATTTTTTGTATGCTGATTTGCTTCCTAAATGGAAAATAAACAAATTATTTAAATAGTCATTTTGCTGTTGCAGAGTCCTTCACTTAGCTGGCCAATCAGCAAAATGTAACACAACCTGTCAGAGCTCTACTCATGGCTCTAATGTTTATTAACCCCTTAAGCCCCGAGGGTGGTTTGCACGTTAATGACCGGGCCAATTTTTACAATTCTGACCACTGTCCCTTTATGAGGTTATAACTCTGGAACGCTTCAACGGATCTTGGCGATTCTGACATTGTTTTCTCGTGACATATTGTACTTCATTTTAGTGGTAACATTTATTTGATATAATTTGCGTTTATTTGTGAAAAAACGGAAATTTGGCGAAAATTTAGAAAATTTCGCAATTTTCCAACTTTAAATTTTTATGCCCTTAAATCACAGAGATATGTCACGCAAAATACTAAATAAGTAACATTTCCCACATGTCTACTTTACATCAGCACAATTTTGGAACCAAAATTTTTTTTTGTTAGTGAGTTATAAGAGTTAAAAGTTGACCAGCAATTTCTCATTTTTACAACACCATTTTTTTTTAGGGACCACATCTCATTTGAAGTCATTTTGAGGGGTCTATATGATAGAAAATACCCAAGTGTGACACCATTCTAAAAACTGCACCCCTCAAGGTGCTCAAAACCACATTCAAGAAGTTTATTAACCCTTCAGGGGTTTCACAGGAATTTTTGGAATGTTTAAATAAAAATGAATATTTAACTTTTTTCACACAAAATTTAATTCAGCTCCAATTTGTTTTATTTTACCAAGGGTAACAGGATAAAATGGATGCCAAACGTTGTTGTACAATCTGTACTGAGTACGCTGATACCCCATATGTGGGGGTAAACCACTGTTTGGGCGCATGGCAGAGCTCGGAAGGAAAGGAGCGCCATTTGACTTTTCAATGCAAAATTGACAGGAATTGAGATGGGACGCCATGTTGCGTTTGGAGAGCCCCTCATGTGCCTAAACATTGAAACCCCCCACAAGTGACACCATTTTTGAAAGTAGACACCCTAAGGAACTTATCTAGATGTGTGGTGACCACTTTGACCCACCAATTGCTTCACAGAAGTTTATAATGCAGAGCCGTAAAAATAAAAAATCATATTTTTTCACAAAAATGATCTTTTCGCCCCCAATTTTTTATTTTCCCAAGAGTAAGAGAAGAAATTGGACCTCAAAAATTGTTGTCCAATTTGTCCTGAGTATGCTGATACCCCATATATGGGTGTAAACCATTGTTTGGGCGTATGGCAGAGCTCGGAAGGGAAGGAGCGCCATTTTACTTTTCAATGCAAAATTGACTGGAATTGAGATGAGATGCCATGTTGCGTTTGGAGAGCCCCTGATGTGCCTAAACATTGAAATCCCCACAAGTAACACCATTTTGGAAAGTAGACCCCTTAAGGAACTTATCTAGAGGTGTGGTGAGCACTTTGACCCAACAAGTGCTTCACAGAAGTTTATAATGCAGAGCCGTAAAAATAAAAAATCATATTTTTTCACAAAAATGATCTTTTCGCCACCAATTTTTTATTTTCCCAAGGGTAAGAGAAGAAATTAGACCACAAAAGTTGTTGTGCAATTTGTCCTGAGTGCGACGATACCCCATATGTGGGGATAAACCACTTTTTGGGCGCATAGCAGAGCTCGGAAGGGAAGGAGCGCCATTTGACTTTTCAATGCAAAATTGACTGGAATTAAGATGGGACGCCATGTTGGTTTGGAGAGCCCCTGATGTGCCTAAACATTAAAACCCCCCACAAGTGACACCATTTTGGAAACTAGACCCCCTAAGGAACTTATCTAGATGTGTTTTGAGAGCTTTGAACCTCCAAATGTTTCACTACAGTTTATAACGCAGAGCCGTTAAAATAATTTTTTTTTTTTCCGCAAAAATTATTTTTTAACCCCCAGCTTTGTATTTTTACAAGGGTAACAGAATAAATTGGACCCCAAAAGTTGTTGTCCAATTTGTCCTGAGTACGCTGATACCCAATATGTGGGGGGGAACCACTGTTTGGGCACATGGCAGAGCTCGGAAGGGAAGGAGCGCCATTTGGAATGCAGACTTAGATGGATTGGTCTGCAGGAGTCACGTTGCATTTGCAGAGCCCCTGATGTACCCAAACAGTACAAACCCCCCACAAGTGACCCCATATTAGAAATTAGACCTCCCAAGGAACTTATCTAGATGTGTTGTGAGAACTTTGAACCCCTAAGTGTTTCACTACAGTTTATAACGCAGAGCCGTGAAAATAAAAATTCTTTTTTTTTTCACAAAAATGAATTTTTAGCCCCCAGCTTTGTATTTTTACAAGGGTAACAGAATAAATTGGACCCCAAAAGTTGTTGTCCAATTTGTCCTGAGTACGCTGATACCCCATATGTGGGGGGGAACCACTGTTTGGGCGCATGGCAGAGCTCGGAAGGGAAGGAGCGCCATTTGGAATGCAGACTTAGATGGATTGGTCTGCAGGCGTCACGTTGCATTTGCAGAGCCCCTGATGTACCCAAACAGTACAAACCCCCCATAAGTGACCTCATATTGGAAACTAGACCTCCCACGGAACTTATCTAGATGTGTTGTGAAAACTTTGAACCCCCAAGTGTTTCACTACAGTTTACAACGCAGAGCCGTGAAAATAAAAAATCCTTTTTTTTCCCACAAAAATGATTTTTAGCCCCCCAAATTTTTATTTTCCCAAGGATAACAAGAGAACTTGGACCCAAAAAGTTGTTGTCCAATTTGTCTCGAGTACGATGATACCCCATATGTTGGGGTAAACCCCTGTTTGGGCGCACGGGAGAGCTCGGAAGTGAAGGAGCACTGTTTTACTTTTTCAATGCAGAATTGGCTGGAATTGAGATCGGACGCCATGTCGCGTTTGGAGAGCCCCTGATGTGCCTAAACAGAGGAAACCCCCCAATTATAAATGAAACCCTAATCCAAACGCACCCCTAACCCTAATGCCAACTGTAACCCTAACCACACCTCTAACCCAGACACACCCCTAACCCTAATCCCAACTGTAACCCTAACCACACACCTAACCCTGACACACCCCTAATTCTAATCCCAACCCTAATCCCAACCCTAATCCCAACCGTAAATGTAATCCAAACCCTAACCCTAACCCTAGCCCTAACCCTAGCCCTAACCCGAATGGGAAAATGGAAATAAATACATTTTTTTAAATTTTATTATTTTTCCCTAAGGCTAGGTTCACATTGCGTTAGGGAAATCCGTTTAGCGCTAGCGGATTGCGCTAACGCAATGTCTTTTTAGGTGTCGTGTTTAGGGGTCGCGTTAACGTCCCCGCTCTGGAAGATCGGGGATCGGACCTCGGGCGCGCCGTGGACGCTGCAATCAGCGTCCGAGGCGCGCCACAAAAGAACGGCACCTTGCTAGCGCGAGCCGAAAATGGCACGCTCTAGCGATGCGCTACACCCGAAAATCACATTGCTGTCAATGGGTGTGCTAACGGACCCGTTGCACGGCGTTAATTGTGACATTTTCGCCGTGCAACGCTGTCCGTTAGCGTTAACCCATTAACGCAATGTGAACCTAGCCTAACTAAGGGGGTGATGAAGGGGGGTTTGATTTACTTTTATAGCGTTTTTTATATCGGATTTTTATGATTGGCAGCTGTCACACACTAAAAGACGCTTTTTATAGCAAAAAAGTTTTTGCGTCTCCACATTTTGAGACCTATAATTTTTCCATATTTTGGTCCACAGAGTCATGTGAGGTCTTGTTTTTTGCGGGACGAGTTGACGTTTTTATCGGTTACATTTTCGCACACGTGACAGTTTTTGATCGCTTTTTATTCCGATTTTTTGTGAAGCAGAATGACCAAAAACCAGCTATTCATGAATTTCTTTTGGGGGAGGCGTTTATACCGTTCCGCGTTTGGTAAAATTGATAAAGCAGTTTAATTCTTCGGGTCAGTACGATTACAGCAATACCTCATTTATATCATTTTTTTTATGTTTTGGTGCTTTTATACGATAAAAGCTATTTTATAGAAAAAATAATTATTTTGGCATCACTTTATTCTGAGGACTATAACTTTTTTATTTTTTTGGTTATGATGCTATATGGCGGCTCATTTTTTGCGGGATAAGATGACGCTTTCAGTGGTATCATGGTTATTTATAGCTGTCTTTTTGATCGCGTGTTATTCCACTTTTTGTTCAGCGTTATGATAATAAAGCGTTGTTTTTTTTTTTCTTACGGTGTTCACTGAAGGGGTTACCTAGTGGGCCAGTTTTATAGGTCGGGTCGTTACGGACGTGGCGATACTAAATATGTGTACTTTTATTGTTTTTTTGTTTTTTTTTTAGATAAAGAAATGTATTTATGGGAATAATATTTTTTTTTTTTCTTCTTTATTTAGGAATTTTTATTTTTTTTTTTACACGTGTGGAAATTTTTTTTTCTACTTTTTCACTTTGTCCCAGGGGGGGACATCACAGATCACCGATCTGATAGTGTGCACAGCACTCTATCAGATCGGTGATCTGACATACAGCCGGGCAGGATTAGAGCTGCAGCTGCAGCCTGATCCTGACCCGGAAGTGCTCCCTGCAGGACCCGGATGCAGCCCGGCGGCCATTTTGGATCCGGGGACTGCAGGGAGAACACGCTCGGTACACGGTGAGTACATCACCGTGTACCGATCGTCTCAGGGAAGCACGCAGGGAGCCCCCTCCCTGCGCGATGCTTCCCTGCACCGCCGGCACATCGCGATCATCTTTGATCGCGGTGTGCCGGGGGTTAATGTGCCGGGAGCGGTCCGTGACCACTCCTGGCACATAGTGCCGGATGTCAGCTGCGATAGGCAGCTGACACCCGGCCGCGATCGGCCGCGCTCCCCCCGTGAGCGCGGCCGATCGCATATGACGTACTATCCCGTCACTGGGAATTAAGTCCCAGGTCACCTGGACGGGATAGTACGTCTTATGGGATTAAGGGGTTAAGCAACACCCACATGTATTCAAGCTGTCTAGCAGCCGCAAATCATGCAGCTACATCGACATAAACTAAATCTCCGAGCACGCCAAAATACTCGGAGACCACCTGAGCATGCTCGGAGAAACTCGAGTAATGAGTATACTCGCTCATCACTACAGTCCACCAATACCATATGTAAAATATTTTTTTTTCCACATCGCAGGTTTCTTTAGCCTTTAAATGGACGAGTACAAATGTTAAGGTACCTTCACACATAACGATATCGTTAACGATATCGTTGCTTTTTGTGACGTAGCAATGATATCGTTAAGGAAATCGTTATGTGTGACAGCGACCAACGATCAGGCCCCTGCTGGGAGATCGTTGGTCGCTGAACAAAGTCCAGAACTTTATTTCGTCGCTGGATCTCCCGTGGACATCGCTGGATCGGCGTGTGTGACACCGATCCAACGATGTCTTCACTGGTAACCAGGGTAAACATCGGGTAACTAAGCGCAGGGCCGCGCTTAGTAACCCGATGTTTACCCTGGTTACCAGCGTAAAAGTAAAAAAAAAAAAACAGTACATACTTACCTACCGCTGTCTGTCCCCGGCGCTGTGCTCTGCTCTCCTCCTGTACTGGCTGTGAGCGTCGGTCAGCCGGAAAGCAGAGCGGTGACGTCACCGCTCTGCTTTCCGGCCGCTGTGCTCACAGCCAGTACAGGAGGAGAGCAGAGAAGCACAGCGCCGGGGACAGACAGCGTTAGGTAAGTATGTACTGTTTTTTTTTTTTTACTTTTACGCTGGTAACCAGGGTAAACATCGGGTTACTAAGCGCGGCCCTGTGCTTAGTAACCCGATGTTTACCCTGGTTACCGGCATCGTTGGTCGCTGGAGAGCTGTCTGTGTGACAGCTCTCCAGCGACCAAACAGCGATGCTGCAGCGATCCGGATCATTGTCGGTATCGCTGCAGCGTCGCTTAATGTGAAGGGGCCTTTAATGAAGTGGTTGGTAGAGTGACTGACTACATTAACTTCTGCACTGATATGTTGGTGCCGGCTAAAAAGATTAGGTGTTTTGCAAACAACAAGCCATGGATAACAAAGGAATTGAAGCATTTGCTCAACAGGAAAAAAAAAGGCATTTAAACTGGGTGACAAAGAGGAAATTAAAATGATACAGCATGAATTGAAGCATAAAATAAAGGAGGCCCAGGAAGCCTTCAGAATTAAACTTGAAAAGAAACTGTCCCACAATAATACCAGGGAGGTTTGGTCAGGAATGAAATTACTGACTGGGCTTAAGGTGAGGCCTGAAAATGATCGAGGAACAATGGACAAGGCTAATGAGATGAAGGAGTATTTCAACAGGTTTAGTACATGTGCACTGCCAACTGATAGTGGATGGGAACTGGGTGCAAATTCTGCAACATCGATATTGGAGGATGAGCAGACTAAATTTAGAGTATCCGAAAATGATGTGAGGAGGCAGTTTAAGTCACTTAACATTGGTAAAGCTGCAGGACCTGATGGTCTCAGCTCACGTGTCCTTAAAGTTTGTGCAGACCAGCTGTGTACTGTCTTTACATGCCTATTTAATGGAAGTATACAAACACAGAGGGTACCAGTGTTATGGAAAACTTCCTGTCTGGTGCCGGTACCCAAGACTTCTTCTCCTGCAACCCTAAATGACTATCGTCCTGTAGCCTTAACATCTCACGCTATGAAGGCCTTGGAACGATTAGTGCTTGCTCACTTAAGACCAAGGGTCAATGCTTTTATCGATCCCCTTCAGTTTGCCTACCGACATAGATTGGGGGTTGATGATGCTATTCTTTCTCTGTTACATAGGGTACATTCATTTCTGGAGACTGACGGTACCATGGTGCGAGCGATGTTCTTCGATTTCTCGAGTGCATTTAACTCCCTGCAGCCACTTTTACTACACAAAAAGATGACTGATATGAAGGTGGAGGTGGGGATGAGAAATTGGATAACTGACTACCTATCAAATCGGCCACAGTTTGTACAGATGGGAGCAGTTGTGTCAAGCAGATTACTGAGCAGTGTAGGTGCCCCCCAGGGAACGGTGCTTGCGCCCTTTCTATTCACACTGTATACTTCAGACTTTCAGTATAAATCTGAACTTTGCCACCTTCAAAAATTTTCGGATGACTCCGTGGTTGTGGGATGCATTAGTGGAGATCAGGGGGAATGAGGAATATAGAAGGGTGGTGTCGAATTTCGTGGATTGGTGCAATGGTAACTATCTACAACTAAATGTTAAGAAAACCAAGGAGTTGGTGGCCAACTATAGCAGGATTAAGTTGGAATGCTTACCGATCACTATTGCTGGTCAGGAGGTGGAGCAGGTGGAGAGTTACAAATATTTGGGGGTCCATTTGGATAGCAAACTGGACTGGAGATGCCACTCAGAGTTTGTCTACAAGAAGGGGATGAGCAGATTGTATTTCCTAAGGAAACTGAGGTCTTTTAATGTGTGCAGCAAAATGTTAGAAATGTTCTACCAATCTGTGGTGGCAAGTGCCATCTTTTTTGCAATCACATGCTGGGGTAGTAGTGTGCGGGCCTCTGATGCTAATAAGCTGAATAAGATTATTAAGAAGGCAAGTTCTGCTGTGGGCTGCAATCTGGACTCTTTTGGGGAGGTAGTGGAGAAAAGAACTCTGAGAAAGTGTATGGCAATTATGAACAATAATGCACATCCATTAAATGAGCTATTCATGAGACAGAAGAGCACCTTCAGTAACCGGCTAATACTTCTGAGGTGTAAGAAGGAAAAATATAGGAAATCGTTTGTGCCAACTGCCATGGGAATGTACAACAATAGCATTAGGGTTAAACCACCAAGGTGAATGTCTACTTATTTCTCTACATTTCAGTTCACTTGTTGTGTATGTCCTATTCTAATGTATAATGTATAATGTTCTTCTGTCAACTCCACTGTCATGTCAACTAGGTAATTCTTTTATGATTTTTTTATGATTTGATTTAAGTTGTGCTGCTGTGATACCATAATTTCCCACGGGATCAATAAAGTGTATCGTATCGTATCGTAAATCTGTTGCACTGGAGATGTAGATGGCCACATGGACAGGCAGAGATTACAGTATGTCGCAGTGTTGAGATTTTCCCTAGGTCATCACAGCTGTCAGTGTTGTGTTTGCATACATTGTTAATGACATTATTCTCTCAGGTCCAGGAACAGATTTGTTTGCCCAGCCTCCATTCACTAGTTCGATTTAGTTGTTTTTTATTTCCTGCTGTTTTGCGATTAAACTGTTTAACTTCTATGGGAACAAATGATAGAAGCTTCTCATATCACCTCTATTGACAAAACAAGGTTAGCTCATATAGATGGATGACCCCATGTGTTTCTAGGCAAGTACTTCCCATGTGTTTCCAAGTAAGCCTGGACTAAGACAATGAGTATGGCTGGCTGAAGACAGAGAACTTATTTATACCTAAATATGGATACCCTCCAGGTTAAGCTTATCCATAATATATTCTGATTAAAATGCCAATTAAATGTATAAAAAGCACAAAATTTCTTTATCATATTCACTCCATGAGAATATGTCTTAGGCTATGTGCATGGATCGCCCCCAGACACAGGGCCACAGGTGACTCGATACCGGGCCTCTCTGGTTCGGTTCCTGAGGCTGTCACGGTGGCTAGACCCGGTCCGTGACCCTGCTAAGGGGCGTCCAATAAAGGTGATACAGTTTGTCAGGGAGTTCGTGACGCCACCTGTGGTGTTCGGTCAGGGTGACCGACGCTGCTGTGGGGTCCGCTGGGGTGATGGAATGGCAGCTAGATGGTATACCTTCCCACAGGTGAAGTATGTCCCCAGGGCTTCCCAGTAAGGTGGATGGTGATGGGGTGCAGGCAATAACGAGGACACAAGGTTGCAGTCTCTTTACCTCTTTACTGAAGGCTTCAGGATCCTCAATCCAGAGTACGTTTAACAGGGCTATCTGAGACCGGCCGGTCCGATGGGCACTTCCAGAGTTTCCTTCACAGATGGAAATCGTTGCCTACCACTAGCGCCTGTGTGTTGTAGTCCTACCCTGCTGAGCATTCGGAATAGTCCTCACAACTGCTGTTCTCGTTCGTTCGTTCTCTACAGCTCTCTCTCTCTTTAGTTCCAGATGTTACTAGTTTCTCGTCCCCCAGTATGTTTTGGCTAGGACGCACCCGTAAGACGGGAAGGCTTGGAGGTCTTCCGGGACCCTAGAGACGCCCCTCTCAAAGCGTTGCCCCTATGTCTTCTTAGGAAATTTAAGGTAGACAGCCAACCTATAATTAACTGTCCTGCGGAGTTTGAAGTAAGGCCTGAAGTCAGTTACTCCTGCGATGTTCCGGCCACCGGCTACACGCCTCAGTAATATGTTGCCTCGGTCTCACGGCACGACTCTTACTGGCTCTCCTTTGTGCTTGATCTTGTTTACACTGTTCCACAAAATCCTTCCCTTCTTATCTCTTTCTTAGGATGCCGCCGCAGGAGGTGCAGGCGCGGCTCCGTAACGTTCTGTTCTGTTCGCTAGGCACCTGCCAGGTTCTGACAGGGACCCCCCTGTGTCTTCTCCCTCCAACACCCCCTGCCATGGGATGTTGCCTGAATCCAACCCAGTCAGCTTCTGACTAACTTCCTCCCCAGCCCCTAGTTTTACCAGTGTGAGGAGTGGCCCAATAAATAAAGCCTTTTTCTCCCCCTAGTGGCCGGAGTGTGAAGTGTAATGTGTTCTGGTGATACCTGGTCAGGAGAATTCCTTCAGTGCCATCAGACGTACCATCACTCCCCTTAGTGGCAGAGTGTCATACTGCAACGACCAGATCTCTGGGGCGCTGCATGCACACGTTGCGGATTCTCTGCGGATCCGCCGCGTTCTTGAGGTGCAAAAACGCTGCAGATCCGCAATTGATTTACAGTACAATGTAAATCAATGAGAGAAAACAATGCTGTGCACACTTTGCGGAAAATCCGCTGCGGAAACGCTGCAGTTTAAAAGAAGTAGCATGTCACTTCTTCTTTGTGAATCTGCAGCGTTTTTGTACCCATTCCATTATAGAAAACCGCAGGGGTAAACAGTGCAGCAAATCCGCAAGAAAAACAAAAAATGCTGCGGAACCGCACAAAAAGCGCGACAAATCCGCAGGTGCGTTTTCTGCCAGGAGAGGCGGAATCCGCACCAGAAATTCCTAAGCCTAATCCGCAATGTGTGCACATAGCCTTTCTGATTGTGGGTTAGGGCTTGCTCTCACTTGCAATTAATAGGTTGGACAAATGCAATCCAATTAAAAATCAGATTGCATTCGGACCAATGGTATTCTATCATTGTGTGTTCATCTGCTATTTTTTTTTCCAACTCAGATCGGACTAGAAAAAAATCGCAGCATGCTGCGATTGTAATTGGAAATCAGATCGCATCCCGCAATAAAAGTCAATGGGTGCGAGAAAATTTTTTTTAAACACCGATATCCTTTGAAAAGCCAACAATTCATATGCCCCCTTCAGTAAAATCACAGTGTAACCAAACAAAATGCAATAAATAATACATAGTAACATAGTAACATAGTTAGTAAGGCCGAAAAAAGACATTTGTCCATCCAGTTCAGCCTATATTCCATCATAATAAATACCCAGATCTACGTCCTTCTACAGAACCTAATAATTGTATGATACAATATTGTTCTGCTCCAGGAAGACATCCAGGCCTCTCTTGAACCCCTCGACTGAGTTCGCCATCACCACCTCCTCAGGCAAGCAATTCCAGATTCTCACTGCCCTAACAGTAAAGAATCCTCTTCTATGTTGGTGGAAAAACCTTCTCTCCTCCAGACGCAAAGCATGCCCCCTTGTGCCCGTCACCTTCCTTGGTATAAACAGATCCTCAGCGAGATATTTGTATTGTCCCCTTATATACTTATACATGGTTATTAGATCGCCCCTCAGTCGTCTTTTTTCTAGACTAAATAATCCTAATTTCGCTAATCTATCTGGGTATTGTAGTTCTCCCATCCCCTTTATTAATTTTGTTGCCCTCCTTTGTACTCTCTCTAGTTCCATTATATCCTTCCTGAGCACCGGTGCCCAAAACTGGACACAGTACTCCATGTGCGGTCTAACTAGGGATTTGTACAGAGGCAGTATAATGCTCTCATCATGTGTATCCAGACCTCTTTTAATGCACCCCATGATCCTGTTTGCCTTGGCAGCTGCTGCCTGGCACTGGCTGCTCCAGGTAAGTTTATCATTAACTAGGATCCCCAAGTCCTTCTCCCTGTCAGATTTACCCAGTGGTTTCCCGTTCAGTGTGTAATGGTGATATTGATTCCCTCTTCCCATGTGTATAACCTTACATTTATCATTGTTAAACCTCATCTGCCACCTTTCAGCCCAAGTTTCCAACTTATCCAGATCCATCTGTAGCAGAATACTATCTTCTCTTGTATTAACTGCTTTACATAGTTTTGTATCATCTGCAAATATCGATATTTTACTGTGTAAACCTTTTACCAGATCATTAATGAATATGTTGAAGAGAACAGGTCCCAATACTGACCCCTGCGGTACCCCACTGGTCACAGCGACCCAGTTAGAGACTATACCATTTATAACCACCCTCTGCTTTCTATCACTAAGCCAGTTACTAACCCATTTACACACATGTTCCCCCAGACCAAGCATTCTCATTTTGTGTACCAACCTCTTGTGCGGCACGGTATCAAACGCTTTGGAAAAATCGAGATATACCACGTCCAATGACTCACCGTGGTCCAGCCTATAGCTTACCTCTTCATAAAAACTGATTAGATTGGTTTGACAGGAGCGATTTCTCATAAACCCATGCTGATATGGAGTTAAACAGTTATTCTCATTGAGATAATCCAGAATAACATCCCTCAGAAACCCTTCAAATATTTTACCAACAATAGAGGTTAGACTTACTGGCCTATAATTTCCAGGTTCCCTTTTAGAGCCCTTTTTGAATATTGGCACCACATTTGCTATGCGCCAGTCCTGCGGAACAGACCCTGTCGCTATAGAGTCACTAAAAATAAGAAATAATGGTTTATCTATTACATTACTTAGTTCTCTTAGTACTCGTGGGTGTATGCCATCCGGACCCGGAGATTTATCTATTTTAATCTTATTTAGCCGGTTTCGCACCTCTTCTTGGGTTAGATTGGTGACCCTTTATATAGGGTTTTCATTGTTTCTTGGGATTTCACCTAGCATTTCATTTTCCACCGTGAATACCGTGGAGAAGAAGGTGTTTAATATGTTAGCTTTTTCCTCGTCATCTACAACCATTCTTTCCTCACTATTTTTTAAGGGGCCTACATTTTCAGTTTTTATTCTTTTACTATTGATATAGTTGAAGAACAGTTTGGGATTAGTTTTACTCTCCTTAGCAATGTGCTTCTCTGTTTCCTTTTTGGCAGCTTTAATTAGTTTTTTAGATAAAGTATTTTTCTCCCTATAGTTTTTTAGAGCTTCAATGGTGCCATCCTGCTTTAGTAGTGCAAATGCTTTCTTTTTACTGTTAATTGCCTGTCTTACTTCTTTGTTTAGCCACATTGGGTTTTTCCTATTTCTAGTCCTTTTATTCCCACAAGGTATAAACCGCTTACACTGCCTATTTAGGATGTTCTTAAACATTTCCCATTTATTATCTGTATTCTCATTTCTGAGGATATTGTCCCAGTCTACCAGATTAAGGGCATCTCTAAGCTGTTCAAACTTTGCCTTCCTAAAGTTCAATGTTTTTGTGACTCCCTGACAAGTCCCCCTAGTGAAAGACAGGTGAAACTGCACAATATTGTGGTCGCTATTTCCTAAATGCCCAACCACCTGCAGATTTGTTATTCTGTCAGGTCTATTAGATAGTATTAGGTCTAAAAGTGCTGCTCCTCTGGTTGGATTCTGCACCAATTGTGAAAGATAATTTTTCTTGGTTATTAGCAGAAACCTGTTGCCTTTATGGGTTTCACAGGTTTCTGTTTCCCAGTTAATATCCGGGTAGTTAAAGTCCCCCATAACCAGGACCTCATTATGGGTTGCAGCTTCATCTATCTGCTTTAGAAGTAGACTTTCCATGGTTTCTGTTATATTTGGGGGTTTGTAACAGACCCCAATGAGAATTTTGTTACCATTTTTCCCTCCATGAATTTCAACCCATATATATATATAGATAGATAGCTATAATGATGTTAGTTACATATATAATTAGTACAGTGTCTGTGTAGCTTTCTGTACATGTATTTTTTTACTAAATAAATAAATCTCTGTAAACAAAAATAGTGTGGGATCCCTCTACATTTTATTAACCTGCAGAGGGAAAGCGGACAGCTGGGGGCAGATGTTTATAGACTGGGAAGGGGGTAATACCCATAGAGCTTCCCAGGCTATTAAAATCAGCTCACAGCTGTATACTCAGCTTTTATTGGTCATTAGAATGAGGGACTCCCCAAAAAAAGATATAGGGTCCCCTATAACTAATAACCAGCAAAGGCTGTGCAGACAGCCGTGGGCTGATATTAATAGTCTAGGAAGGGGTAGTGGATATTGGCCCTCTCTCAGACTAAAAACATCACCTCTCAGCCACCCCAGAAAATGTGCATCCGTAAGATGCACCAATTCTGGTACTTAGCCTTGAAGGGTTAACAAACTTCTTGAATGTGGTTTTGTGCACCTTGAGGGGTGCAGTTTAGAATGGTGTTACATCTGGGTATTTTCTAGCATATGCAGCTCTGGCAAAAATTAAGAGACCACCACATCAAAACCCTGTCATGGGCATCCCAATCTCCAGACCTGAACCCATTGAAAACCTCTGGAATGTAATCAAGAGGATGATGGAAAGTCACAAGCCATCAAACAAAGAATTGCTTACATTTTTGTGCCAGAAGCAGTGTGAAAGACTGGTGGAAAGCATGCGAAGACGCATGAAAGCTGTGATTAAAAATCATGGTTATTCCACAAAATATTGATTTCTGAACTCTTTCTGAGTTAAAACATTAGTATTAGTGATGAGTGAATGTGCTCGTTACTCAGGTTTCTCCGAGCACGCCACAAATCATGCAGCTGCATAGACATAAACTAAATCTCCGAGCACGCTGAAATACTTGGAGACCACGCGAGTAGAGTTGAGCGACCTTGACCTTTTTAGAGTCGAGCCGGGTTTCGCGAAACCCGACTATCTCAAAAGTCGGGTCGAGTGAAATCGGCCGATTATGACGTAAAGGCGGGATCGACCGAAACACGAAACCCAATGCAAGTCAATGGGGGAGCATAGTCGGCAGTGAGTGGGGGCCAGGAAAACACCTAGAGTGCCCATTTTAATGTCAAAACCATCCATTCTTCTTAATGAAGCTTGTCAAGCGTAATTTACCTTATAATAATTGGAAGGCATTTGAAATTGGGGGTCATTTGGCTAAAGTTGTGGTGGGTAGGGCTGGTTCAAGTAATTAGTGGGCCCAGGAAATCTGGACCACGTCACGGCAGTGGAGCAGGGAGAGGTAAGTATTTCAACTTTGCAAGTGCTGTGAACCTGAGCAAGCAGGGGGGGCCCACTCGTTGGCATTGGCACTGGCACAGGGCCCCTCAAAGTACAGCGGTGTGTTTGCACGGCGGGGGCGCCTCCCACCGGCAGCAACACTTTTGCGTACTATGAGAGGCCCTGTGCCAGTGACGTCGCCAACTAGTATTCCTCCCCCCACCTGATGAAGGAACCTGCACTTTCATCTGCACCTTCCTCTTTGTCCCCGTGTAAGGTGGTATGGTATGCGGGAAGAGCAACCTGACTTTCAGCAGGATCACAATGTTGTTGTGTAGCGTGCACGGGGAATGTTGCGTTATGGGTCAATGTACCAGCAGACTCATCTATCACTGGCTGGGCAATGGGCAGGATGAGGAGGAAACACAGATATAGGCCCAAAGAATAAAGTTGGCTAAATGCAGTTCAAAATTGGTAACACAGGAATAACCAGGGGGCATTGCAGTGGAGGACAACTGGAATGAGAGGCTGACACAGAGAGTAGGCCCAAATCAGTAAGTAGTCGAAATGCAGTTCAAAATTGGCAACCGTAGTAAACAGGCGGCACAGCTTTGTTCAGTGGAGGAGAACAGCAAGGAGTGGCAGACACCGATAGTAGGCCCCAACCCAACTAGTAGGCCAAATGCAGTCTAACATTAACAACTACTTAACGAGCGCCTGAAAACGGAATTTCAGGACAGGAAACCAGGAGAACAGCAAGGAGTGGCAGACACCGATAGTAGGCCCCAAACCAACTAGTACGCCAAATGCAGTTGTTCCGTTTAACCACAATTTAATGAGAGCCTGAAGATAGAAGTTCAGGAAAGGCAACCTGGAGAACACCTTGGAGTGGAACACACCATCTCTCTACACCCCATACCCAATTTGTAGGCCTAATGCAGTGTAGTTTCCAACAACTACTAAACGAGAGCATGAAGATCGAAGCATTGGCGAGGAAACCTGGGGAACACCTTGGAGTGGAACACACCATCTCTCTACACCCCATACCCAATTTGTAGGCCTAATGCAGTGTAGTTTCCAACAACTACGAAACGAGAGCCGGAAGATCGAAGCTCAGGAAAGGCAACCTGGGGAACACCTTGGAGTGTAACAAACCCTCTCTCTACACCACGGAAGGGCTGATTCTTAGGAAGGAAGGCTGTCGGAAAGAAGCAGGGCGCGTCCGAGGGTGATTATATTCTTATTAGGTATATACTCACCCTCGGACGCGCCCTGCTTCTTTATTTGTAATGAATGTTTATTTGCAATGTGGTTTTGACTTACTCTATTTTTTTGGTAAATAATGATTTTATTATTTTCATTGTTTTGCATCTTGGCAATAATATAAAGAAGACGCGACAGGACAACACTCGGTGGATGCCATATCTGTGTTTAAAATTGAAAAAACCTTTCAGTTAACTACTTGCAGGAGAAAGTTATTGTAGCTGGTGGCCATTTTTAGTACTGTACCAGATTTTTGTTGTATGCGTTTGTTTTTAATGTTAAAATGTCTGCATTTGATATCTCTCCAGTATTTTCTTTTTTATAAGCAAAATACTTATTTTTATATTTTCTGATGTTGGTTCCAGGGGTACACGGGCAGCAGTGGTGTGGTCAGTGGAGGCCTAGTGGAAGGAGTGACCGCAGACAGGCATCGAAGGCCTAAAATAATAACACATGGCTGTAGGCAATTTTAAATTGGTTACAGGGGTACACGGGCAGCAGTGGTGTGGTCAGTGGAGGCCTAGTGGAAGGAGTGACCACAGACAGGCATCGAAGGCCTAAAATAATAACACATGGCTGTAGGCAATTTTAAATTGGTTCCAGGGGTACACGGGCAGCAGTGCCCTGGTCAGTGTAGTAGTAGTTGAAAGAATGGACCGCAGACAGGCATCGAAGGCCTTAAATAAAAAAATTGTGCTGGCTGTAGGCAATTTTAAATTGGTTCCAGGGGTACACGGGCAGCAGTGCCCTGGTCAGTGTAGTAGTAGTTGAAAGAATGGACCGCAGACAGGCATCGAAGGCCTAAAATAATAACACATGGCTGTAGGCAATTTTAAATTGGTTCCAGGGGTACACGGGCAGCAGTGGTGTGGTCAGTGGAGGCCTAGTGGAAGGAGTGACCGCAGACAGGCATCGAAGGCCTAAAATAATAACACATGGCTGTAGGCAATTTTAAATTGGTTCCAGGGGTACACGGGCAGCAGTGGTGTGGTCAGTGGAGGCCTAGTGGAAGGAGTGACCGCAGACAGGCATCGAAGGCCTAAAATAATAACACATGGCTGTAGGCAATTTTAAATTGGTTCCAGCGGTACACGGGCAGCAGTGGTGTGGTCAGTGGAGGCCTAGTGGAAGGAGTGACCACAGACAGGCATCGAAGGCCTAAAATAATAACACATGGCTGTAGGCAATTTTAAATTGGTTCCAGGGGTACACGGGCAGCAGTGCCCTGGTCAGTGTAGTAGTAGTTGAAAGAATGGACCGCAGACAGGCATCGAAGGCCTAAAATAAAAAAATTGTGCTGGCTGTAGGCAATTTTAAATTGGTTCCAGGGGTACACGGGCAGCAGTGCCCTGGTCAGTGTAGTAGTAGTTGAAAGAATGGACCGCAGACAGGCATCGAAGGCCTAAAATAATAACACATGGCTGTAGGCAATTTTAAATTGGTTCCAGGGGTACACGGGCAGCAGTGGTGTGGTCAGTGGAGGCCTAGTGGAAGGAGTGACCGCAGACAGGCATCGAAGGCCTAAAATAATAACACATGGCTGTAGGCAATTTTAAATTGGTTCCAGGGGTACACGGGCAGCAGTGGTGTGGTCAGTGGAGGCCTAGTGGAAGGAGTGACCACAGACAGGCATCGAAGGCCTAAAATAATAACACATGGCTGTAGGCAATTTTAAATTGGTTCCAGGGGTACACGGGCAGCAGTGGTGTGGTCAGTGGAGGCCTAGTGGAAGGAGTGACCACAGACAGGCATCGAAGGCCTAAAATAATAACACATGGCTGTAGGCAATTTTAAATTGGTTCCAGGGGTACACGGGCAGCAGTGGTGTGGTCAGTGGAGGCCTAGTGGAAGGAGTGACCGCAGACAGGCATCGAAGGCCTAAAATAATAACACATGGCTGTAGGCAATTTTAAATTGGTTCCAGGGGTACACGGGCAGCAGTGGTGTGGTCAGTGGAGGCCTAGTGGAAGGAGTGACCACAGACAGGCATCGAAGGCCTAAAATAATAACACATGGCTGTAGGCAATTTTAAATTGGTTCCAGGGGTACACGGGCAGCAGTGCCTTGGTCAGTGTAGTAGTAGTTGAAAGAATGGACCGCAGACAGGCATCGAAGGCCTAAAATAATAACACATGGCTGTAGGCAATTTTAAATTGGTTCCAGGGGTACACGGGCAGCAGTGGTGTGGTCAGTGGAGGCCTAGTGGAAGGAGTGACCACAGACAGGCATCGAAGGCCTAACATAACAAAAATGTCAATACAATGGTATTGTCAGTGGCAGGCATTGAAGGATGTCAGCGCATAGACTAAACATTGGTGGAGCTGTGAGATAATTTTGCAAGTGGTAGAGCACTGTTTGAGGTGGGGTGGGGGGAAACTGTCTTGTGGCCGGCGGTACAGGCCCAGGGCCCCTCATATTACAATGGTGTGTCTGACGTTGGGTGCGCACCACCACCGCCAGAGACACTTTATTGTACTAGGAGGGACCCAGTGGCAGTGCCGTCGACCAAAAGCGGGCTCACCCACCTCTTCAGACAAACTGCACTCTCACGGGTGCTGTCGCCAAGTGTCGATACCACGGCCCCGTGTGGGGAGTTTGGCCATTTAGTGAGGTGTAAACATGTCGTATGCTGGACAATCAGGTGCAGAAAATTACGAGATTGGAAAAGGCATTCAGAATAGTCCACACAGGCAAGACCTTTTCATAGGAAAGCTAGGTGTCAGCCGGGCAAGGTGGGGCAAAAGATTTCAAAATCCAGTTGTGGTTCATTTTAATGAAGGTTAGATCATCTACATTTTGGGTAGCCAGACGAGTCCTTTTTTCTGTTAGTATTGAACCTGCAGCACTGAATACTCTTTCTGATAGGACACTAGCTGCCGGGCAAGCAAGCTCCTGCAATGCATATTCTGCCAATTCTGGCCAGGTGTCTAATTTTGATGCCCAGTAATCAAATGGGAATGACGGTTGAGGGAGAACATCAATAAGGGATGAAAAATAGTTTGTAACCATACTGGACAAATGTTGTCTCCTGTCACTTTGAATTGATGCTGCAGTACCTGTCCTGTCTGCGGTCATAGCAAAATCACTCCACAACCTGGTCAGAAAACCCCTCTGGCCAACGCCACTTCTGATTTCTGCCCCTCTAACTCCTCTGGTCTGCTGGCCCCTGCAGCTCGTGTGAGAACGATCACGGGCACTGTGTGCAGGGAATGCCAGAAGCAAACGGTCAACAAGAGTTGATTGTTTGGTTGCTAATATTAGTTCCAAGTTCTCATGTGGCATTATATTTTGCAATTTGCCTTTATAGCGAGGATCAAGGAGGCAGGCCAACCAGTAATCGTCATCATTCATCATTTTAGTTATGCGTGTGTCCCTTTTGAGGATAAGTAAGGCATAATCCGCCATGTGGGCCAAAGTTCCAGTTCTCAAATCTGCGGTTGTGCTTGGTTGAGGGGCAGTTTCAGGCAAATCCACGTCACTTGTGTCCCTCAAAAAACCAGAACCCGGCCTTGCCGCACCACCAATTTCCAGTGGCCCCGGAAAAGCTTCCTCATTAAAAATATAATCATCCCCATCATCCTCCTCGTCCTCCTCCTCCTCTTCGCCTGCTACCTCGTCCTGTACACTGCCCTGGCCAGACAATGGCTGACTGTCATCAAGGCTTTCCTCTTCCTCAGCTGCAGACGCCTGATCCTTTATGTGCGTCAAACTTTGCATCAGCAGACGCATTAGGGGGATGCTCATGCTTATTATGGCGTTGTCTGCACTAACCAGCCGTGTGCATTCCTCAAAACACTGAAGGACTTGACACATGTCTTGAATCTTCGACCACTGCACACCTGACAACTCCATGTCTGCCATCCTACTGCCTGCCCGTGTATGTGTATCCTCCCACAAAAACATAACAGCCCGCCTCTGTTCACACAGTCTCTGAAGCATGTGCAGTGTTGAGTTCCACCTTGTTGCAACGTCTATGATTAGGCGATGCTGGGGAAGGTTCAAAGAACGCTGATAGGTCTGCATACGGCTGGAGTGTACGGGCGAACGGCGGATATGTGAGCAAAGTCCACGCACTTTGAGGAGCAGGTCGGATAACCCCGGATAACTTTTCAGGAAGCACTGCACCACCAGGTTTAAGGTGTGAGCCAGGCAAGGAATGTGTTTCAGTTGGGAAAGGGAGATGGCAGCCATGAAATTCCTTCCGTTATCACTCACTACCTTGCCTGCCTCAAGATCTACAGTGCCCAGCCACGACTGCGTTTCTTTCTGCAAGAACTCGGACAGAACTTCCGCGGTGTGTCTGTTGTCGCCCAAACACTTCATAGCCAATACAGCCTGCTGACGTTTGCCAGTAGCTGCCCCATAATGGGAGACCTGGTGTGCAACAGTGGCAGCTGTGGATGGAGTGGTTGTGCGACTGCGGTCTGTGGACGAGCTCTCGCTTCTGCAGGAGGATGAAGAGGAGGAGGAGGGGGTGCGAACGGCTACAGCCAATTGTTTCCTAGACCGTGGGCTAGGCAGAACTGTCCCAAACTTGCTGTCCCCTGTGGACCCTGCATCCACCACATTTACCCAGTGTGCCGTGATGGACACGTAACGTCCCTGGCCATGCCTACTGGTCCATGCATCTGTTGTCAGATGCACCTTTGTGCTCACAGATTGCCTGAGTGCATGGACGATGCGCTCTTTAACATGCTGGTGGAGGGCTGGGATGGCTTTTCTGGAAAAAAAGTGTCGACTGGGTAGCTCGTAGCGTGGTACAGCGTAGTCCATCAGGGCTTTGAAAGCTTCGCTTTCAACTAACCGGTAGGGCATCATCTCTAACGAGATTAGTTTAGCTATGTGTGCGTTCAAACCCTGTGTACGCGGATGCGAGGCTAAGTACTTCCTTTTTCTAACCATAGTCTCATGTAGGGTGAGCTGGACTGGAGAGCTGGAGATCGTGGAACTAGCGGGGGTGCAGGTGGACATGGCAGACTGAGAGACGGTGGGAGATGGTATTGTTGCCACCGGTGCCCTAGATGCAGTGTTTCCTACTACGAAACTGGTGATTCCCTGACCCTGACGGCTTTGGCCTGGCAAAGAAACCTGCACAGATACTGCAGGTGGTGCGGAAAATGGTGGCCCTACACTGCCGAAAGGGATGTTGCGTTGCTGACTAGCTTCATTGGCCGAGGGTGCTACAACCTTAAGGGACGTTTGGTAGTTAGTCCAGGCTTGCAAATGCATGGTGGTTAAATGTCTATGCATGCAACTTGTATTGAGACTTTTCAGATTCTGTCCTCTGCTTAAGGTAGTTGAACATTTTTGACAGATGACTTTGCGCTGATCAATTGGATGTTGTTTAAAAAAATGCCAGACTGCACTCTTTCTAGCATCGGATACCTTTTCAGGCATTGCAGACTGAGCTTTAACCGGATGGCCACGCTGTCCTCCAACAGGTTTTGGCTTTGCCACGCGTTTTGGGCAAGATACGGGCCCGGCAGATGGAACCTGTTGCGATGTTGATGCCTGCTGCGGCCCCTCCTCCTCCGCTTCAGAACTGCTGCCGCCTGCACCCTGTTCCCCCAATGGCTGCCAATCGGGGTCAAGAACTGGGTCATCTATTACCTCTTCTTGTAGCTCGTGTGCAACTTCGTCTGTGTCACCGTGTCGGTCGGTGGTATAGCGTTCGTGATGGGGCAACATAGTCTCATCAGGGTCTGATTCTTGATCAGCACCCTGCGAGGGCAATGTTGTGGTCTGAGTCAAAGGACCAGCATAGTAGTCTGGCTGTGGCTGTGCATCAGTGCACTCCATGTCAGATTCAACTTGTAATGGGCATGGACTGTTAACTGCTTCACTTTCTAAGCCAGGGACGGTATGTGTAAAGAGCTCCATGGAGTAACCCGTTGTGTCGCCTGCTGCATTCTTCTCTGTTGTTGTTTTTGCTGAAGAGGACAAGGAAGCGACTTGTCCCTGACCGTGAACATCCACTAACGACGCGCTGCTTTGACATTTACCAGTTTCACGAGAGGAGGCAAAAGAGCTAGAGGCTGAGTCAGCAAGATAAGCCAAAACTTGCTCTTGCTGCTCCGGCTTTAAAAGCGGTTTTCCTACTCCCAGAAAAGGGAGCGTTCGAGGCCTTGTGTAGCCAGACGACGAACCTGGCTCCACAGCTCCAGACTTAGGTGCAATATTTTTTTTCCCACGACCAGCTGATGCTCCACCACTACCACTACCCTCATTACCAGCTGACAATGAACGCCCCCGGCCACGACCTCTTCCACCATACTTCCTCATTGTTTTAAAAACGTAAACAAACTAACGGTATTTGTTGCTGTCACACAAATTACACGGTGAGCTATAACTTCAGTATGATTTAGCTACCCCTTTACAGGTGAGTGAGACCACAACGAAAATCAGGCACAATGTTACACACTCTGTTGTTGGTGGCAACAAATGAGAGAGATGCCACACACGCAGGACTGTCACTGAAGCACAAATGTAAATATTAATCTCCCACTGATTTGATTTTCTTTTTTTTTTTCAGGGAGACTTTAGGAAAAAAAAAAAATAGAATAAAATGATTTTTTCAGGAAGAATTTAGAAACCAAAGAAAATAAAATGATTTTTTCAGGGAGAATTTAGAAAACAAATAAAACAAAAAAAGGCTTTCTATGGCCCACTGAGTGAGAGATGACGCACACAGGAGTCGGGAGTGGCACACAAGCCCAGAGGCCAATATTTATCTCCCACTGATTGATGTAGTGATTTTTTCAGGTAGATTTTGGAACCCAAATCAAGCTACAAAAAATAATAGGCTTTCTATGGCCCACAATTGGAGAGAGAGAGAGAGATGGCACACCCAGGAGTCAAGACTGGCACACAAGCAGAAAGGGCAATATTAATCTCCCACTGATTTTTTTTTTTTTTTTTTTTCAGGGAGACTTTAGGAAAAAAAAAATAGAATAAAATGATTTTTTCAGGAAGAATTTAGAAACCAAATAAAATAAAATGATTTTTTCAGGGAGAATTTAGAAAACAAATAAAACAAAAAAAAGCCTTTCTATGGCCCACTGAGTGAGAGATGACGCACACAGGAGTCAGGAGTGGCACACAAGCCCAGAGGCCAATATTTATCTCCCACTGATTGATGTAGTGATTTTTTCAGGTAGATTTTGGAACCCAAATCAAGCTAAAAAAATAATAGGCTTTCTATGGCCCACAATTGGAGAGAGAGAGAGAGATGGCACACCCAGGAGTCAAGACTGGCACACAAGCAGAAAGGGCATCTCCCACTGATTTGTTTTTTTTTTTTTTTTTCAGGGAGACTTTAGGAAAAAAAAAATGAATAAAATGATTTTTTCAGGAAGAATTTAGAAACCAAATAAAATAAAATGATTTTTTCAGGGAGAATTTAGAAAACAAATAAATCAAAAAAAGGCTTTCTATGGCCCACTGAGTGAGAGATGACACACACAGGAGTCAGGAGTGGCACACAAGCCCAGAGGCCAATATTTATCTCCCACTGATTGATGTAGTGATTTTTTCAGGTAGATTTTGGAACCCAAATCAAGCTAAAAAAATAATAGGCTTTCTATGGCCCACAATTGGAGAGAGAGAGAGAGATGGCACACCCAGGAGTCAAGACTGGCACACAAGCAGAAAGGGCAATATTAATCTCCCACTGATTTTTTTTTTTTTTTTTTTTTCAGGGAGACTTTAGGAAAAAAAAAAAATAGAATAAAATGATTTTTCCAGGAAGAATTTAGAAACCAAATAAAATAAAATGATTTTTTCAGGGAAAATTTAGAAAACAAATAAAACAAAAAAAAGCCTTTCTATGGCCCACTGAGTGAGAGATGACGCACACAGGAGTCAGGAGTGGCACACAAGCCCAGAGGCCAATATTTATCTCCCACTGATTGATGTAGTGATTTTTTCAGGTAGATTTTGGAACCCAAATCAAGCTAAAAAAATAATAGGCTTTCTATGGCCCACAATTGGAGAGAGAGAGAGAGATGGCACACCCAGGAGTCAAGACTGGCACACAAGCAGAAAGGGCAATATTAATCTCCCACTGATTTTTTTTTTTTTTTTTTTTTTCAGGGAGACTTTAGGAAAAAAAAAAATAGAATAAAATGATTTTTTCAGGAAGAATTTAGAAACCAAAGAAAATAAAATGATTTTTTCAGGGAGAATTTAGAAAACAAATAAAACAAAAAAAGGCTTTCTATGGCCCACTGAGTGAGAGATGACGCACACAGTAGTCAGGAGTGGCACACAAGCCCAGAGGCCAATATTTATCTCCCACTTTTTTTTTTTTGTTCCAGGGAAAATTTATAAACCCAATAAAAAAAATAATAAATAGGCTTTCTATGGCCCACTATCTGAGAGACAGAGAGAGATGGCACGCTTAGGACTGGCACACAAGCCCAAAGGCCAATATTAATCTCCCTTTTTTTTTTAAGGGAGAATTTATAAAACCAAAAAAAAATAAATAAATAGGCTTTCTATGGCCCACTATTTGTGAGAGAGATGGCACGCTCAGGACTGGCACACAAGCCCAGAGGCCAATATTAATCTCCCACTTTTTTTTTTTTTTCCAGGGAAAATTTATAAACCCAATAAAAAAATAAATAAATAGGCTTTCTATGGCCCACTATCTGAGAGAGAGAGATGGCACGCTTAGGACTGGCACACAAGCCCAAAGGCCAATATTAATCTCCCACTGATTGATTTATTGAATTTTCAGGTAGAATTTAGAACCGAAATAAAGCAAAAAAAAAAAAAAATGGGCTTTCTATGGCCCACTGAGTGAGTGATGATGCACACAGGAGTCAGGAGTGGCACACAAGCCCTGAGGCCAATATTTTTCTCCCACTGATTGATGTATTGATTTTTTCAGGTAGATTTTAGAACCAAAATCAAGCAAAAAAATAAATAGGCTTTCTATGGCCCACTGAGTGAGTGATGATGCACACAGGAGTCAAGAGTGGCACACAAGCCCTGAGGCCAATATTTTTCTCCCACTGATTGATGTATTGATTTTTTCAGGTAGATTTTAGAACCAAAATCAAGCAAAAAAATAAATAGGCTTTCTATGGCCCACTGAGTGAGAGATGACACAGACAGGGATGGCACTCTAGCAGAAATGTCAATCTTAATCTCCCACAAAAAAAAAAAAAAAACAGGGAGTGTCCTTCAATTACTATCTCCCTGCAGTAATCTCAGCCAGGTATGGCAGGCAGCAATAAGGAGTGGACTGATGCACAAATTAAATAAAAAGTGTGTACAAACCAAAAAGATAGCTGTGCAGAAAGGAAGGAACAAGAGGATTTGTGCTTTGAAAAAAGTAGTTGGTTTGCACAGCGGCGTACACACAGCAATGCAGCTATCAGGGAGCCTTCTAGGGCAGCCCAATGAGCTACAGCGCTGAGGGGGAAAAAAAAAAAAATGTAGCTTCCACTGTCCCTGCACACCGAAGGTGGTGTTGGGCAGTGGAAATCGCTACAGCACAAGCGGTTTGGTGGTTAATGGACCCTGCCTAACGCTATCCCTGCTTCTGACGAAGCGGCAGCAACCTCTCCCTAAGCTCAGATCAGCAGCAGTAACATGGCGGTCGGCGGGAACTCCCCTTTATAGCCCCTGTGATGCCGCAGACAGCAAGCCAATCACTGCAATGCCCTTCTCTAAGATGGTGGGGACCAGGACCTATGTCATCACGCTGCCCACACTCTGCGTTTACCTTCATTGGCTGAGAAATGGCGCTTTTCGCGTCATTGAAACGCGACTTTGGCGCGAAAGTCGCGTACCGCATGGCCGACCCCGCACAGGGGTCGGATCGGGTTTCATGAAACCCGACTTTGCCAAAAGTCGGCGACTTTTGAAAATGAACGACCCGTTTCGCTCAACCCTACACGCGAGCATACTTGAAGAAACCCAAGTAGCGAGCATACTCTCTCATCACTAATTAGTATTGTTGTTTTTAAATTATTATGAACTTGTTTTCTTTGCATTATTTGAGGTCTGAAAGCCCTGGATTTTATTTTATTTTGACCATTTTTCTTGGTCAGAAAAAAATGCAAAATGTATTGCTTGGAACTTTGGAGACATGTTGTCAGAATTTTATAGACTAAAAGAACAATTTACATTTTACTCAAAAATATACCTATAATGAGAAAAATCAGACAAACTGAACATTTTGCAGTGGTCTCGTAGTTTTTGCCAGAGCTGTAGACCTCTCAGTCACTTCAAATGTGATGTGGTCCCTAAAAAAATGGTTTTGTAAATCTTGTTAGAAAAAGGAAACATCGCTGGTCAACTTTTAACCCTAACAAAAAAAAAATGTTTAAAAAATTGTGCTGATGTAAAGTAGACATGTGGGAAATGTTATTTATTAACTATTTTGTGTGACATAAAATATCTAAGGGCATAAGAATTCAAAGTTTGAAAATTGCAAAATTTTCCAAATTTTTGCCAAATTTCAGGCTTTTTTTTTCACAAATAAACACAAGTTATATCGAAGAAATTGTCCCACTGTCATGAAGTACAATATGTCACGAAAAAACAATCTCAGAATCAGTGGGATCCATTGAAGCATTCTAGAGTTATAACCTCATAAATTGACACTGGTCAGATTTGTAGAAATTGGCCCGGTCATTAACGTGCAAACCGCGTTGAGGTGTAGAGAGGTTAATAAAAAAACAGAAAACAAAGTTCAAACCACCCCCCCTTTTGCACTCTTGAAAATAAAACAATTTTTTTAAAAATATACACATATCTGCTATCGCTGTATTCAGAAATGTCTGATCTATCAAAATATTACATAAATTAATCAGATTGGTAAACAGAGTAACGAGGAAAAAAATCAAAAAGCCAGAATTAAGTTTTTTGACCTCTGCAACATTGCAATAAAATGCAATAAAATATAGTAATGGGCTATCAAAACATAATATCTACCTCAAAATGGTATCAATAAAAATGTCAGCACAGTGCGCAAAAAATAAGTGCTCAACCAGCCCCAGATCACGAAAAATGAAGACGCTACGGGTCTCAGAAAATGAAAAAGCACATTTTTTTTCTTGCAAATTTTTTTTTTTCCACCAGTTAAATAAAAAAGAACCTAAACATGTTTGGTATCTGCGAACTCGCAATGACCTTAGGAATTATATTGCTTTTTCAGTTTTAGCATTGAGTGAACATGGTAAATGAAAAAATAAAAAAAGAATTGTGGAATCGCACTATTTTTGCAATTTCACTGCACTTGGAAATTTTTTCCCCGTTCTACAGTAAGCTATATGATAAAATAAATGGTGTGATTCAAAAGTACAACTCATGCCGGAAAAAACAAACCCTCACACAGCCATATTGACGGAAAAAAAATTCCAAATGCGGTGAAATTGCAAAAAAAAGTGCAATCCCACAGTAGTTTTTTGCTTTGCTTTTTTACTATGTTCACTAAATGCTAAAACTGACCTGCCACTATGATTCTCTAGGTCATTACGAGTTCATATACACCAAACGTGTATATGTTCTTTTTTATCTAAGTGGTGAAAAAAAAATCCAAACTTTGTAAAAAAAAAAAAACATTGCGCCATTTTCCGATACCCGTAGCGTCTCCATTTTTCATGATCTCGGGTTGGGTGGGGAATAATTTTTTTTACACTGAGCTGATGTTTTTAATGATACAATATTGTTGCAGATATGATCTTTTGATCACCCGTTATTGCATTTTAATGCAATGTTGCAGCGACCAAAAAAACGTAATACTGGCATTTTGACTTTTTTCTTGCTACGCCGTTTAGCGATCAGGTTAATCATTTTTAATTGATTGATCGGCCAATTCTGAACTCGGCGATACCAAATATGTATGTGTATGTGTTTCATTTTTTAATTGTTTTATTTTGAATGGTGGGAAAGGGGGAGATTTGAACTTATATATATTTTTTTATTTTTTGTAAAAACTTTTTTTTTTTACCTTTGGCATGCTTCAGTAGTCTCTGTGGGAGACTAGAAGCTGCCATAACCCAATCGTTTTCTACACACAGGCGATGATCACATCGCCTGTATGTAGCAGAATACCTCACTTGCTATGAGTGCCGTCCACCGGGAGGCGCTCATACCAATCCGGCAGTGACAACAATAGAGGTCTTCAGGAGACCTCTGGTTGTCATGCCAACCCATCGATGACCCACAATCACATGTCGGGGGTCACCGATGGGCTGATTTCCAGCGCGATTGCCGGAAGTGCATGTTAAATGCTGCTGTCAGCAGTGGCTGTTCACCGCCAGAGCCCACATCAAAGGGAGGGAGTCCGCGATCGCATGCTATTATGCCCAATGTCGGAAAGGGGTTAAACCAAGAGGACCTTGCGCATCTGTGTCTAGAATCCACTTAGCTTCTCACTGGAGAAGTAATTTATTATAATGTCCTCCTTGTATAGGATAACTGGCATATTCAATGCCTGCAAATCTTAATATGTTTGGATCTACATTATGACATTCATGGATGTGTTTAATAAAACGTAGGGACCCTTTCATAGTTGTTATTGAATGATGGTGTTCTCTGAATCTCACACATTTTGGTCTTATTGTTTTGCCAATGTAGAAGAATTGATATGGGCAAAAAATCGCAGATACTACTACAAAATTGGCATTTGATAGAAAGCGATAAATGCCTTGCAGAAATGGCTAAAAATAAACTGATGTTCGCATATAGGAGGAATCGCAGTATTGGAGATTTACTGGTGCAGAGAAGATTTAGATCACAAAAAAAACCACATCTACCTGGCTAGGTGATACCCATTTATCTGGAAATTACCATTGTGGTAATTGTTCTTTTTGTCAATTATGCATAACAGGTAAAAAAATTAGGTGCGATTACAAATGAAATAAAAGAGTTTATAACATGTCACACTAAGTATGTAGAATATGCGATTTTTTACATATACTCCGTGTGCACCATCAGTACGTGGACAACATATCAGAATTTCAAGATTATTAATCTTATTATATCATACTCTATAAAATACCTTAATAAAAAGAATACAGGTAATATGATATTCACCGCTCAATTTGGGAACACTACTTTAGACTTTTTAGACATCCAGGTATATATAGAAAACAGTAAGATAGCTACAAAGTCCTTTAAAAAACCGACAGTTTCAAATATGCTCTTTGTGGAGACACAGCATTGTATCTTAATTAACCAGACGACTATTTTTAGCAAACCAAGAAGAATAGACTGTTATCTGTATGTTGGCTTTTGAATTTATGTCTTGGTCAAGAAAACAGACTTTTGCTTGTGTAAGCCTGTAATATTGACATTTCACATAGTATATTGTGCTCTTATTCTTGAGGACTAGTGATGCTTACTGATATGTTAATTATGCATTGTGTTAAGCTAGATAGTTTGGGGACTTTGAAAACAGAGGAGGAAAAACTATGCAAATAGATTAAATAATCAAGTAATGCTATTTGATTTCATCTCCATTCTTACCCTTTATTTCAATACTGAATGAAGGACACTTGTTAAGTATAAAAAGAGGTTACATACTGTACCTCTATAGCGAGAGATTTCAAAGGAAAAAAAACTTCAAGTAAATGTGGCGCTAAGCACCTACGGATTTTTGAATGCATCCACTTCAAGTGAAAAATGTTAATAAAAATCCATTTATTTTCTCAAAATAAAAAAAATAAAATATATTTGTAAAATATTTTAAAAAACAGTACAACGCGTTTTGGCTGCTATTTTTACAGTGCAGCCTTCATCAGGTAGCAAAAAAACAAAAACAAAAAGAACAAACATACAATAAGCACTATAAAATGATTTTACAACCTCCAAGTTTTCTTATTTATGAGGGTTCCTAGAAGGGATTAGCAGGGCGGGACCGGGGATCAGGTTCTCCTTTCCTGATGAATATCTACATGGTAGCCTCTAAAGAGACTCATTTTTCTTATATATATAAAAGAGCAGTTTAGTACTTCTATTCTATCCAAAATGAGCTTTTAAATACATGGTGTTACACTGTTACGAACAAACACAACATTAAAAATATAGGCATACACACAATCATAAATATGATTCACTCCAATACCTCATCAAGTGCCCGGATGAATAATCACCGCTATTATGCAAAGAACGGGCAGATTAACCCCTTAGTGACAGAGCCAATTTGGTACTTAATGACCGAGCCAATTTTTGCAATTCTGACCACTGTCACTTTATGAGGTTATAACTCTGGAACGCTTCAACGGATCCCGCTGATTCTGAGATTGTTTTTTCATGACATATTGTACTTCATGTTAGTGGTAACATTTCTTCGATATTACTTGCGATTATTTATGAAAAAAACGGAAATATGGCGAAAATTTTTAAAATTTTGCAATTTTCAAACTTTGTATTTTTATGCCCTTAAATCAGAGAGATATGTCACGAAAAATAGTTAATAAATAACATTTCCCACATGTCTACTTTACATCAGCACAATTTTGGAAACAAAATTTTTTTTTGTTAGGGAGTTATAAGGGTTAAAAGTTGACCAGCAATTTCTCATTTTTACAACACCATTTTTTTTTAGGGACCACATCACATTTGAAGTCATTTTGAGGGGTCTATATGATAGAAAATAATGAAGTGTGACACCATTCTAAAAACTACACCCCTCAAGGTTCTCAAAACCACATTCAAGAAGTTTATTAACCCTTTACGTGCTTCACAGGAACTGAAACAATGTGGAAGGAAAAAATGAACATTTAACTTTTTTTTGCAAACATCTTAATTCAGAACCATTTTTTTTATTTTCACAAGTGTAAAAACAGAAATGTAACCATAAATTTTGTTATGCAATTTCTCCTGAATACGCCAATACCCCATATGTGGGGGTAAACCACTGTTAGGGCGCACCGCAGAACTTAGAAGTGAAGGAGCGCCGTTTGACTTTTTCAATGCAGAATTGGCTGGAATTGAGATCGGACGCCATGTCACGTTTAGAGAGCCCCTGATGTGCCTAAACAGTGGAAACCCCCCACAAGTGACACCATTTTGGAAACTAGACCCCTTAAGGAACTTATCTAGATGTGTGGCGAGCACTTTGAACCCCCAAGTGCTTCACAGAAGTTTATAACGTAGAGCCGTGAAAATAAAAAAATCGCTTTTGTTTACACAAAAATGATCTTTTTGCCCACAAATTCTTATTTTCACAAGGGTAACAGGAGAAATTAGACCACAAAAGTTGTTGTGCGATTTCTCCTGAATACGTCGATACCCCATATGTGGGGGTAAACCACTGTTTGGGCGCACCGCAGAGCTTGGAAGTGAAGGAGCGCCGTTTTACTTTTTCAATGTAGAATTGGCTGGAATTGAGATTGGACGCCATGTCGCGTTTGGAGAGCCCCTGATGTGCCTAAACAGTGGAAACCCCCCACAAGTGACACCATTTTGGAAACTAGACCCCTTAAGGAACTTATCTAGATGTGTGGCGAGCACTTTGAACCCCCATGTGCTTCACAGAAGTTTATAACGTAGAGCCGTGAAAAAAAAAAAATCGCATTTTTTCTACAAAAATGATCTTTTTGCCCACAAATTTTTATTTTCACAAGGGTAACAGGAGAAATTAGACCACAAAAGTTGTTGTGCAATTTCTCCTGAGTACGCTGATACCCAATATGTGGGGGTAAACCACTGCTAGGGCGCACCGCAGAGCTTGGAAGAGAAGGAGTGCCGTTTTACTTTTTCAATGTAGAATTGGCTGGAATTGAGATCGGACGCCATGTCGCGTTTGGAGAGCCCCTGATGTGCCTAAACAGTAGAAATCCCCCACAAGTGACCCCATTTTGGAAACTAGACCCCCCATGGAACTTATCTAGATGTGTGATGAGAACCTTGAATGCCCAAGTGCTTCACAGAAGTTTATAATGCAGAGCCGTGAAAATAAAAAATATTTTTTTTTTCCACAAAAAAGATATTGTAGCCCCCAAGTTTTTATTTTTACAAGGGTAACAAGAGAAATTGGACCCCAGAAGTTGTTGTCCAATTTATCCCGAGTACGCTGATGCCCCATATGTGGGGGTAACCCACTGTTTGGGCGCACGGCAGAGCTCAGAAGGGAGGGAGCACCATTTGACTTTTTGAGCGCAAAATTGGCTGTTGTGTTTGGAGACCCCCTGATGTACCTAAACAGTGGAAACCCCCCAATTCTAGCTCCAACCCCTAACCCTAATCCCAACCTGATCCATAATCCTAATCACTAACCCTAACCATAATCACAACCCTTACCCCAAAACAACCCTAATGTCAACCCTAACCATAACCCTAATCAAAACCCTAAATCCAACACACCCCTAATCCTAATCTCAACCCTAACCCTAATCCCAATACACCCCTAATCACAACCCTAACCTTAACCCTAATCCCAAACCTAACCCTAATCCCAAGCGTAACCCTAATGCCAACCCTAACCCTAATACCAACCCTAATCCAAACCCTAAACCTAATCCCAGCTCTAACCCTAACTTTAGCCCCAACCCTAGCCCTAACTTTAGCCCCAACCCTAACCCTAGCCCTAAGGCTACTTTCACACTTGCGTTGTTTGGCATTCCGTCGCAATCCGTCGTTTTGGACAAGAAACGGATCCTGCAAATGTGCCCACAGGATGCGTTTTTTGCCCATAGTATTGCCGACGGATCGTGACGGATGGCCACACGTCGCGTCCGTCGTGCACTGGATCAGTTGTGTTTTGGCGGAGCGTCGGCACAAAAAAACGTTCAATGAAACGTTTTTTTGTACGTCGCATCCGCCATTTCTGACCGCGCATGCGTGGCCGTAACTCCGCCCCCTCCTCCCCAGGACATAGATTGGGCAGCGGATGCGTTGAAAAACTACAGCTGCTGCCCACGTTGTGCACAATTTTCACAACGTGCGTCGGTATGTCGGGCCGACGCATTGCGACGGCCCCGTACCGACGTAAGTGTGAAAGAAGCCTAACCCTAAATTTAGCCCCAACCCTAACCCTAAATTTAGCCCCAACCCTAACCCTAAATTTAGCCCCAACCCTACCCCTAACCCTACCCCTAACCCTACCCCTAACCTAACCCTAGCCGTAACCCTACCCCTAACCCTAACCTAACCCTACCCCTAACCTAACCCTAGCCGTAACCCTACCCCTAACCTAACCCTACCCCTAACCCTACCCCTACCCTAACCCTACCCCTAACCCTACCCCTAACCCTACCCCTACCCCTATTCCTAACCTAACCCTAACCCTACCCCTAACCCTACCCCTAACCCTACCCCTAACCCTACCCCTAACCCTACCCCTACCCTAACCCTACCCCTAACCCTACCCCTAACCCTACCCCTAACCCTACCCCTAACCTAACCCTAACCCTACCCCTAACCCTACCCCTAACCCTACCCCTACCCCTAACCTAACCCTACCCCTAACCCTACCCCTAACCCTACCCCTAACCCTACCCCTAACCCTAACCCTAACCCTACCCCTAACCCTAATTTTAGCCCTAACTGCTGTTCTCCTGCCGGCCGGCAGATGGAGACAGATGGCGGGCGCACTGGGCATGCGTCCGCCATGTTCTTCTGCCGGCGGCCAGGAGGAGCAGCAAGAGGATCCAGGGACCTAGGTGAGTATGCTAGGGTCCCCGAATCCCCCTATTTCTCTGTCCTCTGATGTGCGATCACATCAGAGGACAGAGAATTACACTTTACTTTTTTTTTTTTTTTTTGCGGTCGCCGGTAAACAGTTAATTACCGGCGATCGCAAAACAGGGGTCGCTAAAACCGACCCCCGATCATGCTCTTTGGGGTCTCGGCTACCCCAGGCAGCCGAGACCCCAAAGATTCTCCCGGTGCCGGCCGGCGGGCGCACTGCGCATGCGCCCGCCATTTTGAAGATGGCGGCGCCCACCGGGAGACACGAGGAGCATCGGGGGAGCTAGGTGAGTATTGGGGGGCCACCTGGGACCCCTTTTCTCTGTCCTCCGATGTGCGATCACATCGGAGGACAGAGAAATTAAAAAGAGATCGCTTTTTTTTTTTTTTTTTTTTTTTTTTTTGCGATCGCCGGTAAACGGTTAATTACCGGCGATCGCAAATGCGGGGAGGGTTAAAAACCCCCCGAATCATGTTCTCTGGGGTCTCAGCTACCCTTGGCAGCCGAGACCCCGGAGAAAATCGGCCTGTGGGGGGCGCTATACACTTTTTCCACAGCGCCGTTAATTAACGGCGCTGTGGTTTAAGTACCCTTAGCGGCCGCCGTTAAAAGGCGTATCAGCGGTCGCTAAGGGGTTAAACATAGTCTGTCCCGTCACCTCCTGCTGAAGCACAATAAATGCGTCTGCATCACGGTCACACCGCTGGAGCATATACCAAAAGGGGCTAATAACAGGAACAAATTATTAAACCGCAAGGAGTCATATTGGATATATAGGTTACAAAGCCTTTATCCAAATGGACTTAATGATGTAGTAGAGAATGTGTAAGGGTTTGTCATAAATAGCTCAGTCGTTTGCGCATGGATCAATACAACAAAATCCTTTTTTTTTTTTTTTAAAGGACTTTTTTTTTTTTTTTTTTTTCTTTTGTTGTTTCGCATTTTATGGGATGAATTGATAGTAGTGGAATTGATGAGGTATTGGAGTGAATCATATTTATGATTGTGTGTATACCTATATTTTTAATGTTGTGTTTGCTCGTAACAGTGTAACACCATGTATTTAAAAGCTCATTTTGGATAGAATAGAAGTACTAAACTGCTCTTTTATATATATAAGATAAATGAGTCTCTTTAGAGGCTACCATGTAGATATTCATCAGGAAAGGAGAACCTGATCCCCGGTCCCGCCGTGCTAACCCCTTCTAGGAACCCTCATAAATAAGAAAACTTGGAGGTTGTAACATCATTTTATAGTGCTTATTTTATGTTTGTTCTTTTTGTTTTGTTTTTTTGCTACCTGATGAAGGCTGCACTGTAAAAATAGCAGCCGAAATGCGTTGTACTGTTTTTTAAAATATTTTACAAATATATTTTATTTTTTTTATTTTGAGAAAATAAATGAATTTTTATTAACATTTTTCACTTGAAGTGGATGCATTCAAAAAATCCATAGGTGCTTAGCGCCACATTTACTTGGAGTTTTTTTTCCTTTGAAATCGCCACCTATGTGGATCGGAAGCAGGATCAACACATAGTTCTCCAAAGTGAGCTGCACACCTTATTGGATTATATAACATACGAAGAAGAGTTGCCTAAAGAATTGATTCCTTGAGAATCTCAACGTGCATTTCTTACCGATAGAAGGTGAGCATAACTACAAATAAAAGAAATGTTTTTAACTTGTTGGCAAAAACGTATTATGCTCAGAGGAAGCACCGCACTTGTCTCTTTTTTTCCCTCTTTCCCTAAACCAGGGTATTTCTAAAGTCTATAGAGAGAGAGAGACAGCCAGAGATTCTGCCAAGACATCCAAACATCCAAGGAACCATACAGGACTGCTGCCAATACATCATTGCTCCATCATGAGGAGCACGGATCTATCATTCTAAAGTAAACAACCTAGGGGACCTCGGCACCGGTTGAAAGAATACAGATCTGCACCATTGACCATCGCTAAACCATGGATACATTTGGAGAAATGTTATGATAAGGTAATTCAGTACCACAATGGACATAGAAGTCAGAGCACATACAGTGACCTGACAATAACCCAAAAACATAGAACGAGCTCTGAGACGTGGGAACTCTGTTGACCGCAATCCCTAATCCTCTCCAACCACACTAGAGGCAGCCGTGGATTGCGCCTAACGCTCCCTATGCAACTCGGCACAGCCTGAGAAACTAGCTAGCCTGAAGATAGAAAATAAGCCTACCTTGCCTCAGAGAAATACCCCAAAGGAAAAGGCAGCCCCCACATATAATGACTGTGAGTAAGATGAAAAGACAAACGTAGAGATGAAATAGATTTAGCAAAGTGAGGCCTGACTTTCTGAACAGAGCGAGGATAGGAAAGGTAACTTTGCGGTCAACACAAAACCCTACAAAAAACCACGCAAAGGGGGCAAAAAGACCCTCCGTACGGAACTAACGGCACGGAGGTACACCCTCTGCGTCCCAGAGCTTCCAGCAAGCAAGAAAAAAACAAATAAGCAAGCTGGACAGAAAAAACAGCAAACAAAATAGCAAAAGCGGAACTTAGCTATGCAGAGCAGCAGGCCACAGGAACGATCCAGGAGGAAACAGGTCCAATACTAGAACATTGACTGGAGGCCAGGATCAAAGCACTAGGTGGAGTTAAATAGAGCAGCACCTAACGACTTCACCACATCACCTGAGGAAGGAAACTCAGAAGCCGCAGTACCACTCTCCTCCACCAACGGAAGCTCACAGAGAGAATCAGCCGAAGTACCACTTGTGACCACAGGAGGGAGCTCTGCCACAGAATTTACAACAGTACCCCCCCCCTTGAGGAGGGGTCACCGAACCCTCACCAGAGCCCCCAGGACGACCAGGATGAGCCATATGAAAGGCACGAACAAGATCGGGAGCATGGACATCAGAGGCAAAGACCCAGGAATTATCTTCCTGAGCATAACCCTTCCACTTAACCAGATACTGGAGTTTCCGTCTCGAAACACGAGAATCCAAAATCTTCTCCACAATATACTCCAACTCCCCCTCCACCAAAACCGGGGCAGGAGGATCAACAGATGGAACCATAGGTGCCACGTATCTCCGCAACAATGACCTATGGAATACGTTATGTATGGAAAAAGAATCTGGAAGGGTCAGACGAAAAGACACAGGATTAAGAACCTCAGAAATCCTATACGGACCAATGAAACGAGGTTTAAACTTAGGAGAGGAAACCTTCATAGGAATATGACGAGAAGATAACCAAACCAAATCCCCAACACGAAGTCGGGGACCCACACAGCGTCTGCGATTAGCGAAACGTTGAGCCTTCTCCTGGGACAAGGTCAAATTGTCCACTACATGAGTCCAAATCTGCTGCAACCTGTCCACCGCAGTATCCACACCAGGACAGTCCGAAGACTCAACCTGCCCTGAAGAGAAACGAGGATGGAACCCAGAGTTGCAGAAAAACGGCGAAACCAATTTAGCCGAGCTGGCCCGATTATTAAGGGCAAACTCAGCCAAAGGCAAAAAGGACACCCAGTCATCCTGATCAGCAGAAACAAAGCATCTCAGATATGTTTCCAAGGTCTGATTGGTTCGTTCGGTCTGGCCATTAGTCTGAGGATGGAAAGCCGAGGAAAAAGACAAGTCAATGCCCATCCTAGCACAAAAGGCTCGCCAAAACCTCGAAACAAACTGGGAACCTCTGTCAGAAACGATATTCTCTGGAATGCCATGTAAACGAACCACATGCTGGAAGAACAATGGCACCAAATCAGAGGAGGAAGGCAATTTAGACAAGGGTACCAAATGGACCATCTTAGAGAAGCGATCACAAACCACCCAAATGACCGACATCTTTTGAGAGACAGGGAGATCCGAAATAAAATCCATAGAGATATGCGTCCAGGGCCTCTTCGGGACCGGCAAGGGCAAAAGCAACCCACTGGCACGAGAACAGCAGGGCTTAGCCCGAGCACAAGTCCCACAGGACTGCACAAAAGAACGCACATCCCGCGACAAAGACGGCCACCAAAAGGATCCAGCCACCAAATCTCTGGTACCAAAGATTCCAGGATGACCAGCCAACACCGAACAATGAACCTCAGAGATAACTCTACTAGTCCATTTATCAGGGACAAACAGTTTCTCCGCTGGGCAACGGTCAGGTCTATCAGCCTGAAATTTTTGCAGCACCCACCGCAAATCAGGGGAGATGGCAGACAAAATTACCCCCTCTTTGAGAATACCCGCCGGCTCAGGAACACCCGGAGAGTCGGGCACAAAACTCCTTGACAGGGCATCAGCCTTCACATTCTTAGAACCTGGAAGGTACGAAACCACAAAATCAAAACGGGAGAAAAATAGCGACCAATGAGCCTGTCTAGGATTCAACCGTTTGGCAGACTCGAGATAAGTCAAATTCTTGTGATCCGTCAAGACCACCACGCGATGTTTGGCTCCTTCAAGCCAATGACGCCACTCCTCGAATGCCCACTTCATGGCCAACAACTCTCGATTGCCAACATCATAATTGCGCTCAGCAGGCGAAAACTTTCTAGAAAAGAAGGCACATGGTTTCATCACCGAGCCATCAGAACTTCTTTGCGACAAAACAGCCCCTGCTCCAATCTCAGAAGCATCAACCTCGACCTGAAACGGAAGCGAAACATCTGGCTGGCACAACACAGGGGCAGAAGAAAAATGACGCTTCAACTCCTGAAAAGCCTCCACAGCCGCAGAAGACCAATTAACCACATCAGCACCCTTCTTGGTCAAATCAGTCAACGGTTTAGCAACACTAGAAAAATTACTGATGAAGCGACGATAAAAATTAGCAAAGCCCAGGAACTTTTGCAGACTTTTCACAGATGTCGGCTGAGTCCAATCATAAATGGCCTGGACTTTAACAGGGTCCATCTCGATAGTAGAAGGGGAAAACATGAAACCCAAAAATGAAACCTTCTGAACTCCAAAGAGACACTTTGACCCCTTCACAAACAAAGAATTCGCACGAAGGACCTGGAACACCATTCTGACCTGCTTCACGTGAGACTCCCAATCATCCGAGAAGACCAAAATATCATCCAAATATACAATCAGGAATTTATCCAGGTACTCTCGGAAGATGTCATGCATAAAGGACTGAAATACTGATGGAGCATTGGAAAGCCCGAATGGCATAACCAGGTACTCAAAATGGCCCTCGGGCGTATTAAATGCTGTTTTCCATTCATCGCCCTGTTTAATACGCACAAGGTTATATGCACCACGAAGATCTATCTTGGTGAACCAACTAGCCCCCTTAATCCGAGCAAATAAATCCGACAGCAGCGGCAAAGGATACTGAAATTTGACTGTGATTTTATTAAGAAGGCGGTAATCAATACAAGGTCTCAAAGAACCATCCTTCTTGGCCACAAAAAAGAACCCTGCTCCCAATGGTGACGACGACGGGCGAATATGACCCTTCTCCAAGGATTCCTTTACATAACTCCGCATAGCGGCGTGCTCTGGCACAGATAAATTGAACAGTCGGCCCTTAGGAAACTTACTACCAGGAATCAAATTGATAGCACAATCGCAATCCCTATGAGGAGGTAGGGCACTGGATTTGGGCTCATCAAATACATCCCGGTAATCCGACAAAAACTCCGGGACTTCAGAAGGGGTGGATGGCGAAATAGACAGAACTGGAACATCACCATGTACCCCCTGACAACCCCAGCTGGACACAGACATAGATTTCCAATCCAATACTGGATTATGGACCTGTAGCCATGGCAACCCCAAAACGACCACATCATGCAGATTATGCAACACCAAAAAGCGAATATCCTCCTGATGTGCAGGAGCCATGCACATGGTCAAATGGGTCCAGTACTGAGGCTTATTCTTGGCCAAAGGCGTAGCATCAATTCCTCTCAATGGAATAGGATACTGCAAAGGCTCTAAGAAAAAACCACAGCGCCTAGCAAACTCCAAGTCCATCAAATTCAGGGCAGCACCTGAATCCACAAATGCCATAACAGAATAGGATGACAAAGAGCAAATCAGAGTAACGGACAAAAGAAATTTCTACTGTACCGTACCAATGGTAGCAGACCTAGCGAAACGCTTAGTGCGCTTAGGAAAATCGGAGATAGCATGAGTGGAATCACCACAGTAAAAACACAGCCCATTCTGACGTCTGTGTTCTTGCCGTTCAGCTCTGGTCAAAGTCCTATCACATTGCATAGGCTCAGGTCTATGCTGAGATAATACCGCCAAATGGTGCACAGCTTTACGCTCACGCAAGCGTCGATCGATCTGAATGGCCAAAGACATAGACTCATTCAGACGAGCAGGCATGGGAAATCCCACCATGACATCCTTAAGGGCTTCAGAGAGACCCTTTCTGAAAATTGCTGCCAGGGCACATTCATTCCACTGAGTGAGTACAGACCACTTCCTAAACTTCTGACAATATATTTCTACCTCATCCTGACCCTGACAAAGAGCCAGCAAGATTTTCTCTGCCTGATCCACTGAATTAGGTTCATCATAAAGCAATCCGAGCGCCAGAAAAAAACGCATCAACATCACGCAATGCCGGATCTCCTGGCGCAAGGGAAAATGCCCAGTCTTGAGGGTCGCCACGTAACAAAGAAATAATGATTTTCACTTGTTGAACAGGGTCACCTGAGGAGCGAGGTTTCAAAGCAAGAAACAATTTACAATTATTTTTGAAATTCAGAAACTTATATCTATCCCCAAAAAACAAATCAGGAATTGGAATCCTAGGCTCTAACATCGGATTCTGAACCACAAAATCTTGAATGTTTTGTACCCTTGTAGTGAGATTACCATACAAGAGGACAGACCTTGAATGTCCATATCTACACCTGTATCCTGAACCACCCAGAGGTAAAGGGGAAAAGAGAGACAAAACACACTGCAAAGAAAAAGAAATGGTCTCAGAACTTCTTTTATCCCTCTATTGAGATGCATTATTACTTTGGGCCACCTGTACTGTTATGACCTGGTGGTAAGGACAATAATGGACCTGGTGGTTAAGAGCACACGGAATGACCTGATAGTTACTAATAATATTGGACGAGCTCTGAGACGTGGGAACTCTGCTGACCGCAATCCCTAATCCTATCACACACACTAGAAATAGCCATGGATTGCTCCTAACGCTCCCTATGCAACTCGACACAGCCTAAGAAACTAGCTAGCCCTAGAGATAGAAAAATAAAGCCTACCTTGCCTCAGAGAAATTTCCCAAAGGAAAAGGAAGCCCCCCACATATAATGACTGTGAGTAAAGATGAAAATTACAAACACAGAGATTAAATAGATTTAGCAAAGTGAGGCCCGACTTACTGAACAGACAGAGGATAGGAAAGGTAACTTTGCAGTCAGCACAAAAAACTACAAAAAGACCACGCAGAGGGCGCAAAAAGACCCTCCGCACCGACTCACGGTGCGGAGGCGCTCCCTCTGCGTCCCAGAGCTTCCAGCAAGCAAGACAAAAATCAAAATAGCAAGCTGGACAGAAAAATAGCAAACCAGAGAAAAACAAGCAGGAACTTAGCTTCTGCTGAGAAGACAGGTCACAAGAATGATCCAGGAGAGAACTAGACCAATACTGGAACATTGACAGGTGGCATGGAGCAATGATCTAAGTGGAGTTAAATAGAGCAGCCAGCTAACGAATTAACCTCGTCACCTGTGGAAGGAAACTCAGAAGCCGCAGCTCCACTCACAACCACCAGAGGAAGCCCATGGACAGAACCAGCCGAAGTACCATTCATGACCACAGGAGGGAGCTTGACAACAGAATTCACAACAGTCATGGCAGCCATGGCAGGCAGCTGGCGAGACCAATTAGCGACTTGGATTCCATGACAGAGACCGCGACCAATGAATATCCGTGACAGAAGGACAGACAGACAGAAAGACGGAAGTGACCCTTAGACAATTATATAGTAGGTTACTTCTCCAGAGAGAAGCTAAGTGGATTCTAGACACAGACGTGCAAGGTCATCTTGGTCTAAACAACACGTTACATATGTCTGTGTGGCTATGACATGTTGTTTTTTTTCTGTTCACATGTGTTGTGCTGCTAATTGTTTACTCGTTTCACCCTTGTTAAAAGGAAGTGTAGCCGAGCCACATAGTATTATGGACCTGTAGAAGCGCTAGTGAAGCGTGAAACGGTCCATAATACTATGTGGCTCGGCTACACTTCCTTTTAACAAGGGTGAAACGAGTAAACAATTAGCAGCACAACACATGTGAACAGAAAAAAAACAACATGTCATAGCCACACAGACATATGTAACGTGTTGTTTAGACCAAGATGACCTTGTCCACCATGTCTCAGAGTTTCTTCTGAAATTCCCTGCACCTGCATTTGCAGTATTAGCACTACCGCCCTTTATGATATTGTCCAGGATGATAAGAAAATAAAAATGGACTGATTTACCTGCAGACTGGGTGAGTGCTGACATTCCTTCTTCTTTTTGAAAGCTTAACACATCAACGTTTTCGATCTTGCACCACCCTGAAGAGTTCAGTGCATGAGGTTGTGACATGGCTAGATGGGTCCTTCAGACACTAGAAAAAGCTTCAGAAATTGGTGCCCTGATATTCTTCCTTGCCTGTTAGGAAAAATAAAATAGTTATGGCTCTGGGAAGAATGGGAGCAAAAAGGGAAAATCCCAAGGTTGTGAAAGGATTAAACTCGGCATTCTCAAGAGCTCTTACTCTAGGCCTGGTATAGAAAAGTGGCTACATCTGCATAGTTACAGAAGAAAAGGCTAAGAAGAAGCGGCACCGAGAAGAGCTGTGTTGGAAATCAGATTGTCAGAAAAAGATTTGGTTTTCCAGGATTATTTTTTAGGCTTAAAATTCTCTGTAGGTAAAATTAATGAAATCACCATTATTTAACCCGAATCCGCTGCATCCAATTTCTGTATTTGTGCATTTGTTTCTTCCTCCCCTTCCTTTTTACCGTTGACATGAGGACTTGTTTTTGTGGACTGAGTTGCAGTTTTCCTTTTATCTTGCAACTTACAGAAACAATTCTAAGTGCTGTGAAATTGTGAAAAAAATGCAATTATCCCTGTTTTTTGTGCATTCTTTTAATAATTCACATGCAAGAAAAATCAACTAGCATCATGATTCTTCATGTTGTACGATTACAGCAATACCAAACTTTTATATGTTTTTTATTATTATTATTTTAGTGGTGAAAAAATAGCAATTCGTAAAAAAAAAAGGGTTTGTCACTATTTTATGAAAATGTATCTTTTATATTTTTGTACTAATGCAGCTGTGTGAGAGCTTGTATTTTGAGTGTCGAGCTGATGCTTTTCTTGATACCTTTTTGTGTTACATATGACATTTTGATTGATTTTATTGTATTTTTTTTCAGGTGGGATGTACACCATCTGGATAAAAGGCTATTTTAATGTTTTGATTTTATTTACTTTATGATGTTTACTGCATGGGTTAAATGTGATATTTTGATTGATCAGATTTTTTTTTACAAATGCAGCAGGAGAGTTTTCTGGGCATGCTCTGTAACCTGTGCAGAGGTCATATTATTATTATTATTATTATTAATATTATTATTTATTTATATAGCACCATTAATTCCATGGTGCTATACATGAGAAAGGGGTTACATTCAGAGTTATAGATATCTTTTACAGTAAACGAATTTACAATGACAGACTGGTACAGAGGGGAGAGGACATAGGGCAGGGAGGGAGAAGAGATGAGAGATGACAGTCCCCCTGTGATAGCTATTTGTTGATTCTTTGCATGGTAATCCTGCCTGTGATGATAATGAGATGACTGCTGAAAAGTACTCTTTACAGAGCAGTGTCAGCCTGTTAGGCTCATTGGAGAGTGTTAAAACTGCAAAGTATCAGGAAATAAAAAAATGCTTATGTTTTGCCAGGCTTATGAAAGTATGAAAGTCTGGCTCAACAGGACTGGATTTTCTTTTTCTTTTTTTAAAAGAAAATATAGTGCATATAAAAGAAAAATGTAAATGGTCGACATGACCCAGTCGACGCATTTCAACTGCACTAGGCAGTCTTACTCATTTTTTTTCTTTTGTATGCACTATATTTTCTTTTGAAGATTAAAAAGAAAAGGAAAATCCAGTCCTGTTGAGCCGGACTCCAATTTTTTCTATTTTCCTTGATGTGAGGCCAGGGCGAAGTCGGAGTCTGAGCCCCAGGTGGATGAGCATAAAGTAACTGGGTGAGCTGGAATTAAGTTTCTATAATTATCAAAGTAATGCTTAATTCCAGCCCAAACAGCCTCTTCATATCTGTGCTAAAAAAATGAATCTGGCTTAAAATCCACACATTCAGGTTTCCCCTCATCTCACAAGCACTGTAGCAGGGGATGCTAAGATTTGGGGAGCTGTTTAATGGAGTCTTCACACCACAGACCTAAGCTACTCGTCTTTGGGACACCTATGCGTAGTGGGGAACACAATTGTCGCTAGTCATTCTCTTTATTGGCCTAACACGGCAAGAAAACGGACAGTACATGGAACCAAACCAACCAGCTGCCTATGAGTACGGGGATAGGACTGCATACTGTAGGTCATGGTGACCTGAAGTCAGAGGTAAATTCTCAAGATTTAAAAGCAGATGATCAAAAGAAACACAGAAAGATTGGAATTGTAATAATTTGCGATTCAGATGATGTTTAGCAAAGCAATGTCTGTTACATTGTTAGTAAAACCACAAGTGTCTCCTGATGACTTTTCTGCTCAATGGAGAGGACAAGCGGCCCCAGCTATTTCTGGAAGTCCCATAGACAGTAAATGAAGCAGAAGCATACGCACCTCTGGAAGTCCCGGAGTTTCAGAGACCTGACCGCACAGCTCGAAACCTCAAGATATACATGGATTGGGGATATCTTGACTTTTTTTGAGGAATAAACCTTTAACGCAAATCTCAGTCTGCGCAGAGCCGTGTGATTATGGTTTAATCTAATCTACGCATCAATTCTTATCTTCCAGTAATGGCCATCAAATGCTGGGCAAATAAGCTTTACAATGGCTTTGTAAAGCATTGGCTATAAATGTATCACTGTTTATGGCGAGGACAAGGAAGGTTTATTTGGTTTAGGGGCATTTACTTTGTTATATACTTTAATGTTCACCTTGAGAATATGCAGTTATAGGAAACTAGTGATTTGCTACCATTCACATAGAACATGGCTGATGTTGAGATGATGTATAAAGGACAACTTATTAAAAATGTGTTTTATGTCATTATTTCCGGCTGTATCATTAGAAATTAGTAACAAATTGCCTGCAGGCTCTGCACAACCCATATGGCCATTATCAACTAACAAGCCATTTGTAATTCTTTTCTAATGATGCATATATCCTGACAGCAAATAACAAACGTTTGGCAAATCTAACACCAAAAAATGTTATAAATCTTTATTGATGTAAAGCGATAGAAACATGGATAAAAAATGAATCATGTGGCAAAGAGAGGTAGGATCACCAGAGGGATCAGGCATAGAGCATCTCACTGGGAATGAAAAAATATATCAATGCATAAACCCATAAACCCCCTGACAGTTATCGTTATTTTCATTTGTCATCTTCCCATCATGGCAATACATTAAAGAGGTTGTGTGGCCGTAGTCTACAAGTCTGCAGTCACTTGTAGGCTACGGCCGGATAACCACGGCACAGTGCCCATCACACAGGGACTAGCCCAGCCCTGAAATCAGCGTCACTGATGACGCTTTGCTTCAGGGAGTGGTTTGGGGCTGCAACAGTGACCGCAGATTTTTGTGTTTTGCTACCTCACAATCTGGAATTTCACTGTTTTTTTAGGGTTTGCATCCGTTCATGTAAGGAATATACCTACAACTGTGAACATTTTGGTTTTCTTTTTATTGTGAAGCAAACAACAACTAGGACAAACTAACTGACAACTTCAGTGTGCATAACTATTCACCTGCCTAAAGTCAGTATTTAGTAGAGCCTCCTTTTCAGCAATTACAGCTGCAAGTCGCTTTGGATAAGTCTCTATGAGCTTTCCACATTTTACCACTGGGATTTACTAGGGTAGCCATTTCAGAAACTGCCTACCTAGCATCATCACCCAATTTGGCAATTTTGCTTGATAGTACAGAGACTGGAGCTCCTTCCTTTTCTTAGACCCCTTTCCATTCTCCTTTACTATATTGACCCAGTTATTTGCCTGCTCCTCCTGACCAATTTCTTCACCCTCTATATCTACCCTGCTAATTGCTTGCTAATGTAAGTTTGGCCAAACCCCAGTATATTCAAACATAACAGACACAATATTGAACTTGGTGTGCCAGTCACTACTGTATGCTGTGGTCAAAGTGGGCAGTACGTGACAGGTACCATTTAAAGGGACTCTGTCAGCAGCTTTCTGCTACCTCATCTGAGAGCAGCATGATGAAATATTTGAAGGGTTTCTGAAGGATGTTATTCTGGATTATCTCAATGAGTTAGAACTCCATATCAGCATGGGTTTATAAGGAATCGCTCCTGTCAAACCAATCTAATCAGTTTTTATGAGGAGGTAAGCTATAGACTGGACCAAGGTGAGTCATTGGATGTGGTATATCTTGATTTTTCCAAGCATTTGATACCGTGCCGCACAAGATGTTGGTACACAAAATGAGAATACTGGGTCTGGGGGAAAATGTGTGTAAATAGGAAGTAACTGGCTTAGTGATAGAAAGCAGAGTGTGATTATAAATGGCATATTCTCTAACGGGTCGCTGTGACCAGGGGGTACTGCAGGGGTCGGTGTTGGCCGGGACCTATTCTCTTCAACATGTTTATTAACTGTTGTGAATTCTGCTCTTGGGCTCCCTCCAGTGGTTGTTGATGGTAATGCAGTTGTGCCTGGGCGGCAGTCCTGGACAGGTGTTTCTGCTAATTGCAATTCTGACTGGGGTATTTAGCTTTGCAGGACTCTTTAGTCCTTGCCAGTCCTCAATGTTCTTTTGGAAGTATTGGTTCTCTGCCTGGCCTCTCCTGCTTGCTGCCATTTCAGCAAAAGATAAGTGTCTGCTTTATTTTCTTAGGCACACAGGCTGTGTGTCTAGTTTCTGTGCTGTTCACAGTTTCTATTTTGTTCCAGCTTAGACTGTCCTGTTGTTTTCTCAGTCTGGTTGGATTCGCTGGAGTCGCAGATATACTCTCCACATCTTTAGTTAGGTGGTGGAGTTTTTGTATTTTTCTGCTGTGGATATTTTGTAGTTTTTTGTGCTGACCGCTTAGTATCCTGTACTATACTTTCCTATCTAGGTAAAAGTGGCCTCCTTTGCTAATCCTGGTTTCTGCCTGCGTGTGTCTTTTCCTCTCCTACTCACAGTCATTATTTGTGGGGGGCTGCCTATCCTTTGGGGGTCTACTCTGAGGCAAGTCAGTTTTCCTATTTTCCATCTTTAGGGATATTTAGTCCTCCGGCTGTGTCGAGGTGTCTAGGTCTGGTTAGGCACACCCCACGGCTACTTCTAGTGTCTGTGATAAGATCAGGGTTTGCGGTCTGTATAGTTACCACTACTCCAGCGAAGGTTTTTTCGTGCTGCTCCAAGGCCGCCTGATCATAACAATTAACGATCTGGCCAAAGGTTTGTATAATAAAATATCGATATTTCCAGCTGATACAAAACTATGTAAAGCAGTCAATACAAGGGAAAATAGTATTCTGCTACAGATGGATAAGTTGGAAACTTGGGCCGAAAGGTGGCAGATGCGGTTAAAAGAGGTTTGGATTCACATGATGAGAGCATTATACTGTCTCTGTACAAATATCTGGTTAGACCACACATGGAGTACTGTGTACAGTTTTGGGCAGCGGTGCTCAGGAAGAATATAATGGAACTAGAGCGAGTACAAAGGGAGGCAACAAAATTAATAAAGGGGATGGGGGAACTACAATAACCTGAGATTAGCAAAATTGGGGTTATTTAGTCTAGAAAAAAGATGACTGAGGGGTGATCTTTTAACCATGTATAAGTATGTAAGGGGACAATACAAATATCTCTCCGAGGATCTGAGAGGTTTTCCACCAACATAGAAGAGGATTCTTTACTGTTAGGGCAGTGAGAATCTGGAATTCCTTGCCTGCGAAGGTGGTGATGGGTATGCGTTGTAATAAAAATTTATATATTGCTTTATGCACTACAGTGAATAGAAATGTAAATGCTTCTGGACATGACTGATAAATTCAGGCAAATACTGAGAATTCACCCGCTAACCTTGTCAGAGGTGCTTGTGTTGTCATCACGAAATGCTTGAAGCAGAGACCTACACTAAGTAGGATACAGTCACATTGTGTATTTTCTGTAGAATAAGATTTACAATGTATACTTAGTTATAACCTTGTCTTGGATTCTTGGTTTAGTTCTGTAAATTACATTTCCCTGGTTGACCGTAGACTCTCTGCATGTCTAGCTCCTTATTACATTCCCCACAGTCTCCCATTGTCACACTGTCTCTTGTATACTGATTGGGGATTTAGACTGTGAGCCCCATTGGGGACAGTGCCGATAATTTCTGTAAAGCGCTGCAGAATAAGATAGGGCTAAATAAGCAAAGCATAATAAATAAATAAAAGCAGAAGTTCTGTAGTTGCTGGGTGTTAATAGATTAATTTATTCTTATACCTATTCTGTAATCCAATAAAGGTGACGTCACAAGTTTTAAGAAATGCTAATTCTCATAAACCCTACTGACGTGAGCACGGACAATGCCTCTTTGCTCATACATTGTTTTCTAATAGTTCGAATCCGATATAATCTGGGTAGTGCACAAAGCCTCTGCTTACGTCATGTTTTCTAGTTCTTGATTTTAATTATTGCTTCAGTTATCAATTAAAGGTGACAAAAAGACGTAAATGTCATCAACTTAATTTTTCATGTGAATGTAATGAATAGAGATTAATAACCTAGCAACCCCGAAAGGAAGTAGGGAGTAGTAATAAAGTCGGTGATTACAGAGGCCCCATCTATTGCTCTGATGATAGCATCCTAGAGTATTTTGACGTGGTAAGATAAAGGTAATGAATGATGTTTAGTGCAATATTTATTTGACTTCTCCAGGAGCAGAAAGTCAATTATGTCATATTGAATGCAAACTCTAGGCATCTAGAGTGGTCAAATGGAAATTGTTAATATTACTCTATTGTGTCTTTGTGTATGGCAGCGCATCAGTCTAAGCACTTGACACCTACATCAGCAGGCAAATAAGAATTTTTAGCCACCCATAAATCTTAGATGGCTGTCACCCACAGCATCGTTTGGATGATCATTTGGCCAGAAGCTATCTCGGCCATCATTCCCATACACAGGAGCGATTGCTTGGAAAAGTGTTTCTGCGTTCTCTATAAGATAGTCACTGGAGAGCGCGAAAGGATGGGCAGTCCGAAATTAGACGTGCCTGATGCTTTGCTCCCCTGACAGTCATCTTTCCTGAACACAGGGCGTTGACTGAATAGTTTGTGTGCTTTCTGTGATGCATTAAATCACTTCTCAATGTTCTCCTTTATTATTACATATATGGTATCCAAGAACATAGTTGCCCTCATGAAGTATAATATGGTCATTACTTGTGTGTTTAACCCCTTAGTGACGGAGCCAAATTTTTGAAATCTGACCAGTGTCACTTTATGTGGTAATAACTCTGGAATGCTTCAACAAATCCCAGTGATTTTGAGATTGTTTTTTCGTGACACATTATACTTTATGATAATGGTAAATTTAGGTTGATATGCTTTATGTTTATTTATAAAAAATATCAGAAATTTGAAAAAAATGTTAAAAAATTAGCAATTTTCAAACTTTGAATGATTATCCCTTTAATCCCGATAGTCATACCACAGCAAAACATTAATAAATAACATTTCCCACATGTCTGCTTTACATCAGCACCATTTGCAAAATGTTATTTTATTTTGTTAGCATTTTAGGAGGATTAAAAATGTAGCAACAATTTAAATTTTTTTCAAGGAAATTTACAAAATGTATTTTTTTAGGGACCTATCCATGTTTGAAGTGAATTTGGGAGTCCTATATATAGGGAAATCCCCACAAGTGATACCATTTTAAAAACAGCACCCCCTGACGTATTGAAAACTGCAGTCAGGTCATTTGTTAACCCTTCGGGTGATTTTCAGGAATTAATGCAAAGTGGCATGAGAAAAATGAAAATGTGTATTTTTATCACCTAAATGTCACTAACTTCGGAACAGGTTACTACAGCCGACAGACTCTAAGGCCACTATTTGGTCATGAATTTCCATGACAAACATCAGGACCATGCAATCATGATCTGAGACCACCAATTGGGATAAAGAGGAAGCCCCCACAGTCTGTTAACCGTTTATAATGATGTAGTCACTATTGACAGCAGCATCTAAGGGGTTAAATAGATTTGGCCGGTGCAAGCACTGATCATGGCTGATGCAGCAAGTTGTCAGCTATAGTGGACAGCTGACAGCTACTGGATTGTCACCTGTATGGGGATATAAGTCTCTTATATCTCAGGTCAGTTAAAAGGCGTATTGGAGGTCACTAAGGGGTTAAAGAGAAACTCCATTAGACACATAATGGTATATTAATGGCGCCCTGTGGGATATGGATAATGATAATGTTTCAAAATTCTACAATGTGAATCTATAAATTTCACATTTTTATTTGAGATAGGTCCTAAGATTTGTCTTTTCTTACAAGAGAGGGATTATTTCTAATACATTTTTTCTGCTTTTGGAAATATGTGCAATGAAGATAAAAGCCACAAACTGTTACAATGCACGAACCAAAATATAATTGCCCAAATAAGTACAAAGCAAGGAACTCATATAAACTGTATACACATCGTCTTCTATTAGTCTTCCTTTATTTTATTGGTTTGTCTGAAGTTAACGTTTCACAAAACAAACCAGTGAACTCCTTAGTTCTGAACACTTCTGTAGATATTATAGCAGAACTTGAACAGATATTTGACTATTTACCCACTTTAGGACTGTCCTAATTAGGCCCTTTAGGATGAAATACATTTTAATTGTTGTTTTTTTTTTTTTTTTCATTTCACTCAAAGAGGCATAACATTTTTATCTCTCCTTCAATGTAGATATGTCGGTATGATCATATAAGGTGACAGAATGATGGAATCAGTTGAGTACTCATCAGTACTCATTGAAGACCTACAAGAAGCAAAATAAGCATAAACTCTGCTGTAACTAAATAAATAAAAAGCAAAAGTGCATCTAAATAACACAGGGTTCTTAGTAATACTGTTTTTACATAGTAACATAGTTAGCAAGGACGAAAAAAGACATTTGTCCATCCAGTTCAGCTTACCGTATATACTCGAGTATAAGCCGAGATTTTCAGCCCATTTTTGAGGGCCGAAAGTCCCCCTCACGGCTTATAATCAAGTCATTCCCAGGGATCGGCAGGGGAGGGGGAGCGGGGGCTGTCTAATTATACTCACCTGCTCCTGGCGCGGTCCCTAGTGGTCCCTGGTTCCCCAGCGCCACAGCTTCTTCCTGAACTGAGCAGTCACATGGTACCGCTCATTACAGTAATGAATATGCGGCTCCACCTCCCATAGCGGTGGAGCCGCATATTCATTACTGTAATGAGCGGAAATGGTGACCGCTCAATATAGGAAGAAGCTGCTGGGGCGGGGAACCAGGGACCTACAGGGACCGCTCCAGGAGCAGGTGAGTATAATGGGGAGGGGGAGCACTGCGCGATAGTCACCTTTCCTCATTCCGGTGCCGTGTCTTCTGCAGTGACGCTCAGGCAGAGGGCGCGGTGAAGTGGTTAGTGCACGCCCTCCACCTGCAAGTCAATGCAGAAGACGCTAAAGACGGAGCGGCACCAAAATGAGGAAAGGTGAATATAGCAAGTGCCGGGGGCCTGAGCGACGAGAGGTGAGTATGTGATTTTTTTTTTTTATCGCAGCAACAGCAAATGGGGCAAGTGTCTATATGGAGCATCTTATGGGGCCATAATTAACGTTTGTGCAGCACTATATGGGGCATCATAAACTTTATGGAGCTTTATATGTCGCTCTTGATTCAATATCAATATTCAAAAACACTTAATCTACTGATGTCTCAATTAATTTTACTTTTATTGGTATCTATTTTTACTTTTGACATTTACCGGTAGCTGCTGCATTTCCCACCCAAGTCTTATACTCGAGTCATTAAGTTTTCCCAGTTTTTTGTGGCAAAATTAGGGGGGTCGGCTTATACTAGGGTCGGTTTATACTCGAATATATCCGGTATATTTCGTCAGAATAAATGCCCAGATCTACATCCTTCTAAGGATCCTAATCACTGTAAGATGCAATATTGCTACGCTCCAGGAAGACATCCAGGCCTCTCTTAAACCCCTCAACTGAGTTCGCCATCACCACATCCTCATGCAAGTGCAGCGCCCCAGAGATCTGGTCGTTGCAGTATGACACTCTGCCACTAAGGGGAGTGATGGTACATCTGATGGCACTGAAGGAATTCTACTGACCAGGTATCACCAGCACACATTACACTTCACACTCCGGCCACTAGGGGGAGCAAAGGGCTTTATTTATTGGGCCACTCCTCACACTGGTAAAACTAGGGGTTGGATAGGAAGTTAGTCAGAAGCTGACTGGGTTGGATTCAGGCAACATCCTGTGGCAGGGGGTGTTGCAGGGAGAAGACACGGGGGTGTCCCTGTCAGGCGTGGGAACCTGGCAGGCACCTAACGACCAGAATAGAACGTTACGGAACCGCGCCTGCACACCCCGCGGTGGTATCCTAAGAAAGAGACACGAAGCGAAGGATATTGTGGAACAGTGAGAAACGAGATCAAGCACAAAGGAGAGCCAGTAGGAGTCGTGCCGTGAGACCGAGGCAACATCCTACTGAGGCGCATAGCCGGTGACCGGAACACCGAGGGAGTAACTGACTCTACGCTTTACTTCAAACTCTGCAGGACAGTTAATTATAGGTTGGCTGTCTCACCTAAACACCTACGAAGACCTAGGGGGCAACAGTGGGAGAGGGGCGTCTCTAGGGTCCTGGAAGAACTCCAGGCCTTCCCGTCATACGGGTGCATCGTAGCCATAACATACCTGGGGGACGTTGAACTAGAAACATCTGGAACACATTAGAATGAACGAACGAGAACAAAAGTTGTGAGGACTATTCCGAATGCTCAGCAGGGTAGCACTACAACACACAGGCGCTATTGGTAGGCAACGATTTCCACCTGCAAAGGGAATTCTGGAAGTGCCCATCGGAGCGGCCGGTCTCAGATAGCCCTGTTAAATGTGCTCTGGATTGCGGATCCTGAAGCCTTCAGTAAAGAGGTAAAGAGACTGCAACCTTGTGTCCTCGTTATTGACTGCACCTCACACCATCACCATCCACCTTACTGGGAAGCCCTGGGGTCACACTTCACCTGTGGGAAGTTATACCATCCAGCTGCCATTCCATCACCCCAGCGGACCCCACAGCAGCGTCGGTCACCCTGACCGAACACCACAGGTGGCGTCACGAATTCCTGATAGACTGTATTCCCTTTATTGCATGCCCCTTAGCAGGGTCGCGGACTGGGTCTAGCCACCGTCACAGTCTCAGAACCGAGCCAGAGATGCCCGGTACTGAGAACACGTGGCCACAAGGAATTCCAGATTCTCACTGCCCTAACAGTAAAGAATTCTCTTCTATGCTGGTGGAAAAACCTTCTCTCCTCCAAAGGTAGAGAATGCCCCCTTGTGACCGTCACATTCCTTGGTATAAACAGTTCCTCGGAGAGATATTTGTATTGTCCCCTTATATACTTATACATGGTTATTAGATTGCCCCCTCAGTCGTCTTTTTCTAGAATAAATAATCCTAATTTTGCTTATCTCTCTGGGTATTGTAGTTCCCCCATCCCTTTTATTAATTTTGTTGCCCTCCTACTACGCTCCTTATATCCTTCCTGAGCCCCGGTGCCCAAAACTGTACACAGTACTCCATGTGTGGTCTAACCAGGGCAGTATAATGGTCTCATCATGTGCATCCAGACCTCTTTTAATGCACCCCATGATCCTGTTTGCCTTAGTAGTCCTGTCAAAATAAGAAAAAAAATACTTTACCCTGAACAAATTCCAAGAAAGCCTTTTATTGTTTTTTTTGGTAGTATTACATGTAGGGAAAAACATACTAAAAGTCTACCAAGATAGGGTTACCACAAAGGGTCCAAATGTGACGTCAAAGAATATGGCCGCCAAAGCTGTAAAATGTTAAATGCGACTCGACGTCTATGTTAAAACGGATGGAATTGTAAGGTCCATCATGTCACATTGCAAACAGCGTAATGATGACTGGGCAATCACCATTCAAGGGAGAATCGCGTACTTTGAGAAGGACTTACATGCTGCAGACTGTCTGTATCATCGTTCATGTGACATAAACTTTCGGACAAATTACGGAATTCCTATGCGTCATGGTGGTGGATCTACTACAAAGAAACCGCGGAAGGTAGAGAGGTCGATGAACATGGACCAAGAGCAAGCGTTCTTGAGAATGTGTGCATTTCTCGAGGACAGCGATGAAGAGCAACTGACTGTCACAGATCTTGCAAAGAAAATGACGGCGTATCTTGTAGAAGGAGACAGTGCTGCCTATAGTAATAAATGGCTGAGTTATAGGCTGGAGGAGAGGTATGGCGATTCGCTATTGATAGCAGAGTGTGATGGGTTGCCTAACATTGTAACGTTCCGTGAAAAGATCAGAATAATCTGAGGGACTATTTCCATAGTCAGGAAACGGATGAAGAAGCCCAGAAGAGAGCCATCATAGAGACTGCGGCCAAACTAATCAAGAGCGATATCAAGTCTAAGATCCCATCTTCAACCGATAAATATCCAAAGACTTCTTCGCTTGAATGTCAGTCTGCCTTAGATTATCTCCCCCTGAGTCTGCTTTGCTTGCTTGAAACCCTCTTTGTTGGAAAGGACATTCACAGGAAGTTCGCAAGCATTGGACAATCAGTTGTTCAGGCTGTACGTCCCAGGGCGGTAGTAGCTCCATTGCAGCTTGGGTTAGCAGTCCAGCTCCATCATCATTTCAGGTCTCGATTTCTTGTAGACAGTCTCTCAGCCATGGGATATTGTTCATCATAATCGGAAGTTCAGCGATTCGAGGAAAACGCTGCTGCTTCTGTTGGCCAGGATGTACTCGGTGGTACCATAGACAGACTGGATACGGCATTCTCCATCGACTGAAGTGGTCAGAAGGAAAGACATATTGTTCAATCGCTGAAGACTATGCATCTTTCACACTAAAACACTATGGTAAGGCTACGATAGTATTTGATGGTTACATTGGAGGACCAAACACTAAGGACATTACCCATCAGCGACGGCGCAAAAAACAAACGAGTAACAAAGTGAACATTGCTGAAGGAACGAAATTTCTCGGGAAAAAGGAGGACTTCCTTTCGAATGTGGAGAACAGTCTCTTATCAATCTCATTTCACAGCGCATGAATGACAGAGGTTGCCACTAGGGTTGAGCGAAACGGATCGGTCATTTTCGTAAGTCGCCGACTTTTGGCAAAGTCGGGTTTCATGAAACCTGACCCGATCCCTGTGTGGGGTCGGCCATGCGGTACGCGACCTTCGCACCAAAGTCGCGTTTCATATGATGCGTTCAGCGCCATTTCTCAGCCAATGAAGGACGCAGACTGTGGGCAGCGTGATGACATAGTTCTCGGTCCCCACCATCTTAGAGAAGGGCATGGCAGTGATTGGCTTGCTTTCTGCGACGTCACAGGGGCTATAAAGGGGCGTGCACGCCGACCGCCATTTTACTGCTGCTGTTCTGAGCATAGGGAGAGGTTGCTGCCGCTTTGTCAGAAGCAGGGATAGCGTTAGGCATATAAACCCCCAAACCGCTTGTGCTGTAGCGATTTCCACTGTCCAACACCACCTTTTCCTTGCAGGGACAGTGGAGGCTAGATTTCAGTGCATCAGCTCTGTAGCTTATTAGGCTGCCTTATAAGGCTCCCTGATAGCTGCATTGCTTTTTGTACGCCGCTGTGCAAACCAACTGCTTTTTTCAAAGCACAAATCCTGTTGTTCCTTCCTTTCTGCACAGCTATCTTGTTTGTTTGTCCACACTTTTGTGTGCAGCAGTCCTTTTTATTGCTGCCTGCCATACTTTTCTGAGATTACTGTAGGGAGATAGTAATTGTAGTACAGTCCCTTTTTATATATATATATATATATATATATATATATATTCTTCAAGCCACTTTCTGCCCCTGAAACTGGGGGAAAAGGGAGATTTATATTGCCAATCAGTGCATCTGTGCCAGTCCAGTCTGTTGTATCTGCCAGTCATTTTGTGCCACAGAAACAATACTGTAAAACAGTGGGCGAGATTTATTCACTAGTCTTCCATATAAAAACAAAAAGGGGAGATTAATATTGGCAAATCTGTGCATCTGTGCCAGTCCAGTCTGTGGTATCGGTCTGTCATTTTGTGCCACTGAAACACTACTGTAAAACTGTGGGCCAGATTTATTCACTAGTCTTCCATATAAAAACAAAAAGGGGAGATTAATATTGGCAAATCTGTGCATCTGTGCCAGTCCAGTCTGTGGTATCGGTCTGTCATTTTGTGCCACTGAAACACTACTGTAAAACTGTGGGCCAGATTTATTCACTAGTCTCCCATCAAAAAAAAAAGAAGGGGAAATTAATATTGGCAAATCTGTGCATCTGTGCCAGGCCAGTCTGTTGTATCTGTCAGTCATTTTGTGCCACTGAAACTCTACTTTAAAACTGTGGGCCAGATTTATTCACTAGTCTCCCATCAAAAAAAAAAGAAGGGGAGATTAATATTGGCAAATCTGTGCATCTGTGCATCTGTGCCAGTCCAGTCTGTGGTATCTGTCAGTCATTTTGTGCCACTGAAACACTACTGTAAAACAGCGGGTGAGATTTATTCACTAGTCTTCCACATAAAAACAAAAAGGGAGATTAATATTGGCAAATCTGTGCATCTGTGCCAGTCCAGTCTGTGGTATCGGTCTGTCGTTTTGTGCCACTGAAACACTACTGTAAAACTGTGGGCCAGTTTTATTCACTAGTCTCCCATCAAAAAAAAAAAAGAAGGGGAGATTAATATTGACAAATCTGTGCATCTGTGCCAGTCCAGTCTGTGGTATCTGTCTGTCATTTTCTGCCACAGAAAATATACTGTAATACAGTGGGCCAGATTTATTCACTAGTCTTCCATATAAAAAAAAGAAGGGGAGACTTTGATTTCCAGTGTGTGCATCTGTGTCAGTCCTGTTAGTGGCATATCTGTCAGCCACTGTCTGCCACTGAAACTGTGTACTGTAATACAGTGGGCCTGATTTTCCCTGGACTCTCACACACCTATAAAGGGAGATTTAAATTCACAACAATTTTGCGTCCACCTTGTAACTGGTTTTACAGTAGCAAATACCATTTGATAGTTTGGTTACATATTTCCAAGAATGATGAAGTCTGGTGGAGGGGGTCATGACCGTGGGTAGTCATTGCCAGCTGGTAATGATGGTAGTGGTGGTGGAGCATCAGGTGGTCGTGGGAAAAGCAATATAGCACCTAAGTCTCGAGTTGTTCAGCCACCGTCATTGTCTGGTTACACAAGGCCTCAAACGCTCCCTTTTCTGGGAGTAGGAAAACCGCTTTTAAAGCCGGAGCAGCAGGAACAAGTTTTGGCTTTCCTTGCTGACTCTGCCTCTTACTCTTTTGCCTCCTCTTCGCAAAGTGCAAAATGTAAAAGCAGCGCGTCGTCAGTGGATGTTCCCGGTCAGGGACAAGTCGCTTCCTTGCGTTCTTCACCCAGAACAACAGAGAAGGATGCGTCAGGCGACACAACGGGTTACTCCATGGAGCTCTTTACACATACCGTTCCTGGGTTAGCAAGGGAAATTATTAACAGGCCATGCCCATTACAAGATGAATCGGATATGGAGTGCACAGATGCACAGCCACAGCCAGATTATTATGCTGTTCCTTTGACTCAGATCACAACATTGCCCTCGTAGTGTACTGATCCAGAATCTGACCCAGATGAGACTATGGAGCCCCGTCACGAACGCTATAGCACCGGCTTACACGGTGACACAGAGGAAGATGCACAGGACATAGAAGAGGAGGTCATAGATGACCCAGTTGTTGACCCCAATTGGCAGCCATTGGGGGAACAGGGTGCAGCCGGCAGTAGCTCTGAAGCGGAGGAGGAGGAGCCGCAGCAGGCATCAACATCGCAACAGGTTCCATCTGGCAGGCCCGTATCTGGCCCAAAACGTGTGGCAAAACCAAAACCAGTTGTATGACAGCGTGGCCATCCGGTTAAAGTAGCTCAGTGTGCAATGCCTGAAAAGGTAACCGATAGTAGGAAGAGTGCAGCCTTGCATTTTTTTAACCAACATCCAAATGATCAGTGCAAAGTCATCTGTAAGAAATGCTCAAGGACCTTCAGCAGAGGTCAGAATGTTAAAAATCTAAATACAAGTTGCATGCGTAGACATTTAACCCCTTAGTGACAGAGCCAATTTGGTACTTAATGACCGAGCCAATTTTTACAATTCTGACCACTGTCACTTTATGAGGTTATAACTCTGGAACGCTTCAACGGATCCCGCTGATTCTGAGATTGTTTTTTTGTCACATATTGTACTTCATGTTAGTGGTAACATTTCTTCGATATTACTTGCGATTATTTATGAAAAAAACGGAAATATGGCGAAAATTTTTAAAATTTTGCAATTTTCAAACTTTGTATTTTTATGCCATTAAATCAGAGAGATATGTCACGAAAAATAGTTAATAAATAACATTTTCCACATGTCTACTTTACATCAGCACAATTTTGGAAACAAAATTTTTTTTTGTTAGGGAGTTATAAGGGTTAAAAGTTGACCAGCAATTTCTCATTTTTACAACACCATTTTTTTTTAGGGACCACATCACATTTGAAGTCATTTTGAGGAGTCTATATGATAGAAAAAAACAAAGTGTGACACCATTCTAAAAACTACACCCCTCAAGGTTCTCAAAACCACATTCAAGAAGTTTATTAACCCTTTACGTGCTTCACAGGAACTGAAACAATGTGGAAGGAAAAAAATGAACATTTAACTTTTTTTTGCAAACATCTTAATTCAGAACCATTTTTTTTATTTTCACATGTGTAAAAACAGAAATGTAACCATAAATTTTGTTATGCAATTTCTCCTGAATACGAAAATACCCCATATGTGGGGGTAAACCACTTTTTGGGCGCACAGCAGAACTTGGAAGTGAAGGAGCGCCGTTTGACTTTTTCAATGCAGAATTGGCTGGAATTGAGATCGGACGCCATGTCACGTTTAGAGAGCCCCTGATGTACCTAAACAGTGGAAACTCCCCACAAGTGACCCTATTTTGGAAACTAGACCCCTTAAGGAACTTATCTAGATGTGTGGTGAGCACTTTGAACCCCCAAGCGCTTCACGGACGTTTATAACGTAGAGCCGTGAAAATAAAAAATCACTTTTGTTTACACAAAAATGATCTTTTCACCCACAAATTCTTATTTTCACAAGGGTAACAGGAGAAATTAGACCACAAAAGTTGTAGTGCGATTTCTCCTGAATATGTCGATACCCCATATGTGAGGGTAAACCACTGTTTGGGCGCACCGCAGAGCTTGGAAGGGAAGGAGTGCCGTTTTACTTTTTCAATGTAGAATTGTCTGGAATTGAGATCGGACGCCATGTTGCGTTTGCAGAGCCCCTGGTGTGCCTAAACAGTGGATACCCCCCACAAGTGACACCATTTTGGAAACTAGAGCCCTTAAGGAACTTATCTAGATGTGTGGTGAGCACTTTGAACCCCCATGTGCTTCACAGACGTTTATAACGTAGAGCCGTGAAGAAAAAAAATCACATTTTTTCTACAAAAATGATCTTTTTGCCCCCAAATTTCTATTTTCACAAGGGTAACAGGAGAAATTGGACCTCAGAAGTTGTTGTCCAATTTATCCCGAGTATGCTGATGCCCCATATGTGGGGGTAACCCACTGTTTGGGCGTACGGCAGAGCTCAGAAGGGAGGGAGCACCATTTGACTTTTTGAGCGCAAAATTGGCTGTCGTGTTTGGAGACCCCCTGATGTACCTAAACAGTGGAAACCCCCCAATTCTAGCTCCAACCCTAACCCCAACACACCCCTAACCCTAATCCGAACCTGATCCATAATCCTAATCACTAACCCTAACGATAATCACAACCCTTACGCCAAAACAACCCTAATGTCAACCCTAACCATAACCCTAATCAAAACCCTAAATCCAACACACCCCTAATCCTAATCTCAACCCTAACCTCAAACCTAACCCTAATCCCAATACACCCCTAATCACAACCCTAACCTTAACCCTAATCCCAAACCTAACCCTAATCCCAAGCATAACCCTAATGCCAACCCTAACCCTAATACCAACCCTAATCCCAACTCTAACCCTAACTTTAGCCCCAACCCTAACCCTAGCCCTAAGGCTACTTTCACACTTGCGTCCATCACAATCCGTCGTTTTGGACAAGAAACGGATCCTGCAAATGTGCCCGCAGGATGTGTTTTTTGCCCATAGACTTGTATTGCCGACGGATCGTGACGGATGGCCACACGTCGCGTCCGTCGTGCACTGGATCAGTGTTTTGGCGGACCGTCAGCACAAAAAAACGTTCAATGTAACATTTTTTTGTACGTCGCATCCACCATTTCTGACCGCGCATGCGTGGCCGTAACTTCGCCCCCTCCTCCCCAGGACATAGATTGGGCAGCGGATGCGTTGAAAAACTACATCCGCTGCCCACGTTGTGCACGATTTTCACAACGTGCGTCGGTATGTCGGGCCGATGCATTGCGACGGCCCCGTACCAACGTAAGTGTGAAAGAAGCCTAACCCTAAATTTTGCGCCAACCCTAACCCTAATACTAGCCCTAGCCCTAGCCCTAACCCTAGCCCTAACCCTAACCCTAACCCTAGCCCTAACCCTAGCCCAAACCCTAACCCTAACCGTAGCCCTAACCCTAACCCTAACCCTAGCCCTAACCCTAGCCCTAACCCTAACCCTAATTTTAGCCCCAACTGCTCTTCTCCTGCCGGTATATACACCAACTTAGAAAAACAGAGATCCCTAAAAAATAACTTTTATTAATATGATTAAAAAGACTATATTTATCCACAATACATATAAAACAGTATTAAATGTACCTAATAGACCCTAGACCGAGCTACAATACACCCTGCCTGACAGTGGAGGTTGGCACCCTACTTTACTGCGGTAGGCGCCCCCACTCCTCGGCGGCTAGCCCTTACAAGCCCTATAAGGACCTATAATCAAAGAAAGACTAATGAGCCCTGCTGAAATCTATGCTAATACCCTGCCTAACAGTGGAGGTTGGCACCCTAATTTTCTGCGGTAGGCGCCCCCACTCAGCGACGGCTAACCCTAGGGTTCCTAAAAATCCCTAAAGTTCGGGATAGACAAAGTGATATGTCCCACAAACACCACTGATACCCGTAGAAGAGAAAAAACAAAAATAGAAAAAATAACCAAAGCAAAAAAAAAAAATAATAAATGTCAAAAAAATCTCAAAACAATATATTTTATACAAAGCACCTTACAATACCAGTGTAGAAAGATGCTATGATGGAAAAAACATATACTCCAGGTACTGTACAGTAAAGATACCTTAACCCAAATACGGGTATACTGGATGCAATAATATGTCCACACAAGAATACCCAGCACTTAGATGAGCTCCATTCTTGTTACACTATAAAAGTGCAAATGCTTGATGTAAAATAACCAATAGTGCATGTCCATAGAATATGGCACAATAACAATGACAAGAAATGGACAAAAACGAGGAAAACACCTCTAGAAGGCACACAGTCAGAACCACAACCACCACTCGGTAATAATATAGCGAGAGCTCCTCAGGGTTATTATAATGAGGGTAAAAGGACTCAATCGTCCTGTTAATGCAAATAGACAGTCAGATTCATGTTATAACCAATGTACTCATCTATTTGCTGAAATCTCATGGTGTGGATCCGGCTGTTGCCAAAAAATACAGGGCGGTTATGTGTAGATGAACATCAGAGGACAGAGAAAGGGGGTCCCAGATAGCCCCCCTAGTCAGCAACGCTACATCCCTTCCCTCACTGTAAGCCCAACGTTTACCACACTACCTGCAGCAAATGTGGAGGTTTCGTCGCAAGGCCAAAGCAGTCAGGGAATCACCAGGTTTTTGGTAGGAAACACTGTATGTAGGCCAACAGCAAGAATACCATCACCAGCCCTCTCTCAGTCTGTCATGTCCACCGGCACCCTCGCTAGTACCACCATATGCAGCTCTCCAGTCCAGCTCACCCTACAAGAGACTCTCATTAGGAAAAGGAAGTACTCATCCTCACATCCGCGTACACAGGGTTTGAACGCCCACATTGCTAGACTAATCTCGTTAGAGATGATGCCCTACCGGTTAGTTGAAAGCGAAGCTTTCAAAGCCCTGATGGACTACACTGTACCACGCTATGAGCTACCCAGTCGACACTTCTTTTCAAGAAAAGCCATCCCAGCCCTCCACCAGCATGTAAAAGACCGCATTGTCCATGCACTCAGGCAATCTGTGAGTAGAAAGGTGCACCTGACAACAGATGCATGGACCAGTAGGCATGGCCAGGGGCGTTACGTGTCCATCACGGCACACTGGGTTAATGTGGTGGATGCATGGTCCACAGGGGACAGCAATATTGGGACAGTTCTGCCTAGCCCACGGTCTAGGAAACAGTTGGCTGTAGGCTTTCGCCAACCCTCCTCCTCCTCCTCGTCCTCCAGCAGAAGCGACAGCTCGTCCACAGACCGCAGTCGCACAACCACTCCATCCGCAGCTGTCACTGTTGCACACGAGGTGTCCCATTATAGAACAGCTAGTGGCAAGCGTCAGCAGGCTGTATTGGCAATGAATTGTTTGGGCGACAACAGACACACCGCGGAAGTTCTGTCCGAGGTCTTGCAGCAAGAAACTCAGTCATGGCTGGGCAGTGTACATCTTGAGGCAGGCAAGGTAGTGAGTGATAACGGAAGGAATTTTATGGCTGCCATAGCCCTTTCACAACTGAAACACATTCCTTGCCTGGCTCACACCTTAAACCTGGTGGTGCAGTGCTTCCTGAAAAGTTATCTGGGGTTACCCAACCTGCTCCTGAAGGTGCGCAGACTTTGCTCGCACATCCGCCGTTCGCCCGTACACTCCAGCCGTATGCAGAACCATCAGCGATCTTTGAACCTTCCCCAGCATCGCCTAATCATCGACATTGCAACAAGGTGGAACTCCACACTGCACATGCTTCAGAGACTGTGCGAACAGAGGCGTGCTGTTATGTATTTGTGGGAGGATACACATACACGGGCAGGCAGTTGGATGGCAGACATGGAGTTGTCAGGTGTCCAGTGGTCGAAGCTACAAGACCTGTGTCAAGTCCTTCAGTGTTTTGAGGAATGCACATGGCTGGTTAGTGCAGACAATGCCATAATAAGCATGAGCATCCCCCTAATGCGTCTGCTGATGCAAAGTTTGACGCACATAAAGGAGCAGGCGTCTGCAGCCGAGGACGAGGGAAGCCATGATGACAGTCAGCCATTGTCTGCTCAGGGAAGTCTACTGGACGAGGTGGCGGGCGAAGAGGAGGAGGATGATGGGGATGAGTATTTTTTGGATGAGGAAGCTTCTCAGGGGGCAATAGAAACTGGTGGCATTGCAAGGCCAGCTTCAGGGTTTTTGAGGGAGGCAAGTGACGTTGATTTGCCCGAAAGTGCTCCTCAACCCAGCACAAGCAGTGAATTGACAACTGGAACATTGGCCCACATGGCGGATAATGCCTTGCGTATCCTAAAAAGGGACCCCTGCATTATAAAAATGATGACCGATGACGATTACTGGTTGGCCTGCCTCCTGGATCCACGCTATAAGGGGAAACTGCAAAACATCATGCCACATGAGAACCTTGAACAAATATTGGCAATCAAACAAGCAACTCTTGTTGACCGTTTGATTCAGGCATTCCCAGCACACAGCGCCGGTGATGGTTCTCACACGAGCTGCAGGGGGTAACAGGGCACAGGTGTTAGAGGTGCACAAATCAGAATTGGCGTTGGACAGAGTGGTTTTCTGACCAGGTTGTGGAGTGATTTTGCAATGACCGCAGACAGGACAGGTACTGCAGCATCAATTCAAAGTGACAGGAGATAACATTTGTCCAGTATGGTTACTAACTATTTTTCCTCCCCTATCGATGTTCTCCCTCACCCGTCATTCCCATTTGATTACTGGGCATCCAAAATAGACACCTGGCCTGAATTGTCCGAATATGCATTGCAGGAGCTCGCTTGCCCAGCAGCTAGTGTGCTATCAGAAAGAGTATTCAGTGCTGCTGGTTCAATACTGACCAAAAAAAGGACTCGTCTGGCTACCCAAAATGTTGATGATCTAACCTTCATTAAAATGAACCACTCATGGGTTTCTAATTATTTTGCCCCACCTTTCCCGGCTGACACCTAGCTTTCCTTTTAAAAGGTCTTGCTTTTGGACTGCTCTTACTGTGTGTTCCAATTTCTCCATTTGCAGCTGCTGTATGTCCAGCATACAACATGTTTACACCTCCCTAAATGGGCTGACTCCCCCCACGTGGCCGTGGTCTCGCCACTTGGCGAAAGCACCCGTGAGAGTGCCGTTTGTCTGAAGAGGTGGGTGTGCCCACTTTTGGTCGACGGCACTGGCACCGGGTCCCTCATAGTACAATGAAGTGTCTCTGGCGGTGGTAGCGCGCACCCAACGTCAGACACACCGTTGTAACATGAGGGGCCTTGGGCCAGTACCGCCGGGCACGAGAGAGTACCCCTCCGATCAAACTGTGCTCTACCACTTGCAAAATTATCTGTCACTGCTCCACCGCTGTTTAGTCTATGCAGTGAAATCCTTCAATGCCTGGCACTGACAATACCAATTTGTTGACATGTATGATGCTACTTAAAATATTCAGTGGCCCTGTCCTACATTTACACCAGTAAATACTTTGCGCCAAATAACAATGTCTGAAAGTCATCAGAGGAGCCCACCCCTGTACCTAAGTATGCCACTTTTTTTTTTTTTTTTTGCGAGACATTAACATCTATGTATTATTTTGGAGTACTAACTGTGTCAGACACTCCTTCGAATAGTCCTCCGCTGACCACACCAATGCTGCCTGTGTACCCCTGCAAGATAATTGAAACTGCATTGAGCCTACTTTTTTTATGTTAGGCCTACTAAGTCTGTCTGTGGTCCCTCCTTCCAATAGTCCTCCGCTGACCACACCAATGCTGCCTGTGTACCCCTGCAAGATAATTGAAACTGCATTGAGCCTACTTTTTTTTATGTTAGGCCTACTAAGTCTGTCTGCGGTCCCTCCTTCCAATAGTCCTCCGCTGACCACACCAGTGCTACCTGTGTACCCCTGCAAGATAATTGAAACTGCATTGAGCCTAGTTTTTTATGTTAGGCCTACTAAGTCTGTCTGCGGTCCCTCCTTCCAATAGTCCTCCGCTGACCACACCAATGCTGCTTGTGTACCCCTGGAACATATTTAAAAGTGCATAGAGCCACCTTTTTTATGTTAGGCCTACTAAGTCTGTCTGCGGTCCCTCCTTCCAATAGTCCTCCGCTGACCACACCAATGCTGCCTCTGTATCCCTGCAAGATAATTGAAACTGCATTGAGCCTACTTTTTTTATGTTAGGCCTACTAAGTCTGTCTGCGGTCCCTCCTTCCAATAGTCCTCCGCTGATCACACCAATGCTGCCTTTGTACCCCTGGAACCTATTTAAAAGTGCATAGAGCCACCTTTTTTATGTTAGGCCTACTAAGTCTGTCTGCGGTCCCTCCTTCCAATAGTCCTCCACTGACGACACCAATGCTGCCTGTGTACCCCTGGAACCTATTTAAAAGTGCATAGAGCCTACTTTTTTTATTTTAGGCCTACTAAGTCTGTCTGCGGTCCCTCCTTCCAATAGTCCTCCACTGACCACACCAATGCTGCCTGTGTACCCATGTAACCTTTTTTAAACCTGCATCGAGCCAACTTTGTGGTGTAAGGCCTACTAGCAGTGTCTGTCTGTGCCACTCAATAATAATAATAATAATAATAATAATCTTTATTTTTATATAGCGCTAACATATTCCGCAGCGCTTTACAGTTTGCACACATTATCATCACTGTCCCCGATGGGGCTCACAATCTAAATTCCCTATCAGTATGTCTTTGGAATGTGGGAGGAAACCGGAGTGCCCGGAGGAAACCCACGCAACCACGGACAAACTCTTTGCAGATGTTGTCCTTGGTGGGGTTCGAACCCAGGACTCCAGCGCTGCAAGGCTGCAGTGCTAACCACTGCGCCACCGTGCCGCCCAATACAGCTGTCCTCTTAAAAAAATGACCTGCAATTGTCAGGTTTTCAGCCTATCAGAATTTTAAAACTGCAGTGGGGCTACTAGTTTGGTTGGGGCCTACTAACAGTGTCTGCAGCTCCAAGGTGTTCTCCTGGTTGCCTTTCCTGAGCTTCTATCTTCATGCTCTTGTTAAATAGTTGTTAAATGGAACAAAATCAGTGGGGCTACTAGTTTTGTTGGGGCCTACTAACGGTGTCTGCCGCTCCTTGCTGTTCTCCTCCACTGAACAAAGCAGTGCCGCCTGTTTACTACTGTTACCAATTTTGAACTGCATTTAGACTACTTACTGATTTGGGCCTACTCACTGTGTCAGCCTCTCATTACAGTTGTCCTCCACTGAACAAAGCAATGCCGCCTGTTTAGTCCTGTTACCAATTTTGAACTGCTTTTAGCCTACTTTTGTATTTGGGACTATATCTGTGTTTCCTCCTCATCCTGCCCATTGCCCAGCCAGTGCTAGATGACTCTGCTGGTACATTGACCCAGACCGCTACATTCCCCTTGCACGCTACACAGCCAGATTCTGACCCTGCTGAAAGTGAGGTTCCCCTTCCCGCATACTATACCACCTTACACGGGAGGTGCAGGTTCCTTCATCAGGTAGGGGGGGGATACTCGTTGGCGACATCACTGGCACAGGGCCCCTCATAGTACGCAAAAGTGTTGCTGCCGGTGGGAGGCACCCCCGCCGTGCAAACACACCGCCGTACTTTGAGGGGCCCTGTGCCAGTGCCAATGCGAACGAGTGGGCCACCCCTGCTTGCTCAGGATCACAGCACTTGCAAAGTTGAAATACTTACCTCTCCCTGCTCCACTGCCGTGACGTGGTCCACGTTTCCTGAGCCCACTAAATACTTGACCCAGCCCTACCCCCCACAACTTTAGCCAAATGACCCACAATGTCCAATGCCTAACTATTATTATAAGGTAAATTAAGATTGACAAGCTTCAGTACCAAGAATGGATGTTTTTGCCATTAAAATGGGCACTGTAGGTGTTTTCCTGGCCTCCACTCACTGCCGACTATGCTCACCCATTGACTTGCATTGGGTTTCGTGTTTCGGTCGTTCCCCGACTTTTCCCGATAATCGGCCGATTTCACTCGACTCGACTTTTTGAGATAGTCGGGTTTCGCAAAACCCGACTTGACCCTAAAAAAGTAAAAGTTGCTCAACCCTAGTTGCCACGTAATACAATCAGAGGGGGATGCAGATGTGGAGATTGTTAAGGCAGCAGTGTCAATGTCATCCAACAAAAGTACTAGTCTCATTGGCGAAGATACAGATCTTTTGGTGTTGTTACTTCATCACGCATCAACCAGCAATGGCAACAATCTTTATTTCTACTCGGATAAAGGGAGTCCTGCAACAGTATACGACATTAAGGTTATGAAGAAGTTCCTGGGAAACCATGTCTGCAGCAGTCTTCTGTTCCTTCATGCATTCACGGGTTGTGATACCACTTCCGCGGTTTTTGGAATCGGAAAAAAACTCGGTCTACGCAAGGTTTTGAAGGGAGACTCGGTCTTAAATAGCTGTGCTAAAATCTTTTCCACACCTAACAAAAACAGAGCTGAAGACGCTGTGTGTAAAGCGATGGTGGCATTGTTCAGGGGCAAACCTGGAGACAATCTGTCTGCTATGAGGTATTCTACTCTCTGCAAAAAAGTTGGTTCAGCCAAAATCTTTGCTACACCTGAACGACTGCCACTGACCTCCTCTGCAACGAAGTATCATGCCCTTCAGAGTAGCCTCCAAGTGATGCTTTGGATGGACAATGGTGAGGCCATGGACACTATGAATGGGGATGGGAATTGCAGAACACCAGTCTAGTTCCAGTGATGATGGATACTTCACCCGCGCCAGAAACACTTCTGAAAATAATTCACTGCAATTGTTCTTGTGGTTGTAGTACACTTCGGTGCACTTGCAAAAGACACGGACTTACCTGTTCACGGGTATGCGGACCATGTCAAGAAGGGCATTGTGACAATATGAGTGAGGAAGCAGTGTCTGACGATGAGAATAGTGACTATTGACCTGACACGCTTATTCAGTGATGAAGTAGGTCCTAAAATTCACTGTGTATTAATTCTATAATTTCTAGAAATGTATATATATGTCATGAAGTCATTGATGACGTCATGACCTCGCCTGTCTATGTAGTTAGTATAAAACTTTGTATAAAAATTGTTATATGAAAAAAAATAAATATATATATATATATATATATATATATATATATATATATATATATATACAAAATGCAAACTCTTCTGTAACCTAAAGCTACAGCTTTGAAATAGGAAACTATTCGTTATTTTTAGTGTGATGGCTGTCATCGTCTTATGACGTCATAATTAGGACCTTTGTGGTGATCAATCTTTGGAAAACTTTTAATATGTTGTTCCCCACATATAATAGTAATAAAAAAAAATCATAACGCTTTCTTGGAATTTGTTCCGGTCAAAACCGTATTTTGACTGGACTATGGCAGCTGCTGCCTGGCATTGACTGCTCCAGGTAAGATTATCATTAACTAGCATCCCCAAGTCCTTTTCCATGTCAGATTTACCCAGTGGTTTCCCGTTCTGGTTGTATTGGTGATATTGATTCCTTCTTCCCATATTTATCATTGTTAAACCGCATCTGCCACCTTTCGGCCCAAGTTTCCAACTTATCCAGATCCATCTGTAGCAGAATATTATCTTCCCTTGTATTGACTGCTTTATATAATTTTGTATCATCTGCAAATATTGATATTTTACTGTGTAAACCTTCTGCCAGATCGTTAATAAATATGTTGAAGAGAATAGGTCCCAACACCGACCCCTGCGGTACCCCACTGGTCACAGAGACCCAGTTAGAGAATATGCCATTTATAACCACCCTCTGATTTCTATCACTTCCTATTTACACACATTTTCTCCCAGACCCAGCATTCTCATTTTGTGTACATTTTGTGTATCTTTGGAAAAATCAAGATATACCACATCCAATGACTTACCTTGGTCCAGTCTATAGCTTACCTCTTCATAAAAACTGATTAGATTGGTTTGACAGGAGCGATTTCTCATAAACCCATGCTGATATGGAGTTAAACAGTTATTCTCATTGAGATAATCCAGAATAACATCCCTCAGAAACCCTTCAAATATTTTACCAACAATAGAGGTTAGACTTACTGGCCTATAATTTCCAGGTTCACTTTTAGAGCCCTTTTTGAATATTGGCACCACATTTGCTATGCGCCAGTCCTGTGGAACAGACCCTGTCGCTATAGAGTCCCTAAATATAAGAAAAAATGGTTTATCTATTACGTTACTAAGTTCTCTTAGTACTTGTGGGTGTATGCCATCCGGACCCGGAGATTTATCTATTTTAATCTTATTTAGCTGGTTTAGCACCTCTTCTTGAGTTAGATTGGTGACCCTTAAGATATATTGTTTTCTTTGTCTCTCAGCATTTCATTTTCCACCGTGAATACCGCGGAGAAGAAGGTGTTCAATATATTAGCTTTTTACTCATCATCTACAACCATTCTTTCCTCATAATTTTTTAAGGGGCCTACACTTTCACTTATGATTCTTGATTACGGTTTTTGATTAAAAAAAAATAGCATAAAAGCCATCCTACCATCGATAAGGTGACTCTGATAGGTACGGTCCTACGCTATCTAATATTAAAAACCTTACTATGTGTCAAAGTTGACCTCAGTGTGTGAATAAGGGCAGACAAAAGGACTGGGCCATCCAGTGGGCGCGGCCATCAAAAAGATGTGGTCTTATTCAATGCAAGTATATGGATAGAGGCCATGCCCACTAGACGTGCTCTGTTAGTGGCATAACTAGAGTCTGATGGGCTCCAGCGCAAGATTTGGACCAAGGCCCCCATCCTGAAATATATAGTGTGTATATATATATATATATATATATACATATATATATATATATACCTTCCATCCTGGTGTATATGTACTTTATTCTGGCCCAAAGGGTGTACATATAAGTCATAGGGTCCCATAGCAGAAGTATAATGCTTTCCATGGTCCCCAATATAGTATGAAACACAGCCCTTAGTCCTCCATATAGTTTAATGCACAGTTGATAGTCCTCCATAAAGTATAATGCACAGTCCATAGTCATCCATAAAGTATAATGTACTGCCCATAGTCATCCATAACATATAGTGCATAGCCCATAGTCATCCGTATAGTATAATGCATAGTCATGCACAGGGTCTCTGTCAGGACATTACTGCCCTTACTGCTGAATGGGGCCCGGTGAGCAGGGATCCAGGCCCCCTCTTTTGCTTCTGCTCACCGGGCAACAGGGTATAACAATGTACCATGTGCAAATGCAAGGAGCTTTCCTGGTGGGAAATGATGGGTGCACGTCTTTATTCAGCTGTGTAGTGTAGAAGTTGAGGAAAAATTGTGGGAATGTGCTTTGGAAATGGTGCTCTAGATAACTGTGTGTTATTTTCTACAGCGATGAGTCCTGGCTGGAAGAAGTGATGGTGGTCTGCTGTAGAGGAAGAAGAAAAGCGAAGATGAAGAACTTAAACTAGAGATGTCACTAGTGAGTCAGTAAATTACCTGTACTCTTACACTATACACTATGTACTGAGTTCCTGTGTATAATTGCACTGGTGATCACTGAATTACCTGGTTATACAAAATTTTTCAAAATACAATGAACGTAAGATTTAACAATATAATTTACAAGTTACCGAATAGCAAATAGACTCTAAAAAAAGAATCTAAGATGTAACTTTTATTAAACTATAACAATAATAATGAAATTGTAATTGTTTATCCCCTTAATGACCGCCGATACGCCTTTTAACGGTGGCAATTAAGGGTACTTATGCCTCAGCGACACTTTTTAATGACGCTAAGTGATAACTGTATAGCGCCCCCCAGCGTCGGAATTTCTCCAGGATCTCGGCTACTGGGGCTAGCTGAGACCCCAGAGAACATGATTCAGGTCAGTTTTTATCGACCCCAGTGTTGCGATCGCCGTTATTAACAGAATAACGGCAACTGCAAAAAAAAGTTTAATTTCCCATTTAATTTCTCTCTCCTCTGATGTGATCGCACATCAGAGGAGAGAGAGATGGGGTCCCCCGATATTCCCCGGTACCTCCGGTGTCCCTGCATCCCCCACGAAGTCCCCCTGCCGGGAGCGTCTTCTTCCGGGAAGAAAATGGCGAGTGCATGCGAGCTCTGCTGGCCGCCACCTGGCAACAACAGGAAATTTTTCCTATTGGTTCATTTTAATCACTGTGATAGACCCTTTCACAATTATCAAAATAAAAAGAAAAAGTAAATCAAACCCCCTTTATCACCCACTTAGCTAGATAAAAATAATAAAATAAAGTATTTCCATTTTTCCATAAGGGGTAGAGTTGGGCTAAGGTTAGGGTTGGGGCCAGGGTTAAGGTTGGGCTAGGGTTAGGGTTGGGCTAAGGTTAGGGTTGGGCTAAAGTTAGGGTTGGGGCTAGGACTCCCCATAGAAAATAATACAGCCTATCTCCCCATAGAATGTAATATAACCTTCCATAGAATATAATACAGCCCACCTCCCCATAGAATAGAATATAGCCCCCATAGAATATAATGCAGCCCACCTCCCCATAGAATATAATATAACCCCATAGAATATAATACAGCTCACCTCCCCATAAAATTTATTGTAGACCCCCATAGAATATAATACAGCCCACCTCCCCATAGAATATATGGCCCCCCCATAGAATATAATATAGCCCACTTCCCCATTGAATATAATGTAGCCCCCCATAGATTATAATACAGCCCACCTCTCCATAGAATATACTGTAATATAGCCCCCCATAGAATATCTTCTATTCTATGCGGAGGTAGGATGTATTATATTCTTTGGGGGGCTACATTATATTCTATGGGGAGGTGGGCTGTATTATATTCCATGAGGGCTATATTATACGCTATTTGGAGGTGGGCTGTATTATAGTCTATGGAGGTCTACATTAAATTCTATGGGGAGGTGGGCTGTATTATATTCTATGGGGGCTATATTATATCCTATGGGGAGGTGGGCTGTTATATAGCCTCCCATAGAATATAATGTAGCCCACCTCCCCATAGAGTATAATATACCCCCATAGAATGTAATATAGCCCACCTCCCCATAGAATATAATATACCCCCATAGAATATAATACAGCCCACCTCCCCATAGAAAATAATACAGCTTACCTCCCCATAGAATATAATATAGCCTCCCATAGAATATAATACAGCCCACCTCCCCATAGAATATAATATAGCCCCCCATAGAATATAATGCAGCCCAACTCCCCATAGAATATAATGTAGACCCCCATAGAATATAATACAGCCCACCTTCCCATAGAATATAATGTAGCCCACCTCCCCATAGAATATAATATAGCCCCCCTAAGAATATAATACATTATGGGCTACATTATATTCTATGGGAAGGTGGGCTGTATTATATTCTATGGGGGGATACATTATATTCTATGAGTGAGGATTGCATCATACTATATGAGAGGGCTACATTATATTCTATGCAGGGGCTACATTATAAAATATAAGGGGCTGCATTATATTGCATGGGGGCTGTATTATATTCTATGGGAGGCTGCATTATACTCTGGGGGGCTGAAATTATACTCTATGGGGGGCTGCATTATATTCTATGGGGGTTACATTATATTGTATGATGGGGCTGCATTATACTTTTGAGGGTGCTTCATTATACTCTGTGGGGTGGCTGTATTATGCTGTATGGGGTGGCTGCATTATACTGTATCGAGGACTATGGAGAATACATTATACTATATGAAGAACTATGGGGTGCATTATGCTATGGGAAGTGAATTGTACTACATGGATGACTATGGTGGTGCATTATACTATATGGAGGACTATGAGGAGTGTATTATACTATAGGGAGGGCTATGGGAAGTGTATAATCCTATATGGAGGACTGAGGAGTGTATTTTATTATATGGAAGACTATGAGGAGTGTACTGTATTATACTAGATGGAGGACTATGGAAAGTGTATAATACTATATGGAGGACTGAGGAGTGTATTTTAAAATATGGAGGACTATAGGGAGTGTATTATACTATATGGATGGCTATGGGGCACATTATATTATATGGCGGACTATGGAGTGTGCATTTTACAATATGAAGGACTGTGGTGCACATTATAATATATGGAGGACTATGTGGTGTGCATTATACAACATGGGGGACTATGATACATAATACAATATGGAGGACTATGGGGTGTGCATTATACCATGTTTATGACTATGTGGTACATTATACTATGTGGAGGATTATGGGGTGTATTATACTAAACAAGCAAAATGCTGCCTATTCATCGAGTGATTGGATTGTTTATGCCGGAACAGAAATAATTGTTCTCAGCAGCACATCGCCGATGTAAACTGTTTGTATGCTGCTGATAACATGATACTGTATGGGGACAGATTGATCTGATAGTGATTGTTCTGTTCCCATCATTCCTTCTCAGCTGGTGTAAATAGGCCGGGAAACAAGTGTCGAACAACTTCAATATTGTCGATCACACTCGTTTCGTGGCCTGAACGCAGTGCATGTAAATACAACAGAAATGCTTTTGTGTGATGAGCAATATGTCAACATTTGGGGCCCCATTTTAAACTTTTTTCCAAGGCCCCACTTTGCCTAAAACCGGCCCCGTGAGCAGTTATTGGCATAGTGCACTTGACACACTATGTAAACACACAGGCAGCATCTCATCATTCATTTAACGAACTAGTTTATAATATAGATCTGAGGGGAACGTCTCCCCTTGTGGAGAGTGACATGCCGGTGTGAAAAGTCATATAGGATAAGTAATGTTCTTCTGGGATATAAAATATTCCAAATCAAAATCTGAGAAGGAAAGGACTAGCACTCTAGTGCCACCTATTGGTAGTAGGAATCCTAAAAGTCAATATTGACCATTTAACGTCTTGCAGGTAACTCTCACTGAGATCCCCATCAGAGACCCCTCAACCAGCCAAATTATACCTCTTACTTTGCACTTATGAGGGGCATACACCTCCAAACATGGGTCTACAAAGAGAGTATCTCGTTTAGATATGGTGAGGCTTGTTAAACGGTTGATATTGACATTTAGTTTTACTACTTCCAATAGGTGACAATAGAGTTCAAGCCTCTTCCTTTCTGAAGAGACAATTTTGCACTAATATATAGAAGCAGAGGTACATTTCTGAATGAGCGTAATATAATATTTGTATGTAGTGGAACACTGGGCCCCCAGAATCAACGTTACTTTGGCATCCCAGTCCAACACTGTATGCTGTAAACATTATTCTTCAGCATTCGGCAACAGCAAGAAGAAGAATAACAGAATCCCAAGATAATAATTCAGTGCTGCAGGGTATATGCTTCAGTAGTTTGTGCCCCCTGCTGGCGATAGAAAGATATATAGGAAGAAATAATTTGACATTTATTTCAGTTATTAGCTTTATTATATTCTGCAGAACTTTATATACATCTTTATCACTGTCCATATTGGGGGGCACAATCTAAGTTCCCTATTAGTATGTTGGAATGTGGGAGGAAACCCACACAAACACAGGGAGAACATACAAACTCCTTACTGATGTTGTTCTTGGCGGGATTTGAACCAAGGACCCCCCAGCCCTGCAAAGCCACTGAGTGCTAATCACTGAGCCACGATTCTCATAATTCTAATAGATTTCAGAAATATTTTAGTATTGATTATTAAAAGTAGTGTTTAATGTAAAAAATAGATATGTTGCAAATCATGACATAATCCACGTTTCATTTAAAACGTTGTGCTCAAGGGTATATATTCACACTTGACTGATTGTTTTGCAGAAGTTTCTGAAAGCCAATTAATCTCATTGGGGCTTGAAGAAATCCATGCACATGGAAAGTGGCACAAAACGTCCCAAATTTACTCTTGCCCATGACAGGCACACATTTATTTTCTGGTTTGAAGGATGAATGCAGGAGCTCCCTGATTACCTGATATTACATGCTTTAACCTTGTCTGTTAACATGGACCAGACTAGAGCATGTTGTGATTTTTTTTACACGTGGATCATTAGACTACGTTTGCAGCGTCTTACAGTTCCAACAAAGTGGATAGGACTTATAGAGGGCGTCAAAACCACAGCGCGTCAATTTTTCTTGCGGGTACACTGATAGTTATGTGTGCAATTGCATTAGGTGTTGAAAAAACACACATGCGTTCTAAGGCTACATTCACATTCGAGTCTTTGGACGCAGTGTCGTCGCCGCAACGCACGACGGATGTGAAACGCACGCAAAAACGCATTGTTTTGTGACGCATGCGTCAATTTTTGGCTTGATTTTGGACGCAAAAAAATGCAACTTGCTGCGTCCTCTGCACCCTGACGCTTGCGCCAAAAATGATGCATGCGTCACAAAACGCAAGACAACGCATGTCCATGCGCCCCCATGTTAAATATAGGGGCACATGACACATGCGTCGCTATGCGTCGCCAAACCTGCGCCCGACGCAATGCAAATGTGAACGTAGCCTAAGTGCATTTCTGCAGTGGAAACGCATCAAAAATGCAACTAAGTATGTCAAAAGTTTTGTCAACGCCAAACCATTAAGTGCCAAAAACAAAGCAGCTTTATTTAACCCCTTAACGACCGCCGATACGCCTTTTAACGGCGGCCGATAAGGGTACTTAAACCACAGCGCTGTTAATTAACGGCGCTGTGGAAAAAGTAAATAGCGCCCCCCAGAGTCGGATTTTCTCCGGGGTCTCGGCTGCCGGGGGTAGCCGAGACCCCAGAGAACATGATTTGTTTTTTTTTTACCGACTCCGCTTTTGCGATCGCCGGTAATTAACCGTTTACCGGCGATTGCAAAAAAAACAAAAAAACACGATTTCCCTTTTAATTTCTCTGTCCTCCGATGTGATCGCACATCAGAGGACAGAGAAATGGGGTCCCCAATAGCCCCCCGATACTCACCTGTCTCCCCTGGTGCTCCTCGTGGCTCCCGATGGGCGCCGCCATCTTTTTCCTGCAAAAAAATGGCGGGCACATGCGCAGTGCGCCCGCTGGCCGGCACCGGGAGGATCTTTGGGGTCTCGGCTGCCGGGGGTAGCCGAGACCCCAAAGAACATGATCGGGGTCGGTTTTACCGACCCCTGTTTTGCGATCGCCAGTAATTAACTGTTTACCGGTGACCTCAAAAAAAAAAAAAAAGCAAAGTGTAATTCTCTGTCCTCTGATGTGATCGCACATCAGAGGACAGAAATAGGGGGATTCGGGGACCCTATCATACTCACCAGTGTCCCTGGGTCCTCCTGCTGCTCCTCCTGGCCGCCGGGGAAAAGAAAATGGCGGGCGCATGCGCAGTGCGCCCGCCATCTATCGCCATCTGCCGGCCGGCAGGAGAAGAGCAGTTGGGGCTAAAATTAGGGTTAGAGTTAGGGCTAGGGTTAAGGTTAGGGCTAGGGTTAGGGCTAGGGTTAGGGCTAGGGCTAGGGTTAGGGCTAGGGTTAGGGCTAGGGTTAGGGTTAGGGCTAGGGTTAGGGCTAGGGTTAGGGTTGTGGCTAAATTTAGGGTTAGGGTTGGGGCTAAATTTAGGGTTAGGGTTCTTTCACACTTACGTCGGTACGGGGCCGTCGCAATGCGTCGACCCGACATACCGATGCACATTGTGAAAATTGTGCACAACGTGGGCAGCGGATGTAGTTTTTCAATGCATCCGCTGCCCAATCTATGTCCTGGCGAGGAGGGGGCAGAGTTACAGCCACGCATGCGCGGTCAGAAATGGCGGACGCGACGTACAAAAAACGTTACATTGAACGTTTTTTTGTGCCGACGGTCCGCCAAAACACAACTGATCCAGTGTACGACGGACGCGACGTGTGGCCATCCATTGCGATCCGTCGGCGATACAAGTCTATGGGCAAAAAACGCATCCTGCAAGCACATTTGCAGGATCCGTTTTTTGTCCAAAACGACGGATAGTGACGGATGCCAAACACAAGTGTGAAAGTAGCCTTAGGGCTAGGGTTAGGGTTGGGGCTAAATTTAGGGTTAGAGTTGGGATTAGGGTTAGGGTTTGGATTAGGGTTGGTATTAGTGTTAGGGTTGGCATTAGGGTTACGCTTGGGATTAGGGTTAGGTTTGGGATTAGGGTTAAGGTTAGGGTTGGGATTAGGGGTGTATTGGGATTAGGGTTAGGTTTGAGGTTAGGGTTGAGATTAGGATTAGGGGTGTGTTGGATTTAGGGTTTTGATTAGGGTTATGGTTAGGGTTGACATTAGGGTTGTTTTGGGGTAAGGGTTGTGATTATCATTAGAGTTAGTGATTAGGATTATGGATCGGGTTGGAATTAGGGTTAGGGGTGTGTTGGGGTTAGGGTTGGAGCTAGAATTGGGGGGTTTCCACTGTTTAGGTACATCAGGGGGTCTCCAAACACGACAGCCAATTTTGCGCTCAAAAAGTCAAATGGTGCTCCCTCCCTTCTGAGCTCTGCCGTGCGCCCAAACAGTGGGTTACCCCCACATATGGGGCATCAGCATACTCGGGATAAATTGGACAACAACTTTTGGGGTCCAATTTCTCCTGTTACCCTTGTGAAAATAAAAACTTGGGGGCTACAAAATCTTTTTTGTGGAAAATAAAATATTTTTTATTTTCATGACTCTGCATTGTAAACTTCTGTGAAGCACTTGGGCATTCAAAGTTCTCACCACACATCTAGATAAGTTCCTTGGGGGGTCTAGTTTCCAAAACGGGGTCACTTGTGGGGGTTACTACTGTTTAGGTACATCAGGGGCTCTGCAAACGCAACATGACGCCCACAGACCATTCTATCTAAGTCTGCATTCCAAAACGGCGCTCCTTCCCTTCCGAGCTCTGCCGTGCGCCCAAACAATGGTTTACCCCCACATATGGGGCATCAGCGTACTCGGGATAAATTGAACAACAACTATTGCAGTCCAAATTCTCCTGTTACTCTTGTGAAAATAAAAACTTGGGGGCTACAATATCTTTTTTGTGGAAAAAAAAATATTTTTTATTTTCACGACTCTGCATTATAAACTGTGGGCACTTGGGCATTCAAAGTTTCACCACACATCTAGATAAGTTCCATGGGGGGTCTAGTTTTCAAAATGGGGTCACGTGTGGGGGGTTTCTACTGTTTAGGCACATCAGGGGCTCTCCAAACGCGACATGGCGTCTGATCTCAATTCCAGCCAATTCTACATTGAAAAAGTAAAACGGCACTCCTCCTCTTCCAAGGTCTGCGGTGCACCCAAACAGTGGTTTACCCCCACATATGGGGTATTGACGTACTCAGGAGAAATTGCACAACAACTTTTGTGGTCTAATTTCTCCTGTTACCCTTGTGAAAATAAAAATTTGGGGGCAAAAAGATCATTTTGTATAAAAAATGCGATTTTTTATTTTCACGGCTCTACGTTATAAACTTCTGTGAAGCACCTGGGGGTTTAAAGTGCTCACCATACATCTAAATAAGTTCCTTAAGGGGTCTAGTTTCCAAAATGGGGTCACTTGTGTGGGGGTTTCCACTGTTTAGGCACATCAGGGGCTCTCCAAACGCGACATGGCATCCGATCTCAATTCCAGACAATTCTACATTGAAAAAGTAAAACGGCGCTCCTTCTCTTCCAAGCTTTGCGGTGCGCCCAAACAGTGGTTTACCCCCATTTATTGGGTATCGACGTACTCAGGAGAAATTGCACTACAACTGTTGTGATTTAATTTCTCCTGTTACCCTTGTGAAAATAAAAATTTGGGGGCAAAAAGATCATTTTTGTAGAAAAAATGCAATTTTTTATTTTCACGGCTCAACGTTATAAACTTCTGTGAAGCACTTGGGGGTTCAAAGTGATCACCACACATTTAGATAAGTTCCTTAAGGGGTCTAGTTTCCAAAATGGTGTCACTTGTGGGGGGTTTCCACTGTTTAGGCACATCAGGAGCTCTCCAAATGCGACATGGTGTCCAATCTCAATTCCAGCCAATTCTACATTGAAAAAGTAAAACGGCACTCCTCCTCTTCCAAGCTCTGCGCTGCGCCCAAACAGTGGTTTACCCTCACATATGGGGTATCGACGTATTCAAGAGAAATCGCACAACAACTTTTGTGCTCTAATTTCTCCTGTTACCCTTGTGAAAATAAGAATTTGTGGGCGAAAAGATCATTTTTCTGTAAACAAATGCGATTTTTTATTTTCACGGCTCTACGTTATAAACTTCTGTGAAGCTCTTGGGGGTTCAAAGTGCTCCCCACACATCTAGATAAGTTCCTTAAGGGGTCTAGTTTCCAAAATGGTGTCACTTGTGGGGGGTTTCCATTGTTTAGGCACATTAGGGGCTCTCTAAATGTGACATGGCTTCCAATCTCAATTCCAGCCAATTCTGCATTGAAAAAGTCAAACGGCGCTCCTTCACTTCCAAGTTCTGCTGTGCGCCCAAAAAGTGGTTTAACCCCACATATGGGGTATTGGCGTATTCAGGAGAAATTGCATAACAAAATTTATGGTTACATTTCTGTTTTTATACATGTGAAAATAAACAAAAATGGTTCTGAATTAAAATGTTTGCAAAAAAAAGTTAAATGTTCATTTTTTTCCTTCCACATTGTTTCAGTTCCTGTGAAGCACGTTAAGGGTTAATAAACTTCTTGAATGTGGTTTTGAGAACCTTGAGGGGTGTAGTTTTTAGAATGGTGTCACACTTCATTATTTTCTGTCATATAGACCCCTCAAAATGACTTCAAATGTGATGTGGTCCCTAAAAAAAATGGTGTTGTAAAAATGAGAAATTGCTGGTCAACTTTTAACCCTTATAACTCCTTAACAAAAAAAAATTTTGTTTCCAAAATTGTGCTGATGTAAAGTAGACATGTGGGAAATGGTATTTATTAACTATTTTTCATGACATATCTCTCTGATTTAAGGGCATAAAAATACAAAGTTTGAAAATTGCAAAATTTTAAAAATTTTCGCCATATTTCCGTTTTTTTCATAAATAATCGCAAGTAATATCGAAGAAATGTTACCACTAACATGAAGTACAATATGTTACAAAAAAAAATCTCAGAATCAGCGGGATCCGTTGAAGCGTTCCAGAGTTATAACCTCATAAAGTGACAGTGATCAGAATTGTAAAAATTGGCTCGGTCATTAAGTACCAAATTGGCTCTGTCACTAAGGGGTTAAAGCATGGCAATCCAAAAGAACGCAATAAAAAACACAAGTTACCTAACTTACCCATATATACTCGAGTATAAGCTGACCCGTGTAAAAGCTGAGACCCCTAATTTTGCCACAAAAAAACTGGAAAAACATATTGACTCGAGTATAAGCCTAGGGTGGAGAATGCAGCAGCTACTGGTAAATTTCAAAAATAAAAATCGATACCAATAAAAATAAAATTAATTGAGACATCAGTAGGTTAAGTGTTTCTGAATATCCATATTGAATCAGGAGCCCCATATAATGCTCCATACAGTTCATGACGAGCCCCGTAAGATGCTCCATACAAAATACGCCCCATATAAGGCTCCATACAGTTCATGATGGGCCCCATAAGATGCTCCATATTCAAATATGCCCCATATCATGCTGCATAAAAGGTTAATGATGGCCCTATAAGATTCTCCATAGAATATTATGCCCCATATATTGCTGCACAAAGGTTAATGATGGCCCCATAAGATGCTCCATATTAAAATGTGCCCCATATGAAGCTCCATAAATGTTGATGGCCCCATAAGATGCTAAATAGAATAATATGCCCCATATGCTGCTCCATAGATGTTGATGGCCCAATAAGATGCTCCATAGAATAATATGCAACATATGCTACTGCTATTAAAAAAAAAAAAACATACTCACCTCTAGTCTTTGGGGGTCTGGTGCCGGTGTCCTGAGCAGGTGGGGACACCACAACACTATGGGGGCCAGGTGCTGGAGCCGCCACTAGCTCAGGTCCCCGGCACTTGTGATATTCCCCTGTCCTCGTTCCACCGCCGCACGCCACTGTGTCTTCTGGGTCTCTGCAGTGACTGTCCATGCAGAGGGCGTGCACTAACCACGTCATCGCACCCTCTGACCTGAATGTTACAGCCAGAGATCGTGGAAGACAGAGCTCGGTGGTGGAACGGGGACAGGTAAATATCGCATGGCTCACCCTCCCCCATCATTCTCACCCCATCCTGGCGCAGTCCCTGCTTCTCAGATGGTCTCTGGCGGCTACAGCTCTTCCTGTATTCAGCAGTCACTGGTACCGCTCATTAAAGTAATGAATATGCGCTCCACGCCTATGGGAGTTGAGTTGAGCGCATATTCATTACTTTAATGAGTGGGACCACGTGACTGCTGAACACAGGAATAGCTGCAGGTGCCGGAGACCACCGGAGAAGCAGGGAGGTGCAGAGACCGTGCCGGGAGGAGGTGAGTATAATGTGACAGCCGCCACTCCTGCTGCTCCTCCTCATCTGCCGACCTTCTGGGACAATGACTCGAGTATAAGGCTGCCATCACACTAGCAGTATTTGGTCAGTATTTTACATCAGTATTTGTAAGCCAAAACCAGGAGTGGAACAAATAGAGGAAAAGTATAATAGAAACATATGCACCACTTCTGCATTTATCACCCACTCCTGGTTTTGGATTACAATTACTGATGTAAAATACTGACCAAATACTGCTAGTGTGACGGCAGCCTAAGGCTGGTTTCACATTTGCGTTTTATTTTTTGCGTTTTTGCGCAAAAAAACGCATGCGTTTTTTCCCCTATACTTAACATTAAAAACGCATGCATTTTGACGCGTTTTTGCAACGCATGCGTTTTTCTCTGCATGCGTTGTGTTGCAGAAATGCAACATGTAGTAATTTTAGCTGCGTTTTTTTGCCGCAAAAAACGCATGCTTTTTTGCGGCAAAAAAACCTATTGATCTCTATGTAAACGCATGCGTTTTTAAGCACATGTGTTTGCATGCGTTTTTATAGAAAAACACAAGAATACACACTGATAAGCCACCCCCAAACCCTAACCCTAGGGATCCTAACCCTAACGGTTAGGATCCCTAGGGTTAGGGTTAGGGTTAGCGTTTGGGTTAGGGTTAGAGTTTGTGTTAGGGTTAGAGTTTGTGTTTTAGGGTTAGGGTTAGAGTTTGTGTTAGAGTTTGGGTTAGGGTTAGAGTTAGGGTTAGAGTTTGTGTTTTAGGGTTAGGGTTAGAGTTTGTGTTAGAGTTTGTGTTAGGGTTAGAGTTTGTGTTTGGGTAAGGGTGTTGTGAGTTCCGTTCTGGAGCTTCCTCCTGTGGTTGCTAATGGTATTTTTGTGAGTTTTGCCCTTGGGCTCCCTCTGGTGGTTTCAAGTGGAACTGCTGCTCCGTTTGGTAGCTGTAGCAGCTGCCTTCACTAATCGCCTTGCCTGGGTTTGTTATTTAAACCTGCTCTGGGCTTTAGTCCATGCCTGCTGTCAATGTTCTTGGTTGGATTTGATTCTTCCCTTGGATTTCTCATATGGCCAGTCCTTGTCTGCAAAAGATAAGTTTTGCTAGTTTTGTTTGTCCATTTGTTTGGACTCTATTGCTTTGCATTTTGTCTCTTTTGTCCAGCTTGTCACTATGTCTTATTCAGGCTAGCTGGAAGCTCTGGGAAAGCAGATTTGCCCCTCCACACCGTGAGTCGGTGTGGAGTTCATTTTTGTAAACTCTGCGTGGATTTTGTAGTTTTTATTACTGACCGCACAGTATCCTTTGCTCTCTGTCTATCTAGTTTAGTTTTTGCCTCCCTTTGCTGAAATCTAATTTCATTTCTGTGTTCGTCATTTCCCTCTCCTTTCACAGTCAATATTTGTGGGGGGCTATCTTTCCTTTTGGGGGTTTATCTGAGGCAAGATAGCTTTCTATTTCCTTCTTTAGGGGTAGCTATATCTGAGGCTGTGACGAGGTGTCTAGGGAGTGTCAGGAACATCCCACGGCTATTTCTAGTTGTGTTGTTAGGATTAGGGACTGCGGTCAGTAGAGATACCACCTTCTCAGAGCTCGTTCCATGTTGCGTTTTAGCCACCAGGTCATATCAGTGTGGCCTCTTAATCACCAGGTCATAACAGTACAGCAGGCCCAGAATGAATTGAATGCATCTCAAAAGAAGGAAAAAAAAAGAGTTCTGAACCATTTTTTTTTCTGTGCTCTGTTCTGTCTTCTTTTTCCTCTTGATATCTGGGTGGTGTTGGATATATGCTCTGGTATGGAGGTTCAGGGTTTGTTTTCTCGTGTGGATCAACTTGCTGCAAGAGTCCAGAGTATCCAAGATTATATTGTTCAGACTCCGGCTCTAGAGCCAAGAATTCCTACTCCTGATTTGTTTTTTGGGGACAGATCCAAGTTTTTGAACTTTAAAAATAGCTGCAAATTGTTTTTTGCTTTGAAACCCCGTTCTTCTGGTGATCCCATTCAGCAAGTGAAAATCATCATATCCTTACTGCGTGGTGATCCTCAAGACTGGGCATTTGCTCTTGAAACAGGGAATCCGGCATTATTGAATGTAGATGCATTCTTTCAGGCGCTCGGATTGTTGTATGACGAACCTAACTCTGTAGAGCATGCTGAGAAAACACTGTTGGCCCTGTGTCAGGGTCAGGAAGCGGCAGAGTTATATTGCCAGAAATTTAGAAAATGGTCTGTGCTCACTAAATGGAATGAAGAGGCGCTGGCTGCTATTTTCAGAAAAGGTCTTTCTGAAACCCTTAAAGATGTTATGGTGGGCTTTCCTACGCCTACCGGTTTGAGCGAATCTATGTCTCTAGCTATTCAGATTGATCGGCGCTTGCGTGAGCGCAAGGCGGTGCACTATATGGCAGTGTCCTCTGAGCGAAGGCCTGAGCCTATGCAATGTGATAGGATTTTGACTAGAGCAGAAAGGCAGAAATTCAGACATCAGAATGGCCTGTGTTTTTACTGTGGTGATTCAGCTCATGCTATTTCTGATTGCCCTAAGCGTACAAGGAGGGTCCCTAGGTCTGTTACCATTAGTACTGTACAGCCTAAATTTCTCTTGTCTGTTACCCTGATTTGCTCATTGTCGTCCTTTTCTGTTATGGCATTTGTGGATTCTGGCGCTGCCCTGAACTTAATGGACTTAGAATTTGCCAAGCGCTGTGGTTTTTCCTTGGAACCTTTGCAGAGTCCTATTCCCTTAAGGGGGATTGATGCTACGCCATTGGCCAAGAATAAACCTCAGTACTGGACGCAGTTAACCATGTGCATGGCTCCAGCAGATCAGGAAAATATTCGTTTTTTGGTGTTGCATAATTTGCATGATGTTGTTGTGCTGGGTTTTCCATGGTTACAGGTACATAATCCAGTGCTGGATTGGAGATCTATGTCTGTGACTGGTTGGGGTTGTCAGGGGATAAATAGTGATATTCCTTTGATGTCCATTTCCTCGTCCCCTTCTTCTGAAGTTCCTGAGTTTTTGTCGGATTTCCAGGATGTATTTGATGAGCCCAAGTCCAGATCCCTGCCTCATAGGGACTGTGATTGTGCCATTAATTTGATTCCTGGCTGTAAGTTCCCTAAGGGCCGACTTTTCAATCTGTCTGTGCCAGAGCATGCCGCTATGCGGAGTTATGTAAAGGAGTCCTTGGAGAAAGGGCATATTCGCCCGTCTTCGTCACCGTTGGGAGTGGGATTTTTTTTTGTTGCCAAGAAGGATGGCTCCTTGAGACCCTGTATAGATTATCGCCTTCTCAATAAGATCACTGTCAAATTCCAGTATCTGTTACCTTTGCTTTCTGATTTGTTTGCTCGTATTAAGGGTGCTAGTTGGTTTACTAAAATCGACCTCCGAGGGGCGTATAATCTTGTGCGTAATAAACAAGGTGATGAATGGAAAACAGCATTTAATACGCCTGAAGGCCATTTTGAATATCTTGTAATGCCATTCGGGCTCTCTAATGCTCCATCGGTATTTCAGTCCTTTATGCATGATATCTTCCGGAATTTTCTGGATAAATTTATGATTGTGTATTTGGATGATATTTTGGTTTTCTCCGATGATTGGGAGTCTCATGTGAAGCAGGTTAGGATGGTGTTTCAGGTCCTTCGTACTAATGCGTTGTTTGTGAAGGGGTCTAAGTGCCTCTTTGGAGTTCAGAGGGTTTCTTTTTTGGGTTTCATTTTTTCTCCCTCAGCTATTGAAATGGACCCTGTTAAAGTCCAGGCCATTCATGATTGGACTCAACCTACATCTGTAAAGAGCCTTCAGAAATTTTTGGGCTTTGCCAATTTTTATCGTCGCTTTATTGCTAATTTTTCTAGTGTGGTGAAGCCTCTGACCGATTTGACGAGGAAGTGCGCTGAAGTGGTGAATTGGTCCTCTGCGGCTGTTGAGGCCTTTCAGGAGCTTAAACGTCGTTTTACTTCTGCTCCTGTGTTGCGTCAGCCAGATGTTTCTTTCCCTTTTCAGGTTGAGGTTGATGCTTCTGAGATTGGGGCAGGGGCCGTTTTGTCTCAGAGAAATTCTGATGGCTCTTTGATGAAACCTTGTGCCTTCTTCTCCAGAAAATTTTCGTCTTCTGAGCGTAATTATGATGTCGGCAATCGGGAGTTGTTGGCTATGAAGTGGGCATTTGAGGAGTGGCGACATTGGCTTGAGGGAGCCAAGCATCGCGTGGTGGTCTTGACTGATCACAAGAATCTGATTTACCTCGAGTCTGCTAAGCGGTTGAATCCTAGACAGGCTCGGTGGTCTTTGTTTTTCTCACGTTTTGATTTTGTGGTCTCGTATATTCCTGGATCTAAGAATGTGAAGGCTGATGCCCTTTCTAGGAGTTTTTGCCTGATTCTCTGGGAGTTCTTGAGCCGGCTGGGATCCTCAAGGAGGGGGTGATTCTTTCTGCCATCTCCCCTGATTTACGGCGGGTACTTCAGGAGTTTCAGGCTGATAAACCTGACCGCTGTCCTGTGGGGAAATTGTTTGTTCCTGATAGATGGACTAGTAGGGTAATTTCTGAGGTTCATTGTTCGTGTTGGCTGGTCACCCTGGCATTTTCAGTACCAGAGATTTGGTGGCTAGGTCCTTTTGGTGGCCTTCCTTGTCGCGGGATGTGCGTTCGTTTGTGCAGTCCTGTGGAACCTGTGCTCGGGCTAAGCCTTGCTGTTCCCATGCCAGCGGGTTGCTTTTGCCTTTGCCTATTCCTGAGAGGCCCTGGACGCATATTTCCATGGATTTTATTTCTGATCTTCCTGTTTCTCAGAAGATGTCTGTCATCTGGGTGGTTTGTGACCGGTTTTCTAAGATGGTCCATTTGGTGCCGTTGCCTAAGTTGCCTTCCTCTTCTGATTTGGTTCCATTATTTTTTCAGCATGTGGTTCGTTTGCATGGTATTCCGGAGAATTTTGTGTCTGACAGAGGTTCCCAGTTCGTTTCTAGGTTTTGGCGGTCCTTTTGTGCTAGAATGGGCATTGATTTGTCTTTTTCTTCTGCATTCCATCCTCAGACAAATGGCCAAATGGAGCGAACCAATCAGACCTTGGAAACCTATTTGAGATGCTTTGTGTCTGCTGATCAGGATGATTGGGTGACCTTTTTGCCGTTGGCCGAGTTTGCCCTTAATAATCGGGCTAGTTCGGCTACCTTGGTTTCGCCTTTTTTTTGTAACTTTGGTTTTCATCCTCGTTTTTCTTCAGGGCAGCTTGAGCCTTCTGACTGTCCTGGTGTGGATTCCATGGTGGACAGGTTGCAGCAAATTTGGACTCATGTGGTGGACAATTTGACGTTGTCCCAGGAGAAGGCTCAGCGTTTTGCTAACCATTGTCGGTGTGTTGGTCCCCGGCTTCGTGTTGGGGATTTGGTCTGGTTGTCTTCTCGTCATGTTCCTATGAAGGTTTCTTCCCCTAAGTTTAAGCCTCGCTTTATTGGGCCTTATAAGATTTCTGAAATTATCAATCCAGTGTCTTTTCGTTTGGCCCTTCCAGCTTCCTTTTCCATTCATAATGTGTTCCATAGATCCTTGTTGCGGAGATATGTGGTACCTATGGTTCCCTCCGTTGATCCTCCTGCTCCGGTGTTGGTTGAGGGGGAATTGGAATATGTGGTGGAGAAGATTTTGGATTCTCGTTTTTCGAGGCGGAAGCTTCAGTATCTGATCAAGTCGAAGGGTTATGGCCAGGAGGATAATTTTTGGGTTGTTGCCTCCGATGTTCATGCTCCCGATTTGGTTCATGCTTTCCATTTGGCTCGTCCTGATCGGCCTGGGAGCTCTGGTGAGGGTTCGGTGACCCCTCCTCAAGGGGGGGGTACTGTTGTGAGTTCCGTTCTGGAGCTTCCTCCTGTGGTTGCTAATGGTATTTTTGCGAGTTTTGCCCTTGGGCTCCCTCTGGTGGTTTCAAGTGGAACTGCTGCTCCGTTTGGTAGCTGTAGCAGCTGCCTTCACTAATCGCCTTGCCTGGGTTTGTTATTTAAACCTGCTCTGGGCTTTAGTCCATGCCTGCTGTCAATGTTCTTGGTTGGATTTGATTCTTCCCTTGGATTTCTCATATGGCCAGTCCTTGTCTGCAAATATATAAGTTTTGCTAGTTTTGTTTGTCCATTTGTTTGGACTCTATTGCTTTGCATTTTGTCTCTTTTGTCCAGCTTGTCACTATGTCTTATTCAGGCTAGCTGGAAGCTCTGGGAAAGCAGATTTGCCCCTCCACACCGTGAGTCGGTGTGGAGTTCATTTTTGTAAACTCTGCGTGGATTTTGTAGTTTTTATTACTGACCGCACAGTATCCTTTGCTCTCTGTCTATCTAGTTTAGTTTTTGCCTCCCTTTGCTGAAATCTAATTTCATTTCTGTGTCCGTCATTTCCCTTTCCTTTCACAGTCAATATTTGTGGGGGGCTATCTTTCCTTTTGGGGGTTTCTCTGAGGCAAGATAGCTTTCTATTTCCTTCTTTAGGGGTAGCTATATCTGAGGCTGTGACGAGGTGTCTAGGGAGTGTCAGGAACATCCCACGGCTATTTCTAGTTGTGTTGTTAGGATTAGGGACTGCGGTCAGTAGAGATACCACCTTCTCAGAGCTCGTTCCATGTTGCGTTTTAGCCACCAGGTCATATCAGTGTGGCCTCTTAACCACCAGGTCATAACAAAGGGTTAGGGTTAGAGTTTGTGTTTTAGGGTCAGGGTTAGAGTTTGTGTTAGCATTTGTGTTAGGTTTAGGGTTAGAGTTTGGGTTAGGGTTAGAGTTTGTGTTTTAGGGTTAGGGTTAGAGTTTGTGTTAGGGTTTGTGTTAGAGTTTGTGTTAGGGTTAGAGTTTGGGTTAGGGTTAGAGTTTGTGTTTTAGGGTTAGAGTTTGTGTTAGAGTTTGTGTTAGGGTTAGGGTTAGAGTTTGGGTAAGGGTTAGAGTTTGTGTTTTAGGGTTAGAGTTAGAGTTTGTGTTAGAGCTTGTGTTAGGGTTGGGGTTAGGGTTAGAGTTTGTGTTTTAGGGTTAGGGTTAGAGTTTGGGTTAGGGTTAGAGTTTGTGTTTTAGGGTTAGGGTTAGAGTTTGTGTTAGAGTTTGTGTTTGTGTTAGGGTTAGAGTTTGGGTTAGGGTTAGCGTTTGTGTTTTAGGGTTAGGGATAGGATCCCTAGGGTTACTATGGATCCTAACCCTAACCCTAGGTATTTCTGTTTATAGTGGGTTTTCTAGTTGATTTTGATGATTGGCAGCTGTCACACACTTCTCATCATGCGTTTCAAAAACGCAAATGCAGGAAAAAAACGCTTGTAAACGCGTCAAAACGCCGCGTTTGTGTTAAAACATGCAAAAACGCATGCTCCTAAAAAACGCAGCGTTTAAACGCGTTTTGCACCAAATGCGTTTGCGTTTAAAACGCTGCAGATCAAAACGCAAGTGTGAAACCAGCCTAAGAGAGGGGCACTTTTAGCCTAAAAAAATGGGCTGAAAATATCTCCTTATACTCAAGTATATACGGTAAATAACAGGTGAAGAAATAGTGCTGAAATTCTGCAATATGAAAAATGCACCAAAAGCGCGTGGTGGGATGTAACCTCATGCTAACATAAGACCACAGTGTTATGGTGTTCATGAAAAATGTTGTACCTGAAGGAATCCCAAGGATAAAGGCACATGCATCAGATTTGCTCAAGACTTTCTGCTGCAAATCCGCAACAAAAACTGAATATGGTATATGATGATTTTCCGATGATTTTGCATCTGATTTTTGCCTATTCATTAGCAAGAGTGAAATACACATAAAAATCCACAGAAAGAACTGAGATGCAGCAGATATCAAATTCTGCTTTGTAGATCAATTTTTGCATGGAAAATTTCGGCAACTTGTAGATTAGATTATTAATATTTTCTTTACTTTTATTTTATATTCAGATTTTCCATCAAAAATCCTTACCGGATATGTACTGTGTGCATTAATCCTTAAAGGAGTTATCCTAGTATGGCACAAAATTCTGCAGTCTATGTGATGACAGACTTGTGCATCCTCACATCACACACAGCACATGCTGTCAGGGTTCTCTAGTGCCGACTCTGGGAGTGGACAGTCCTCTGACTGCAAGCATGCGATATGCTTACAAGTGGATTGAATGAAGCCACGCACGTCTAGTCAGAATGTGTCAAGGAGTATGCATATCACATACGTATGGTCACATTACTGCCCGGTCTCACTGCCGACACCATAGAATCCTGACAGCTCTCGCAGTGCTCGATGTGAGGATTCAAAAGTCTGCAGTCACATAGAGTGTCTGCAGATTGCCATGCCAAACCTGAACCATCCCTTTAATGCTTTATTTGATTTTTATTTGATCATTAGGTATTTTGTCAGGGTCAGTCTGTGTGACCAAAACTGACTGTCTTTAACCCTTTATGCAAAACCATGTACTGTACATGTAAGTCGGGGGGATACAGTACCTTCTGCATTCCACTGTACATGTACCTGATTTATTTAAACGGTCATTGCACAACTTTGTATGGTGAAAGTTTAATTAGGACTACTGTCTTCTACACAGGAGACATTCCCAGTCAGATGTCACAAAGTTCGGAGTCGGCTGTCATCTACTATAGGAGGGTGTTAACACTGATCTCGACCTTTAAACCTCCTAGATGCTGCTGTCAATAATAATAGCAGTGGCCAGGGCTGTGGAGTCGGAGTTCATTTTGGTGGAGTCGGAGTTGGAGTCGGTATAAAATGGATCGACTCTGACTCCTAAAATATATAATAAATTGGGTACAGTAGTTCAATGCAGTTTGTGAGGAATATTTTTTCATAAGAATTTGGGAAAGTTATGAAATGTCCTATAAATGTCTGTCCTATTCCTGATCTAAGGTCTAGACTTTTAGCTGATATGAATCTGTGCTGCAGTTTATGTTCATGATAAGTAGTGAGGCTCCTCCTCTACAGATAAGGGGAAAAAATAAACACACAAGGAAGGAAAACCTGCATTCATCTCTGAATTTCTGGAGTGAGCAGGAAAGCAGGATTAAAGAAGGTAAGTACTTCCTAAAGCACATCTAAACTTTCAACAAACTGTGCATTAATCAATAGTCCAGTATATGTTGTCTCTGTATGCTTGATGTTTTAGTGTTTTTCCTCTTTGCTCATGTTTGGAGAAATTAGCTGCTCTGATGAAAAAATGTTTTATAACATCTCAAATTCAGAAATACAGTAACAGGATCGATGAGGACATATATATTTGTGTGTGTGTTCTAGAATGTGATTCAGCACAAACATGCTCCCTCCCCTCTTCATAGACTGTGAAGAAATATGATGTGAAGCATTTAGTGAGCTGTACACTGAGATAAGCCTTGACATTGAAAGTTCAGAGTAAAGCTATTTAACAATGCATTTTACAAACTTTATACTTATCATCTGTCCTATTGATTTATGCAAAGATTTTTTTATTTCTATCCCAAATTATACAGTGCATGATTCCCTATTCTTGCAAGAATTATAATATACTTTATTTTTTTCCAGGACAAAATTATTTTGAGAGCGAATTTACATAATTACAAAATGTCTAAGATTCATCTTATGAAGTCAGCTGTATTTGAGCATTTCACAGTGACTCAAGATAATAATCATTTTGTGTGTCAGTGTATAAGTGACCCAGATGAAAACTAATGCTATGATGTCAAAATCAGTGCATACTCAGGCAGTGGTAAAAATGCTCCATCCAGAGGTTCCAATCTAAAAAGACATTTACAACACTGCCACCCAGAAGTTTACAAAGCTGTGACTGAAAAAGATCACAGCAGCACCAAGAAACCAGAGACCAGCACTTCCCGCCAGGCAAAGGAGTGAGGCCAGTCTCACACGTCCAGAGAATTCCGGTACTGGAAAAATCGGTACCGGAATTATCCGTGTCCGTGTACCGGTGCGTTTCTGTGGCACATCAGTGTGGCACACGTGTGCCGCCCGTGTGCCCACTGGGTACCACACGCACCGTGCTGGAGACAGCGCTAAAGTTTAGCGCTGTCCCCTGCATCTGGTGCTGAAGCCCCATTCATATATTTCCTGCTGCAGCGTTTGCTGTAGAGAAGATATGAATAATTGTGTGTAAAATCAAGATCCAGGTCACGGAGACACGGTCCGCAAAAAATCAATGATATCTGCACAGATGCATTGATTTTAATGTGTCTACGTGGAACTTTGATTAGCAAAGTGAAGAAATTGGTTATTGCTGCCAGAACCGCTAAAATGGATTCCATCTTGAAGAGACAATGCTGGAAAAGGGGCAATTGTGGATCAAGCCACTCAGTGGGGCAGCACCTATTTAATTATTGAGCAATTGCTTGAGCTGAAACCCTTCCTTGTAGATATGGCCAACCCTCAGGTAACACATGAAGGTCAATGGACACAGGTGGCTGAATTGAAGGAATTGCTTCATCACCCATTTACAGTGACTAAAAAGTTACAAGCTGAGGATTTAACTCCTGGCATTTTTATAAATAAGTGGAAGAACTTGTTGTTTTACCTGTCCCAAAGAGGTTTAATTGGAGATGGCATTGCTGCTTCAATGAAACGGAGAGAGACACTGCTATTAGGAAATAAAATTCTTCTGGCAGCTGTTTTTGTGGACCCGAGTCATAGTATATTGCTGGATGATCAACAGCTTACTAAAGGAAAAGAAGCTTTGATTGAGGTAGCAGTTAGGATGAGTGGGCTACAGGACGGCCAAAAGCATGAAGACTCGGGTCCTGCCAGTGCTGCTGCTGTCGTTCCTTCATCATCATCAGATGAGGAGTTTGATTTCGACAAGTATTTGGATGACATGGAGCAGGCAAAGCATTACTGCAGGGTAAAAGATTCCACTCCCATAGAAAACAGATTGACCATATTTCAGCAACATTTTTCACTTGCTCTCAAAGACGTATAAGACTTCAATCGTTCATCAAAACTGTGCACGAGGCAATTCCTTTATACCCTGAAATTGTTAGAAATGTTGCCCATGTGGTTACTTGCTTTGCCACCAACCCAAGTTAGTGTAGAGAGGTCGTTCTTTAGCCTTAAAATAATTAGGAGATTTGAGGTCATCTACGAAGGAGCATCTGATGGAGGCGATACTATTTCTCAGAACAAATTCATAGACTGCACAAATGCTATTCAGTACGTTTTTGTTGAAAACTGTTTTATCCACTTACTGCAAAGTGAATAATACATTGTAAATATGCAAAGTTTGTTTTTGTTCTAAAGTTGTATTCCAATAAATACTGTATATATTATGTTCTATCTAAATGGCTTGATTATTGTATCATAATAAATATTAAAAGCCTGATGTTACCATTTTACTACAGTAAATTTATCACAAACTTAAACATGAGCCATGTATGAGGGAGTCGGAGTCATGGGAATTTGAGGAGTTGGAGGTTTGGCTTACCGACTCCACAGCCCTGGAAGTGACATCGAGCAGGTTAACCCCATCGGTATCCTGTGATCGTGGGATCCCGATGGTTACCATGGCAACCTGATGCCACATAATGGCCTAGGCATCTGCAATTTTTGGTGCCCTTTTGAGCCCTGCTACAAGTCACACACAACTGCCCTGCCCTGGAGTCACACACAACGTATAAAAAAATCAGTCCGTTTTTCACAGAATCGCACAAAGGTTTCATGAACAGTGATCCGTATGTCATCCGTGTGCAATGCAAGGATGCGATTTCCTTGCATCAATGTATCCGTGTGACATCCGTATGTCATCCGTATGGCGAAATTTTCTCATCGGCTTGCAAAATAGACATATAATGGATCCATGGCCTCAAATATTCGTGAAAACATATATACAGTATATATATATATATACATTCACATTTGTGGCCTGCTGGAGGTCATTTTCCAGAGCCCTGGCAGTGCTCCTCCTGTTATTCCTTCCACAAAGGCTGAGGAAGCAGTCCTGCTGCTGGGTTGTTGCCCTCCTACAGTCCCCTCCACGTCTCCTGGTGTACTGGCCTGTCTCCTGGTAGCGCCTCCAGCCTCTGGACACTACGCTGACAGACACAGGAAACCTTCTTGCCACAGCTCGCATTGATGTGCCATCCTTTATGACCTGAACTACATGAGCCACTTGTGTAGGTTGTAGAGTCCGTCTCATGCTACCACAAGTGTGAAAGCACAACCAACATTCAAAAGTGGCCTGGTTGCTAGGTAATCCCCACATGTAATCAAGCTGGCTAATAGCTGTAAATCATGCTGCTGAGGCGATGAAAACTTAATCTCCAAGCAGTCATAAATACTCAGAGACAACCCGAGCGTGCTCGGGAAAACCCGAGCAACGAGTACACTCGCTCATCACTATTGTCAAGCAGTTTGCTAACTGTAGCATGGGAGATGGGTGGTCTCGTAGGGTGTCTTGCACTGAAATCTGCTGTAATGACCCGGGTACTGCATTCACCAGACATCAACACAATTTCTATCCGCTCCATGTCAATGGCTGTAAACAAAGAGAAGCTTGTAAATAACTCATGAAAGAACAAAAAGTACATTAAAACCAAGCACACCCTTGTTTTTCTTGTGAGATTCTCTATAAGTTTGATGTCACATGACCCTCTTCCCATTGGAAAAAATAAAGTTTGATCCAAAATGGCCGACTTCAAAATGGCCGCATGGTCACCACCCATCTTGAAGTTTTCTCCCTAACATATACTAATGTGCTACAAATAGGAAGTTGATATCATCAACCATTCCGATTTTATTTAGGTGCATTCATATAAATGGCCCTCCCTGTACTATATGGAGGACTATGGGGGTGCATTATATTATATGGAGGACTATGGCATGAATTATACTTTGGGGAGTGCATTATGCTATATGGAGGACTAATGGAGTGCATTATACTATATGGAGGACTATAGTTACATAGTTACATAGTTATTAAGGTTGAAGAAAGACTATAAGTCCATCTAGTTCAACCCATAGCCTAGCCTAACCTAACATGCCCTAACATGTTGATGTTGAGGAAGGCAAAAAAAAAACATGTGGCAAAGAGTAAGCTCCACATTGGAGAAAAAAATTCCTTTCCGACTCCACATACGGCAATCAGACTAATTCCCTGGATCAATGCCCTATGAAGGAATCTAGTGTATATACCCTGTAACATTATACTTTTCCAGAAATGTATCCAGTCCCCTCTTAAATTTAAGTAATGAATCACTCATTACAACATCATACTGCAGAGAGTTCCATAGTCTCACTGCTCTTACAGTAAAGAATCCGTGTCTGTTATTATGCTTAAACCTTTTTTCCTCCAAATGTAGAGGATGCCCCCTTGTCCCTGTTTCAAGTCTATGATTAAAAACATCATCAGAAAGGTCTTTGTACTGTCCCCTCATATATTTATACATTAAAATAAGATCACCCCATAGTCTTCGTTTTTCCAAACTAAATAGCCCCAAGTGTAATAACCTATCTTGGTATTGCAGACCCCCCAGTCCTCTAATAACCTTGGTCGCGCTTCTCTGCTCCCTCTCCAGTTCAGCTATGTCTTTCTTATACCCCGGAGACCAGAACTGTACACAGTATTCTAAGTGTGGTCAAACTAGTGACTTGTATAGAGGTAAAATTATGTTCTCCTCATGAGCATCTATGGCTCTTTTAATGCATCCCTTTATTTTATTTGCCTTTGTAGCAGCTGCCTGACACTGGCCACTGAATATGAGTTTGTCATCCACCCATACACCCAGGTCTTTTTCATTGACGGTTTTGCCCAGAGTTTTAGAATTAAGCACATAGTTAAACTTTTTATTACTTCTAACCAAGTGCATGACCTTACATTTAACCCCATTAAAGCTCATTTGCCATTTATCAGCCCAAGCTTCTAGTTTACATAAATCATCCTGTAATATAAAATTGTCCTCCCCTGTATTGATTACCCTGCAGAATTTAGTGTCATCTGCAAATATTGAAATTCTACTCTGAAGGCCCCTTACAAGGTCATTAATAAATATGTTAAAAAGAAGAGGGCCCAATACTGACCCCTGTGGTACCCCACTGCTAACCGCTACCCAGTCCGAGTTTGCTCCATTAATAACCACCCTTTGTTTCCTATCCCTGAGGCAGCTCTCAACCCACTTACACATATTTTCCCCTATCCCCATTATTCTCATTTTATATATCAACCTTTTGTGTGGCACCATATCAAAAGCTTTTGAAAAGTCCATATACACTACATCCACTGGGTTCCCTTGGTCCAGTCCGGAACTTACCTCTTCATAGAAACTGATCAAATTAGTCTGACATGAACGGTCCCTAGTAAACCCATGCTGATACTGGGTCATGAGGTTATTCCTCTTCAGATACTCCAGTATAGCATCCCTTAGAATGCCCTCCAGGATTTTACCCACAGTAGAGGTTAAGCTTACTGGCCTATAATTTCCGAGTTCAGTTTTTGTCCCCTTTTTGAATATTGGCACCACATTTGCTATACGCCAGTCCTGTGGTACAGACCCTGTTATTATGGAGTCTTTAAAGATTAAAAATAATGGTCTATCAATGACTGTACTTAATTCCTGCAGTACTCGAGGGTGTAATCCCCTCCGGGCCCAGAGATTAGTCAATTTTAGTGATTTTTAGACGCCGCCGCCGCACTTTCTGCTGGGTTTAGCAGGTGACATTTAATTGGGAATTTTTATCACTAGTCATTTTGTCTGCCATGGGATTTTCTTTTGTAAATACTGATGAAAAAAAGTCATTTAGCATATTGGCTTTTTCCTCATCCACCATTTCACCCGGACTATTTTTAAGGGGGCCAACACTATCATTTTTTAGTTTCTTGCTATTTATGTAGTTGAAGAATATTTTGGGATTATTTTGGGATGAGTCTCTCTGTCTCAATCTTTGCTGCCTTGATTTGCTTTTTACAGAATGTATTTAATTTTCTGTATTTATTTAATGCCTCCTCACTACCTACTTCCTTTAATCCTCTAAATGCTTTCTTTTTGTCACTTATTGCGCCCCTTACAGCTCTATTTAGCCATATTGGTTTCCTCCTATTTCTGGTATGTTTATTCCCATACGGTATATACTGTGCACAGGTCCTATCCAGGATACTAATAAACATCTCCCATTTTCTTTCTGTATTTTTGTGTCTCAGGATATCGTCCCAGTTAATTGCACCAAGATCCTCTCTCATCCATTGGAAATTTGCCCTCCTGAAGTTTAGTGTCCTTGTAACCCCTCTATTACACATCTTTTTAAAGGATACATGAAAACTTATTATTTTGTGATCGCTATTTGCCAAGTGACCCCCAACCCTTATATTTGCTATGCGGTCTGGCCTGTTGGTTAATATTAGGTCTAGCAGTGCCCCCCTTCTTGTTGGGTCCTGAACCAGTTGTGAAAGGTTATTGTCTCTCATAGTTGTCAAAAACCGATTACCTTTGCCGGAACTGCAGGTTTCTGTTCCCCAATCTATTTCAGGGTAGTTGAAGTCCCCCATAATAATGACTTATCCTTGAGTCGCAGCTTCATCTATTTGCTTTACGAGGATATTCTCCATTGCTTCCATTATTTTTGGAGATTTATAACAAACACCTATGAGTAATTTATTATTTTTTCCGCCTTCCCTTTATCTCCACCCACAGGGATTCTACATTTTCATTAAATTCACCTATATTATCACGCATGATGGGTTTTAAGGATGATTTTACATATAGACACACCCCACCCCCTCGCTTATCTGTACGGTCATTTCTGAACAGGCTATAGCCCTGCAAGTTAACAGCCCAGTCATGGCTCTCATCCAGCCGTGTTTCAGATATCCCCACCATGTCATAATTATGCTCCAACAACATTAGTTCTAATTCATCCATTTTGTTGGCGAGGCTTCTGGCATTAGTATACATGCACTTCATTTTCCTCTCTGTACCTCTATTTCTTAAATTACTAACTGTTCTAACCCCACCCCCCATGCCACCGCCACCCCCAACTTCCTTATTTGTGCCCAAGGTCTCTGTCTGCACTATCTTCCCCTCCTATAAATTGAATACCCTCCCCCAATCCCTAGTTTAAACACTCCTCCAACCTTCTAGCCATTTTCTCCCCCAGCACAGCTGCACCTTCCTCATTGAGATGCAGCCCGTCCCCAGCGTAGAGCCTGTAGCCAACTGAGAAGTCGGCCCAGTTCTGCAGGAACCCAAACCCCTCCTTCCTACACCAATTCTTGAGCCACTTATTAACCTCCCTAATCTCCCGTTGCCTCTCTGGCGTGGCACGTGGTACAGGCAGTATTTTGGAAAATACCAAGTTGGAGGTCCTTGCTTTCAGCTTGCAGCCTAATTCCCTGAAATCATCTTTAAGGACCTTCCACCTACCTTTGTCATTTGTGCCAATGTGCACCATGACCGCTGGGTCCTCACCAGCCCCTCCCAGTAATCTGTCCACCCGATCAGCGATGTGTCGGACTCCAGCACCAGGTAGGCAGCACACCGTTCGATGATCCCTGTCTTTGTGACAGATTGCCCTATCTGTTCCCCTAATAATTGAGTCCCCCACTACCAGCACCTGTCTGGCCTGCCCTGCTCTCCTATTACCCTAGTTAATGGAGCAGTCACTCCTCCGGTTTTCAGAGGACATGCCTGGCTGCAGCAGTGCTACCCCTGTACTGGCACCCCCTCATCTGCCAACCTAGCAAACTTATTGGGGTGTGTCAGATCAGGACTAGCCTCCCTGGAAGTCTTCCCTCTACCCCGCTTCCTAACGGTCACCTAGCTTGCTACTTCATCGTCCTGCAGCTCCATCCTACCACCCCCCCCCTCATCTATCCCATTGAGCTCCTCTCCATATTGTCTATGGATCTCAGTGTTGCCAGCTGCACATTTACAGTCATGGACAAAAATTTTGAGAATGAGACAAATATTAATTTTTCCAAAGTCTACTGCTCCATTTTTTCTAATGGCAATTTCCATATACTCCTGAATGTCAGTGTGATCAGCTTAACAGCAATTACTGTACTTGCAAAGTCAATATTTGCCCAGAAAATGAACTTTATCCCCCAAAACACATTTCAACATCATTGCAGTCCTGCCTTAAAAGGAGCAGCGAACATCGTTTTAGTGATTGATCCATTAACACAGGTGTGGGTGTTGATGAGGACAGGGCTAGCGATCAATCAGCCATAATTAAGTAAGAATGACGTCACTGGACACTTTAAAAGGAGGCTGGTGCTTGGTATCATTGTTTCTCTTCAGTTAACCATGGCATGGTTATCTCTAAAGAAACACGTGCAGCCATCATTGCACTGGACAAAAATGGCCTAACAGGGAAGAGTATCGCAGCTACAAAGATTGCACCTCAGTAAACAATCTATCGCATCATCAAGAACTTCAAGGAGAGAGCTTCCATTGTTGTCAAAAAGGCTCCAGGGCGCCCAAGAAAGACCAGCAAGTGCCAGGACCATATCTTAAAACTGTTTCAGCTGCGGGATCGGACTACCAGCAGTGCCGAGCTTGCTCAGGAATGGCAGCAGGCTGGTGTGAGTGCTCCTGCACGCACTGTGAGGCGGAGACTCTTTGAGCAAGGCCTGGTTTCAAGGAGGGCAGCTAAGAAGCCACTTCTCTCCAGAAAAAACATCAGGGACCGACTGATATTCTGCAAAAGGTACAGGGAGTGGACTGCTGAGGACTGGGGCAAAGTCATTTTCTCTGATGAATCCCCTTTTTGATTGTTTGGGACATCTGGAAAACAGCTTATTCGGAGAAGAGGTGAGCGCTCCCACCAGTCTTGTCTCATGCCAACTGTAAAGCATCCTGAAACCATTCATGTGTGGGGTTGCTTCTCAGCCAAGGGAATCGGCTCACTCACAGTCTTGTCTAAAAACACAGCCATGAATAAAGAAAGGTAACAGAATGTCCTCCAAGAGCAACTTCTCCCAACCGTCCAAGAGCAGTTTGGCGCCCAACAATGCCTTTTCCAGCATGATGGAGCACCTTGCCATAAAGCAAAGGTGATAACTAAATGGCTCATGGAACAAAACAGAGATTTTGGGTCCATGGCGTGGAAATTCCCCAGATCTTAATCCCATTGAGAACTTGTGGTCATTCATCAAGAGACGGGTGGACAAACAAAAACCAACAAATTCTGGCAAAATGCAAGCATTGATTATGCAAGAATGGACTGCTATCAGTCAGGATTTGATCCAGAAGTTGATTGAGAGCATGCCAGGGAGAATTGCAGAGGTCTTGAAGAAGAAGGGTCAACACTGCAAATATTGACATGCTACATTAACTCATTCTAACTGTCAATATAACCTATTGGTACTCATAATATGATTGCAATTATATTTCTGTATGTGATATAAACATCAGACAAACACTAATAAAAACCAGAGGGCAGCAGATCATGTGAAAATATAATTTTGGTGTCATTCTCAAAACTTTTGGCCATGACTGTAGATTCAGAATCTGGGTTTCCAAATGCACAACGTACTCACATCTCGCACAGCAGTATGCACCCTCGATCGGCTGCTCAAGGACTGCATACATGTGCACTGGATGGCATTAACAATAGTGGAGCACATTTCCTAATGGGGATTGCACCAGACAGAAAAGTTAAATAATCAAAAAATAAATAAATAAAAAATAAGTACAAAGTATTAATAAAAAAGAGACAGCAATTTCTCCCTTGGAAACTCCCTGAATCCAAAGTCACTGAATCACAAGTCACACTTACTGCCGTTCACACTGACGCTCAGCTCACTCACACTCGCTATGCTGAAGATTTATAGATTTTTTTTTCTCTAGTTCCCCTTAACAGCAATCCACCTTGCTGTTCAAATGCACTTCCAAAAAGGACTTGAGCCCCAAACAGCTGCCCCTTATAAACCCTTAATTATGAGCCCCAACCCTAAGTTATCCCCTTATGAATATAGCTACTCCCAATTCAGTAACTCACACCAATTCACACAGATACTTGTTAAAGCTTTCCAAATACCTCTTCACTGAATCACAAGTCACACTTACCGCCGTTCACACTTACGCTCTGGTCACATTCAGCTCGCTCACACTCGCTATGCTGAAGATTTATATTTTTTTTTTCTCTAGTTCCCCTTAACAGCAATCCACCTTGCTGTTCAAATGCACTTCCAAAAAGGAAGTACATTATACTATATGGAGGTCTATGGGGTGGATTATAATATATGGAAGTCAATGTCGAGCTCATTATACTATATGGAGGACTATAGGGAGTACATTATACTATGAGGAGGATTATGAGGTGCATTATACTATATGGATGACTATAGGGTGCATTATAATATATGGAGGGTTATAAGGTGCATTATACTATACGGAGGACTATGAAGGGTGCATTTTAATATATGGAGAACTAAGGGATGCATTATACTGTATGAAAAAGTATTGGAGGTGTGTGTGTGTAATTATAACTTCTGCTAGGGGGGCCATGATTTCTATGTATGTCCCTGCTCTACAACATCCAATCCATGCTTTTTTTCCACTGCAAAGCATGTTAGGGACCAAAATTGTTGTTTCAATCATGGATGAATTCATTGCAAGGTGTAATTTCCAAAGTTATAGGTGCTTCTCACAAAATTAGAATATCATCAAAAAGTTACTTTAGTTCAGTTCTTCAATACAAGAAGTGAAACTCATATGTTATATAGAGTCATTACAAACAGAGTGATCTATTTCTGGTGTTTATTTCTGTTAATGTTGATGATTATGTCTTACAGCCAATGAAAACCCAAAAGTCATTATCTCAGTAAATAAGAATACTTTATAACACCAACTTGAAAAATGATTTTAAAATCTGAAATGTTGGCCTACTGAAATGTATGTTCAGTAATTGCACACAATAATTGGTTGGGGCTCCTTTTGCATCAATTACTGAATCAATGCAGCATGGCATGGAGACGATCAGCCTATGGCACTGCTGAGGTGTTATGGAAGCCCAGGTTGCTTTGATAGCAGCCTTCTGCTCATCTGCATTGTTGCGACTGGTGTCTCTCATCTTCCTCTTGACAATACCCCATAGACTGACTCTCTATGGGTTTAAGGTCAGGCGAGTTGGCTGGCCAATCAAGCACAGTGATACTGTTGTTTTTAAACCAGGTATTGGTACTTTTGCCAGTGTGGACATGTGCCAAGTCCTGCTGGAGAATGAAATTTTTATCTCCACAAAGTTTGTCGGCAGAGGGAAGCATGAAGTGCACTAAAATTTCCTGGTAGATGGCTGTGCTGACTTTGGTCTTGATAAACCACAGTGGACCTACACCAGCAGATGACATGGCTCCCCAAACCATCACTTATTGTGGAGTCTTCACACTAGACCTCAAGCAGCCTGGATTGTGTGCCTCTCCACTCTTCCTCCAGACTCTGGGTCCTTGATTTCCCCCCAAAATTTCTTTCATCTGAAAACAACATCTTGGACCACTGAGCAACAGTCCAGATCTTTTTCTCCTTGGCCCAGGTAAGACGCTTCTGGCATTGTCTATTGGTCATGAGTGGCTTGACACTTCTAGCCCATGTCCAGGATACGTCTGTGTGTGTTGGCTCTTGAAGTAATGACTCCAGCAGCAGTCCACTCCTTGTGAATCGCCCCCAAACTTTTAAATGGCCTTTTCTTAATCCTTTCAAGGCTGCAGTGCTTGTGCTTCTTTTTCTACCACACTTTTTCCTTCCACTCAACTTTCCAATAATATGCCTGGATACGCCACTCTGAACAGCCAGCTTCTTTAGCAATGACCTTTTATGGCTTACCCTTAGTGATGAGCGAATATACTCATTACTCAAGATTTCTCGAGCATGCTCGGGGGTCCTCCGAATATTTTTTAGTGCTCGGAGATTTCGTTTTTCTTGCCGCAGCTGAATGATCTACATCTGTTAGCCAGCATAAGTACATGTGGGGATTCCCTAGCAACCAGGCAACCCCCCACATGTACTTATGCTGGCTAACAGATGTAAATCATTCAGCTGCGGCAAGAAAAACTAAATCTCTCGAGAAACGAGTATATTCGCTCATCACTCATTACCCTCCTTGTGGAGTGCGTCAATGACTGCCTTCAGGACATATGTTAAGTCAGCAGTCTTCCCCATGATTGTGGAGCCTACTGAGACATACTAAGGGACCTTTTTAAATGCTTAGGGAGTCTTTGCAGGTGTTTTTTTTTTGTTAAATATTCTAATTTACCGAGATAATGACTTTAGGATTTTCATTGGCTGTAAGCCATAATCATCAACATTAACAGAAATAAACACTTCAAATAGATCACTATGTTTGTAATGACTCTGTATATGATTTTCTTTTTGTATTGAAGAACTGAAATAAATTCACTTTTTGAGAACAAACTTTCTGACACAAACGTCAGATCTCAAAAATAGATATTGGTCATAAAGGCCAAAACTAACTAGGCCCTTAAGGAGTTACTGTATATACTCGAGTATAAGCCGACCCGAGTATAAGCCGAGACCCCTAACTTTGCCACAAAAAACTGGGAAAAGTAAATGACTCGTGTATAAGCCTAGGGTGGAAAATGCAGCAGCTACTGGTAAATTTCAAAAATAAAAATAGATACCAATAAAAGTAAAATTAATTGAGATATCAGTAGGTTAAGTGTTTTTTGATATCCATATTGAATCAGGAGCCCCATATAATGCTCCATACAGTTCATGATGGGCCCCATAAGATGCTCCATACGAAATACGCCCCATATAATGCTCCATAAAGTTTATGATGGGCCCCATAAGAAGCTCCTTATTAAAATATGCCCCATATAATGCTGCACAAAGGTTAATAAGGGCCCCATAAGATTCTCCATAGAGATATTTGCCCCATATAATGCTGCACAAATGTTGATTATGGCCCCATAAGATGCTCCATAGGAAATTTGCCCCATATAATGCTGCATAAAAGTAGATTATAGCCCCTTAAAATGCAGTTTATACTGATATTATTAACTGTACAGTATATCTGTATAAATGACATACTCACCTCTCGTTGCTGCCCGCTGCTCCTCAGCGTCCTCCGCAGTGACTGTTCAGGCAGAGGACGGCGCACACAAAAACACATCATCACGCCCTCTGACCTGAACGTCACAGACAGAAGACACGTTAGACGGCGCCTGGCGGTGGAACAGGGACACGTGACTATCGAGCTATGCCCCCGTTATACTCACCTGCTCATGGCACGGTCCCTGCACATCCCTGGTTCTCTGGGTGCCGACAGCTTCTTCCAGTGTTAAGCGGTCACTGACACCGCTCATTACAGTAATGAATATGCGGCTCCACCCCTATGGGAGTGGAGTCGCATCCATATTCATTACTGTAATGAGCGGTACCACGTGACTGCTCAGCACAGGAAGCTGCTGGCACCCGAAGAACCAGGGACGTGCAGTTATCGCGCCAGGAGCAGTTGAGTATGATTAGACAGCCGCCGCTCCCCCTCCCGACCCCTGGGAATAACTCGACTATAAGCCGAGGGGGGCAATTTCAGCCTAAAAAAATGGGCTGAAATTCTCGGCTTACACGGTAATGGCTTTTAAATAAGAAAATTAAATCTTAATGAAACCTGATCTTCGAAGATGGTTAAATTTGCAAAGTGTTTTGGGCTGGATTCGGATAATCACAATACTCATGCTCCCTGTAGGTCCTCTGAAGAATACAAAAGTTTAAGGAAAAATTTTTTAGAACACTTTCTGAAGGGTAACAGAGTACCAGATATTAATTGTAGTTATTTTTTTAGCTATATTCACAAAAAAATTTGATTTCTTGTAAGTCTCCATGACAGCACCACAGGAGGTTGACTCCATTACCTCCACCACTCAGTGTATTGGAAAATAACCAGACCAGCATGAATTCTCTATTTACCACCAAGGAAAACAAGATTGAGGGGGGATATCGGTGCTGCCGTGGAAGGTTCCCAGAAATTGAGTGACTAGTGGTAAGACATTCTATGTTATCAAATCAACTTCCACAAGAGCACCACTGGAGACACCCCAAATAAACATTTATATGGAGAATTTTCTTTGCAATGGCAAGTTCTGCCCCACATCCGGACATATGACGCATGTCAGGTGCAGGTATGGGTTTATTAAGTGGGCTCCAATAGCTACTGTTATCCCTTAAATTCCATATTCTATCTCTGCCAGCAACATTTAAAATGTAAAGTTTCTGGTGTCAACAAGCCACCCTGCATTGTGAACATAGGGTGCTGATGGGTTGCCATGGCAGCCAGAAGCATGCTGAAGGCTTCCATGGCTGCTATTATGGCATTCCTGTGATGCCCAGGCACAAGTTAGGCTACATCAGAGAACTTGATCTGTGCTATACATTGCAATAGAGCAATACTGGGCACAGAGTGGGCATTATGTATCAGGAAAGGATTTTGCATGAGTGATAAAGATTTTCTTTTCCAGAGAAGAGGTAGATTATTTCCAAATGGATAGAATGAGGTACTAAAGATGTGTGTACTTAAACCCAAGATGCCACCTGAATACATGCCAGTTAATTTTTTCCCCATTCCGAATTAAGAGGTAGGTGCATTTCCAGGTTTTTAGCATGCATGTGGTTTTAAGAGCGCTTATAATTTTTCTTCTTTCTGGGGCTGGCAGAATAGAAAAATGGAAGCATGTGACCTGAAGAAGTAGGAGGATGAGGAGACAGTCAGCATCCATACCGCTGGAGAATTGCTACCAGACTCTCATGCAGAACAAGTATGAAGATAAACATCAACAAAAGTTATTTGCCCACAAAAAAACACCCCAGTAAGAAATCAGAAGACTCTTGAAGGGAAAAAAAGAAGCACTGTGGTGAAGAAGAAAAGGAGAGTGGTGGTCATGGGAGATTACCAATAATAATAATAATCTTTATTTTTATATAGCGCTAACATTCTGCAGCGCTTTACATTATGCACACATTATCAACACTGTCCCCGATGGGGCTCACAATCTAAATTCCCTATCAGTATGTCTTTGGAATGTGGGAGGAAGCCAGAGAACCCGGAGGAAACCCACGCAAACACGGAGAGAACATACAAACTCTTTGCAGATGTTGTCCTTGGTGGGGTTTGAACCCAGGACTTCAGTGCTGCAGTGCTAACCACTGGGCCACCGTGCCGCCCAAGAGGAACAGAAGCCGCTATCTGCCAACCGGACATTACAAGAAGTGGGTTGTTTCAGGTGCCCAAATCAAAGATGTGTCTGATTGGGTATCAAGACTCTTCAGTGCTACAGACGACTACCCATGTCTACCATTACACATAGGAACTAATGACACAGCAAAAAAGGACCTGGAAACTATGAGATTTTGAAGACCTAGGCCAGAGACTGAAGGAACTGGGAGCGTAGGTCGACTTCTCATCCATCATCCGAGTGGATGGACAATGACCAAGAAGATTTAACATGATTGTACAGGTGAACTGGCTACGTTGATGGATTCGTGAGCATCATCTAGGGCAGGGGTGTCAAACTGCATTCCTTGAGGGCCGCAAAAATTCGTGTTTTCAAGATTTCTTAGCATTGCACAAGGTGCTGCAATCATTATGTGTGTAGGTGATTAAATTATCACCTGTGCAGTAGAAGGAAATCCTGAAAACATGACCTGTTTGCAGCCCTCGAGGAATGCAGTTTGACACCCCTGATCTAGGGTGACCATAGAGTGAATTACCTGTATGATGGACTACGTGCTAGAGATGAATTTCATCTTACGAAAACAGGAAAACATATTTGGTAGACTCCTTGCTATACTTATCAGGAAAACTTTAAACTAGAGCAAATACAGGATAGGATAAATATGGGATAAGAAATATACGGCAAGGAAAAAAAATTGGAGCTAATGAATTCTTTTGAGAACCCTATTAGAAGAGGAAATCAAGAACAAAAATGAACTCTGAATGAAAATAGAGGAGCAAGAGAAACCAAATACAAACTAAAATGTGTCTATACAAATGCAGAGGGCGTGGGTAAAAAACAAGGAAAGAAGAGATATGATGTCATAGGCATCACTGACACTTTGAGGAATGATATACACGATTGGAACACAAACATTTATGGCTACAACTTATTTAGAAGAAACGGGATTAACAAGAGAGGTTGAGGTGTTGACTTGTGAGGAAAATTTATATCTCCACAGAGATCCAAGCTTCAGACACTGGTAGCTCTCTAGAAACTGTTAGGGTAAGAATACAAAGAGAACAGAAAGAACACTATTGTAGGTGATTACTATAGGGCACCTGGACAGACTGAAGATATAGATGAACTCTTTTTAGATCAGATGTCTCTGTTCTCAAAAAAGTACAACAAAGTGATCATGGGAGATTTTAACGATACAGATATTTTTTCAGAATCTCTCTCAGACAAGAGTAATGTGTCCAGAAAATTCTTATCTTCTCTTGCTGACAACTTCATCTTTCAAAAGGCTTGAAGAGAGAAGAGGATCTGCAATCTTGGACCCAATTCTTAACAGGGAGGAAATGGTTGAGGAAGTGAAGGTGGCTGGGAATTTAGGTGGCAGCGATCATGCGATCCTCGAATTTTAGATTACAAGAGGAGATAGAACAGCGAGGACTCAGACTTTGTTGCACTTCAGAAAGGCAGATTTTAATGGACTCAAAAAGAGGATAGGAAAGGTCTAATTGCTGGATGTTCTACAGGACAGAAATGTCCAAGGATGGGAGATTTTGCTAAATTAAATTCTCACTGCACAACTGGCAACAATCCCGAAAAGGAGCAAGAATTGGAAGCATTTAAAAAGGGACTAGAAAGGATAAACACACAACTTAAAAACTTGTTAAAATGGAAAAAATAAATGTGTATTAAACGGAAAAAGGGGGCATATCAAAAGAAGAATATAATACTGTTTGCAGGGAATGCAGGGCAAGCATAGGCGCTAAAGCCAGTAATGAAGTGAGGCTTGCAAGGGAGACCAAAAGCAGTAAAAACAGAAAAAAAAAAAAAAAGGCTTTTGGGGGAATGTCAAAAGCAAAGGAAAAGTCAAAGACGATATAGGATTTTTATAGGATGAAAAGGGTGAAGTGGTCAAAAATGATGCTCAGAAGGCCAAACATTTAAATTCCTATTTTGCATCTGTGTTCTCCAAGAAAGGAATTGTATCATCAATTGATGATCTTCACAGTGCCATCGAAGGAATAAAAGAATCCACACTATCAATAAACGGAGAGCTGGTGAGGGAACACTTTGCTAATTTAAGTGAATTTAAATCTCCTGGTCCAGATGAATTACATCCTAGGATACTGAAAGAGTTAGAGGAAATTGAAGAACCACTAGCCAGAATCTTTGAAAAATCCTAGACAACAGGAGAAGTCCCAGAAGTTTGGAGAAGGGCAAATGTTGTCCCTATCTTCAAAAAAGTTAAGAAGATGGAGCTAGTAAATTACAGGCAAGTGAACCTTTCTTCTATACCAGGAAATATTTTTGAAAAAATTATTAGACAGCACGTAAGTACTTGGATAAGAATACAGTAATTAACCAGAACCAGCATGTGTTTGTAGCAAACAAGTTATGCCAGACTAATTTCCTTCTATGATGGAATCACTGACTGGGTGGATCAAGAAAATGCGGTAAATATAGTATATCTCGACTTTAGAAAAGTATTTGATAAAGTATCTCATACTATCCTTATTGAATAAATTACCGTGTATGGGATTGACAAGGTAACAGTTAGGTAGATTCATAACTGGCTCAGTGATCATGCTCAAAAAGTGGTAATAAATGGGTTCACATCCAATTGGAAGAGTGTTTCACGTGGTGTATCAAAAGGCTCTGCCCTTGCCCCAGTGTTGTTCAACATTTATATAAATAATTTAGATAAGGGAACTGAAAGCAAACTAAATTTGCATACGACACAAAGCCAAGAGGGATAACTAAAGGTACCTTCACACATAACGATATTGTTAACGATATCGTTGCTTTTTGTGACGTAGCAACGATATCGTTAATAAAATCGTTATGTGTGACAGCGACCAACGATCAGGCCCCTGCTGGGAGATCGTTGGTCGCTGAAGAAAGTCCAGAACTTTATTTCGTCGCTGGATCGGCGTGTGTGACACCGATCCAGCGATGTCTTCACTGGTAACCAGGGTAAATATCGGGTAACTAAGCGCAGGGCCGCGCTTAGTAACCCGATGTTTACCCGGGTTACCATCCTAAAAGTAAAAAAAAACAAACAGTACATACTTACCCACCGCTGTCTGTCCTCCAGCGCTGTGCTCTGCACTCCTCCTGTACTGGCTGTGAGCGTCGGTCAGCCGGAAAGCAGAGCGGTGACGTCACCGCTCTGCTTTCCGGCCGCTGTGCTCACACAGACAGTACAGGAGGAGTGCAGAGCACAGCGCTGGAGGACAGACAGCGGTAGGTAAGTATGTACTGTTTTTTTTTTTTTTACTTTTAGGATGGTAACCAGGGTAAACATCGGGTTACTAAGCGCGGCCCTGCGCTTAGTTACCCGATGTTTACCCTGGTTATCGGCATCGTTGGTCGCTGGAGAGCGGTCTGTGTGACAGCTCTCCAGCGACCAAACAGCGACGCTGCAGCGATACGGATCGTTGTCGGTATCGCTGCAGCGTCGCTTAATGTGAAGGGACCTTTACACTAGAAAAGACAGGGAAAGGATTCAGAAGGATCTAGATAAGATTGAACAATGGGCAGCAACTAATAGAAACGTATTTAACAGGGAAAAATGCAAGATTCTACATTTGGGCAAGAAAAGAATGGGAGGAATAGAACTAAGCAACAGCACGTGTGAAAAAGACTTGGGTATACTAATAAATCACAGACTGCACATGAGTCAACAGTGATGCAGCAGCAAAAAAAAGGCAAACAGTTCTAGAGTGTATTAAGAGAAACAGAGCTTACATCACGAGACGTAATTATTCCCCTCTACCCTTAATTGGTCAGGCCTGATATGGAATACTTTGTCCAGTTCTGGGCACCACATTTTATAAAAAGACATTGAAAAATTGGAGCAAGTCCAGAGACAAGCTACTATGATGGTGAGCGGACTTCAAAACATGTACTATGAGGAATGGTTAAAAGATGCAGGAATGTTTAGCTTGCAAATTAGAAGGCTAACAGGACATAACAGCTGTCTACAAATATCTGAAGTGTTGTCACAGTGTAGAGGAATCATCCTTATTCTCATTTGCACATTGAAACACAAGAAGCAATTAAATAAAACTGAAAGGGAGAAGACATTAGAAAAAAAAACTTTTTGACACTAAGGGTGATCAATGAACAGGCTGCCACGAGAGGTGGCGAGTTCTCCTTCAATGGAAGTCTTCAAACAGAGTCTGGACAGACATCTGTAGGAGATGGTTTAGTGAATCCTGCACTGCATTTAGCAGGGGGTTGGACACGAGGACCCTTGAAGTCCTTTCCAGCGCTAACATTCTATATTAGTCTTGGTTAAAGGGACATTCATCTTTCAGCTTAATCTGCAGCGCTCATCTTTTTCTGATAAGGCTACTTTCACACTTTCCGTCTTTTTAGATCCGTCACAATGCGTCATTTTGGGGAAAAAACGCATCCTGCAAAAGTGCCCACAGGATGCGTTTTTTTCTTATAGAGTTGTATTACCGACAGATCGCGATGTATGGCTACACATCGCGTCCATCGTGAACTGGATGCGTCGGTATTTGGCGGACCGTCGCAGCAAAAAACGTTCAAGGGAACGTTTTTCGTACGTCGTGTCCTGCATTTTAAACTGCGCATGCCCGGCCGTAACTCCACCCCCTCCTCCCTGGGAGTTTACTATGGGCAGTGGACGTGTTGAAACACTGCGTCCGCTGCCCACGTTGTGCAGAAAATCACCACTATCCGTCGGTACGTTGCGCCGACGCTTTGTGACGGCCCCGTACCGACGGAAGTGTGAAAGAAGCCTTAGACCCAACAGTTCCTGCTTTACCCCAGCATCATCTGGCAATCACATAATTGCTATTTTTTTTTTTTTTTTTTTTACACACGAGGCTTGTTCAGCGCTGTATATGTAATGATCAGAAAGGCAGAGATGATAAAACACCATCTCGACCTTCTCTAGGGGGACTCTACAATGTCCGACAGCTGGCTCCCAGCTCCAGCATGATCACATGCAGCTGTTTACTCTGCAATGACATTCTAAAACTTAATTGCAGAGTTTTGGACTACCTCAACCTTTTTTTCTGTAATGAAGATGCTTAAGTTATTGATATTTCTAGTGTTCTCTTTGGGAAAGAAAGATATTTGTCTAAAGTAGTCTAGAATTCCTCAAAAGATCATCCTTGTGAACCTATTTAGGTTTGGCTTCTGTATGTTAAGTCATTCATAGGCTTTAGGATCTGATATTTCATCTCTAAGACATACTGATGGGGAATCTAGATTGTGAGCCCCAATGGGGACAGTACCTATAAAGTTTGAAAAGCGCTGTGGATTTATTGGTGCTGTAAGAGTAAAATAAATCTTGTATAAGAGATGGAGCTGCGATCTGTAGCTTGTGCTAGTATGGTATAATGCTGATCTCTGATTTCTATTTAGGCCACTATTTCTGCTACAACTTTTACAATTATTCTTAGTGCTGTTAAAATTCTAAGCTGTAGGATGTTTAATTGGAAATTACGTTTTCCTTGCTGCGAGAAATTGCAATCCTCGGGAACTCCCTGTACATCGGATAGGGATTTGATAGTATGCATACTGAAGGTCAATGGTGGCCATAGAAAAATCCTAGCCTAAGGGCCCCTTTCCACTTGTGAGAAAAACGGACGAGTGCAATCCGATAAAAAAAATCGGATTGCACTCGGACCAATGTTTTTCAATAGGTGACATTCCATTTGCGATTTTTTTCCCAGCCGAAATCGGACTGAGAAAAATCTGTGTCGGCTGAGAAAAAAAATCGCAGCATGCTGCGTATTGCTGAGATTCTCGGACGAGACTCGCCAATGCAAGTCAATGGGTGCGAGAAAAAAAACGCATGGAATACGGACCATCCGTATTCCATCCGTTTTTTACGGATACCTTACCATTCTGTGGCACAGAACACTGTAAATAGTCCTGTAAATGACTGTATAAAAATAGTTGCAGAGAAAAAAAACGGATTGCATACTGATGTAAAAACGGATGATGCGATTAAAAAAATCGCATTACACTCGCATGACAATCGCACACGTTACATCCGTTTTTTCGGTCCGTAAATCGGACCGTTTTTTTCTCACACAAGTGGAAAGGGGCCCTAAGAGAGGAATTGTGGACTTGGTATGAAACCTAGACTTAGTTGAAAATGACGACATCTTCAACTAATTGTAGGTTTCATACCAAAAGCAGTGTTTTCAGCATTTATTATTCTTTAAGTTCCATAGTTTTGTTTTTGTTTCGAAAGGAAGGGGTAAGTATAATGTTCTGATTTCTGTTCTGAGACAGGAGCAGTGGAGACAACATTATGCTTTATACTTTACATTATATAGGATACTAACTACTTCTACTCATTGGCTGTTTATGACATTTAGCTTTACTGTCAGACCCATGCCTTAACTGTCACAGGAGAGTGGACTATCTGCAAGGGCTCACAATCTACAAATTATACCCATTATTGTTGTGGACCTTCTACCATTTTCACCCATTTTTCTTGTTTGTTGCTTTACCCCTCAACTTAGTCTTTATTTCAATACCCTTGTTTTCACGTCATTTGACCATGTTACTTTCTTACATATTTGTGGGGTATTTTTTTTGTTGAATATTTTTTGATTTATCAAGTTCAAATTAGGCGATTTGTTTTGCCTTATTATGCAGACATCATAGACAAACGATTAGGCCGAACCACCATTCCAGCAGAGTAGGACATATGCAGGATGGGTAAATAACACTTTCCTATGTTCTTTTATGATGGCAGATGTCTGACCTTGGATTTACATCCTTACAATTCACTAGTGGTCCATGATCTTGTTCCAGGCCCTGTGTATGTTCCATTACTAATGTAATGTGTTTATATTGGCTTGTCCTATCCTACTATATGTCGCTATTTTTCTGTGGCCTGTTTTAAAGACCATCTAATTTTTATATTCCTAACTGGTCATAGTTACTGTGGGTTGATTACCACGCTTTTCCTCCCTCCTTTTTGATGTAGTACAGGCACAGTATACGGCTAGGTACACACTGCATCCTCGCCTATTGTAGGAACCATAGGCTCAGGAGATCTACATCAGGCAATGTTAATAGTCTGAGAGGAGGTTATGACATCAGTCTGCCAAATGTACCCATCCGGAGGTAAATATATGGTATTAATCCTCATGCCAACCAGATGAAGCCAACGCAACACACTTTGGACCTCCTTAGACCTTCTGCTAAGAGAACCAAGAAAATATGCATTTACGGTAGTCTAAGAAGCAAAGTTACTCATCCCGTTGCCTCACTGCCATCTTTGTTTGCCTCCATATAAAAACCATTTCCTAGGTTTCAGTCAGAGAAGAAGCGGATGTTCGGGTTCGTCGATACGTTACAGGTTTAGTGGGAATATGCATGTATAACATAAATGGAGTCCACACACATTTTGAGGTTTTACTTTAATGGTAGGTTTATTTAACTTAATTTGTATCTTCTGTAAAGAGGACTAGTAGAAAGGCTCAGTTTAAAAACTCTACAGTAACTCGAACACGACAGCTCCATCCTCCATAGCCCCCAATGAATCTCCAATGCCGATAAATGTGTTTATAATTTAGAATAACTTAGCGATCTGCAATATAATCTTATTATACAGAACATCCAGAGAACTACACGCTAACAGTAGCAGAGTATTGGAGTCTTAGATTTTTTGCTAGAGCTTCACTTTAAACTATAAAAAAGAACAGATTCTTATAAAAATTAGATATCAAAGACAAAAATCTCAGGAAAATGAAAATGAGATAACCTATTCCAACACTGGAAATGATGAATAGAAAACAAGGTTTAATGCCAGCATTATGTGACGTATGGGACAATATGAAACAATGGCTTGAAAACAAAAAACGTGGTTGGGTCTACACAGAATTTCGTTGCATTGTGGCTGTAAAACTCCATAAGAGGGCAGCACTCAGAAAAACCTTGCATGTGGGACTTCAAAAAGGTACAACGAGATGGCAGAGACCTCCAGCCTGCACCAACAGGAGCTGTCTTCAGAGCAGGCCTTCATAAACACCAGCCTCGCTGACCCCTTCAGAAAAGCCCACGTCATGCCTGAGGGGTTAGAAATAGAGGTTAGTTAGACACAAGGCGCCGCATTATGAAATCTACACACATTTTATGGGAAACTCAATGTAAACTAAGGCTATTGCTTGTGCAGTAACGCCAGGGCCATAGTAACAAAGTGGGGACAACTTCTGCCAGGTTGCACCAGTGTGGGCACCACATGCCTCAAGTAAACGGGTAGTGGAGAGGGAGTTACATCTGAAAAATGTGTTCTAAGCTTCTACGCTTGAGGTTCATAACTGGCAGCGAGTAATTGATGGAGGAGGGAAAGACATTTGGGCCCACCATTAACCTACAATATTTTAAAATGTGAGTCTAGCAACAATATTAAACCTATATTACAGCAGACTGACGAAATGTGCATGTGTAATGTGCATAGTAACGATGACCATGAATTCTCAATGTGAGCAGATGGTCAATGCCATTGGCGTTCTTGTGATCACGTGCCAACAAGACTCAGCCGGCTTCTCCCAATAAAATAGTATTGATAAAAGTGCAGGTCTCATTTGGATGCAAACTGCGAACATATGGTGAGGTTCCCACCCAATAGTATTGAGAAAAAGGGAGAATCGTGAGTGTGTGAATAAACGCATGCTGTCACGATTCGGCAGTCTGCGGTCACACACAATGACTGCACACAAGTTTATTAATACCAAGGCTATAATTCTTGTACAGCATTGCCAACCGTCCAGAAATTCCTCGACAGTGGAAAAGCAGACATTCTTATGCCCGTAAAAAAAAATATGTAAAATATACAGGGTGGTCCAAAAGTAGGTGGACAGAAAATAACATTTATTTTGAATTATTTTTTTTTTATTCTGGTAAACCAGAGAGCTATGTGACACAAAAAAGTAACATTTCCCACATTTCTACTTTACATCAGCACAATTTTGGAAACAAATTTTTGTTATGAAGTTATAAGGCTTAAACGTTGACCAGCAATTTCTCATTTTTACAACAAAATTTACAAAACCATTTTTTTAGGGACCACCTCACATTTGAAGTCAATTTGAGGGTTCTATATGGCTGAATATACCCAAAAGTGACACCATTCTAAAAACTGCACCCCTTAAGCTGATCAAAACCACATTCAAGAAGTTTATTAACCCTTCAGGTGCTTCACAGCAGCAGAAGCAACATGGAAGAAAAAAAAATGAACATTTAACTTTTTAGTCACAAAAATAATCTTTTAGCAACAATTTTTTTTTATTTTTCCAAAGGTAAAAGGAGAAAGTGGACCGCAAAAGTTGTTGTCCAGTTTGTCCTGAGTACTTCAATACCCCATATGTGGGGGTAAACTACTGTTTGGGCGAACGTCGGAGCTCGGAAGAGAAGTAGTGACGTTTTGGAATGCAGACTTAGATGGATTGGTCTGCAGGCGTCACGTTGCATTTGCAGAGCCCCTGATGTACCTAAACAGCAAAAAAAAAAACACTAGTGACCCCATATTGGAAACTAGACCCCCACAAGAAACTTATCTAGATGTGTGGTGAGAACTTTGAACCCAAAAAAACATGTTTGATAAATCTCCCCCTTCATAACCCTATTACACATACTGTCCACCTACTTTTGGACCACCCTGTATAAAATTGTGACCGTGATTTTTTAGAGACTCTGGTTTCTTGTAATTCTCACTTTAGAGTTCACAGAAAATACATTCATATCAATATAGGGGATACAGACACGTCATTGATAATCTTAATGATTCACTACAGTTTTTCAATATCATAAAATAAGTTAGCCACCTGTTATTTTAAGCCGTCCAGAAAAAAAATAAAAATGCAGTTTGGAGAACCCTGTTGTAGGGAGATTTTTCTAAATTAATAATTTTCCTTACTGGTTAATGAAGCACCACAACCATGTAGGAAACATTGCATCCCAATACTGGGCAGAAAACAGGTTGGGTGACCTCATTAATAGCAGGCCTCGGTGCATTTCTTGCGCCCTGCCCTATTTTTTGCTAATTATTGGTAGGGAATATTTTACACCCACCCTCATTCTAGATTCTTCATTTACGGCACTAATACTATTTCAGCAGAAGATCAAGGTTACAGACATCCATATACTTACAAAATCAATCCGGTGCTGGAAAATGTGGTTATGAGCGGTGGTGGTTGGGAATCGCATCCATGTGAACATTTAACTTCATCTCATTATCAATAATTTGGACAAGTTGCTGCATTGATGGGATATGGCCAGATTCTAGCTTTGACCACACAGGAACATCTGGAATAAAATACAACAAAATAGAAGACAGGCAAAAAACAAAGCACAATCTACTGGTCAAAAGCCGGGCAGCCAGACTCCATTCCAAAAAAATAACATGGTCAGCGCTAACCTTAGTGGTGTGGCCACCATAGAGGTCTGTATGCAAAAACATGAAACTTACTAAACACCTAAGATAATTAAACTCCTCAGTGACACTGGATGGATGTAGATTTGTACGTTAACCCCTTTCTGACCTCGGACAGGATAGTACGTCCGAGGTCAGATCCCCCTCTTTGATGCAGGGCTCCGGCGGTGAGCCCGCATCAAAGCCAGGACATGTCAGCTGTTTTGAACAGCTGACATGTGCCCGCAATAGCGGCGGGTAAAATAGCGATTCACCCGCCACTATTAACTAGTTAAATGCCGCTGTCAAACGCTGACCGCAACATTTAACTGGCGCTTCCGGGCATCCGTCTGGAAATGAGCGCATCGCTGACGCCCGTCACATGATCGGGGGTCAGCGATGCATCAGGATGGTAACCATAGAGGTCCTTGAAACCTCTATGGTTACTCATCCCAGCCTACTGTGAGCGCCACCCTGTGGTCGGCGCTCATAGCACACCTGCAATTCAGCTACATAGCAGCGATCTGAGTCACTGATGCACAGGCTGTCATGGTGCCCAGGAACGCAATTTCTGATCACACCGGATGGTGCAATGCCGAGCAGGGCTGTGGAGTCGGTAAGCCAAACCGCCGACTCCTCAATTTTCCGGACCCCACAGCACTTGTCACTACTGAGCATGTGCATAAAGTGCAGCACAGATTCATCTCCTCCAGAACTATAAACTATTTCCATAGAGGTGTGGGTGTGGGTGTGTGTGTGTGTGTGTGTGTGTGTGTATGGATGGATACATACATACATTACCCCGTCCATAGTATGTCTATTTCTCTATGGCTTGATAAGAGGCCCTGTGCAGCCAAAACCTGGTTCTTCTGCACTAAAAGTAGAGCATCTGGTGACCTGGTTCCTGGATTTCTCTGTATTGCTACAACCTTGAGGAGCATTGCACCAAGTGTGCACGGGAAAGAGTGGCGCATGGACCTCCTCTATTCCATGATGTAGATTGGATATTAAATCGCCAATCAGTTTTGATCTCTGATCTCAAAGACCCCGGAGAACATGATTCGGGTTGGCTTCTACCGTCCCCAGTATTGCGATCGCCGTTATACACGGAATAACGGCAACCGCAAGAAAGAAAAAAAAAAAAGAGAAAAAAAAAAAAAAGAGTCAGATTTCCCATTTTTTTCTCTCTCCTCTGATATGATCTAGCACATCAGAGGAGAGAGAAATGGGTTTAAGGGCAAAATTGGCTGTCACTAAGGGGTTAAGTTATCTAAAAGTGAAGTGTATGCTTAAGTTCAACTACGTGAAAGTCAGCAGATTATGCACACGACCTGGTGGGAACAATGGAAGTTTCAGGAAGTTTCCCCTCTACACAAAACTTAAGGTACCGTCACATTTAGCGACGCTCTAGCGATATAGACAACGATCGGACCTAAACTAGATTGCTGGAGCGTCGCTGTTAGGTCGCTGTAGAGATGTAAAACACAGCAACTCCAGAACGATGCAGGAGCGATCCAGTGACGTACTTATCGTTCTCGCTGGTTGTTCGCTCCGTGAAAAAACATTGCAGGAATCTTGCTTTTGCTGTCAAACATGACGAATCAAGCCGACCTGACGACCAAATAAAGTTCCGGACTTTCAGCTACGACCAGCGATGTCACAGCAGGATCCTAATCGCTGCTGCGAGTCAAACACAACGAGATCGCTATCCAGGACGCTGCAACGTCACGGATCGTTGTCGTTCTCGTTGTAAAGTTGCTCAGTGTGAAGGTACCTTTACTGTGGTAACTTTTGAGATAATCACATTGGCTTTTCAGCCCTCATGATATAATGGCGGGATGCCAATGGGTTAATATGCAGCCAGTGGCCTATAGAAGGCCCCTGTCAATGTTACCTTGGTAGTCCTGTCAAGCCCAGCTGTGCTTAGAGGAGACCTATCACAGTGTATATAGTGCAAGTGATCAGACGATCACAGGTTCAAGCTCACTAATATAAATATTAGGGTCACGTGTAAACGTTCAGTATTTTACCTCAGTACATGTAAGCCAAAACCAGGAGTGGGTGAAAAATCGAGAAGTGGTGACATGTTTCTATTATACTTTTCTCTGATTGATCCACTCCTGGTTTTGGCTTAGAAATACTGAACAAATACTCAAGGTGTGCACGTGGCTTTAGGGTACCGTCACACAGTGGCACTTTGATCGCTAGGACGGCACGATCCGTGACGTTCCAGCGATATCCTTACGATCTCGCTGTGTCTGACACGCTACTGCGATCAGGGACCCCGCTGAGAATCGTACGTCGTAGCAGATCGTTTGAAACTTTCTTTCGTCGCTGGATCTCCCGCTGACATCGCTGAATCGGCGTGTGTGACGCCGATTCAGCGATGTCTTCACTGGTAACCAGGGTAAACATCGGGTTACTAAGCGCAGGGCCGCGCTTAGTAACCCGATGTTTACCCTGGTTACCAGCGTAAACGTAAAAAAACAAACATTACATACTTACCTTCCATGTCTGTCCTTCGGCGCTGTGCTTCTCTGCACTGGCTGTGAGCGCCAGCCAGCCGGAAAGCACAGCGTTGTCGTATCGCTACAGCGTCGTTTCAGTGCGACGGTACCCTTAAAGTCTCAAAAATCTGACACACACACCTTACACCCTCCCCTCCCCCAAACAATGTGCTACTCCAGAGCATAATGTTGACAAATGATTTTTACCACACAATGCATACCGTAAAAAAAAAAAAAAAAAGTCGGAATTGCATTTTTGCCCCCCACAATTTCATCCACATTGGCACTCTTTTTCAGTTTTTTTTTTAATGTAAGTTGAATGATGTCATTCAAAACTACAACTCAACCCTGTAAAAAAACAAGCTCTTATTTGACTATGTTGACAGAAATAAATAAAATATATATATATATATATATATATATATATATATATATATATATATATATATATATATATATATATATGTATATATATATATATATATATATATATATATATATATATATATACTCTGTCACTTGCTGCTCCCATCCTGTCATGGGCTGCTCCCATCCTGCGCCCCCGTTCTGTCATGTGCTGCTCCCATCCTGCGCCACCGTTCTTTAATTTGCTGCTCCCATCCATATGCCCCATACGCTGCTCCATAAGATGCTCCATAATATATGCCCCGTATCAGGGGGCGTAAGTAACAAATAGCTGTGGCATGAAGTGCCACAGCCTCATGCCACAGCAATTTGTTACTTGCGCCACCTGATACCTTTCCGCCGCCATTTTCTTGGTCCTCCTGCTGGCGGAATCGGCGCCTGCGCAGTCCGCGCTTTCCGGCGCCATTTTCTTGAAGACACACTGCAGTGCGCAGGCGCCGATTCCGGCAGCAGGACAAAGGAATCAGGTGGCGTAAGTAACAAATTGCTGTGGCATGAAGTGCCACAGCTTCATGCCACAGCAATTTGTTACTTACGCCATTCCTTTCCACCCATTTTCTTCGTCCTCCTGCTGCCGGAATCAGCGCCTGCGCAGTCCGCGCTTTCCGGCGCCATTTTCTTGAAGACACACTGCAGTGTGTCTTCAAGAAAATGGCGCCGGAAAGCGCAGGCGCCGATTCCGGCAGCAGTAGGACGAAGAAAATTGCTCCTGACGGACTGCTTTTTCCGACCACACATGCGTGGCCGGAACTCCGCCCCCATCTCCCCGCACCTTACAATGCGGCAGCGGATGCACCGGAGAAATGCATCCGCTGCCTCCGCTGTGCAGTGCGTTAAACGCTAGCGTCGGAATCTCTGCCCGACGCATTGCGACGGGGAGATTCTGACGCTAGTGTGAAAGTAGCCTAACACTGCACAAAAAAAAAAAAAAAATAGCTCCCCCCCAGTAGCGTCCACCCTACTGACTGGCATGGAATGGAACGGTGGATGACTCCTGGACAGTAAGGACAGAGAAATTACTAATGATGCAAAATTGACAGAGGGGAAGACTGACCAGAATGGAGTCTACATTCACAGGAAAAACAAGGTGCTTGACCACAGTAGTAGAGGCCGAGGACGAGATTGCTCTCCTTTAGTATTACGCATGATAGAAGAGAGGCAGGCTCACTAACAAATGCCAGAGGTTAGGGGACAGAAAAGAGGCTGATGCTGAGGAGAGTCAGTCTGCAGAACAAAGCTTCCCCACATGAGAGCGGAGGTCTCGCGAGTTGATCCTACGGTTCTGTGGTGATGAGGGGTCAGAAGGGCTAGAAAGGCTCCTGTGATGCAGAGTCCGGATGCTGGAAACTGGTGACCACGGGGAGGAAGAGGCAGGCCTCCCGAGAGAAAAGGGCGAGCAGTTTCCCGTGCCACAGAAGGAGGTGAGGGGGTGTGTCTGCAGCAGGCAGATAGCCCACACGACAAGGAAGTAGTGAGGGGGCAGAGCGCCGTGGCTAAGGCTACTTTCACACTTGCGTTGGTATTGGCCCCTCGCAATGCGTCGGGCCGACGTACCGACGCACGTTGTGAAATAAATGAACAACGGGGCAGCGGATGCAGTTTGTAATGTCCGGGGAGGAGGGGGTGGAGTTCCGGCCGCGCATGCGCGGTCGGAAATGGCGGACACGTCGCACAAAAAAAAGATACATGTAACTTTTTTTTGTGCCGATGGTCCGCCAAAACACGACGCATCCGTCGCACGACGGATGCGACGTGTGACCATACGTTGCAATGTGTCGCTAATGCAAGTTAATGGAGAAAAAACGCATCCCGCGGGCAACTTTGCAGGATGCGTTTTTTTTCTCCAAAATGACGCATTGTGACGGCCGTCACACGTTAGTGTGAAAGTAGCCTAAGCCGCGCAGAGGCCGGGGTCTAGAATGAGAAGAGAGGCCGACGCAGGAGAGGGGAGTGTCGCGGATGACAACAAAAAAATAAGAGGTGAAGAGAAAGCCTAATGGACAGTACAGAAAAAAAAAAAAAGGGGGAAATAGTTACAGAAAAACACCAAAAACCGAGGTAGATATGGGTCTAAGTGGAAGACCCATGTCCACCTGCTACTGTCACGAAGATAAACTGATGAACTTAGTGCCAGTCGGTGGGGTGTACCTGCTGGGGAGGAACTAATTTTTTTGTACATAGTGTCAGCAGCATACACCCATGGTTTCCTGTCCCCCAGTGAAGCGATAGTGAAAGCAGGTTTATTTAAAACGTGATATATAGATAGATCGATACACACACACACACACACACACACAGCCTTAGGTCAGTTTCACACTTCCAACTATCACAATCCGTGTACTGACCGGCCACCACCCTCCTGACCCAAACACAACTGTCTCATAGTCAACAATGTTGCTTCTGAGTTCAGGAGACACAGCTGGTCCAAACGTTATGCTCCACATATGGATTGAGGGTTGGACATGAGAAACCACCCTTTAGTGGAAAATTTACCAATTCCCAGTTTGTTATGGCTTGTGTCTCCAGCACCATATTAAGGTTTACAAGAACTTTGTGGACATAATGACAAAGGGTTAAAGGGAAGGTACCGCGTTTGTAGGTCATTAATAAATCACTGTAATGTAGCATAACATGCTGCTATAAGCAAGTTTGAAATGCATGTGAAACAGATTTCATGTGTTATATGAGTTAAAGAATGCACTGGGGGCTGACATCTTGGTTTTGCAGCAGTAGCAGGGCACTATCAGTGTCAGATTACGGCACCCCATGGACATAGGAGATAATAGACCGGCGCTGACCCTATCTGTAACATTGCAGCAGCATTAGCAGTGAGCTGGGCACGCCTCTGTGGGCTGCACAACTCACTGCTGTAGGTGTGACTAGCTGCCATTTTATTATAGCCCTGTGCTATCTGCCCAGCTCCACTTACTCTCTATCGCAGGACAGAAGAAGCCCTTACTGCTCCTCTGTACTCCAGGCAGGCACACATCCTCTGCTCCTCACATGCTGCCCTGTGTGCTTCTCCTGCTGTGTCTCTGCCTCCCCCTCACACACAGTCCCTGTGATCTCCTGTAAGGGTACCGTCACACAGTGCAATTTTCATCGCTACGACGGTACGATCCGTGACGCTCCAGCGTCGTAACAATATCGCTCCAGCGTCGTAGACTGCTGTCACACTTTGCAATCTACGACGCTGGAGCGATAATTTCATGACGTATGTGCGATGTAGAAGCCGTTGGTTACTATGCGCACATCGTATACGATATATGTTACACCATGCAATCATGCCGCCACAGCGGGACACTAGACGACGAAAGAAAGTTTCAAACGATCTGCTACGACGTACGATTCTCAGCGGGGTCCCTGATCGCAGGAGCGTGTCAGACACTGCGATCTCGTAACTATATCGCTCGAACGTCACGAATCGTGCCGTCGTAGCGATCAAAATTGCACTGTGTGACGGTACCCTAAGCTGCACTCACCGCCTGCAGAGAGGGAGGTGACACCTGGAGAGAGAGAGCAGGGCAGCTGACAGGACAGGGATTAAGGTGGGGGAAGGGGGATGGCAAGAATGTTATTCACAAAAAATGCTGCTGAGCCCACTGTGTTCTGCTCCTCTGTAAACAGCTGTGCCTCTGATGCAGTAACTGCTGGTGATAGCAGGTCACAGGGCAGTCACACACAAAATGGTGCTGCCCTGTGATGCTGCTCTTCAATCTTACTGTTAGCAGCAAATTTGGGGCAGTAACTGCTGACATTATTATTATTATTATTTATTATTATAGCGCCATTTATTCCATGGCGCTTTACATGTGAGGAGGGGTATACATAATAAAACAAGTACAATAATCTTGAAAAATACAAGTCACAACTGGTACAGGAGGAGAGAGGACCCTGCCCGCGAGGGCTCACAATCTACAAGGGATGGGTGAGGATACAGTAGGTGAGGGTAGAGCTGGCCGTGCAGCGGTTTGGTCAATCGGTGGTTACTGCAGGTTGTAGGCTTGACATCACCATTTCCCTCCCCTTTTGGGTGGTCTAATATCCCTGGGGCAGAGCTGCTAAATCTTACTATAGCTGCTTGAGGTCTAAAATGGAAAATGCACCCTCTAGTGGTAAATATGTATATTTGTAGAAAAATATATATTTTTCATATAGAAATGTTTGCAAACAGTGCAAACATTGCATTAATACATTTTAATTACTATTAAGCTTAATTTCACAAAAAAACAAAATACAAGAAAACTGGTGGCACCTTCCCTTTAAATAGTTAATTATTCATAGCTTACATAGAAGCAGTGAAAGTCTGCGTGCAAAGGTTAACCGGCACGGCTACAACCACAGTAGCAGCCACACAAACATTTACTGGTGGGGTGTCACAGGATGTTGTACAGTATGCTCCAGGACCCACAGATGGCGATGCAGCCAGCGCTCATGGGTTTCACGGTGCCATATGGAACCTGTCTACATGCAAGTCACAGACTGCAACGTAGAACATTTACCATTCAAAGTGATCTCGAAGGCTCCGGTAGACATACACTGGTTCTCAATCATGTTGCTCAGGAAGAAGACCATCATGCAGGCGTAGACCTAGCAAGAAACCATGAGCAGAGGAAGGGTCAATATCAGAAGAGCAGCAAACATTAAAAGAAAATCTTACGATACTCAACATTTTAGGGAAAAATACAATATAAACACAGACATTGTGCAGGGATCTGATACAAGTCAGCTTTGTTGCAGTTTGTATTCAAGATTGAAAAAAAAAAAAAAGTTGCTTTTGACATCAGAACTTCCTTGTATTAACAGTCGAGCGTCTCCAATTCCCATCCTCCTGTAGCGCTGGGTCTCAGAGCAAACACTTGTTCCTTGGGTGCCAGGAACCAGATGATGAAACTGGCAGCAATACATATTGGGTAACAGGCAACATGTGAGCGTGTGCACAGCAATGTGCAGAAAGCTAGGTTTCCTTCCCAGACAGTTGGCAATCAGCTCTTGTACCAAGAGCCTGCTCCTATCACACAGATCCAAGTTATCTATGAACAATCACTGATACCAGGTCACCAACCTTATTTTCTTGTCCCCATTGCCAAAGACCTGGAGGTTGCATGCCGAAAAATGCGAAAGGATCCTTTCCAACAATTATTAGGCCTATTAATACTAGCTTGAAGACTGACAGGAACGATGCAATGTGTCTAAGAGAGTTAAGGAAAAACAAAAACATTACATGACACTTTAATGTACAAATCGGGGCCAAGGAACATATTTCGGCCTAAAGTGGTTGTCCCGGGCAAGTTTTCATCCATCTACAGGAAAGGCGAGAACTTTCTGATATCGGTTCTCTGGGACCCCCACCTATCCAAGAAACAGGGATCCAAATACCCTCTCATTGTCTACGGGACTGCCACAGATAGTAAAGTACAGTGCTCAGCTGAGAAAATGAATATAGTGGTGTATATCAGGACATTTCATTCTTGTTCTTAGCATTGGTGGAGAGTCCTACAGGTCTGAGCCCTGGTTAACAGCATGTTAATGCCTTTCCTGTAGCTAGGTAATAACTTTCAGAGTTAAGGTACAGTCACACTCAGCGACGCTCCAGCGATATAAACAACGATCCGACCTAAACTAGATAACTGGAGCGTCGCTGTTTAGGTCGCTGTAGAGACGTCAAACACAGCAACTCCAGAACGATGCAGGAGCGATCCAGTGACGTAACGGCGACTCACTTATCGTTCTCGCTGGTTGTTAGCTCTATGTAAAAACATTGCTGTCATCGTTGCTTTTGCTGTCAAACATGACGAATCACGCCGACCTGACGACCAAATAAAGTTCTGAACTTTCAACTACTACCAGCGATGTCACAGCAGGATCCTGATCGCTGCTGCGTGTCAAACACAACGAGATCGCTATCCAGGACGCTGCAACTTCACGGATCGCTGTCATTCTCGTAAAGTTGCTCAGTGTGAAGGTACCTTTAACACAATCGCCTTGAAGGGTTTATCCATAATCAGAAAGTTCTGTTATTTCTCCAGAAACAGTGCCTCTCTTCATCAAAGGAAGCACAGAGTATAGCAGCTCAAAATTATTCATTCACGAGTATGGGCCAAACACAGCCAGCACTCACATAAAACCACTGTAATAACTATACTAGATATATATGAATATTAGTATTTACTGCATATCCATGTACATGCAACAATTACCCCAAAGAAAAAAAAGAAAGATGGCAGGAGGGGAAGACCTAGAAAGCATTCAAATCTGAAAATCTACAACCCCTGGCAAAAATTTATGGAATCACCGGCCTTGGAGGATGTTCATTCAGTTGTTTAACTTTGTAGAAAAAAAAGCAGATCACAGACATGGCACAAAACTAAAGTCATTTCAAATGGCAACTTTCTAGCTTTAAGAAACACTAAAAGAAATCAAGAACAAAAAATGTGGTAGTCAGTTATGGTTACTTTTTTTTAACCAAGCATAGGGGAAAAATTATGGGGTCACTCAATTATGAGGAAAAAATTATGGAATCACCCTGTAAATTTTCATACCCAAAAACAACACCTGCATCAAATTAGATCTACTCGTTAATCGGCATCTCAGGCTATGTGCCCACTTTGCGGTTTTTACCGCGCAACCGCGGCGATTTTGATGCTGCGGACCGCAGCAGTTTCCATTGCGTTTACAGTAAACCAATGGGAAACCGCAAACCGCTGTGCACATGCTGCGGGAAAAACCGTGCAGAAACGCAGCGGTTTACAACCCGCAGCATGTCACTTCTTTGTGGAGAATCGCAGCGATTTTGCACCCATAGAAATGCATTGATCCGCTTACTTCCTGCATGGGGCTGTGCCCACCGGTTGCTACCCGGGGTGGAGGAGAGGAGACTCTCCACCAGGCCCTGGGAAGCATATTTGTGGTAAAAAAAAAAAAGAATTAAAATAAAAAATGACATACTCACCTCTCAGCGCTGCACGCGGCCGTCCGGTCTCAGGTTTGCTATGCGAGCAGGACCTGCGGTGACGTCGCGGTCACATGACCATGACGTCACGGAGGTCCTTCTCGCACAGCATCTTTGGAACCGGACCGCCGCCTGCAGCACTGAGGAGATCGGGACGTCAGAGGGGGAGTATAACCATTTTTTTTTTTTTAACATTACTATTGATGCTGCATATGCAGCATCAATAGTAAAACCAGTGCAGGAGTAAAACCCGCAGCGGAAACCGCAAGACAAAACGTGATAAATCTGCAGGGATAACCGCAGCGGTTTTGCCCTGCAGATTTATCAAATCCGCTGTGGTAGAACCCGTAGGGACCCGAACCTACGTGTGCACATAGCCTCAAAAGGAGTGATCACACCTTGGAGAGCAGTTGCACCAAGTGGACTGGCATGAATCATGGCTCCAACACGAGATGTCAATTGAAACAAAAGGAGAGGATTATCAAACTCTTAAGAGGGTAAATCACGCAATGTTACAAAAGATGTTGGTTGTTCACAGTCAGCTGTGTCTAAAATCTGGACCAAATACAAACAACATGGGAAGGTTGTTAAAGGCAAACCTACTGGTAGACCAAGGAAACTTAAAGCAATATGTTTCCAAAAGAGGAAATGCACAACAAAACAAATGAGGAACGAATGGGTGGAAACTGGAGTCAACGTCTGTGACCGAACTGTAAAAAAAGCCTAAATGGGATTTACATACAGAAAAGCTAAACGAAAGCCACCATTAACACCTAAACAGAAAAAAAACAAGGTTACATCGGGCTAAGGAAAAGCAATCGTGGACTGTGGATGACTGGATGAAAGTCATATTCAGTGATGAATCATGAATCTGCATTGGGCAAGGTGATGATGCTGGAACTTTTGTTTGGTGCCGTTCCAATGAGATTTATAAAGATGACTGCCTGAAGAGAACATGCAAATTTTGCACAGCCATTGATGATATGGGGCTGCATGTCAGGTAAAGGCACTGGGGAGATGGCTGTCATTACATCTTCAATAAATGCACAAGTTTATGTTGATATTTTGGACACTTTTCATATCCCATCAATTGAAAGGATGTTTGGGGATGATGAAGTCATTTTTGAAGATGATAATGCATCCTGCCATAGAGCAAAAACTGTGAAAACATTCCTTGAAAAAAGACACACAAGGTCAATGTCATGGCCTGCAAATAGTCCGGATCTCAATCCAATTGAAAATCTTTGGTGGAAGTTGAAGAAAATGGTCCATGACAAGGCTCCAACCTGCAAAGCTGATCTGGCAACAGCAATCAGAGAAAGTTGGAGCCAGATTGATGAAGAGTCCTGTGTGACACTCATTAAGTCCATGCCTCAGAGACTGCAAGCTGTTAGAAAAGCTAGAGGTGGTGCAACAAAATACTAGTGATGTTTTGGAGTGTTTTTGGTTTGTTTTTCATGATTCCATAACTTTTCCCCTCATAATTGAGTGACTCCATAATTTTTCCCTATGCTTGGTTAAAAAAAGTAACCATTACTGACTACCACATTTTTTGTTCTTGATTTTTTTTAGTGTTTCTTAAAGCCATAAAGTTGCCATTTGAAATGACTTTAATTTTGTAGAAAAAGCAGATCACAGACATTGCACAAAACTAAACAACTGAATGAACATGTCCCCAATAAAACCCATTCCCAATACACACAGACGAAAGTAATGGAATAAAATGGCCGTGAGGTTTTATTTTGGGTTACATAATTAATAAATAACCAATAATGTTCCATATATTAAAATTCCAATAAATTCCAAATTTACAGTAAAACCAAATCCACCCATAACTGAGTGATTTTACCCCACGAATAAAACCATACGACAACTCATAACAAACAAATAAAGGGAGGGAGGGTGGGCTCTTCTTTCTTCGTGCGCCCGCAGACTGAGGTGACAGGAGCTTGACACGGGGTTATATCACAGAAAAATACCGCCAAAACCGTTACCAGCCAATCAAAATTTGTCAATAAAAGGGCGCACAACCACTGGTCAGAGCCGGCTAGTCTATTAATAGCACACCGATTACCATTACCTCAAGATTTTTTCCCCAGTAACATAGGAAGAATAAAGTGGGGGTTAGGGTATATGTGGACATGAGACCCCCGCCATATTTCTGTGTGTTTCGGCGGGGGGGCTTACATTCTCCAAGGCCGGTGATTCCGCAATTTTTGCCAGGGGTTGTATAATGATGCTGTCCTTCAGTGTAAGAAAATGTGATCACACGGGGATGGAGGAGCTGCAATTACATTCCTGCCCTCGTTTCTCAGATGATTTTGGAAAAATCACAGAACAGACATCAGCTTCTACAGGAAACTTTTTCTCACCCTATTATTGATTGCTTGCCCCATGAGCACACAGGTCATAATACAGACGGTGAATATCCCATTCTTACCTATACAAGGGGTGGGGAAGATAATTCTCTCCCTCTATACGGATGTCTGGGTACCGCTGGCTGATGACCCGCATGTACTCCTCAAACACCCGCCGGTAACCTCAGGAGATGCTGCAGAGGAACAAAATAGAAGGTGTGCACACATGAGTCTATGTAATGATAGACAGACAGACAGACAGACAGACAGACAGACAGACAGACAGACAGACAGACAGACAGACAGACAGACAGACAGACAGACAGATAGATTCAGCCTCATTTACCCCATGGAAATGGATAGAGTGCTAGGACCTTTCCCCTCACATTCAGATGTAACAGGCTCCATAACCCCATGGATAGAGTACTAGGACCCCTCCCCATGCACTCAGATGTAATCATGCAGATCCCACCTATGGTGACCACGTGTGCGGTTTCCCGATCAGAGGCAGGTGATGTGCGAGGGCTTCTGTTATTTGCACTGAACCAAATAGAGAACATTACAGAAATGTGTTACCACTTCTCCATATATTCTCTGGATGTGGTTGCTGGAGGACCCCTAGTGTGGAGACGGCTTATGGCATATTCTGTGGAACTTCCTCCATAAATACACTAAAAACTGGTATTAGCTGGCTGGGCGAGGTACGCAGGTGTTATATGTACACAGAAACATGACCGCAGCTCTGCTGTTTATACCCTACAGAACAGGCTTGTTTCCCCAAAAACACACAAGAGCAGACCATCTTCTATGACATTAATTCACCAATGTCAAGAACTTCAGTAGGTGGCGCCGCTGAGCCCTGATGCACAGCGCTATTCTCCCCTAGGAAGCATGCTCTGTACATGGAAAGGAAAATGCCTCACAGCATCCATCCATGTGTGTGCGATTGCTTTCTTATAAATGCCCACAATGGGAATACCCCTTCAATTTTGCCAGTCAACCACTTTGGTTTGGATTTGGACGGTTCTGTCATGCTGTGTGCTGCCAGCTCCGAACACATGGTGTCTGATGAAACATGCCACCATTTTCTGATCTGTTTGACTGGTGAGGATCCCAGAGGCTGCCTGCCACAAAGCAGTGATTATAGATCCCCCTTGTAGGGGGAATAAACTGCCTGTAATGAGAGGAGCACTGGTTTACCATGTAAGAAGTTTGGTAATGACCTTCGTCACCTAGGAATGATGGGGGATGATGAGGCTGGTGCCATCCTTCTTGCCCTAATCTGATTGTCAGCAGCACATCACAGACATGTTTACGCCGAGCGGCAATCATCCGGGAAGGGAAGCGAACCTAATGCTATACACTACTGTTCCAAAGTTTAGAGTCACTTAGAAATTGGACAGAGGAAGATTGGAAAAAAGTATTATGGACAGATGAATCCAAGTTTGAGGTGTTTGGATCACACAGAGGAACATTTGTGAGACGCAGAACAACTGAAAAGATGCTGGAAGAGTGTCTGACGCCATCTGTCAAGCATGGTGGAGGTAATGTGATGGTCTGGGGTTGCTTTGGTGCTGGTAAAGTGGGAGATTTGTACAAGGTAAAAGGGATTTTGAATAAGGAAGGCTATCACCCCTTTTTGCAACGCTATGCCATACCCTGTGGACAGCGCTTGACTGGAGCCAATTTCATCCTACACCTGGACAATGACCCAAAGCACATCTCCAAATTATGCAAGAACTATTTAGGGAAGAAGCAGCTGGTATTCTATCTGTAATGGAGTGGCCAGTGCAGTCACCAGATCTAAACCCCATTGAGCTGTTGTGGGAGCAGCTTGACCGTATGGTGCCAAAAAAGTGGCCATCAAGCTAAACCAACTTGTGGGAGAGGCTTCTGGAAGATTTGGGTGAAATTTCTACAGATTACCTCAGCAAATTAACTGCTAGAATGCCAAAGGTCTGCAATGCTGTAATTGCTGCAAAGAGAGCATTCTTTGACGAAAGCAAAGTTTGAAGGAGAAAATTATTACGGTATTTCAAATAAAAATCTTTTTTTCAAACCTTGTCAATGTCTGGACTAGATTTTCAATTAGTTTGGCAACTCATTTGATTAATAAAAGTATGAGTTTTCATGGAAAAGACAACATTGTCTGGGTGACCCTAAACTTTGGAACCATAGTGTACACCTGTTCCTGTATCAGTCGGCCACCCCCCAAACATTACTAACGTAGTCATCACACCAATCACATCTGGGAACAGACAAGAAAGAAAATCCATTCTGCCATTTCTTCACAATCTCCATTTCTGGGAGAGCAGAGAATGGGGCCACTGCAGCTCTTATAGGATCATCATGCACTTTTCCCAAGACCCCTGAAGAGTTAACCCTTTATCACTGCAGACAATTTTGACCTTTAATCTTATTTTTCTTAGGGTATGTGCACACATATCCTGGAGGACTGCGGATTTTTCCGCAGCGGATTTTGGAAAACCGCAGTGCTAAACCACTGCGGTTTTTACTGCGGATTTATTGCGGTTTTTACTGCGGATTCCGCTGCGGTTTTCCATCTGCAGTTTTCTTTTGGAGCAGATGTAAAACCGCTGCGGATTCCGCAGAAAGAAATGACATGCTGTGGAAAATAATCCGCTGCGTTTCCGCGCGTTTTTTTTCCGCAGCATGTGCACTGCGGTTTTCGTTTCCTATAGGTTAACATTGTACTGTAAACTCATGGGAAACTGCTGCGGATCCGCAGCTGCGGAAACGCTGCGGATCCGCAGCAAAATCCGCAACGTGTGCACAGAGCCTCAACCACTTAATGACCACCAATACGTTTTTTAACTGACCTGAGATATAAGGCCATGTTCACACGTTCCTGATTTCCATCCTTTTTTTTCTGCACTAAAAACCGCAGCTCTTGGCAGAAAACGCAGGTCCTTTTTTTGGTGCTTTTTTGGTGCGTTTTTTGATGCGTTTTTTAGTGCGTTTTTTTATGCAGTTTTCTATGCAGAGTCTGTGTGTTTTCTAGGGTGTTTTTTAGGGTTAAAATGGCTGAAAATACCCTAACCCTACCCCTATTCTAACCTTAGTGGAAAAAAAAAATTCTTTATTTTTTTATTGTCCCTACCTATGGGGGTGACAAAGGGGGGGTGGGGTGTCATTTACTATTTTTTTATTTTGATCACTGAGATAGGTTACATCTCAGTGATCAAAATGCACTTTGGAACGAATCGTCGGAGCACGGGGGGTGGCATCGGAGCATGGGGGGGTGGGATTGGGGCACGGGGGGGGGGCAGCCACACTGCACCACAAACCGCAGTAAAACCCGCAGATATTTTTTTGATCTGCGGGTTTTACTGCGGGTTTGACCTCACAATGGAGGTCTATGGGTGCAGAACCGCTGCTGTTCCGGACAAAGAAGTGACATGCTCCTTTTTTCCCGCAGCTATTCAGCGCGGCTTTTTTTGTGAAATTCAGGATCATGTGCACAGCGGTTCCTGTTTTCCATAGGGTACATTGTACTGTACCCTGCATGGAAAACAGCTGCGGTTCCGCAGTAAAAAACGCACTGTGTGAACATGGCCTAAGAGAATAGCCTCCCCATACAGGTGACAATCCAGCAGCTGTCCCCTATAGCTGACAACTTGCTGCATCAGCCACGATCAATGTTTGCACTGTCCGTATCTGTTTAACCCCTTAGATGCTGCTGTCAATAATGACTATCATATAAATGGTTAACAGAGTGAGGGGGCTTCCTATTTATCCCCATTGATACCCTGAGGTCATGACTGTATGGTCCTGATGTTTGCCATGGCAATTCATGATCAAATAGAGGCCACAGAGCCTGACGGCTATAGTGACCTGTTCAAAAGTTAGAGGCATTTAGGTGGTTAAAATACACTTTCATTCTTATCATGGCACTTTGCATTCATTCCTGAAAAAGCATCTGAATGGTTAATCTACTTGACAGCAGTTTTCGATTTGTCAGGGGGTGAAGTTTTTAAAATAGTATCACTTTAGAGGGTTTACAATATATAGGACCCCTAAAGTCACTTAAAACCTGGATAGGTCCCTAAAAATATTAGTTTTGTAAATTTTCTTAGTAAAAGGAAAAATTACTGCTACATTTTTAAACCCCCTAAAATGCTAACAAAATAAAACCACATTTTACAAATGGCTCTGATGTAAAGTAGAAATGAGGGAAATGTTATTTATTCATGTTTTTCTATGGGATGACTATCTGGATTAAAGGGATAATCATTCATAGTTTGAAAATTGCTAATTTTTTTTTTTTTTACATTTTTTGACAAATTTCTTATATATTTTTTAAAATAAACAAAACATATTGACCTAAATTTACCATTATCATAAATTATAATGTGCCACGAAAAAAAAAAACAATCTCCAAATCACTGGGATTTGTTGAAGCGTTCCAGAGTTATTACAATGTAAAGTGACAATGGTCAGATTTCAAAAATTTGGCCTGGTCACTAAGGGGTTAAGGGACAAGTTGTATTTTATCACTTTTTGGGAATTTATACTGAAGGCAATAGACTGCAGCGCCCACCTGTTCATACATTTATGAGAGGCTGCGTTAAGTTCTGCAGTGATGTCCGATATAAAAAGCCGAGATCAGAGTTAGGCTAGGTTCACATTGCGTTAGGGCAATCCGTTAAGCGCATAGCGCTAGCAGATTGCGCTAACGCAATGTTTCTTTTTGGTCCGCGTTCGCCATCCCCGCTATCGCAGATCCCCGATCTGTGCTAGTGAGGACTGGACCTCGGACGCTGCAAGTAGCGTCTGAGGTCCGTCACAAAAGAACGGCACATTGCTAGCGATGCGCTACAGGCAGAAATAACATTGCTGTCAATGGGTGCGCTAACAGACCCGTTGCACGGCATTAATTGCGACATTTTTGCCGTGCAACGCTGTCCGTTAGCGTTAACCCATTAACGCAATGTGAACCTAGCCTTACCTCTAATCCGGATTATTGCATCAGAAAGCCACTAGAATCATAGAATGGTGGAGTTGGAAGGGACCTCCTGGGTCATCTGGGCCAACCCCCTGCTCAAAGCAGGATTCACTGAATCATCACAGACAGATGTCTGTCCAGCCTCTGTTTGAAGACTTCCATTGAAGGAGAACTCACCGCCTCTCGTGGCCGCCTGTTCCACTCATTGATCACCCTCACTGTCAAAAGGTTTTTTCTAATATCTAAGCTGTGTCTCCTCCCATTCAGTTTTATCCCATTGCTTCTACAATTTCCTTGTGCAAATGAGAATAAAGATGATCCTTCTAGAATGTGACAGCCCTTGAGATATTTGTAGACAGCTATTAAGACTCCTCTCAGTCTTTTTTGCAAGCTAAACATTCCCAAATCCTGTAAACATTCCTCATAGGACATGGTTTGCAGACCGGTCACCATTCCGGTCGCTCTTCTCTGAACTTACTCCAGTTTGTTGAGGTCTTCTTTAAAATGTGGTGCCCAAAACTGAACACAGTATTCCAGATGAGGTCTGACCAAAGAGGAGTAGGGGGCAATAATGACTTCACATGATCTAGACTGTATGCTTCTGTTAATACAACCCAGAATTGCATTTGCCTTTTTTTGCTGCTGCATCACACTGTTGACTCATGTTCAGTCTGTGATCTATTTGTATTCTCAAGTCTTTCACATGTGCTGTTGCTTAGCCCTATTCCTACCATTCTGTATATGCTTTTTTCATTGCCCAGATGTAGTACTTGCATTTTTCCCTGTTAAAAACTATTCTGTTAGTTGCTGCCCACTGCTCCAGTTTATTTATATCTTTTTCAATCCTCTCTCTCTTCTCTAGTATTAGCTGTCCCTCCTAGCTTTGTGTCATCAGCAAATTTAATCAGTGTACCCTCAATTCCTTCATTAAATCATTGATAAAGATGTTGAACAATACAGGGCCCAGGACAGAGCCCTGTGGTAGCCCACTAGGTAACGCAGGCTCACAAAGTACAGAAGTCAGGCTGGAAGGGGGCACTCCACAAGAATTCGGCACAATGATCGACAGATCTCTGGTGGTCTGGCTGCGCAACTACCTTTTATTGTCAGGGAAGGTGACATCTCATCATACATTTCCCCTGCATGGTGGCTATAGCCCCACATCATGTCAGCCATATGGTGGTGCAGGGTCTGACAGCGGCTCTACCACCTCAGAGCAGGGGGCTGCAGCTTGCCACACACCCCTCTTCCACACTAGGGGGGCCCAGCTCATCACATGCCCCTCTAATGCACTGGGGGGGGGGGGGGGGGCCCGGTTCCACGCTAGAGGGGCCCGGCTCCCCACGCACCCCTCTAATGCACTAGTATGGTCCGGCTCCCCACGCACCCCTCTAATGCACTAGTATGGTCCGGCTCCCCACGCACCCCTCTTCCACACTAGGGGGGCCCGGCTCCCCACGCACCCCTCTAATGCACTAGTATGGTCCGGCTCCTCACGCACCCCTCTTCCACACTAGGGGGGCCCGGCTCCCCATGCACCCCTCTAATGCACTAGTATGGTCCGGCTCCCCACGCTCCCCTCTTCCACACTAGGGGGGCCCGGCTCCCCACGCACCCCTCTTCCACACTAGGGGGGCCCGGCTCCCCACGCACCCCTCTAATGCACTAGTATGGTCCGGCTCCCCACGCACCCCTCTTCCACACTAGGGGGGCCCGGCTCCCCACGCACCCCTCTTCCCTACAAGGGGGCCCGGCTCCCCATGCGCCCCTCTAATGCACTAGTATGGTCCGGCTCCCCACGCACCCCTCTTCCACACTAGGGGGGCCCGGCTCCCCACGCACCCCTCTAATGCACTAGTATGGTCCGGCTCCCCACGCACCCCTCTTCCACACTAGGGGGGCCCGGCTCCCCATGCATCCCTCTAATGCACTAGTATGGTCCGGCTCCCCACGCGCCCCTCTTCCACACTAGGGGGGGTCCGGCTCCCCACGCACCCCTCTTCCACACTAGGGGGGCCCGGCTCCCCACGCACCCCTCTTCCACACTAGGGGGGCCCGGCTCCCCATGCATCCCTCTAATGCACTAGTATGGTCCGGCTCCCCACGCGCCCCTCTTCCACACTAGGGGGGTCCGGCTCCCCACGCACCCCTCTTCCACACTAGGGGGGCCCGGCTCCCCACGCACCCCTCTTCCACACTAGGGGGGCCCGGCTCCCCATGCATCCCTCTAATGCACTAGTATGGCCCGGCTCCCCACACGCCCCTCTTCCACACTAGGGGGGTCCGGCTCCCCACGCTCCCCTCTTCCCTACTAGGGGGCCCAGCTCCCCACGCACCCCTCTTCCACACTAGGGGGGCCCGACTCCCCACGTGCACCTGTGTGCCCTTACAGGCTGCTACAGAGCTTGCCGAGAAGCCCACAGGGGACATCACTCCGTGGTAAGGACAATGGTGGCGGCTGCTGTGATGCCGCTCAGCAGCCTCCTGTAGTCACAGCGCCCTCCCTCGCACACTGAGAGCACTGCAGCACAGGCCTCTCCGTGCAGCCATTACTCAGCGGCGCAGCTCTCCCCGCCGCTCCCGTGCTGGGTCAGGTCGGGACCGCTTGCTATACCCCGGGGACAAGGTGACCCCGCAGGACGGTGCTGGGAGCGGGCGCTGTGCGCACACCCGCCATGTCTACTCACCAGATCTGGAACTTGAGCAGCGGCCCCGCCGTGTACTGCATCCTCAGCTTCCTGCTCGGGACACCGTTCCCGTCCGCCGAGGCCGCGCTCAGTACAGCAGCCAAGACGCCGCTCACCAGCAGCAGCCACGGAACACACCGAGCAGCCATCCTGGCCTCAGCGAGCGACTGTTGCACTGCGCAGCGAGCGCCGGGTAGTGGGTATTGCCCGCAGTGATGCAATCACGTACACTCTCAGCAGCGTGCCGGGGTGTCCGCCATGATTACTGAGGGCAGCGTGCCAGTACTACACCCCAGCAGTGGGATACAGACTTTTAAAAGGGAATGTGGCACAAAAATAAACATTTCCAACTATTACATAAATGTACTGTGTTTTAATATTTTAAAAAATGCGATTTTATTGGTATAAAATATGAAAAATAATTTAAAGCGTTTTGATATTTTCTACTTTTAAGCACTAGGGGGAGCAGCTGCTGAAATCTGCCATGACACCTGATGTACAACTTAGGCTACTTTCACACTAGCATTTTTTACAATACGTCGCAATGCGTCGTTTATGGCAAAAAACGCATCCTGCAAAGTTGTCTGCAGGATGCGTTTTTGCCCCATAGAGTAACATTAGCGACGCATTGCCACACGTAGCAACCGTCGTGTGACGGTTGCGCCGTGTTGTGGCGGACCGCCGGGAGCAAAAAACGTTAAATGTAACGTTTGTTGCTGCCGACGGACCGCTTTTTCCGACCGCGCATGCGCGGCCGGAACTCTGCCCCCACCTCCCCGCACCTCACAATGGCGCCTGAGAAATGCATCCGCTGCACCCGTTGTGCGGCGCATCAAACGCTAGCGTCGGAATCTCGGCCCAACGCATTGCGACGGGGAGATTCCGACGCTAGTGTGAAAGTAGCCTAAGGCCCGTCATGACATGATTAAGGGAGCTTAGTCTCCAGAAACGCGTTGAGATTCTTACCCATATGGTTCGTGCTGAGGTCTGTATCCTCTATGCTTAAAGTTTGTGAATAAAGAAAACTCTTTTTTATGGATTCAGTGAAGCTGGACATTCTCTTCTTTTTTTGGTCGCTAATAAAAGCCTGTGGAGAAAAAACGCATCCTGCAGACAACTTTGCAGGATGCGTTTTTTCTGCACAACGACGCATTGCGTCGTGCGTCGTATGATGCTAGTGTGAAAGTAGCCTAAGTTGCAAAAAGATAAGTAAGAATGATCCAACCTGTTGGTGACTGCAAAGTGGTGACTTGGACGGTGTCACCGAGACCTGCTGCCAGTGCGGATTGTGTTGGGGCTGCTCACTGTAGCACGCTGGGGTTGGATACGTGAGGTGTATCACGTCCTAGGATTAGATATTCGGCTCTGGGGGCTGTACGATATTTAATGGGATTAGATACACGGCTCTGCGGTCTGTATCACACATGATGGGATTAGATACCCGGCTCTGCAGGGAGTATCACACATAATGGGATTAGATACACGGCTCTGCTATCTGTATCACACATGATGGGATTAGATACCCGGCTCTGCAGGGAGTATCACACATAATGGGATTAGATATGCAGCTCTGCAGTCTGTATGAAACATGATGTGATTAGATACGCGGCTCTGCAGGCTGTACAACATATAATGGGATTAGACACACGGCTCTGCGGTCTGTATCACACATAATGGGATTAGATACTCAGCTCTGAGGTCTGTACCATATGTATAACGGGATTAGATGCACTGCTCTATGGTCTGTATCACACATGATGGGATTAGATACGCTGTTCTGCAGGCTGTACTACATATAATGGGATTAGACGTGGTCCATATCACATGATGGGATTAGATATCTGGCCCTGCCGGGAGTATCACATACGAAGGTATTCGATACGGGCAGCGCGATGGCTTAGTATTGCAGCCTTGAATTTCTGGGTTCAAATCCCACCAAGGACAACAACTCCAGGGAATGTGTATGTTCTCCCCGTGTTTGCGTGGGTTTCCTCCTTGTTCTCCGGTTTCCTCCCACATTCCAAAGACATACTGATAGGGAATTTATACAATAGAATACACTGGCGCTAAAACTATACGTAAGGCCTCCACAAGTGCCGCTGGTATCCCAGTCGGATAATGTGCCCAATCCGACAAGCAAGCAAAAGAAACTACTATATAACAGTGGGAATACCGCGCTACAGGTGGCTAGAACTGATGAACGTGCGAGATAATCCTATGTTATACAGAACCGCATATGATCCTGAGCGGTAGCTGCTATAAAATATGCAAGTGACCGATTAGGGATCGCACTCATTAATGGTGACTAAAAATGATATAGTCCTTACTTGGTACAGCCGTATAGATATCGCCACACGGGTGAACTGTTAGCCTCAGATGCAGATGACGAACTTGCGTTCATAGAAGTCCGATGAGCCGGAGACAAGTCCCGTCCCTCTGGTAGGTGAGTATGCAGCTATCAGGAACAGCTGTTAGCTGTGGCTGTGGGTATGGCAGGCAAGGGCTGCTTGAGTTGCGTGTAGGGCCAATCCAAACCTACGCGTTTCGAAGTGTCACGCACTTCTTCATCAGGGTCTTCATGGGTCTAGAGACAGTGGGCGGTAACCCTGATGAAGAAGTGCGTGACACTTCGAAACGCGTAGGTTTGGATTGGCCCTACTGAGTCTCCTTAGGCCAAGTGACGTCACTCACTGCTCGGCGGTGTCGGCCATCTTCCACGTGTATCCAGGGACGCCTCCGGCCGGGACGTCTCTGGCTCTACACACAACTCAAGCAGCCCTTGCCTGCCATACCCACAGCCACCGCTAACGGCTGTTCCTGATAGCTGCATACTCACCTACCAGAGGGACGGGACTTGTCTCCGGCTCATCGGACTTCTATGAACGCAAGTTCGTCATCTGCATCTGAGGCTAACAGTTCACCCGTGTGGCGATATCTATACGGCTGTACCAAGTAAGGACTATATCATTATTAGTCACCATTAATGAGTGCGATCCCTAATCGGTCACTTGCATATTTTATAGCAGCTACCGCTCAGGATCATATGCGGTTCTGTATAACATAGGATTATCTCGCACGTTCATCAGTTCTAGCCACCTGTAGCGCGGTATTCCCACTGTTATATGATAGGGAATTTAGATTGTGAGTCCCATGGGGACAGCGATGATAATGTCTGTAAATCCATGTGAAATTGGTGCTATATAAGGGTGTATAATAAATAAATAAGATACATGGCTCCCTTACATCAGAGTAAAGCCATTCTTCAGACATCTGTAATGCAGGGTTGTCTGAATGAGGCTTTACAATGATATAGCAGAAATGAGAGCTCAGTTAGTGATTACATGGCTGTGCTTTAAACACTGCAGCACTAACATCAGCTTTGAGCAAAGGTTGTGTGGGGCAGTGACAGGTGCCAAATGCGAGGGGCGATATGTATCCCCCAGGAAGCATACTGAGGCCGCTGGAGTGCATTGCAGTCACTGACATATCTGTGATTGTAGTGCAAAATAGAACTAAGTTCTGGTCCTGGACAAGCTATTTGCCCAAGGCAGATTTAAGAAAACCCGGCACGGGCTTTTATTTTTGGAGCGGACTACATGATGGTAGTGGGGCAGTTCGCTTCCTCCAAGCTGTGTCTTACAAGTGGCCCATGACCACAGAGTTCATTTAAAAACCCTGCAGCAAAGGGTTGGGGGTGTCAGTCTTGGTTTGTAAGCTTGCAGAGCAGGTGGCTCTGAAAAGCTCAGCCTGTGTGAGGTAACACAAAACCAAGCGGAGCCAAAAGATCTGGCTCCGCTCAGCATAGCACGGTGGGGCAGTCGCCCACGGCAACCGGTCTCGGATACAGACTGTCTTGATTCCCGGCTGCGATCCAGAGGATACCATTTGTTTTCCGTTTGTAAGTATGTTGGACATTAAAGATTCTTTCTGTTGAACTTTCCAGTGGTCACTGCCTGTCTGTCACAGTACACCAACCCCGCTGCACTACATATGGTGGAGAATGCGAACTGATGCATACCCAAAGCCCGCTGCATGTCGGTTATTAGGCCCTAGGCCCGCAATACTGCAGCCCAAGCCTGCCGACAAGATGGAGAAGCTTTTGAAGCAGTTGGTCCTCACTCAGCAATGGCAGCAGGAGCAGCAGAAGCTACAGTTTCAGCGGCAGCAGCAGGAGCAACTGCAGTTACAGCGGTAGCAGCTGGAGCAGCACAATCATCAGCCGCAGCTGCTGTATCAGCAGCAGCAAAAGACTAATGAGATGATTCTGCAGCAGGTTGTGCCTATGCGAGATGCATCCTTACCAGTGACCTTGATCCATTCTGAGGCCCTGTACATAGTTAGGTCAGCGCTGAGGAAGATGAGTCCTGGTTTGGAGGCTTTCTTCACCATGTTCGAGTGCACACAGAGCGGGAGAGCTTGCCGATGACCCAGTCGGCTGAAGTGGTGGCCCCCTTCCTGACGGGAGTTGCCCAGAAGGCATACCTGCATCTCAGTCGGGACGATGCACTGGACTATGAAAAGCTCAGATCCTTGCCCGGGCACAGCGTTCTCTTGTCTTTAGTGACTCTGTGCAGTACGGTCAGTTACTAGTAGCGGGTTTTACTCCTGCACGGTGGACCTCGGGTTGCGAACGCACCGATTCCTCTTTAAATATATATTTGGTCTGTTCTGCCAAACCGTAACATAATACTAGCGCCAGGGTCTGGCTAGTAAATGGCGGATAAACAGCAATCTTTGAGGTACATCCAGCAGCTGGACGGTAGGTTGGCGGCTCTCGAGCGCACAACCTCAGCTGTGGATGTAACCACAGTTGCTGTTCAGGCTGCTAGTGTGGCTACAGCAACCTTGTCCACTGCCACCCCAGTTCCGACTCTTTCTCGCCTCCCACTGCCAGAGAAATTTTCTGGAGATAGTAAATCTTGTAGGGGTTTCGTGAGTCAGTGCTCTATACATCTCGAGCTTCTGGCTGCACGTTTCCCCACAGAGGGGGCAAAGGTGGGATTTATAGTGTCTCTCCTGTCGGACAGGGCATTAGAGTGGGATACGCCGCTGTGGGAGCGTGGTGATCATGTGGTGCAGAGTGCTCCGCAGTTCCTGAGCACTCTGAAACAGGTCTTTTTAGGACCTCGAGTCACCCATGATACGGCGCTCCAACTGTTGGCATCGACTCAGGGCTAATCCTTGGTCAGCCATTTTGCCGTCCACTTCCGTACCCTAGCATCTGAGCTGGAGTGGTCAGATAAAGGCCTTATCCCTATATTTTGGAGGGAGCTGGCTGACCACGTGAAGGACGCTCTGGCCACTAGGGAGATTCCCGCCACACTGGAGGAGTTAATAACTGTGTCCACTCGTACTGACCTTTGTTTTCACGAGCGGCGGTTAGAGCGAGCCCAGTGTAGGCAGAGGTTTCGGCTGGCTCCCACCTTCGCCAAACCTTAGGAATCTCCGGTCCTGGTCCCTGAGTCACATGAGGCCATGGAAGTGTCACGAGGGGGATCTAAGTCCCGGACCGCTCGTGCACTCACGGTCTGTCATGCTTGCCAGCAGTCAGGACATCTTGCCACAAGATGTCCCCAGCGGTCGAGGAAACGTCAACGTCTAGTGGTAGTAAGTGGAGGTACACTAAACACGGCGACGTTTGCCTCCAAATTGTCCTTTAAGGGGACAATTACTATAGGCTCACTCTCCCACTCGGTAGAGCTCTGCATGGATTCTGGGGAGGAGGGCAATTTTATGTCTTCTGCCTTAGCCCAACGTCACGCAATTCCCCTGGTAATGCTAGCTCAACCAGTTACCGTACGAGTGGTGAATGGGTCAACACTGCCCTCTCAGATAACACACCAGACCATCCCTTTCACTCTGTCTATGTCGCCATATCATCAGGGGATTATATCTCTGCTCATCATTCCTGAGGGAATTGATGAGGTCCTGTTAGGGATACCTTGGTTACAGTACCACTCTCCTCATATTGAGTGGTCCCCAGGCACAATTTTGGGATGGGGTGAATCTTCTGGGGGTAGATGTCAGAGGGAATGTGTTCAGGTTGCTACTACCGAGGTACCCGCAGATCTATCCTCTCTCCCCAAGCAACATTGGCCCTATGCAGACGTGTTCTCCAAAAGAGCTGCGGAGACCCTTCCGCCTCACCGCCCATATGACTGTCCTATAGACCTCCTACCTGGTGCTGAGCCTCCCCGGGGTCGAGTCTATCCGTTATCTCTCCCGGAGATGGAGGCAATGTCACAGTACATCCAGGAAAATTTGGCAAGGGGATTCATTAGGAAGTCAGTGTCACCTGCAGGGGCTGGGTTCTTCTTCGTGCAGAAGAAGAACGGGGAACTACGTCCATGTATAGACTACAGGGGTCTTAACACCATCACCGTTAAGAATAAATATCCCCTGCCCCTGATATCTGAGCTCTTTGATAGGCTTCGGGGAGCAAGGGTATTTACTAAACTAGACCTGGGGGGTGCTTACAACCTGATTCGCATCCGTGAGGGGGACGAATGGAAGACAGCTTTTAACACCAGGAATGGGCACTATGAATATCTAATGATGCCCTTTGGGCTCTGTAATGCCCCAGCTGTTTTCCAAGACTTTGTGAACGACATCTTCCAGGATATGCTTTCCACCACGGTCGTAGTCTATCTGGATGATATCCTCATCTACTCTCCAGATATTGACTCCCACCGGAGAGATGTTTGCAAAGTCTTCGACCTCTTACGAACTAATTCCCTCTACGCCAAGTTGGAGAAATGTGTGTTTGAGCAGGAGTCCTTACCTTTCCTGGACTATATCATCTCCGCCCAGGGATTGGCTATAGATCCTGCCAAACTACAGGCTGTGATGGACTGGCAAGAACCCCATTCTCTTAAAGCAGTGCAGCGCTTTATGGGGTTCATTAACTATTATCGCCAGTTCATTCCTCATTTCTCAACTTTGGTAGCTCCCTTGGTAGCCTTCACCAAGAAGGGAGCAAATCCCAAATTGTGGTCTGAGGAGGTCTCCAAGGCCTTCACTTCAATTAAGTCCCATTTTGCTAGCGCTCCCATCCTACATCGCCCCGATGTAGATAAGCCGTTTATAATGGAGGTGGATGCCTCTTCCGTTGGTGCTGGAGCAGTCCTCTTTCAAAAGGATGCTCAAGATCAGAAGCATCCTTGCTTCTTCTTTTCCAAGACCTTCACAACAACGGAGAGGAATTATTCCATCGGGGACAGGGAGTTGCTAGCAATGAAGTTGGCCTTCTCTGAGTGGAGACATCTTTTGGAGGGGGCTCGCTTTCCTTTCCAAGTATTCACAGACCACAAGAATTTGGTTTACCTACGGATAGCCCAGCGGTTAAATTCTCGCCAGGCCAGATGGTCCTTGTTCTTCTCCCGATTCCATTTCACCCTCCATTTCCTTTCTGGGGAGAAGAACATTCGTGCCGACGCTCTCTCTCACTTTGTTATATCATCTGAGGAGGAAGAGGAGCCTCGGCTTAAGGTCCCTACCGAGAGTCTGAGAACTGTGGCCCTGGTTTCGCTCGAGTCTGTGCCTCCAGGCAAGACTTTTGTACCATCCAGTCTGCGTCCGGAGGTTCTCTCTTGGGCTCACTCGTCCAGGGTAGGTGGACATTTTGGATCCAAAAGGACATCTGAGCTACTGGCGAGGACATACTGGTGGACGCATATGGCCCATGACGTCGCAGACTATGTTCGGGCATGTGTCTCCTGCGCCAAGAACAAGTCTCCTCGTCAATGGTCAGCTGGGTTGCTTTACCCCCTGCCGGTGGCGGACAGGCCCTGGGAGATAGTTGGGATGGATTTTGGGGTGGGCTTACCCAAGTTTCGTAGCTGCACCAGTATTTGGGTGATCAATGACCATTTTTCAAAAATGGTGCACTTGGTGCCTCTTCCACGGCTACCTTCTGCATGGGCGCTGGCAGCGTTGTTTATCAAACATATCTTTCTCCTACACGGTATGCCGGACAAAATTGTCATTGAGCGGAGAGAGTTTTGTCGTCTACTCAGCATTGAGTTGAATCTCTCCTCGGCATATCATCCCGAGACGAATGGGTTGGTAGAGAGGGCCAACCAGACTCTGGTCACATATCGGCATCATTTTGTTTCTGCCAGGCAGGATGACTGGGCATCCTTGCTACCGTGGGCGGAGTTTGCCCTTAACAACGCCGTAGCCGACTCCACCGGTCAGACTCCATTCCTCCTTATCTACGGCCAGCATCCGCGTGTCCCTGTGCCCATGCCCGTGTCTTCCGCTGACTTCAGGGTGGCAGACTGGGCTGTGGAGGCACGGGACATTTGGAACCTCCAAGGAGAGAATGAGGTCCTCTGCCGATGCTCATCGGCGCCCCGCTCCGACCTTTCCTTCTGGCGACTTAGTGTGGCTCTCCACCTGTAACATCAGGCTGCATGTTGAGTCCACTAAGTTTGCACCTCGCTACTTGGGTCCCTGATCTTCTTCAGAACTGCTGGGATTAGACATATCAGTGGGAAGGCATACAAGAGTCCTGACGTCCATTCTATGCCGAAGGCGTCTACTGCCAATGGCCTGTCTGCTGGGTTCAGGGAGCAGAACTTCTGAACTTTCTTGTTGGCTATTGAGGCAAAGAGGTCTACACTGGGTCTTCCCCACATGTGTATTATCCGATGAAAAATTGACTTTTTTAGGGACCATTCCCCTTGCCGTAAGTGGTTCCTGCTTAAAAAGTCTGCCTTTATATTGTCCACACCTCCAATATGCAGGGCTGATAATGAGAGGACATGCCTTTCGGCTAGAGTCATGAGTCTTTTGGTTATGTGCATCAATGACCGAGAACGGGTGCCCCCCTGGTGGTTTACGTATGCGACCGCTGTTCAGTTCTCCAATAGGACTCTCACATGATGCCCTGTCAAGTGTGGAAGTAACCTCCTTAACGCTTTCTCGATTGCTAGGGGTTCCCACTCATTTGAGGATAGATTTTTTTCCTCTTGAGCCCATGAGTCTTGGACCCATAGTGTGTCTGAGTGAGCTCCCCACCCCCATGGACTGACGTCCGTTGTGATTACTTTGGAGGCTGTGTATGTCCAGGGAACTCCTCTCGGAGATGACTATCTGTAACCACCATCTGAGTGATTGGAGTACAGCAAGCGGGAGAATGAGATTCTGCTCTAGCTGCCCATGAAGTTCCCGGTCATTCTGCAGCACACACCATTGTGCGGTGATGTCACCGCTGTGCTCTGCTTTATGGCTGGCGCTGACACAGTCAGTGCGGGAAGCTGACGGCGGGGGACGTGACAGACATCGGAATGTGAGTATGTAGTTTTTTTTTTTTACTTTTACAATGGTAACCAGGGTAAATATTGGGTTACTAAGCGCGGCCCTGCACTTAGTAACCCGATGTGTACCCTGGTTACCCGGGGACTTCGGCATCGTTGACAGTTTCAACAATGCCGAAGTCTTTCCCCTGATCGTTGGTCGCTGGAGAGAGCTGTCTGTGTGACAGCTCCCCAGCGACCACACAACGACTTACCAATGATCACAGCCAGGTCGTATTGCTGGTCGTGATCGTTGGTAAGTCGTTTAGTGTAATGGTACCTTAAGTAAGGTATTATCAGAGTACTGTGAGATGTGCTGTGACCTCTGCAATCAGTTTTGTAAATACACGTGGGACTGTTGCTATCCCAAAGGGCAGAGCCCTGTACTGAAAGTGACGTAGCTGGGACCCCATCTGAACTGCTACTCTGAGGAACTTGCGATCTTGTTGTCTGATTGGGACGTGATAATAAGTGTCCTTTAGATCTAGCACTGTCATGTAACACTGAGGATATAGAGGTTTCACCGCTGATTTTATTGTTTCCATTTTGAATGATGGAATTATTAGATATTTGTTGAGGCTTTTTAAAATTATCATTGTCCTCCAAGTATTGTCCGGTTTTTTTATGAGAAAAAGGGGGGAATAAAACCTTCTATCGTTTCCTCCATTGGGACTTCTTCCAAGACGTGTTTGTCTAGGAGTGATGTTACTTCCCCTTCCAGACTGTCTTGCTTCTCTTGGGAGGACTGTACTGGAGTCTGGCTGTATTTTCTTGGAGGCCAGTGGTGGAATTTTAGTTTTAGGCCCGATCCTATAATTTGTCTGATCCATGCGCTGGATGAGATCCTCTCCCAGGCTGGAAGGAAGTGAGAGAGCCTCCCACCTGAGAAGGACCGTCACTGGGAGGGTTTCTTGCCAAAATTGAAGCCTTTTCCTCCCCTGGATCGCTTGTCACAGTTGCTCCTGTCTCGGTCTCTATACTGCTGCCTTCGGAATTTTCGGCCTCTTTGAAAGGAGCGCCGAAAGGGCTGAAATGGCTGTTTCGGAAAATTTTTCTTTTTGTCACCGGCTTTTTCCAACACCTCATCTAATGCCGGTCCAAACAGGAAGTTCCCTTCACATGGCAAAGAGCAAAGTTTCATCTTTGCCTGTGTATCTCCTGGCCAGCATTTAAGCCACATCACACGGCGTCCTGTGTTGGCTAAAGCTACTGCCTTTGCTGCCAGTCTAGCTGAGTCTGCTGATGCTTCAGCTAGAAATACTGCCTCTGCTCTCATGGCCGGTATTGCCTCTAGGATAGTCTCTCTGGGAACTTTTTGTTCTACCTGATCCTCCAGGTTATCTATCCACACTTTAAGGGATCTGGCTACACAAGTGGCCGCAATAGCTGGCCTTAGTGCCCCTGCCGAGGCTTCCCATACTGTCTTCAGGCAACTGTCCATTTTTCTATCCAGAGGCTCTTTTTGAGAACCTAAAACCTCAAATGACAGGGAGGATTTTCTGGCAACTTTTGAAATTGCCACATCAATTTTTGGAGCTTTATCCCAAGATGAGGACGCCTCTTCCTCAAAAGGATATCTCCTTTTTAGGGAGTTGATTATCTGGGACTTTTTGTCTGTTTTTTGCCATTCTTTCTTAACAAGTTCTTGTAGTTGTTCGTTAACAGGGAATGATCTACGTTTTTTCTTTTGCAGCCCACTGAACATGAGTTCTTGTGCTGTCTTTACTTTGTCGTCTACCAGCCCCATGGTAGAACGGACAGCTTTTATAAGTTTATCTGTAGCCTCCACTGGAAATGCATCTTCCTCTGAGCTACGTTCGGAGTAACGAGAACTATCTGAGGCTTCCTCCAACTCTGAGGAGTCCCTTTGGGATGCTACTGAGGGGCTGGATCTGTCCCTAGATCTGGTATTTGTGTCGGCTGGCTGTCTTACCTTCCGCTGTCTGTCCTCCGGTGCTGTGCTTTCCTGCACTCACTGTGAGCACAGTGGCCGGAAAGCAGAGCGGTGACGTCACCGCTCTGCTTTCCGGCCGCTGTGCTCACAGCCAGTGCAGAGAAGCACAGCGCCGGGGACAGACAGCAGAAGGTAAGTATGAAGTGTTTGTTTTTTTTACTTTTAGGATGGTAACCAGGGTAAACATCGGGTTACTAAGCGCGGCCCTGCGCTTAGTAACCCAATGTTTACCCTGGTTACCGGCATCGTTGGTCGCCGGAGAGCGGTCTGTGTGACAGCTCTCCAGCGACCAAACAGCGACGCTGCAGCGATCCGGATCGTTGTCTGGATCGCTGCAGCATCGTTTAGTGTGAAGGTACCTTTACATACTACCACGTAACAAGAGCAGTCACCTTCAAACTGGCCTGGTTAGTGACACAGGGCAGCACTTCTGGTTCGTTTAAATAGACTCACTTCCTTCTCCTTTCTTTTTTTTTAATGGATAACCTGGTTGATCCTGCTTTTTACTGGCCGCTCAGCACTTTGTGCTACAATCAGGTGTATGTGCGCACCTGCAAGTTATGTGCAATCAATAACCTGGCTGATCGTGCCTTTGTAATGGTCCAGCCTCAGCTGGTTAATACAGTTGTGGCCAAAAGTATTGACACCCCTGCAATTCTGTCAGATAATACTCAGTTTCTTCCTGAAAATGATTGCAAACACAAATTCTTTGTTATTATTATCTTCATTTAATTTGTCTTAAATGAAAAAACACAAAAGAGAATGAAGCAAAACATAGATCATTTCTCCAAAAATGGGCCAGACAAAAGTATTGGCACCATCAGCCTAATACTTGGTTGCACAACCTTTAGCCAAAATAACTGCGACCAACCTCTTCCGGTAGCCATCAATGAGTTTCTTACAATGCTCTGCTGGAATTTTAGACCATTCTTCTTTGGTAAACTGCTCCAGGTCCCTGATATTTGAAGGGTTGCCTTCTCCAAACTGCCATTTTTAGATCTCTCCACAGGTGTTCTAAAGGATTTTTCGACCCCCCTGCCCCTTAGTCCTGTACAAAACGTTCCAAGTGCTGCCGCGGGGTAATGTGCGCACGCGCGTACCCACCATTTCCGGGTACCCGGCGCTGGTTGGGAAGGAGCTTGCAGCGCCGGGAATGTCCACGCCACGGACTCCAGGAGGCAGCGCAGCACTCACCTCCAACGTCTGTGCTGCCTTCTCCGGACACCGCTCCATACCTTTCCTTTGTGCAGCCTCAGGTACCGACCAGGGAGGAGGGGGGAGAACCTGCTTTCTATGCTCGACAGGGATGCCCCCACACCACCAAGACTTACTCAGCCTGGGCACCGATGTGCCTTACGGGCTGCATGGCCACTTTAGGTCAGTGGGGGGGCACCTAATAGTGACCCCCGTGGACAGCAGGATTTTGCAGCAACAGGGGGGAAACATTACATGCGGCCCCCTTGGCTCAATCTTTACCCTGGCATTGCCTCACGGGCTGTGGCCATGCTTCAGTCAGGGGGGATATGGAAATACATGGCCCCGAGGCGACTACCGGTACCTGGTGACGGGTGCAGCAGACTAGCACCTGCCCAAATCCTTCTAACCCCGGCATCCTCTTCTGTCTTCAGAAGTCCATCTTGAGGGTTCCCCATCAAGGACAGGAAACCAACATATGTGGTGAGAGGAACCGCCCCTTTAATCTTGATGGTTTCCTGTCTTTGAAGGGCGGATCCCCTCTCTCGTGGTGCCGTCATGTATGATGGAAAAATGTTATTTTACATTTTTGTCAAATTGCTGATAGTTTTAAAAAATAAACAAAACATATCAATCTAAACTTACCATTCAAAAAGAATAATGTGTCACGAAAAAGACAATCTTCAAATTAATGAGATATGTTAAAAAGCGTTCCAGAGTTATTACCACGTAAATTGACACTGGTCAGATTTCAAAAATTTGGCCCCATCACTAAGGGGTTAGTAGAGGGAAAACAGCTTTTTGGGATTATTTTTTTTTTAACATACTTAGTTCCAGTATGGTGAAGGACTTGAATATTTTTCACTTTGATCTATGGTCTCATGCGCTTGAGTGCAAGAGAACTGACCACCTTTCACTAAGGCTAGGTTCACATTGCTTTCATTGACTCCGTTAAACGGACTACGTTACACCGCGGCATAACGCGGTGTAACGTAGTCCGTTAACGCCGTCATTGAATGCAATGTCAGACGCATCACTACCGCACGCCCACAATGGGCGTGCGCTAGCGATGTGCCATCATTTGAGTGACGGACCCGAGACGCGGGCTGCAGCGTTTCCGGGTCTGTCACTGCGAGCGCAGATGGAGCTAGCAGATGCTCCATCTGTGCTAGCACTGTGCAAAGTTGGCACTTGCGTTACCGCAGTCAGTTTAACGTATGCAATGTGAACCTAGCCTAACACAGTCTGCTAGACCTTTCTGAGCTGATGGCAGATCGAATTAGCCACCGCAAGTATCGGCAACTTTACTCAGGGGTGCCAATATGGTTAAAGATGGAGCCCTCTTCCTCATCTAAATGTCACGGTCATGACTGACATTATCTAAAGGGGTAAATTTGCTTTGATTGGTTCCAAAAGCGATCAGAACCGATGCCACAGGGTGTCAGCTAATACTTACAGCTGGAACTGATAATTAAGCCTGCTTAACCCCTTTACCCCAAGCGTAGTTTGCACGTTAATGACCGTGCCAATTTTTACAATTCTGACCACTGTCCCTTTATGAGGTAATAACTCTGGAATGCTTCCATGGATCCTGGTGATTCTGTTTTCTCGTGACATATTGTACTTTGTGATAGTGGTAAAATTTCTTTGATATAACTTGCATTTACAGGTCCTTCTCAAAAAATTAGCATATAGTGTTAAATTTCATTATTTACCATAATGTAATGATTACAATTAAACTTTCATATATTATAGATTCATTATCCACCAACTGAAATGTGTCAGGTCTTTTATTGTTTTAATACTGATGATTTTGGCATACAACTCCTGATAACCCAAAAAACCTGTCTCAATAAATTAGCATATTTCACCCATCCAATCAAATAAAAGTGTTTTTTAATAACAAACAAAAAAACCATCAAATAATAATGTTCAGTTATGCACTCAATACTTGGTCGGGAATCCTTTGGCAGAAATGACTGCTTCAATGCGGTGTGGCATGGAGGCAATCAGCCTGTGACACTGCTGAGATGTTATGGAGGCCCAGGATGCTTCAATAGTGGCCTTAAGCTCATCCAGAGTGTTGGGTCTTGCGTCTCTCAACTTTCTCTTCACAATATCCCACAGATTCTCTATGGGGTTCAGGTCAGGAGAGTTGGCAGGCCAATTGAGCACAGTAATACCATGGTCAGTAAACCATTTACCAGTGGTTTTGGCACTGTGAGCAGGTGCCAGGTCGTGCTGAAAAATGAAATCTTCATCTCCATAAAGCATTTCAGCCGATGGAAGCATGAAGTGCTCCAAAATCTCCTGATAGCTAGCTGCATTGACCCTGCCCTTGATGAAACACAGTGGACCAACACCAGCAGCTGACATGGCACCCCACACCATCACTGACTGTGGGTACTTGACACTGGATTTCAGGCATTTTGGCATTTCCTTCTCCCCAGTCTTCCTCCAGACTCTGGCACCTTGATTTCCGAATGACATGCAAAATTTGCTTTCATCAGAAAAAAGTACTTGGGACCACTTAGCAACAGTCCAGTGCTGCTTCTCTGTAGCCCAGGTCAGGCGCCTCTGCCGCTGTTTATGGTTCAAAAGTGGCTTTACCTGGGGAATGCGGCACCTGTAGCCCATTTCCTGCACACGCCTGTGCACGGTGGCTCTGGATGTTTCCACACCAGACTCAGTCCACTGCTTCCTCAGGTTCCCCAAGGTCTGGAATCGGTCCTTCTCCACAATCTTCCTCAGGGTCCGGTCTCCTCTTCTCGTTGTACAGTGTTTTCTGCCACATTGTTTCCTTCCAACAGACTTACCATTGAGGTGCCTTGATACAGCACTCTGGGAACAGCCTATTTGTTGAGAAATTTCTTTCTGGGTCTTACCCTCTTGCTTGAGGGTGTCAATGATGGCCTTCTTGACATCTGTCAGGTCGCTAGTCTTACCCATGATGGGGGTTTTGAGTAATGAACCAGGCAGGGAGTTTATAAAAGCCTCAGGTATCTTTTGCATGTGTTTAGAGTTAATTAGTTGATTCAGAAGATTAGGGTAATAGGTCGTTTAGAGAACCTTTTCTTGATATGCTAATTTATTGAGACAGGTTTTTTGGGTTATCAGGAGTTGTATGCCAAAATCATCAGTATTAAAACAATAAAAGACCTGACAAATTTCAGTTGGTGGATAATGAATCTATAATATATGAAAGTTTAATTGTAATCATTACATTATGGTAAATAATGAAATTTAACACTATATGCTAATTTTTTGAGAAGGACCTGTATTTGTGAAAAAAATAGAATTAGTTCTTACCGGTAATTCGGTTTCTAGGAACCTTCCAAGACAGCAGTATCGGAGGATGTCTCCCCGCCCTAATAGGGGACAGGAAACAAAGAGGTTAAACCCCCCCCCTTCCTGCAACCACCAGTGTTTTTTCCGGACACAGTAGCATGTATAGTTACCACTTAAGTGCAGGAGTCATGAAATAAATAAATCAGATCGGGAGGGAAATTAGTGCTGTCGTGGAAGGTTCCTAGAAACCGAATTACCGGTAAGAACTAATTCTATTTTCTCCAGTCACCTTCCACGACAGCAGTATCGGAGTGATACCAACCGATAATTTCTTTAGGGGGGACAACTGCTTGCAGAACGCGTCTGCCAAACGATAGGTCCCTGTTGAAGTTGAGCCTATAGTGTCTGGTGAATGTATGGATTGACGACCGGGTGGCGGCTCTGCATATCTGCTCTGCTGATGCGCTTCCCCTCTCTGCCCAGGAAGTCGAGACTGAACGGGTGGAGTGGGCTTTCAGTGAAGCTGGAGGTGTAAGCATCTGAGATGAGTATGCCAGGCTAAAGGTACCGTCACACTAGACGATATCGCTAGCGATCCGTGACGTTGCAGCGTCCTCGCTAGCGATATCGTCCAGTGTGACAGGCAGCAGCGATCAGGCCCCTGCTGGGAGATCGCTGGTCGGGGAAGAAAGTCCAGAACTTTATTTCGTCGCTGGACTCCCCGTAGACATCGCTGAATCGGCGTGTGTGACACCGATTCAGCGATGTCTTTGCTGGTAACCAGGGTAAACATCGGGTAACTAAGCGCAGGGCCGCGCTTAGTAACCCGATGTTTACCCTGGTTACCATCCTAAAAGTAAAAAAACAAACACTACATACTTACCTACAGCCGTCTGTCCTCCAGCGCTGTGCTCTGCACTCCTCCTGCTCTGGCTGTGAGCGTCGGTCAGCCGGAAAGCAGAGCGGTGACGTCACCGCTCTGCTTTCTGGCTGCCCGGCGCTCACAGCCAGACCAGAGAAGCAGAGCGCCGAGGACAGACAGCAGAAGGTAAGTATGTAGCGTTTGTTTTTTTACTTTTTAGGATGGTAACCAGGGTAAACATCGGGTTACTAAGCGCGGCCCTGCGCTTAGTTACCCGATGTTTACCCTGGTTACCGGGGACCTCGGGATCGTTGGTCGATGGAGAGCTGTCTGTGTGACAGCTCTCCAGCGACCAAACAGCGACGCTGCAGCGATCCGGATCGTTGTCGGTATCGCTGCAGCGTCGCTATGTGTGATGGTACCTTAATGGCTTGCTTAATCCAATTAGCAATCGTGTTTTGGGCAGCTTTCTTGCCCTTATTTCGTCCTGACCACTGGATGAACAGGTTTTGATCCAACCTTCCGTCTGTTGGAGGTAGAACAGGACCACCCTGCGGACGTCCAGGGTGTGAAAGACCTCTTTTGGGTAATATGATGTTCTGATTTCTGTGAAAATCTGAAACTACCTTAGGTGTAAAGGCAGGGTCTAAATTGAGGATTATACTATTCGTGGTTATGGTCAGGAATGGCTCCTGGATTGATAAGGCCTGTAATTCCACTATACGCCTGGCAGTAGTGATAGCTACCAGGAAGACGGTTTTAAGGGTCAGGATCTTTAAGCTGGAAGCTGATAGGGGTTCAAAGGGGTCCCCGGTCAGACCTTTTAATACCAGGTTCAAGTCCCAAGGAGGGGTGTGGACCTGGAGTCTTGGACGGATTCTAGTTGCCGATGTTATGAATCGTTTGACCCATCGGTGGTTTGCTAGATCCTGGTCGAAGAAAGACCCGAAAGCTGACACCCAAACCTTTAGGGTACTAGGTGAAAGCCCCAGTTCAAAGCCCTTCTGGAGAAATTGAAGGATCTGTGCAATATTTGGGTTGAAAGGATCCAGTCTGTTTGGGGAACACCATGATGAGAACCTTTTCCAAATTTTGCCATAAATGGCGTTAGTTATTGGCTTCCTACTCTTTTGTAGGGTTTCGATTACTTCCTGCGAGAGTCCACTGGCTTTCAGGATCTGTTTCAGTAACCAGGCTGTCAACTTGAGCTTGTGTAGGTCTGGATGGGTCAGGGGACCCTGTTGAAGAAGGTCGCGTCTCTGAGGAAGCAGAATCAGGCCTTCTAGACACATGCTTGTCAATGCGCTGAACCAGCTTCTTCCTGGCCACAATGGGGCTACCAGAATCGTTGTAACTTGATCTATCCAGATCTTCTGTAACGTTCTGGGTAGCAATGATATTGGCGGAAAAGCATATGCCAGGGTAAACTCCCAGGGGTGGGAGAAAGCATCCAGTCCCTGTGCCTCGTTTGAGGGGGTCAGGGAGAAGAAGGTGTTTGATTTTTGGTTCCAATTGTTGGCAAACAAGTCCAAACCTGGAGATCCCCACCTCTGGACTAGGGTTAGGAATACATCCTGGTTTAGAGACCACTCCCCTGGATGGAAGTCCCTCCTGCTGAGGTAATCTGCCTGGGAATTGTCCAATCCCTTTATATGTACTGCAGAGATTGACAAAAGGTGATTCTCCGCCCAGGAAAAAATCCTTCTAGCAGTTAGCTTCAGGCTCGTGTGTCCTGTGCCCCCTTGGTGCCGGATAGGCCACAGTGGTCATATTGTCTGACATCACCCGTACATGGTGATCTTGGATGATGACAGATGCGGCTCTTAGCGCCTCTTCCACTGCTTTCAATTCCCTCAGATTTGAGGAACTGTGTCTTACATTTGGGGGCCACAACCCCTGAAAGTGGGAGCCTTCTATCACGGCGCCCCAACCTCTCAGACTTGCGTCTGTTGTGAGTATTCTGAGAGGAGTCTGATCCCAGCTGACTCCCCGATGTAGATTTTGGGAGTTCAGCCACCATGACAGGGAGGATCTCACATGAGAGGGAAGGGGAATCTTCCTGGTTAAAGCCATCTGGCGTCCTCTTGAGTACGTCAGGATGTGCGATTGGAGTATTCTCGTATGGGCCTGGGCCCAGGAGACTGCCTGGATGCATGATGTTAACGAACCCAGGATTGACATAGAGTCTCTTAGAGTCGGGTTTTTTTGATTTCTGAACCTGGAGATCCTGTGGACAAGATCGGTCTGACGGTCCTTGGGTAGAAAGGATATTCTCTTCTCCGAGTCTAAAAGGACTCCTAGGAATTTCTTCCGTGGAGAAGGCCGGAGGTCTGATTTTGCCACGTTCCGGATCCACCCGAGCGATCCTAGGATGTCGAGGACTCTTGTCACATCCTGATTGAGGCGTGAAGCGGATGGGGCAATAAGAAAGTCGTCCAGGTATGGAATGACAAGGACCCCTTGTTGACGAATAAAGATTACCGCTTCTGACATGATCTTGGTGAAGACTCGTGGAGCAGACGAGACTCCGAACGGAAGAACATTGAATTGGTAATGGCTGATCCGCTTGTTTTGGGAAATTGCGAACCTGAGGAACTTCCTGTGGTCTGGATGTATTGGCACATGGTAGTATGTGTCCCTCAGGTCCAACGTCGCCATCACCCAGTCCTGACCGATCAGCGGAATTGCTGATCTGATCGATTCCATTTTGAATCTTCGGTATCTTATTACTTGATTTAGAGGTTTCAGGTTTATGATGATACGGTGTTTCCCGGAGGGTTTTTTCACCAAGAAGAGGTGGGAATAGTGACCTTCTCCTATTACCCGATGTGGTACATTGGGAAATCACCTCTGCTTGAAGCAGGTTTAAGATATCCGGCATCATAGATTCCCGAAGTCCTGGGGATTGTAGAGAAGTGATAGTCAGACGGTGAGGAGGAGGACTCTCGAACTCCAATCTTAGGCCTTCTCGTATGGTACGCAGGACCCACTGCTTTGTGGTGATCATCTGCCACTGGGAGAGGAATCCCGAGAGTTGACCTCCGACCGGAGAGCAGTCATTGCTTCTCAGAGGTCTGTTGAGGCTGGGGGACCAGGATATTTCTGGCTTTCCCTCCCTTGGGGTAACTCCACTGTCCCGATTTGCCCTTACCCCTGTAATTTTGCTGGGGGGTCTGGTCACGGGGGAATGAAAAAAACGCTTTCTAGGGTTCTTTTGTTCCGGAAGGACTTTCTTCTTATCTGAGGCTTTGTCCAAGATTTCGTCCAGAACTGGCCCAAATACATAATGACCCTGGAAGGGAATACCACAAAGCTTAGATTTTGAGGTAATATCGCCTCCCCAGGAATTCAGCCACAAAGCCCTTCTAGCTGAATTTGTGAGAACCGCTGATCTAGCGGCAACTCGTACGGATTCGGCGGAGGCGTCCGCGAGGAATCCAGTTGCCTTCTGGAGCAGAGGGAGAGAATTAAGGATCTCTTCCCTAGATGTACCTTGAACAAGGTGATTCTCCAAGGTACGCAGCCAGAGAAACAAGGATCTGGCTACACATGTTGAGGCCACGTTGGATCTCAATAAATTTGTTGAAGTGTCCCAAGATTTCCTCAAAAAGCTCTGTTTTGCGATCCATGGGAGGTTTCAGCTGGGAGGAATCTTCGAAGGGTAGGGCCGTTAGAGTAGTAAAGCCAGTTACTGAGGGCAGAAATTAATAGCCTGGAGAGGGTCCACGGTTATTGCCCCCCCTGGCTAAAAACACCTGCCCCCAGCCACCCCAGAAAAGGCACATCTGTAAGATGCGCCTATTCTGGCACTTGGCCACTCTCTTCCCATTCCCGTGTAGCGGTGGGATATGGGGTAATGAAGGGTTAATGCCACCTTGCAATTGTAAGGTGACATTAAGCCAGATTAATAATGGAGAGGCGTCAATTATGACACCTATCCATTATTAATCCAATTGTATGAAAGAGTTAAAAAAACACACACAATATTAAAAAATATTTTAATGAAATAAACACACCGTTTGTTGTAATATTTTATTGTACGCTCAATCCACTCGCTGAAGACCCTCGCTCTGTAGCAAATAAAAAATAATAAACCAAAAATATCCATACCTTCCGTAGATCTGTAACGTTCCACGTTGTAAATCGATCTGAAGGGGTTAAAATATTTTACAGCCAGGAGCTCTGCTAATGCAGCGCTGCTCGTAGCTGTAAACCCCAGCGAATGAAGGTAATGTAGGTCAATGACCTGTAGTTACCTTCATTCGCGGTGATGCGCCCCCTGCTGGATGTGTCTGAATGATATATATATATATATATATATATATACAGTGGGGCAAAAAAGTATTTAGTCAGTCAGCAATAGTGCAAGTTCCACCACTTAAAAAGTTGAGAGGCGTCTGTAATTTACATCATAGGTAGACCTCAACTATGGGAGACAAACTGAGAAAAAAAAATCCAGAAAATCACATTGTCTGTTTTTTTTATCATTTTATTTGCATATTATGGTGGAAAATAAGTATTTGGTCAGAAACAAAATTTCATCTCAATACTTTGTAATATATCCTTTGTTGGCAATGACAGAGGTCAAACGTTTTCTGTAAGTCTTCACAAGGTTGCCACACACTGTTGTTGGTATGTTGGCCCATTCCTCTATGCAGATCTCCTCTAGAGCAGTGATGTTTTTGGCTTTTCGCTTGGCAACACGGACTTTCAACTCCCTCCAAAGGTTTTCTATAGGGTTGAGATCTGGAGACTGGCTAGGCCACTCCAGGACCTTGAAATGCTTCTTACGAAGCCACTCCTTCGTTGCCCTGGCGGTGTGCTTTGGATCATTGTCATGTTGAAAGACCCAGCCACGTTTCATCTTCAATGCCCTTGCTGATGGAAGGAGGTTTGCACTCAAAATCTCACGATGCATGGCCCCATTCATTCTTTCATGTACCCGGATCAGTCGTCCTGGCCCCTTTGCAGAGAAACAGCCCCAAAGCATGATGTTTCCACCACCATGCTTTACAGTAGGTATGGTGTTTGATGGATGCAACTCAGTATTCTTTTTCCTCCAAACACGACAAGTTGTGTTTCTACCAAACAGTTCCAGTTTGGTTTCATCAGACCATAGGACATTCTCCCAAAACTCCTCTGGATCATCCAAATGCTCTCTAGCAAACTTCAGACGGGCCCGGACATGTACTGGCTTAAGCAGTGGGACACGTCTGGCACTGCAGGATCTGAGTCCATGGTGGCTTATTGTGTTACTTATGTTAGGCCTTGTTACATTGGTCCCAGCTCTCTGCAGTTCATTCACTAGGTCCCCCCGCGTGGTTCTGGGATTTTTCCTCACCGTTCTTGTGATCATTCTGACCCCACGGGGTGGGATTTTGCGTGGAGCCCCAGATAGAGGGAGATTATCAGTGGTCTTGTATGTCTTCCATTTTCTAATTATTGCTCCCACTGTTGATTTCTTCACTCCAAGCTGGTTGGCTATTGCAGATTCAGTCTTCCCAGCCTGGTGCAGGGCTACAATTTTGTTTCTGGTGTCCTTTAATAGCTCTTTGGTCTTCACCATAGTGGAGTTTGGAGTCAGACTGTTTGAGGGTGTGCACAGGTGTCTTTTTATACTGATAACAAGTTTAAACAGGTGCCATTACTATAGGTAATGAGTGGAGGAAAGAGGAGACTCTTAAAGAAGAAGTTACAGGTCTGTGAGAGCCAGAAATCTTGATTGTTTGTTTCTGACCAAATACTTATTTTCCACCATAATATGCAAATAAAATGATAAAAAACAGACAATGTGATTTTCTGGATTTTTTTTTCTCAGTTTGTCTCCCATAGTTGAGGTCTACCTATGATGTAAATTACAGACGCCTCTCATCTTTTTAAGTGGTGGAACTTGCACTATTGCTGACTGACTAAATACTTTTTTGCCCCACTGTATATAACGAAACCCGACTTTTAAGTAGAGATCGCCGACCCGATCCCAAAGTGGGATCGGGTTGGGTTTCCCGAAACCCGACTTTGCTAAAAGTCGGCGACTTTTGAAAAGTGCCGATCTGTTTCGCTCAACCCTATTGGACGCACATGCAGCACACTTGCGGCTGGGCACCTTATCCTTCTTAGGGGCAGAGACCTTGTCTCCCTAAAAAGAGAAAGTCGGACTAAGTCGCTTAAAATTAAAAAATGGACAGCAAGGGACATCATCCCACTACTTACAGCAGGGGGGTGAGCGCTGGGCTCCGCAGAAGCAGAGTGAAGGGACTTGTCGCCGTCCATATAGTCAGAGGTCCTGACTACAGAGGGTCACAGACAGGTCTTACCTGGAGGCTTCCCTAGCCAGAAATAAATAATATACCGAGGCTCCCAGCGAGATTGGTGGTGCTCCTCCTCCTCGTTAGGGTCCGTTGGGGGGGGGGGAAGGGAGGTCAGAGACGCCCGTCCGGGTTGCCGCTGGATGTCCCAGACCGGGACGCTGATCGGCATGCGCGGGAGCTGCAGCGCATGGCGCCGTGGAAGAAAACCGGAAGTTTGGGTGCGCGTCACCTCCAGTGCGCGCACGCGCGCCAGCATGGAGGAAGGAGGATGCCGGGGAGCTGCAGGAGGACCCCGGAGCACCTCACCGCCCTGCTTTGCCTCCCGAAAGAGGCGCGGGTAGGGCGGGTGCAGGTCCCAAGTCGCGTGGAGGACACGGAGATGGGAGCAGTCTGAATGGAGGAGGAGAGCGGAGCCCCCGACCTCTACTGCCCGGCTACTAAGGTAACAGTGCTCCCGATCGCCGGCCATGGCAGCACTATCAGAGAACCTCTTCATGCCCCATAGGGGACAGGAAAAACACTGGTGGTTGCAGGAAGGGGAGGGGTATTTAACCTCTTTGTTTCCTGTCCCCTATTAGGGCGGGGAGACATCCTCCGAAGGTTACTGGAGAAAATAGAAATTTGTTGAAAATTATGCAATTTTCCAACTTTGAATTTTCATGCCCTTAAATCACACAGATATGTCACACAAAATACTTAATAAGTAACATTTCCCACATGTCTACTTTACATCAGCACAATTTTGGAAACAATTTTTTTTTGTTAGGAAGTAAAAGGGTTAAAATTTTACCAGCGATTTCTCATTTTTACAACACCATTTTTTTTAGGGACCACATCACATTTGAAGTCACTTTGAGGGGACTATATGATAGAAAATACCCAAAAGTGACACCATTCTAAAAACTGCACCCCTCAAGGTGCTCAAAACCACATTCAAGTTTATTAACCCTTCAGGTGCTTCACAGGAATTTTTGGATTGTTAAAAAAAAAATGAACATAACTTTTTTTCACAAAAAAAAGTATTTCAGACCTAATTTGTTTTATTTTACCAAGGGTAACAGGAGAAATTTGATCCCAAAAGTTGTTTTACAATTTGCCCTGAGTACACCGATATCCCATATGTGGGAACTTATCTAGATGTGTGGTGAGCACTTTGAACCCCCAAGTGCCTTCACAGAAGTTTATAATGTAGAGCCGTAAAAATAAAATGTTTTATTTTTTTTTTCACAAAAATGTATTTTTGCCCCAATTCTATTTTCCCAAAGGCAACAGGAGAAATTGGACCCCAAACGTTGTTGTGCAATTTGTCCTGAGTACACTGATACCCCATATGTGGAGATAAACTACTGTTTGGGCGCATGGCAGAGCTCAGAAGAGAAGGAGCGCCGTTTGACTTTTCAATGCAAAATTGGCTGGAACTGAGATAGGACGCCATGTCTCGCTTGAAGAGCCCCTGATGTGCCTAAACAGTGGAATTCCCCAAAAGTGACACCATTTTGGAAAGTAGACCCCTTAAGGAACTTATCTAGATGTGTGGTGAGCACTTTGAACCCCGAATTGTTTCACTAAAGTTTATAAAGTAGAGCTGTGAAAATTAAAAAATATATTTTTTTTCCACAAAAAATTATCTTTTAGCCCACAATTTTTTATTTCCCGAGGGTATCCGGAGAAATTGGACCCCACATGTGGGAGAAAACTACTGTTTGGGTACACGTCGGGGCTCAGAAGTGAAGTAGTGGCGTTTTGAAATGCAGACTTTGATGGAATGGTCTGCGGGCATCATGTTGCGTTTTCAGAGCCACTGATGTACCTAAACAGTAGAAACCCTCACACAAGTTACCCCATTTTGGAAACTAGACCCCCCCAAGGAACTTATCTAGATGCGTTGTGAGAACTTTGATCCCCCAAGTGTTTCACTAAAGTTTATAACGCAGAGTCGTGAAAAATAAAAAAAATCATTGTTTCCCACAAAAATGATTTTTTAGCCCCCAAATTTTTAATTTCACAAGGGTAGCAGGAGAAATTTGACCGCAAAAGTTGTCCTATTTGTCCTGAGCACCTTAGTTTTTCTTACCTTACGCTTGTTTTCATTTGTTTTATATGCTCATTGTTTTCCCACCTATAGTTTGCTAGTTATTTAACAGGGTGAGAAGGTGAGAGCCGCCGCGGAGTGGGGGCGCCAAAAATTCTATCCGGGTGCCAACCTCCACTGCTAGGAAGGGACAGCAGTTAAGCGTAGGGTCATTGTAATAGGCTAGGTGCACTATTAGATTCTTTGAGTATTTTTTGTTTGTTTCACTGGGTATCGGTATTTTTATGGTAATTTAATTAAAACTATATTTTTAAGGGGACAATATGTTACACAGTTTATAATTTCCCTTTTACATATCTGATCTTCTTTGGCGTTAACACTTAAACAACAGAATATAACTCCAAGTAAAACAAACTTCAGTTAAATCAAACTGTCCACTTGGGAAGCAACACCGTTTGACAATCAATTTCACATGCTTTTGTGCAAATGGAATAGACAACAGATGGAAATTATTGACAATTATCAAGACACCCGCAATAAAGGAGTGGTTCTGCAGGTGGGGACCACAGACCACATCTCAGTACCAATGCTTTCTGGCTGATGTTTTGGTCACTTTTGAATCGTTGGTTGTGCTTTCACACTCGGGGTAGCATGAGACGGACTCTGCAACCCACACAAGTGGCTCAGGTAGTGTAGCTCATCCAAGATGGCACATCAATGCGAGCTGTGGAAAGAAGGTTTGCTGTGTGTCAGCGTAGTGTCCAGAGGCTGGAGGCGCTACCAGGAGACAGGCCAGTACACCAGGAGACGTGGAGGGAGCCGTAGGAGGGCAACAACTCAGCAGCAGGACCACTACCTCAGCCTTTGTGCAAGGAGGAACAGGAAGAGCACTGCCAGAGCCCTGCAAAATGACCTCCAGCAGGCCACAAATGTGCATGTGTCTGCACAAATGGTTAGAAACCGACTCCATGAGGATGGTCTGAGTGTCCGACGTCCACAGATGGGGGTTATTGAGGGACTCCACATAATAAAGGGGCAAAAATCCACAGATTGCATGTTGCAACTTGATGAGCATGGTTCTATCCTACTGTTTCCACTTTTTAAGAATATTACCAAAATATTTGTGGCTGGGAAAGGTAATGCGTTGTTGGGGGTTCTGATGGAAGGAAACTGTTTCTTGCAAAAGAAAGGCGGACTCATTCGTGCAGTGAGGGATACTTTACAATTTAAGGACAAGGTCCTGCATGGCCAAGGCTAGTTTAGCATTCTAGTCATTCAGACTTGGCAAAGTGAGAAGTGGTCTCATCTGCTGTAGCACTGCCTTGGGTGTTACGAGAAAACCAAAAATCATAAAGAATCTATGGAAAGACATCATACAGCACCAGTAAGAGCATCTCTGGGTAGGAGGGAGACAGAGATAGAGCAGACGAGGGACTGGACTGATTGGGCAAGAGAACACCGACATGCAAGGGCTGGCAAGGTTTCCAGGGTATCTATGATAGATTGGGAGAAGCTGGCCAAGTTACTTATAGACTGGTTCAAACACCTGACCCATTCTGAGAAGGGAGAGCTTAATCTGAGGATTTCTGAGGAGGCAGAAGGTTAAGGCACTGGACACATAAGGAGCATGATTGGTCTCACGGTAAACATTTGTTACAGTACAAACCACAGAAATAGGTGACCAGTGTGACAGTGGGCTGCCTAGAGGTAGTATGGGCAACGGTTGCAGCAATTAAACCACGGCCTCAATTAGGTCTCCCACCAGTGCAAATATTAGAGACAGAAGCCCAGAAAAAAGACAAGGAATTGACAAAAAGGACCAGAATGGGCCCCAGAGGACCCCAACAGTAGAAGGAAAACAACAAATTTGCTTAAAAAATGCATTAAGAAAGTATCAACAGTCACATGTATACAGCCAAAAGAGGTGCAGGCTGCCACAAGAGGCAGCGGTGCACCTGTGGACAGTATCGGTGGGAGAATAAAGAGCAGGATTGTAACCCAAGGATGCCCCGGAGAGACCATAGGGGGGAGGAAAAAAGAATTGGGGAAGAGAGATGCTATTATACTCACCTTCCCAATGTCTTCAGTTGTCAGCAGGTGACCGCTCATGATTGTGGGTCACTAACACTCTGCTGCAACAATACCCTCAGGGAAATGTTGCAGGAGTAGATGTGCCATCCGCAGGGAGGAATGCTACTGAGGAGTGCACGGTGTATCCTCCCATTAATGAAGGAAACTACACTACTATAGAGTACAGCTTACCTGGCAGAGAAAACACAACGATTTCTTTTTTACAAAATGTCAAGACTCATAGGTGGCAGGACGTATACCTATGGTTCTGTGTCTCACAGTGCTATTAATAGGAAATTGCCTAAACTTTTCCTCACATCTGTTTATGTGCTCCACGTCTCCTTGAGTGGAATAGTAGATAATGTATATGAAGGATATTCTGGCAGTTTTTCTTTATAAAAAATAAACAGACAAAAAAAAAACATTACTCCCATGTGGTTGGCATGTCTATATTGTAAATCCAACATAAGATAAAACTTTGAACAATGTCCATTAATCCTTTGCTTCCATGTACAAAACACGTCTTCGTATGTCAATCATAATACTGATATTATACTCCAAGCTCTAAGTCTTCCAGTTCCTTCAGAAGTGTGTCCTCCTTCTGCATCTTATCAATCTGTGAATGGGAGCATACAATTAGATAAAAATCATAACAATATCTTACCTACCAATTAATATGCACGCATGCAATGTAACTAATGGTGGAAATTATGTTAAACTTTTGGGGGCTGTAAAGGGAATTTTTTATGGTACAAGTTATAGTTTTCAATGTCAGCATTCACTTTACCATGTAATGTACTGAAAACAGAAAATAGAATTCAATATGGAGAAAAACAGTGAAACAAAATGTCAGTTTCATAATTTTTCCTCTGGTTTAGTCTTTAGATTGTTCACTGTGTAGTAAAATTGGCCTAGAGACTTCATACTACAAGTCAGTACAAGTGATGAGCGCTTGTGTTCGGATAAAGTGCTATCCTAGTATGCTTGGGTGCTAACCGAGTGACTTTGGCATGCTCGATTAATATGTTCGAGACCTCGTGGCTCCATTTCCCCTGGCTTTTTCGACAGGCGCAACACATGTAGGGATTTCCTACTTGTTAGGCAATCCCTGCACGTGTTGAGGCCTCCGAACAGCTGCGAGACACACAGGCACAGGAACTCGAACATATAAATTGAGCACGCCGAAGTCACTCGCTTAGCACCCAAGCATGCTCGGATAACACCTTATCTGAGCATGTTCGCTCATCATTAGTCAGTACAAATACACCGTTACCAAATTTGAGGTCCTTTTTTTATTATACTTTACTGCTTTTATAAAACATAATTAAGAAAAAAAAGTTTGATTGGGTCTTCAAATTCGGAGACCTGTAACCTAGTCAGTGGCGCTGCATGATGGCTTGTTTTATTGTGGGACAAGTCTTGTTTTTATTGGTACCATTTTGGGTTACATACATAGGAAGGAGTGTGAAAAGTGTAAGCTTCCTAATTTATAGGTTTAATTCAGGTTTAAGTATTGCAAAATGTTATAAAAGAATACATTTAATACAAAAACATCATTTAAACCATAAATCATTTTCTAAGGACACATTTTCTAAGATGAATGGTTGCCTAGGGAAGGACACATTTACCTGGTTCTTTTCCAATGACTTGCCAGATGCTTGTAAATCTTTCAGTTGCTCAATAGCTTTCAGTTTCTGCAAAACAATATCTACGTTAATGGCAGACGGACAAACTACAGCTGAAAGCCCCAAAGTCAAAAGAACATAACAGGAGTGGCAGAGTCATAAATGATAAAGAAAAATCACAGAAATTCTTTATTGGTAAAAATTATAATCAGCATTCAAGGGAATTACGGTAGTAAGAGGACTACAAGACTGGGGAGTCCACCACTCCTCTGTGGGCCATTTGCACTAAAGCTGTTCCATCTCGCATGTCCACATGGATAATTTCTCTCTGAACCCTGCTTATACAGGTACTATACAGATGATCAGGTTTTAAATACATCAGATGTCACCTGAATTTGGAGGGAACAATCTTCAGCCATAGGGGCGGGGTTTTCTGGTATTTGATGCACCCTTTCCTGAATTGCAGGCATGTACTATGGAGGACAGAGAATGAACTTCTCCAATATTGCAGCCAGCATGCAGCCAGCGGGTAAGGAAAGGGTGAATCAAACACCAGATAACCCCGCCCCTATGGCTGAAGATTGTTCCCTCCAAATTCAGGTGACAAATTCAGGAGTCCCTTTAATATACATTTTTTTTGCAAAAAAACATTAACTAAATACCCTGTATTTTTTTCATTTTTTGACTAGCACTTGCTTATTTACTGTGACTTTTTTTTACAACAGAGTATTTTTGACCTCGCTGTGCGCTTTTGTGTCTTCAAGTTTCTTGGTGGTGTGTGAACAGGTTTCTACAGACTTGTTCACTGTGCAAGTAGCCCATGTGTTTTTGTTTCTAAAACAATATCTACGTTAATAGCAGACGGACAAACTACAGCTGAAAGCCCCAAAGTCAAAAGAACATAACAGGAGTGGCAGAGTCATAAATGATTAAGAAAAATCACAGAAATTCTTTATTGGTAAAAATTATAATCAGTATTCAAGGGAATTAGTAAGAGGACTATGATCTGGATTTTGGACACACACACACACACACACACACACACACACACAACTCCCTATATTAGTAAGAGGACTATGACTTGGATTTTGGCCACACGCACACACACACACACACACACACAACTCCCTATATTAGTAAGAGGACTATGACCTGGATTTTGGCCACACACACAACTCCCTTTATTAGTAAGAGGACTATGACCTGGATTTTGGCCACACACACACAACTCCCTTTATTAGTAAGAGGACTATGACCTGGATTTTGGCCACACACACAACTCACTATGATAATACTGCTAAAATTAGAAGTATATGGTATCAGCATGATTAGCATGTCAGTAACACTTCTTTTTTGAAACGGAAAGCAGTGAAAACTAAGTGGAGCATTTCTTTATTCTGAAAGTAATTATCATAGCTCAGAGTAAATAATGCTGGCAATTACGACAACATTTTTAGGAATGCTTTTTCTTTAGGACATGATAAGGGCGGACAAAATAAAGGTAAACTGATGGAAATTGGTACTATAGATGTCCGAATTATACTTCCCGAAAACCAGCCCTGAGGAATCATAGGTAGTAGCTGCTTACCTTTTTCAGATTCTTAATCTTTTTATCAGTTTCGGGGTCTCCAGTTATTACAGTGGTTGGGGCAATGTTCTGGCTAACTTGCAAGACTGGCTCAGTCGGTTCATCTGCTTTGGCCTCCTGGAAGAAGAAATGCAATCTTCATGTGGCTAAATTGACATTACATTTTTCCATACATTTGCTAATATACATCTTAGCAAAAAAGAATCTGCCGAGCTGGAATTTGGCCATGCACTTGCCAAGGTCTGCTTCTGTCACTGTATTGAAAAACATGAACTGCAGAATTTTTCAAAACAGGACCGACAACATTTTTTCTTATAATAGAAATCAATGACATGTATCTAAAATGTGAGAAAAAAAAACCATCCAGACCCCTTTGATAAAATGGCAGCAGGTCTTTCAGATGCCAACTGTTTGTATTTTTTAAATGCTATGTTACGTGTGACAAACTTTCTGGCATTTTATGGGTCATATTTTACGTATAGAGGAGAAAAAGGATTTGAAATGGGATCTCCAAAGCAACACCCAGGACAACGTCATAAGGAATGCAGTGACTATCATCACACACATTTTGGTGGTGTGGCAACAGGTCCTCCTTGTACGACTTGTCTCGTCCCCATTGGTCGGAACACAGCATTGGCACCAGGCCTGGAATACCTGCTTAGCAGCTTTCTTTGCTTCTCTCTTCTTTTGGTTCTTTAAAGCAGTTTTGGATATCGGCTTGTCGGTGGACTGAGGCTTTGTGCTCTGCGGAGGTTCCTCTTCATGCTGAAACGAACAGAAACAACTATGAGCACAAATACGATATTCATCTCTACATTTTCTGATAAAAGAGCTTTGGTGGCTTCTCTGTATTGCAGGTTATGTGTTTTGAGGCCCACACATTTGGAGTTTTCTGGGAAAATCTAACATGTCTGGCCCTTTTCTTTAAAACCTGTCATTGTTTGAGGATCCAGAATCCCCCCATACACAATACAGAGACAGACTCTCTACAAGCAACTTAATATATGCCTCTTTTCAAACATTTGTTAACCTCGGAAGGACTGAGCAGATTTTAGTGCTTAGGTTTGAACTCCCCTTCTTCGAAGAGCGATAACTTTTATTTTTCCATTGACATAGCCATATGAGGGCTTGTTTTATTGTGGGAAAAGTTGACATTTTTTATGACATCAATCATTTTACTATCCAATGTATTGAAAAATGGGGAAAAAAAAATATAGTTCTTACCGATAACGGTATTTCTCTGAGCCCATGACGGCACCATGGAGAGAGGGGATCCGCCCACCAAGGACAGGAAACCTACGGATAAAAAGGCGGTACCACTCTCCTGCATCAGTTGTTTACATAGATAACGATGGGAGACTACTAAGACATTTGTAAAATTTTAACTGTTTAGCATAACAAGATACCGCGTGACTTTAAACTTATAATAGACTATGGCACTATTTCAACGTGTGCACCCATAAGTGAAGGGAGGGAATGTACGGGTGCCGTCATGGGCTCAGAGAAATACCGTTATCGGTAAGAACTATATTTTTCTCTGATCGCCCATGACGGCACCACGGAGAGAATTACATAGATAGTACATTCAGGGAGGGACCACCGCCTCCAGAACCCTTTTACCAAAAGTAAGGTCTGAAGAGGAGATTAAGTCCAATCTATAGTGCCTATAGAATGTGGATGGTGAGGACCAGGTAGCAGCTCTACATATCTGGTCTATGGAAGCTCCAGCCTTCTCCGCCCAGGAAGTCGCTACTGCCCTTGTTGAGTGAGCCTTAACCTCCCCGGGAACGGACATCCCACTTGCTGAGTATGAGAGACTGATGGCGTCTGTGATCCATCTTGCTATGGTGGCTTTAGATGCTTTTTTCCCCTTCCGGGGACCCTGGAAACACACAAACAGAGAGGAATCCTCCCTACTCTCGCTAGTGACTTCTAGGTAATGTAAGAGACATCTCCTTACATCTAGTGTATGTAGATTTTGTTCCTCATTTTTAGGATTAGGACAGAAGGAGGGGAGAGATATCTCTTGAGACCTGTGAAATTTTGAAGCCACTTTCGGGAGATATGCTGGGTCTGTTTTTAGAACAACCCTATCCTCTAGAAATTGTGTGTGAGGGGGATTGGCTGAAAGGGCCTGTAAGTCGCTGACCCTACGGGCAGAAGTGAGGGCGACTAAAAGAGCTGTTTTGAGAGATAGCGTTTTTATTGTAGATTCATGTAATGGTTCAAATGGGGAACTAGTCAGGGCATTAAGGACCAAATTTAAGTCCCATTGAGGAACCACTTTTACTGGCAGAGGCCTAGATCTTCCTGCCGCCCTAATGAATCTAGAGACCCACCTATTTGAAGCTAAGTCAAAATTGAATAGGGCACCTAATGCTGCCACATGAACTTTTAGGGTACTGGTGGCTAAACCCATTTCCAATCCATTTTGTAGGAACTCTAATATGGCATTAATGGGAATTTCTTTCCCTATTTTAGTACCTGAAAAGGACAGGAACTTTTTCCATATTTTGCCGTACTGTTTTGTTGTAACCGGCTTCCTACTTTTCAACAGAGTTGAGATTAACCCTGAAGAGAATCCTCTGCTTTCTAATATTTTCCTCTCAAGAGCCAGGCTGTCAAGTGTAAGTTCTTGACCTGCGGATGATAGATTGGGCCCTGTGACAACAGACCCTGGAGGTCTGGTAATACCCAAGGGTCGGATATTGACATCTTCCTCATCCATGAGAACCAAGGTCTCTTCGGCCAAAACGGGGCAATTAAGATGACCAGCGCCCCGTCCTCCCGAATCTTCCTCAGCACTGCTGGAATCAGAATGAGAGGAGGAAAGGCATAGACCAGATGGTGACCCCAAGAAATCAGGAAAGCATCCACAGCTACTGGGTTCCCCAGGGGAGATAGGGAGCAAAAGGAGGCTACTTTTTTGTTTAAATGGCTCGCGAAGAGATCTATTTTGGGAACACCCCATTTTTGCGTGATCTGGGCAAATATTTCTGGATTTAGTTCCCACTCCCCCTGTTTTAGGCTGGATCGACTGAGGAAGTCTGCCTTGTAATTGTCTATCCCTTTTATGTGTAGGCTTGTCAGGGATAAAAGGTTGTTTTCGGCTATTTGAAGGATCGAGTTGGCCACTTCCATTAGACTTTTGGAACGGGTTCCCCCCTGATGGTTTATGTAAGATACTACCACCTGATTGTCCGACATCACCCTTACATGGTGAGATTGAAGGACTCACAAGAATTCCTGAAGGGCAAGTTTTACTGCCAGGAGTTCCTTCATGTTGGAGGAATTGTTTGCAAGGGATGGAGACCAAATGCCCTGAGCTACTAGGTCGCCCAGATGAGCCCCCCACCCTGAGGGGCTTGCGTCCGTGGTTAGGACTTTTGATATCGGGATTACCCATGGGACTCCCTGGGAAAGATTTTCCTGCAATGTCCACCAAGTCAGAGAGAGATTGGTGCGAGGAGACAATGTTAACCGCCCGTCTAAATGCTCTCCTAGGAGGATTTGCTCTGACAGTAGCTGCCATTGGAGATCCCTCGAATGTAGTTGGGCCCACTGGACTGCCGGGATGCAAGAGGTCATAGAGCCTAACAGTGACATGCCCTGTCGGAGAGTTATAGAGGGGAGAGATTGTACTCTTGATGCTAAGCTTTTTATCTTTTGTAATTTGCTCTCTGGGAGCCGGCATTCCATTTTTCTGGAGTCTAGAGTGAGACCTAGGTATTCCTGAACCTGAGAAGGCACTAGTCTGGATTGCTCTAGGTTTATTAGCCAGCCCAGGTCTTTTAGAGAATGAATCACTAAATCTAGTTGATTCTTGCAATGTTGCGGGGAGGAGCCTATCACCAGGAAATCGTCCAGATATGGTACGATCAGGGTGTTTTTTTCCCTGAGGTGAGCCATTACCTCCGCGACCAGCTTTGTAAAGACCCTCGGGGCTATTGCTAGGCCAAATGGAAGGGCTGTGAACTGGAAGTGGCTTAGGACTCCCTTGATGTGGATTGCCATTCTGAGGAATCTTTGGTGCTCCTTGTGTATTGGGACATGATAATATGCGTCCTTCAGGTCCAGGACCACCATGAAGCACTGAGGAAAAAGCATTTTGATCGATGACTTTATCGTTTCCATTTTGAATGCTTGAACCTCTAAGTAATTGTTTAGATTCTTCAGATTGATAATGGTCCTGAAGGAACCATCTGGTTTCTTTCTCAGGAATAGAGGTGAATAGTACCCTTGTCCTCTTTCTTGGGGGGGAACTTCTAGGAGTACTCCTTTTTTTACTAACCCCACAATCTCGTTTTCTAGTGTTAGCTGTTCTTCTGCCGAGGATCTGGTAGATGTCATCTTGAAAGAGGGACGAGGGTACTTCTTGAATGTTAACCTCAGTCCTGATTCTATGATGTTTAGGATCCATTGACTGGAGGTAATCTTTTTCCAGGCTGGGAGAAAGAGAGATAATCTCCCCCCCACCTGGGGTGAACCTTCATTGTGGAGGTTTTTTGCTGTCATTGAGGTTTTTGTTGAAGATAAATCCTTTATTCTTATTTTTCTTATCTTCCCACTTCCCCTGGCCTCTCCCTGGGTTCTTACGGAAAAACCTCTTGTTCCGAAAGGGCTTCCGATAAGAGGGGAGACCCAGAGAGGGGAAGGATTTTTTCTTGTCCTCGGCTTTTTCCAAGATGTCATCTAGAGTCGACCCGAACAGGAACTCTCCTTCACAGGGGATGGTACAGAGTTTTGTTTTTGTTTGAAGGTCGCCCGGCCAATTCTTAAGCCAGAGGGCAAACACTGCTGCTCTGGCGGATAGCCTGATGGAGTCGGCCGAGGCATCTGCTAGGAAAGCCGCAGCCCCCCTCATTACAGGTAATGTGTTCAGAATTGAGTCCCGGGAAGTTTTCCCCTTTAATTGACCCTCTAGTTGGTTCAGCCAGATCATCAGAGAGCGAGAAGTGCATGCTGCTGCAACTGCCGGCTTCAGGCCTCCTCCCGCTGCCTCCCAGGAGCCTTTGAGAAAGGCATCTGCCTTCTTGTCCATGGGGTCTTTTAGAACCCCCATGTCCTCCAACGGGAGGGTGAATTTCTTTGAGGCTTTAGCAATTGCTACATCTAATTTGGGGGCCTTTTCCCAAAAGGAGCACGATTCTTCCTCGAAGGGGTATTTCCTTTTTGGAGTTAAGAGGGTCTTCCTCATGGGCTTCTTCCATTCCTTCTTAATTAAGGCTGAAATTGCTTCGTTAAGCGGAAAAGCTCTCCTCTTTTTCTGTTCTAGGCCCCCAAACATGATGTCTTGTACTGTTTTTTTAGGATGGGAGTCTACCAATCCCATAGTACTTCTCACTGCCTTTATGAGGCCATCAGTATCCTCTAGAGGGAAACAGTTATGTCCCCCCGAGAAAGAAGTAGATGACAAAGATGAGTCGGAGGAGTCGGAGGACACTGAACTCTCACTATCACTTTCGGATTTTGAGACTGGAGATGGAGACCTATGCCTGGTCTTTCTCCTTTTTTTCCCACTTTTTAGTGACTTAAAAGTGTCCTCTACTTGCTCTTTAATTAGGCTCTTAAGATCTGATGCAAACCCTGGAAGGTTTTCAGATACAGTCTGCTGAATGCAAGTATTGCATAGTCTCTTATCCCATGTAGGTGGAAGATCCTCTCTACAGATGGCGCAACTTTTGTGTTTAGTTTTAGCTACGCTTTTCCTCCCCTAAAAGAGACAAATAACACTCTTACTGTCTCTGACATTCACGAAGATCCACTTACCACCTCCAGGACCCATAAATACCGATTGGGGGTTCTCTGCCTCTGGCTTTTTCCCCGACGCCGTACTGGACTCCTTACTGTGTTGAGACCTTTGGCATTCTTTGCTGGTGTCCTGGTGCCCCTTCTGCTGTCGCCTTTTTTGCTGCTGCTGCTGCTGCTGCGGCGATACTGCAGGTGGAGGTGATTCGGGCAGAGGTGATGCTGGGTCGCTCATACTGCTGCTGGTCTGCGTGCCTTGAAACTCGGCTGAGTTGGCGCTCCTATTCCCCTTGAGGCTCCTGCCTACTACTGCAGAGCCACTGGGAGGATGAGGGTTCTTCTATTTGAATCCTCCCGCCGCTTCCCTGCACTTGCGCAGTAGCGACGGTCGTAGGAGGAGCGCCGAACGCCGGCGCCTGCGCAATAATCCGAGCCACACACTGCTCAAAGGCGCTCTAGCGGTAATCCCGCCGGCGCCTGCGCAGATCGAACCGCCCGCCGGAAGTCCTACCGGCGCCTGCGCATAGCGCATCAAGCGCCCGGCCAGAAGCCCCTCCGGCGCCTGCGCAGAGCGCACCCAGCCGGAAGCCCCGCCGGCGCCTGCGCATACCGGCGCACGACCTCAGAGCCTGTGTCCTCGCGAGACCAGCTGGATACCGGGCATGCGCAAAAGCGGCGCCCGGAAGCAGATATGGCGCTGCTGACCGGCACCCCCGGTCCTATGCAGCCCCTGAAGCGCGATTCCTGCACGCCCGATGGCGGTGCAGTGTGCAGACTGACGCTTGATTTAGGGAGGGTTCGCGCTGCACCTCCCGCAACCACAGAGGGACCCCCCTGGATGTTGCCGCTGCTGCATCTTACCTGGGGAGGTGACCGCGAACTCCTTGTCACCTCCCCCGCACACCCTTTCGGCCCACTGGCCCCAGCGGTGGCGCTTCGGGTCACCACCCTAGCCGAGGCAGAGGGACCCCAGCTGCCTGAATCGGACTGGTTGGCCCCGGAATTCCAACGACGAACTGGTAAGTCCGTAGGTCTCCCATCAAGGACAGGAAACCAACTGATGCAGGAGAGTGGTACCGCCTTTTTATCCGTAGGTTTCCTGTCCTTGGTGGGCGGATCCCCTCTCTCCGTGGTGCCGTCATGGGCGATCAGAGAAATCCAAGTTGGGAGAAACTGAAGAAAAGCAGAAATGCTGCCATTTTTTCGGGCTCTACTATTTTCTGTTTTCTATGACTTTGTGATAAAAAATTACCAGATGACTTTGCTCTGTGTGTCAATGTGATTATGGTGATACCAAATATGTATTATATACTAGATGGTGGCCTGATTCTAACGCATCAGGTATTCTAGAATATGTATGTATGTATGTATATAGCAGCCACATAGTATATAGCACAGGCCACGTAGTATATAGGAGTACTACGTGGCCTGTGGTATACACCATGTCGCTGCTATATACAAACATATTGTAGAATACCCGATGCGTTAATATAGGCCACGCAGTAAATAACACAGCCCACGTAATATATAACACAGCGCAAGTAATATATAGCACAGCCCACATAGTATCTAACAGTGGCCACGTAGTATATAGCACGCAGTATAGAACACTGCCCACGTAAGATATAGCAGCCATGTAGTATACAACGCAGCCCATGCAGTATCTAACACTGGCCAGGTAGTATATAGCAGTCACGCGGTATCCAACACAGCCCACGCAGTATTTAGCAGTGGGGGCACCATATCCCTGTTTAAAAAAATAATTAAAATAAAAAATAGTTATATACTCACCCAGCGGGATCCAGCGTAGATCCAGCGAACCTCTAGCGAACCTCTGGCGATGCGCGCGGTTGCCGCCATCTTGCGTTCCCAGGATGCATTGCAAAATTACCCAGATCACTTAGCGGTCTCGCGAGACTGCTAAGTCTTCTGGATAATTTCGCAATGCATCTCTGGGACCGGAAGCTGGTGGGAGCGCATTGTCGGACTACGGAAGGTGAGAATAGCAGGTTTTTTGTTTTTTTATTATTTTAACATTAGATCTTTTTACTATTGATGCTGCATAGGCAGCATCAATAGTAAAAACTTGGTCACACAGGGTTAATAGCGGCGGTAACGGAGTGAGTTACCCGCTGGCATTAACCCTGTGTGAACGGCGCCTGGAGGGGAGTATGGAGCGGGCGCCGGGCACTGACTGCGGGGAGTATGGAGCGGGCACTGACTGCGGGGAGTATGGAGCGGGCACTGACTGCGGGGAGTATGGAGCGGGCGCCGGGCACTGACTGCGGGGAATATGGAGCGGGCGCCGGGCACTGACTGCGGGGAGTATGGAGCGGGCGCCGGGCACTGACTGCGGGGAATATGGAGCGGGCACTGACTGCGGGGAATATGGAGCGGGCGCCGGGCACTGACTGCGGGGAGTATGGAGCGGGCACTGACTGCGGGGAATATGGAGCGGGCGCCGGGCACTGACTGCGGGGAGTATGGAGCGGGCACTGACTGCGGGGAATATGGAGCGGGCGCCGGGCACTGACTGCGGGGAGTATGGAGCGGGCGCCGGGCACTGACTGCGGGGAATATGGAGCGGGCACTGACTGCGGGGAATATGGAGCGGGCGCCGGGCACTGACTGCGGGGAGTATGGAGCGGGCACTGACTGCGGGGAATATGGAGCGGGCGCCGGGCACTGACTGCGGGGAGTATGGAGCGGGCACTGACTGCGGGGAATATGGAGCGGGCGCCGGGCACTGACTGCGGGGAGTATGGAGCGGGCACTGACTGCGGGGAATATGGAGCGGGCGCCGGGCACTGACTGCGGGGAGTATGGAGCGGGCACTGACTGCGGGGAATATGGAGCGGGCGCCGGGCACTGACTGCGGGGAGTATGGAGCGGGCACTGACTGCGGGGAATATGGAGCGGGCGCCGGGCACTGACTGCAGGGAGTATGGAGCGGGCGCCGGGCACTGACTGCGGGGAATATGGAGCGGGCGCCGGGCACTGACTGCGGGGAGTATGGAGCGGGCGCCGGGCACTGACTGCGGGGAATATGGAGCGGGCGCCGGGCACTGACTGCGGGGAGTATGGAGCGGGCGCTGACTGCGGGGAGTATGGAGCGGGCGCTGACTGCTGGGAGTATGGAGCGGGCGCTGACTGCGGGGAGTATGGAGCGGGCGCTGACTGCGGGGAGTATGGAGCGGGCGTCAGGCACTGACTGCGGGAAGTATGGAGCGGGCACTGACTGCGGGGAGTATGAAGCGGGCACTGACTGCAGGGAGTATGGAGCGGGCGCCGGGCACTGACTGCGGGGAGTATGGAGCGGGTGCTGACTGCGGGAAGTATGGAGCGGGCGCTGACTGCGGTTAGTATGGAGCGGGCGCTGACTGCGGGAAGTATGGAGCGGGCGCCAGGCACTGACTGCGGGGAGTATTGAGCGTGCGCCGGGCACTGACTGCAGGGGAGTAGGGAGGGACTAATCGGACTGTGGCCGTCGCTGATTGGTCACAGCAGCCATGAAAGGCAGCTGGCGAGACCAATTAGCGACTTGGATTCCATGACAGACAGAGGCCGCGACCAATGAATATCCGTGACAGAAGGACAGACAGACAGAAAGACGGAAGTGACCCTTAGACAATTATATAGTAGATACGGTATATATTATATTATTTTTTTGCTTAACTACTTTTTGAAAATGAATAAGGCTGGTCTCACATTTGCGTCTGTGCGTGCAGCATTTCATCCACATAGATCCGATGCGTCATGCATACATATATTTAACATGATGTATGCATGGACATGCGTTTGTATGCATTCACCTGCTTTTGTGTACGCATGCGTCGTTTCGCAGTGTGGCGCTGTGAACGCAACATGTAGCATTTTTGGAGGCGTCAAAAATCCGTCAAATATGTGCAGGCATGCGCATGAGTGCGTTAAAAAAGCATTACTGTCTATGGGAACGCATGCATGTCCTTGCGTACTGCGCATGTCCAGGAACTGATTTAGACACTCCCATTGAGACACGCCCTCCTTGAAATATCGAACACGTGCATAAAAAACGCAAACAAAAACACATACAAACGCATGCACAAGCAGTGTTTTTTTAACGTCATGCGTAAGCTGATGCGGATAAAAACGCTGCGTAAACGTGCGTTTGCGTATGCAGATACGCTGCGCACATATACGCAAATGTGCACTTAGCCTAACAACTGCAAAAAAAAAAAAAATGTCCTGGCTTTAGTAGCCATACTCTGAGAAACTTACATTTTATTGATTGCTTGACAGAACTCTATGGGACCTTGCTTCCATTAGTGAGATGTGCGGATTTAATTGATAGCATTTTGGGGTCTATAGAAAACTTTCTGATCTATTTTTTATTCCATTATTTGGTGGATTTGAGCTAACAAAAAAAAAACCCAATGATTTCACCATTTTAAATTTTGTCTCACTGCACCAACGATGCGGAATATGTGTTTTTTTTTTCTTATAGACTTCCGTACTTGCGTTTTGGAAAATGGGGGGGGATTTAAACTTTAAATTAAATTTTCTCTATATTTTTGTTTAAATGTTATATTCTTTTTACCGTAAGTGGCCTACGCCCTTATTTCCAGCAGTCCTGCTGGTTCAGTATATGGGCGGATAATTCCAGCTTCCCTGATAGTCTAGAATAGTGCAGGGGCTAATGACCGAATCCCTTCATGATGTGCTACAGTGAAAGGGTTTTGTGAATTAAAGGGATTAATACCAATATCCTTTGTGGTCCAGATAGTGGAGGGGTTAGTTCTTATATATGGTGATCAGTAGTTTGCTCCCTAGGCTTGTCCCTGCAATGACTGACAGGAAGCTGGATGTGAGGAGTTAATCGAATTCAGCCTTCTATTACCACTGGAGGGTATGTCATTGTGCACTGACACAATGGTGACATAGGAACCCTCCAAGCGATGCTTAAGGCCCCTTCACATTAAGCGACGCTGCAGCGATACCGACAACGATCCTGATCGCTGCAGCGTCGCTGTTTGGTCGCTGGAGAGCTGTCACACAGACCGCTCTCCAGCGACCAACGATCCCGAAGTCCCCGGGTAACCAGGGTAAACATCGGGTTACTAAGCGCAGGGCCGCGCTTAGTAACCCGATGTTTACCCTGGTTACCAGCGTAAAAGTAAAAAAAAAAAAAACACTACATACTTACCTACCGCTGTCTGTCCCCGGCGCTCTGCTTCTCTGCACTCCTCCTGTACTCACTGTGAGCACAGCGGCCGGAAAGCAGAGCGGTGACGTCACCGCTCTGCTTTCCGGCTGACCGACGCTCACAGGCAGTACAGGAGGAGTGCAGAGCACAGCGCCGGGGACAGACAGCGGTAGGTAAGTATGTAGTGTTTGTTTTTTTTTACTTTTACGCTGGTAACCAGGGTAAACATCGGGTTACTAAGCGCGGCCCTGCACTTAGTAACCCGATGTTTACCCTGGTTACCAGTGAAGACATCACTGGATCGGTGTCACACACGCCGATCCAGCGATGTCCACGGGAGATCCAGCAACGAAATAAAGTTCTGGACTTTGTTCAGCGACCAACGATCTCCCAGCAGGGGCCTGATCGTTGGTCGCTGTCACACATAACGATGTCCTTAACGATATCGTTGCTACGTCACAAAAAGCAACGATATCGTTAACGATATCGTTATGTGTGAAGGTACCTTTTATCACATCAATAGTAGAAACAGATCCTTTTTTGTATTTAAAAAAAAAAAAAAAAAAAAAATCACAGAATTTCCTATTTGCGTAAACCTAAACCAAACTCCATACATCATGATGCATACAGCGCCAAATCGCCTTGATCTTCTGGCGGGTTATGCATCATGGTGTCTGAATGTGTCTCCTGTACAGACATTATGTGAACTGTGACCAGGCTTACTTACCAATTTATAACTAGTCACCGGCTTGTTCCTCAGGGCAGGCGGCCTGTAAGCTTGCGCTGGCTTGCTGTCCTCTGCTGGCATTTCCCCCGGTACAGGCTGGAAAAGGATGGGTTTTGCTGGAAAGACGCCATCGGCAAATGGTTGCCAGGACACCTGCCACAGTTCTGTGTTGTTTGGCACATCGTACTTATGTAGTATCGAGCCAGTGTAGTGCCAAATCTTGTATCCATTGCCGACTCGTAATCTTGGAGAACAAGTAGCAGTGACTATATGCTCCCCATCGGGGCACCAGGAGAAAAACGTGGCATCGGCAGCTGTTGGTTTGGAAATGAGTTTGTAATTTTTCATATCCCACACTTCCATTTGTCCCCTCAGGTTACCAAAGCCAGCTAGAACCAAAATATGTCCCTGAGGGCTGTAGAAAGCAGCGTTCCGGGGGCCAGTGCCGAAATCAAAGATGGGATCGCATTTCAGATTAAAAATTGTGGCTTTGGCAGGCATGAAGCCGTACACCACACAGAACTCGGTCGCATTTTTGTTCCACACCACATCATAGATTGGACCATTTTTAGCTGGAAGAAAAGAACATTTTAAAAAATTAATTAAGTACAAAAAAGGCAAGTGAACAAGCCATATATACTGCCAAGACAAAAGCGTCACAAGAAACTAGGCCAAATGTCCAGGCACGTTGGGCCTGATATCGGCACATTTGTAGCCTCCTGCCCCAGTGTCTATAATATAACATGCCGCCTCCTAACGGGAGATAAAGTGACGCAAGCCTCTTTCCTTAACGCTTTACATCTTTATCCAAACAAAATATGTGCCTCCTAGGATACATACTGAAGACTATGTCATTTTATTAACCATTTAACCCCTTCAGGCATATGGGCGCACATGTGCACCTTGTGCTGTGGTGCTTGTGTGTGGAGGGGGTCATGAGTGGAGATCCCTCCACACCCAGAAAATGCTGGCTACACTACACAGCTGGCATCTGTGTCTAACAGCCACAGCTGGAGCAGAGCTCTTATTGCTGCTGTTAATCATTTAACATGACAATCTCTGACAGTGGCATTTAAATAGAAATGTGTCAGCCCCACCTACCCCCTAGTGACACTGATTGGTTAACCCTTACAGCCAGGGGTCTGTTGAAGGTTCCCCTTTGCTGCCATCTTGGTACTCCTCTGAAGCTCAGCTGTAGGTTGAGCAGGATTCAGCGACTTGTACTGTATATGTCAATACTGTGGTATGGGAATTATACAGTACAGGTTCAAAGGACTAGGAGTAAAAAAAAAATAAAACATATACAGTGCTTACCAGAGAGCAGAAACTACGATCTATGCCCAGATGAGTTTAAGCTTTCACACATTGGCAGCACTTATGTCACTAACGTATTGGTATCTGTAAGCTAATAGCAAGTAAGTATGGCCAGGACTGCTCTCTGCAACAGGCTTCAATAGTTACAGGTGCGCTAACACCATGGAAATACATTAGTTCTGATTAATATTTTTAACCGATATAATAGTTACTAATTATTAATGATGGTCACATTTGTGCTGCCAATACGACAGGTCACAATGACCTTATATAAATAAAGGCTCAAGATCGTCCACTTATGTACCTAGTGACAACCGGGGTCTTGCACCATCCCAGAAATTCTCTAGATTACTCTCCTGCACCTAAACCTTTACACACATAATGAGCATGGCGAGTGCTGCATAGAAACATGGGGGAACAAGGGGTTTTCTAGGTGATGTTACTCCTATCCGACTGTCATTAACATTAGATTAATATATACAAAAAAAGACAATGTTGCCCATAACCAGAAGCCAATGATAGCCTTTGTGTTATTGTGGCTATGATTAAGAGGAGTGTGAATAGGCTGTGATGTAAGGAATAAAGTGCTGGATCTGAACCTTGACGTGCGGTTTTAGACTTACGTAATTGTACAACTGCGCTTTCTCCATTCACCGCAATGTAATGCAGCGTCTGCTCCCCATAGTACGAGGCTCCCGTTTTGTCGACGTCAGTGCTGGCCGTCACTAGTACCGCAGTGGCTGTTACAGGACAGGAAATAACAACATTAAGAACAGGAGAGTAACGGAGCCGAGCGCACTCCTCCACAGTCACTGTCCAACCAGATCACACGGCAATTCACTGGGGTCAGCACAAATGTAAAGCGATTACAGCAATGGCAGAAACTCACAATATGCTGCTCATGTCCAGCAGGATAATACAAGGGTCTTGTTTGCATGCATGGGTGGTTTCACCATAGCTTTACTTTTTATCCCTTTATTAAGGGAATCTGTCAGCAGGTTTTTGCTATGTAATCAGAGACCTCAATTCCAGTGACGTGTCACTTTCCGGTTTGCACGTTGTTATTCTGATGCTGCTCTAGAGCTAGCGGTACTCAGAATGCTGAGCTCTGTATAATCCCACCCTCACGGCTGATTGGCAGCTTTCTGTGCACAATAATTAGTGGTGGGGGTAAAGTTACACAGAAGTTGACTACGAGGCATGAGACACCTAGCCCTGTAGTGATAATCTTCTGCTGATAAAACACTTTTTATTGAACCAACACCACACGGCCTAGCGAGGGACACACCACTGGAAACAGGGTCTCTGCCCCTACATTATGCTATTTTCGGATTCCATAGCAAAGCCTACTGACAGGTTCCCTTTAAGAGATATTATAATTTCTATAAACAGCAAAATGGATCAAAGAAACACCAAGGTTACTTACTGGTAGCCGGTTTTTCCGGAGCCCATGACAGCACACCTGAGAGAGGGATCTGCCCAGTCGGGACAGGAAACCTACCGAAACAAAAGGGCGGTACCTCTCCCTCGCTTCAGTTGGTTTTCAGAGCATGAGAGGCCTCCTTGGTTAGTACACATGGTAATCCATCACCACATTATAATAATAACAAAAAACACCCAACTAAAAGTGCGCACCAAAGGGTGACAAAAGGGAGGGAATATACAGGTGCTGTCATGGGCTCCGGAAAAACCGGCTACCATTAAGTAACCTTGGTGTTTTCCCGTCTCCCATGACAGCACACCTGAGAGATTTTTGGAGAAAGAACACCTTAGGGAGGGACCACCGCTTGTAGTACCCTTCTACCAAAGGTAAGGTCAGTTGAGGAGGATAGATCGAGCCGGTAGTGTCTAAAGAAGGTAGACGGTGAGGACCAGGTAGCGGCCTTACAAATCTGATCAATCGATACCTCTGCTTTTTCTGCCCAGGAAGTAGCCACGGCTCTGGTGGAGTGAGCCTTGATGCCTTCAGGGATCGGAGCACCACGAGAATAGGATAAGGAAATGGCCTCCCTAATCCATCTAGCAATAGTACCCTTGGATACCCCATATCCCTTCCTGCTACCCTGGAAAGCTATAAATAAGGATTGATCCTTCCTCCACTGACTAGTCAGAGATATATACTGCAAAATAGCTCTTCTCACATCCAGTGTATGAAATTTCTCTTCCCCTGGGTTCTTGGGATTATCACAAAAAGAGGGTAACACAATTTCTTGGCTCCTATGGAATTTAAGTACTACTTTCGGCAGATATGCCGGATCTGGCCTGAGCACTACTCTATCATCAAATATCTGCGTGTAAGGAGGGGAGATAGACAGGGCTTGCAAGTCACTCACCCTACGGGCTGATGTCAACGCTACCAGAAGTACAGTCTTAAGAGTAAGTATTTTTATTGATGACTCCTGCAAGGGTTCATATGGATCACTAGTCAGAGCCTCTAACACCAGATTCAAATCCCATGGAGGAACCCTCTGAATTACCACTGGTCTAGACCTACTACATGATTTTATAAAGCGGGACACCAATCTATTGGAGGCCAGATTATAATTATACAAGGCTCCTAATGCCGACACTTGCACCTTGAGCGTATTAGTTGCTAACCCTAGTTGCAACCCCGCCTGTAGGAATTCTAAAATAGTACCCACAGGAGCCCTGTCCCCCACAGGTTGCCCCGAAAATTCCAGAAACCTTTTCCATGTTCTGCCATATATCCTTGATGTTACTGGCTTTCTACTTTTTAACAAGGTGGAGACTAACCCTGGTGAAAACCCCTGCCTACTCAGTAATGCCCTCTCAAATTCCAGGCTGCAAGATGGAAGCCCTTCACTTGAGAGTGGCATATTGGACCCTGAGTAAGCAGGTCCGGAATTTCTGGCAGAATCCATGGATCGGTCACTGACATTTGTCTCAGGAGGGAGAACCAAGGTCTTTTTGGCCAGAATGGAGCAATCAAAATTACTCTCGCCTGCTCCATTCTGATTTTTCTTACTACCGTCGGAATCATCGCTATTGGTGGAAACACATATGCGAGGCTGAAATTCCATTGTATTTGGAGAGCATCTACCGCGAAGGGTTTTTCTCTTGGATCTAGTGAACAGAAGCTCTCTACCTTCCTGTTGCTTAGGGTGGCAAATAAATCTATCACAGGTAAGCCCCAAGCCTGCACTATCTGTTGAAACACCCGGGGATTCAAAGACCACTCTCCTTGCCTCAGTGTTTTGCGACTTAGGTAGTCTGCCTTTATATTCTCGACTCCCTTTATGTGGAGAGCCGAGAGGGATAGTAGGTGGCGCTCCGCTAGTTGTAGGAGGACAGATGCTGACTTCATCAGGGAAGGGGATCTCGTCCCCCCTTGGTGGTTGATGTATGCAACAACTGCGTGATTGTCCGACATGACCCTGGTATGATGACCCTGGAGGATGGGAAGGAAATGTTTTACAGCTTTTTCTACAGCCCACAACTCTCTTAGGTTTGACGCTGCTTGTGATTCTAAATGGGACCAAGATCCCTGAACTGAGAGTGTCCCCAAATGAGCTCCCCATCCTGAACCGCTTGCATCTGTGGTGATGACCTGGTCTATTGGAGTTATCCACTGGACCCCTGATGTCAAATGGTCTATTATGGTCCATTATTTTAGGGAATCTGTTACCTCTAATGAAAGGCGTAGCTTTCCTTCTAAATGCCCTTTTAACCACCTCTGTGCTGCCAGGACCTCCCATTGTAATTGTCTTAGATGGAACTGTGCCCATCTTACTGCGGGTATACAGAACGTCAGAGAACCCAACAGGGACATTGCCCTTCTCAATGTCATTGCGGGGTGATGAAATGCTGACTCTACAAGATTTTGAATTTTGATCAGCTTGTTTTCTGGCAAAAGACAAAGCTGACGCCTGGAATCCAGGACTAAACCCAGAAAAGATTGCACTAGCTCCGGCATCAACCTTGATTTGGCAAGATTTATTTTCCACCCCAACCGCTGTAGCGTTGATATGACTTGTTCTATTTGTGTTTGGCAATGTGTTGATGAGTTCCCTATTATGAGGAAGTCGTCCAGATACGGAACTATAACTACATTCTGAGAGCGGAGGAAAGACATGACCTCTGACATTAATTTTGTAAAAATTCTCTGGTGCTATTGATAGGCCGAATGGTAGGGCAGCATACTGATAGTGCCTGAGACAGCCTTGTACATAAACCGCCACCCTTAGGTATTTTTGGTGGTCTTGATGAATTGGGACGTGGTAATAGGCGTCCTTCAGGTCTATGGCTGCCATGAAGCAACCTGGGAATAAGAGTTTTATGGCCGTATTTATTGACTCCATTTTGAAGAAGCAGTTTACTATTGACCGATTTAGATTTTTTAAATTGATAATAGTTCTCAGGGACCCGTCTGGTTTTCGTATGAGAAAAAGAGGAGAGTAAAAACCTTTTCCCTGCTCTTCCCCCGGGACCTCCACAAGAACCCATTTTGATACGAGCTCCAGTACCTCTGCCTCCAAGGCTAGCTGCTCCTCTGGAGTCTTTCTTTGGGGCGTTAAAACAAAAGTTTGTCGCGGTGGAAAAACAAAATCTATTCTTAGGCCGTGTTCGATAACCTTTAGAGTCCAATGACTGGGGGAGATGTCTACCCAGGCTGGGAGAAAAGATGAAAGCCTTCCCCCCACCTCTGGCCTGGCGTCATTGGGAGGGCTTTTTCGCCGATGTTGAGGGACCTTTAAACATGTATCCAGATCCCCTTCTGTCTCTGGAGTCCCAATTCCTTCTATCTCCTGGGGGGCGGCCTCTACTAAATTTGCCCCTCCGAAAATAAGGCCTTCTAAAGTCCACAGGAAAACGAGGGAATCCCTTTTTCCTATCTCCTGCTTTCTCTAAAATGTCTTCCAATTTTTGACCGAAGAGGAAATGGCCGTCACATGGTATAGAACAAAGTCTATTTTTTGAAGGTAGATCCCCCGGGCATCCCTTCAACCAGAGAGCACGTCTAGCTGCATTGGATAAACTTGCAGCCCTAGCTGCCAGTCTTACAGAGTCTGCAGAGGAATCCGCTACGAAGGCAGCTGCACCTTTAGCTAAAGTTACATTGGTTAGAATTTCATCTCTCGGGGCTTTAGACTTCAGTTGCTCCTCTATCTGCTGCAGCCAGACAATAAGGGAGCGCGAGACACAGGTTCCTGCGATTGCTGGTTTCAAGCCCCCTGCGGTTGCTTCCCAGGTGTGTCTTAGGAACCCATCCGCTTTTTTATCTAAAGGATCTCTTAATACGCCAGAATCTTCTAAGGGAAGGGATAATTTTTTTAGACGATCTAGCCACCGCACCATCGATTTTCGGAACCTTATCCCAAGTCTCTGAATCTTTATCCTCAAAGGGGTAACGTCTTTTAGAAGCCGAGGGAAGATTACCCGATTTTTCTGGTTTCCTCCACTCTTTTTCTATAAGGGCTTTTATTCTGGAATTGACTGGGAAGGTGCGTTTTCTCTTTTCCTCTAAACCCCCAAACATTATGTCCTCCAGGGATTTGGCCGCTTTCTCATCTTTAAGGCCCATTGAAGCTCTAACGGCTTTTACTAGCTTGTCCGTGTTCTCAGTAAGAAAGCACGGACGGCCCCCCACATCACTATCAGAAGAGGAGTCAGAGGACTTAGGAGAAGAGGAGCAGGGAGATAACGGTTCCTCCTGACCTTCCTCATCAGAAGGAGATACCTCAGAAGCCGAAACTGGTTCAGGGTGTTTACTACCCTATTTCTTAAGGGCTGCTTTAACAGAGTCTTGTACTTCGGCTCTGATTATTGCTCTAAGACTAGAGGCAAAGTCAGGGGTCTCTTCCTGGATAGTCTTTTGAATACAATCTATACAAAGACTTTTCTGCCACTGAACTGCCAATGGGACATTACAGAGGGCACATTCTTTATTCTTTGTCTTGGAACTAGCCTTCCTCGGCGCCTGCCAAGTAAACAGAAAATGTAGCCCATTACCACCAGGGTGACATTCACGTAGATCACTCACCACCCGCTGACCATAAAGGGTACCGGATTCCGAGGCGGACTGGGAGCACGGGGAACATTCCTCCTGGATGTCGAAAAGTCCTGAGAGGTCCGACTAGGATGATTGCTGCTCCTTCCATTTGAGCGGCTATTCTTCTTAGGATGATGACGAGCAGATGTATCGCCTGATAAGGGCTCTTGCTGCTGCTGCTGTAATAGCTGCTGCTGCTCCATACCCTCCATCTCTGGACTGTATGGGAATGAGCAGCGATCTATTGCAGCCACCCCCTTAATAAGGGGTCGTTCCACAGCGCTCCCCGCCTCTTCCGGTAACAATTCTTGATCCTCTCCCCCTCCAGAACACCGCCGGAGAGCTCACATAATTACCGGCGTTTCAAACCATGGCCGCCGCCATCTTGGATCCGGCGCGCCTCTCTGACATCACACAGGCACGCCCCTTCACTGAACGCCAGCCGCGCACCCGGAAGTCGCTCCAGCAGAGGGGGAGAGAGCGGCGTGGCAGCCGCAGAATGGCTCCAGAGATCCGGACTGCGCTGGACCGACGCCCGCACGTGCGCAAGAGCCCGAAGGATCTGCGGACGGCGCTACCAGCGTCCCGAAGGCCGACCTACAGGCGTCCTGCCTGCTCTTCAAGTGCCGGGACGGGAGTGGGTAAGTGGATCTTCTATCAACGAAAAAACAAAAACAAAAAAGTACCGCCATGATTCAGCACAAGGGTTCCCGTCAGGACAGGAAACCCAACTGAAGCGAGGGAGAGGTACCGCCCTTTTGTTTCGGTAGGTTTCCTGTCCCGACTGGGCGGATCCCTCTCTCAGGTGTGCTGTCATGGGAGACGGGAAAATAGAAGATGAAAAATCCCACCACCACAAAGATAAAAAGACAATTGACACAATATAAACCATATGTTTAGGAAAATGCATGGTTGTCCACATTAGGATCCATTAGTGTAAGGTCTGTGATTGTTGATGTCAGATACTGAGAAGTATCCGGGCAGTGCCACCTACACAACCTGATCATTACCTTTAGAATTCCACAGCATCATCACTCGATCAGCTTTGAAGAAACTTTTATTAGCAATGGCAGATTGAGGGCCAGTGAAATTGGGGTACTGGTACAACCTCACAAACGATGGGGCACCTTTACTTCCAGGAACATATACTACTACCTGGAAAAGAGAAACATTATTATAGGTCAACCGATCCATGCCAAATTACCGCAACGGGGTTGTCTGAAGCTGAAAACTGTGATTCTGAGAATGATTTTTTTGTGAAATATTGTACTCCATGATGGTCGTAAAATTTGTTTGATGTGCGATCATTTGTAAAAATCAAGATATCACAATTTTGGAGAAAATTTTGGCCTTTTGATTACTGTGATAGGGTCTATTGCAATAATCAAAAGTCAGGAACCAATAAGAAAAATCCCATCTGCAGCCGGGTTCCTGCTGGCAGATCTCGGCAGGCGCACTGAAGAGGAGGCATTGGATGAAGGAGGGCCGGGGGATGGTGAAGGTACAGAGGGGGACTTGGGGACATCATGTCTCTCTCCTGTGACATGTATAAACATGCCACAAGAAAGAAATTATTAGATCTATTTTTTTAAAAAATTTTTAAAGTGATCGTTATTCTTGGAATAACGGTTATCACATGATCAGGAACCGCAAAAGCCAGATCTGATCGTGTTTTGCAGGGTCTCAGCTACACCTGGTAGCAGAGATCCCAGAGATTTACTGATTATTGGGGGGACCTTTTTTCGGCCAAGGGCCATTTGGAATTTTATAATAGTGTTCTGGGGCCTTATAAAATTATTAACTTAAACATTAGCCAACTACCGTATATTTATTCAAACATTTAAATAACTTGCAGCTCCCCCAACACACAGTATAGTGGCGCCCCCCCAACACACAGTACAGTTGTCCCCCCCCCCCCAACACGCACTATAGTGGTGCTCCCCCCAACACACAGTATAGTGGCGCTCCCCCCCAACACAGTATAGTGGCGCCCCCCCAACACACAGTATAGTGGTGCTCCCCCCAGCACGCACTATAGTGGCGCCCCCCCAACACATAGTATAGTTGTCCCCCCCCCAACACACAGCATAGTGACGCTCCCCCCAACACACAGTATAGTGGCGCTCCCCCCAACACACAGTATAGTGGCGCTCCCCCCAACACACAGTATAGTGGCGCTCCCCCCAACACACAGTATAGTGGCGCTCCCCCCAACACACAGTATAGTGGCGCTCCTCCCAACACACAGTATAGTGGCGCTCCCCCCAACACACAGTATAGTGGCGCTCCCCCCAACACACAGTATAGTGGCGCTCCCCCCAACACACAGTATAGTGGCGCTCCCCCCAACACACAGTATAGTGGCGCTCCCCCCAACACACAGTATAGTGGTGCTCCCCCCAACACACAGTATAGTGGTGCTCCCCCCAACACACAGTATAGTGGTGCTCCCCCCAACACACAGTATAGTGGCGCTCCCCCCAACACACAGTATAGTGGCGCTCCCCCCAACACAGTATAGTGGTGCTCCCCCCAACATATAGTATAGTGGCGCTCCCCCAACATATAGTATAGTGGTGCTCCCCCCCAACACACAGTATAGTGGCGCTCTGCCCCAACACACAGTATAGTGGCGCTCCCCCCCCCCCCAACACACAGTATAGTGGCGCTCCGCCCCAACACACAGTATAGTGGCGCTCCCCCCCAACACACAGTATAGTGGCGCTCCCCCCAACACACAGTATAGTGCAGCTCTCCCCACACTCTCACACAGATACACAGTGATGCATTCACACACAATACTCACCACTCCTCCTTGTCCATGCGCTGCTCCAGGCTCTGCTGCTCCGGTCTCATCGGCTCCTCTGCTGGTACAGTGTAGCACACGATGAAGTGACGTCATTGTGCGCCCGCTGAGTCACACGCAAAGGGGGAATGATGGAAGAGGGAGCGTCTGACGCTCTCTTCTCCATCACTGCTTTCAACTGTGTCGGCGTCTATGATGCCGATAAGTTGAATGAGCAATGGGGGCGGCGCCGGGCCGCATAGCGGGCGTCCACACCCTCTAAAGAATTAAAAGGCCCATGGCCAAAAAACGGGAAAAGTGGCTGCGGGTCACACTAGATGATATCGTGGGCCGGACGTTCCCCACCCCTTGGTTAAAAGAATGAATTTTTTTTTTTTTTAAATCGTAGACATAATCACCTTCTGTCACCTCCATGAATCCAGAACTGGGTGCAACAGAGGTGTCCGAAGTTCAGATATCAACAGAACAACTGAAGCCTACGATTGTCTGCTGTGGTCAGTTGTTTCTCTGATGAAGCGCTTTTAGTCACATGACTATTGCAGCCAAATCTCAGGCTTCAGCAGTCCTCCTTACATCTAGATGGCACAGACCTCCGTAGCATCCTGCAATGGTTCCATCTTGGGGGTGATTGAAGGGGAGTATTCCACTGTTTGAAGAGGATGGGGGGGGGGGGAGGGAGCTAGGTTTTCTGCTCCAGAAATTACTTTTAAAAAAAATTGAAAATTTTCAAGAAAAGACAATAAGTCAATAGAAAGTAACCGACATTTCCAAAAATAAGTCCATAACTTTTTTCTCTGTTCATTTGGTGTTTTCAATATTTGGAACGTGCTTTTCATTTTGCCAAAGGAATAATTTCCTTCATTGCTCTTCTGGCCGGTCGAGCTTGAGAAGTAGTTGGCAATGTCATATCGAGATGTAACCAGGATTTGTGTTTTTCAATACAAACTCAACAAAATTCAATTGAAGAAACCTTGAGGCCAAACACAGCTTATCTCAACTATAGCACGTTTTCACAGGTACAAAAAAGTGGAAGAAGATAGCCTAGCAAAGACCTATATGGGCCACAAGCAAGTTCACAATTATTTCCAGCAGAAAAAAAAAAACGGGCCAGTAGAATAGTTTCAGTAGTCGGAATACCTTAGCACTAATGGCGACAATGGATTATAGGATTATCATAATAATGCCTTTTCTGTATTTTAGCACTTGAACATTTATTAAAGGTTTCCAGAAGTAAAATAATGATGTTATCAATAGGGCTGTGGGGTCGGAGCCCATTTTGGTGGAGTCGGTGTAATGGAAATTGAGGAGTCGAAGGTTTGGCTTACCGACTCCACAGCCCTGGTTATAAATATCACCAAGTGACTGTGGCTAAGCCGTACTATCAAACACAACACCACCAACCTAAGGGCTTATTCACGTGACTGTCTGACCGATGGATTTTTATGTTCTACATTACATTCACATTTCTCAACCCTGACCTGTCTCAGTCATATATGACACTGTTAGTTGGGTAAGAAAAGAAGCAGTCAGGTCGAGAGATGAACCATAAAATTCAGTCACTGTATGGTCATGTGAATAAGCCCTAAAGAAAAAACCCTGTGCCAGGGTGGTTCTGATGATGGGGTCCATAATTAAACAATATATATATATATATATATATATATATATATATATATATATATATATATATATATATATATATATAGTCTAGCCTAGGTTAGTCTACATTGGTTAGTTTAGGGTTGTGGAAATCAGATGAATATTTACAGAGCATGATAAAGTATACCTTGCAGGGATGCTCTCCAGGTGACAACTCAAAATCACTGACTTTCTGTAAGTGCAATTTATTTGCAATGGTATCTGACAAAAAATGGCAAAACATAGAAACAATGAAATTATATATCAGGACACCACGGATGTTTGCTATAAACGTTAGAGGGTTACTCCCAAAAAAAGCAAGTTTTCCCGAGAATGCAGATCTGCTCTATTCATTGTTTATGGGATTGATGAAAAAAGCCGATTGTTGTACTCGGCTTTCTCCAGCAATCTCATAAGCATGGAGAGGATGCTGAGCATCAGCATCTCCGCTCTATTCAAAATGGAAATTACCCTCTAAAAGAAACTGGAACAGAGTGCCCGATGAAATAAAACACATTGTACATACTCATAGGAGAATTTTTGGAAAAGAATAAAGGCTACTTAGTACGAGTCAGACAACCGAAATCAGCTAAGCAAACCAATGGCCGTTATACCAAAGTTGTTGTTTTCAAAAAAGTGAACTTCATTATTCACATTCCTGGCACAAATCTTCTCATCTACAGACCAGCGAGGAGACCTAGAGGATATAAAGCGAAGGTCATATCGTCAGCTATAAAACAGTGGCGATGAAATGAGTCGTTGTGTGTATATAAATATATATATCCTGGAGTTCACATACTTTTAGACTTCTCTAATTATGACAGAGCACTGCAGATTTGTTTGAGATATTTACCAGTTCTCCATCTTCTTCTGGATGAATGACTTCACACACTTTCCTGTTTTCAAGTCATATAACTGGAGGTTAGGGACTCCTGCTGCGCCATCTTTTCCACCTGCGATAAAACCAAGAACGGTTAAAGTTTTGTTATTAAAACGAGTACCGTCAGTGTTTCACAATATATGGCTGGAGATATCAAGGTTTCCTTAGAGGGGGTTTTCCCCACCGCAGACATTTATGGCATGTCCCACATCTGGGACATGTACTTAACTGTAGAATCAGGGTCCCTGACTCCTGTCCCACCAGAGAAAAATGAATGGAAAACTGGCACCTTATCAGGTTGCACAATGGGCCCCCAGTTCTATACACACGTTAGCCCCGATCTCTGGGACCTGACCTATCAGACATTTATGGCACAGCCGGTCAAAATAATATAGTTATTTAAGTGTCATGGAGCACAACAAAACAACAAAAAAAAAACATGGGCCGCTAAAGTGCTACAGGTTTCATTTATTAGGTACAGTTACTATATTTCTTAGGACCTACATACTGTACAAAGGTTAGACAAGTGTGAGTAAAATGATGCAAAGAAGGCTTTCAAAGATAGAAGTGATGATATAGAAAATATCCTAAATCACCAAAATGCAAAGTGAATGAACAAAGAGGGATTTTTGGTTCTTACCGTAAAAATCACTTTCTTGGGAGCCTTCATTGGGGGACACAGGTAACCATGGGTGTATGCTGCTGTCGCTAGGAGGCTGACACTATGCAAATAAAGAAGAAATAACTCCTCCCCGGCAGTATACACCCTCCGACAGGCACCAGGCAACTCAGTTGGTGCAAAAGCAGTAGTAGGAACAAGTAAAAATTAAACTCAACCTATGTACCAAACCACAACGGCACGTAGGCCAACACGGTAAAACCTAAAGGGAGGGTGCTGTGACCCCCAATGAAGGCTCCAAGAAAGATTTTACGGTAAGAACCAAAAATCCCTCTTTCTCGCTTCATTGGGGGACACAGGTAACCATGGGACGTCCAAAAGCAGTCCCTAGGGCGGGATATTCTGAAGAAAAAGAGTTAGGTCGGCCGGTGAGAAACCGCTGCCTGCAATATCTTCCTACCCAGGCTCGCGTCCGCAGAAGCCTGAGTATGCACCTTGTAGAATTTTACAAAGGTGTGAATGGATAACCATGTTGCGGCCTTGCAAACCTGCGAGGCCGAAGCTTGGCGACGAACTGCCCAGGAAGCTCTCCCCGGGTAGAGTGAGCCTTCACCCCCGAAGGAGGCCGTTTGTTTCAGACACGGTATGCCTCCAGAACCGCCGAACTGATCCAACGAGCAATTGTGGACTTGGAGGCAGGAAGTCCCTTTTGACGCCCTTCCGAGACGATAAACAGAGGATCGGCTTGACGAAAAGAAGCAGTTCTGGAAAGATAAACCCGGATAGCCCTGACCACATCCAACTTGTGAAGAGATTTCTCCAAAGGATGAACTAAGGGCACAAGGAAGGGAGGACAATGTCCTCATTGATGTTAAATGCCGAAACTACCTTTGGTAGAAAGGAAGGAACCGGCCGAAAAACCACCTTGTCCTGGTGCAGGATTAGAAAGGGAGAACAACAGGATAATGCTGCCAGCTTGGACACTCTTCTAATTGAGGTGATGGCGACCAAGAAGGCCACCTTCCATGAAAGAAGCGAGAAGGGGATGTCCTGAATCGGTTCAAAAGGCGCACACTGGAGAGCGTCTAACACGAGGTTGAGGTCCCAAGGCTCGACAGGAGGATGATAAGGGGGAACTATATGAGCAACCCCCTGAATAAAAGGTCCCCACCTGTGGTAGAGGCCAGGTCTCTTTGAAAAAGGATGGACAGAGCGGAAATCTGACTCTTCAAGGTGCTCAGGGAAAGTCCCGAATCAAGACCCGCTTGAAGGAAATCGAGAAGTGATGGAAGGGAAAAGATTATAGGAAACAGACTGTTGTCCTCATACCACCGGAAAAAGGCCTTCCAACATCTATGGTAGATACGCGAAGAAGCCGGTTTTCTCGCTTTTATCATAGTCTGGATGACGCTGTGAGAAAAACCCGCGTCCTTCAGGAACGCGGCCTCAACCTACGACCATACCATTAAATCCAGAGACCGAGAATTCGGGTGGAAGAGGAGCCCCTGCGAAAGAAGATCCGGACGATCCGGTAGTCTCCATGGAACGTCCGACAGCATGTTCACTAGTTCCGCATACCACGCTCTGCGAGGCCAATCTGGAGCTACAAAGAGTACAGGGACCCCTTCTGTCTTGATCTTTTTTACGACCATTGGGATCAAGGGGAGGGGTGGGAACAGATAAGGCATTTGGAACTGGGCCCACGAAATCACGAGAGCGTCGCATCCGACGGCCATCGGATCCCGAGATCTTGAAACGTACTGGGGAACCTTGTGGTTTGCCCTGGAGTCCATTAAGTCGACGTCTGGAACGCCCCACCTCTGACAAATCTGACTGAAGATTGAGGGGAGAAGAGACCACTCGCCTGCCAAGAGTTCTTGGCGATTGAGGAAGTCGGCTTCCCAATTGTCCACCCCTGGGATGTGGACGGCTGATATAGAGGGAACATGGCTCTCCGCCCAACGCAGAATTTTTGCAACTTCCGTCATGACCTGTCTGCTGCCAGTCCCTCTCTGATGGTTTATGTAAGCCACGGCTGTGGTGTTGTCCGAGGGACTGCCAGTGGATGAGGGCTAGGAAGGTGGCTCTGATTTCCAAGAGGTTGATAGGAAGCCGTGTCTCTTGAGCAGTCCAGCGGCCCTGAGCCGTGAGGTGGGGAAAGACCGCTCCCCACCCCTGGAGGCTGGCGTCTGTGGTGATGACTTGCCAGCGGAGGGGGAAGAAATGACCTCCCGCGCAGAATGGAGGTGGATAGCGTCCACCAAGTGAGAGACTCCTTCACCTTGGGAGAGAGGTGAAGCGGGCGGTCCAGGGAAAGTGGGTTCCTGTCCCAGGCAGCCAGAAGGGCCAGCTGGAGATGGCGAGAGTGGAACTGAGCTTAGGGGACTGCTTCCATGGAAGCGACCATTTTCCCCAGAACCCTCATGGCAAGGCGGAGAGGCAGAGGGTTCGGGCCCTTTAGTGCTCTGACCCCCGACGAAGAGAAAGGAACTTCTCCTTGGGGAGGAAGACCTGAGCCTAAGAGGTGTTGAATTCCATGCCCAGGAACTCCAGACGTTGGGTTGGAATCAAGGAGGACTTCTGATAGTTGATTACCCAGCCGAGGCGAATAAGCGTGTCCAGGGTAAGATGGAGGGTCTGGCTGCAATCCCGACGAGACGACCCCTTGATCAGGAGTAGGTCGAGGTATGGAATTACGAGAATCCCCTTTGAACGTAGAATGGCCACAACCGCTGCCATGACCTTCGTAAAGACCCTGGGAGCAGACGCCAGACCGAAAGGGAGAGCCGTGAACTGGTAATGATGGCATGGATCGCGAACCTGAGGAACCTCTGATGTTGTACGCAAGTCGGGATGTGTAGGTACGCATCCCGGATGTCCACGGAACACAGAAATTCTTTTAGTTCCATGGACGCGATCACCGAGCATAGCAATTCCATTTTCAAGTGTCGAATTCGGAGATGGCGATTTAACCGCTTGAGATCCAAAATTGGACAGAGAGAGCCGTCCTTTTTTTGGCACCACGAACAGGTTTAAGTAAAAACCCGAAAACCGCTCGCGATAAGGAACCGGAACTATGACTCCTGAGGCAAGGAGAGAATCGACGGCCTGGAGAAGCCCTGGGAGATGGGAGGACTGTTTGGGAGAACGAGAGAGAAAGAAACGTCTTCCTGGGGGTGAAGAAAATTCTATCTTGTAGTCTGAGGTGACAATCTCCCTGACCCAGGCGTCGTCGACTACCGATAGCCAAACTTCTGAGAACGGAAGAAGCCGGCCGCGAAATTTGAAAAGAAGAAGGGGCTATTGCATGTCGCGCTAGCAACCGAAAAAAAAAAAAAAAGGGAGAAGATCGGCGCTGACAGGTGCAGCGCAGGAACCCAGGGGCAGCCGGACTGCAGTGCCTGCTAAGAGATGCCTGCCACTGTAGAGGTGAGATAGGTTGGGGGGGAGTGGGGGCATCCGTTGATTCAAGATCCCCCTACCTGAAGACGAGGAACGCGTCAGGAGCCCTCGTACCACGGAAAGGGTCCTAGAAATGAAGTCCTCCTTCCCACGCTATCTCAGCCAGCGCAGAAGACTGTGTCAACCCCTAAACAGGGGGATGGGGACACTGGAAGTGACCACCGTCTTCCTCCCAGCCCACTCCGAGGAGAGGGATGAGGGGGGGGAGGAAGGGAACAGGGCAAGGACTAGCCACCGACAGCGAGCATGAACACCCCAGGGTGACATGAATCGAAGTCCTGCCCAGCGGATCCGAGAGGGTGCGATGTGGGTGAAACCACACTGCTCTCTCGGTCGCTCACTGTGGGGAATCAGGGTGAGAGAACTGCACCCTGTAGCCCCAGAAGAAGCATCTGAAACAAAAAGGAAAAAAGAAGATTAATAAAACACACACAAAACATGAAAGAAAAAACAAATGCGGATCTATTGTTAGATCCAGGTCCGCCTCCTACAGACACTAAGGAAAAACTGAGTTGCCTGGTGCCTGTCGGAGGGTGTATACTGCCAGGGAGGAGTTATTTCTTCTTTATTTGCATAGTGTCAGCCTCCTAGCGACAGCAGCATACACCCATGGTTACCTGTGTCCCCCAATGAAGCAAGAAAAAAGAGAAATGTCAATAGGATGAATATTTGGTGTGATTGCAGTTTGTGTTCAGAACCGCATTAAAGCAATGATTCTTCTTGGTACACTTGCACTTCGTTTCTGGAGGTAGTTTCAAGCACTATTAAGAACCAAGCACAGATGATCTGTGGATGTAGACTGGTGCAAATCCTTCTGTCTCTTCGTGTAATCCCAGACAGCCTACTGTTGAACTTCCGGTCATGTGCAGGCGGGAAACGTACGCCTGCCTTCAGAGACGCAGCGACACTGTCAAAATGAGCGGCACACATGCGCTAGATTTAAAAGAACTGTCGATGACGCCGGCTATCAGCTCTCGATGTAAGTCTAAGGCCTCGTTCTGGCTCTCAGACTTGCATAGAGCTGTGACTTCCAGATTGCCCAACAAACACTGGAGCGATCCGGCAGGTGACAATCTGCAGATGACCGGAGTGGCGCCAATGACAGATGAAGATGGTAGCTGGTAAGTGTATTATTAGGGGCAGGAAAGTTAGAATAGAAGCACAAGGCTAGCGCTGCAATAAAAACAAAGGCTGGAACGGTTCTTTATTGATGTCTGCAATGCTGAGAACTATAGTCATGTCCTTATGTATCATGCAGTACCATCAAGGAGGCATCGTATTGGCTCCAAATTTATTCTGCTGCAGGACAATAATCACAAACGTACAGCCAATGTCATTCATAGCTATCATCAGCAGAAAGAAAAACAAGGCAGGAAAGTGAAGGCCTCCACAGAACCCTGATCACAACATCATACACGAAGAAAGACAAGGATTTGCGCAGAAATACCACAGAATTCCACTATAAAATTTGCTCTGGTCAATGAGCTTGGACAGATCATTCTGAAGATCAATAAGGGTCATATATTATGATTTGTTCAAGGGGCTGTCCCACTATTAGAAGTGATCTCTAAGATGTGCGATAACGTTCTGACCAGTGACGTCAACACCGCTCCATTCACTTAGCCTCTTTCCCGTTCAGTTCAGTTGATTGATGTGGAAGTGAGAACATATTCTACGGTACGACACCGCTCCTTAATTCTTACCATTTCATGTTAATGAGTAGCTGTTCAAAAGTGCCAAAGTAATACAGAGGAAAAATTTCTCCTAAAGGTACCGTCACACTAGACGATATCGCTAGCGATCCGTGACGTTGCAGCGTCCTGGCTAGCGATATCGTCCAGTGTGACAGGCAGCAACGATCAGGCCCCTGCTGTGCTGTCGCTGGTCGGGGAAGAAAGTCCAGAACTTTATTTCGTCGCTGGACTCCCCGCAGACATCGCTGAATCGGTGTGTGTGACACCGATTCAGCGATGTCTTCACTGGTAACCAGGGTAAACATCGGGTAACTAAGCGCAGGGCCACGCTTAGTAACCCGATGTTTACCCTGGTTACCATCCTAAAAGTAAAAAAAACAAACAGTACATACTTACCTACAGCCGTCTGTCCTCCAGCGCTGTGCTCTGCTCTCCTCCTGTACTGTCTGTGAGCGTCGGTCAGCCGGAAAGCAGAGCGGTGACGTCACCGCTCTGCTTTCCGGCCGCTGTGCTCACACAGACAGTACAGGAGGAGAGCAGAGCACAGCGCTGGAGGACAGACGGCTGTAGGTAAGTATGTACTGTTTGTTTTTTTTACTTTTAGGATGGTAACCAGGGTAAACATCGGGTTACTAAGCGCGGCCCTGCGCTTAGTTACCCGATGTTTACCCTGGTTACCGGCATTGTTGGTCGCTGGAGAGCGGTCTGTGTGACAGCTCTCCAGCGACCAAACAGCGACGCTGCAGCGATCCGGATCGTTGTCGGTATCGCTGCAGCGTCGCTAAGTGTGACGGTACCTTTAGTCTGTATGCACATGATTGCATATTAAGTGCCAATACAAAGACTAGATCCTGTTCTGTAAGATCAGGAAATTCTATCCTAATCCAATTCTTATATTTGCTCAAGTCCTAAAATAAGCAGAGAAAACATACAAGTTCCGTTATCCAGGATTCTTAAAATGCTAATCCATCTACCCTGCTAAACCAGTTCTTTACTTTTAATAGCCAAGAGAATAATTGCAGTTGCACTAAACAGATAAATTCCTCTACCAACAATTCACTTAATATGCAGTAAATGTAGGGCTGGTGGATTCCAGCCTACGTATGCATCGCTGATGTCATTAAGGTACCTGTCCTCTCAGACATATTCCATAATAGCCATAGAAGTTGTACTATCAAGGTCTTCAGAAACTGCATTTCACTGTTTGGTCGAGAACCAGGGCTGTGAAGTCGGAGTCCATTTTGGTGGAGTCGGTGTCATGGATATTGAGGAGTCGGAGGTTTGGCTTACCAACTCCAGAGCCATGTCGAGAACTCTCAAGATACGGAAGATCCTCTTTTTAAAGAAAGCGGAAGTACCGTATATACTCGAGTATAAGCCGACCCGAGTATAAGCCGACCCCCCTAATTTTGCCACAAAAAACTGGGAAAACTTATTGACTCAAGTATAAGCCTAGGGTGGAAATGCAGCATTTACCGGTGAATTTCAAAAATAAAAATAGATAATTCTTGCCCCATAGCTGTACCATATGGTGCTCTGCATGTTCATTATTGCCCCATAGCTGTGCCATATAGTGCCCTGCACCGTTCATATTTCCCCATAGCTGTGCCATATAGTGCTCTGCACCGTTCATATTTCCCCATAGCTGTGCCATATAGTGCACTGCACCGTTCATATTTCCCCATAGCTGTGCCATATAGTGCTCTGCACCGTTCATATTTCCCCATAGCTGTGCCATATAGTGCACTGCACCGTTCATATTTCCCCATAGCTGTGCCATATAGTGCTCTGCTCCGTTCATATTTCCCCATAGCTGTGCCATATAGTGCTCTGCTCCGTTCATATTGCCCCATAGCTGTGCCATATAGTGCTTTGCACCATTCATATTTCCCCATAGCTCTGCCATATAGTGCTCTGCACCATTCATATTTCCCCATAGCTCTGCCATATAGTGCTCTGCACCGTTCATATTTCCCCATAGCTGTGCCATATAGTGCCCTGCACCGTTCATATTTCCCCATAGCTGTGCCATATAGTGCACTGCACCGTTCATATTTCCCCATAGCTGTGCCATATAGTGCTCTGCTCCGTTCATATTTCCCCATAGCTGTGCCATATAGTGCTCTGCTCCGTTCATATTGCCCCATAGCTGTGCCATATAGTGCTTTGCACCATTCATATTTCCCCATAGCTCTGCCATATAGTGCTCTGCACCATTCATATTTCCCCATAGCTCTGCCATATAGTGCTCTGCACCGTTCATATTTCCCCATAGCTCTGCCATATAGTGCTCTGCACCGTTCATATTGCCCCATAGCTCTGCCATATAGTGCTCTGCACCGTTCATATTGCCCCATAGCTCTGCCATATAGTGCTCTGCACCGTTCATAGTTCCCCATAGCTCTGCCATATAGTGCTCTGCACCGTTCATATTGCCCCATAGCTCTGCCATATAGTGCTCTGCACCGTTCATATTTCCCCATAGCTCTGCCACATAGTGCTCTGCACCGTTCATATTGCCCCATGGCTCTGCCATATAGTGCTCTGCACCGTTCATATTTCCCCATAGATGCTCCACATAAATCTCTGCCATTGCTGCTGCTGCTGCAATTAAAAAAAAAATGCCATACTCACCTTTCTTGCTTGCAGCTCCCAGCGTCCGGTCCCGGCGTCTCTCTGCACTGACTGATCAGGCAGAGGGCGCCGCGCACACTATATGCGTCATCGCGCCCTCTGACCTGCACAGTCAGTGCAGATAGACACCGAGAAGATGGAGTAGCGCCCGGCGGCTGGAAAGTGGACAGGTAAATATGCGATACTTACCTCCTCCCGGCGTCCGGCTCCTTCTCCCGGACAGCTGTCTTTGGTGCCGCAGCTTCTTCCTCTATCAGCGGTCACCGTTACCGCTGATTAGAGAAATGAATATGTGGCTCCACCCCTATGGGAGGTGGAGCCGCTTATTCATTTCTCTAATAAGCGGTCCCACGTGACAGCTGAACAGTGGAAGAGCTGCAGCACCGAAGATCGTGGGACAGGTGGGGAGCGCCAGGATCGCTGAGACTAGGTAAGTATGCCTCAGCGCCCTCACCCGCCGACCCTGCCACCCACCTTGACGAGTATAAGCCGAGAGGGGAACTTTCAGCCCAAATATTTGGGCTGAAAATCTCGGCTTATACTCGAGTATATACGGTACTCATACTATGTCCATCAATCAGTGGTTGGTCCAGGAGAAGGAATGTCCTACAAAAGTCCTATGTGATACCTCTTCTGCAGGAAGAACCATCATGTGACAGCATTCCTCTCTGTATGATCAGCAGGTTCTGACATCTGGTCACATAAGTGTTTTTCTACACGAACTGATGTTTTTCGTGTAAAATATCTGCATTATTCTCAGACTTTTTCTTTCTGATCAGACTCTCAAACTCAATGGGTGTGTTAAAAAATGGAATGTATGAAGGAACCTTAATTTGCCATACATTTTTTACAGATACTTTGCAATTACTGACACAGAAAAGAAGTTTTTATTTTTGGCCTTTTATTATAACAACTATAAATTGTTGTCATACGGATGAAAAAAAAAAAGTGCATACAAATGACTAAGGCTAGGTTCAGACTGCGTTAGTGCAATCCGTTTAGCGCTCAGCGCTAGCGGATTGCGCTAACGCAATGTGATATAAATGGGTCGCGTTAAACGTCCCCGCTCTCTCAGATCTCCGATCTGCGAGAGCGGGGAACGGACCGCGGGCGCGCCTCGGACGCTGCAAGCGCCGGCACATCACTAGCGTGTGCCGAAAATGGCACACGCTAGTGATGCGCGTCCCCATTGCTGTTAATGGGCGCACTAACAGACGCGTTAATTTCACCGTGCAACCCTGTACGTTAGCGCGGTCCCATTAACGCAATGGGAACCTAGCCTTAGAAACCCCTTAAGGACAAAAACTTAGACGAGTGCATGTAAAATCATCTGCGTTTTCATCCAGAAAAAAAAAACCTCTACAATTTTGCATAGGTTCATCTGAGCCTAAAGGGAGCGTTACTTACTGATGTACGTCTGCCAGGTTGCCAGGATTGTGTTCTTTGGAGAGAATCCAAGGCCAACCACTTTGGGGAGATCAAAGGTGTGCAGCAACTTTCTGTCAGTCGTGCTCACTATATTTGTTCTGAAAACACAAGGGTCATTTTAAAGCATTGAGACTTCATATATTAATAATTAAGCCCCACGACGAGGGCTAACACCTAGAACAGTAATACGACTTACACTTCTCCATTGCACCATGCAAAAAGCTTGCCATCCTTGCTGAACATGCATACTTTGCAGTTTTTGTTCCAGTCCCTAAAATTGCAGAAAGCAAACAAAAACATATAAAGCACCATATAATGTAAATTGCAGTAAATCTCTTCTACTTTGCTGCTTTATTATTCTGTGTATTCGCCCCATTGGTACTTACCTACACTGATGCCTGTGATGTGTATGGCCAGCAATAGGGACATGGAGAATTCTACCACAATGTGGGACAAAGTAACTACTGTAACAGGCACCAGTTTGGCCAGCAGATTTTCTATCCTGACATCTTGGCAGAAAATCCACAGCATTTTACAATAGCAGTAAAAAGGATGAGAATATAAAATGATCATTAATGTGCGGTGGTTATTTTATAAGTGGAAATTGACCCACAGTAGAGATTTCTCAATATGCTGCATGTCAATTTCTCTTGCCGATACATTTTGGTTGCATAAATTCCCCATTTAATTCTGGACATGCATATTTAGACTTCCCCATTAAACTCAATGGGGAAGTCGAAATTAACAAGTCCAGCATTAAAAAATGTAGATTTTTCTGGAATAACACATCGGATCGCAGATGTCCAGGTATTGTCTTATTCTGCTTTCTATGACCTAAATGCCCATATAGACTGCTTAGGCTAGGTTCAGATTGCGCTAGGGCAATCCGTTTAGCGCTAAGCGCTAGCGGATTGCGCTAACGCAAATTTGCGAGAGGGGGAAACGGACCTCGGGCGCGCATTGGACGCTGCAAGCAGCGTCCGAGGCGCGTCACAAAACACCGGCACATCGCTAGCGCGTGCCGAAAATGGCACGCGCTAGCGATGCGCGTTCCCATTGCTGCCAATGAGCGCGCTAACGGACGCGTTGCACGGCGTTAATTTCGCCGTGCAACGCTGTATGTTAGCGCGGTCCCATTAACGCAATGGGAACCTAGCCTTGGGAGGGTTGGTCTTTCTGATAGATGGTCTTTGAATTAACCCCTTTCCAACATCGGGCGTAATAGTACGCCGATGTCGGACACTCTCCCTTTGATGTGGGCTTCGGCGCTGAGCCCACATATTTTCTTGCCATTAACAGCCGCAGAAGGAATCGTGACCCTCCCGTGGCTGTTAACCAGTTAAATGCCGCTGTTAAACTCTGACAGTGGCATTTAACACGCGCTTCCAGAAATCTGCCCATCGGTGACCCCCAGTCACGTGATCGCGAGTCACCGATGGGTTGGCATGACAACCAGAGGTCTCCTGCAGATCTCAATGGTTGTCACTTCTGGATTGCTATGAGCGCTGCCTGGTAGTTGGCGCTCATAGCAAGTGAGTAATTCTGCTACATACAAGCAATCTGATCATCGCCTGCCTGTAGCAAAGACAAATAGGTTATGGCAGCTTCTTGTCTCCCATAAAGACTATTCAAGCATGCCAAAAGGGAAAAAAAAGTTTTTTAAAAATATAAAAGTTAAAATCGCCCTCCTTCCGCCCCATTCAAAATAAAACAAAATATTCAAACATACACATATTTGGTGTCGCTAGGTTCAGAATCGCCCTATCAATAAAAAAAAACAGTAATTAGACCTACTGGTAATTGTATTTCCAGGAATCCATCCTGACAGCACACTGGAGGACGTCCTTCTTATCCTTGATGGGACAGGAAACACGAGAGGTTAAAAGGACCCTCCCCCTACCACCCTTTAGTGCTTTTCCAAAGTAACACATCTGGATGGATGCAAAAACAAAGGTTTATTCCAACAAAATAATCAATCATACAAATGTTACATCACATGAGTATAAAGATCATACATTAGGGAGGGAACTAATAGTGCTGTCAGGATGGATTCCTGGAAATACAATTACCAGTAGGTCTAATTACTGTTTTCCAGTTCACCACCTGACAGCACACTGGAGAAATACCAAAGGAGACTGGTATATAGGGAGGGACCACTGCTTGAAGTACCTTTCTACCGAAAGCCAACTGAGGTGACACCACATCTAACTTATAGTGTTTAGAAAAGGTACTAAGGCTAGACCATGACGCAGCTCTGCAGATCTGATCTGCCGTCGCCCCCCCTTTCTCTGCCCATGACGTGGCCATGGCCCTAGATGAATGGGCTTTGATGTCGACCGGGGAATTTTGCCCTCTAGCTTTATAAGCTAAACTGATTGTGGATTTTATCCACCGTGCGATAGTCGCTTTAGACGCTTTTCTACCCTTATTTGGACCCCTGAACTGGACGAACAAATTGTTGTCCCATCTCCAGGGTCTGGATAAATCAAGGTACCTGAGCACCGAGTCTCTTACGTCAAAATTGTGGTAAAATCTTTCCTTTTGATTTTTAGGGGACTGGCAAAATGATGGTAAAACAATCTCTTGATTCATATTGGAATCTGACACGACTTTAGGGAGAAAAGCCGGATTGAGTCTGAGTACTAATTTATCCTCGCAGATCTGCAAATATGGATTCTGCACGGACAGAGCCTGTAGTTCCCCCAATCTTTTTGCCGACATCATCGCAACTAAAAATGCGGTTTTAAGGGAGAGTTTATTAATTTCTATATCCCCTGTTACATCCCACGCCTGTTCACATAGGAAATTTAGAACCAAGTTCAGATCCCACGGTGGGACTGACCTTCTAATTAATGGTTTTAATCTCTGGACTGCTCTAGAGAAACGGCTAATCCAGGGATTGGCAGATAGGGAAGAATCGAAGAATACACTCAGGGCCGCTATCTGGACCCTTAATGTACTTGGTCTAAGACCTTTTTGAAACCCTGACTGCAGAAAGTCAAGAATTTTGGGGATATTTGGATGGTCAGTATCAACTGTCGTCTCTCCGCAAAACCCACAAAATCGCTTCCATATCTTTGTATAGATAGCCGATGTCACCGGCTTCCTGCTGGCTTGAAGGTTAGAAATGACATCATCTGAAAGCCCTTTTGCCCTCAAGACCTTCCGTTCAGGATCCAGGCCGCCAGCTGAAGTGCTCTTGGATTCTGATGTAGAACTGGACCTTGTAGAAGATCCTTTCTTTCCGGTAACAGGAGGGGTTCTTCCACTGACAGTTTCCTTAACAATGGAAACCAACTGCGTTTCGGCCAGTGAGGAGCTATGAGGATGACTTTGGCCCCGTCCTCGCAGATCTTTCTGAGTGTCCTCAGGATCATCGCTAGAGGAGGAAATGCATACAGAAAACCGCGGTTCCAGGGTTGTGAGAAGGCATCGATCGCGGCCGGACTCTCCCAAGGGTTTAGGGAGTAGACGATCTTGAGCTTTGCATTTCCTTTTGTAGCAAATAGGTCCACCGTCGGCATCCCCCAACGTTGACACAGATCTCTGAACACCTCGTTGTTCAGTTCCCACTCCGTGGGGGATACGCTTTTCCTGCTGAGGAAATCTGCCAACTGGTTCTTGGAGCCCTCCAGGTGGATCGCCGAGATTGACAGAACCGACCTTTCTGCCCACCTGAACATCTGTTCCGCCAGGTCCTGTAACGCCAGATGTCTTGGACCCCCTTGATGCCGCAGGAAGGCTACCGTTGTCGTGTTGTCTGAGAAGACCTTCACGTGTTTGTTCTGCAGCAGATGCTGCGCCGCAGTTAAGACCTCCCAAACCGCCTGTAGTTCTCTGTGGTTTGATGACTGGTTGCTGTCTTCCTTTTCCCAGCGACCTTGAAAATATCTTCCCTGTACATGACCTCCCCAACCGAGCTGACTGGTATCTGTTGTAACTGATACGCTCGGTGTTTGAAGCCATGGCACCCCCAGTCGGAGGTTTCTGGGAAGAGTCCACCACACCAGAGATCTTTTGACCTGCGGAGTAAGGCTCAGGGTCCGGTTCAGAGAGTTCTGCCTCCTGTTCCAGCTCCTCAGAACTCCCCTCTGAAGCTGTCGAGAATGAAACTGGCTCCATCTTACGCAAGGGATACAGGCCGTCATCAGACCTAGTACTTTCATCCCGTCTCTGATCGTATTTCGGCCTCGAGAAAAGTGACGGATCTTCTTTATTATGCCCTTTAGCCTGTCTTCTGGAAGAAAGGACATTCTTGCTTGCGAATCGAGCATGACTCCCAAGAATTTTATTCTGGGTTTTGGGATTAGATCTGATTTCTCCCAATTTATAATCCATCCCAGATTCTCTAGAGTTGAGATGAGGGACTGACAGTTGATCCTGAGCTGGACTTCTGAGTTTGCCGCTATTAAGAAGTCGTCTAAGTAGGAAATCACCATTATATCCTGATTCCTCAGGAAAGCGACTACTTCCACCATAAGTTTTGTAAAAACCCTGGGAGCGGAAGCCAGGCCGAAGGGGAGACAGCGGAATTGGAAATGGTAGATCTTTCCTTCCAAGTTTACCGCGAACCGCAGGAACCTCTGATGACTTAGATAAATGGGTACATAGTAATATGCACTCTAAGTCTAGAGTGCACATTACCATGTCTTTTCCCAACAGAGGGATGGTAGACCGAATCGACTCCATCTTGAACCTTTTGTAAAGGACCAAATTGTTCAGATGTTTCAAATGTATAATCGCTCTCGATTCTCCCGATGGTTTTGTTATCGAGAAGAGATTGGAGTAGTGACCCCCGCACTCTTCCCGAGGGGGTACCGGAACAATAGCCGCCATTTTAAAAAGGTCTTGAATATCTGACCACATGGGGGATGATAGCTTTAGATGGGAGTTGGACAACAGGAATCTTTCGGGAGGAAGGGATGTAAATTCTATTTTGTACCCCTGGGATACAATCTGTAAGACCCATGGACTTGTTGTAATCTCCCTCCATCCTCCCAGGAATCCTGTCAGACGACCCCCTACTCTGAAGGCGTCATTTCCTGCGGAAGCTAGACCCTGGTCCCGAGTAGCTCGCTTCTTTACTTTTAGGCCTGTTATCCCCTCCTTTCTGGTAGCTCCATCTACCCTGTTTTCCCTTACCCCTGTAATCGGGTTTTTGACAATAGCGGGGTCTCCGAAAGGGCTGGAATTTTTTAGGCTTTTCTTCCGGAAAACCTTTCTTTACATCTGCGGCTTTTTCTAAAATATCGTCGAGGACAGGTCCGAAGATCCTGCCCCCAGAAAAGGGTATAGAACATAATTTATTTTTAGAATGCAAGTCCCCCGACCAGCTCTTAAGCCAGATAGCCCTACGGGCTGCATTAGATAGAGATTGACCCCTAGCCGCGAACCTAACAGACTCTGCAGATGCGTCTGCCAAGAAGGTTGTTGCTAATTTTAGCAAAGGTAGGGATTTCAGGATAGTTTCTCTGGGAGTCTTGGCTACCAGTTGATCCTGAAGATCATCTAACCAAAGGTCCATGGAGCGGGCCAAGGATGTCGCTGCAATATTAGCCCCAATGATCGCCGAAGAACTTTCCCAGGCCCTTTTTAGAAGGCCGTCTGCCTTCCTGTCCATGGGCTCTTTCAAATTGGAAGAGTCTTCAAAAGGAATCGCCGTCCTTCTAGATACTTTAGCCAAAGGTATGTCTATCTTTGGTATATCGACCCACTCTTTGACTTCCTCTGGATCAAATGGCAAGCGAAGTCTGAAGTCCTTAGGGATAGTCAGTCTTTTCTCGGCTTCCTCCCATTCTTCCAGAATCATGGATCTGATATGGGAGTTTACAGGGAAGACTTTAGAGGTCTGTGAGCGCAAGCCCCCATACATTTCATCTTGAACGGAACAAGATGGATGAGGCTCCTCAATCTGCATGGTATGCCGCACTGCTTCCAACAGTTCTCCTGTGTCTGTGGCGGAGAACAAATATCTTCTCCCTTTCTCTGGGGGATCTCTACTCTCATCTTCCTCCTCTACCTCCGACCCACAGGATGATGAGTCTTCGGAAGAGTACTCGACCCTCGGCCTTTTCCTTGGCCTCTCAGAAGGTGAAGGTGAGACTTGAGGGAGTACCAGACTTGAAACTGAAGCCTGAACTTCCTCCCTTATCATGGCTCTCATATTTGACATAAGAGACGCCTGTTCCTCTCCTATGATTTTGCAAGTGCATGCTTCACATATGGGTTTCTGCCAGGAATCTTTTAGCTTAACCGCACAGATAGGACACTTCTTATTCCTACCGGGCCTCTTTACCGATTTCTCGGTCAAAGAGGGTGCCTATGAAAAAAAAATAAAAATAAATAATAATAATAATAATAAATATATATATATATATATATATATATATATATATATATATATATATATATATAGCAAACACTAGCGTTTCTCCTTTTTTTTTACACAGGGCTTCCCTACTTACTAGCGCTGCCGACTCCTGCCCCTCTGCTCTAGCTGCGTCCTCCATGATGCTCTAGAGATCGCTACTGCCCCTGCACCATACCTTTTTATTCTGTTCATGTTCAAAACCAGCGCTCTCCACCGCTCTTTTCCCTGCACTTCCTGTTGCAGAGACGCCGTCCATCCCCCTCAGCCGCAAACCGGAAGTGACGCGCGGCCGGAAAGAGAGGAAGGTGCGGCGATGATCTGGTTCCCCCAGCGGCCGCATGGAGACGCCGGCATCTGCAGAGGCCGCCGCTGGGATCGCGCGCACCAGGGGACAGGACGGAGAGATCGAGAGCCTCCGTCAGGGAGAAGCGCTACACTGGTAGACCGAGGGACCCTCGGGCGGGTGTCAGCCAGCGGGTGTCTCATGGAGGGAAGGGTGAGGCCGAGCCCCCCGATCCACATCCCCCCGCACAGAACGGTAGATCCTCTCGTCCGTTCCTATCCCTGATGGGACAGGAAAAACACTGAAGGGTGGTAGGGGGAGGGTCCTTTTAACCTCTCGTGTTTCCTGTCCCATCAAGGATAAGAAGGACGTCCTCCAGTGTGCTGTCAGGTGGTGAACTGGAAAAAAGGATTAACCTGATCGCGCTAAACGGCGTAGTGAGAAAAAAGTCAAAACGCCAGAATTACGTTTTTTTGTTTGGCGCGACATTGCATTAAAATACAATAACAGGCGATCAAAAGAACATATCTGCACCAAAATGGTATCATTAAAAAATATCGGCTTGGCGCGCAAAAAAACAAAAATAAGCCCTCACCCAACCCGAGATCACGAAAAAAATGGAGACGCTACGGGTATCGGAAAATTGCGCTTTTTTTTTTTTTTTTGCTTTTTTTAACAAAGTTTGGAATTTTGAACACTTGTTTCCAGCTCATTGCCTAGGAAATTGATTACTCTTGCTGTCTAGCAGTGGTGGCAAAATATGCGCAGTGCTTACAAGCTCTGTTCTATTGAGTTTGTAAGCACTTCTTTGAAGTTGGACCATATTTCTGAGGCACACTCTTAAAATAAAGATGCAGCCCGAACATTTTATGTGTACAAAAGCGTGAAAATATGTGACGTTTACCGTTCAAACAAGTCCAAATTTGCAAAGTTTGGTGGCCCCTGGATCATGTGAAGTCCATCAGATCCCCGGACTGTAGAAACAAAATCAGGACAGATTTAAATATTTATTATAATGCCTGTACAATTGCCCTAATGGTACGGAGGTAAAAGAGGTCATCTGATAAATTTCTATGGGCAACACTGACACTGTGGGAGAATTGTCTGTATTCAAGAGGGTCATCATACAATAAAGAAAAATCGTTGCATCATTTCCTCTCTGGCAACAAAGAATAATGCCAAACAAAGGAATCACCTATAAATAATTATACGTTAAAACAAAAACAATTACCGGTAAATGGAAATCTGTCGGCAGTTTTTCTCTACCTCATTTGAGAGCAGCCTGATGTAGGCAAAGAGAAGCTGAATCCAACGATGTATCACTTACATTACTGGGTGCAAAGAGTGTTTAGATTAAGCAATTAAGCAGAGCTGAGAATGCTAACCCCGCCCACACCAGGCTCTCTACTTACAATGTCCATAGACAGTGAGCTGCCCATCACAGGAGGGGGCGTGATAAGCTCCTGGTGCTAAAACAATCATTGTAAGCAAACAAAACCTGGAGCTTGATCAGGGAGGCATCCCTGAAATCGGTGCTATAATGCAAACCTCATGCTGTCTTCAGACTACATAGCAAAAACCTGCTGACAGATTCCCTTTATACATACTTAAAAAAGCCCATTGGCTGTATAAAAGACCAAATGGACAAGATCATAAGAGAGCAGTAGTCCACACTATTTAATAATATGATACACAAAATACTGATGATAAATACAATAATCATGAAAGATATGTTTCGGCCCTTATTTAGTGATTGCAAGGGCTGAACAGATACAAAACACAGCACGCGAGCATGCACAGATAACACCTTATATGAACATGTTCACTCATCACTACATATACATTATATATCTCACTGACATTATCTATTCACGCTGGGAATTTACTGTACTTGGCTGATGAAATGTCAGGTTTCCTATGAGATGGGTGCATAAAAATCGGACTGCACATGGTCCGTGTGCCGTGTGATTTTTTTTCTCGCACCCACTGACTTACATTGACGAGTCTCGTCCGATAAATGCAGACACTCGCAGCATGCTGAGATTTTTTTCTCAGTGTGATCTGAGCTGTGAAAAAAAACATCACAGATGAACACAATCATTGACTAGAATCAGTCAGAGTGCAATACCGTTTGTCATAATCGCGGGTGGAGCCAAACTTTGTCTGCGTCTGTCAACCTGTTAAAGGCTGAAGTCAGTCACTGACAGTGGCATTTACAGGGCGCCGTACCAGAAACCTATCGCCTCAGGGGGTATTTGATAAGTTCCAAGGCATACAGGGGTATTCTGAAGCTCCCGTGCCCGCCATGAAGGTGCTCCTATGAAGAATAACCTGTGTCTGGTGCTCATAGGAAACCGTGATTTCTACTATATACTGCAAAGATATATATCTTGGTACCGCGTTAGGCAGTAGATCGAAAGCGGGTAGTAGTCTCGAAAGCTTGCAATTTGTTACCATCTTTTCAGTTAGCCATTAAAAGGTATCAACCACTGAGGACTCTCAATTCTAAATATTTTTGTACTATATACTGCAACACTTGTACTACATAATTACATAGGGTGAAAAAAGACCTAGGTCCATCAAGTTCAACTTGTCTCTACCAATTATAATATAGATGTACAGTATAAAGTACAAGTGATCAAACGATAGCAGGTTCAAGTGCTCTAAGAGTCTAAGGGACTAAAATGAAAAAAAAATCCAAAACTGCAGAAATACAGTTTGTTGGCTGATGAAACACCAAAAAAAATGCAATAAGTACTGATCATAACGGTATCAATAAAAATATCAGCTCAGCATGCAAAAAGCAAGCCCTCACATGGCTCCATTGACTGAAAAAGGAAAATGGTACACGTCTCAGAAAATGGTAGCACAAGCACAATTTTTTTTCAAGAATTTTTAAAATATCCACCACTTTGCCATAATCGTACTGACTTAAATAATGGTATTGTCAGGTCATTTTTACTGTACAATGAACACCATAAATACAAAACCCAAAAACCGATGGAAAATTGCATTTGTCTCACACCATACTTGAAATTTCCACATTTTCCAGTACATTGTATGGTAAAAATGGATGGTGTTGTACAAAAGGCCAACTCGGCCCACATGTTGCTTATTCTTTTTCCTACAGATTTGAAGCAGCTTAAAATCAGCAGAACGTCAATTCTTCCAGTGTGCTTCACCAATTCAAATGAGTTGTGAATGTCTGCTACAAATACCCGTGTGCACACACCCTACAGATGCGCCAATGCATCACCCACCATGAACCACATATATTTATGTTTCAGGAAATCTCTCCCACTGTACTGAAAGTATATGCAGTCTTCAATACTTTGTTCTAATTAGATTACTGCGTGTAATGGCTGCATAGTAACTAACTTTTATTTCCAAAAGATTATATTCGGTCCTGGTCTTGTGATCATCACAAGGTTCTATTCAGTTCAACTGGAGCCGGATAATATATTCAACTCCCTGCGGCTCAATGTTTTGCAGCAGTAGACAGCAGCAACACATGCAGGGATTGCCCCCCCCCCCCCCAAAAAAAAAAAAAAAAACAGGAAATCCCAGCATGTGTTGCAGCTGTCTACTGCCGCAACACAGGCAGCGATGGAAACATTAATATATTATCCGATAGTTCTTCCTAAAAAAGAAAACTGTTATTTAAAGGGAATCTGGCAGTTAGATCTACCCCCCTCAAATCAAAGAAGTGCATGCAGGTCTTTGAAAGAAAAATCCATCTACACCTTTATATTTTGTATCTGTTGCTGCATTCTCAAGAGACTAGAGTTTTCATTCATATGTAATGTGATGTTAAGTGCGCCAGGCTCTTTAGTTTGATTGATCACTCACTGTCTGCTGTGTTTGCCCGGTACATGATTTCACATAGACAGCGAGGTGTCAATCAAACAGGCAGGAGCTGTGTGGGGAAACATCCTGCAGAGAAGAGGCCAGCTAAAGAGCCTGTCGCTAGGTCAAAATTGGCCAGTGTTTCCTCTTATTATAGTGTCTCCTCCTACTGCTCCCCTGTATGTCGTTTATTGTTTTTATAAAGGCCGCTCTGGAACCGTAGTAAGGGAGTGTTGCTCACAGAGTAATTATGCAGGACAGCCTAAAGACAGAGCCATAGAGAATCTGTGAGCACAGCCCCTTGTAAGGATTAAATACAAAAACCCATATCTCTGGAACCATATGGCAGAAGAGCAAACCTGTAGGCTTCTGACCTGATGACGTCCTCTCTAACTGTTCTGTCATGGCCACAGGACCTAGATATAAGGTCAATGGATTTAGCTTTCAGAGACCTGCGTGCTCATAAAGAGGGTGGGTGACGATCTCCCGGACTGATTTACTTTGAACAGGTATTCTCAAACTGTCTCACAGCCACGCATGCTCTCCTCACTTGTTGGTTGCTTGGGGGTGACAGTGCTGAGTGAGAAGCTGCATGCTACTACTACAAATTAATGGGAGTTTGTTCTGGGTCTACACTGTTACCACTATATTTACACATAGGAATAACAGGGGGAGATATTGCTGTTAGAAGAGCCATGACAGAAGAGATGTTGTGAGCAGCTGTGCAGAAATCAATGTACTGGAGAGAGCTGACTGGGATGAGAGGAGTAACCTACTGTGAACACTGGGCCCAGCTCCATGGAAATGAGCTGTACACCATGTAAGATAAAGGCTTTCATTGCAGGAGAATCACAGAGATCGTATAAAGCAAAGCAATTACAAGCCTGCTTGTTTTCCTATTATCCAACTACAGCAGTATGGCCATGACATTATGTCTTGGAAGGGATTTACAACTTTTTTTTTCATATGTGCCCAAGAACTTATAGGCAGGCAAATGCTAACTACCTGCCTGCTGAGCTGCGACTTCATTTGACCTCATTTTACCAGAGCAGCTCTTCCTCTTCCAGTCTGCTCTGTAGAGGGGCATCACTGAGGACGTCATGCTGATTGACAGCTGATCCCCCGCAGTGAAGCAGTGAGCGGTGGCTGTCAGCCAGCATGATGTGGGCAGTCATGTGGTAACATGGCACAGAATGGCCAGCAGCAGCGGTGTGTGACTAGACAGACAGCGGGATCGGGCACCGCAGGTAATTACCCGCAGTGAGTGGCGGCTGTCAGTCAGCATGATGTGGGCAGTCATGTGGTAACATGGCGCAGAATGGGCAGCAGGAGCGCTGTGTGACTGGACAGACAGCGGCACCGCAGGCAGGCAGTTACCCGCAGTGAGCGGCGGCTGTCAGTCAGCATGATGTGGGCAGTCACGTGGTAACATGGCGCAGAATGGCCAGCAGGAGCGCTGTGTGACTGGGCAGACAGCGGCACCGGAGGCAGGCAGTTACCCGCAGTGAGTGGCGGCTGTCAGTCAGCATGACGTGGGCAGTCACGTGGTAACATGGCGCAGAATGGTGGCCAGCAGGAGCGCTGTGTGACTGGGCAGACAGCGGCACCGGAGGCAGGCAGTTACCCGCAGTGAGCGGCGGCTGTCAGTCAGCATGACGTGGGCAGTCACGGGGAAACATGGCGCAGAATGGCCAGCAGGAGCGCTGTGTGACTGGGCAGACAGCGGCACCGGAGGCAGGCAGTTACCCGCAGTGAGCGGCGGCTGTCAGTCAGCATGACGTGGGCAGTCACGGGGAAACATGGCGCAGAATGGCCAGCAGGAGCGCTGTGTGACTGGGCAGACAGCGGCACCGGAGGCAGGCAGTTACCCGCAGTGAGCGGCGGCTGTCAGTCAGCATGACGTGGGCATTCACGTGGTAACATGGCGCAGAATGGCCAGCAGGAGCGCTGTGTGACTGGGCAGACAGCGGCACCGGAGGCAGGCAGTTACCCGCAGTGAGCGGCGGCTGTCAGTCAGCATGACGTGGGCAGTCACGGGGAAACATGGCGCAGAATGGCCAGCAGGAGCGCTGTGTAACGGGGCAGGTAGTTAGGAATTGCCTGTAAGTTCTCAGCCCCATAACGGGTCACGGAGAAGCCCCTGTAGTAATGGAGGGCGAGATCCCATCATTCCCGCTGCAGTGTGGGCCCCAGCACCGCCGCTCGGGGGCGCCCTCCTGTAGATGTGACCAGGACTGGAGTCTGCACCTATCACGTGTCAGTCTGTAGTACACTGCACACCACGTGGTGCAGAAGTGAGGCGCCAGTAACACACAGTACGGGGCGCCGGCCCTGCTCCCTGCACCGGTCAGCGTACCGGAACACACACGTTAGGAGGAACCGGCTACTATCCGTGCAGATGTAACAGACCTGCCAGAAGCGGCATGGGAGGCGCCATCTTGAGCCGGAAAGAGACTGGTGACGTAACGAGGGCAGAGGCGGAGCCTTCACGCGATACACGTAACCCTTAGTGGCCGCATCACGCACTTCAGGAGACACATCCGCTGAAGTGTCTGGAATCCTTCCGCCCGTGGGCGCTACAAACACACGTGTAACTCCGCGGACTATTTGACAAGAAGTGATGACGTGTACGCAGTAGTGTGATACGTAGTTCCGTTGGGGGCGGGGTCTGTGGAATTGCCTACGCTGGCAGCTCGGCGGTTCGGTATTTACTGCTCACACACCCAGTAGGGAAGGGGCCGGTGACCGTTGCCTGCTGTCCGTTATCCCTCCGCTCACACGTCAGCAGCCGCCATGGTGGCCAAACAGAGAATCCGGATGGCGAACGAGAAACACAGCAAGAACATCACACAGAGAGGCAACGTGGCCAAGACCTCGGTACGTGTGCGGACCGGGGGAGGGTGGCGCTGGGTGGGCTGCTCGTGTAACGTGTCTCTCCTTCCTGCAGCGGAACCCCACGGATGAGAAGTCCTCGGTGGGACCCTGGTTACTGGCGCTCTTCATCTTCGTGGTGTGCGGCTCCGGTGAGTGACAGCTGCCTGTCAGTGATGTGCTGCTCTGTGGTACTACTACTCCCAGCAGGGCTGCGCCAGCCCCACATGTGACTAGTGTCTGACATGGGCTTAGGGACGCCTGTGGCACTACAGCTCCCAGCATGCCATACGTTCTGCAGGTTGTCAGGGCCTGCTGGGAGTTGTAGTTCCCCCAGAGCTGTGATGTCAGGCTGGAGTGTAGCTCTCCAGCTGTTGCAGCACTACAACTCCCAGCTGGGGTTGTTAGGACGTGCTGGGTGTTGTAGTGCCATCAGCAGAGGGGGGTCACTGATATAAACTGTTCCTGCTGTGGCTTGTCTGCACCTACAGATGACCCGCGCTGGGAATCTGCCGGCCATCGTGTGCCACCTGCCAGCACACAGGCCATGGAAACAGTCAGCAAGCTGGAGACCGCCCGGATCCCATCACTGGATGGAGACGTGTCCCACGTTCCTGCTGCCCTGGCTGGGACCTGTGGCCAAGACATCCTGATGGCAGTTTCCTTCCTGCTGACTGTCTCCTCCCCGGCTGAGACTGCTGTTTCTTGCTACCTGGCCTAGTCATCGTCCGCTCCTCGCCCGCAGAGTGGTTCCATTGCTGACATTAGGGTCACACGTAGGTCTGGAAGGAAGGGATTATCTGCCATTAGTGACTTATCGGGAGATGTGATCTCTGCATGGTGTCCTGACAGCTGTCCAGGTAATGGGGGAAATCTGCTGGGAGTTGTGGTGCTGGTGGCACGTGCCGGCCTGTAGGGTCCCAGACATCGATGTCTGAGTACTGGGGTCAAATACCGGTGATGATGGACCCTCTATGCCAGGCGTGCAGTACACGGCTATGTGTAGTGAGACTTTACAGTGGTTTACAGGCGACACGTCTATGCCATATGGAAAGGCATCTCCCCGTGATGTGGTGTGTGCTGCTGTAGGAGCGGCATATTATCTGTATTATTGGGGTCTCTGGGATTACAACATCCTATGTCTGCACAGTGGAGCTCTGATGAGGGCTGGAGGTACATGGTAATGGGGGCGCTGGTGGTCTTGGGGGGGCGCTGAAGGTGCAGGCAACAGCTGGGGCTCGGTCCTGTGGGGCTTTGAGTGGAGCGGCATCACAAGGAGTTTCTTGCCTCAGATTTGGGCGAAGGCTTAGTATCTTGCTCTCCTGTACAGTAACACATGTTGGGTGCTGATTACATGGGTGCTTGTGTGGTGACTCCCGGTTTCCCATTGCAGTCTATGGTGCTCGGTCACCGTTAAGGATTGTGCTGCCACATAGAACTAAAAAAGTTAATAGTTCACAATTCTATTAAAAAAAAAAAAAAAAGAAATGCGGTAAATGGAGACTAATCAAAACTGACTGTAAGGAAAAGCGCAGTAGTTTCCCATAGCTGCCTATCAGACGTAGGTGTTGACGTTTCACAGAATCCCCGTAGAGTTGACTGTGGGACACTTCTCTGCGTTTCCTCTGCACCAGCTTTGATAAACGTCTAGTCCCGAAGTTCTCCTTCCATTGTGCTCCGGTATCAGTGATCCTTTGCCGGTTTTCTAGGATTCCCGCTCCAGTGATATCTTTACCCATGCCTGTTTTAGCTAATGACTGGCTGCAGCTGTGACCAGTGTCATTGATGTGTTACTGCTGCAGGCAATGATTGTGTGCAGTGGTGACATGACAGCTCAGCACAGGACACTGCGCATCATTACTGGTGGGGGGCCTGGCACCATAAGTTCCTCAATGTCTCTTCATCCCCTTCCAGGAAACCTCTTACGTGACCTTTGCATCTCCTGTTTCCCTATGGAGCGCTGTACCCTATAGCGGCTGGCAGAAGACAAGATGCCAGTCGTGTTACATGCATAAGGGGGATTGGTAATATTTAGGCAGACCACAACCATGAGACACTTAAAGGGGTCCTGTGATCCCTAGAGCAGGCACACATTACTGTATTGGCAGGCCCCCACCATATGGAAGCGGCTGGTCTCTACATCTTAATGGGAATTTACAGATGTCTTCTACATTTTGTATTTACAGGAATTGTCTTGCATTCTGTGATATTTTTCATTAAACTTTTTTTTTTTTTTCTCTCCTTTACAGCAATTTTCCAAATAATTCAGAGCATTAGGATGGGCATGTAAACCTTTCTCCAGACGTTACAATTTTCCTGTGAAGTATAACATGGACTCTGATTTATTATTTTCCTGTTAATTGGGACAACGAAAACCAGATTTCACACAACTGCCTGTTCCAGAATGACGACGTAAACCGCGATCATCCGAGTCATTCCAAACTGTGCCACCAAAGTCATTCCAACTTTTGTAATCCATCCTCCAGTGCCTTCAGAGAGCACCATATGCATCAGAGCAATAAAGCCGACCTGCCGTCGTGGAGCTGCTTCTGCAGTGAGCGTTACTCCGTGTGGAACTAAGTTGTATGCAATGTAGATACCTGTAGTTCTAATAGGTTTGTGTCTGAAGCTATCTGTTTGTTAAATATTCTACCTTTTTAATGTATAAAATTGGTTAATTCTTTTTAATTTAAGAATCAAAAGCTGGAAAACAGAGTGATTTGATTATTCTCTATATGCTGCAAGAAAATCTGTCAAGTGTTCTCGTTCATTTTCAGCTGCTTGCTTTGCTCATAGAGGCTATTAATTCTCTAGAGAGACATCTTTTATGTTGCCAAAAACTAGCACCTGTAACGTGCCGCTCCCCAGATGTCCACTAGAGGGCGAGCACGAGCAAAGCTGCACAGTGGACTGCTATGGTCAGAGCTGATGGGAAAGAGTGAGCGCAGACCTGTGCCATCATCCCCCACTATAGAGCTGTCTGTTCAAGCCATTTTGGCCTTTACAAGAGAAAAAACTGTGGATGCATTCTCAACTTATTTTTTTTTTATTGTCTAACCTATGCTTTTGCATGCACAGGAATCCACTCTCCATTTTACTGGTGGTTAGATATCTGTTGAAAATATTGGTTAGCGGCATGGCTATCACAGCTCTGAGCAACCATAGGTATTGTTTCAAAATGTGACCTACCTAAAAAGAAAAAAAGTGTACAGTTGGTGCGTTTTGTAAAAAGAAAATAAAAACTTTACAAAAAAGTTGTTTCAGCATTGTTGAGGGATTTTTGAAAAAATGGAGGGGATCATGTGTTTTAGGAAAAAGCCTTCATTTTTTATTTAGCTGGAAAAATTGTGCAACCCTAGCGATGTATGAGACTATGGTAGAGGTGCAAATGTCTGCCATGTTTTTCTACAATGCTGGTGTCTGTTTGTGCAAACACATACATACATACATACATACATACATACATACATACATACATACATACATACATACATACATACATACATACATACATAGTAAACTTAACCTTAACCCCTTCCCAACCTTGAACCTATGGGATGCGTCAACCACTGTCACTCTGACTCGAACGCTTCAATGGATCCCTGTGATTTTTTTTTTTTTGTAACATACTGTACTTCACATTAGTGGTAAAATGTCTTCAGTATGACTTTGTTTGTTTTTTTTTCATAAATAAACACAACGGAAATTTGGCAAAAATTGTGATTTTACGCTCAGTGAGAGCCGTTCAGAGAATTTAGTGGATCGCTGAGTTGCCGGCTCCAATCGTTCACAGCAGGGAGCCAGCAACGACACATCACTATTAGGCTATGTTCACACTTTGCGGATTTTGCTGCGGATTTGACCGCTGCGGATCCGCAGCAGTTTCCCATGAGTTTACAGTACAATGTAAACCTATGGGAAACAAAAAACGCTGTGCACATGCTGCGGAAAAAACCGCGCGGACACGCAGCGGATTACATTCTGCAGCATGTCACTTCTTTACTGCGGATTTTCACCTGCTCCAATAGGAAAATGCAGATGAAAATTCGCATAAGAAACCGCAGTAAAAACCGCGACGGGTTTTGACTGCGGATTTTGGAATTCCGCTGCGGAAAATTCCGCAGTGGAATCTGCAAAGTGTGCACATAGCCTTAGGGATCACATTTGAGGTCACTTTGAGGGGTCTATATGGTAGAAAATACCCAAAAGTAACACTATTCTAAAAACTGCACCCTTCAAGGTGCTCAAAATCCCATTCAAGATTTATTTTAACCCTTCAGATGCTTCACAGGAATTCTTCGAATGTGGGGGGAAAAAAGATTTTTTGTTTTTTTGTGTGGAAAAAAAGTTAAATGTTTTCAGATACTTTTTTTTTTTTTTGACAAGGATAACACAAAAAAAATGGACCCCAAAATTCTGTGCAAATCCTCCCGTTCAGGCCGATACCCCATGTGAGGGAGAAAACCACTGTTTGGGCGCATGGCAGAGATCGGAAGGGAAGGAGCGCAGTTTGACTTTATGAATGCAAAATTTGCTGGAACAGTTGGCGGATACCGTGTTGCATTTGAAGAGACACTGATGTGCCTAAGCAGTGACAATACCCCACGCGTGACACTATTTTGGAAACTAGACCCCTGAAGGAATTGATCTAGATATGTGGTGAGCACATTGAACCCCCAGGTGCTTCACAGAAGATTATAACGTTGAGCCATAAAAAAATTAAAAAAAAAAATCAGTTTCCCCACAAGTGTTTTTAACACAAAATATTGCATTTTCATAAGGGTAACACGAGACATTGCGCCATACACTTCGTTGTGCAATTTCCCCTGAGACGCGGATACCCAATATGAGGGACAAAACTACTGTTTGGGCGCACTTCAGGGCTCGAAAGGGAAGGAGCGACACTTGACTTTTTTAATATAAAATTTCCTTGAATAATTAGCGGTCATCATGTCCCATTTGGAAAGCCCCTTATGTGCCTAAACAGTGGAAACCACCCACAAGTGACACCATTTTGGAAACTAGACCCCTCAAGGAATCTATTTTGATGCATGATGAGCACATTGCACATCCAGGTGCTTCACAGAAGTTTATAATGTTGAGCTGTGAAAAAAAAAATTAAAATCACATTTTCCCCACAAAAATGTTATTTTGGCCGCAAATTTGGCATTTTTATAAGGGTAACAGGATAAATTGCACCACACAGTTTGTGGTGCGATTTCTCCTGAGTATGATGACACCCCATATGTAGGGGAAAACTACTTTTGAGGCACAGTGCAAAGCTCAGAAGGGAAGAGGTGCCATATTGGAGTTCAGATTTTGCTGGCATGGTTTGAGGGTGCCATGTCACATTGTCAGAGCCCCTGAGGTGCCAGAACAACAGAAACCCCCTACATGTGAACTCATTTTACAAACTACACTTCCCAGTGAATTCATCTAGGGGTGCAGTGATCATATTGACACCTCATGTGCCTCAGAATTTTATACCACTGAGCGATGAAGAAAGAATAAATTACATTTTTTACCAGTAAAATGTTTTCAATCCCAAGTTTTTAATTTTGGGACTAATAGGACTTTTTTTCTTTTTACAACAAACTGAGGTTCATCTTTTTTTGTGTGCCAATAACCCTACATGTAATCGGGAAATATTTTTCAGCCATAGTGCAAAGCTCAGAAGGCAAGGAGTGCGAGATTTTACTGTTATTGTTTGCAGGTGCCATGACTCACTGGGAGAACCCATGAGGTGTCAGAACAGCAGAACTCATAAGTGACCCCATTTGACAAACTACACCTCTCAATGAATCCATATAGGGGTGCAGTGATCATATTGACACCAGGGGGTCTCACAGACTTATACCATTAGGCAGTGAAGAAAAAATAACTAAATTTTTACCAACAAAATTTCGTTTTTTTTTGTGTTGACCGAAAGGTGGCAGTTGCGGTTTAACAATGATAAATGTAAGATTATACACATGGGAAGAGAGAATCAATATCACCATTACACACTGAATGGGAAACCACTGGGTAAATCTGACATGGAGAAGGACTTTGGGATCCTAAGCAAACAGGATCATGGGGTGCATTAAAAGAGGTCTGGATACACATGATGAGAGCATTATACTGCCTCTGTACAAATCTCTGGTTAGGCCGCACATGGAGTACTGTGTACAGTTTTGGGCACCGATGCTCTGGAAGAATATAATGGAACTAGAGCGAGTACAAAGCAGGACAACAAAATTAATAAACGGGATGGGGGAACTACAATACCCGGAGAGATTAGCAAAATTAGGATTATATGGTCTAGAAAAAAAAACGACTGAGGGGCGATCTAATAACCATGTATAAGTACAGTGGGGAAAAAGTATTTAGTCAGCCACCAATTGTGCAAGTTATCCCACTTAAAAAGATGAGAGAGGCCTGTAATTGACATCATAGGTAGACCACAACTATAAGTCAAAATGAGAAAAAAAATCCAGAAAATCACCTTGTCTGATTTGGCAAGAATTATTTTGCAAATTATGGTGAACAATAAGTATTTGGTCATTAACAAAAGTTCATCTCAATATTTTGTTATATATCCTTTGTTAGCAATGACAGAGGTCAAACGTTTTCTGTATGTCTTCGTAAGGTTGGCACACACTGTTGGTGGTATGTTGGCCCATTCCTCCGTGCAGATCTCCTCTAGAGCAGTGATGTTTTGAGCCTCTCGCTGGGCAACATGGACTTTCAAATCCCTCCAAAGATTTTTTATGGGGTTGAGATCTGGAGACTGCCAAGCCACTCCAGGATCTTCATATACTTCTTATGAAGCCACTCCTTAGTTGCCCTGGCGGTGTGCTTGGGATCATTATGCTGAAAGACCCATCCACATTTCATCTTCAATGCCCTTGCTGATGGAAGGATGTATGCACTCAAAATCTCACGATACATGGCCACATTCATTCTTTCATGTACACAGATCAGTCGTCCTGGTCCCCTTTGCAGAGAAACAGCCCCAAAGCATGATGTTGCCACTCCCATGCTTCACAGTAGGTATGGTTTTCTTTGGATGCAGTTCAGCATTGAGTCTCCTCCAAACATGACAAGTTTTGTTTCAACCAAACAGTTCTACTTTTATTTTATCAGACCATATGCAATTCTCCAAATACTCTTCTGGATAATCCAAATTCTCTCTAGCAAACTTCAGACGGGCCCGGACATGTACTGGCTTAAGCAGGGGGACACGTCTGGCATTGCAGGATCTGAGTCCCTGCCGACATAGTGTTGCTGATGGTAGCCTTTGTTACGGTGGTCCCAGCTCTATGCAGGTCATTCACTAGGTTCTGGGATTTTTGATCACCGTTCTTGTGATCATTTTGACCCCACAGGGTGAGATCTTGCGTGGAGCCCCAGATCGAGGAAGATTATCAGTGGTCTTGTATGTCTTCCATTTTCTTATTATTGCTTCCACAGTTGATTTCATCACACCAAGCTGCTTGTCTATTGCAGATTCAGTCTTCCCAGCCTTATGCAGGGCTACTATTTTGTTTCTGGTGTCCTTCAACAGCTCTTGGTCTTTACCATAGTGGAGTTTGTAGTGTGACTGAGGTTGTGGACAGATGTCCTTTCTACTGATAACAAGTTCAAACAGGTGCCATTACTACAGGTAATGAGTGGAAGACAGAGGAGCCTCTTAAAGAAGAAGGTACAGGTCTGGAGAGACCGAAATCTTGCATGTTTTTAGGTGACCAAATACTTATTTTCCACCATAATTTGCAAAATAAATCTTGAGAAATCAAACAAGGTGATTTTCTGGATTTGTTTTCCCATTTTGACTCTCATAGTTGTGGTCTACCTATGGTGTCTATTACAGGCCTTTCTCATCTTTTTAAGTGGATTAACTTGCACAATTGGTGGCTCACTAAATACTTTTTTCCCCACTGTATATAATTAACTATTTGAAAAAAGTTGGTAAAATACTAAGATAAGTAACTAACCCTAAATACCCCTCAGTAATCCCTGCCTTACCCCAGAGGTTAAAATGTACACGAATAAATGTCTACGACTTGGCTCCATGTTCAATGTAGATATACAAAGGTATGCATCATAGTTATAAATATAATTGTAAATATAAATAGTTCACTGAAATAGTCGGTGGGGACCTCATGGAATGATAACATACAGATGTGCTCAAAAGTTTACATACCCCGGCAGAATTTTTGCTTTCTTGGCCTTTTTTTCAGAGAATACGAATGATAACATTGAAATTTTTTCTCCACTCATGGTTAGTGGTGAAACCATTTATTGTCAAATTACTGTACTTTCTCTTTTTAAATCATAATGACAACCCAAAACATCCACATGACCCTGATCAAAAGTTCACATACCTCATTTCTTAATACCGTGTATTGCACCCTCTAACATCAGCGACATCTTGAAGTCTTTTGTGGTTGCTGTAGATGAGGTTCTTTATTTTCTCAGATGGTAAAGCTGCCCACTCTTCATGGCAAACAGCCTCCAGTTCCTGTAAATTCCTGGGCTGTCTAGCATGAACTGCGTGCTTGAGATCTCCCCAGTGTGGCTCAATGATACTGAGGTCAGGAGACTGAGATGCCACTCCAGAACCTTCACTTTGTTCTGCTGTAGACAATGACAGGTCGACTTGGCCTTGTGTTTTGGATCATTGTCTTTTTGAAATGTCCAAGTACGTCTCATGCGCAGCTTCCAGGCTGATGACAGCAAATTTGCCACCAGTATTTGCTGATAACGTGCTGCAATCATCTTTCCTTCAACTTTGACCAAATTTCCTGTGCCTTTGTAGCTCACACATCCCCAAAACATCAGTGATCCACCTCCATGCTTAACAGTAGGAATGGTGTTCCTTTCATCATAGGCCTTGTTGACCTCTCTCCAAATGTAGCGTTTATGGTTGTAGCCAAAAAGTTCAATTTTGGTCTCATCACTCCAAATTACTTTGTTCCAAAAGTTTTGAGGCTTGTCCCTGTGCTGTTTTGCATATCTTAGGCAAGATACTTTGTGTCATTTGAGCAGTAATGGCTTTTTTTCTGGTGACTCGACCATGCAGCCCATTTTTCTTCAAGTGCCTCCTTATTGTGCATCTAGAAACAGTCACATCACTAGTTTTCAGAGAGTCTAGTATTTCAGTTGATGTTATTTGTGGGTTTTTCTTTGCATCCTGAACAATTTTCCTGGCAGTTGTGGACGACATTTTTGTTGGTATACCTGACGTGGTTTTGTTTTTACAGAGCCCCTGATTTTCCATTTGTTAATCACAGTTTGAACTCTGCTGACGGGCATTATCAATTCCTTGGATATCTTTTTGTACCCATTTCCTGTTTTATACAGTTCAACTACCTTTTCTCTAGTAGCCTTCCACGACAGCCACCAGGAGGTTGTCTCCATTCCCTAATGGGGGACAGGAAGCACAAGAGGTTAAAAACCCCTCCCACCTCCCATTAACCAGTGTCTTTCCTGTCCCCCATGGGGCATGGAGAGGTTCCTGGTGCGCTGCTGCGGCGGCTCTAAGCAGAGTACCTGTGTTAAATTTCTTGCCGGGCACTTAAGGTCGGGCCCCCCGCGGCTTCCTCCTGCGCTGTGCCTCCCGTCTCCTCGGGATTCTGGGACCGCATTCCCCCGGCCTCCTGCGTCCTCTTGCGGGGATAAAGCTGGTCGGGGTGCCCGCCGGAGGCCTCCCTGAGCTCTCCGGCGTTTCCCCCTCCTAGCGCGCGCTGTTCGGCGACCCGGAAGTCAGGTGACGCTCCACTTCCGGGTCGGCGCTCCTGTGCAGGAGCGATACAGGCCAGAGAAATGGATTACCGAACGGCGTGCGAGGCACGCTGCATCCTCGCACGCCTGCCTGGGACTCCGGAGGGGGAGGGGCGGCTAATTGCCACGCGCTGGTGCAGGCTTATTTTCTACATAAGCTGCGAAGACGTCTCAGGTAAGCTGCTGTAAGCATGGATGCGTCTTGCCCTGCAGCTGCAGAGCCCAGCGCTCCCCAAGCCCTAGTAAGTACGGCAGAGGGGGTCCCATTTAAAGGCACATTTTTCAATATACCTTTTCTTACACGGCTTCCTCTCTCATTGCAGGGAGTCAAGCCTGGCCCTAAAAACATTACCAAGCGCAAATGTGCCACCTGTAATGTAAAAATGCCACCAGATTGGGAGAAAAAGTTATGCCAACCTTGCACGGATAAAATCGTCAGAGCGGAACACCCTTCTTTGATTGATGAAATTCGCTCCTTGGTTAGGCAGGAGGTTCAAACCTCTTTGGCCACACTCGCCCCACCTCCACCGCCACCACCATCCTCACCTGGTCCATCACTCCCTAAAAAGAGGAAAATCCAGGAGTACTCTGAGTCAGAGTCTGAGGGGTCTTATACGTCTTCCTCTGTCAAATGGGAAGATGCGGTACCACGTAAATCTGCGGAAATTAGGAAATACCTTTTTTCCTCTGAATATATTGAGGAATTGGTATCTGCAGTGAGGAACACTATGGGGCTAAAAGAGGAATCAGTTCCTCAGTCTATACAAGACGAACTGTTTGGCATACATACTGAAAAACAACCCGGGTTCCCCGTCCATAAAAGCATAATTGATATGATTAATAATGAATGGGAATTGCCTGAGAAACGGCTAACAACGCCTCCAGACTTTAAGCATCGGTTCCCTCTTGAGGAGGACCTAATAAAATGGGACATTCCAAAAATTGATGTCCAGGTGGCTAGAGTGGCTAAAAAGACGGCTCTGCCGTTCGAGGATTCCTCCCAATTAAAAGACCCCTTGGATAGGAAGATTGAGAGCCTTCTCAAAAAATCCTGGGAAACGTCTACCTCAGCCCTCAGATACAATATAGCATCCACCTGCGTGGCCCGCTCTCTCTTTCGTTGGATACAAGAGTTAGAAAGCCACATCTCTCAGGGTACCCCAAGAGAGGAGGTACTGGACTCTTTGCCTATCTTACACAGGGCAACAGGTTTCCTTGCAGATGCCTCACTGGAATCTATCCGGGTGGCCGCCAGATCCTTGGTCCAGACAAATTCAGCCAGAAGAGCTCTCTGGTTAAAGATGTGGAGCGGAGACGTTACGTCAAAAATAAAACTGTGTTCTATTCCCTTTAAGGGTGACTACGTGTTTGGGCCCTCCTTAGATGACATCTTAGAGAAAGCCACAGACAGAAAGAAAACCCTTCCTGAGCAGAGACCTCCCAGGAAGCGTTTTTTTCGACCCTCCCAGCCCCAGCCCTCCCAGGGTAAAGGGAAAGGAAAAACCGGGAGGTGGAGTTATGCTAAGGGGAAGCCTAAAAACATCCTTATTCCCCAACAAACACAACAAGAAAAGCAATGACTCCAATCCGGTGGGGGGGAGGCTTTCGAACTTCGTTCACAGTTGGCAGAATATCTCCAACAGCCCCTGGGTGGTGAGTGTAATCCAACAGGGTCTACTGATAGAGTTCGATGCGCCTCCTCCCAGGATCTTAAGAGTCACCTCCCCGTCATCTCGGGAGACTCAAAAGTTGATGATGGCTGGAATACAGGACTTGCTAGACTCAAGAGCTATATCCATAGTCCCGGTGAACGAGCAAGGGGAAGGACACTATTCCCGTATCTTCATGATAAAAAAGCCTTCCGGGCAATCTCGTATTATAATAAATATGAAAGCTCTAATAACAAATACATAACCTACCGCAAGTTCAAGATGGAATCAGTAAAAACAGCCATCCCTCTAATAGCTCCTCATTCATATATGGCAACAATAGACCTCAAGGATGCCTATTTCCATATTCCAATACATCCTCGGCACAGGAAATACCTGAGATTTGCGGTCCAATTCAACCAAAAAATCTTACATTTCCAGTACAATGTTCTCCCCTTCGGGATCTCCTCAGCCCCAAGGGTGTTTTCCAGAGTCATGGCGGAAGCAGTCGCCCATATCAGGAGCCAAGACATCGCTATAGTACCATACTTGGACGACCTGTTAATAATTGGTCCTTCCGCCGAAGTTCTCAATCAGAGAATTTCCAAAACTCTGAACATCTTACAGCTTTTGGGTTGGATTCCAAATCTAAAAAAGTCTCAGCTATCACCATCAAAGGTGAGGAAATTCCTCGGAGTCCTCTTGGATTCAGAAGGTCAAAAATCCTTCCTACCAGAGGAACATCGGATGAATCTAATTTCCAAGGTCTCACACTTCAGGAAACAACGTTCTCCGACCTTACGGGTTGCGATGTCTCTTCTGGGTTCGATGACGGCCTGTATACAATCAGTCCAGTGGGCTCAGAGTTTTGCAGGCGCACATCTTAGGGAACTGGAACGGGAATCCAAATTCCCTAAACAGAAGAGTTTACACTCCAGGGAAGGTAAAAGCCTCGTTAACCTGGTGGACGATCCAATCAAACCTACTGAAGGGGGTCGACTGGGTGCAAGATCCGCTAATTACAGTAACAACGGACGCCAGTCAAAAAGGTTGGGGAGCAGTGGTCTCGCAAATTCCATTCCAGGGTCTCTGGAATCAGAAGGAAAGCTCCGGTTCCTCCAACTCCAGAGAACTGTTGGCAGTGGAGAGGGCCCTTCTGGCAGCCAGCAGTCTCGTTATAGGTCAACATGTCAGAGTGTACTCGGACAATATGACGACTGTTGCGCATCTAAAACACCAGGGGAGTCCAAAGTTCAACCAACTGAAAGCAATTTCAAACAGAATATTTTGCTGGGCAGAGAAACATCTCCTCTCACTTTCAGCGATACACCTCAAGGGGTCGGTGAACGTTCAGGCAGATCGCCTAAGTCGTCACGTCTTACATCCAGGAGAGTGGAGCCTGAAGGCGGACGTTTTCAAAATGTTGACAGACAGGTGGGGTCTTCCCGATATAGACCTTCTAGCGTCCACCCAGAATGCACAAGTCGAGAACTACTTCTCCCTAAACCCCAAGGACAGGTCTCAAGGAGTAGATGCCTTTGCTCATACTTGGAGGTTCCATCTAGCATACGGGTTCCCTCCAATACCGTTACTTGCGAAGACCCTCCGGAAGATCCAGGACGATCAGGTCCAGACTATCTTAGTAGCTCCAGCATGGCCGAAGAGGAGCTGGTACCACCTCATCGAAGAACTGAAGGTGGACGGTCCAGTCTTTCTTCAAGTATCAGAAGATCTCCTCTGCCAGGGCCCCTTTTATCATCCAGAACCACAGAAGTTCAAACTGGCAGCCTGGCTATTGAAGCCCAGGTACTAAGAGCTAGGGGCCTTTCAGAGTCGGTAATATCTACTCTACAGAAATCTAGAAAACCTATTACCAATGCCATATATGGCAAAATCTGGAATAGATTCTCCTCGTGGTGTCATCCTCATAAACCTGACCCTTTTCATCCTAATATTTCACAAATATTAGATTTTTTACAAAAAGGATTAGAGTTGGGGCTGAAGCCAAGTACCTTGAAAGTTCAAGTGTCAGCCTTAAGTTCCGTCTTTGATCGGGACCTTGCGGGTCATCGTTGGATAAAGAGGTTTATGGTCGCAGCATCAAGACATTGTCCAAGAAGACAAATTTTCGTGCCATCGTGGGACTTAAACATAGTCCTAAAAGGTCTTACGGCTCCTCCATTTGAGCCATTATCATCTTGTTCCTCGCAACTTCTGTCCTACAAGACGGCCTTCTTGGTTGCAATTTCTACCGCAAGAAGAGTAGGGGAAATACAAGCCCTTTCAATAAGAGAACCTTATCTTACCATAAGAGATGATTCCATTGTGTTCCGTCCAGATCCTTGTTTCCTACCGAAAGTAGTGTCAGAATTTCATCGATCACAGGATATAGTCCTCCCATCGTTCTGTCACAATCCTTCAAATCCGGAAGAACACAGATTCCATACTTTGGATGTACGACGTATAGTGTTATATTACTTAGAACATACTAAATCATTTAGAATTGACAAAAATCTCTTCGTTCATCTTTCTGGCAGAAACAAAGGCAAGAAGGTAGCGAAGAGTACCATTGCCAACTGGATAAAAAAGGCCATTTCTGAAGCATACTCAACTCAGAATATTGCTGTTCCTGCGGGCCTAAAAGCCCATTCCACCAGATCTACTTCTGTCTCTTGGGCTGAAAGGGCTGGCACTTCATCGGAGCAGATTTGCAGGGCAGCAACATGGTCTTCCCTACACACTTTTACTAAGCATTATAGATTGGACTTCTGGTCCAATCGGGATCTTGCTTTTGGCCGAAAGGTTCTTCAAGCTGTGGTCCCTCCCTAAATACAGAATTGGTTGGCATTCCTCCTGGTGGCTGTCGTGGAAGGCTACTAGAGAAAATAGAATTATTCTTACCGTTAATTCGGTTTCTAGGAGCCTTCCACGACAGCATTAATTCCCTCCCGATGTTCTTGGATATTTTTCTGAGAACCTAAAGGTAACCGGTGCTATGGGTTCTGTTGTAAGTCACTGGTTAATGGGAGGTGGGAGGGGTTTTTAACCTCTTGTGCTTCCTGTCCCCCATTAGGGAATGGAGACAACCTCCTGGTGGCTGTCGTGGAAGGCTCCTAGAAACCGAATTAACGGTAAGAATAATTCTATTTTCCTGTAGATCCGTTGACAATTCTTTTGCTTTTCCCATGACTCACAATCCAGAAACATCAGTGGCTGGATGAAAGATGCCAGAGTCTGCCTGGATCCCAGAAACTCACTCAGCTCTTATGTACACACACTCATTACAAGCAACAGGTCACAGTTGAGGATGTTACCTTTAGTAGCCATTCAAATTCATTTGTGTCAACTTCTGTGCATGTTATCAGGCCAAAATCACCTGGGTATGCAAACTTTTGATCAGGGTCATGTGGATGTTTTGAGTTGTCATTATGATTTAAAAAGAGAAAACACAGTAGTTTGACAATAAATGGCTTCACCCAACCACTAACCAGGAGTGGAGAAACAGTTTTGGTATTATCATTCATATTCTCTGAAAAAAGGCCAAGAAAGCAAAAATTCTGCTGAGGTATGTAAACTTTTGAGCACAACTGTATTATGTAGTATAAGCAATAATACCCCTCTTGGTCTGATATAGTGCTTGATATAACTGCAGAGTTAAGGGGGGGGGGGGGACATGTCCCATTAACCATATCCCAGGACCCTATAAGCAATTACATTCCCTATTCAACTGTCCCAACGTATTTCCCCTCTATTAGTTGTTGGGATTCATCAGGGGATTCCAAAGATCCTGGACACAGAGCAGGTATCACCAGTATGGGGTCAGGTTCCTGTGACCATCAGACATTGCATCAGTCTATATCATCAGTGTTTGCTCCGTGTGTCAGTCTATACCATCAGTGTTTGCTCAGTGTGTCTGTCACCAGCGATCCCCAACCTTTTTGACCTAGAGAGCCACATTCAGCACTGAGAGAGGGTCACGAGCCACATTCAGCTCTGAGAGGGGGTCACGAGCAATATCCTGCTCCTGTGCCCCTCAACATAGTGTCAACCAAAGCCCCCATTACGGGTATAATGATAACCGAAGCTTTTCCACAGAAATCACTCCAAAGCAGTATACTAAGATCCAGGGGCCCAATTCAGTATTCTCCCATCAAGGACTCCCAACACACTGTCGCATCCAGCTTCAAGACCCTCCTCTAAGGGTACCGTCACACAGTGGCACTTTGATCGCTAGGACGGCACGATCCGTGACGTTCCAGCGATATCGTTACGATCTCGCTGTGTCTGACACGCTACTGCGATCAGGGACCCCGCTGAGAATCGTACGTCGTAGCAGATCGTCTGAAACTTTATTTCGTCGCTGGATCTCCCGCTGACATCGCTGAATCGGCGTGTGTGACGCCGATTCAGCGATGTCTTCACTGGTAACCAGGGTAAACATCGGGTTACTAAGCGCAGGGCCGCGCTTAGTAACCCGATGTTTACCCTAGTTACCAGCGTAAACGTAAAAAAAACAAACACTACATACTTGCCTTCCGCTGTCTGTCCCCGGCGCTCTGCTTCTCTGCACTCCTCCTGCATCCTGTGTCAGCGCCGGCCAGCCGGAAAGCACAGCGGTGACGTCACCGCTCTGCTTTCCGGCTGACCGGCGCTGACAGTGCAGAGGAAAGCACAGCGCCGGAGGACAGACACGGAATGTAAGTATGTAATGTTTGTTTTTTTTACGTTTACGCTGGTAACCAGGGTAAACATCGGGTTACTAAGCGCGGCCCTGCGCTTAGTAACCCGATGTTTACCCTGGTTACCCGGGGACTTCGGGATCGTTGGTCGCTGGAGAGCGGTCTGTGTGACAGCTCTCCAGCGACCAAACAGCGACGCTGCAGCGATCGACATCGTTGTCGTATCGCTGCAGCGTCGTTTCAGTGTGACGGTACCCTTAAAGGTAATATTATCCTCCATACCTAAAACATCTCTAAACCCCTAAGACCAGTATATGAGAAACCAGTTCTGCTCTTCTGTGCAGGGCTGCTCACAAAATTCACCATTTTGAGATTTGCTCTTCATACCTGTTTGCTAGACCTGGAGCTAATGAACCAAGCTGACAGCCAGCCACGAGCCAGAATTCATGGGACCGCGAGCCCCATGTGGCTCCCGAGCTACAGGTTGGGGACCCCTGGTCTATCCCATCAGTGTTTGCTCAGTGTGTCAGTCTATACCATCAGTGTTTGCTCAGTGTGTAAGTCTATATCATCAGTGTTTGGTCAGTGTGTCAGTCTATACCATCAGTGTTTGGTCAATGTGTCAGTCTATATTGTCAGTGTGTCAGTCTATATCATCAGTGTTTGGTCAGTGTGTCAGGCTATATCATCAGTGTTTGGTCAGTGTGTCAGTCTATACCATTAGTGTTTGGTCAGTGTGGCAGTCTATGCCATCAGTGTTTGGTCAGTGTGGCAGTCTATGCCATCAGTGTTTGGTCAGTGTGTCAGTCTATGCCATCAGTGTGTCAGTCTATACCATCAGTGTTTGGTCAGTGTGTCAGTCTATGCCATCAGTGTTTGGTCAGTGTGTCAGTCTATGCCATCAGTGTGTCAGTCTATATCATCACTGTTTGGTCAGTGTGTCAGTCTATGCCATCAGTGTTTGGTCAGTGTGTCAGTCTATGCCATCAGTGTGTCAGTCTATACCATCAGTGTTTGGTCAGTGTGTCAGTCTATGCCATCAGTGTTTGGTCAGTGTGTCAGTCTATGCCATCAGTGTGTCAGTCTATACCATCAGTGTTTGGTCAGTGTGTAAGTCTATGCCATCAGTGTTTGGTCAGTGTGTAAGTCTATGCCATCAGTGTTTGGTCAGTGTGTCAGTCTATATCATCAGTGTTTGGTCAGTGTGTCAGGCTATATCATCAGTGTTTGGTCAGTGTGTCAGTCTATACCATCAGTGTTTGGTCAGTGTGGCAGTCTATGCCATCAGTGTTTGGTCAGTGTGGCAGTCTATGCCATCAGTGTTTGGTCAGTGTGGCAGTCTATGCCATCAGTGTGTCAGTCTATACCATCAGTGTTTGGTCAGTGTGTCAGTCTATGCCATCAGTGTTTGGTCAGTGTGTCAGTCTATGCCATCAATGTGTCAGTCTATATCATCAGTGTTTGGTCAGTGTGTCAGTCTATGCCATCAGTGTTTGGTCAGTGTGTCAGTCTATGCCATCAGTGTGTCAGTCTATATCATCACTGTTTGGTCAGTGTGTCAGTCTATGCCATCAGTGTTTGGTCAGTGTGTCAGTCTATGCCATCAGTGTGTCAGTCTATACCATCAGTGTTTGGTCAGTGTGTCAGTCTATGCCATCAGTGTTTGGTCAGTGTGTCAGTCTATGCCATCAGTGTGTCAGTCTATATCATCACTGTTTGGTCAGTGTGTCAGTCTATGCCATCAGTGTTTGGTCAGTGTGTCAGTCTATGCCATCAGTGTGTCAGTCTATACCATCAGTGTTTGGTCAGTGTGTCAGTCTATGCCATCAGTGTTTGGTCAGTGTGTCAGTCTATGCCATCAGTGTGTCAGTCTATACCATCAGTGTTTGGTCAGTGTGTAAGTCTATGCCATCAGTGTTTGGTCAGTGTGTAAGTCTATGCCATCAGTGTTTGGTCAGTGTGTCAGTCTATATCATCAGTGTTTGGTCAGTGTGTCAGGCTATATCATCAGTGTTTGGTCAGTGTGTCAGTCTATACCATCAGCGTTTGGTCAGTGTGTCAGTCTATACCATCAGTGTTTGGTCAGTGTGGCAGTCTATGCCATCAGTGTTTGGTCAGTGTGGCAGTCTGTGCCATCAGTGTTTGGTCAGTGTGTCAGTCTATGCCATCAGTGTGTCAGTCTATACCATCAGTGTTTGGTCAGTGTGTCAGTCTATGCCATCAGTGTTTGGTCAGTGTGTCAGTCTATGCCATCAGTGTGTCAGTCTATACCATCAGTGTTTGGTCAGTGTGTAAGTCTATGCCATCAGTGTTTGGTCAGTGTGTCAGTCTATGCCATCAGTGTTTGGTCAGTGTGTCAGTCTATGCCATCAGTGTTTGGTCAGTGTGTCAGTCTATATCATCAGTGTTTGGTCAGTGTGTCAAGTCTATGCCATCAGTGTTTGGTCAGTGTGTCAGTCTATGCCATCAGTGTTTGGTCAGTGTGTCAGTCTATATCATCAGTGTTTTGTCAGTGTGTCAGTCTATACCATCAGTGTTTGGTCAGTGTGTCAGTCTATGCCATCAGTGTTTGGTCAGTGTGTCAGTCTATACCATCAGTGTTTGGTCAGTAGGTCAGTCTATAGAAATCCAAAAGCAGAGAAAAAAGACCGCACTAACAGCTGGTTCTATCACCTGATTGGATTAAATGTGACTCAGATACCCAGAAGCTGAATTGGATATCAGGTGCTCACGCTGAAAACAAGTCCAAATCACCGCTGCATATAGGTAGAAGAAAAGCGGGCACTCACCATCCAAATAAAATCCAAAGTTTATTCTGACATGTCAAATGCAGGACAGGCAGGGAAACACGGGCTTCCACAAGACGACGGCCGTTTCGCGTGGTTGCGCTTCCACGGGTCTTGACGCTAACCAGAGGTGGGTGGAACCATTATAACAATATCTGCCACTAGGTTACTTCCCCAACCCTTAGCGTCATAACATCCTACTTTACAATTAAAATTTAAACATGAAATGACTAAAATTGAATAAAACAACATCAATTACAAAAAAACATATCGCCAAAAATACCATGATATCAAAATTACAGGATAATAAAAAGAGAAAAAAAGGGGAAGAAAAGGCAAGTTTTACCGGGAGACAAATATTCACAAAAACACCGACATGTCCAGTTTTTCATTTAACCCCAAAGGGCCCATGGCATTAACGCGCATAATCCATTTGCCCTCTCTTCTCAACAGCAACCTGTTATGATTACCTCCATGTGCTGGTAAAGTAACCCTTTCTAAACCAATAAACCGCAACGATGTCGCATTGCCCCCATGTTGATTAAGCATGTGGGAGATTAAACGGGGGACACCCTTCCCTGTACTGATGGACCTAAAGTGCTCTCTAAATCTAATATGCAGGGGTCTAATCGTTTTCCCAATATAAAAAAAGCCTCAAGGGCAAAAAAGTACATATACTGTATATGTAGTCTTACAGGTTATAAAATCACGGACCCGATGGGTATAGGACCCAATCCTTACAATTTTGTCTGTCATGTGGTAACTGCAAAAACTGCAGCTGCCACACCTGAAGTTACCTTGCGGCATCCCTGCCTCAAGCCAGTGAGACTGCTTCGTCGTAACAACATTGTGTACCAAAATGTCCTTCAAATTTCCTCCTCGACGAACAGCAAACAGGGGACCCCTACTAGCCGTCTCTGTTAGAACAGGATCTTTTTCCAATATGTGCCAACTCCTTCTGACTGCTGCTCTTATTACGGAGTCCATGGGCCCATAGTCAAAGCTAAAAACGAACCTCTTTTTATGTGTTCTGTCAGTTATTCTACCTCCACCAATTTGACAAACTTGCTCATTTGATTTATCTGCTCTTTCCAGAGCTTTGTCTAATACAGAGCTGGGGTAACCCCTAGCCCTGAATCGGTTATAGAGCTCCGCCGTCTGTCTCTGGTAACCCTCCTGGCTACTATTCACCCGTTTAACTCTCAAAAACTGACTATATGGAAGAGAATTCTTAGTATACTGGGGATGTGCGCTGTCATAGTGCAGTAGAGAATTTGAGGCTGAGGATTTCCGAAAGATCTCAGTATGTAAGAAACCACAATTGGCACTTACTCTGACATCTAGAAATTCCAATGTTAACCCACCAAACACTGAAGTAAGTTTCATATTCAACGTATTAACTTTCCCCAAATACTCGTCAAATTGATGGAAGGTCTGCTCTCCGCCATCCCAGGTTATGAACACATCGTCCACAAATCTAAGATATAGCTTGATGTGCTTCAGATAAGGATTGTTATCCGTGTAAACATATCTGCTCTCAAACACAGCTAAAAACAAATTTGCTAGCGTACATGCAACGGGCGTACCCATCGCGGTTCCTTCTACCTGAAGGAACCACTTTGAATCAAAACAGAAAGCATTATGAGTTAATACAAAATGCAAGACATCACAGATAAACCTTATGGTGACCTCATCAGTGCTAGTATGGGAAATTTTACCGCAGCGATGGCCGGCTTTTGCGGTATCCGGGTATATAAACTCTCCACGTCTATTGAAACTAGCGCAAAAGTTGCTTGCCAGTCAAAACTTTTTAGCACCTCTAGGAAGGAGCCAGTCTAGGTACCGTGAGAGAGGTTCTGTTAATGAACCTTGTGACAAAACACTCTGGGATCGCCTTTGCTGGGGTCAAAGGTCACGTGGTTTGTGCATTGAATCTGAGGCGTACAGCAGGTTTCTGAGCAGGCTGACCTCAGATTAGATTTATTAACGTGAAAGCAACACAAAAAACAAAACATAAAAATAAATCCTAGCCTGTCCGGCACTAACTAAACAAATACGTTGCTATCTCAACAACTGGGGGGGCTTTTCCCACCCAGCTAACATCACACAGATCTTGAGCAGAGCTCTTCACTCACGTTTGTCTCACACAGGCAGGCAATCTGTGTGCCCCAGGCAGACACTGGAAACACCCAGCTGGTCATCTTTTATTCCTGCAACCATTAACCCATTAGCACCCTGAAGATACTGAGTGGCCTAATTCACATAGGACAAACACCTGGGCGAGATATATCTGCCTCCAACTACCACACCAGCATGAGTCTTACATATCCCCCCCCTTGCTCAGACCACTCCGGTCGAGCAAGAACACTTTTGAAACAGTGCACTCGGGATAGGGCATCGGCGTTCCCCATCTGCACCCCAGGTCGGTGCTCCACCGTAAAAGAGTAAGCCTGCAGGGCAAGGAACCACCCGGTTACCCGACTATTACGGTCTTTGTGGAGGTGCATCCACTTGAGAGGGGCATGGTCTGTGACCAGCCTAAACTTCCTACCAGCCAGGTAATACTTGAGGGAGTCGAGAGCCCATTTAATGGCTAGGCACTCTTTTTCAACCACCGCATACCTCTGCTCATGTACATTCAGCTTCCGACTGAGATAGAGGACCGGGTGTTCGACTCCGTCCCTCACCTGGGAAAGTACAGCTCCGACACCAGTATCAGAGGCATCAGTTTGTACCACAAACTCGCTGCTGAAATCAGGAGTCACTAGTACGGGCTGAGAGCACAAAGCCCGTTTCAGGCTGTGGAAGGCCTCTTCAGCAGCTGAGGTCCATTTTACCATGACGGAACCCTTCCCCTTGGTAAGATCCGTCAAGGGAGTAGCCATGGCTGCAAAATTGGGTATGAACCGGCGATAATAGCCGGCAATCCCCAGGAAAGCCTGCACTTGTTTCTTGTTCACTGGTTGTGGCCAGCCCTGAATTGCCTGTATTTTGTCGATCTGGGGTTTAACCACTCCTCGGCCAATCACGTAGCCCAAGTATCGGGCTTCTTCAAGCCCGATGTGGCATTTCTTGGGGTTTGCCGTTAAACCTGCATCTCGCAGGTCATCAATCACCGCTTGTACCTTCTGGAGATGAGTTTCCCAGTCCATGCTGTAAATTACGATGTCATCCAGGTAGGCAGAAGCGTACTGTCTGTGAGGCCTCAAGACTCGATCCATCAATCTCTGGAACGTTGCGGGAGCTCCGTGAAGTCCAAACGGCATATAGACATACTGGAACAGACCTTCCGGTGTAGCAAATGCCGTCTTCTCTCTGGCCGCCTCGGCCAGAGGAATCTGCCAGTACCCCTTTGTTAAATCCAGGGTCGTAATATATCGGGCTTTACCAAGCCGGTCGATCAACTCATCGACCCGGGGCATAGGGTACGCATCAAATTTAGAAACTGCATTCAGTTTCCTAAAGTCATTACAAAACCGGATGGAGCCATCCGGTTTAGGTATCAACACAATTGGACTGGACCAGGCGCTGTGTGACTCCTCAATGACTCCTAAGTCCAACATTGCCATCACTTCCCGGGAGACGGCTTCACGGCGGGCTTCCGGAATCTGGTAGGGCTTCACATGAACAGTGACGCCAGGATCTGTGACAATCTCATGTTTCACCAACTTAGTCCGGCCAGGTTTTTCGGAGAAAAACTGTCGGTTCTGTAACAAAAATTGCTTAACCTCAGATTTTTGTCGTTCTGAGAGAGTCTCAGCAACCTGCACCTCTGGTACAGTAGGTGAACAAACCGGACGGGGCAGATCCGCCGTTAGGGCAGAGCGGTCTTTCCAGGATTTTATCAGATTCACATGATAAATCTGTTCCGGTTTTCTCTTACCCGGCTGGTACACTTTATAGTTCACTTCACCAACTCTTTCTCGGACCTCAAATGGGCCCTGCCATTTCGCCAGGAATTTACTATCCACCGTAGGGATTAGGACCAACACCCTATCGCCGGGTGCAAATGTACGGACCTTAGCGCCTCTATCATAACTTTGCCTCTGGGCTCCCTGGGCCTGTAACATATGGTCCCTAACAATGGGCATGACAGCGGCAATACGATCCTGCATTTGTGTTACATGGTCGATCACCGTTTTAAAGGGAGTGACTTGACCTTCCCAGGTTTCTTTTGCGACGTCCAGCAGTCCCCGGGGACGACGGGCGTACAACAGTTCGAAAGGCGAAAACCCTGTGGAAGACTGGGGAACTTCCCTAATGGCAAACAGCAAATAGGGTAACAAGTAATCCCAGTTCTTCCCATCTTTGTCTATCGCCTTCCGGAGCATCTGTTTTAAGGTTTTGTTGAAGCGCTCAACCAGGCCATCTGTTTGAGGGTGATAGACAGATGTACGCAACGGGTCTATTTGTAAGAGCCTGCAGAGCTCCTTCATTACCCTCGACATAAAGGGAGTCCCCTGGTCGGTGAGTATCTGTTTTGGAATTCCCACCCGACTAAACACTTGTACCAATTCCTTGGCGATCGTCTTGGTAGCTGTGTTACGCAAAGGGACGGCTTCCGGGTAACGAGTGGCATAGTCCATGATGACGAGGATATGTTGGTGCCCACGTGCGGATCGGGGAAGGGGCCCAACCAAATCCATCCCAATTCTCTCAAAAGGGACCCCGATGATAGGAAGGGGTACCAAAGGGCTACGGAACTGAGATTTAGGGGCCGCGATTTGGCACTCTGGACAGGACTCACAATAGTTACGCACATCACAATGTATTCCAGGCCACACAAAACAATGCAATATCCTTTCTGTGGTTTTCTGTACCCCCAGATGTCCCCCCATTATATGTCCGTGGGCCAAATCCAGTACCTTCCGCCGATAAGGTTTGGGTACCACTAACCGTTGCACTGTGTCTTCCCCTTTTTTCTCTACCTGGTAGAGCAAATCATTTTCAAGAACCATATACGGGTACGCTAGCCTAGTGTCAGGTTCTACGGGTACCCCATCTATCATTTTTACATTTTTCCTAGCCGGAGTTAGGGTAGGATCTTTCATTTGCTCGCTGTGGAAGTTATCCACCTGGACTCCCAAATCTGGCAGGCAGGGTGCCGGATGGCTGTCTGCCTCCGCCTCTCGCTGAGGTTCCTCAGTTTCCTCTGTTTCCCCCGCCATGACGGAGAAGGGGTACTGAAGGTTAGATTCACCAACCTCCCCAGCAACATCTTCCTGTGGGGTCTCCTCTAGGGACTCGGGACCTCCAGATGGTATGGGAGAAGATTCACGGGTACAGCTACCGTGAAGGAGCAACTGATTCTCCCACAACTGCCAGAAATAGGGAAAATCCCTGCCCAGGATTACATCCTGTAACAATGCGGGGACGAGTCCCACTTTGTGCTGCACTGACCCATAGGGAGTAGAAATCCATATGACCGCTGTTAAGTACGAGCGGGTGTCACCATGCACACACGTCACAGAAAACTTGTCAGACGGACCAGATGGAAGTGCCACCAGACTAGCTTTCACCAGAGTCACCACACTTCCAGAGTCTAGTAATGCCACAACATTTTTCCCATCAACAGATAATTCACACAGGTGTTTCACTGTATCATTTTGACCCGCATTCACACTCACTAGCTGTGTAACCAAAGACATGCGTTTTCTAGAGTCTATAACGTCGCACTGCATGGGTTCAGCGGTAACAGGACAGTTCGCAGAAACATGACCCTTCTCATGGCAGCGGAAACACCTAACAGGTCCCCTACTGAGACCACCGTCCAATACTCTTGGTCTCGGAGTGCGAGCAGTCCCGGACTCCTCCCCCACAGTTTTAAGCGATTTTCCTTCACCCGTGGTCCCTGGAACAGTCTTACCGGTTCCACGAGGAGGAGGCCCAGACCGGGGGCTGGCGGTGTCGTCGGGAAGTCCTTCTGCCACGGAATAACGCTCGACCAACTCCACAAGTTGATCCGCTGTCGTGGGATTTCCTTGGCTTACCCACCTTTTCAGCGCTGGGGGTAGTACTCTCAGGTACTTGTCCAGGACAACCCGCTGGATTATTTCGGGTATTGTCAGTACCTCGGGTTGCAGCCATTTCTTTGTCAAGTAGATCAGGTCGAACATCTGAGACCGCGCCGGTTTATCTTGCTGGTATGTCCACTGATGTACCCTCTGTGCACGGACAGCCGTCGTCACACCCAGCCGGGCCAGGATCTCAGCTTTCAGCTTCTCAAAGTCCTGAGCGACCTCCGGGTCCAAATCATGGTAAGCTTTTTGGGCCTCGCCGGAGAGAAACGGGGCAATCAAATCGGCCCATCGTGCCTTCGGCCACTTCTCTCTCAATGCCGTCCGCTCAAACGTTGTCAGGTATGCCTCGACGTCATCTTCTGCAGTCAGCTTTTGCCAGTATCGACTCACATGGATCCTTCTGGATTCTGCTTCCGGGTCAGCGTCAGGCATGCTCACCAGGCGCTGCGCCACCTGTTGGAGAAGTTGGCGGTCTGCAACCGTCATGTCCACTAACTCCTTCAGCTGTGCGGCCATCAAGCGATTAGCTTCGTGCTGTGCGGCAGTGGCCTGCTGCTGTACGGCAGTGGACTGTACTAAGGCTTTCACCACGTCTTCCATGCTGTCGCCTGTGCCACGGTATGCCCGCGTTCTCCACCACAATGTGACAAAACACTCTGGGATCGCCTTTGCTGGGGTCAAAGGTCACGTGGTTTGTGCATTGAATCTGAGGCGTACAGCAGGTTTCTGAGCAGGCTGACCTCAGATTAGATTTATTAACGTGAAAGCAACACAAAAAACAAAACATAAAAATAAATCCTAGCCTGTCCGGCACTAACTAAACAAATACGTTGCTATCTCAACAACTGGGGGGGCTTTTCCCACCCAGCTAACATCACACAGATCTTGAGCAGAGCTCTTCACTCACGTTTGTCTCACACAGGCAGGCAATCTGTGTGCCCCAGGCAGACACTGGAAACACCCAGCTGGTCATCTTTTATTCCTGCAACCATTAACCCATTAGCACCCTGAAGATACTGAGTGGCCTAATTCACATAGGACAAACACCTGGGCGAGATATATCTGCCTCCAACTACCACACCAGCATGAGTCTTACAGCCTATACCCGACACGATTGGACGGCCAGGTAGCTCAGTTAGCGACTTATGGACTTTTTGGGATGTGGTACCAGTACTTTTTTAGGAAACTCAGGGAATAATTTTTCCGCCTGTCTTTGTGATAACACTCCACTCTCAACCTGAGCACGTAACAATGATCGCAATTCATTTTTATACTTAGTAGTAGGGTCAGGACTCAAACCCAGATATGTTTCCGATCTAGACAACTGTCTAATCGCTTCCAACATATACATTTCTTTCTAAAGTAGAACCGTATTGCCCCCTTTATCGGCCGTACGTACTACCACATCTGACCAGCCTTTTATTTCTGATAACGCTTTCCACTCAGCCATAGATAAATTTGAGGTCGTCTTTTGATATACAGTTAGGTCCATATATATTTGGACAGAGGCAACATTTTTCTAATTTTGGTTATAGACATTACCACAAAGAATTTGAAACAAAATAATTCAGATGCAGTTGAAGTTCTGACTTTCAGCTTTCATTTGAGGGTATCCACATTAAAATTGGATGAAGGGTTTAGGAGTTTCAGCTCCTTAACATGTGCAACCCTGTTTTTAAAGGGACCAAAAGTAATTGGACAGATTAAATAATTTTAAATAAAATGTTGATTTTTAGTACTTGTTTGAAAACCCTTTGTTGGCAATGACTGCCTGAAGTCTTGAACTCATGGACATCACCAAACGCTGTGTTTCCTCCTTTTTGATGCTCTGCCAGGCCTTCACTGCGGTGGTTTTCAGTTGCTGTTTGTTTGTGGGCCTTTCTGTCTGAAGTTTAGTCTTTAACAAGTGAAATGCATGCTCAATTGGGTTGAGATCAGGTGACTGACTTGGCCATTCTAGAATATTCCACTTCTTTGCTTTAATAAACTCCTGGGTTGCTTTGTCTTTATGTTTTGGGTCATTGTCCATCTGTAGTATGAAACGACGACCAATCAGTTTGGCTGCATTTGGCTGGATCTGAGCACACAGTATGGCTCTGAATACCTCAGAATTCATTCAGCTGCTTCTGTCCTGTGTCACATCATCAATAAACACTAGTGACCCAGTGCCACTGGCAGCCATGCATGCCCAAGCCATCACACTGACTCCGCTGTGTTTTACAGATGATGTGGTATGCTTTGGATCATGAGCTGTACCACGCCTTCGCCATACTTTTCTCTTTCCATCATTCTGGTAGAGGTTGATCTTGGTTTCATCTGTCCAAAGAATGTTCTTCCAGAACTGTGCTGGCTTTTTTAGATGTTTTTTAGCAAAGTCCAGTCTAGCCTTTTTATTCTTAATGCTTATGAGTGGCTTGCACCGTGCAGTGAACACTCTGTATTTACTTTCATGCAGTCTTCTCTTTATGGTAGATTTGGATATTGATACGCCTACCTTCTGGAGAGTGTTGTTCATTTGGTTGGCTGTTGTGAAGGGGTTTTTCTTCACCATGGAGATTATTCTCCTATCATCCACCACTGTTATCTTCCGTGGGCGCCCAGGTCTTTTTGCATTGATGAGTTCACCAGTGCTTTCTTTCTTTCTCAGGATGTACCAAACTGTAGATTTTGCCACTCCTAATATTGTAGCAATTTCTCGGATGGGTTTTTTCTGTTTTTGCAGCTTAAGGATGGCTTATTTCACCTGCATGGAGAGCTCCTTTGACCGCATGTTTACTTCACAGCAAAACCTTCCAAATGCAAGCACCACACCTCAAATCAACTCCAGGCCTTTTATCTGCTTAATTGAGAATGGCATAATGAAGGGATTGCCCACACCTGTCCATGAAATAGCCTCGGAGTCAATTGTCCAATTACTTTTGGTCTCTTCAAAAACAGGGTGGCACAGGTTAAGGAGCTGAAACTCCTAAACCCTTCATCCAATTTTAATGTGGATACCCTCAAATGAAAGCTGAAAGTCTAAACTTCAACTGTATCTGAATTGTTTTGTTTAAAATTCATTGTGGTAATTTCTATAACCAAAATTAGAAAAATGTTGTCTCTGTCCAAATATATATGGACCTAACTGTATCAATGCTTCCATGTCTTGTAAGACTTGTCTCTCAAATACCTCTACAAGACTGCCCGGATTTATTGGAGGTACAAAGGTCGACTGCACCCCCCAGTAAACGGTTTTATGTTATTACAGGGAACTTTTTGCACGCCAACCCTAGGCTCCGTTAGGCTGAGCAACAGTTGCGCATCTCTATCGGCAATAGTATCAGTACTGGCATCTGTCATGAAGCCTAAAGGGCCCACCGCACAAGGAACCTCACCTGGAGGGGGAACTTTTTCACCACCTGTTGGAGAAGCAAAAGATTTAAACAAATGGATTTTTCTTAATGCTTTAAATAAATCAATTCTAAAATTAACCATGTCAAAATTATCAGGTAAACAAAAATTAAGGCCCTTTAATAATAAAGACAGGTGGTCCGGAGTCAGTTCATGAGAGGTTAAATTAATCGTTGTGATTAGCGGTGCTTCTGCTGCCCAGTCCGCTTCCACGAGACTTGTTTTCTTTTCTTTGAATTGTCGGGCTCTATTCCTTCTACCTCCTCGACGTGTCCGCCGTCTAAAGGGACTGCTGATGCCGACGTGGATGCTTGAGGTAAAACACCTGTTGTAGCCAATGGTTCTTTGTTGATACTTGAGTCAGAGTCTGTAGTCAAATAATCTTTACTCGGACTCCCATGACAGCACGACGAGAGAGGGGATCCGCCCATTAGGAACAGGAAACCTACAGATACAAAAAGGGCGGCACCTCTCCCTTGCCTCAGTTGGTTTCCTGTTCCTGAAGGGACGGGTGCCTACAGAAGGAGCCCAGGCCGGCCGGCCGATTACGGTAGCGGGGGGGGGTCTCCTACCTCGGCCCGTGCGGAGATCCCTGGAGACGCCACGGTGGTCCTTGCTGGATTGCACGCGGTGGCGTTCGCAGCAGGGAGCGAAGTCCGGAGGATTTCCTGCCTCCATCAGCGTCGGCGCAGGTAAGTATCTCCCATTGGTGGTGCAGCGGTGCGGCGTGGCTGCGGGTGTCGGGCTCAGGTGTGTGGGTGAGCTCCCGGAGCGCTGCCGATCCATCCCCGGCGTCCTGCACCGCTCTCAGCGTGTGCTGGAGTGTTTCCGGGTGCAGTGACGTAGGGGGGCGGAGCTGGTAGCCGCTTCCGGGTCGCCGGACGTCTGCGCATGTGCGGTCGGTCCAAGATGGCGGCGCCCATCGCATCTGAACGCTGGTTCGTCCGCTAGTTCTCCTGCCCTCCTTGCTGTGTCCGGAGCCAATAGGGACAGCGCTGGCCCATCTGCTGACCGGATCCAAGGGGGATTTAAGCGGGTTACAATGATAGAACCCTGCTTTTGGTCGCAATTCATCATGGAGAGTGGTGGTGAGCAGCAGCAGCAGCTGTCAGACGAGGTGCGTCAGAAGCCCAAGCAGAAAGATAGAGGCGACCAGCCCAGTCGTAAAAGCTCATCCGAGCAGGGATCCAGAGCTTCGACTAGGAAAGAACCCCCTCGGATTCCGGTACTTGACTTTGGCGCACGGGTAAGTGATCTACGTGAAAGTTCACTCTGTGACGCGGGCCCCTTATACTTTATCTTTCCAGGGGAAGAAGAGTACGGACAAGTCAAAACATAAGGAGTGTGCCCTCTGTGGAGTCCCCTTACCTGACTCTTGTTCCAAAAAGTTATGTGCCCCCTGTATACAACAGACGGTGAGGTCTACAGGAGTGGTTGGGTGGAAGTGACTTTAGGTCAGATAGTGGTTATCACCTATATTGTCCTCCCCTAGGTAGCAGAAGAGTCCGTGAGTGCGGCAAACTTAAAGGAAATGATCCGGCTAGAAGTAAGGGAATCATTACGGTCCCTATCCCAAGCGGAAGGCTCGAAGCATAGGACCCCTCTGGACTCTAATTCTTCAGAAGAGGAAAGAGAGGAAAGTACCTATCTCTCTAGTCCTTTCTCCTCTTCATCGGATGAGGAGTCTGGATGATTTTGTCTACCCTTGGATAAGATTGACAAGGTGGTCAAATCAGTTAGAGGCACGATGGGTATAGAGGAACCCAAATCACAGCCCTCAAAACAGGAGTTGATGTTTAGTGGATTAGATCGTAAAAAACATAGATCTTTTCCGGTAAACGAGAAGATCCAAGACTTGATCCTCCGAGAATGGAAAAAAACGGAAAAAAAGGGGGCCTTACCGCCAGCTTTAAAACGCAGGTATCCCTTTGATGATCCGGTTGTGGATACGTGGGATAAAGCCCCTAAGTTGGACGCGGCAGTAGCAAAAGCGTCAAAGAAAGCCTCATTACCCTATGAGGATATGGGATCCCTCAAAGATCCTCTGGAAAGGAAGGCAGATATCTTCCTTAAAGGTACCTGGGAGATGGCGGCAGGATCCCTCAGACCAGCCGTGGCCACAACATGCACAGCCAGGTCATTAATGGTCTGGCTAGATCAATTAGAGTCTCAGCTTAAGGACGGTGCATCCAGAGATTCTATTCTGAAAGCTCTACCAACAATTCAGAATGCTGCGGCGTTCCTATCGGACGCATCTGTGGACTCTGTCAAAATGGCGGCTAGAGCGGCAGGACTATCTAACGCGGCTCGCAGAGCCTTATGGTTAAAGTGCTGGTCAGGTGACATTTAGTCCAGAACTAAACTCTGCACCATTCCGTGTGAAGGACAATATCTCTTTGGTCCAATGCTGGATGAGTTGCTGGAAAAAGCAGGGGATGACAAAAAGAAGTTTCCCAGTCTGTATTCAGCATCCTACCACCGACCCTTCAATCGAAGAAGGTTTGGTCGCGGGAAGAAACGCGGGTCCTCTCCCACTAGAGAAAGTTTCAGATGGGAAGACAGACGCGGTAGAGGTACGGGCTACATGTTTCGCCGTTCCTCAAAAGATCAGAAAAAAGCGGACCAATGACTAGCGATCCCTGTGGGGGGTAGACTGTCAGCATTCTCCTCAGCGTGGCTTGACATTACGAACAGTAAATGGGTCAGAGGCATTATTACTAAAGGTCTAAGGCTGGACTTCAATCACTGGCCTCGAGAAAAATTTAAATTAACCCCTTTACGTTCCTCCCCCCTTGAGCAAGCAGCTCTAGAAGCAGAGGTCATGAACTTATGCTCCAAAAACGTATTGATGGAAATTCCAGAATCAGAAAGAGGAAGGGGATTTTATTCCCCCCTTTTTCTGATCAAGAAGCCAGACAGATCTTTTAGAACGATCATAAATCTCAAATGTCTTAATGAGTTCCTGGTTAATGAATCGTTCAAAATGGAAACAATTAATTCGGCAATAAAAATGTTGTTTAATCACTGTTTCATGGTAGTTGTAGATCTTAAAGACGCATACTATCATGTTCCGATACATGAAGATTTCCAGAGGTTCCTGAGAGTAGCTGTGTCAATGGGGGGTCGGATTCGCCATTTCCAGTTCAGAGCTCTCCCCTTCGGCTTATCAGCGGCTCCTAGGGTGTTTACAAAACTAATGGCCGAGGTCATGGCGCATTTACGAGAATCCGACATCCTGATCATTCCCTACTTGGATGATTTCCTTATAGTAGGGAGCTCAGCAGACCATTGCCTGTCTCAACTAGAAACAGCCACATCCAAACTTGAGCGTCTGGGGTGGATCATAAATTATGAGAAATCTTGTTTACAGCCCCCAAAAATACAAAGATTCTTAGGACTGTTGTTAGACTCAGAATCCCAACAGTGTTGTCTTCCACCCGACAAATTATTACATATCCAGCAACAGGTGTCTAAGGCAATTGATAAACCATCCATGACCCTTAGACAGGCTATGTCACTATTGGGTTCTTTAACCTCTTGCATTCCCGCTGTCCGTTGGGCCCAATTCCACACCAGACCGTTACAATCCGAGGTGCTGGTTAATGATAGAATTCTACATGGGTCCCTGCAGAGTCAGATTACTTTAGGTCCAAAAGCGCTTACATCTCTTAGATGGTGGCTAGCCAATGAAAACTTATCGGCGGGAGTTCCCTGGGTGTCACAGGTAACACGTATTATAACAACAGATGCTAGCCCTTCGGGTTGGGGAGCACACATGGATGACATGATGGTTTAGGGTCTATGGCCCCCTCCCCTAACATCAGCCTCCTCCAACCAGAAAGAGTTAATGGCAGTAGAACTTTCAGTGAAAAAATTCCTCATATATCTGCAGGGTCATCATGTCAAGATCCTCTCGGACAACCAGGTGGCTGTCGCATACATAAATCATCAGGGTGGAACTCATTCCGAATCACTGATGAGAGTGGCGGATCGTCTGTTCCAGACAGCGGAAAATCATTTCTTATCCTTAACCGCTCTACACATAAGAGGAAAAGAAAATGTCAAAGCGGACTTTCTAAGCCGCAACACCTTGAGGCAAGGGGAGTGGTCCCTAAACAATCGCGTGTTCGATCAGATTGTCCACAAATGGGGACATCCAGAAGTAGATTTATTTGCCACCAGGGACAACCAGAAGACAATAAAATTCTGTTCCCTAAATCCCAGGGAGAATCCTCTGGCGGTAGACGCCTTTCTGATCAATTGGGATTTTCAGCTGGCTTATGCGTTTCCTCCACTAGGCCTGATACCCTTAGTAGTCAGGAAGATAAGAGAAGATCGAGCCTGAGTTATATTGATTGCCCCATTCTGGCACAGAAGGGCCTGGTTCACTTGGCTCAGGATCATGTCAGTGGAGGATCCCTGGGTACTTCCGGAGATTCCAGATTTGCTCTACCAGGGTCCGATCAGTCATCCGCAAATAAAGAATCTTCATTTAACGGCATGGATTTTGAAAGGGCGTTACTAAAGAACAAAGGGTTCTCCCCGAGTTTAATTGAGACCCTTATGAAAAGTAGGAAGCAAATAACCACAACAATCTACGCTAGGACCTGGCGGAAGTTTCTGGCCTCTTCTGATTTCAATTTAGAAGAGGGAATACCTATAAAACAAATCTTAGTCTATCCACTAGTACTCTAAAGGTACAGGTCTCGGCCCTAGGGGCTCTATTTTCCTGTAACATCGCCAATAATTATTGGATCTCAAGGTTCATTAAAGCATCTAGTAGGTCTAGACCCATACATAAAGATAGATCTATGCCTTGGGATCTCAACCTAGTCCTGTCAGCATTGACTAGAGAGTCGTTTGAACCATTACAATCAGCTTCAATTAAGGCCTTATCCCTTAAGACAGCATTTCTGGTAGCAATTACATCTGCCCGTAGAGTAGGAGACATACAAGCTCTCTCCAGGGTTTCCCCTTATACAGAGTTTCTGCCAGATAGAGTAATCCTCAGACCGGACCCGGCCTATTTACCAAAAGTGTCGTCACGGTTTCACAGGTCACAGGAGATAATTTTACCATCCTTCCTTCCCAATCCTGCTAACCCTAAGGAGGAACTACTCCATACATTAGACGTTAGGAGATGCCTGCTAGAATACATCTCTGTTACCGACACATGGAAAAAAGATGATGCGTTATTTTTATCTTTCCAAAATCCTAGAAAGGGACTCAGGGTATCAAAGTACACGCTAGCAAAGTGGATTAGGGAGGCTATCTCTTTGGCTTATACTGCAGGTGGGGGTCCGGCTCCGCAGAATCTGAGGGCGCATTCCACCAGGGCCATGGCTACATCCTGGGCGGAAAAATCTGGAGTATCAATCGACCAGATATGTAAGGCGGCCACATGGTCATCCCCGTCCACCTTCTTTAAACACTATAGGTTGGATTTGGGGGCTTCCTCTGATCTCACATTCGGGTTAAGGGTGCTACAGGCCATAGTCCCTCCCTAAGGTACCTTACATCTCTGTAATTCTCTCGTCGTGCTGTCATGGGAGTCCGAGTAAAGCATTAAGCTACTTACTGGTAGCGGCATTTCTCGGAGGCCCATGACAGCACCCTTAGTTCCCTCCCTATTCACGTGGGGGTTGCACTTCCTATAAATGTATATATCTCACATATGATACCCAGTTCCAAATATATGGCTGAAATTTTGTACATAATCTGTATATAGTGTATATTTTTATGCCACTAACCGCGGTAGTCCTCTCAAGACTCTGAAATACAACTGAGGCAAGGGAGAGGTGCCGCCCTTTTTGTATCTGTAGGTTTCCTGTTCAAAATGGGCGGATCCCCTCTCTCGTCGTGCTGTCATGGGCCTCCGAGAAATGCCGCTACCAGTAAGTAGCTTAAAGGGACACTGTCACCTGGATTTGGAGGGAACAATCTTCAGCCATGGAGGCAGGGTTTTTGGGTTTTTGATTCACCCTTTCCTTACCCGCTGGCTGCATGCTGGCTGCAATATTGGATTGAAGTTCATTCTCTGTCCTCTATAGTACACGCCTGCGCAAGGTAAGATTGCCTGGTGCAGGCATGTACTACGGAGGACAGAGAATGAACTTCAATCCAATACTGCAGCCAGCATGCAGCCAGCGGGTAAGGAAAGGGTGAATCAAAAACCCCAAAACCCCGTCTCCATGGCTGAAGATTGTTCCCTCCAAATTCAGGTGACAGTGTCCCTTTAATGCTTCTCTCGAGTATTCTTTAGAGCTTTTCCTGTTGTATTTTGTTCTTGACATCCTGCGGAACCCTTGTATGTTTTTATTGCGGTTCCAAGAAAACACTTGACCAGAATCGAAATCAGACTTATCACGAATGAATTTGTCCCGTTTTCTCTGTTTAATGTCTATCTGAATCGTTACCATCTTATTAGCAAGTTTTTTATCCAAAGATGACCATTGGTTTGCCGTCAACCGGGTCTTTATTTTATTTTTATATTTTTCTGTCAGTCTATACCAGTGTGTCAATCTATACCATCAGTGTTTGGCCAGTGTGTCAGTCTATACGTCAGTGTTTGCTCAGTGTGTCAGTTTATACCATCAGTGTTTGCTAAGTGTGTCAGTCTATACCATCAGTGTTTGGTCAGTGTGTCAGTCTATACCATCAGTGTTTGGTCAGTGTGTCAGTCTATACCATCAGTGTTTGCTCAGTGTGTGTCATGATCTGGTAATTCAGTACCACAATGGACATAGGAGTCAGAGCACATACAGTGACCTGACAATAACCCAAAAACATAGAACGAGCTCTGAGACATGGAAACTCTGCTGACCGCAATCCCTAATCCTCTCCAACACAACTAGAGGCAGCCGTGGATTGCGCCTAACGCTCCCTATGCAACTCGGCACAGCCTGAGAAACTAGCTAGCCTGAAGATAGAAAATAAGCCTACCTTGCCTCAGAGAAATACCCCAAAGGAAAAGTCAGCCCCCACATATAATGACTGTGAGTTAAGATAAAAAGACCAACGCAGAGATGAAATAGATTTAGCAAAGTGAGGCCCGACTTTCTGAACAGAGCGAGGACAGGAAAGGTAACTTTGCGGTCAACACAAAACCCTACAAACAACCACGCAAAGGGGGCAAAAAGACCCTCCGTACCGAACTAACGGCACGGAGGTACACCCTCTGCGTCCCAGAGCTTCCAGCAAGAATGAGAAAACAAATAAGCAAGCTGGACAGAAAAAAACAGCAAACAAAAAGCAAAAGCGGAACTTAGCTATGCAGAGCAGCAGGCCACAGGAACGATCCAGGAGGAAACAGGTCCAATACTAGAACATTGACTGGAAGCCAGGATCAAAGCACTGGGTGGAGTTAAATAGAGCAACACCTAACGACTTCACCACATCACCTGAGGAAGGAAACTCAGAAGCCGCAGTACCACTTTCCTCCACCAACGGAAGCTCACAGAGAGAATCAGCCGAAGTACCACTTGTGACCACAGGAGGGAGCTCTGCCACAGAATTCACAACAGTACCCCCCCCTTGAGGAGGGGTCACCGAACCCTCACCAGAGCCCCCAGGACGACCAGGATGAGCCACATGAAAGGCACGAACAAGATCGGGAGCATGGACATCAGAGGCAAAGACCCAGGAATTATCTTCCTGAGCATAACCCTTCCACTTAACCAGATACTGGAGTTTCCGTCTCGAAACACGAGAATCCAAAATCTTCTCCACAATATACTCCAACTCCCCCTCCACCAAAACCGGGGCAGGAGGATCAACAGATGGAACCATAGGTGCCACGTATCTCCGCAACAATGACCTATGGAATACGTTATGTATGGAAAAAGAATCTGGAAGGGTCAGACGAAAAGACACAGGATTAAGAACCTCAGAAATCCTATACGGACCAATGAAACGAGGTTTAAACTTAGGAGAGGAAACCTTCATAGGAATATGACGAGAAGATAACCAAACCAAATCCCCAACACGAAGTCGGGGACCCACACAGCGTCTGCGATTAGCGAAACGTTGAGCCTTCTCCTGGGACAAGGTCAAATTGTCCACTACATGAGTCCAAATCTGCTGCAACCTGTCCACCACAGTATCCACACCAGGACAGTCCGAAGACTCAACCTGCCCTGAAGAGAAACGAGGATGGAACCCAGAGTTGCAGAAAAACGGTGAAACCAAGGTAGCCGAGCTGGCCCGATTATTAAGGGCGAACTCAGCCAAAGGCAAAAAGGACACCCAGTCATCCTGATCAGCAGAAACAAAGCATCTCAGATATGTTTCCAAGGTCTGATTGGTTCGTTTGGTCTGGCCATTAGTCTGAGGATGGAAAGCCGAGGAAAAAGTCAAGTCAATGCCCATCCTACCACAAAAGGCTCGCCAAAACCTCGAAACAAACTGGGAACCTCTGTCAGAAACGATATTCTCTGGAATGCCATGTAAACAAACCACATGCTGGAAGTACAATGGCACCAAATCAGAGGAGGAAGATAATTTAGACAAGGGTACCAAATGGACCATCTTAGAGAAGCGATCACAGACCACCCAAATGACTGACATCTTTTGAGAGACGGGAAGATCTGAAATAAAATCCATAGAGATATGTGTCCAAGGCCTCTTCGGGACCGGCAAGGGCAAAAGCAACCCACTGGCACGAGAACAGCAGGGCTTAGCCCGAGCACAAATCCCACAGGACTGCACAAAAGTACGCACATCCCGCGACAGAGATGGCCACCAAAAGGATCTAGCCACTAACTCTCTGGTACCAAAGATTCCAGGATGACCAGCCAACACCGAACAATGAACCTCAGAGATAACTTTATTCGTCCACCTATCAGGGACAAACAGTTTCTCCGCTGGGCAACGATCAGGTTTATTAGCCTGAAATTTTTGCAGCACCCGCCGCAAATCAGGGGAGATGGCAGACACAATTACTCCCTCTTTGAGGATACCCGCCGGCTCAGATAAACCCGGAGAGTCGGGCACAAAACTCCTAGACAGAGCATCCGCCTTCACATTTTTAGAGCCCGGAAGGTACGAAATCACAAAGTCAAAACGGGCAAAAAACAGCGACCAACGAGCCTGTCTAGGATTAAACCGCTTGGCAGACTCGAGATAAGTCAAGTTCTTATGATCAGTCAAGACCACCACACGATGCTTTTGCTCCTTCAAGCCAATGACGCCACTCCTCGAATGCCCACTTCATGGCCAGCAACTCTCGATTACCCACATCATAATTTCGCTCAGCAGGCGAAAACTTCCTGGAAAAGAAGGCGCATGGTTTCATCACCGAGCAATCAGAACTTCTCTGCGACAAAACAGCTCCTGCTCCAATCTCAGAAGCATCAACCTCGACCTGGAACGGAAGCGAAACATCTGGTTGACACAACACAGGGGCAGAAGAAAAACGACGCTTCAACTCTTGAAAAGCTTCCACAGCAGCAGAAGACCAATTGACCACATCAGCACCCTTCTTGGTTAAATCGGTCAATGGTTTAGCAATACTAGCAAAATTGCAATGAAGCGACGATAAAAATTAGCAAAGCCCAGAAACTTTTGCAGACTTTTCAGAGATGTCGGCTGAGTCCAATCATGGATGGCTTGGACCTTAACAGGGTCCATCTCGATAGTAGAAGGGGAAAAGATGAACCACAAAAATGAAACCTTCTGAACACCAAAGAGACACTTTGATCCCTTCACAAACAAAGAATTAGCACGCAGGACCTGGAACACTGTTCTGACCTGCTTCACATGAGACTCCCAATCATCCGAAAAGATCAAAATGTCATCCAAGTACACAATCAGGAATTTATCCAGGTACTCTCGGAAGATGTCATGCATAAAGGACTGAAACACTGATGGAGCATTGGCAAGTCCGAATGGCATTACTAGATACTCAAAATGGCCCTCGGGCGTATTAAATGCAGTTTTCCATTCATCGCCTCGCTTAATACGCACAAGATTATACGCACCACGAAGATCTATCTTGGTGAACCATCTAGCCCCCTTAATCCGAGCAAACAAATCAGATAACAACGGCAAGGGGTACTGAAATTTAACCGTGATCTTATTTAGAAGGCGGTAATCTATACAAGGTCTCAGCGAACCATCCTTCTTGGCTACAAAAAAGAACCCTGCTCCTAATGGCGACGATGACGGGCGAATATGCCCCTTCTCCAAGGACTCCTTAACATAACTCCGCATAGCGGCGTGCTCAGGCACAGATAAATTAAACAGTCGACCTTTTGGGAATTTACTACCAGGAATCAAATCGATAGCACAATCACAATCCCTATGCGGAGGTAGGGTATCGGACTTGGGCTCATCAAATACATCCCGGTAATCAGACAAGAACTCTGAAACCTCAGAAGGGGTGGATGACGAAATAGTCAGAAATGGGACATCACCATGTACCCCCTGACAACCCCAGCTGGACACAGACATGGATTTCCAATCTAATACTGGATTATGGACTTGTAGCCATGGCAACCCCAACACGACCACATCATGCAGATTATGCAACACCAGAAAGCGAATAACCTCCTGATGTGCAGGAGCCATGCACATGGTCAGCTGGGTCCAGTATTGAGGCTTATTCTTGGCCAAAGGCGTAGCATCAATTCCTCTCAATGGAATAGGACACTGCAAGGGCTCCAAGAAAAACCCACAACGCCTAGCATACTCCAAGTCCATCAAATTCAGGGCAGCGCCTGAATCCACAAATGCCATGACAGAATACGATGACAAGGAGCAGATCAAGGTAACGGACAGAAGAAATTTTGACTGTACCATACCAATGGTGGCAGATCTAGCGAACCGCTTAGTGCGCTTAGGACAATCAGAGATAGCATGAGTGGAATCACCACAGTAGAAACACAGCCCATTCAGACGTCTGTGTTCTTGCCGTTCAACTCTGGTCAAAGTCCTATCGCACTGCATAGGCTCAGGTTTAAGCTCAGGTAATACCGCCAAATGGTGCACAGATTTACGCTAACGCAAGCGTCGACCGATCTGAATGGCCAAAGACATAGACTCCTTCAGACCAGCAGGCATAGGAAATCCCACCATGACATCCTTAAGGGCTTCAGAGAGACCTTTTCTGAAAATAGCTGCGAGCGCACCTTCATTCCATTGAGTGAGTACGGACCACTTTCTAAATTTCTGACAATATACCTCTATCTCATCCTGACCCTGACACAGAGCCAGCAAATTTTTTTCTGCTTGATCCACTGAATTAGGCTCATCGTACAGCAATCCGAGCGCCAGGAAAAACGCATCAACATTACTCAATGCAGGATCTCCTGGCGCAAGGGAAAATGCCCAGTCTTGAGGGTCGCCACGCAAAAAAGAAATAATAATTCTCACTTGTTGAACTGGGTCACCAGAGGAGCGAGGTTTCAAGGCCAGAAACAGTTTGCAATTATTTTTGAAATTCACAAACTTGGCTCTATCACCATAAAACAAATCAGGAATAGGAATTCTTGGTTCTAACATAGGCTTCTGAACCACCAAATCTTGAATCTTTTGTACATTTATAACGAGATTATCCATTGAAGAGCACAGACCCTGAATGTCCATGTCCACACCTGTGTCCTGAACCACCCAAATGTCTAGGGGAAAAAAAAGGCAAAACACAGTGCAGAGAAAAAAAAATGGTCTCAGAACTTCTTTTTTCCCTCTATTGAGAATCATTAGTACTTATGGCTTCCAGTACTGTCATGATCTGGTAATTCAGTACCACAATGGACATAGGAGTCAGAGCACATACAGTGACCTGACAATAACCCAAAAACATAGAACGGGCTCTGAGACGTGGAAACTCTGCTGACCGCAATCCCTAATCCTCTCCAACACAACTAGAGGCAGCCGTGGATTGCGCCTAACGCTCCCTATGCAACTCGGCACAGCCTGAGAAACTAGCTAGCCTGAAGATAGAAAATAAGCCTACCTTGCCTCAGAGAAATACCCCAAAGGAAAAGGCAGCCCCCACATATAATGACTGTGAGTTAAGATGAAAAGACCAACGCAGAGATGAAATAGATTTAGCAAAGTGAGGCCCGACTTTCTGAACAGAGCGAGGACAGGAAAGGTAACTTTGCGGTCAACACAAAACCCTACAAACAACCACGCAAAGGGGGCAAAAAGACCCTCCGTACCGAACTAACGGCACGGAGGTACACCCTCTGCTTCCCAGAGCTTCCAGCAAGAATGAGAAAACAAATAAGCAAGCTGGACAGAAAAAAACAGCAAACAAAAAGCAAAAGCGGAACTTAGCTATGCAGAGCAGCAGGCCACAGGAACGATCCAGGAGGAAGCAGGTCCAATACTAGAACATTGACTGGAAGCCAGGATCAAAGCACTGGGTGGAGTTAAATAGAGCAGCACCTAACGACTTCACCACAACACCTGAGGATGGAAACTCAGAAGCTCACAGAGAGAATCAGCTGAAGTACCACTTGTGACCACAGGAAGGAGCTCTGCCACAGAATTCACAACAGTGTGTCAGTCTATACCAGTGTGTCAGTCTATACCATCAGTGTTTGCTCAGTGTGTCAGTCTATACCAGTGTGTCAGTCTATACCATCAGTGTTTGCTCAGTGTGTCAGTCTATGCCATCAGTGTGTCAGTCTATACCATCAGTGTTTGCTCAGTGTGTCAGTCTATACCATCAGTGTTTGGTCAGTGTGTCAGTCTGTACATCAGTGTTTTATCAGTGATATTTTCAGATTCTAATAAAAATGGCATAGCTTCTTCTGCCCATTACAATGTTAAAAACGGCCCCACAAACTTGTATTAAATAGTTTGATCTCTGACTCGGATGAAAAACAAACATGTCTCCTTTTTTTGCTGAGCACACGGTCCACAAAAAATTAGAGCAAGTGACCTGCCCTATCTATATATATAATTGTCTAAGGGTTTTTCCGTCTGTCTGTCTGTCTGTCTGTCCTGGAAATCCCGGCTCTCTGATTGGTCGAGGCCGTCAGGCCTCGACCAATCAGAGACCAGCACAGCATCGACGTAGAAATCCCGCGTCTCTGATTGGTCGAGGCCGCCAGGCCTCGACCAATCAGCAACGGGCACAGCGACGATGATGTCATAAAGGACGTAGAAATCCCGCGTCTGATTGGTCGAGGCTGCCAGGCCTCGACCAATCAGCGACGGGCACAGCGACGATGATGTCATAAAGGACGTAGACATCCCGCGTCTCTGATTCAGCGACGGGCACAGTATCGACGTAGATGTCATAATGGTTGCCATGGCGACGATGATGTCCTAAAGGTTGCCTCGACCAATCAGCGACGGGCACAGTCTGCCGCGAATTCTGGAATCATCATTGTCCATATACTATGGGGACATGCATATTCTAGAATACCCGATGCGTTAGAATCGGGCCACAAGTCGCCTCGACCAATCAGCGACGGGCACAATCTGCCGCGAATTCTGGAATCATCAATGTCCATATACTACTGGGACATGCATATTCTAGGCCTCCAGGCCTCGACCAATCAGCGACGAGCACAGCAACGATGATGTCATAAAGGACGTAGATATCCCGCATCTCTGATTGGTCGAGGCCGCCAGGCCTCGACCAATCAGCAACGGGCACAACGATGATGATGTCATAATGGTTGCCATGGCGACGATGATGTCATAAAGGTCGCCTCGACCAATCAGCGACGGGCACAATCTGCCGCGAATTCTGGAATCATCATTGTCCATATACTACTGGGACATGCATATTCTAGGCCTCGACCAATCAGCAACGGGCACAACGATGATGATGTCATAATGGTTGCCATGGCGACGATGATGTCATAAAGGTCGCCTCGACCAATCAGCGACGGGCACAATCTGCCGCGAATTCTGGAATCATCATTGTCCATATACTTCTGGGACATGCATGTTCTAGGCCTCCAGGCCTCGACCAATCAGCAACGGTCACAGCGACGATGATGTCATAAAGGACGTAGTCATCTCACGTTTCTGATTCAGCGACGGGCACAGTATCGACGTAGATGTCATAATGGTTGCCATGGCGACGATGATGTCATAAAGGTTGCCTCGACCAATCAGCGACAGGCACAGTCTGCCGCGAATTCTGGAATCATCATTGTCCATATACTACGGGGACATGCATATTCTAGAATACCCGATGCATACAACATATACTAAAGATACATTATTACATGTACAAGGATCATCTATATATATAATTGTCTAAGGGTTTTTCCGTCTGTCTGTCTTTCTGTCTGTCTGTCCTGGAAATCCCGGCTCTCTGATTGGTCGAGGCCGCCAGGCCTCGACCAATCAGAGACCGGCACAGCATCGACGTAGAAATCCCGCGTCTCTGATTGACACTTCTATATTGATCAGTCCTCCTGACACTTCTATATTGATCAGTCCTACTGACACTTCTGTATTGATCAGTCCTCCTGACACTTCTATATTGATCAGTCCTCCTGACACCTCTATATTGATCAGTCCTCCTGACACTTCTATATTGATCAGTCCTCCTGACACTTCTATATTGATCAGTCCTCCTGACACTTCTATATTGATCAGTCCTCCTGACACTTCTGTATTGATCAGTCCTCCTGACACTTCTATATTGATCAGTCCTCCTGACACTTCTATATTGATCAGTCCTCCTGACACTTCTATATTGATCAGTCCTCCTGACACTTCTATATTGATCAGTCCTCCTGACACCTCTATATTGATCAGTCCTCCTGACACTTCTGTATTGATCAGTCCTCCTGACACTTCTGTATTGATCAGTCCTCCTGACACTTCTGTATTGATCAGTCCTCCTGACACTTCTATATTGATCAGTCCTCCTGACACTTCTGTATTGATCAGTCCTCCTGACACCTCTATATTGATCAGTACTCCTGATAACTCTATATTGATCAGTCCTCCTGACACTTCTGTATTGATCAGTCCTCCTGACACTTCTATATTGATCAGTCCTCCTGACACCTCTATATTGATAAATCCTCCTGACACTTCTATATTGATCAGTCCTCCTGATACCTCTATATTGATTAGTCCTCCTGATACCTCTATGTTGATCAGTCCTCCTGATACCTCTATATTGATCAGTCCTCCTGACTCTTCTATATTGATCAGTCCTCCTGACACTTCTATATTGATCAGTCTTCCTGATACCTCTATATTGATCAGTCCTCCTGACACTTCTGTATTGATCAGTCCTCCTGACACTTCTATATTGATCAGTCCTCCTGATCTATATATATAATTGTCTAAGGGTATTTCCGTCTGTCTGTCTGGCCTGGCGGCCTCGACCAATCAGAGACGGGCACAGCAACGATAATGTCATAAAGGACGTAGACATCTAGCGTCTCTGATTGGTCGAGGCCGCCAGGCCTCGATTCAGCGACGGGCACAGTATCGACGTAGATGTCATAATGGTTGCCATGGTGACGATGATGTCATAAAGGTTGCTTCGACCAATCAGGGACGGGAACAGTCTACTGACGCGAATTCTGGAATCATCATTGTCCATATACTACGGGGACATGCATATTCTAGAATACCCGATACGTTAGAATCGGGCCACAATCTAGTCTATATATATAATTGTCTAAGGGTTTTTCCGTCTGTCTGTCTGTCTTTCTGTCTGTCTGTCTGTCCTGGAAATCCCTGCTCTCTGATTGGTCGAGGCCTGGCGGCCTCGACCAATCAGCAACGGGCACAGCGACGATGATGTCATAATGGTTGCCATGGCGACGATGATGTCATAAAGGTTGCCTCGACCAATCAGCGACGGGCACAGTCTGCCGCGAATTCTGGAATCATCATAGTCCATATACTACGGGGACATGCATATTCTAGAATACCCGATGCGTTAGAATCGGGCCACAATCTAGTCTATATATATAATTGTCTAAGGGTTTTTCCGTCTGTCTGTCTGTCTGTCTTTCTGTCTGTCTGTCTGTCTTTCTGTCTGTCTGTCTGTCTGTCTGTCCTGGAAATCCCGGCTCTCTGATTGGTCGAGGCCGCCAGGCCTCGACCAATCAGAGACCGGCACAGCATCGACGTAGAAATCCCCCGTCTCTGATTGGTCGAGGCCGCCAGGTCTCGACCAATCAGCAACGGGCACAGCGACGATGATGTCATAAAGGACGTAGAAATCCCGCGTCTGATTGGTCGAGGCCGCCAGGCCTCGACCAATCAGCAACGGGCACAGCGACGATGATGTCATAAAGGACGTAGACATCTCACGTTTCTGATTCAGCGACGGGCACAGTATCGACGTAGATGTCATAATGGTTGCCATGGCGATGATGATGTCATAAAGGTTGCCTCGACCAATCAGCGACGGGCACAGTCTGCCGCGAATTCTGGAATCATCATTGTCCATATACTACGGGGACATGCATATTCTAGAATACCCGATGCGTTAGAATCGGGTGATAGTCTGCAGGGGTCTATAGAGGTGTAATCTATATATATAATTGTCTAAGGGTTTTTCCGTCTGTCTGTCTGTCTGTCTGTCTGTCTGTCTTTCTGTCTGTCTGTCTGTCCTGGAAATCCCGCGTCTCTGATTGGTCGAGGCCTGGCATCGACGTAGAAATCCCGCGTCTCTGATTGGTCGAGGCCGCAAAGCCTCGACCAATCAGCAACGGGCACAGCGACGATGATGTCATAAAGGACGTAGACATCTCACGTTTCTGATTCAGCGACGGGCACAGTATCGACGTAGATGTCATAATGGTTGCCATGGCGACGATGATGTCATAAAGGTTGCCTTGACCAATCAGCGACGGGCACAGTCTGCCGTGAATTCTGGAATCATCACTGTCCATATACTACGGGGACATGCATATTCTAGAATACCCGATGCGTTAGAATCGGGCCACAGTCTAGTAGACTATAATGGTGCATGAAAAACGAGGCCTAAGGCCATGTTCACACGTTCCTGATTTCCCTGCTGTTTTTTCTGCACTAAAAACCGCAGCTCTTGGCAGAAAACGCAGGTGCGTTTTTGGTGCGTTTTTTGATGCGTTTTTTTGATGCGGTTTTTAGTGCGGTTTTTTATGCAGTTTTCTCTGCAGAGTCTGTGTGTTTTCTAGGAAGTTTTTTTAGGGTTAAAATGGCTGAAAATACCCTAACCCTACCCCTAACCCTACCCCTAACCCTACCCCTAACCCTAACTCTACCCCTAACCCTACCCCTAACCCTACCCCTAACCCTAACTCTACCCCTAACCCTACCCCTAACCCTAACCCTACCCCTAACCCTAGTTCTAACTGTAGTGGGGGAAAAAAAAAATAAATTCTTTATTTTATTATTGTTACTACCTATGGGGGTGATAAAGGGGGGGGTCATTTACTTTTTTTTTTATTTTGATCACTGTGAGGTTATCACAGTGATCAAAATGTGCCTGGAACGAATCTACCGGCCGGCAGATTCGGCGGGCGCACTGCGCATGCGCCCGCGATTTTGGAAGATGGCGGCGCCCAGGGAGAAGACGGACGGACGGACACCGGGAGGCCCGGTAAGTATAAGGGGGGGAGATGAGGGCAAGGGGGGGGGGCATCGGAGCATGGGGGGGGTGGCATCGGAGCATGGGGGGGTGGGATTGGGGCACGGGGGGACAGCCACACTCCGCTCACGCACTTCCTGCTGCAGCGGTTCTGCACCACAAACCGCAGAAAACCCGCAGATATTTTTTTCGTCTGCGGGTTTTACTGTGGGTTTGACCCTCACAATGGAGGTCAATGGGTGCAGAACCGCTGCAGTTCCGCAAAAAGAAGTGACATGGTCCTTCTTTTTTACTGCAGCTATTCAGCGCGGCTTTTTTAGTGCATTTCCGCAATGTGGGCACAGCGGTTCCTGTTTTCCATAGGGTACATTGTACTGTACCCTGCATGGAAAACAGCTGCGGACCCGCAGCGGCAAAATCGCGGCGGTTCCGCAGTAAAAAAACGCATTGTGTGAACATGGCCTAAGGCATAGTTTATTGGTCAGGCGGTGAGGCGAGCTGTTAGGCTGGCGTCACACTTAGCGTATGAAAAATCAGTCTGTTTCTCTTGGCTGAGAGTCGCACAAATGTTCTCCATATGGTCATCCGTGTGTAATGCGTTTGCAATGCGGTGATGCAATTTCCTCACACCTATATATATCCGTATGACACCCGTATGGTTTTACATGTTTCACTGCTTTTCCCCAATTAATTTAATGGCTCAGTGAGCTGAAATGAGGAAAATGTGTTTATTTGTCACAAGCTACACAGATGGTCCGTGTGGTGACCGAGTTTTTCTCGCACCTTTAGGTTTGCATTGGCGAATCTCAGACGCTATACGCGTAAAATCGCAGCATGCGAGAAAAAACAGTGATGTGAGCTGCCCCATAGATTAACACTGGTCCGAGTGCTATGCGATGTTTTCTCGCATAGCACTCGTCCGTATTCCTTGCTAGTGTGACTCCGGCCTTAGACTTTATAAAGTTGTTTTTTTTGTCTTTTCCAATTCTTGCAAGTTGGAGAACTTTGGTGAACATTTTAAAATCACTGGAACTTCTTCAAAACAACTTCATAATGGTTAAAGTGACTTATCAGAGCTGTAATAGAAACCTCCGAGCTGGAATAGTAACAGGTTACCAGAGCCTGAGGCGTCTCACTGTTTTCTAAGGGGAATTCTCTTGCAGAACACGAAAACACTTTCATGCAAATTGTAGAAGCACAGCGCCACAGTGTGGACAGTCAGGAGAGTGAACGACTGCAATGGTTTTTCCCACTATATTGCCCCATTGGAGGCAACGTTGTTTCTATTTGTGTGCACTATATAGAAGGGAATAGATTGTTAAATACATATATGGTCTATAAGAAATGTGGTCTAATGTTTTAGATTGATTTTGTCTAAAACTTTACCAACAAAAAGAGTGGTATCTGCTTAGGAAGACTATTCTGTTATGATCTAAGAGACCATTATTGATTTATACAGTCGTATGATTGCATACAAACTACATCAATATTAAATAGTAACAGCTTCAGACAATGGCACCACAGATCCACTTTCCTACAGCAATATAAACCTATGAAACTATAACTATAAATTGCTACAAAAATATTAGAAAATCACATGCAACAAATACTCCCTCAATACTTATGCAAAATGAATGCAAAACGTACATTTTCAGAGATATGCGACATCCAAGACATTGGTATGCATTTAGCAGTTCCTCAATACCTTCAACCTATTCTGGAGGTTTTATTTTTCCTAAGAAGTTTTCACAGATCCACTTGAAGCTTTTCCAAGATCTCAATCGCTTATCATTCATAGTTCCTTCAAACACATCATCTCTCATAAGCTCTCTGATCTGAGGACTTCCTTCAGTTTTGCTGGTGAAATGCTGAAGAATTTCTGTGAAATGTACTATGCAAATTGCCTCTTCAGAGAAAAAGAGGACTTGAACTCTATAGCGGCACCTGTCCAAAGTAGCGATCCTACAAGTCACAATCAACTCTTTAACGAGTCTTGCAATATGACTTAGGATAAAAGCCAAATCAGTATCTCAATTCGCAGACACGGTGTTTCGGGCTGTTGGCCCTCGTCAGTACGAAGCATGAGAACTGATTTGGCTAGGTGAGAGGCTCTAGACTGGGGTCTAAGGGGTAAGGTTTCTCCTTATGGAGAGTGACATACCAGCTCTGGCTTGTCAAGGTAAGGAGGCTTATTCGCCGTGCAATGCTCCTCTGGGAAATTTAAAGGGACACTGTCACCTGAATTTGGAGGGAACAATCTTCAGCCATGGAGGCGGGGTTTTTGGGCTTTTGATTCACCCTTTCCTTACCTGCTGGCTGCATGCTGGCTGCAATATTGGATTGAAGTTCAGTCTCTGTCCTCCATAGTACACGCCTGCGCAAGGGAAGATTGCCTTGTGCAGGCATGTAATACGGAGGACAGAGAATGAACTTCAATCCAATATTGCAGCCAGCATGCAGCCAGCGGGTAAGGAAAGGGTGAATCAAAAGCCCAAAAACCCCGCCTCCATGGCTGAAGATTGTTCCCTCCAAATTCAGGTGACAGTGTCCCTTTAATATGCAATGTGTGAAATGTCCTGCAACCCTTGTCAATTTGTCTTTGCTATGGCTTTCAAAAAGTTTTTAATCAATCCCAACTTTACATGTAGTGGAGGAAGAAAGATTTTTGCTGGAGCAACTAAAGAATTATGCTGAACATTGTCTCTACCTGAAGCACAGATGTTTCTCTGTCCCCAATTATGACGAACATAATGCTCTACTCTATTTCAACTGTCCCATAAACACAAGAATCAACAATATTTTGTGAAACCTCCTTGCATTCTGATTAGCAGGCCAATCACTTTCAAATCTCCACAGATAATCCATTGATGATGCTTATTATTATTATTTATTGTTATAGCGTCATTTATTCCATATTGTATATCATCCAAAACAACTGAAAGATTTTCATAACTTTCCTTTAGATGACATGAGAGAGCATTAGGGATTGATGGTTTCCTATTTCCATTGTGAAGCAACACTGCTTTCCAACTTCTCTGGGATGAGTCAATAAACAATCGTCAATCTGCAACAAAATACTCTTGATTCAGTTCTTCAAAGAGGCCATTCACCTTGTTACTGTACACCATTGGTCCATCAACTGTGAAAAATTGTGTTAAAGTGTTACTTCTGTTTCAGTAATAACGCACTTTGACATTATAATGAAGAAGATTCTTCTGTTTCAACCTAGATGCAAAAAGCTCAGCTTTATCTTTTGACAATGAAATGTCTCTGATGAGATCATTTAATTCATGGTGAGTAAAGGTACCTTCACACTCAGCAACTTTACAACGAGAACGACAATGATCCGTGACGTTGCAGCGTCCTGGATAGCGATCTCGTTGTGTTTGACACGCAGCAGCGATCTGGATCTTGCTGTGATATCACTGGTCGGAGCTAGAAGTCCACAACTTTATTTGGTCATCAGGTCGTCGTGTATCGTCGTGTTTGACAGCGAAAGCAATGATGCCAGCAATGTTTTACATGGAGCTAACAACCAGCTACAACGATAAGTGAGTCGCCGTTACGTCACTGGATCGCTCCTGCATCGTTCTGGAGCTGCTGTGTTTGACGTCTCTACAGCGACCTAAACAGCGACGCTGCAGCGATCGGCTCGTCTATAAAAAATAAATAAGAAGGGGGCACCGCGGGCTATACAGTGGGATCACCCTGACCTACAACCAAGTATATCAAACAAAAACAAAAGAAAAAAAGCGAAGGTCATACAGATGGGGATCACCACGCATTGGATTTAGCAAAAATAGAACAATTTTTATTACACTGCAATATACATGAAACAAGCAATACAGAAAACAGACAATTTAAAAACAATCAAGAAAGGCAACACACTTGTTCCTTAGAAACAGAGCCCATAATAAGGCCTACACCTGCGCTAAAGCAAAACAGGCTATACCCAATAGGAAAAATGCCTATATGGACACCACTGTGCATACACTTGTAATACAATTGAATAGACCCATAGGTATGTATAGATGGACAAAATAAAGGACAATCCTATAACATAATCGCACTTGCACGTTTTTCACCACAAGATGCTGCCGTAAATACAGCCATAAATGCTAACCCTCATGTCGGCATGTCCCTTGCTTTGGCATACACAGAGGCAAAAAGCCTCACTCATATCACCAGATAAGACTGCAGGCAAATAAGCCTGCACAAAGTCCCATGTGCAGCCATGTAATACAATACCAATAACGTGTATGACGCAGTCAAAAGCGCAGGTGAAGCGGAGACCCAACGCGTGTCGCCCCACAAAGGAGGCTTCCCCTGACGAAGCCTCCTTTGTAGGGCGACACGCATTGGGTCTCCGCTTCACCTGCGCTTTTGACTGCGTCATACACGTTATTGGTATTGTATTACATGGCTGCACATGGGACTTTGTGCAGGCTTATTTGCCTGCAGTCTTATCTGGTGATATGAGTGAGGCTTTTTGCCTCTGTGTATGCCAAAGCAAGGGACATGCCGACATGAGGGTTAGCATTTATGGCTGTATTTACGGCAGCATCTTGTGGTGAAAAACGTGCAAGTGCGATTATGTTATAGGATTGTCCTTTATTTTGTCCATCTATACATACCTATGGGTCTATTCAGTTGTATTACAAGTGTATGCACAGTGGTGTCCATATAGGCATTTTTCCTATTGGGTATAGCCTGTTTTGCTTTAGCGCAGGTGTAGGCCTTATTATGGGCTCTGTTTCTAAGGAACAAGTGTGTTGCCTTTTTTAATTGTTTTTAAATTGTCTGTTTTCTGTATTGCTTGTTTCATGTATATTGCAGTGTAATAAAAATTGTTCTATTTTTGCTAAATCCAATGCGTGGTGATCCCCATCTGTATGACCTTCGCTTTTTTTTCTTTTGTTTCAGCTCGTTGTCTATATCGCTGCAGCGTCGCTGAGTGTGATGGTACCTTAACGCATTCTGGCTGCTCGGCTGCTCCATCGGTTACATACTCATCTTGACTTGAGGTCTCCATGTCTTCGCCATTAGCTTCAGCTCCATAGTCTTCATAATCTACTTCATTTTCATCCAATCCAGACAATGGTGGTACAGGAACTGGCAAGGTACCATTATATGGAACTGGCCTAATCGCAGATTCAAGTTAAGGGTAATTGATCTTATGTTTGTTCTTTGTAGAAAAGCCCTTCAGTTTGACAAAACAAGAGTAGCAGTCATCACTGTGATTTTTGGGATCTCTCCAAATCATGGGAACTGCAAATGGCATAGCCACTTTCCTCATATTCCACCAGTCTCGAAGACCATTTGAACAACTTGAGCATATCACATGAGGGGCCCAGCTTTTCTTGATCACCAAGTGGACACTTAAAGTACATCTGATACATCTTTTTAATATCATGAGTGATTGAATGTACTTGGCTTTTTGGTGTAAAAGAACCACACACATAGCAAACTCTGTTTGGATGACTGATACACTGTCGGGGCATTTTTCTCCTTTAAATCAGATCAAACAGTAGAGTATGTTCAGTTCAATGGTGGTGACAAACTAAAAAAAAAAATGCGATGAGCCGACCGACTATATGTAGATATTTCCCCAGAGATGACTGAGGCAGCTTGTATTTAGATTTTACTGGAGGTAATCTGGTAGATAACTATATACAGTTGTGAGGTAAACAGGTAAGCCTATTCCTTACAGATGAACATTTGCAGACAGGCAGTTTCTCAGTGTGATAGCTGCTGCTTTCAGGTTCTCTCTCTGTGGAGACCCTCACTCAGTTACACCTCAGTGGCAAAGCTGTTTTCTTCTCTCAGGCAACTTGCCTTCCTAGAAATGCAATGAAAATCCTCTCACAATGGCGGCTGTCCGCTTCCTTCCCTTCTATCTCCCTGTGACAGGGCTCGGATCCCTATAAGAATACAGGAAAAACTTAACCCATGAGGATACAGGAAAAATGGAAACTACAGATATGGTCGTGTCTTTTTGGCATAAAAAAGATATTAACAGATGCCTCAGTCTTGTATAGCGATACACCCACGAGTCTCTTATCTGGCTCGAGTTAGAACACTCAAGGTCTTTATACCAATTATAAATCATAGCCTAGTTGAATAACAAAATGTTATCTTTGTGAGAAACAGGACAGAGTTACTTCATAGCAGCTGTAACCTTCTACCTAAGTAAATAACAGAATTTATCTTTAACCAACAAGAAAATGGAGTCAAAGCACAAAATGGAGAATCTTTCATAATTTGTTCCTTCACATTCCCCCCTAGATAAATTTTGTTAATTAATGTCCAGCATCAGAGGTACTATCCCAAGCTATAAGCTCGAGGGGTACTGGTCTTCACATGACTGGTGCCATGTTACCAGCCATGGCTGTTGCGGCGTACCCATCCCCCCTGTATACTAGAATTTACGAATAACAATTATTGATAACTGTGGTGAGGATCTTTTGAAGATAGCCATACGCTTGGCTTCAACATCTTCATCAGGTAACTTTGTGAAATCGGTGTAGAGAAGAGCAGGGGTGACAACGCTTTTGGTTTCATCATTAGTTGTCTTAGTGCAGAATTTTCTAATACATACAGAAATACACCAAAGAACAAGTTTTACTATTACATACATAACAACGATAAAGGCAGCGATGTGTAACAAACTTTGCAAGATTCCAGCTATCCAGCCGCAAGTCCCTCAAACCAATTGGCTGGATTAAGAAAGGAGAAGGTGTCTGCCCACCAACTGTCCTTATTACAGTCATTGTCTTTATCATATTGATCTCTGACTTTTTGAATATCTTCTAACTTTAACTTTAGAGTACTATTGGGATCTGTATAATAACAGCATGCGGGTTCAATAATCTGACACATACCACCCTGTGCTCCTGTTAAGTAGTCCAGTACTACAGTATATTGATTAGTGACTATGATAAGTTAGTTTTGGACAGCAACAGTAGTATTAAGTATATCCAATATATCCCCAAATTTGATCATCTAGATAGTCTGCGGCCCTAACCAATTTATCCCACATTTGTGTAATCATAGGGTAAATGGAAATAGAACTGACAATTTTATTGGCTATACCCATCTGTACTACTAATCTTTCATGATATGGTACAAACTTATTATTCAAGGATGTTGGGGAATTTAGACTGTCCCATTCGGTTTTCAATATTATTATATAGCAATATGAAAAACCAAAACATTATGTTCCCTTATTTGCTACTAGTTTGTTTGACCAGCTTGCAGTGCGATACGTGCATCCACGTCGGCCTTCCTTCCAGCTTTACTGACATAGGAGTAATGAGGAGGACTTGGTAGGGACCGTCATACAAGGGTTCTAGTCCGTGTTTTCTGACATAGCTTTTCACGACCATAAAACCACCAGGCTTCAAATTGTGACAAGTGTCGGTTTCTGCTGAATCTGGAAGGGAAGAAGAAACTAAAACATGGGTGTTAGCAACATTTTTACTAAGCTGAATAACATATTGAACAGCACGGTCAGTTTCTTCGATAACTACTGAGGCTTGAAATTTGCAACTGAGGGCCTAGCACCAAACAATATCTCATATTGCTAAGGAGAGTAAAACTAATCCCAAACTGTTCTTCAACTATATCAATATTAAAAGAATAAAAACTGAAAATGTAGGCCCCTTAAAAAATAGTGAGGAAAGAATGGTTGTAGATGACGAGGAAAAAGCTAACATATTAAACACCTTCTTCTCCACGGTATTCACGGTGGAAAATGAAATGCTAGGTGAAATCCCAAGAAACAATGAAAACCCTATATTAAGGGTCACCAATCTAACCCAAGAAGAGGTGCGAAACCGGCTAAATAAGATTAAAATAGATAAATCTCCGGGTCCGGATGGCATACACCCACGAGTACTAAGAGAACTAAGTAATGTAATAGATAAACCATTATTTCTTATTTTTAGTGACTCTATAGCGACAGGGTCTGTTCCGCAGGACTGGCGCATAGCAAATGTGGTGCCAATATTCAAAAAGGGCTCTAAAAGTGAACCTGGAAATTATAGGCCAGTAAGTCTAACCTCTATTGTTGGTAAAATATTTGAAGGGTTTCTGAGGGATGTTATTCTGGATTATCTCAATGAGAATAACTGTTTAACTCCATATCAGCATGGGTTTATGAGAAATCGCTCCTGTCAAACCAATCTAATCAGTTTTTATGAAGAGGTAAGCTATAGGCTGGACCACGGTGAGTCATTGGACGTGGTATATCTCGATTTTTCAAAAGCGTTTGATACCGTGCCGCACAAGAGGTTGGTACACAAAATGAGAATGCTTGGTCTGGGGGAAAATGTGTGTAAATGGGTTAGTAACTGGCTTAGTGATAGAAAGCAGAGGGTGGTTATAAATGGTATAGTCTCTAACTGGGTCGCTGTGACCAGTGGGGTACCGCAGGGGTCGGTATTGGGCCCTGTTCTCTTCAACATATTCATTAATGATCTGGTAGAAGGTTTACACAGTAAAATATCGATATTTGCAGATGATACAAAACTATGTAAAGCAGTTAATACAAGAGAAGATAGTATTCTGCTACAGATGGATCTGGATAAGTTGGAAACTTGGGCTGAAAGGTGGCAGATGAGGTTTAACAATGATAAATGTAAGGTTATACACATGGGAAGAGGGAATCAATATCACCATTACACACTGAACGGGAAACCACTGGGTAAATCTGACAGGGAGAAGGACTTGGGGATCCTAGTTAATGATAAACTTACCTGGAGCAGCCAGTGCCAGGCAGCAGCTGCCAAGGCAAACAGGATCATGGGGTGCATTAAAAGAGGTCTGGATACACATGATGAGAGCATTATACTGCCTCTGTACAAATCCCTAGTTAGACCGCACATGGAGTACTGTGTCCAGTTTTGGGCACCGGTGCTCAGGAAGGATATAATGGAACTAGAGAGAGTACAAAGGAGGGCAACAAAATTAATAAAGGGGATGGGAGAACTACAATACCCAGATAGATTAGCGAAATTAGGATTATTTAGTCTAGAAAAAAGACGACTGAGGGGCGATCTAATAACCATGTATAAGTATATAAGGGGACAATACAAATATCTCGCTGAGGATCTGTTTATACCAAGGAAGGTGACGGGCACAAGGGGGCATTCTTTGCGTCTGGAAGAGAGAAGGTTTTTCCACCAACATAGAAGAGGATTCTTTACTGTTAGGGCAGTGAGAATCTGGAATTGCTTGCCTGAGGAGGTGGTGATGGCGAACTCAGTCGAGGGGTTCAAGAGAGGCCTGGATGTCTTCCTGGAGCAGAACAATATTGTATCATACAATTATTAGGTTCTGTAGAAGGACGTAGATCTGGGTATTTATTATGATGGAATATAGGCTGAACTGGATGGACAAATGTCTTTTTTCGGCCTTACTAACTATGTTACTATGTTACTATGTATATGGGGACAGGCCATGTTTTGCAACAGGGGCAGTACAAATGTGGTACAGTACAATGGGTAGGAGCTCTGGCCATGGAGCCGTAGTCTCCTGCATCATTTTTGGTCAATTGTCCCTTCAGTGTGCCGTTCAGCCTCTTAACTTTCCCACTAGATTGTGGATGGAGTATGGAGTATGGAGGGCTACAGTGGCTCCAAGCATTGTCAGAACCTCCTGATATACATGAGAAGAAAAGGCCGGGCCTTGGTCACTTTCATCAACTTCTGGAACACCATATCTGCATATAACTTCCATCACCAGTTTCTTTGCTGTGATTTTTGCAGTCATGTTGGTAGCGGGGAATGCTTCTGGCCAACTGGAGAACATGTCGACAACCACCAGACAATATTCATACCTTCCAGACTTAGGCAACGTGATGTGGTCCACCTGGAGCCTTTGGAAAGGATAGTCGGGCTTAGCAAGGTGCTTCGGGGGTACACGTTGAAGTTGACCGGGATTGCAGGTCTGACAGATGTTACATGCACGGTTGAGTGCTGTCAGGACTGTAGAAATACCTGGAGTCCAGTAGAATTTTTGTACCAGGGCAAGGGCCTGTTTTTTTTTTCCTCGATGTGTGGGCCCATGTGCCCACGTGGCAATAGCAGGGTACATCCGCTTAGGGAAACACACAAGTTGGTCCTTTTTCCAGAGACCATTGTCCATACATGCTCCATCAGCCTTCCACTGTTTCATTTCTTCCTTTGGGACATTCTCTGCATCGTCATTAACCGGTCTCGCGGGGTCCGGCAGAAAACCTCAGTCTGTCGTAGATCATCAGGTTCCTGTAGAGTCAGTGTTTCTTGTAACTGTTTACGCTGAGAGCGTGTGGTCACCATAGCTGGTATGGGCGGTTCAACGGGTAGGAGAGCAACAGCTTTTGCTTGCATATCCGCAAAGGTGTTACCAACAGTCTGTGGACTGTTCCATAGTACCATGCTCCTTAACTTTGATAATGGCCACCTGGGTAGGTAATTTGATTGAGTCCATGAGGGTTTTAACAGCTTCAGCATTCTTCACTGGAGTCCCGGCAGTAGTAACAAACCCTCGATTGGCCCATAGGGCTCCGAAATCATGAGCAATACCAAATGCATACTGTGAGTCCATGTATATATTAGCCCGCCTGTCTTTGGCCAGAACACATGCAGTAGACAGAGCCTGAAGTTCTGCTTCTTGTGCTGACAGTGAGGGATTGAGTGCAGCTCCGTGCACTACAGTGTCTTCCGTAGTAACAGTGTGTCCGGTGTGGAATCTGCCCAAATCATCACCATATCTTGAACAGTCTTTCAGGGCATTGTAGAGAGGTTACATTATGCGGGATGCATCCGGTATTGACTGACAACAATAAGTACATAGTCCAAGAAAACGCTGGAGTTCAGTCTCATCTTTTGGGAAAGGAAGGGAGCTGACGGCTATTTTTCTTTCTTCTGTGAGGTGTCTGGCACCCTGAAGGAGACAGTGACCCAAAAATATCACTTAACCAAGGCAGAACTGAAGTTTTGAGGCTGAAACCTGACAGTTCAGATCTGCCAGATACTTGAGGAGGCTAACAGTGGCAACAATGGCTTCCTGCTCTGTCCGTGCACACAACAAAAGATCAGCCACATACTGAAGCAGCGTGACATAGGGGTCATTTAACTGCCAGGGTAAAAGACATTGGCCCCTATTTTTTGCAAACTGATTGGGACTGTTTTGGGCCCCTTGTGGCATAACTGTCCACATCAATTGTCGTCACTGATAAGTGAATGCAAACAGAAACTGGCAATCTGGGTGTAATGGAATGCTGAAGAAGGCATTGGCGAGATCGATGACTATGAACCAAGCAGCATCCTGAAATATCTGGGACAAGAGAGTATATGGATTAGGCACCGGAGTTTCCAGAACAGTAGCTGCATTAACTGCCCGTAGATCTTGTAGTAGCCGGTACACAGGGGGTTGGTCGGGTGGGGTCTTTTTCTTAATGGGAAACAAGGGCGTGTTACATGGGGAAACACAGGGTACCAGGGCACCATTATCGAGTAACGTTTGTATTTGCCCCTTGAGGCCCTGCTCCTGATCATATTTCAAAGGGTACTGATGGACTTTGGGAAAAGGGGCACCAGGTTTGAGAAACACTTTTACTGGTTTTACAGGCATTATTGGGGGTGGATCCGGGCCTATCAGGGCCATCATCACTGTGGAAAGGGCATGTAAGATATACATCTCATTATGTTCATCTGCATAGGGGTTATATAACGTAAATACCATCTGACCATCATCTTGGAATTATATTCTGGAGCGGAACTGTGATAATAAATCTGCCCCCAGTAAATTTACCGGACATGAGGGAGAGATTATGAACTTAGCAGTAACTTCAGGGAAGGGTCCCACAGGGATGGGTTTTGTGAGAGTATATTTATTGGGTCTGCCATCTCCTCTAGTTAAAACAAACTCTTGATCTGAGAATTGACATGGCGGGGCTTGGGAGGGAGATTCCCAGACATAGGGTTAAAATGGATATTGGAGTATGGGACTGGATTTGTGTAAGGTGGGAGGAGGGCAGGAGCTAAAGTCTTTTGCTTGGGCCACTGATAAGGAACGGAGCTGTGTCCTTGAGGCTGCGGTTGGGGCTAGAGAGCGAGTAAAAAATCACTGCAGCTGCTGATTTAACCTCTAATTTCACTGCTGATACAGAATGGGTTAAGTTCTTCTGGAAACTTTGTACTACTTTTTTTTTTTTTCAATGCATCGTCCAGAATGGAAGTCTCAGTATAGGGTCTCATTGACATTATTGCCTCTTTCAATTCAGATTTAAGGCCGGACATCAAAGCTACTGCAAAAAGGTGTGTATAGGCTTTATTATACAGTGAAAACCCCAAATCTTTAAATACTACCATAAGACGCCCATAGAACTTCTCGGCAGTCTCCCCCTTGTCCTGTGTGACATTTGTGAGGGAGGTAGCTTGGTCCGCTAGTCTATCTTGTGCCCAAACCTTTAAAGCATTACAGAAATCAACATCACTCTCATAGGTTCCCCCATTCACATTATACTTTATGCCACCCTCAATAATTGGAAAATACCCCTCTCCAGCCTTCACATGGAGTGTTACAGATCTCTCCGGGGAGTGGAATAAATCTCTCGATTCGCTGCTATTTGTCTATAGAAGGCCATGGGGGATGTTTCTGAATCGGGTAACTAAAGTAGGAGGGGGTGGATACTCATAACCACTAGCAATACTAAGCATACCAGGGACTGGTGCTGGCGGTGGCTGATAATAAGTGCCGTCAGCGTTTAGCAAGGGAAAGGTGGGGGCTACAACTCCAGGTCTTCTTGCTTCACAATTGTAACAGACCTGTCTCCACTGAGAATTAGTAACTCTGCATACATCACAAATCCACCCGGCAGGATCATAGGGTGGGGGCGCACTGAGTTTTGGCAACCCAGGATATATTGAAGCTTTGGGGTTAAGGGGCACAGAGCTTACAGTCGGGAGAAGAGGCTTGATTTCCTGGGGAGGGACCATATTACCTAACAGGGAGCCCCCCTGTTTCAGATTATTATTTTTAATTATTTGTCTTTCTAACACATTACCCTCAATCACTTTCTCAGTTCCTTCTTGTACCACAAACATCCAGTTTTTGTCATAGTAATAGACAACTTTCCTTTTTCAACGTAACAAAAACAAATCCGAATTCATTTCCTCTGTTAATCCTTAATTTGCTATATATCAACCATTCAACTTGAAGCAGATGAATCTTTTACCAATCTTTCAATTACACTGATAACCAAACAATCTATTACAAGTTTCCTTCTAAAACTAGGCGCCATTTTTTACTTTAAACTTACAATATTTCTTTCTAATTCAATACAATATTGTTGTTTTAAACAAAACACAGATCTCCCCCCAGCACATACTACACAAGGATAGAAAATTCAGAGAGGATGCAGCATTGTGCCCCCTCCATACCAGAGACACAGAACAGATAAGAACATCACAGCATTCCTCAACACAAAAGAAAGCAATAGTGCAGATGTTTGACCCCTCCCATCTTGGAAATTTCACACAGAAACGGAATACAGCAGTTCTCAGACTTAATTAATTTCTACAAAACCTTCATTACACAATTCACATGCCAGAACACCTTAGAAAAACCAATGATTGAGAATATTTTCCGCATCTTTGGGCTAACAATATCAGATTCATCACACAAATTCAAAGTCTTCTCTTACTTCCATGGAAACATGATTCTCCTTTAGAGCTAAATATCCTTACTTTACTTGTGCACAATACCGAGCGGCCTTACGGTTTGTTTCACGGGTCTCTCTGTCCCCCACTGGGACAACCCAAAAACGCGGTACTCAGTGAAAGGAGGAGGGCGTCTTAAACTTCCCTCCGGACACCTCTGGATATATACTGTATACTTCTATATATTCCTGAGTTACGTATCCTACCCAATCTTCAATCACCTCACCGCGCCTGATTCTAACAATGATCAGGAATTCAGGATATTTTGACTATAAAGAGAATTACAATCACTGGTCAATCCGGGGTGTCCGTCCCTTATGAGGTACGGTTCGAGCACTGGGCTCCCAACGGAACTACACCTCTATATGATTCCTCCCCAAAATCACCCCACCATCGGGGACAAACCTCAGATCCTCTTTGCAGCACAAACACAGGAAAACCACACCAAACGGTCAGTCTGGACAGTATAACTGAAAACTTACCGTGGTTGTTGTGGGGGATGATCAGTCCCAATTTTCCAGTGCCTGTGTCCGCTCCGAGGGTCCTTTGTCTGGTTGTTCTCCGGGGGGCAGAGGCGTTCCTGTTTGGGGCCCCACGTTACGGGCGCCAAGCTGTTGAGGGAGGATCTAGTTATTTCCAGATTAATCTACAGGGCGTTGCCGGCAACTGAAAATGACCAGACGGAGACTCGTGCCTCTGTATGGGGGATCGAGCAGATCTCTGGGCCCCCGTTTATTGTGTATGAGTTTTCATAGTCATAGAAATTATACTTCAACCAATCAGCATAAGAACACGCTCACAGTTCTTAACCTATAAGAATACAGGAAAAACTTAACCCATGAGGATACAGGAAAAATGGAAACTACAGATATGGTCGTGTCTTTTTGGCATAAAAAAGATTTTAACAGATGCCTCAGTCTTGTATAGCGATACACCCACGAGTCTCTTATCTGGCTCGAGTTAGAACACTCAAGGTCTTTATACCAATTATAAATCATAGCCTAGTTGAATAACAAAATGTTATCTTCGTGAGAAACAGGACAGAGTTACTTCATAGCAGCTGTAACCTTCTACCTAAGTAAATAACAGAATTTATCTTTAACCAACAAGAAAATGGAGTCAAAGCACAAAATGGAGAATCTTTCATAATTTGTTCCTTCACAAGGTGTGGAGCTATTATTCTGTATGTAAGCCCATTATACTGCATGGAGAGTTATGTGGGAGTCACAGTTGGGGCATCGTACTGTGTTGGGGTCACCATACTTTACCCGGGAAATTGAGGTGGGGATTATAACTTCTTCTACTTTGGTGCCCCATATTTATGCATGCCTCTATGCTAAACACAACAATACTGTTTTATTGCTGTATATGGTATAAGTACAGTAAAAAGTGAAAAAATAATGTAAAAAAAGGTTTGAATCACTCTATTCCACTATTAAAAATCAATTTTTTTTAGACATACACATCAATGATATGTCATCATCTGTTAAAGTCCGATCTATAAATATATAAAATTAAGCTGATCAATAGAGAGATAATGATAAAAAAAATCTTAAAGTGAATCTGTCACCAGGTTTTTGCTACCTCCTCTAAAAGCATCATACTGTAGGGAAATAGACCCTAGTTCCAGTGATGTGTGACTTAGTTTCCTGGATGCATCAGCTGTGACACAATCAGAGTTTTTAGATGTTTCATGTAGTAGAGCTCAGAAAGCTGCCCCCTTGTACACCAAGCTCTCTATGTACAGTGGGGCAAAAAAGTATTTAGTCAGTCAGCAATAGTGCAAGTTCCACCACTTAAAAAGATGAGAGGCGTCTGTAATTTACATCATAGGTAGACCTCAACTATGGGAGACAAACTGAGAAAAAAAATCCAGAAAATCACATTGTCTGTTTTTTTAACATTTTATTTGCATATTATGGTGGAAAATAAGTATTTGGTCAGAAACAAAATTTCATCTCAATACTTTGTAATATATCCTTTGTTGGCAATGACAGAGGTCAAACGTTTTCTGTAAGTCTTCACAAGGTTGCCACACACTGTTGTTGGTATGTTGGCCCATTGCTCCATGCAGATCTCCTCTAGAGCAGTGATGTTTTTGGCTTTTCGCTTGGCAACACGGACTTTCAACTCCCTCCAAAGGTTTTCTATAGGGTTGAGATCTGGAGACTGGCTAGGCCACTCCAGGACCTTGAAATGCTTCTTATGAAGCCACTCCTTCGTTACCCTGGCGGTGTGCTTTGGATCATTGTCATGTTGAAAGACCCAGCCACGTTTCATCTTCAATGCCCTTGCTGATGGAAGGAGGTTTGCACTCAAAATCTCACGATACATGGCCCCATTCATTCTTTCATGTACCCGGATCAGTCGTCCTGGCCCCTTTGCAGAGAAACAGCCCCAAAGCATGATGTTTCCACCACCATGCTTTACAGTAGGTATGGTGTTTGATGGATGCAACTCAGTATTCTTTTTCCTCCAAACACGACAAGTTGTGTTTCTACCAAACAGTTCCAGTTTGGTTTCATCAGACCATAGGACATTCTCCCAAAACTCCTCTGGATGTTCCAAATGCTCTCTAGCAAACTTCAGACGGGCCCGGACATGTACTGGCTTAAGCAGTGGGACACGTCTGGCACTGCAGGACCTGAGTCCATGGTGGCGTAGTGTGTTACTTATGGTAGGCATTGTTACATTGGTCCCAGCTCTCTGCAGTTCATTCACTAGGTCCCCCCGCGTGGTTCTGGGATTTTTGCTCACCGTTCTTGTGATCATTCTGACCCCACGGGGTGGGATTTTGCGTGGAGCCCTAGATCGAGGGAGATTATCAGTGGTCTTGTATGTCTTCCATTTTCTAATTATTGCTCCCACTGTTGATTTCTTCACTCCAAGCTGGTTGGCTATTGCAGATTCAGTCTTCCCAGCCTGGTGCAGGGCTACAATTTTGTTTCTGGTGTCCTTTGACAGCTCTTTGGTCTTCACCATAGTGGAGTTTGGAGTCAGACTGTTTGAGGGTGTGCACAGGTGTCTTTTTATACTGATAACAAGTTTAACAGGTGCCATTACTACAGGTAATGAGTGGAGGAAAGAGGAGACTCTTAAAGAAGAAGTTACAGGTCTGTGAGAGCCAGAAATCTTGATTGTTTGTTTCTGACCAAATACTTATTTTCCACCATAATATGCAAATAAAATGTTAAAAAAAACAGACAATGTGAATTTCTGGATTTTTTTTCTCAGTTTGTCTCCCATAGTTGAGGTCTACCTATGATGTAAATTACAGACGCCTCTCATCTTTTTAAGTGGTAGAACTTGCACTATTGCTGACTGACTAAATACTTTTTTGCCCCACTGTACATTGTCTATCGACAGTAAGCTGCTTATCTCAGGAAGGGATGTGGTCAGTCTAACAGTCGCGTGAGCTGTAGTCCTGGCAGTGAAAATCTCCTCGTGATAAAACCTGTAAGTAAACAACAGAACACAACCAAAAAAGTGACATATCTCTGAAATCTGTGTTTCAGTCCCTAACTTCTGCTGTATTCAGATTACATAGCAGAAACCTGTTGACAGATTCCCTTTAACTCCTTAATCCCATATGACGTACGACCCGTCGAGGTGACCTGGGACTTAATTCCGAGTGACAGGATAGTACGTCATAATCGATCGGCTGCGCTCACGGGGGCAGCGCAGCCGATCGGCGCCAGGTGTCAGCTGATTATTACAGCTGACATCCAGCACTATGTGCCAGGAGCGGTCACGGACCACTCCCGGCACATTAACCCCTGGCACACTGCGATCAAAGATGATCGCAGTGTTCCAGCGGCACAGGGAAGCATCGCACAGGGAAGGGGACCCCTGCGTGCTTCCCTGAAACCCTCGGAGCAACGCAATGTGATCGCATTGCTCCGAGGGTCTCCTACCTCCTCCCTGCAGGCTCCGGATCCAAAATGGCTACGGGGGGCCTTCCGGGTCCTGCAGGGAGGTGGCTTTCAAGCGCCTGCTCAGAGCAGGCACCGGGAAGCCTCCCTGCAGTGCCTGTCAGATCGCTGATCTAACACAGTGCACTGCAAAGTGTCAGATCAGCAATCTGTCACTATACAGTGATGTCCCCCCTGGGGCAATGTAAAAAAGTAAAAATAATTATTTTTTATATAAAATAGTTTTTATCATATAAAAGCGCCAAAACATAAAAAAAATATAAATGAGGTGTCGCTGTAATCGTACTGACCTGAAGAAAATAACTGCTTTCTCTATTTTACCAAACGTGGAACGGTATACACGCCCCCCCAAAAGAAATTCATGAATAGCTGTTTTTTTGTCATTCTGCCTCACAAAAATCAGAATAAAAAGCGATCAAAAAATGTCACGTGGCCGAAAATGGTACCAATAAAAACGTCAACTCGTCCCGCAAAAAACAAAACCTCACATGACTCTGTGGACCAAAATATGGAAAAATTATAGCTCTCAAAATGTGGAGATGCAAAAACTTTTTTGCAATAAAAAGCGTCTTTAGTGTGTGACGGCTGCCAATCATAAAAATCCGCTAAAAAACCCGCTATAAAAGTAAATCAAACCCCCCTTCCTCACCCCCTTAGTGAGGGAAAACTAATACAATTTAAAAAAAATTATTTTCTTCGATCTTCGATGTTCTTCGATTTCTCGAGTGCATTTAACTCCCTGCAGCCACTTTTACTACACAAAATGATGACTGATATGAAGGTTGAGGAGGGGATGAGAAATTGGATAACTGACTACCTATCAGATCGGCCACAGTTTGTACAGATGGGAGCAGTGGTGTCAAGCAGATTATTGAGCAGTGTAGGTGCCCCCCAGGGAACGGTGCTTGCGCCCTTTCTATTCACACTGTATACTTCAGACTTTCAGTATAAATCTGAACTTTGCCATCTTCAAAAATTTTCGGATGACTCTGTGGTTGTGGGATGCATTAGGGGAGATCAGGGGGATGAGGAATATAGAAGGGTGGTGTCGAATTTCGTGGATTGGTGCAATGGTAACTATCTGCAGCTAAATGTTAAGAAAACCAAGGAGTTGGTGGCCAACTATAGCAGGATAAAGTTGGAATGCTTACCGATCACTATTGCTGGTCAGGAGGTAGAGCAGGTGGAGAGTTACAAATATTTGGGGGTCCATTTGGATAGCAAACTGGACTGGAGATGCCACTCAGAGTTTGTCTACAAGAAGGGGATGAGCAGACTGTGTTTCCTAAGGAAACTGAGGTCTTTTAATGTGTGTAGCAAAATGTTAGAAATGTTCTACCAATCTGTGGTGGCAAGTGCCATCTTTTTTGCAATCACGTGCTGGGGTAGTAGTGTGCGGGCCTCTGATGCTAATAAGCTGAATAAGATTATTAAGAAGGCAAGTTCTGCTGTCGGCTGTAATCTGGACTCTTTTGGGGAGGTAGTGGAGAGAAGAACTCTGAAAAAGTGTATGGCAATTATGAACAATAATGCACATCCATTATATGAGCTATTCATGAGACAGAAGAGCACCTTCAGCAACCGGCTAATACTTCTGAGGTGTAAGAAGGAAAAATATAGGAAATCGTTTGTGCCAACTGCCATGGGAATGTACAACAATAACATTAGGGTTAAACCACCAAGGTGAATGTCTACTTATTTCTCTACATTCAGTTCACTCGTTGTGTATGTCCTATTCTAATGTATAATGTTCTTCTGTCAACAAACTGTCATGTCAACTATGGAATTCCTTTATGATTTTTATGATTTAAGTTGTGCTGCTGTGATACCATAATTTCCCACGGGATCAATAAAGTGTATCGTATCGTATCGTATCGTATTTATTTCCATTGGGTTGGGGCTAAAGTTAGGGTTAGGGTTGGGGCTAAAGTTAGGGTTAGGGCTACAGTTAAGGTTGGGGGTACAGTTAGGGTTGTGCCTACAGTTAGGGTTGGGGCTAAAGTTAGGGTTAGGGTTGGGGCTAAAGTTAGGGTTGGGGCTAAAGTTAGGGTTAGGGCTAAAGTTAGGGTTGGGGCTACAGTTAGGGTTGGGGCTAAAGTTAGGGTTGGGGCTAAAGTTAGGGTTAGGGTTGGGGCTAAAGTTAGGGTTAGGGTTGGGGCTAAAGTTAGGGTTAGGGTTGGGCAAAAGTTAGGGTTAGGGTTGGGGCTAAAGTTAGAGTTAGGGTTGGGGCTAAAGTTAGGGTTAGGGTTGGGGCTAAAGTTAGGGTTTGGATTACATTTACAGTTGGAATTAGGGTTGGGAATAGGGTTAGGGGTGTGGTTAGGGTTATGGTTGTGATTAGGGTTAGGGGTGTGTTGGAGTTAGGGGTTTGGTTAGGGCTAGGATTAGGGTTAGGGGTGTGTTGGGGTTAGGGGTATGGTTGGAATTAGGGCTAGGGGCATGTATAGGTTAGGGGTGTGGTTAGAGTAATGGCTAGGGTTGGGTTTAGGGTTAGGGGTGTGTTTGGGTTAGGGTTTCAGTTAGAATTGGGGTTTTTCCATTGTTTAGGCACATCAGGGGCTCTCCAAACGCGACATGGCGTCCGATCTCAATTCCAGCCAATTCTGCGTTGAAAAAGTAAAACAGTGCTCCTTCCCTTCCGAGCTCTCCCGTGCGCCCAGACAGGGGTTTAATTGGGCAGCAACTTTTGGGGTCCAATTTCTCCTGTTACCCTTGGGAAATACAAAACCGGGGGCTAAAAAATAATTTTTGTGGAAAAAAAAAGAATTTTTATTTTTACGGCTATGCATTATAAACTGAAGTGAAACATTTGGGGGTTCAAAGTTCTCACAACACATCTAGATAAGTTCCTTGGGGAGTCTAGTTTCCAATATGGGGTCACATGTGGGGGGTTTCTACTGTTTAGATACATCAGGGGCTCTGCAAATGCAACGTGACACCTGCAGACCAATCCATCTAAGTCTGCATTCCAAATGGCGCTCCTTCCCTTCCGAGCTCTGTCATGCACCCAAACGGTGGTTCCCCCCACATATGGAGTATCAACGTACTCAGGACAAATTGCACAACAACTTTTGGGGTCCAATTTCTTCTGTTACCCTTGGGAAAATGAAAAATTGGGGGCGAAAGGTTCTTTTTTGTGAAAAAATATGATTTTTTATTTTTATGGCTCTACATTATAAACTTCTGTGAAGCACTTGGTGAGTCAAAGTGCTCAACACACATCTAGATAAGCTCCTTAGGGGGTCTACTTTCCAAAATAGTGTCACTTGTGGGAGGTTTCAATGTTTATGTATGAAGCAAGGAGAAACCTAATGAATAAATCTAAAACATAACCTTTAATAGTATCCTTTAAAATGATTTTTTATGGACAAAGCAGTGAAGAAGGTGCATATAGTGCTCAAAATAACCAGTGCTCAATAAAAAAATGGTTTTATCTCACCACATTAGTCGTTTCGCGGGAGCATCCTCCTGTATGTTCTAGGGGGAGGGGGAAATAAGCAAAAACTATGCTACCCAGTCGTGCCCCTGTGTTGCTCCCGCCCTGACAAGGGCAGTCCCCAAGTCAGGCTAAGTTGTTGTACCCACCACAACCAAGTTAAATTCCCTACGCGTTTCCTCTCCCATAGGGGAGACTCATCAGGGGAACAGAAAAACGGGGGTATAGATATAATTTTGTAAGATCGAGCCCCTGCATTGGCAGGTGGCTCCTATGTGTCCAGTGCACCTGACTTTGGGTGTGGACTATGGTAGGGTGAGATGAATAGCGGAACCGCACTCCCTCATATAGTGTTTCCCCCTCTCCACCTAATTGCATGGCGTCTTACCTCATTTCCGGTCGGTCATTATGACCGCTTCGCCTATTGGACATCCCTGGCATTGTATTGCCATGTGGGTGCCTCTCCGGGATATGGATCGGTCTCCACCGCCATTGCGCATGCGGACATTTACGTAGCACCTAGCTACCAGGCCCGTGCTCTCACCGGCCTTCACTTCCGGGTCCGTCTCCATTGCCACTGCGCATGCGGACTCAACACAACCCTTGGGCCCGTGCTCTCACCGGCCTTCACTTCCGGGTCCGTCTTAATTGCTACTGCGCATGCGGACTCAACACAACCATTGGGTCCGTGCTCTCACCATCCTCCATTTCCGGTTCATACTTCCCAGTATGTCCGCTATTGCGCAATGCCGATCCTGGCCGGGTCTGTCATTTACCTGCATCACTGTTTCCCTGGTTACCCACATCTGTCCGATGTTCTATGCCAGCGCGCATGCGGCCTTTTTGTCCGCTCCTATGCGCTATATAGGCAGGCACTTGAACTCCCCAGTGCCTCTGCTATTACGCCAGCAGATGTATCAGCAGATATATGTTGATACCCTGTTATAACAACCCGGATCCTCATACTGGTAATAAAACTGCTTATACCACTGGTTCATTTCTTGTAAAAGAACAAACTCACTATGCCGACATGCAAATTATATTATTAGATATTATCATGAGAGGAGAAGAGACTAGTCAGATGGAGGCGTGTCCCTCTGATAAAATCCATAAAAAATCCAAAACATCTCCATTTGGTACCCAATTTAGTAGGGTCAGAGATATAGATATAGCCATGAGATATGGCAGTGGCTCATATCCTAAAGATCCTGATGGATAATAAACATCCTGTTTTTTTGGCTTAAAGCCCCCGAGAAGCGGCGACCTAGATTCCAACCTCTTTAAAAACAGCAGCAATAAACCCCAATTTCTGGGGAAAAAAAAGGAAATGTATATATATTCCTCATAATTTCAGAGGAAGCAGCTATAGTTCAATTGTTCATTCAGACCCTGCGGATGACAGGTCTGAAGACGAAAAATCCACCTTGATTCTTTTTGAAGCAACATCCTATCAAAGTCACCCCCTCTTTTTGGTGGTCTGACTCTCTCGATACCCATAAACTGTATGGCCTTCAGATCCCCATTATGCATTACATTAACATGTCTGGCCACAGGTGTATCTCTTTTATTCCGAATATCGCCTAGATGCTCTCCTATCCTCCTCCTTAATTCTCTTATGGTTTTGCCTACATAGGCCTTTCCACATTTACACGTAATCCGATAAATGACGCCCTTGGTCCTGCAATTGATAAAGTCCCTGATCTCAAATGACTCATCAACACCTTCAAATCTCTTACCCACTAATATATGTTCACAGGCCATACAATCACCACAGCGATAGCAGCCACTGATTTTGGCGGGTAACCAGTAGTGTTGAGCGATACCTTCCGATATCGGAAAGTATCGGTATCGGTTTGGATCGGCCGATATTCAAAAAATATCGGATATCGCCGATACCGATACCCGATCCCAATGCAAGTCAATGGGACCAAAATATCGGAATTAAAATAAACCCTTTCTTTCCTTGTAGGTTCATTCTACCTGAAGGAAAACAACTAAGAATAATGTAGGATGTATGGGGGAGGTGGCGGAGACATTAAAGGCAATGAGGATTAGTCCAATCAAATAGAATAGCATGTTTTTTTTTTTTTTTTTAAAGAAGTTCGGATTGAAAAAGATATTGAGTATGTAAATTTTTTTTATTTTGTCAGATATTGATGTTTCACTATTCCACGCCCTTCCCCTTCTTTTTTTTCTTTTTTTTTTTTTTCTTTTCCCACACTTTCATCTTCATCATCATCAGCATCCTTGACATCAACTTCTTCACCTTATTCATCTTCTTCTTCATCTTCTACCTATTTTTTTTTTTATTACATTCTTCATATTCATTTTCTTCAACTATTATTATTCTTCCTATTCTACATATTCTTTTTATTCCACTGTTATTATTCTTCCTATTCTACTTCTTCATCATATTCTCATTTGTGACAGGCATTCCCGTAGTTGTTATCTATAAAAGTTGGAAGATTACACCTTCCGTTCTGCCAGTCACAAAAGTTACATTTGTCCGCGTTCAGTTTGGCCTGCAGCATCAGGCTTTATCCAGGGGCACCACGAGGAGGAACGGACTCACCCCCATACACTGCTTAGTCTTCTTCTGCATATAATTTAGATAATATCTTTTGCTCTGATATTAAGTCTTATGCTTAATGTTCTTCTGCTCTTTGTTCTGCAGCCTCTTGTTCTTCTGCTTCTCGGTCTTCCATGTTGTCGTCTCCAGGGTCTTCGTCTCCAGTGTCGTCATCTCCGCCGTCGTCGTCTCAGCCGTCGTCGTCTCCGCCGTCGTCGTCGTCGTCGTCATCGGGGTGGTCTTCCGGGTCGTCGTCATCGGGGTGGTCTTCCGGGTTGTCGACGTTAGGGTCTTCAACTTGGAAATGTAGCAGAAGGTACAAGAAGGCTGAGAAAATGCCAAGAACCAGCTGATGGAACTGGAACTCGGATGGCTACCCGAAGGTTCAAGAGCCTATGGAACTACCGAGGACCAGCTGACGTTACTGGAACCCGGTTACTAAGCAGGAGGTACCCGTGCTAAAAAGCACTACCAAGGACCGCCTGACGTTGGCGGAACTCGGATACCCAGAAGGAGGCACCTAAGCCAAAGGCTCTGCCCGGAACCAGATGACGTTACTGGAACCAGGATGGGGAGCAGAAGGTACAAGAGCAAAAGACACTGCCGAGAACCAGCTGACGGTACTGGAACCCGGATGGGTAGCCGAATGTCCAAGAGCCAATGGAACTACCAAGGACCAGCTGACGTTACTGGAACCCGGTTACTAAGCAGGAGGTACCCGTGCCTGAAAGCACTACCAAGGACCACCTGACATTGGTGGAACTTGG